>NC_134712.1:840290-2040290 GCF_049634645.1 Pelodiscus sinensis
CGTTCCCCATAACCTCCCCCTGCCTGGATCAGAGCCAGGCCTTGTTCCCCATAACTCCCCTCCCCCCAGGCTCCATTCCCCACAACCCACCCAAGACAGGAATGCCCCCCTCCCCAGCTGGATCAGAGCCAGCCCCCTCCCCCCAGGCTCCATTCCCCACAACCCCAGCTGGCCCCGGCTCACACTCAGCGCCCCCCTCCAGGACCGGGTGGTGGAGACGGGCCCTGGCCCGGCTGGGAAGGGGGCTCCGGCGGCTGCCGGCCCAGGGGCCTCTCACCTTCTGGCCGATGGCCGAGACCAGGTAGCCGTGGCAGTGGCAAAGCGCAGTGACCGGGCCCTTCTGCTCCTTCTCGTACAGCACCTTGAACTTGTTCTTGGTGAGCGGCTGCCCCGGCTCCGGCACCACCTCGATGATGTCCATGATGAGGATCTGCGGAGACGGGGGGCTCTACGCTGTGCCAGCCACGTGCGGAACGACTGTTCCGTGGCCCGAGGCAGGCGGGCACGCGCCCACCGGCAGACACACAAACCCGGGCGGGCGCTCAGCTCCTCGGCCGGCAGCGTGCGAATCCCACCGGGAAAGCGGGGCCGCTCCCTCCCTGCTGCCCGCCTGGCTGGGAGCGGGAGGCGACCCCCCGCCCGAGGGCCCAGCAGGACGGCACAAGCGCAGGCGCGCACAGAGCCTGGCTCCGTGGAGACAGCCAGGCCAGCTCCGCCTACGCCCCCCTCTGCGCCCAGGCCCGGGGGCAGCCCGGCCCCACTCACCCGGCCGCGGCAGGTCACCTCCTCGCCCTGCATGAGGCACGTGCCGGTGGCGATGTAACCCTTCAGCCCCGACACCGTCTCCTCGCTCTTCAGCGACACCGTCTTCATGCAGGTCACGTGCTCCCACTCCTCCAGCTCGATCCTGGCCGGGCGGCAGGGGGGGCTCAGGGCCGGGCCCGGGCAGGAACCGGGCCCAGCCGCTCCTCCCGGACCCCCATGTCCGGCCCTCCGCCGGGGCCGGGCCCTTACCGGTGTTGGGGATGGTCTCCCAGCTCACCGGCGACATCAGCTGGATGGAGAAGGCCTCCTGCTGCGGGTGGATGTAGCGCTCGTCTGGGGAGAGACCGAGGCAGCTGCATGGGCCTGTCCCACGGCCTCCCAGCCTGGGCGCCCCCGCCCCCGCCCCAGGGACCGCCAGGTTCTCCGGCCCGGGGGAGCAGCACAGGCCTGACGCGAAGCTCCCGGGGCCGGGAGCCTGGCCTGGCCGGGCCCCGCTCACCCCGCTCGATGCTCTCGAACTCCTTCTCCTCTCCCGTCATGCGGGGGATGCGGGTGCAGGCGTTGATGACGCTGGTGGCCACGGCGTAGACCTGCCCGGGACACGCAGCCGTTAGCGGGGCCGCCGGGGGGCAGCACGAAGAGCGGGCCGCCCCTCCCCGGGCCCGGCCGTACTTGGACTCCACGTGGTAAGCCACGTAGTGCGTGGTGCAGCGCAGCGGGATCTTCCTCACGGGCCACGGGGCGTCGTAGGACAGGTAGGCGGGCAGCACGCTGATCCGCAGCTCCCCCTGCAAGCAGAGCCCGTCAGCCCCGCACCGAGAGGGGAGCTGCTGGCCGGGAGGGTGCCTAGGTCCTCGCGCCTCACAGGGAGGGCCAGGCGGGGTCAGACCAAGGCTCCATCCAGCCCAGGGTCCGGTCTGCCCAGTGACCGGTGCCAGGTGCCCCAGAGGGAGGGGACACAACAGGGAATCCTCCGGGATCCCTCCCGTCACCCACCTCCAGACAGACAGGCCAAGGTACCATCCCGACCCATCCGGGCTCAACAAATAATGCAATCTACGCGCCCGTGGCAAGTAGATTGCAACCCGCAAGAGCCGGGTTCGGGCGATCTGTGCATGTGCAAATCGCCGGACAGCGCGGCTGGCGAGCGGGACTCGCCACGGTTCGGCAAGCCCTGCTAATAGCCATTGAAGGACCTAACCTCCATGGATCTAGCTAGCTCGTTTTCAACCCTGTTAAAGTTCTAGCCTCCACCGCGTCCTCTGGCGAGGAGTTCCACAGGTTGCCTGTGCTCTGCGTGTAGAGAAACGGCCTTCTGTTTGTTTGAAACCTGCGGCCTGTTCCTTTTGTCGGGTGACCCCTTGTTCCCGTCTCCCCAGGGAGCCCCGGCAGGGCTCGGCCCACGCACCTGCCGGTTGAAATAGAGAAAGCCCTTGGGCAGTTGACGTTGTGGAAGGGGGCGAAGGACTCGATCAAGCCGTCAATGGTCATGGGGTGCAGGCGCAGGGCCCCCCGGGCCGTCACCAGCAGCCAGTGCGGGGACGGGCCGCAGATGAACACCTGGGGGCAGAGACAGCACCGGGTCAGAGCGGGGAGCCAGGGCCTGCTGACAGGGAGCTCCGGCCCCGGGGATCCCGCTCCCTCTCCGCAGGCTCTTCCCGGCCACCCAGGGCTGGCCCAGCCCACAGCCCCAGCCCTGCCCAGGCCTCCGCTCCAAGCACCGGCTCAGCCAGCCCCCTCCTGGCTTCTGGGCTCTCCCTGTAGGGCAGCGCAATGACCAGCCCCCAGCACCCCGAGGGGTCTCGCCGCCCCAGGGCCCTGCCCGCTCCGAGCCCCCGGCCGAGCGAGGGAGTGACCCTGCCCCGGCTCACCCCCGAGTAGCCGTAGATGTCCTCGAAGAAGCGGAAGCGGGCGACCCGCCCCCGCGCGCCCCCTGCGTCCTCGCCCCCCGCGCTCTCCGACTTCTTCTTGGACGGCTTCAGCTTCTTCTCCCGGAAGTTGATGTTGTGGGGCACCTGGCAGGGACAGGACGGGGGCTGCTGAGGCCCCTGCTGAGCGAGGGCCTCCAGGCGCCCCGCCGCGAGGACAGGGGGGAGCAGGGAACCCCCCGCCCGGGTCCTCCCCTCCAGGCGCCCCGCCGCGGGGACAGGGGGGAGCCGGGAACCCCCGCCTGGGTCCTCCCCTCCAGGCGCCCCGCCGCGAGGACAGGGGGGAGCGGGAACCCCCGCCTGGGTCCTCCCCTCCAGGCGCCCCGCCGCGGGACAGGGGGGAGCCGGGAACCCACGCCCGGGTCCTCCCCTCCAGGCGCCCCGCCGCGGGGACAGGGGGGAGAGCCGGGAACCCCCGCCCGGGTCCTCCCCTCCAGGCGCCCTGCCGCAGGGACAGGGGGGAGCCGGGAACCCACGCCCGGGTCCTCCCCTCCAGGCGCCCCGCCGCGGGGACAGGGGGGAGCCGGGAACCCCCGCCCGGGTCCTCCCCTCCAGGCGCCCCGCCGCGGGGACAGGGGAGAGCAGGGAACCCCCGCCCGGGTCCTCCCCTCCAGGCTCACCAGCACGACGCCCGCGGAGGGCGCTGCCGACCCGCCCCCCGCCCTGCAGAGCTGGGACTCCGGCGCCCCACACAGGACCCAGCCCCCGTGGGGCGGGGCGGCTGTGGAATCCAGGCTCTGCGCTCCCGGCAGAGCTGGGAAGGCCAGGCCCATCCCTGGCCCGGCCTGTCTGACCCGGGCTCCACCAACGCCCTGGGCTACAGATTCCAGGGCTTAACCCCCGACGGGCAGGACGCTCTTCCCAACGTGCAACCAAAACCTCCCTGGCGGCAGCGTGAGCCCAGTGCTTCCCGCCCATCCGCAGGGCCCAGGGGGACGATTATCCCCCTCCCCCCGGGACCCTTTTAGACACTTGGAACGGCTCTCACGTCCCCCTCCCACGCTTCCTGCAAACTAAACAGGCCCGGTTCCTTCAGCCTCCCCTCCCCGCTCATGGTCTCTGGACCTTTCAGCATTCCTGCTGCTCCTCTCTGGACCCCTCCAGACCTGGACAACACTCCGGCCGAGGCCGAATGAGCGCAGAGCGGAGCGGAGCAACGACCTCTCCCGTCTTGCTCACCACACTCCCGTCAATGCGACTGAATCTCGTTTGCTTGTCTTGCAGCAGCCTCACACTGCTGACTCCTATGGAGCGTGGGGCCCACACTGCCCCCAGGCCCCTTTCTGCAGGACTCCCCCCGGGACAGTCGCTTCCCGGCGTGAGACACGGACTGGTCCTTCCTCCGGGCAGCTCTTTGCATTGGCCCTTGTTCCACTTCACCCTGCTTCCCTCCGGCCATTGCTGCGGTTTGCCCAGATCACGTTGAGTCGCGACCCAGCCTCCAAAGCACTCGCAACCCTCCCAGCTGGGGATCCTCCGAAATCGGCGGAGACTCGAGCCCCGACCTGGACCCCTCGCTGTGCCCTTCCAGCCTGACTGGCCCGTTGGGATGCTGCGACGGCGCGTTGGCAGCTTGATGGGACTCGGCCAGCCAGTAAACGTGGGAGTATTGCTTCTCCGAGATACCGCCCCGCATGGGCGCGAGGTCGGCCCAGGAGGACAGGCCGACAGCCCCTGAACCCCGTCCTGGCATCAGTCTGCCTCCTCCACGCTCCCCCACACTCCGACGAACCCTTCTCCAACCAACACTCACCCCCAGTAGCCACCCCCCTCCTTGTTACACACCCCTTCCCCGGCCGGGTGGGAAGTGGCTGGCCATGGCCCCAGGAATCCCCTCCCCCCCGCTGGGCAGTGCTACAGACACAGGCCAGTAGGGGTCGCCCACAGCCCACACAGCCACCAGGGAACGGCGACCAGCGTGGACCCAGGACCACAAGAGTGGACAAGCCCCCCATCACAAACGCACCCACCTTGCAGCAGCCCCCCCTCGGGGGATTTCTGGGGTGCTTGTGGCAAGACAATCTCAAAAGCCTGAGGCGAGTGGAGCCAGACCCGCTGGTGGCCTGGCCCGGAAAGCCGGTTACTCAGCACCTCCCTGCCTGCTGCAGATCAGACAGCCCCTCGGATTCGCTCCCTGCCCTGTGCTGGGGCCTGGCCCCAGGCTGCACCAGCTCGCTGGCCTGGAGGGAACTGAGGCGGGGCCGGGGAGGGACCGAGGGAGGGCCGGGGGGGTGCTCGGGGCCCCGTGCAGACGAGCGGGGGGCCCGCAGGCCGGCTCTGCTCCGTTTACCTTCTTAAACCGGACTTTCAGGTTGCTCTGGCCCAGCTGGGAGTCGTGGCCGAACGCCTCGTAAATGAGCAGCTCCTGGTCCACGTGAACCTGCCGGCCGGGCGAGAGGGGCTGAGACGCCGGCGCTCCTGGGCCCACAGACACACAGGCCTGGCGGGCCCAGCTCCTGGCCGCGGAGGGGAGGGAAGCCCCCACAACGCCAGGGCTGGCGCGAGGGCAGCGCGGTCCCCTCGGACACGCCCCAGGGACGGGCTCCCACCGCTGCCCTGCGCAGACACCTCCCGGCCAGCGGCCCCCGGGGCGGCGCTCGGTCCCCGAATGCTGCACTTGGCCTGCGCTCCCCTCTGGCCGTCCCCATGCGCCCCGCCCCGCCCCCGGACAGAGCGCGACCCCCCAGCCCCGTCCCACGGCCCCCGGCGGCCCCTCCCGGCTGCTCTGCCCGCACACCTCCCAGGCGCTGCGTCCCAGTGGCCGAGGAGATCGAACAGAACCCGTCCCCGGGCGCTGGGCCCTTCCAGTCTGGCGGCGGCACGGACAGCTGCTCCCTGGCCCCGTTCCCCAGCCAGCCCCACCCCAGCCACCCACGCCCGCCCAGGAGGGTCGCGAGCGCCGGGGGGCCTGGCTCCAAGTGCGGCAGCCCCCAGCTCACCAGCAGGTACGGCCGGCTCTGGCGATGGCCCAGCGCCACCAGCAGCACCTCCTTCACCAGGGGCATCTCCCCCTGCCGCGTCACCTCCTCCTTCTTGGCGTCCCCTGCGCCGCGGGCTGCCCGAACGAGCTGTCCACCAGCACCCGCTGCCCATGGGGAAGTTCTTCACCAGGAAGACCAGGCGCCAGTCGGGCAGCTGGTAGATCTGCGGGGGGGAGACAGTGAGCGAGGCGGGGCCCGGGGAGGCGCCTGGCAGGACCCCCCAGCCACGGCCGGAGCAGCCAGCTCCCCCAACGCCTGCGGGGCCGTCCCTGGAGAACGCGCCCAAGGCCCCTCCGGCCAGGCCTGGCTCAGCCCTGAAGCAGGGAGGCTGGCGTGTTACTCTCAGCCAGGGAACACTAGGGCCTTTCGGCACCCTTGGGAGTCTGCCGTGCAGCCAGGAGTTCCACAGGTTAATCACACGGGCTGTGGGGCACATTACAGCCCAGCCTCAGTGTAACTGCTCCCTTTAGGGCACGGGGCTAAGAGAGATTCCATGCAAGGGGGGCCTAGAAACCCCCCCAACGGGCCCGGGGCAGCAGGGGTCACGGCTTGGTAGGAAGCCTGCTCGCGGCCGACCCTTTGGAAGTTCAGAGGGGAGCTGGGACTCACCTGCCTGCCCGCCCCCACCAGCAGCGCCGCGCCCCCGGGCCCCCCGGCCTCCCCCCATGGGGCCGACTCTGGGGGCAGGGCGCCTGTGCCTAAGCACCCGCTGCCGGCCGGCTGCACCCGCAGGCCTCCCCGCCTGTCTCAGCGCCACGCGGGCACGGCCACAGCTGGCTCCGGAGGGCGGGGCCGGGCCTCACCTCCATGGTGCCGCTCTCCCGCACCAGCACGCACCAGTGCGTGGGCTCCGCCTTGTACTGGTGGGGGTCCCGGTCTGCCAGCGACAGGCTGCTGCGGCGCGGCTCCTCCTTGGCGGGGCTGAACAGCGAGCCGGAGTCCCCGTAGAGCATCTCCTCCTCGTCGTCCACCGAGTTACTGCGGGCGGGGGGGCTGTTACGGGGGCCGGGTGCCTCCCCCCCCCCCGCGCCCCTCGGCGGCTGGTGGGCACACAGCGCGTGCCGACAGGCCTGGCACCCCAGCTGTGCCCTGTCCCCCGCTGCAGGCGGCTCGGCAGCCGGCCAGCGCTCAGGCCCCGCACCCCCTGCCTGCCCCCCACGGCCAGGGAAGGGCCCGCCGCTCTCCCACCTGATGTCCTGAATGACCATCTCCACCTCCGCCTGGCTCCGGAGCAAGAGCTCGTCCTTGGTGCTGGCCGTCCGGCTCTCCGTGGTGAACATGCCGCTGACGTCGCGGTACACGCACAGCGCGATCACCTTCGACTGCTGCAAGGCAGAGGGGCTGTGGGTACCACCAGCCCGGGCACGGACCATCCGCTGGCATCGCGACGGGATGGGCGTTAACCCACTCCAGGCGTTCGAGAGAGCCATTGGCCGGCACCGTGCCGGGAGGCTGGTGGGGGACACACGAAGGCACCGGGCCGGGGGGGAGGGGCCCGATACACGAAGGCACCGGGCCAGTGGAGGGGGGGGCACACACACGAAGGCACCGGGCCGGGAACACCCTTCCGCACGGCTGTCTCCTGGCGCTACCGGAAGGAGGGAAACCCCCCACACGCCGGCCAGCCCATCCCGTTCACCGCTCCCGAGGCGGCCAGGGACCCGCCGCTCAGCACGGTCGGGAGCACACGGGGAGGGGCGCGACGTTAGACCGGCTGACACTCGTCCGCTGTGTCCCGTGGGACCGGGTCGGACTCTCGGGCCGCACAGCCTGGCCGCGGTCTCGCTCCGTGCCGCCAATCAGCCAACCCGGCGTGTTTCCCCGGGCGCGTGGGACGCCCAGCGGAGCTGCCAGACTGGCCCCTTATTCCCTTTGTGCAGGCCGGGCAGCGCGGGACACGCTGCAGCCTGTCTGCCCGCCCGCCCCCACAGGGTCTGGCTTGTGTGCTGGGAGCGGCTCCGGCACGGGGAGGGCAGGGGCACAGAGCCCCCGCCCAGGGCGGAGCCGTCCCCGGCACGTGACATCTGCCCGCCCCGAGCAGCAGCACCCCAGACTCACGTGGTGCAGCTGGGGCTTCTGCAGGGTGAGCCGGTGGGTCCTGCCCCCGTAGGTGTCGCTCTTCAGCACGAACATGGTCACCTGGCCCTCGGCGCTCATGATCACCACGTAGGGGTCGGCCACGGCGCAGTGCACGATGGGGGAGCCCAGGTCCACGGGGATGAAGTGCAGCTGGTTCACTGGACGACAGAGCCACGCGGCTGAGGCGGGGGAGACCGGGGGGCCCCCCACACGCACCAGGCCCCCGCTAGCGGATGGCCACGATGCCCCCGCAACACCCACCTCCTTCCAGCAGCCGGATGCCCAGGGGCGAGACCTGCACGATGTAGCGGTTCTCCCCGATGTTGCCAGCGAACACCGTGGGCCCCTGCGTGGCGAAGCCGCTGGTGTCCAGCTCCATGATCTCCTGGCCCGTCTGCAGGATCTGCGGGGCGTGCGGCCGGGGGGCGGTCAGTGTGGGCGGGGCCCGAGCCCCCACACCAAGCCGCCCGCCCCGCCCCTCCCCGGAGCGTTCAGCGCCCCGTGCGCTGGGGGGGGCCAGGCCCCTGCTCCCCCCCTGAGCAGCGCAGAACAGCCGCTCCCCTGCCCTGGCCTGCGCGCTCTGAGCTCCGCGCTCGGGGCCCTCGCGGACAGGCCGGGGCCGTACCATGGTGGAGTCCTCGCGGCTCAGGATGAGGAACCCGTGTCTCTTGCCATCGTCCTCGGGCTCGGGGGGGCCGGGCTCCTTCTCCCCACTCTCCCCCTGGGCGCTCTCGTCCTGCGGGAGAAGGAAGCCGCCCGTGAGCCCGCGCCCCCCGCAGCCCCGGGCCCCGCCCGCAGGCCAGCCCGGTGGGGGGGCTGCTCCGAAGGAGCCGGGGCTCGGGGAAGCGGCGGAGGAGGGGCCGGCGCTGACCTCCTCCTTCCTCTGCGGCGCGATCACCGTCCACATGTCGTAGCAGCCGGGCAGCTCGAAGGTCGTCACCACTTGGGGGCGGATGCTCTTCTGTGGGGAGGGGGCGGAGGCTAGAACGGCAGCTCCCCGGAGCCCCCCCGCTGGGCCCCGAGACCACGGGGCCACGCTCCAGCCAGCCCTGCCCTGCCACCGAGCCAGCAGGAGGCGCTAGCGCCGCTCACACCCCAGCCCTGCCTGCTCCGCCTCCCACCCCTCCTCAGGCAGGCCCGTCTCTGCCCTCCCGGGGGCCCGGGCACCCCACCCCTCCCCAGGCAGGCCCGCCTCTGCCCTCTGGGATGCCTGGGCACCCCACCCCTCAGCAGGCAGGCCCGCCTCTGCCTTCCGTGGGCCCTGGGCCCCCGGAATCCCACCCCCCCGGGCACAGACACACCAGTCCCAGGCTCCCCCCCGGGCACAGACACACCCGCGCCAGGCTCCCCCCCCCCCGGGCACAGACACACCCGCCAGGCTCCCCCTGCACAGCCCCCCCCGCCGGCGCCGTGCTCACCTGCAGGACGGAGAGGGCTCCATTCTTCCCGTAGCCCGAACAAACCACGATCTCCAGGTCCGGCTCCGGGCTGTTCTGGAACTGCAGCCGCCGAGACAAGCAGGGTCAGGAGCCGCGAGGGGGAAGCTGGAGGGCTGGACCCCAGCACAGCTCCGCACACCCCACCCCCGGTACCCGCCCCTCACCCCTCGGCTCCCAGCCCCACTCCAGCGCCGGCGCCCGTCCTCGGGGTCCTGCGCTCCCCCCGCCCCGGGAGCAGCCGGCGCCAGTGCCCGGGCAGGACGCGAGGCCAAGCGCTGGCTGCTCCTGGGGCAGCCAGGGAACGGGGGTTCGAAAGGCGCCCGGCGCTAGCTGCACAGGGCACTGCCCCCAGCCCCAGGAGCCGGCAGGCCTGGGGGGGGCGGGAGGAGCAGCGGGCGACGCACCTCTTCGGACAGGAAGGCGGGCTCCCCCATGGCTGCGTTGGCGCAGGGCCCGATGTTGAGGATGCTGTCACACACCTGCAAGACACAAGGGGGTCAGGCCCTGTGCCAGCCCCGCCCCCCGGGGGCCACGGGGCCCCGCCCCCTAGGGCCCCAGCGCCCGCTCAGCCCCAGCTGCCACGGAGCTGGGGGACAGGGTCAGCACCGGGGGGCCAGACGCCCACTGCCTGGCCGGGCCCCAGGGCTCACCGTGGGGCGGCAGGGCCCGGCTCCCCGCAGCTGAACCCAGCCGCTGCGCAGAGGGGCCCGGCCTGACCGCGCCCGGCGGAGCACGTACCTCGAAGGAGTAGGTGGCCAGCTGGGTCCCCGACTGGGCCTCGCTGCCGTACACCTCGATCTCGTCCACCTCGTCCTGTGGGGCCGACTTCCCTCCTGCGACAGCGAGCGGAGCCTGGGCCGGAGCCGCGCCGGGCCCCCGCCTCCCACCCCCGCCACACCCCAGGGAGCCGGAGCCGCGCCGGGCCCCCGCCTCCCACCCCCGCCACACCCCAGGGAACCGGAGCCGCGCCGGGCCCCCGCCTCCCACCCCCGCCACACCCCAGGGAACCGGAGCCGCGCCGGGCCCCCGCCTCCCACCCCCGCCACGCCCCAGGGAGCCGGAGCCGCGCCGGGCCCCCGCCTCCCACCCCCGCCACGCCCCAGGGAGCCGGAGCCGCGCCGGGCCCCCGCCTCCCACCCCCGCCACGCCCCAGGGAGCCGGAGCCGCGCCGGGCCCCCGCCTCCCACCCCCGCCACGCCCCAGGGAGCCGGAGCCGCGCCGGGCCCCCGCCTCCCATCCCCGCCACGCCCCAGGGAGCCGGAGCCGCGCCGGGCCCCCGCCTCCCACCCCCGCCACGCCCCAGGGAGCCGGAGCCGCGCCGGGCCCCCGCCTCCCACCCCCGCCACGCCCCAGGGAGCCGGAGCCGCGCCGGGCCCCCGCCTCCCACCCCCGCCACGCCCCAGGGAGCCGGAGCCGCGCCGGGCCCCCGCCTCCCACCCCCGCCACGCCCCAGGGAGCCGGAGCCGCGCCGGGCCCCCGCCTCCCACCCCCGCCACGCCCCAGGGAGCCGGAGCCGCGCCGGGCCCCCGCCTCCCACCCCCGCCACACCCCAGGGAGCCGGAGCCGCGCCGGGCCCCCGCCTCCCACCCCCGCCACGCCCCAGGGAGCCGGAGCCGCGCCGGGCCCCCGCCTCCCACCCCCGCCACGCCCCAGGGAGCCGGAGCCGCGCCGGGCCCCCGCCTCCCACCCCTGCCACACCCCAGGGAGCCGGAGCCGCGCCGGGCCCCCGCCTCCCACCCCCGCCACACCCCAGGGAGCCGGAGCCGCGCCGGGCCCCCGGCTCCCACCCCCGCCACGCCCCAGGGAGCCGGAGCCGCGCCGGGCCCCCGCCTCCCACCCCCGCCACACCCCAGGGAGCCGGAGCCGCGCCGGGCCCCCGCCTCTCACCACCGCCACACCGAGCCCCCGCCTCCCACCCCCGCCACACCCCAGGGAGCCGGAGCCGCGCCGGGCCCCCGCCTCCCACCCCCGCCACACCGCAGGGAACAGGAGCCACGCCGGGCCCCCGCCTCCCACCCCCGCCACACCCCAGGGAACCGGAGCCGCGCTGGGCCCCGGCCTCCCACCCCCGCCACACCGAGCCCCCGCCTCCCACCCCCGCCACGCCCCAGGGAGCCGGAGCTGCGTCGGGCCCCAGGCTGGCTCGCTTGGCCCCCGTCGCTGTGCTCCCCAAGCGCCCCTCGACCCCAGCGGGCGCCCACCTACCAGCCCAGTTCCCAGCCGACTCCGACCGTTTCTTCTTGACGGGGGGCTCCTCCTGGGGGAACAGAGCAGCCGGCAGTGACAGGACGTCTCCCCCCGCCCCGGGCTCCGACCCTCACTCGGCCAACGGGGCAGCCGAGACTGGGGAACAGCACCGGGCCACCCAGCGGGAGGAGCTGGGCACCCTCCGGCCCCCCGGCGCACGGGCACGAGCCCGAACCCCCAGGCAGCCAGGCCAGGGCCAGCTGGAGACAGACCCTGCAGGTGGGGCCAGCCCGCTCTGGGACAGGGCCAAACACGGCCCCTTCAGCATCTCCAGCTCCCAGCCAGAGGCCACAGGGGCCATTGGCTACTCGCTCACAGAGCCATGCAGGCCGCAGCGGCCACTACGCCAGCCCCAGGGACGGCGCCAGCCACGCAGGGAACGGCGCCAGGGCGGAAGCCTGGGAGGGGGGCAGGGAGAAAAGCACGTTGGAGGGGAGGGAGGGGAGGCACCCGCAGGCCCCAGGCTGCCCTGACCTGCTTGTCGGACGGGTCCTTGGCAACGTTCACCGGGGGCTCCTGCAGCTTCTCCGTGTACCTGAGCAGCAGGGAGTTACCGAGCCGCGAGCCCAGGAACAGGTAACCCGGCTCCATCGTGATCATCTGAGGGAGCAGAGACATGGACGCCCTCAGGACCCCTCCGCCCTGTTCTGGGGCTCGCCTGAGCCCAGCCCCGCCACCCCCCCGCGCCCACCAGCCCCCACACCCGGGCACCACCGCCCCCCGCGCCCACCAGCCCCCGTGCCCGGGCACCACCGCCCCCCGCGCCCACCAGCCCCCACAGCCGGGCACCACCGCCCCCCCCGCGCCAAACAGCCCCCGTGCCCGGGCTCCGCCCCCCCCCCCCGCGCCAACCAGCCCCCGCGCCTGGGCACCACCGCCCCCCCCCGCGCCAACCAGCCCCCATGCCCGGGCACCACCGCCCCCCCCGCGCCAAACAGCCCCCGTGCCCGGGCTCCGCCACCCCCCCGCGCCAAACAGCCCCCGTGCCCGGGCACCACCGCCCCCCGCGCCAAACAGCCCCCGTGCCCGGGCTCCGCCCCCCCCCCCGCGCCAACCAGCCCCCGCGCCTGGGCACCACCGCCCCCCCCCGCGCCAACCAGCCCCCATGCCCGGGCACCACCGCCCCCCCCCGCACCAAACAGCCCCCGTGCCTGGGCTCCGCCACCCCCCCGCGCCAAACAGCCCCCGTGCCCGGGCTCCGCCACCCCCCCCGCGCCAACCAGCCCCCACACCCGGGCACCACAGCTCCCCCCGCGCCAAACAGCCCCCGTGCCCAGGCTCCGCCACCCCCCCGCGCCAGCCAGCCCCCGTGCCCGGGCTCCGCCACCCCCCCGCGCCAACCAGCCCCCGCGCCTGGGCACCACCGCCCCCCCCGCGCCAACCAGCCCCCGTGCCCGGGCTCCGCCACCCCCCCGCGCCAACCAGCCCCCGGGCACCACCGCCCCCCCCGCGCCAACCAGCCCCCGTGCCTGGGCTCCGCCACCCCCCCGCGCCAACCAGCCCCCGCGCCCGGGCACCGCCACCCCAGATGGCACGAGCCTGGCACGGGGAGGGCCGGGTGCCCGCTGGCCAGGCCAGGAGACGCCCCGGGCGAGACTCAGCCTGCCAGGCCCCGCCCAGCGGCTTACACAGGTGGTGAGGACGCTGGCGGCTGCCTTGTCGAAGTGGAAGGAGCGGACGCTCCTCATGCCGTCGGTGATGAGGGTCAGCACGTAGCTGAGGAGAGACGGGGCAGCAGTGAGGCCGGGAGCCCGAGCATGGCCCAGAGCCCACGCCCCGTGGGGCAGGGCGGCCCCTGCCTGGGCCCGGATCACGCCGGCCAAGTCACAGCGAGAGCACCGGGGGCGTCCCGGCCGGAAAGCCAGTCAGAGCCGAACGGCCCGGCCCGGCCCCGAGGCGCCCGCTGGCCGCTCTCGCCACCGGGCCCTGCCACGCAGCCCGGCAAGCCCCCCGCCGCCCAGGGTCGCCAGCCAGCAGCCCTGCCCCACGCATAGGCAGCGCCGGGACTTGCCTCCCCGTATCCCACGCTAACCACTAGACCCCACTCCCCCCATAGCGCCAGCCAGGGGGGCCGGCCCCACTCCAAGCCTGCCCCCTCCCCCGCCCAGAGCCCGGGGCCAGGGCCTTACATCTCCCCTCCTTTCAGCGAAATCACCATCTTGTCGTAGGAGATGAACGTGGCCTGCGCGCAGTCCAGCGTCAGCCTCACCCCGTCCTGGACGCCTGCGGAGAGAGGGCCCAGCTCGGTGCCAGCCCAGAGCAGGACGCAGCGCGGCCCCGGCCCTGCCGCCACGCCCCCCCCCCCCCCCCCGGGGCACAAGAAACGGGGCAGGAGCCTCCCGGAGGTCAGTACCCCCCCCCCCCGGACTACATGTCCCAGCATGCACTGCTGGTGGCGAGAGCCCTTGGCGCACAGGCCGTCCCCCACGCCCTGGGCAGGACACCGGGCCTACGGGGCCGCGGGGGCCGGGCTTACGCAGGGGGAAGACGGTGGTCCCGGCCGTCATGCTGTTGAGGGACACTCCGTAGGGCGGGACGCTCTGGTTCAGGTACAGCAGGGAGTTGACGGCGAAGATCACCACGCCGCCTGGGGGGAGAGCAGCCGGCGGGCCCGTCAGTGCCGGGGGGCAGCCCGCGGGGTGGGCACATGGCACCCAGCCGCCCTCCGGGCCCAGCCCAGCGCCCCACACTACACCTGGCACAGCCCGTCCTTCGGGGGGACAGCTCCCGGGCTCTCAGTCCTAGGCCCCAGCACCAGGCGCCCCAGGGACGCTGGGGGGGTAACCTCGAAGGCGAGAGCCTCGCCCTGCTTCAAACCCCGCCCCTGGCACCAGTTACCGGGACTAGGCAGGTCTGAGCCCTGCAGAGCCGGGGGGCTGGGCTGGTCTCACAGGCTCACGCCGGAGCCCAGGCCTGGCAGGCGTTTGGAGAGGGGGAGGAAACGGCTCGGCCCTAAGCCCCTTGGGGGCCCCCCGTGCTCCCCTCGCGTTTGAGGGGCCCACCCGGCGGGTGCCTCCCTGTCTGCAGCTGGAGAGCGCCAGCCAGCGCCCTGCATCGATGCAACGCGCCCGCACTCACCGGCCCCGCCAAGCCCCATGGGAACCCGCCCACCGCAGACACCGCCGGACTGACCTCACGGCCGCAGAGACTGAGGGACAGGGCCAAGGCCACGGAGGCCAGTGGCGGAGGCGGGCAGGGGTCGGGCCAGTCCCAGGCGCCCCCCCCGCACGCCGAGGCTGGTCTCACCTATGGGCTTGGGCACGGCCAGGGCCTGCGTGCAGTCGAAGGGCAGGTTGCTGAGCGACCAGATGACGGGATGGACCTTCTGCATGATGTTCAGCGAGATGGCCACGATGCTGCAGGTGTCCTGGCGCACGGCCACCCGCCTGCGGCGAGGGAGGGAGGGAGGGAGGCAGCTCGCACACGCCCTGCCCCGGCGGAGCAGTGCGGGGGGAGGCGGCCGGCCGGGGACAGCCCTGCGCGTCGGGATCCGTGGGCACGTGCGCCCCGCCAGCCCCCGCGCCCAGGGACGGTGTCTGCCCGTGCGCGGCTCGGCCACCCCCCCGGCCACCCTGCCCTGCTGGGTCTCCAGAGGGGCTTTGGTGCCACCGCCCCATCCCTGCCAGGCTGCACCAGCCGGCCCCTCCTCCCAGGAGAGCTAGCTGGAGGCCCGTGCTGGGCTCGCAGGCACTGAGCCCTCTGCAAACAGCCGGCAGCCCGGGGCGGGGGAGGGCCCCTGCATGGGATCCCAGGGGCTCAGAGCCGGTGGTGGCTGCAGGGGGGCGGGGGCAGGGCCCCATGTGGGATCAGAGCAGGTCGGAGGCTGAGGGCGCCTGGCGGGGCGGAGTGGAGGGGGGACGATGACCCACGAGGGATCGGAGCCGCTTGGAGGCTGAGGGCGCCCGGCGGGACGGGGGGGGCCCAAGGAGCTCGGAGGCTGGGGGGGCCCAAGGGGCAGAGGGGACCCAAGGAGCTCGGAGGCTGGGGGCGCCCAGCAGGGCGGGGGGGCCCCCCCACGAGGGACTGGAGCCTGGGGGCGCCTGGCGGGGCGGGGGGGGCCCCCACGAGGGATCGGAGCCACTCGGAGGCTGGGGGCGCCCGGCGGGACAGGGAGAGGCCCAAGGGGCTCGGAGGCTGGGGGCGCCCGGCGGGGCGGGGGGGCCCCCCCACGAGGGACTGGAGCCTGGGGGCGCCCGGCGGGGCGGGGGGGGCCCCCGCGAGGGATCGGAGGCTGGGGGCGCCCGGCGGGGCGGGGGGGGCCCCCGCGAGGGATCGGAGCCTGGGGGCGCCCGGCGGGACAGGGAGAGGCCCAAGGGGCTCAGAGGCTGGGGGCGCCCGGCGGGGCGGGGAGAGGCCCAAGGGGCTCGGAGGCTGGGGGCGCCCGGCGGGGCGGGGGGGGCCCCCACGAGGGATCGGAGCCGCTCGGAGGCTGGGGGCGCCCGGCGGGGCGGGGAGAGGCCCAAGGGGCTCGGAGGCTGGGGGCGCCCGGCGGGGCAGGGGGGGCCCAAGGGGCTCGGAGGCTGGGGGCGCCCGGCGGGGCAGGGCCCCCCCCCAAGGGCTCGGAGCCCGTCGCCGTACCCCGGCCAGGTCTGGTTGGGCTCGAAGAGGATGAGCAGGGTGGGCTCGTAGTAGCCGCACAGGAACTGCATGTCGATGATGTTGAGCAGCTTCTCGTCCAGCTCCCGCACGTCGATGATGTAGCTGGGCAGGAAGCTGGATTTCTGGCTGCGGCGGGAGGGAAAAGCGTGTGAGGGGCTGGGAGGCCGAGGGGGGCAGCCAGCCCCTCTGGCCCAGCCGCCCGTGGCCCCACGCCCCCTGGGAAGGGGCCCGGCCTGGCGCTGGAGCAGGCCCAGAGAGCCCCACTCCTGTGCGCTCCGTCCTCTCCTCTCCTCTCCTGCGCCTGCTCCCCCACCGTGGGGCGCCCGGCCCCCTCCCCCCGCCGGGCTGGAGCAGCCCCCGCCCCCCACGGCGGGCCGCAGGCAGGGGCTGCTCCGGTACCAGGTAACCGCGCACCGGTGGCCTGGGCCCACCCCCACCCTGCGGCACGGGGCCTTACCCCTCTCCCATCACCCCCTCGTGCTCGTCCGTCAGCGTGTCCCGCCGGAAGGGCAGCACCACGAGGCGGGTGCCGTAGATCAGCATGACGGCGCAGCGCCCGTCCGGGTCCACCCGCACCTTGGGGATGTGAACGTTCTGCACAAAGCCGTCCTGGGGGCACAGAGCGCAGCAGACTGAGCCACACCGGCCCCGCGGGCCCGGGGCAAACCTCCCCCCCCCCCCGCCCCCCGCTGAGCCACTCCGGCCCGCAGGCCCGGGGCAAACCTGCCCCCCCCCCCCCCGCCCCCCGCTGAGCCACTCCGGCCCCACGGGCCCGGGGCAAACCTGCCAGCCCCAGGCAGCCACACTGGAGCCTCCCAGAACCACCTCCCTCCCCACGAGCCTCACCAGCCCCCCCCACCCACCGGAAATGGTCGGCCTGCTTCTGGCAACCCAGGCTGGCCTGGCGCTCGCAGGGCCCGAGGGCTTTCTCCCCGGGCCCGGCGCTCCTGGCTCCCCGAGGGGGGCAGGCGCTGGACACAGCCCGTGGGTCTCAGCCCTGGAACGCAGGGGGCTCAGTCCCACACACGGCCCAGGGGCTCCCCCTCACCGGGGGCGGAGCCGTGCAGGGAGCTGCCACCTGGTCCTCTCCACGCGCTGCCATCCCGTACAGGGCAGCCCAGCCGAGGGGCCACGGAGGCCACGCACAGCTCCCCCGGGGTGGGCCGGAAACGCGCCTCGGCCCGGCTCCGCCACCTCGTTCCTGCGCCGCGGTCTCGCCCCTTGGGCTGTGAAGGGCCGAAGCCGCGGGCCCCAGGCCTGGCCGTGTTACAACCCCAGCGCTGGGGGGCGGAGGGCAGGCCTGGCGGGCCAGGGAGGGCCCAGCGCTCCCAGCCTGGCGGGGGCATGATGCCCGGGGCGAGCGGCTGCCCGAGCGGCCCCCATGCCGCGGCGGGAACAGGGAGGCGCTGACCCCCAGCTCGCACGCAAGGACCGACCTTTAGCTCCGGCTCCTCAAAGTAGTGCAGGGAGAGGGTCTTCAGGTCGTGGGTGCCCGGGTCGTACTCCACCACCGAGAGCTGGGGGGAGGGGAAAGGGGAGGGTTAAAAAGACGGCACCCTCGGGTGGGGGCACCCTCCACGGACACGGCACCTCCATGGACGTCAAAGGCCTGCGGGGAGCACTGTGCCCGCCCGGAAAGGCAGCAGATACCACGTGGGCCACGTCAGCCCCTTGGTTCCGTCAGGACCCGAGGTACCGCCCGAGCACTCCGAGCCGCTCCCTGCTCTGCCCCTCACGCCCAGGCTGGGTCCGTCAGCCCCCCTCCCTCCGGGTCCGTCAGCCCCCCTCCCTCCGGGTCCGCCAGCCCCCCTCCCTCCAGACATGCCTGACCCCGCCTCCCTCCGGGTCCGCCAGCCCCCCTCCCTCCGGGTCCGCCAGCCCCCCTCCCTCCAGACATGCCCGACCCCCCCTCCCTCCGGGTCCGCCAGCCCCCCTCCCTCCAGACCTGCCCGACCCCCCTCGCTCCGGGTCCGTCAGGCCCCCCTCCCTCCAGATCCGTCAGGCCCCCCTCCTTCCGGGTCCGTCAGCCCCCCTCCCTCCAGATCCGTCAGGCCCCCCTCCCTCCGGGTCCGTCAGCCCCCCTCCCTCCAGACCTGCCCGACCCCCCTCCCTCCGGGTCCGTCAGCCCCCCTCCCTCCGGACCTGCCCGACCCCCCTCCCTCCAGATCCATCAGCCCCCTCCCTCCAGATCCATCAGCCCCCTCCCTCCGAGTCCGTCAGCCCCCCTCCCTCCAGACCTGCCCGACTCCCCTCCCTCCGGGTCCGTCAGCCCCCTCCCTCCGGACCTGCCCGACCCCCCTCCCTCCAGATCCATCAGCCCCCCTCCCTCCGGACCTGCCCGACCCCCCTCCCTCCAGATCCATCAGCCCCCCTCCCTCTGGACCTGCCTGACCCCCCTCCCTCCAGATCCATCAGCCCCCCTCCCTCTGGACCTGCCTGACCCCCCTCCCTCCAGATCCGTCAGCCCCCTCCCTCCGGACCTGCCCGACCCCCCCACCTTCGGGTCCGTCAGCCCCCCTCCCTCCAGATTCGTCAGCCCCCTCCCTCCAGACCTGCCCGACCCCCCTCCCTCTGGGCTGTCAGCCATCCCCCCCGGGTCCAGCAGCCCCCCAGCTAGTCCAGTCCCAGCTTTGGGGGATGATCTGGCCCAGGCCCTGCCCGTCCCGCGGGGCCTGCCCCCGAAGTTACCTTGGCATCCTTGAAGCTGAGCAGCAGGGCGTCCCTCTTAGCTCCCGCCAGCTGCACGCTGGCCATGGACATGACGTTGCCGAAGAAGGCGAAGGCGGCCACCAGCTCCAGCTTCTCCTTGTGACTTTTGCCCTCTGCCCAGGCCAGAGCACGAGTGAGGCCGAGAGGTGCAAGGCCAGGGCTCTGCCTGCCCCCCGCCGAGGGGCGCCCCGGCCTCGTCCACGTCACAGCACCCAGCCTGCTCTGCCTGCCCCCTCCGAGGGGCGCCCCGGCCTCGCCCACGTCACAGCACCCAGCCTGCTCTGCCCTCTCCACCCGCCGAGGGGCGCCCCGGCCTCGCCCACGTCACAGCACGCAGCCTGCTCTGCCTGCCCCCGCCGAGGGGCGCCCCGGCCTCGCCCACGTCACAGCACGCAGCCTGCTCTGCCTGCCCCCGCCGAGGGGCGCCCCGGCCTCGCCCGTGTCACAGCACCCAGCCTGCTCTGCCTGGCCCCGCCGAGGGGCGCCCCGGCCTCGCCCACGTCACAGCACCCAGCCTGCTCTGCCCTCTCCACCCGCCGAGGGGCGCCCTGGCCTCACCCACGTCACAGCACCCAGCCTGCTCTGCCCTCTCCACCCGCCGAGGGGCGCCCCGGCCTCACCCACGTCACAGCACGCAGCCTGCTCTGCCTGCCCCCGCCGAGGGGCGCCCCGGCCTCGCCCGTGTCACAGCACCCAGCCTGCTCTGCCTGGCCCCGCCGAGGGGCGCCCCGGCCTCGCCCACGTCACAGCACCCAGCCTGCTCTGCCCTCTCCACCCGCCGAGGGGCGCCCTGGCCTCACCCACGTCAAAGCACCCAGCCTGCTCTGCCCTCTCCACCCGCCGAGGGGCGCCCCGGCCTCGCCCGCGTCACAGCACCCAGCCTGCTCTGCCCTCTCCACCCGCCGAGGGGCGCCCCGGCCTCGCCCACGTCACAGCACCCAGCCTGCTCTGCCCTCTCCACCCGCCGAGGGGCGCCCCGGCCTCGCCCACGTCACAGCACGCAGCCTGCTCTGCCCTCTCCACCCGCCGAGGGGCGCCACGGCCTCGCCCACGTCACAGCACCCAGCCTGCTCTGCCCTCTCCACCCGCCGAGGGGCGCCCCGGCCTCGCCCACGTCACAGCACCCAGCCTGCTCTGCCTGCCCCCTCCGAGGGGCGCCCCGGCCTCGCCCACGTCACAGCACCCAGCCTGCTCTGCCCTCTCCACCCGCCGAGGGGCGCCCCGGCCTCGCCCGCGTCACAGCACGCAGCCTGCTCTGCCCTCTCCACCCGCCGAGGGGCGCCCCGGCCTCGCCCACGTCACAGCACGCAGCCTGCTCTGCCTGCCCCCTCCGAGGGGCGCCCCGGCCTCACCCACGTCACAGCACCCAGCCTGCTCTGCCTGCCCCCTCCGAGGGGCGCCCCGGCCTCACCCACGTCACAGCACCCAGCCTGCTCTGCCTGCCCCCGCCGAGGGGCGCCCCGGCCTCACCCACGTCACAGCACGCAGCCTGCTCTGCCCTCTCCACCTGCCGAGGGGCGCCCTGGCCTCACCCACGTCACAGCACCCAGCCTGCTCTGCCTGCCCCCGCCGAGGGGCGCCCCGGCCTCACCCACGTCACAGCACGCAGCCTGCTCTGCCCTTCCACCTGCCGAGGGGCGCCCTGGCCTCACCCACGTCACAGCACCCAGCCTGCTCTGCCCTCTCCACCCACCGAGGGGCGCCCCGGCCTCGCCCGCGTCACAGCACGCAGCCTGCTCTGCCCTCTCCACCCGCCGAGGGGCGCCCCGGCCTCGCCCGCGTCACAGCACCCAGCCTGCTCTGCCCTCTCCACCCGCCGAGGGGCGCCCCGGCCTCGCCCACGTCACAGCACCCAGCCTGCTCTGCCTGCCCCCTCCGAGGGGCGCCCCGGCCTCACCCACGTCACAGCACCCAGCCTGCTCTGCCTGCCCCCGCCGAGGGGCGCCCCGGCCTCGCCCACGTCACAGCACCCAGCCTGCTCTGCCTGCCCCCTCCGAGGGGCGCCCCGGCCTCACCCACGTCACAGCACCCAGCCTGCTCTGCCTGCCCCCGCCGAGGGGCGCCCCGGCCTCGCCCACGTCACAGCACCCAGCCTGCTCTGCCTGCCCCCTCCGAGGGGCGCCCCGGCCTCACCCACGTCACAGCACCCAGCCTGCTCTGCCTGCCCCCGCCGAGGGGCGCCCCGGCCTCGCCCACGTCACAGCACCCAGCCTGCTCTGCCTGCCCCCTCCGAGGGGCGCCCCGGCCTCGCCCACGTGTCAGCACCCAGCCTGCTCTGCCCTCTCCACCCGCCGATGGGCGCCCCGGCCTCGCCCGCGTCACAGCACCCAGCCTGCTCTGCCCTCTCCACCCGCCGAGGGGCGCCCCGGCCTCGCCCGCGTCACAGCACCCAGCCTGCTCTGCCCTCTCCACCCGCCGACCCCGCCGGCCAGCCCCATGTGGTCCCCGGCCGCACCGGGAATCAGCCCCGGGGCTCCCACAGGACGCCTCGCCCCCTGCCGGGATCACGCCCGTCGCGCCGCACTCGCGATAGCCGGGGCGTGGCCAATTCAGCCCCATGTCACAGCTCCGCGCCCCCGGCCAGCCCCTCGCTCCGCCGGCCAGGAGGCAGGCCCGGGACAGCCGGCCAGGGGCTGCGGGATTCCACGCCCCACCCTCCACCCCCAGCCCGACGGGCTCCCCGGGGAGAGGCTTGGGGGCAGGACGCTGTGACCTACGCTGGGGTGGCCATGGCTGGCAGGGCCTAAGGAGATTTCCTGGTTCCCCGCTGCTGGCTCTCAGGCCGGCGCTGGGCAGGGGGTGGCCGGCCCCGTGACCCAAAGACCACGTGCCAAGTGGGTTCTGCTTCCACCGGCTCGTGGTCTCAGCAGGACGCAGAGGCCTGCACGTGAGCAGGGCGGGGGGACGCGCCGCGGCCAGGCTCAGGTTACAGCCCCGCCCCAGGCGACCCCGCAGGCCAGGCCGCCCCACTGCTGCCCGCTCCCCGCCCCACCTACCTGTGGGCCTGTCTCCTTTCGTGGAGGGCTGGAAGGAAGAGAGCACTGCATCAGCCGCTGCACCCAGACGCCCGGTCCCGCGAGCCTGGCCGGGCAGCAGCCCTGCTCTAGCGCCCGTGGCCAGGGCCCCTCAGCTCGGGGCCGGGGGCCTGGTCCCACTCACGGGGCAGCTCCAGAGCACGCAAGCAATGGAAGCTCCCCCGCCCCAGCACAGCCACTGCCCCTCAGCTGGCCGGCAGCCCCCCAGCATTCCTGGGCTTTGCCCCACCCCCAGGCTCTCCCGTGCCTGGCCCACAAGCCCTGCCCCCCAGGTCCGTGCACCTAACCCCTCTGAAAAGAAGACGTGAGCCAAGCACCGAGTATTCCCGCAACGCGGTAACCGAGCTAACCTGAGCACAAGCACCTCTCCGGGCTCTCCGGAGGCTAGGCCTATGCCCCCCCCATCCGCTCCCCTACGGTCCCCTTTCCTACCCGCCCACAGCTAACCGCCCCCGTGCGGGCTCTCAAACTCCACCACCGCCTTCCCGTGGTGTCCTTGGCCTCTGTCTGTCAGAGGCTGGAGAGGGATGGCAGGAGACAAATCGCTTGATCATTGTCTTCGGTCCACCCCCTCTGGGGCACCTGGTGCTGGCCACTGTCGGCAGACAGGATACTGGGCTAGATGGCCCTTTGGTCTGACCCAGTACGGCCGTTCCTATGTTCTTATGCTTATCAGCAAATCGAAGATGCAGAATTATAACGCTGAGCGCAGACCTGCTGCCAGCAGGGCGGGGCCCCCGCAGGACGAACGTTCAAACAGCCCCTTTGTGCTTCCTGCCCCACTGCCCTTCATGCTGGGGAGGCGCTGTCGTAACTAGCCACAAAACTCCCTCCCCACTCTCCTCAGCCTGTGCCAGGAGCCCTACAAAAGCCTTAACGGCGAGGCTGCTGCCAGGCTCACCCCCAGCGTCCCAGCTCCTCGTACTCTCCCCTCCGTCTGTATCCAGTAGGGATGAAATGCTGGAGTCGATTAGGCGATAAACAAAAGCCTATCGGTTAATGCAATCGACTAGATGCATTTAAATGCAGAGTCCCGCTGCGGCTCTGCATTAACACGTCGTACGACGCCCTGGCTCAGTCCTAGCTCACACCGGACCGGGACCCAGCCCCACTGCGGCTCTGCATTAACACGTCGTACGACGCCCTGGCTCAGTCCTAGCTGACGCCAGGCCGGGACCCAGCCCCACTGCGGCTCTGCATTAACACGTCGTACGACGCCCTGGCTCAGTCCTAGCTCACGCCAGGCCGGGACCCAGCCCCACTGCGGCTCTGCATTAACACGTCGTACGACGCCCTGGCTCAGTCCTAGCTCACGCCAGGCTGGGACCCAGCCCCACTGCGGCTCTGCATTAACACGTCGTACGACGCCCTGGCTCAGTCCTAGCTCACGCCAGGCCGGGACCCAGCCCCACTGCGGCTCTGCATTAACACGTCGTACGACGCCCTGGCTCAGTCCTAGCTCACGCCAGGCCGGGACCCAGCCCCACTGCGGCTCTGCATTAACACGTCGTACGACGCCCTGGCTCACAGTCCTAGCTCACGCCAGGCCGGGACCCAGCCCCACTGCGGCTCTGCATTAACAACGTCGTACGACGCCCTGGCTCAGTCCTAGCTCACGCCAGGGCCGGGACCCAGCCCCACTGCGGCTCTGCATTAACACGTCGTACGACGCCCTGGTTCAGTCCTAGCTCACGCCAGGCCGGGACCCAGCCCCACTGCGGGCTCTGCATTAACCACGTCGTACGACGCCCTGGCTCAGTCCTAGCTCACGCCAGGCCGGGACCCAGCCCCACTGCGGCTCTGCATTAACACGTCGTACGACGCCCTGGCTCAGTCCTAGCTCACGCCAGGCCGGGACCCAGCCCCACTGCGGCTCTGCATTAACACGTCGTACGACGCCCTGGTTCAGTCCTAGCTCACGCCAGGCCGGGACCCAGCCCCACTGCGGCTCTGCATTAACACGTCGTACGTACGACGCCCTGGCTCAGTCCTAGCTCACGCCAGGCGGGACCAGCCCCACTGCGGCTCTGCATTAACACGTCGTACGACGCCCTGGCTCAGTCCTAGCTCACACCAGGCCGGGACCCAGCCCCACTGCGGCTCTGCATTAACACGTCGTACGACACCCTGGCTCAGTCCTAGCTCACACCAGGCCGGGACCCAGCCCCACTGCGGCTCTGCATTAACACGTCGTACGACGCCCTGGCTCAGTCCTAGCTCACGCCAGGCCGGGACCCAGCCCCACTGCGGCTCTGCATTAACACGTCGTACGACGCCCTGGCTCAGTCCTAGCTCACGCCAGGCCGGGACCCAGCCCCACTGCGGCTCTGCATTAACACGTCGTACGACACCCTGGCTCAGTCCTAGCTCACGCCAGGCCGGGACCCAGCCCCACTGCGGCTCTGCATTAACACGTCGTACGACGCCCTGGCTCAGTCCTAGCTCACGCCAGGGCCGGGACCCAGCCCCACTGCGGCTCTGCATTAACACGTCGTACGACGCCCTGGCTCAGTCCTAGCTGACGCCAGGCCGGGACCCCAGCCCCACTGCGGCTCTGCATTAACACGTCGTACGACGCCCTGGCTCAGTCCTAGCTCACGCCGGGCCGGGGACCCAGCCTCACTGCAGCTCTGCGTTAACACGTCGTACGACGCCCTGGCTCAGTCCTAGCTCACGCCAGGCCGGGACCCAGCCCCACTGCGGCTCTGCATTAACACATCGTACGACGCCCTGGCTCAGTCCTAGCTCACACCGGGCTGGGACCCAGCCCCACTGCGGCTCTGCGTTAACACGTCGTACGACGCCCTGGTTCAGTCCTAGCTCACGCCAGGCCGGGACCCAGCCCCACTGCGGCTCTGCATTAACACGTCGTACGACGCCCTGGCTCAGTCCTAGCTCGCGCCAGGCTGGGACCCAGCCCCACTGCGGCTCTGCATAACACATCGTATGACACCTTGGCTCAGTCCTAGCTCCACGCCAGGCCGGGACCCAGCCCCACTGCGGCTCTGCGTTAACACGTCGTACGACGCCCTGGCTCAGTCCTAGCTCACACCGGGCCGGGACCCAGCCCACTGCGGCTCTGCATTAACACTTCGTACGACGCCCCTGGTTCAGTCCTAGCTGACGCCAGGCCGGGACCCAGCCCCACTGCGGCTCTGCATTAACACGTCGTACGACGCCCTGGCTCAGTCCTAGCTCACGCCAGGCCGGGACCCAGCCCCACTGCGGCTCTGCATTAACACATCGTACGACGCCCTGGTTCAGTCCTAGCTCACGCCAGGCCGGGACCCAGCCCCACTGCGGCTCTGCATTAACACTTCGTACGACGCCCTGGCTCAGTCCTAGCTCGCGCCAGCCGGGACCCAGCCCCACTGCGGCTCTGCATTAACACGTCGTACGACGCCCTGGCTCAGTCCTAGCTCACGCCAGGCGGGGACCCAGCCCCACAGCAAGCTCTGCATTAACACGTCGTACGACGCCCTGGCTCAGTCCTAGCTGACGCCAGGCCGGGGACCCAGCCCACTGCGGCTCTGCATTAACACGTCGTACGACGCCCTGGCTCAGTCCTAGCTGACGCCGGGACGGGACCCAGCCCCACTGCGGCTCTGCATTAACACGTCGTACGACGCCCTGGCTCAGTCCTAGCTCACGCCAGGCCGGGACCCAGCCCCACTGCGGCTCTGCATTAACACGTCGTACGACGCCCTGGCTCAGTCCTAGCTCACGCCAGGCCGGGACCCAGCCCCACTGCGGCTCTGCATTAACACGTCGTACGACGCCCTGCTCAGTCCTAGCTGACGGCCAGGCCGGGACCCAGCCCCCACTGCGGCTCTGCATTAACACATCGTACGACGCCCTGGTTCAGTCCTAGCTGACGCCAGGCCGGGACCCAGCCCCACTGCGGCTCTGCATTAACACGTCGTACGACGCCCTGGTTCAGTCCTAGCTGACGCCAGGCCGGGACCCAGCCCCGCTGCGGCTCTGCATTAACACGTCGTACGACGCCCTGTTCAGTCCTAGCTCACGCCAGGCCGGGACCCAGCCCCACTGCGGCTCTGCATTAACACGTCGTACGACGCCCTGGCTCAGTCCTAGCTCACACCGGCCGGGGACCCAGCCCCGCTGCGGCTCTGCATTAACACGTCGTACGACGCCCTGGCTCAGTCCCTAGCTCACGCCAGGCCGGGACCCAGCCCCGCTGCGGCTCTGCATTAACACGTCGTACGACGCCCTGGCTCAGTCCTAGCTCACGCCAGGCCGGGACCCAGCCCCGCTGCGGCTCTGCATTAACACGTCGTACGACGCCCTGGCTCAGTCCTAGCTCACGCCAGGCCGGGACCCAGCCCCACTGCGGCTCTGCATTAATACATCGTACGACGCCCTGGTTCAGTCCTAGCTGACGCCAGGCCGGGACCCAGCCCCACTGCGGCTCTGCATTAACACGTCGTACGACGCCCTGGCTCAGTCCTAGCTGACGCCGGGCCGGGACCCAGCCCCACTGCGGCTCTGCATTAACACGTCGTACGACGCCCTGGCTCAGTCCTAGCTGACGCCGGGCCGGGACCCAGCCTCACTGCAGCTCTGCATTAAAACGTCATACGATGCCCTGGCTCAGTCCTAGCTCACGCCGGGCCGGGACCCAGCCTCACTGCAGCTCTGGCATTAACACGTAGTAGGAGCCGGGCAGCCTGCCCCCCAGCTCCTACTGCATTTTAAATTGCACAGTCACAGCGGGGTTTGGTCATGGACCCGGTGTGAGCCAGGCTGCCTTCCCTTCTCGACTAATCAAGTCGTCCATACAAACTGTATCAACTACTTGATTCGTAAGTGAAGCGCATTTTAACATCCCCTCGTATCCAGCCAGTTCTGTTGGTGCGACTGCGGAGTTCTGCTCCATCACTATGGCAATACAAGCCACAAACAATAATAATAATTTACAAATGCTTCCAAATTTCTTCTTTCCTTTGTGATTTATGAATGACATTCCTGGCAGGTGTCCAAGGCATTTTTGGGTTTGCACCTCCACTCAGAAGAGGATTAATTCTGAGTTCCCGGGGGGTCAAAAATATTACGCTTTCATTTGATTAACATACACCCTGGATTTGCGTTAGGAACACAGGCCTGCAAGGGAGCTCCCTGACTATCGAATCCAGTCCCTGGTACCACAGGCAACCCATAGACATGCAGGGATAGGATCTGTGAAACAGCTGCGACACAGAGGGCTGGGCGGGACTGACATAGCTTGGCGGGAGAACCGGGTACCTCGGAGTCATGGTTGAGTCTGTACACGTAGAGCTGAGACGTTCCTGCCACTACCAGGTTGCGCTCTGTGTTGAGAAGAAGTTGCAGTACATGGAGAATTCCACCCCCGTCGGGGGGTGGGCCTGTCTGTACACCGCATACATCCTCGGGGAACCCTGCCCAGAGACAGGGAAGAGAAAGACCCATCGGCCGTGAGAACCACAGAGAGGCCCCGCTGTCCCAGGCTGTGCAAGACAGTGAGGCAGGCAGCCGGCGAGAGAGCCTAGCGCTGCCACGGCCCCATCTCGGAGACCAAGGCTCCCCCCACGGCGCGCCAGACCCGGCAGCCCGAGCCTCCAGCCCCCTGGGCGGGCAACACGGCGCCGGCCGCCCCTTTCGGAGCCTGGCAGCGGGGCCCCCGAAGCGAGGCTGGGGCCGGCGTCCAATGGACCCGCCAAGGAGTCTCCCGGGGCCAACGGAGCCTGAGGCCGGGACAGAAGCCGGGGGCTGTTACCCCCCAGCCCCCAGGACACGGCCCCACGCGCTCAGGGCTGGGCATGGCGCCCCTCCCTGGGACCCCCCCCCCGCCGCGGCAGGGGCGCAGCGCCGGGGGTTGGGGGGGAAGTGCCCCCTGCCAGGGGCCTGACCCCCGGGAAACCTCAACCACCCCTGCGGCCTGCGCTGCCCCCCCGAGCGACCCCTCCCCCACCTCCCCCGAGCGACCCCTCCCCCCACCTCCCCCAGAGCGACCCCAGAGCGACCCTCCCCCCACCTCCCCGAGCGACCCCGCCCCCACCTCCCCCGAGCGACCCCTCCAGCCCCACCTCCCCCAGAGCGACCCTCCCCCCACCTCCCCCAGAGCGACCCCAGAGCGACCCCTCCCCCCACCTCCCCCGAGCGACCCCTCCCCCGCCTCCCCCCGAGCGACCCCTCCCCCACCTCCCCCGAGCGACCCCTCCCCCACCTCCCCGAGCGACCCCTCCCCCCACCTCGCCCCGAGCGACCCTCCCCCCCGGGACCCACCGGCCCCCTCGCTGCTCCTCATGCGGCCGCCGGAAGCGCCGGGTCCGCCGGGCTGCCATAGAGCGGCGACGTCGGGGCTAGAGAGGCCGCGAGGGGGCGGGGCTTGCCCGGGACCATAGAGTCGCGCCCACTGCGCCTGCGCCGCGCTCCCCCCCCCCCCCCCCCCCCCCCGGCCGCGCGCTGGGAACGTTCCGGGAGGCGCCGGGCCGGTCAGGCTGCAGGGGTCACTGCTCCTCCCCGCCGCCAGGGGGGCGCTGCCCCGTGTCCGCTCCTCGCCTCTGCACCCAGCCCCCCCCCCCCCCGTGCACCCACTGACCTGACCTCCCCCACGTGGCCCCACACATAGACCCCCCCACACTAAATCCCACCACGTGGATCCTCCAGGCTGAGCCTGCCTGTGCACCCCTGCACGACGGCCTGGCACGGGCGCGTGCGAGAGTCGCTCACTAGCCTGGTGCACTGGACTCCCCAGTGGCGCCGCCCTGTACGATTAGGGCCCTAATGAACTCCTGGCCCATTCTGGCCAATTTCACAGTCCTGGTGTGGAGAAATCCCTGCAGTGTGATATAGTGATAGAGCGCTGCACAGTCCTGGAGTTTTCGTAACGTTACACTTTGTATTAAGATCTGTCCTTTCCGGGCTTTGTCAGTGTCTTAGAGACGCTCTGGAACGTTTCTCCTAGAACTTTGTATTAAGAGATCTAGATCTTGTAAGAAAAAACTGTCTTTTGAGCTCTCCCTTTCCTTGATTGCCTGTTGAAATGACTGAGGTGTGAATGGAGAATGAAGGGGGAGCCCCTCCAGCAGCAGTCCCAAGGGCGGAGAGGGTCTGGGAGCCAGACCCAAGACAATACCTGTGCAGTGAGCTCATTAAGAAGACTGGACAGACAGACCCCTTGGGAGTCCAGCAGCAAGCGCCTGCCCTTGGAAGGACTCTCTTTGAAGCCGCATTAGGAAAGGCCAGGTGATGACTAATTGGCTGCACGAGAGGGATAAATAGGAGGCATCTTGCAGAGGACCCCGGGTTTTCGTCTTGTCAACATGGGAGCATCGATCCGGATCGGCAGAAGCCCGGCTCCACCCCCTCCCCCTTCTAACTCACCTGGCCAATGCAGTTAGGGGGAGCAACTTTTGGTAACAACAAGATGGAGTGTGCTTGTGTGTGTGTGTGTGTGTTTGTGTGTGCGCGCGCATGAGTGTGATGTGTCATATGCATATGATAAGTATTGATTGATCTATGTATGTTCAATAAATGTGGTGTGTTGCCTTATCCCCCTGAAAAAGATCCTGGGTGCTTCTTTTAAGCACAACACTAGCATCTTTTCTGTGGTAAATGCCATGCTTTCGGCTATTGGCGTCTGGAATTGAAATGTGCAATTTCGGGGTGTGGTAGCGGCCCTCTCCTAGCCACAAAGACGTCTGCCCAAGAAGGCCGTGGCACCGCTACCCTTACAGAGGCTCTGTCTGCTCTGGGAAGGGCTGGCAACAAAAGTGCTGTGAACACACAAACGTCGCCACCAGTGAAAAGTGGGCAAACTGTTTTTTCTGCCTCCCGTTGTCGACATTTCCTGGCCACATTGCAAGCTCCCTGTCATCAGATAGAGCAAAGCATTGTGGGGACACATCCAGTGTTGCAGGAAGGCAGAGCTGATCCCTCCGCTCCTTGGGACACCCACGTAGCTCTGGGAGCTCTCCGTTCTGAGGGATGGCAGAGTAGGACAACCATCCCTCCAGCCTGCCTGTCGCTGGGTTCCTAGCAGGGCAGAACAGGAGCATTCCAGTGACTTGTTCTTCCTGGAGCAGCTCCCTCAGCTGGCAGACACTTCCCGGAGCTTTGAAAGGGGAGGGTGTGTGACGGCAGGTTGGGGGTCCCCCATCTCCTGCACCCCGAAATGGCACGAACAGACTGCACCAGCCGGTGGAATAGAGGAAGTTTATTGCCTCTCCAGGATACAGCACAGCACAGATGTAATCTGGTCACAGAGCTGGGCTAGGATGCCTCAGGCCCCCTTGAGATGGGGGAGACTGGGCCCCTAAACTCCAGCCCCTTTCCCTAGCCTGTCTCCTCCATGCTCCCAGACAGCCAGCAACTAACTAACCCTCTTCCAGGCCTGCCCCCCGCTAGGGCAGCATTCCACCTTCCTTTGTTCCTCTCCATGGGGGGTGTCTGGCCACTGGTTTGCATAGTGACTCATCCTGTTTTGCTGGGTCGTGGTACCCACAGCAGCCAGTGGGGGTTACCCCAGAGCCAGCAGCATAGAAACCAGCCAGGTACCCCCACTACATCACAGGGTGCGCCTGCCTGCAGGGCAGCAGAGATCACAGAACACTGAGCAGAGCCATCCGGGCGGGCATGGTGGGATCGTGGCAGAAGCCAGTTCTCTGGACAGAACAAACAGCAGGGTCCACACTGGCTCTTTGTGGACAATAAGGGGAGGGCAAAGAGCAAAATGGACGTTTTTCGCCACCAGACCTGGGTGCATGGCAGTGTCAACGCTCTCATTGTTTTGTCACCAAAAGGCAGCGTTTGGCAACAAAACGTGCCGGTGTTGACAAACCCATAGGCGCTGCTGTCAGAGGGGTCGCCTTCAGAGCTGGGCCACTGGAGAGCAGTGGCTGCTGGCCGGGAGCCCAGGTTTGAGGCAGAGCTGTCCCCAGCAGCAGCAGTACAGAAATAAGGGTGGCATGGGCTGGCATTGCCACCGGTACATCTGTGCAGCTGCCCGCAGAGCTCGGCCCTCAGTGGCCAGCCCCATGCCTGGCTGCCCAGCTCTGAAGATGGTGCTAATCCTGAGACACACACGTACCCCACAACTCCTTTTTGGGTTAGAAGCTCCAAACGCCGGCCTTCCCTGTGAAACGCCGGCCTTCCCTGTGAAACGCCAGCCTTCCCCCGTGAAACGCCGGCCTTCCCCGTGAAACGCCAGCCTTCCCCGTGAAACGCCGGCCTTCCCCGTGAAACGCCGGCCTTCCCCGTGAAACACCAGCCTTCCCCGTGAAACGCCGGCCTTCCCCGTGAAACGCCGGCCTTCCCCGTGAAACACCAGCCTTCCCCGTGAAACGCCGGCCTTCCCCGAAACATCAGCCATCACCATGAAATCTTTCTCGTGCAGGGTAAAAGCCCGTGCAAACCAGGGGAGGCCTGATTTCACAGCCTGTGACGCATTCTTCAGGTCCATGAATGTGGCGGGGCCCTGTAGGCCATCATTAGGCATGGAGCCAGTAGGTGCTGTAAGAAACATTGTGGGGCTCCATGGCCTCTTCTGGCTACCACGGGACAAGCCGGAGCCAAAGGGCAGGGCTACGTTGCATCTGGCCGATGGTGGGAGTCTGGGGAGGGTGCTCTCAACCAGCGGAGGGGAGACACTCTCCTGCCGACACAGCGCCGTCTACAGGCGGGCTTGGGGGGTAAGACAAGTAGCACAGGGGGCAGGTTCCCCCCCCCCCAGTGCCATAGTTACACCACCATGCGGCTCATCGACACTACAGCTGGGATCCCCACTCTGAGATTGTCGCACGGCACGGAGGTCGATTTACCAGGTCCTCACGTGGAGCAGACAGGACACACCGACTGCTGCTCGCTCTCCCGTGGACCGGGATCCTGCACCTCCGCACGCAGGCTAACGGGAGCCAGCAGGAGAGCGTCTCCGGGTGACACGCCACAGCGGGGACACCACAGGAGGCAGACCCCAGCTCGGCTCTTCCTGGTGGCTGAGACGGCCCTCCCGGTTGCATGGGCCGGCCCGACGTGTGTGGCGCAGCCCTCGCTAACCCCTCTTGCTGACGTCGGTGGGGACTAGCTGAAGCCCCTTGGGAAATGACTGGAAGCACCACTAGAAGGAAGAGCCGTTTCCATTCCCTTCTATGAGACGATGCAAAACGTCTCCAGAACAGTGACCGTGTGAACGTGAAAAGTTTGGCCTGAATAAAATATCGCTGTTTTCACTCGGGTCCCCCGAATATTTGACCTGAAAACCCGGAAAAGCGAACCCGGAAGACGTTCTGCAGTAAGAACCCGACCGCGGGGGAGGTGGGAGCCACAGTTGCATGAAAGTGCTCAGTTCCGTTTATTCAAGGGTGTGTGCGTACGCGATGCTGATTTCTGAGTGGGAGCTGGTAATCGCGGCCAATCATGACGTTCCAATCAAAGGAGGTGATTCCGTACTGAATGCAACTTGCGATTTCAAGTCCATTGTCAGTTACCCACCAGGAAATCTGGAAATCAGACCCCTTGTTATTAGCCCCTCCCCATGTGGGGCTAGGTCTACACGACCCCCTCTGGCAGCGGAGGGATGTCACTAAAGCACACTGAAAGTGCAAAAAACGAGGAGTACAGGATCAGGCGGGAAATCACCCCACGGTCGGCAGAACCGTGTCTGAAATGTGGTTCAGGTTCGAAATGGCGCCTGTTCGAAACAGCGCCAGACGGTGATTATGCAAATTAATCACCTGAGGGGCTGCCCACGGCTGTTCCCAGGCGTGTGGTCTGTGGGCAGCTGAGGGGGGCAGGGCTGTAGGGACTGAGCCGAGCCCCAGGGAGCAGAGCCCCAGGGGGAGGGGGAGCGGACCCATGTCACGGGAGGGGCTGGGGCAGAGAATCCCTGAGATCTGTCTGGGCGTGCGTGGTGCCACTACGTCTCCACTGCGGGCTTCCTGCGCAAGAGGGCTCCAGCCGGCATGGGCGCTCTCGCAGGAAAGCTGGGACTGCCATGCACAGAATGGCCACCAGGGCACCCGTGCGGCCGCCAGGCTGTGTTTGTGCAAACCCCCGTTCCCCGGCCACACACAGCTTCCTGCACAAGAGCTCTTGTGCCAAAAGGAGCTACTCCCCGTAGGGGGAGGGCTGCCTGCCCCGCAAAACCCCGCTGCTCTGTCCAGCCACTGGACATTTGCCTGCGCAAACGCGCACTTGAGGTGTGGACGGGCCACAAGTTTTTGCACAAAAACGCTGCAGTGTAGATGTAGCCTGAGTGGCCACGCAGAGTCTGGGGGTTAACGGTGCCACGTCTCAGAGTGCCCACGCAGGGCCTGGGGGCTGGGTGAGAATGGTGCCACGTCTCTGAGTGGCCACGCCGGACCTGGGGGCTGGGTGTGAACGGTGCCACATCTTTGAGTGCCCACGCAGGGCCTGGGGGCTGGGGGTGAACGGTGCCACGTCTCTGAGTGCCCACGCTGGGCCTGGGGGCTGGGGATGAATGGTGCCACGTCTCTGAGTGCCCACGCTGGGCCTGGGGGCTGGGGATGAATGGTGCCACGTCTCTGAGTGCCCACGCTGGGCCTGGGGGCTGGGCGTGAACGGTGCCACGTCTGTGAGTGCCCACGCAGGACCTCGGGGTTGGGGGTGAATGGTTCCACGTCTCTGAGTGCCCATGCTGGGCCTGGGGCCTGGGGATGAACGGTGCCATGTCTCAGAGTGCCCACGCAGGGCCTGGGGGCTGGGTGTGAACGGTGCCACGTCTCTGAGTGCCCATGCAGGACCTCGGGGTTGGGGGTGAATGGTTCCACGTCTCTGAGTGCCCACGCTGGGCCTGGGGATGAATGGTGCCACGACTCTGGGTGCCCACGCAGGGCCCATGGGGTGTGGCATAAACAGACTAGGGCACGGGGGCTCTATGCTGTGCCCGTCCTCGAGCCAGGGACTCCAGTGATGCAGACAGACCCGCAGGTATCAGTGAAGAGTGGTGATGCCCCCTGGCTGGCTGTGCCCCCTCCCCCCAGCAGCAGCCCCTCCTCCCCCTGCGGTTTGGGTCCGTGGGGCTGGCGGGGTCACAGCATGGTGAGGTTCTCCTCGTACAGGGACAGCAGCAGCAGGATGGCCCAGCCGCCCAGCAGGCCCAGGTTGTGCAGGGCAAAGAGCAGCCACGGCCGCTTGTCCCTCACGCTCATCATGGTCGGCAGCTGGAAGGGAAGGGGGGTTAGGGGCCTGCACCCGCCGTGCCCAGAGCGGAGCCCCCGCAGCCCCTCTGCACCGGGAGGGCGACTCGTCCAGGCGCTACAGCCCCGCCCAGCGCACATCACTGGCGCCCACCGCTGAGATGCAGCCACCTCTGGGGTGGGCCAACGCAGCAGGCTCCCGGCCTCAGCATGGCTGCCCAGCCCTGGGCTCCCCCTAGCCCTGCCGGTGCCCCTCACACCCGACCCTCAGCCCTGCCAGCCCAGCCCTGGGCTCCCCCCAGCCCTGCCGGTGCCCCTCAGTCCCGACCCGCAGCCCTGCCAGCCCAGCCCTGGGCTCCCCCAGCCCTGCCGGTGCCCCTCAGTCCCGACCCGCAGCCCTGGGCTCCCCCCCAGCCCTGCCGGTGCCCCTCACACCCGACCCGCAGCCCTGCCAGCCCAGCCCTGGGCTCCCCCCAGCCCTGCCGGTGCCCCTCAGTCCCGACCCTCAGCCCCTGCCAGCCCAGCCCTGGGCTCCCCCCAGCCCTGCCGGTGCCCCTCACACCCGACCCGCAGCCCTGGGCTCCCCGCACCCCCATTCAGCTCTCAGTGGGATCCGTGGATTCGGGCTCGGCCCCCCCCCCCCCGGGGAGCGGGGCAGGGGCAGCAGGTACCAGGGAAGCCGGCGGGCGAGTGGCTCACCATGTCGCACAGGGCCACGTACAGGAAGAGCCCCGTGGCCACGGTGAAGATCCAGGTCTGGAAGTCCTCGCCCGTGCTCACCGACAGCGCCACGTAGAGGCCGAGGAAGGCGGTCAGGGCGCTGAGGAAGTTCAGCAGCAAGGCCTTCTTCACGCTCAGCCCGGCGTGCAGCAGGGCCGCAAAGTCCCCTGCGGGGCGGGAAGGGCAGCGTGTCGGGGGGGCCGCCACCCCCTCTGCCCAGCTGGGCAGCACCTCCCTGGGGCTGGGCCAGCAGGAGCCGCCCCCAGCTAGCCGGGTAAGAGCCCTGGGAACTAGTCCTGGGGAAGCCCCATGCTGTGCCGGCCGGGCGCCGGCAGCTCCCACCCTGGGGCCCGGGCCAGCCACCCACCTAGCTCGTGCGGCAGCTCGTGGCACAGCACGGCCAGCGACGTGGCCAGCCCCGTCTTCCAGGAGGTGGAGAAGGCCGCGCCCACCGCCAGCCCGTCGGCAAAGTTGTGGATGGCGTCTCCGATGGTGATCATGTAGGGGATCATGCGCTGCTCTGTGGAGCCAAGGGGGGTCGGGGCTGAGCGGGGCCCCCCAATGGAGAGAACCCCAGCCCCGCCAGCCTGGGCCCTGCCCCAGCCGCCCAAATCCCCAGCCCCGCCAGCCTGGGCCCTGCCCCAGCCACCCAGACCCCCGGCCCCGCCAGCCTGGGCCCTGCCCCAGCCGCCCAGACCCCCAGCCCCGCCAGCCTGGGCCCTGCCCCAGCCGCCCAGACCCCCAGCCCCGCCAGCCTGGGCCCTGCCCCAGCCGCCCAGACCCCCAGCCCCGCCAGCCTGGGCCCTGCCCCAGCCGCCCAGATCTCCGGCCCCGCCAGCCTGGGCCCTGCCCCAGCCGCCCAGACCCCCGGCCCCGCCAGCCTGGGCCCTGCCCCAGCCACCCAGACCCCCAGCCCCGCCAGCCTGGGCCCTGCCCCAGCCGCCCAGACCCCCGGCCCCGCCAGCCTGGGCCCTGCCCCAGCCGCCCAGACCCCCAGCCCCGCCAGCCTGGGCCCTGCCCCAGCCGCCCAGACCCCCGGCCCCGCCAGCCTGGGCCCTGCCCCAGCCGCCCAGACCCCCAGCCCCGCCAGCCTGGGCCCTGCCCCAGCCACCCAGATCTCCGGCCCCGCCAGCCTGGGCCCTGCCCCAGCCACCCAGCCGCCCAGCCCCGCCAGCCTGGGCCCTGCCCCAGCCACCCAGCCGCCCAGCCCCGCCAGCCTGGGCCCTTCCCCAGCCGCCCAGACCCCCAGCCCCGCCAGCCTGGGCCCTGCCCCAGCCACCCAGCCGCCCAGCCCCGCCAGCCTGGGCCCTGCCCCAGCCACCCAGCCGCCCAGCCCCGCCAGCCTGGGCCCTGCCCCAGCCGCCCAGACCCCCAGCCCCGCCAGCCTGGGCCCTGCCCCAGCCACCCAGCCGCCCAGCCCCGCCAGCCTGGGCCCTGCCCCAGCCACCCAGCCGCCCAGCCCCGCCAGCCTGGGCCCTGCCCCAGCCACCCAGACCCCCAGCCCCGCCAGCCTGGGCCCTGCCCCAGCCGCCCAGACCCCCAGCCCCGCCAGCCTTGGCCCTGCCCCAGCCGCCCAGACCCCCAGCCCCGCCAGCCTGGGCCCTGCCCCAGCCACCCAGATCTCCGGCCCCGCCAGCCTGGGCCCTGCCCCAGCCACCCAGCCGCCCAGCCCCGCCAGCCTGGGCCCTTCCCCAGCCGCCCAGACCCCCAGCCCCGCCAGCCTGGGCCCTGCCCCAGCCGCCCAGACCCCCAGCCCCGCCAGCCTGGGCCCTGCCCCAGCCGCCCAGACCCCCAGCCCCGCCAGCCTGGGCCCTGCCCCAGCCGCCCAGACCCCCAGCCCCGCCAGCCTGGGCCCTGCCCCAGCCGCCCAGACCCCCAGCCCCGCCAGCCTGGGCCCTGCCCCAGCCGCCCAGACCCCCAGCCCCGCCAGCCTGGGCCCTGCCCCAGCCGCCCAGACCCCCAGCCCCGCCAGCCTGGGCCCTGCCCCAGCCGCCCAGACCCCCAGCCCCGCCAGCCTGGGCCCTGCCCCAGCCACCCAGATCTCCGGCCCCGCCAGCCTGGGCCCTGCCCCAGCCACCCAGACCCCCAGCCCCGCCAGCCTGGGCCCTGCCCCAGCCACCCAGACCCCCAGCCCCGCCAGCCTGGGCCCTGCCCCAGCCGCCCAGACCCCCAGCCCCGCGAGCCTGGGCCCTGCCCCAGCCACCCAGACCTCCGGCCCCGCCAGCCTGGGCCCTGCCCCAGCCGTCCAGACCCCCGGCCCCGGCCCCGGCCCCGGCCCCGCCAGCCTGGAACCACACCTCCCACAGCCGATACTTCAGGGATGGGTCAGGAAGCCACTTGGCCCCAGGTAGCAAAGTCCTGCCCCCTCTGCTGGGTCAAAACAACACGCAACAGCAGTTTCTCCATGGGCCCAGTGGCCTAATGGACAAGGCACCAGCCTCCGGAGCTGGGGATTGTGGGTTCAAGTCCCACCTGGGTTAGGGCAAGTCTCTCTGCTTTTCTCTAGGCCAGCGGGAGAGGGGGAAATGCCCCTGGGGAGGGGGGAATGGCTAGCAGCAGTGGCAGGAAGGGGGGGGAACACGGCTGGCATGAGCCCCACAGCTCCATGTACTGGGCTCTAGGACCCCATGGGCCCAGCTGAGCCCCTCCTTGGGGGGGTTGACGGAAGCTCCATGGTGGAGGTTTGGGTGTGATGGGGGGCTCTGAGGGTACCGAGCAGGGCAGAAACGCTCACCCCGGCTGCATCTCGCCTGCCCCATCTTGCTGAGACTGGCTTCCTCGGCTGTGACCTGGGAAGGACAGAGGGGAGCGTGAGCAGCCCTCCCTCGGGGAGCCCCCTCTCCTGGCAGCAGCTGCCCATTGGGCCCAGCCCTGCACCCCAGCACCGAGCCTCGGTCCCTCTGGCCACAGAGCCAGGCACAGCCAGCATGGGGCGCACGCCCGACTCCGTCCAGCAGGGGGCAGCAGGTGCAGCTCCGGTTAGGGCTCCTTAACCCCTCCCCTGCCAGGCCCGCCAGAGGACGAGGCCACGTGGGGCCGGGGCCTTACCAGGTCGGCCTGCGAGGCGCCTTTCTCCTGCTTCTTCCTCTTCCGCTCGGCCTGGTAGAGCTGCAGGGACAGGGCCGGGTCGTGCGAGTGGCCCCCGCCAGCCTCCTCCTGCCGGGGCAAGACACAGCTCACCCTGCGCCCCGGCACCGACGGGGCACGGAGCCGCCTGCGCCCGGCGCGCACGGACCGAGAGGCAGGGAAGGCGGGAGACCTGGAACCCAGGGCAGCTCCCCCGCTGGGCTATGTCCACACTGCAGAGTTTTTCCACGGTGCAGTCGCCGTCTTTCGGGGGAAACCAAAGGAACAGCAGGGTTTTCCCGACGGCGGTAAACCCCTTGGCACCAGGAAGGGACCTCTTCCCGAAAGAGCTCTTCCCAAAGGCCGGGGCAGGGGGCCCTTTCGCAAGACGCGGACAAAGGAAAACGCCCACGGCCCTGGCGGCCGCTCCGCCCGCAGCATCAAGCTGGCACCTAGAGCGGCCAGGCCGTGCGCACGCGCCCTGCGGAAAAGCAGGTGGCTCTAGCCATGCACTGTGGCCGTGGGGACGCTCTCTTCCGGAACAGCTGCTTCCGAAAGAAGCCTGGAGTCTGGACTGAGCCTGACAGGGGAGAGCGCCCCCTGCTGGGTCCCCACCCTGCTCCCTGCAGCCCAGCGCCCCCCTGCTGGGTCCCCACCCTGCTCCCCGCAGCCCAGCGCCCCCTGCTGGGTCCCCACCCTGCTCCCTGCAGCCCAGCGCCTCCTGCTGGGTCCCCACCCTGCTCCCTGCAGCCCAGCACCCCCCTGCTGGGTCCCCACCCTGCTCCCTGCAGCCCAGAGCCCCCCTGCTGGGCCCCCACCCTGCTCCCTGCAGCCCAGCGCCCCCTGCTGGGTCCCCACCCTGCTCCCCGCAGCCCAGCGCCCCCTGCTGGGCCCCCACCCTGCTCCCCGCAGCCCAGCGCCCCCTGCTGGGCCCCCACCCTGCCTCCTATGGCCCAGCGCCCCCTGCTGGGTCCCCACCCTGCTCACTGCAGCCCAGCACCCCCTGCTGGGCCCCCATCCTGCCTCCTACGGCCCAGCGCCCCCTGCTGGGTCCCCACCCTGCTCCCTGCAGCCCAGCGCCCCCCGCTGGGTCCCCACCCTGCTCCCTGCAGCCCAGCGCCCCCTGCTGGGTCCCCACCCTGCTCCCTGCAGCCCAGCGCCCCCTGCTGGGTCCCCACCCTGCTCCCCGCAGCCCAGCGCCCCCTGCTGGGCCCCCACCCTGCTCCCCGCAGCCCAGCGCCCCCTGCTGGGCCCCCACCCTGCTCCCTGCAGCCCAGCGCCCCCTGCTGGGCCCCCACCCTGCCTCCTATGGCCCAGCGCCCCCTGCTGGGCCCCCACCCTGCTCCCCGCAGCCCAGCGCCCCCTGCTGGGTCCCCACCCTGCTCCCCGCAGCCCAGCGCCCCCTGCTGGGCCCCCACCCTGCTCCCCGCAGCCCAGCGCCCCCTGCTGGGCCCCCACCCTGCTCCCCGCAGCCCAGCGCCCCCTGCTGGGTCCCCACCCTGCTCCCCGCAGCCCAGCGCCCCCTGCTGGGTCCCCACCCTGCTCCCCGCAGCCCAGCGCCCCCTGCTGGGTCCCCACCCTGCTCCCTGCAGCCCAGCGCCCCCTGCTGGGTCCCCACCCTGCTCCCTGCAGCCCAGCGCCCCCTGCTGGGCCCCCACCCTGCCTCCTATGCCCCAGCGCCCCCTGCTGGGTCCCCACCCTGCTCCCTGCAGCCCAGCACCCCCTGCTGGGCCCCCACCCTGCTCCCTGCAGCCCAGCACCCCCTGCTGGGCCCCCACCCTGCTCCCTGCAGCCCAGCGCCCCCTGCTGGGTCCCCACCCTGCTCCCTGCAGCCCAGCGCCCCCTGCTGGGCCCCCACCCTGCCTCCTATGGCCCAGCGCCCCCTGCTGGGTCCCCACCCTGCTCACTGCAGCCCAGCACCCCCTGCTGGGCCCCCATCCTGCCTCCTACGGCCCAGCGCCCCCTGCTGGGTCCCCACCCTGCTCCCTGCAGCCCAGCGCCCCCCGCTGGGTCCCCACCCTGCTCCCTGCAGCCCAGCGCCCCCTGCTGGGTCCCCACCCTGCTCCCTGCAGCCCAGCGCCCCCTGCTGGGCCCCCACCCTGCCTCCTATGGCCCAGCGCCCCCTGCTGGGTCCCCACCCTGCTCACTGCAGCCCAGCGCCCCCTGCTGGGCCCCCACCCTGCCTCCTATGGCTCAGCGCCCCCTGCTGGGTCCCCACCCTGCTCACTGCAGCCCAGCACCCCCTGCTGGGCCCCCACCCTGCCTCCTATGGCTCAGCGCCCCCTGCTGGGTCCCCACCCTGCTCACTGCAGCCCAGCGCCCCCTGCTGGGTCCCCACCCTGCTCCCTGCAGCCCAGCGCCCCCTGCTGGGCCCCCACCCTGCCTCCTATGGCCCAGCGCCCCCTGCTGGGTCCCCACCCTGCTCACTGCAGCCCAGCACCCCCTGCTGGGCCCCCATCCTGCCTCCTACGGCCCAGCGCCCCCTGCTGGGTCCCCACCCTGCTCCCTGCAGCCCAGCGCCCCCCGCTGGGTCCCCACCCTGCTCCCTGCAGCCCAGCGCCCCCTGCTGGGTCCCCACCCTGCTCCCTGCAGCCCAGCGCCCCCTGCTGGGCCCCCACCCTGCCTCCTATGGCTCAGCGCCCCCTGCTGGGTCCCCACCCTGCTCACTGCAGCCCAGCACCCCCTGCTGGGCCCCCATCCTGCCTCCTACGGCCCAGCGCCCCCTGCTGGGCCCCCACCCTGCTCCCTGCAGCCCAGCGCCCCCTGCTGGGTCCCCATCCTGCCTCCTACGGCCCAGCGCCCCCTGCTGGGTCCCCACCCTGCTCCCTGCAGCCCAGAGCCCCCTGCTGGGTCCCCACCCTGCTCCCTCCGTCACCCCCAGACCTCGTGCTCCTCATGCCCTAGGATGCTGAAGAGCTTCTCCAGGAGGAAGAAGGCGTAGAGGCCACCCAGCACGGCCAGCAGCTTCCAGGTGCTGTCTTTGGTCCCAACCGCCTCCACCCCGTGCGCGTGGCCCTGGTCCTCGTGCACGTGCAGGCCCAGGAACTGAAACAACAGTGCCAGGGAGTCTCAGCCAGGAGAGGGGGGAAAGGGGGCAGGGCTGGGTTGGGTGTGCTGGCAGCCACCTCTGTGCCCGCTCGTGTGCACTCTCCCCACCCCACGCACTGGCCAGCGCCCATGTACCCATCTGCACGCCTATGTGCACGCCTGCAGGCACCCATGTGCACACCCATGCACCATTCTGCACACCCACGCGCACACTCACACGCCCATGTGCACACCCATGCACCATTGTGCACACCCACGCGCACACCCACACACCCATGTGCACGCCTATGTGCACGCCTGCAGGCACCCATGTGCACACCCATGCACCATTCTGCACACCCACGCGCACACTCACACGCCCATGTGCACACCCATGCACCATTCTGCACACCAGCGTGCACACCCATGCGCCCATGTGCACACCCATGCACCATTCTGCACATCCACGTGCACACCGACACGCCCATGTGCACACCCATGCACCATTCTGCACACCCTCGTGCACACCCATGCGCCCATGTACACACCTACTTACCCATCTGCACACCCACGCACTCGTGCACAGCCATGCGCACACACAGGTGCCCTTACTCGCTCCCACATGCACCCCCTCCCCACGGGTCCCCGTGCGCACAGCCGCGGCGTGCCCGTCTCCACGCTGGGCTCGCAGGCCGGGGGCGCCCCGGCTGGCCCTGCTGCTCACCTGGGGGATGAGGTGCAGTATGGCGTCCCCGGTGAGCGAGCCCACGGCCAGGCTGACGAAGGTCTGGATGACGTAGGGGTAGACGCCGGCGCAGGTGGAGCAGAGGAGCAGGGTGATGCCCAGCAGGGCGCACAGGCAGATCACCAGCGTGGCCAGTGAGCCGTAGATGTACCCTGCAGAGAGAGCGGCTCTTACCCCCCGCCGGAGCCCCCGCTTCAGGCCAGGAGGCGGGAATCCCAGCCAGCCTGCAGCCCTGGCCGCTCCCCCGGACACGTGGGGCAGGAAGGAGCTGGCATCGCCCCCGCGGGCCCGGGACACGGAGGGGCTGGGGGTGGGGGCTCAGAGCTGGGCCGTTAGCGGCTGTGAGGACACGGGAGCCACGTGGCCACCGCTCCCATGCCACACGGAGAGGTCTCTGCATGCCAGGGGCCTGCCCGACGGGACCTAGCGCAAGGCGCTGCCATGCCGGCCACGGGGCCCTCCCGCCCGGCGTCCCCGGGGGCCGCCCCAGACGCAGCAGGGGAGAGCCTCACTCTCTGCCACGGTCAGCCGGCCATCGGGCGTGCTCTGCTGCGGGATGGCGCAGGCCCCGCTGAGCTGCTGCTGGACCAGAGCCGGGCTGAGGCTGGTGAAGTCCGGGCCCGAGATCCCAGCGTGGGGGTCGAGGCTGTAGATCTCCAGCAGGTCACTGGGGCTCAGACATAACTAGAAGCACAGACACGGAATAACCACCCTCGGCACAGGCCTGCTCCCCGGAGCCCAGCGGACAGGCGCCCCGACCCCCAGACGGAGCCTGCCCACCCCCACAAGGGCTCCTGCTTCCCAGCCAGGCCGGCCCCTGGCGTTTCCCTCGCCTGCCGGGCGACCGGCTCTTTGCTTCCAGCTGCCCTTTGCGAACCAACCCGCGGGACGCGACCCCGGCCCCTACTCAAACGCCCCGACCCTGCCGCCTTGCTCAGCTGGGCTGCTGCCAGGCCATGCCCCCGGGAAAGGCTGTTCTCAGCCCAGGGCGGCTGGAGGTGGGTGCCTGGTTCTAGTCGCTGGCTGTGGGGACGGCTCCTGAGCAGGGCACACGGTGCTGGGGGCAGCTGGGGCCTCCCTTCCGGTCTGTGTCTGTGCTTCAGGGTGCTGGCGGGCAGGGGTCTCTGGGCAGTGCCGTCGGGGAGGGGTCTCTGGGCAGTGCCGTCGGGGAGGGGTCTCCGGGCAGTGCCGTCGGGGAGGGGTCTCCGGGCAGTGCCGTCGGGCAGGGATCTCTGGGCAGTGCCAGCGGGGAGGGGTCTCTGGGCAGTGCCGTCGGGGAGGGGTCTCCGGGCAGTGCCGTCGGGCAGGGGTCTCTGGGCAGTGCCGTCGGGCAGGGATCTCTGGGCAGTGCCGTCGGGGAGGGGTCTCTGGGCAGTGCCGTCGGGGAGGGATCTCTGGGCAGTGCCGTCGGGCAGGGGTCTCTGGGCAGTGCCGTCGGGGAGGGGTCTCCGGGCAGTGCCGTCGGGCAGGGATCTCTGGGCAGTGCCGGCGGGGAGGGGTCTCTGGGCAGTGCCGTCGGGGAGGGGTCTCTGGGCAGTGCCGTCGGGCAGGGATCTCTGGGCAGTGCCGTCGGGCAGGGATCTCTGGGCAGTGCCGTCGGGGAGGGGTCTCTGGGCAGTGCCGTCGGGCAGGGGTCTCTGGGCAGTGCCGTCGGGCAGGGGTCTCTGGGCAGTGCCGTCGGGCAGGGGTCTCTGGGCAGTGCCGTCGGGCAGGGGTCTCTGGGCAGTGCCGTCGGGGAGGGATCTCTGGGCAGTGCCGGCGGGGAGGGGTCTCTGGGCAGTGCCGTCGGGGAGGGATCTCTGGGCAGTGCCGTCGGGCAGGGGTCTCTGGGCAGTGCCGTCGGGGAGGGATCTCTGGGCAGTGCCGGCGGGGAGGGGTCTCTGGGCAGTGCCGTCGGGGAGGGGTCTCTGGGCAGTGCCGTCGGGCAGGGGTCTCTGGGCAGTGCCGTCGGGGAGGGATCTCTGGGCAGTGCCGGCGGGGAGGGGTCTCTGGGCAGTGCCGTCGGGCAGGGATCTCTGGGCAGTGCCGTCGGGGAGGGGTCTCTGGGCAGTGCCGTCGGGCAGGGGTCTCTGGGCAGTGCCGTCGGGCAGGGGTCTCTGGGCAGTGCCGTCGGGGAGGGGTCTCTGGGCAGTGCCGTCGGGCAGGGGTCTCTGGGCAGTGCCGTCGGGCAGGGATCTCTGGGCAGTGCCGTCGGGCAGGGGTCTCTGGGCAGTGCCGTCGGGGAGGGATCTCTGGGCAGTGCCGTCGGGGAGGGGTCTCTGGGCAGTGCCGTCGGGCAGGGGTCTCTGGGCAGTGCCGTCGGGCAGGGATCTCTGGGCAGTGCCGTCGGGCAGGGGTCTCTGGGCAGTGCCGTCGGGCAGGGGTCTCTGGGCAGTGCCGTCGGGGAGGGATCTCCGGGCAGTGCCGTCGGGCAGGGATCTCCGGGCAGTGCCGTCGGGGAGGGGTCTCTGGGCAGTGCCGTCGGGCAGGGGTCTCTGGGCAGTGCCGTCGGGCAGGGGTCTCTGGGCAGTGCCGTCGGGGAGGGATCTCCGGGCAGTGCCGTCGGGCAGGGATCTCCGGGCAGTGCCGTCGGGCAGGGATCTCCGGGCAGTGCCGTCGGGGAGGGGTCTCTGGGCAGTGCCGTCGGGCAGGGGTCTCTGGGCAGTGCCGTCGGGCAGGGGTCTCTGGGCAGTGCCGTCGGGGAGGGGTCTCTGGGCAGTGCCGTCGGGCAGGGGTCTCTGGGCAGTGCCGTCGGGGAGGGGTCTCCGGGCAGTGCCGTCGGGGAGGGGTCTCTGGGCAGTGCCGTCGGGCAGGGGTCTCTGGGCAGTGCCGTCGGGCAGGGGTCTCTGGGCAGTGCCGTCGGGCAGGGGTCTCTGGGCAGTGCCGTCGGGCAGGGGTCTCTGGGCAGTGCCGTCGGGGAGGGATCTCTGGGCAGTGCCGGCGGGGAGGGGTCTCTGGGCAGTGCCGTCGGGGAGGGATCTCTGGGCAGTGCCGTCGGGCAGGGGTCTCTGGGCAGTGCCGTCGGGGAGGGATCTCTGGGCAGTGCCGGCGGGGAGGGGTCTCTGGGCAGTGCCGTCGGGGAGGGGTCTCTGGGCAGTGCCGTCGGGCAGGGGTCTCTGGGCAGTGCCGTCGGGGAGGGATCTCTGGGCAGTGCCGGCGGGGAGGGGTCTCTGGGCAGTGCCGTCGGGCAGGGATCTCTGGGCAGTGCCGTCGGGGAGGGGTCTCTGGGCAGTGCCGTCGGGCAGGGGTCTCTGGGCAGTGCCGTCGGGGAGGGGTCTCTGGGCAGTGCCGTCGGGCAGGGGTCTCTGGGCAGTGCCGTCGGGCAGGGATCTCTGGGCAGTGCCGTCGGGCAGGGGTCTCTGGGCAGTGCCGTCGGGGAGGGATCTCTGGGCAGTGCCGTCGGGGAGGGGTCTCTGGGCAGTGCCGTCGGGCAGGGGTCTCTGGGCAGTGCCGTCGGGCAGGGATCTCTGGGCAGTGCCGTCGGGCAGGGGTCTCTGGGCAGTGCCGTCGGGCAGGGGTCTCTGGGCAGTGCCGTCGGGGAGGGATCTCCGGGCAGTGCCGTCGGGCAGGGATCTCCGGGCAGTGCCGTCGGGGAGGGGTCTCTGGGCAGTGCCGTCGGGCAGGGGTCTCTGGGCAGTGCCGTCGGGCAGGGGTCTCTGGGCAGTGCCGTCGGGGAGGGATCTCCGGGCAGTGCCGTCGGGCAGGGATCTCCGGGCAGTGCCGTCGGGCAGGGATCTCCGGGCAGTGCCGTCGGGGAGGGGTCTCTGGGCAGTGCCGTCGGGCAGGGGTCTCTGGGCAGTGCCGTCGGGCAGGGGTCTCTGGGCAGTGCCGTCGGGGAGGGGTCTCTGGGCAGTGCCGTCGGGCAGGGGTCTCTGGGCAGTGCCGTCGGGGAGGGGTCTCCGGGCAGTGCCGTCGGGGAGGGGTCTCTGGGCAGTGCCGTCGGGGAGGGGTCTCTGGGCAGTGCCGTCGGGCAGGGGTCTCTGGGCGGTGCCGTCGGGCAGTGCCGTCGGGGAGGGATCTCTGGGCAGTGCCGTCGGGGAGGGGTCTCTCCTGCCCGCGCTGGGTGGGGTGGGCCAGGGCTTGGCTGGCTCTTGCTCACGTGCCCAGGGGTGAGATGACACCCCCACACATAGCGGGGGCCTCCCCCGGTCAGCCTGATGGAGAGGGGTTCCCCTTCCCGAGCCACGGGCGGGGCCCCTGCAGGACCGGGGGGGGGCTTTGCACTGAGTCCTCGGGCCCCTGGGCTCCGCCCGTGGGCGCTGGGGTGCTGCTCTGGTTTTGGGGGGCGGCTCGCACGGGGCAGATACCCAGCAGCTCAGGCTGCGGCCAGCCGGGGTGGGACCTACCGTGTCCCAGATGAGAGCGGGACTGGCCGGCTCCCCCTGGCCGGGGAGGTTCCGTCGCAGCCGCCTGGCCGTGTCACCGGGACGCAGATCCAAGGGGTTGTCGGGGACTGTCTGGTTGCCGTGGCGCCGGCTGTCCCGGGGAGCTGGTGTAGTCTGGTCAGCCTGTGCTTCGTTGTCATGGTGATGGTCCGTGTGCTCGTCCTCCGGCCCCAAGGCCAGCTGGCCCATCAGTGTGGTCAGGCCTGTCACACGCCACCCCCGTCAGACGCGGCCCTGCCCCCTCCCCAGCCTGTGCCCACCCAGATGTGATCCTCACCCCACCCTCTGCTGGGTTCATCTCCGCCCCTGCCCTGCCCCAGTCCTCACCCACCCCCTCCCGCAGCCCCTGCCTGGCTCCAATCCTCAGCTCCCCCCACCCCTGCCCAGCCCCAATCCTCACCCCCCCTCGCCCATGGCCCCCACTCGGCTCCAATCCTCAGCCCCCCACACTGCCCCCAGGCAGGGGCTGACAAGGCAGGAGCGGGTGACGGATGGGTGGGGCGGGAGAGGGAGGGGCGGGCGAGGCAGGGGCAGGTGAAGGAGGGGCTGTAGAGGGAGGGGCAGGGGAGGCAGGGGCGGGGGAGGGAGGGGCTGGCGAGGGAGGGGCGGGCGAGGGAGGGGCTGTAGAGGGAGGGGCTGTAGAGGGGGGGCAGGGGAGGCAGGGGCTGGCGAGGGAGGGGCTGGCAAGGTGGGGCGGGCGAGGGAGGGGCTGTAGAGGGAGGGGCAGGGGAGGCAGGGGCGGGGGAGGGAGGGGCTGGCGAGGGAGGGGCTGGCAAGGTGGGGCGGGCGAGGGAGGGGCTGTAGAGGGAGGGGCAGGGGAGGCAGGGGCGGGGGAGGGAGGGGCTGGCGAGGGAGGGGCTGGCAAGGTGGGGCGGGCGAGGGAGGGGCTGTAGAGGGAGGGGCAGGGGAGGGAGGGGCTGGCGAGGGAGGGCCAGGGGAGGCAGGGGCGGGGGAGGGAGGGGCTGGCGAGGGAGGGGCAGGGGAGGCAGGGGCGGGGGAGGGAGGGGCTGGCGAGGGAGGGGCAGGGGAGGCAGGGGCAGTGGAGGCAGGGACGGGGGAGGGAGGGGCTGGCGAGGGAGGGAGGGGCAGGGTAGGCAGGGGCGGGGGAGGGAGGGGCTGGCGAGGGAGGGGCGGGGGGAACCAAGCCCTCGGTTACCCGTGGCGACAGACGGCTGCCCCGACTCACCTTCCAGCGTCAGGTTGTGGGTCTGGTTGCCGTAGTGACGGAAGATGTACTCCAGGAAGTAGTGGGGGGGCGGCAGGGCGTGGAAGCAGTCCCCCTGCAGCGCGTGGTACACGACCGTCACCAGCACCCGCCCGGCCACGTCGCCCGCCACCCGGCCGGACACCGCGGCGCTCTCCTGCAGGACGCGGCCCGTGTCCAGGCACGGCTGGGGAGAGAGGGCAGATGAGCAGGCCGCCGAGCCCAGCCCCCTGCCGGCCCAGGGGGCAATGTGGGGGGAGCCCTCCTGCGGCTTGGGGGGCACAGGCCGGGGGGTCGAGCCCAGCCAAGGGGAACAGCAGCAGCTGAGGTGCCTGCCCAGCCCCCAATGAATGGGATGGGTTCGAAATACCCCAGGGGGCGGGGGCTGGGTGTGTGCAGAGTCTCCCGTAATCCCCGGACTCCGGGGACCCCCCCAGGGCCGTGAGATGTGACCTGAGGGGCAGAGCTGGTGCTGTGGGGCTGGGGGTGAGGAGTCAGCGTGACAGCGACAGATCCAGGCACCCCATAAGCTAGGGGGTGGGGAGCACAAAGCAGGACCCTCCATCTCCCTGCAGTGTGGGGGGGCACATTGGGTCCCCCCCAGGCTCTACCGGCTAGTTCTGGCCTCGGGCCCAGGAACTGTTTGCTAACAGGTGGAACCAGCCAATTCCTCCTTGGCCGCAGTCCCAGCTCGCTCGCCGGGAATGCCGCTCGGCTGGGAAGGGCACGAATGGAGAAGATAGTGCAATCAACTGGTTACCTGAAGTGTTTGTACACTAATGCGAGAAGCCTGGGCAACAAGCAGGAAGAACTGGAGGCCCTGGCCCAGACCAAGAAATATGATTTAATTGGGAAAACAGAGACTTGGTGGGATGAGTCGCATGACTGGAGCACTGTCATGGAAGGGTATAGATTGTTCAGGAAGAACAGGCAGGGGAGAAAAGGAGGAGGAGTTGCACTATATGTAAGAGAGCACTATGATTGCTCTGAACTCCAGTATAAAGAGGGAGAAAAACTTGTTGAAAGTCTATGGGTCAGGTTTAAAGGAGCAAACAGCAGTGATGTTGTGGTTGGTGTCTGCTACAGGCCACCGAACCAGGTGGATGAGGTAGATGAGGCTTTCTTCGGACAACTGAGAGAAGCTTCCAGATCGCAGGCCCTGGTTCTCATGGGGGACTTTAATCACCCTGACATCTGTTGGGAAACCAATACGGCAGTACACAGGCAATCCAGGAAGTTTTTGGAGAATGTTGGGGATAACTTCTTGGTACAAGTGCTGAAGGATCCGACCAGGGGCCGTGCACAGCTTGACCTTCTCCTCACAAACAGGGAGGAACTAATAGGGGAAGCAGAGGTGGGTGACAACCTGGGAAGCAGTGATCATGAGATGGTAGATTTCAGGATCCTGACCAAAGGAAGGAAAGAGAGTAGTAAAATACACACCTTGGACTTCAAAAAAGCAGATTTTGACTCCCTCCGAGATCTGATGGAAAGAATCCCCTGGGATGTTAACATGAAGGGGAAAGGAGTCCAGGACAGCTGGCAGTATTTTAAAGAAGCCTTATTGAAGGCACAGAAAGAAACCATCCCGACGCGTAGCAAGAGAGGCAAACCTGATAGGAGACCGGATTGGCTTACAGGGGAAATCCTTGGTGTACTTAAGCACAAAAAGGAAGCTTACAGAAAGTGGAAACTTGGACAAATGACCAGGGAGGGGTTTAAATGTAGAGCTCGAGAATGCCGGGGGGTTATCAGGAAGGCGAAAGCGCAAATGGAGTTGCGACTGGCTAAGGATGTGAAGGATACAAGAAAGGTTTCTACAGGCATGTTAACAAGAAGAAGGTGATCAGAGAGGGGGTGGGGCCCCTAATGGATGAAGGAGGTAACCTAGTGACAGAGGATGTGGGGAAAGCTGAAGTACTCAATGCTTTCTTTGCCTCTGTATTCACGGACTAGGTCGGCTCCTGGACTTCTGTGCTAAGCGACGCAAGATGGGAAGAAGATGGACAGCCCTTGGTGGGTAAAGAACAGGTTAGGAACTATTTAGAAAAGCTAAACGTACACAAATCCATGGGTCCGGACTTAATGCACCCAAGGGTACTGAAGGAGTTGGCAAATGTCATTGAGGAGCCTTTGGCCATTATCTTTGAAAAGTCGTGGAGATCGGGCGAAATCCCGGATGATTGGAAAAAGGCAAATGTAGTGCCCATCTTCAAAAAAGGGAAGAAGGACGATCCAGGGAACTATAGGCCGGTCAGTCTTACCTCGGTTCCTGGAAAAATCATGGAAGGGATCCTAAAGGAATCCATTTTGAGACACTTGAATGAGAGGAAAGTGATCAGGAATAGTCAGCATGGATTCACAAAGGGCAAGTCGTGCTTGACCAATCTGATTAGCTTCTATGATGAGGTAACTGGCTCAGTGGACATGGGAAAGTCAGTGGATGTTATATACCTTGACTTTAGCAAGGCTTTTGATACGGTCTCCCACAATATTCTTGCCAGCAAGTTAAGGGAATGTGGATTGGATAAATGGACAGTAAGATGGATAGAAAGAGGCTACAAGGCCGGGCCCAGCGGGTAGTGATCAACGGCTCGATGTCAGGATGGCGGTCGGTTTCTAGTGGAGTGCCCCAAGGTTCGGTTCTAGGACTGGTTTTGTTCAATATCTTTATTAATGACCTGGATGAGGGGATAGATTGCACCCTCAGCAAGTTTGCAGATGACACTAAGCTGGGGGGAGAGGTGGATACGCTTAAGGGCAGAGATAGGGTCCAGAGTGACTTAGACAAATTGGAGGATTGGGCCACAAGAAATCTCATGAGATTCAACAAAGACAAGTGTAGAGTCCTGCACTTGGGACGGAAGAATCCCAAGTATTGGTACAGGCTGGGGACCGACTGGCTAAGCAGCAGTTCTGCAGAAAAGGACCTGGGGGTTACAGTGGATGAGAAGCTAGATATGAGTCAACTGTGCCCTTGTAGCCAAGAAGGCTAATGGCATATTAGGATGCATTAAGAGGAGCATTGCCAGCAGATCCAGAGATGTCATTATTCCCCCTTATTCGGCTCTGGTGAGGCCACATCTGGAGTATTGTGTCCAGTTCTGGGCCCCCCACTACACAAAGGATGTGGACGCATTGGAGAGGGTCCAGCGGAGGGCAACCAAAATGATTAGGGGGCTGGAGCACATGACCTATGAGGAGAGGCTGAGGGACTTGGGTCTGTTTAGTCTGCAGAAGCGAAGAGTGCGGGGGGACTTGATAGCAGCCTTCAACTTCCTGAAGGGAGGTTCCAAAGAGGATGGCGAGAGGCTGTTCTCAGTAGTGACAGGTGGCAGAACAAAGAGCAATGGGCTCAAGTTGTGGTGGGAGAGGTCCAGATTGGATATTAGGAAAAACTATTTCCCTAGGAGGGTGGTGAAGCATTGGAATGGGTTCCCTAGGGAAGTAGTGGAGTCTCCATCCCTAGAGGTATTTAAGTCTCGGCTTGACAAAGCCCTGGCCGGGTTGATTTAGATGGGATTGGTCCTGCCTGGAGCGGAGGGCTGGACTTGACGACCTTCTGAGGTCTCTTCCAGTTCTATGATTCTATGATAAGGGGATGGTTGGATGAAATAACATGATCTTGGTAACTAATTGACCATTCATTTCCAGTTGGAAATAGGTCAATGGAGGGATGATAGGAGTTGCTATAGGAAACTTTCTGGGTGTCTGGCTGGTGAGTCTTGCCCACATGCTCAGGGTTTAGCTGATCGCCATATTTGGGGTCAGGAAGGAATTTTCCTCCAGGGTAGATTGGCAGAGGCCCTGGAGGTTTTTCACCTTCCTCTGTAGCATGGGGCACAGATCACAGCTGAAGGACTCTCTGCATGTTGGGGCCTTCAAAGTATTTGAAGGCTTCAATATCTGAGATCTAGGTGAGAGGATTATTCTAGGAGGGGTGGGTGAGATTCTGTGGCCTGCACTGTGCAGGGGGTCAGACTAGATGATCAGAATGGTCCCTTCTGACCTTAAAGTCTATGAGTCTATGAGTCTATGAGACCCGCTCCTGGAGGCGGGAGTCAGCCGGAGTTGAAAGCACATCAGTACGCCAGGGGCTGGGCCGGGAATGGCGGAGCCCCGTGGCAGTCCTGGGGGGCTCCCACCCAGAAAATCCACCAGGGGCTGCTGCAAGCCTGGCTCCGCCTCTCCTCCCCCATTCAGACTAATAGGCTTCGGTAGGAGGCTCCGTGGCTGGTCTGACGTGGCTCAGATGGCGCCGAAGCCGCACGACAGTGACTGAGAACTGACGTCACTTGGGGTGGGCCTGATCCGAACACCATGAGCCCCGCGCCCGGCGGCACTTGCCAAGCGTTATGAGCCAGCAACCAGCAGCATATGCTCGGGAAAGCAGCCGGCTCCAGATTCTCATCGGTCGGCCTCTCCCACCCTTTTGACCCCAGAGGGGTCACATGGAGCTAAGCAAAACTCTCGCCTGCCTATCGCAGCGACGTGTCCATTTTCAGGGGGGAGAACGCGCGGGGAGACAGCCCCCGTGTGCGCCATGTGGGGAGAAAACACTTCAAAAGCCACGAATAGTCCTGCAGCCCCGACGAATGTAGCTGGTCTCATGAGCTTTCCTGGGCACAACCCACTTCTTCAGATGAGTCCAAGCTCCAGAGAAATAGCAGACAGAGAGGGGATGGGAAGGGCAAGGACAGGGGGAAAAGAATAGTCAATTAGAGCGCCAAGTGGAGACATTCATGTCATTAGGAGGGGGAGTGTCGCCCATAATCCAGTTCAGGTCTTTGTTTAAACATCTATTGTAGGTCTTGAACTTGGAAAGGAAATGAAGCTCTGCAGCTCCCCTTTCAAGCTGGTTGCAAACAGGCTTTGTTAGTCTCTAAGGCGCGGCAGGACGCTTGGCTGGTTTTGAAGAGTTTTCTATTACAGACTCACGCGGCTCCCCCCCGAAACGGTTTGGGAGAGTGTCTCACTGCTGAGTGGGACACAGCTTCCTCTCTCCTCTTGTCCCCTCAGGGGTTTCTCCTCATCCACACCACCCCCCCCGACTCTGCCCTCTTGATACTCAGAGACTGCAAACTTGAGTCAATTTCTCGAGTCAACACCGTCTGTAGCAGCTCGGCTGGAGAGGCAAGTCGGCCTCCACCACCTGTCTCCACCGCTTCTGACTCAGTCACCTTCTGACTCGCATTTCTGAGCTTGGAACGAGCACGTTTCTGTCACCGCGCTGAAGCATAACCGCCTGGTGAGGCCGGCCTGGGTCCTCCTCCAGCCTGTTGGGACACGTGTGCTGTCCAGAACCTCGCTGAGTATCAGGGTTTCAGGTCTGACTGTCTGGTCAGTGCTCAGGTATTCGCCCGTCCAAAAGGAGACATCTCGCTCTCTGACAGAGAGGACCTTCCATCCAGCCTCACTTGCATCTTTTGTGCCTACTTTGTCAGTGACTGTTCCACCTACCGGTACTCCGGGATCCCAGGGCTGGTGTTTTGGAGGAAATCAATTCTGTCCCCAGGAATTAGAGACTCCGCTGCTCCCTCTATACCCAGAACCTCTGCAGCACTTGCCTGCCAGGACCCCTCTGCGGGGAATCTCCATTGCACTTGGAGAAAAATCAGAGTTGTTAACACCAGGCTCAGAGTCAATATCCAGTCCCACAGGCCTTGGATCTGGCTCCGAGTGACCTTGATTTCTATTTGTCCTATCTGAAGAAGTGGGTTGTGCCCTCGACATGTTTTGTTACCCTCGAAGGTGCTGTAGGACCATTCGGTGTTTTTTAACTCTCCCTGTAGAGCCTCTCTCTAGAGGTTTATCCCTTCGGGGAGTTGAGCGTTTGTTCCGTTTTACGAAATCGGCCACATTAGCTATGTCATTTCTACCTTCCCGTGTCTCCTTTACGTCCACATGATGGAATGGATTTCTCTGATTGGCATCACTCGGACTACTGAACACGTGAAGAAAGATGTGGAGAAACTGGAGAAGGTCCAGAGAAGAGCAACAAGAATGATGAACGGTCCAGAGAACATGAGCTATGCAGGAAGGCTGAAGGAATCGGGCTGGTTCAGTTTGGAAAGGAGACTGAGAGGGGACATGACAGCGATTTTCAAGTATCTAAAAGGGTGTTTCAAGGAGGAGGAGAGAAAATTGTTCCCCTTGGCCTCTGAGGACAGGACAAGAAGCAATGGGCTTAAACTGCAGCAGGGAGGTTGAGGTTGGACATTAGGGAAAACTTCCCAGCTGTCAGGATGGTGAAACACTGGAATAAGTTGCCCCTGCTGGCTGCTCATTGACTGTAAGAACATAAGAACATAGGAACGGCCAGACGGGGTCAGACCAAAGGTCCGTCCAGCCCAGTGTCCTGTCTGTCCACAGTGGCCAATGCTGGGTGCCCCAGAGGGAGGGAACACAACAGGGAATCCTCACGGATCCCTCCCGTCACCCACCTCCAGAGAAAAGTCACCTTCTGCTGCCACCTGCTCTCTGCACACCTCCCGGAACCGCTAGTGGCCGGAGGATGGCTGCCGTGACACCCGTGTTAGAAAGGGCTCCAGACCCTGGCAATCACAGACCAAAAGCTTCAGAGGGGGCCGAGTTAGTCTGTAAGGGTATGTCGACACTACAGAGATTTGTCGGAAAAACAGCCGTTCTTCTGACAAAACTTGAGGAACGTCCGCGCTGCTATTGCGTTTTTCAGCAAGAAAATCGAAAGGCCAGAGGGGCTTTTCTGACATTGGTGCTCCTCATTCTACGAAAGGGCTCTTTCCCAACAAGGCGTGTGTGGGCGGGGGAGAGGGAGTTCTTTCGGAAGAAGAGGAAAGAGGAAAAAGCACAGGTGCCCCGGTGGCCACTCCGTCCATAGCAATCAGAGCTAGCATGCGAGAGAGCGTCCATTCGGTGTGGATGCTCTCGTTCAAAAAACCGGATCGCTTTTTCGAAGTGCTTTTGATTGTATCCTTTGGTATATATGGTCAAGCCAATTTTCTTCCACTATTTGATCTGAGAAAGTGGGTCTGGCCCACGAAAGCTCATCACCTATTAAACCATCTTGTTAGTCTTTAAAGCGCTCCATAGTCCTGTTTTTTGTTTCAGCTACAGCAGACTAACACGGCTGCATTTCTATCGCTATTTTGCAGTGTGGACACTCTCTTTCGGAAGATGCTTTTTCGGAACGTCTCTCCTGGAAAAGCTTCTTCCAAAAGAAGCTTGTAGTCTAGACATAGCCTGACAGGAAAAACTTACAAAACAACAAATAGTCTAGTAGCATCTTAAAGACTAACACACCACATCGATGGTGTTGTTAGACAAGAGTTCAAACTCAGTCAGTGAGCTGAAGCGTAAACATAAAGGCCCAAAGGCGATTGGAGCTGTAAACTCCTGATAGCTTGAATGGTCAGATATCTGCCTTAGACTCTGCCTCTTAGCATCAAGACAATACAAAGCTTTCCACAGCTCTCCTGATCTGTAAGCCCCCCCCACCTTCCGCCATTAATGTAGTCACAGATACAGGCAGTCCCCGGGTTACGTACAAGATAGGGACTGTAGGTTTGTTCTTAAGTTGAATTTGTATGTAAGTCGGAACTGGTACATATTGTAGGGGAAACTCTAGCCAAACCTTTCTCCAGAGCTCAGTTTTATTCTCCCACACCTCACTTCCCTCAGTCCTTTATTCTCAAGCTGAGGTGTCTGCTGAGAAAAGCCGCTCCGCGTCTCCCTGGTCTGCTGGGGGGGGGGGGGGCGCTAGCTTTGCATCTCCCTGCTCTGCTGGGGGGAAGCAGCTAGTGCGGGGTTGCCTCACCCCGTTTGTAAGTAGGGATCTGATGTAAGTCGGATCCATGTAACGCGGGGACTGCCTGTAGTTGATGAAATGAGGAGCTTTTCTATATGCATGTTTCTGTTCCTGTCATTATCATTTACATGTTTTCCTTCCCTGAAACAATGTTTGTCCCTATAAGTGAAAGATAAGAAAAATGCCAACGGCTCGATAAGAAATGGAGATAACTGATCACTGTGACTCCAGAGCTGATTTTGATCCTTGGGGGAAGGAATCATTGTACCACACAGTCTCATGAGCTTTCGTGGGCACAACCCACTTCTTCAGATGCCCGGAGTGTTGAAAGTCCAGATCCAAGAACAAATAAGGGAAGGCAGGAGGGGGGGAGAAGGAAAAGAAATGGAGGGGAGGGAGACAAAAGAGACAATGAGCAGATAAGCCTCAGGAGGTAGCCCAGTTAGTCTGTAACAGGAAAGACTTAAAAAACAACAAACTAGTAGCACCTTTAAGTCTTGAAGTCAGTAAGGTGAGACTAGACTATTGCTGGTTTTTAAGTCTTTCCTGTTACAGATCATTAATTCCAAGGTCAGTACCAGGCAATTAGTTGCAACTGGAGTAAAGAACAGGCTTTCCTGCCGTCGCTGTTTGGGCCCTGGGTTGACCTAGGGAGCTGTTGGCGTGTTGCAGGGCGGAGTGCTGAGGCGGACGAGCTCCCTCCGCACGGGATCCGGCTCCTGGAAAAAGGGATTGTCTTGTGCGCTGCTCGACCCTCCTCTTGTCCGGGCCCGGTGCGCGCGGGCAAGGAATCCAGGCATGCGCCGAATGCGCCTCGACCGGGAGGGCGATTTCTCTCCCGCTGCGAAGCTGCCCTGCTCGCAGCGGAGAGCGCCGGTGGGTCGAAGACTTCGCCATGCGTCTGACGAGGTGGGTCTTTGCCCACGAAAGCTTGTGCTCCAATACATCTGTTAGTCTGTAAGGTGCCAGGACTTCTCTTCCGTGCAGGAGGGGGCAGCAGTCACCCCCCCCACACACACACACCCCGCGCCCAGCAGGGGGCAGTCTCTCGCGCTCTCTTACCTGGTGCCTGTCTGCGTCCTGGTAGTGCTCCCGCAGGCCCCCCAGGAGCTCCGCCACTTTCTCCGCTGTGGGCCCGGCGGCGGGATTCCCGCTGGAGAAGTTGGCGAGGAAGGCCCCGGCCTTGGCCGCCCACTGGCCGCCCCTCACCGCCGCGCAGGTGGCCGTGGGCTCCGTCAGGTAGAGCAGGAGGCCGGTGCAGAAGGGCAGGAGCTCCGCAGCCGTGAGGTTGGTGTCGCCGGTTCCCGTCTTGCCCACGAGCCTGGCAACGTCCGGCACGGCGATGCACTGCGGGAGGGGGCAGAGCTGGGCGCGGGCAGGACCAGCCTCCGGCCGGCACACACCGCAGCGCCCTGGATCCCCGCCTGCCCTCCGCTCCGGGCTGAGCCGTGCTGGGGGCATGCCCGGGGGGACCACCCAGACACAGCTGCGGGCGGGGAGCCCCTCGCGGCGATGTGCGGCAAAGGGGGCATTTCACCCCAGCGCCAGGCCATAGCACCTGGGCCCGAGGGGCTGGGATGCCCTGCCAGTGCCCGGCCCCAGCTGTCGCCGGGTGGCTGCCTGAGCTTCAGGCCCTGCTGCTTCCACTCGGCAGCAGGGCTGGGGGGGGGGCGAGTGGCTGAGGGTTTCCAGACTTTCCCATCCCAGGACCTTCGCTGAGCCCGCAGTCCCAGGCCTGGCCCCGGCCGAGATCCTGCTGGGAAGCCGGAGCCCCGGGATCACAGGGCTTCCCGCGGTCTATCGAAGCCCTGGCTCTGCAGCAGAAGAGAGCGGCTCTGGCCAGGGGGGCTGCCCCAGGGGGCTGGCAGTGGGGCCGCCTTTGGTACCCGGACGTGGGGCTGGATTCTCGGCCATGCTGAGCAGCCAGCAGCTCTCAGGCACCAGTGCCATGGGCAGCAGGCCGGTCGTGTTGGCCGCTGTGTGCCTCAGTTTCCCCGTGTCGGGGGGGGGAAGTGCTCCGGGAAGGTGGCGATGATTTCGTACCCCCGGGGCATGGGGCTGCCTTCAGTGGCGCCGCAGTGTGTGGGTCCCAGGACAGGGGGCAGCACAGGTCAGGGAGCGAGGCTGCTGCTCACCCCACCGGTCCCAGGGGAGCCCTGCCCTAGGGGAGCCGTTGGCCTGTATCCTCGTCGGCAGTGCTTATCCGGCGAGCAAGGCTGGAGGTACCGACTGTGCCAGGCGCGGTGCAAAGCCTGGGTAACACACCCACCCCACACAATACGCACATACTCTACACAACACACGCACGCACACACTGCTCCCCCCCCACGGCTCCCCACACTGCTCACACACACACACACACACACACACAGCTCCCCACACTGCTCACACACACACACACACACACACACAGCTCCCCACACTGCTCACACACACACACACTGCTCACACACACACACACACACACACAGCTCCCCACACTGCTCACACACACACACTGCTCCCCCCCCCACACGGCTACCCACACTGCTCACACACACTTATACACTGCTCCCCGTACTGCTCGCACACACACACACACACACACACACACTGCTCCCCCCCACTAACACACACACACTGTTCCCTGTACTGCTCGCACACACAAACATATACTCACTGCTCCCCGCATGGCACCCACCCACACTCGCACTGCTCCCTGCATGCTACATATACACATACGGCTCCCCACACTTCCTTCACACATACTACACACACACATACACCCCTCGCTCCCCACACTGCTCACACACACATGCTACACACACACACACACACCCCGCTCCCCGCACTGCTCACACACGCATGCTACACACGCACACACACCCCGCTCCCCACACTGCTCACACACGCATGATACACACGCACACACACCCCGCTCCCTGCACTGCTCACACACGCATGATACACATGCACACACGCCCCGCTCCCCGCACTGCTCACACACGCATGCTACACACGCACACACACCCCGCTCCCCGCACTGCTCACACACGCATGATACACACGCACATACACCCCGCTCCCCACACTGCTCACACACGCATGATACACACGTACACACCCCGCTCCTCGCACTGCTCACACACGCATGATACACACGTACACACCCCGCTCCTCGCACTGCTCACACACGCATGATACACACGCACACACCCCGCTCCCTGCACTGCTCACACACGCATGATACACGCGCACACACCCCGCTCCTCGCACTGCTCACACACGCATGATACACATGCGCACACACCCCGCTCCTCGCACTGCTCACACACGCATGATACACGCGCACACACCCCGCTCCTCGCACTGCTCACACACGCATGATACACACGTACACACCCCGCTCCTCGCACTGCTCACACACGCATGATACACACGCACACACCCCGCTCCCTGCACTGCTCACACACGCATGATACACGCGCACACACCCCGCTCCTCGCACTGCTCACACACGCATGATACACACGCGCACACACCCCGCTCCTCGCACTGCTCACACACGCATGATACACACGCGCACACACCCCGCTCCTCGCACTGCTCACACACGCATGATACACACGCACACACACCCCGCTCCCCGCACTGCTCACACACGCATGATACACACGCGCACACACCCCGCTCCTCGCACTGCTCACACACGCATGATACACACGCACACACACCCCACTCTCCGCACTGCTCACACACGCATGATACACACGCACACACACCCCGCTCCTTGCACTGCTCACACACGCATGATACACACGCACACACACCCCGCTCCCCGCACTGCTCACACACGCATGATACACACGCACACACACCCCGCTCCTCGCACTGCTCACACACGCATGATACACACGCACACACACCCCGCTCCTTGCACTGCTCACACACGCATGATACACACGCACACACACCCCGCTCCCCGCACTGCTCACACACGCATGATACACACGCGCACACACCCCGCTCCTCGCACTGCTCACACACGCATGATACACACGCGCACACACCCCGCTCCTTGCACTGCACACATACATATGCTACACACACAACCAGTGCACAACCAGGGCCAGCTCTGCTCTGACAGCCCCTTGGCGCTTGCCCAGCCCCGGTGCTGGTCGCTGGCCCGTCTGGGCTGATTCTGCCCACGAGGGGCACGAGCGGCCTGCTCCTGCCGACGCCAGCGCCCAGGGCTGGAGCCTTTCGGAGACAGAGGAACCTGCCCGGGACACGGGGCCGAGGGGCCGGGTCCGCTGGAGACGTCCCGTGTTTGCAGGGGTTCAGTGATGGCAAAGGTGAGGAGCGGGAGCCGGCCTGGATCCTGACACCTCCCACGCCACAGGGGCTGGCCCTGCCCGCACGTGCTAGGCGAGGCCTGACCACGCCAGGCCGCCCCCGCCCCGGGGGGGACACTCCTCCGGCCGGAGCCCCCTCCCGTCACCTCCCCCCATTGCGTCCAGCCCCCCAGACTCCCCCGGACGGGGCGCGCCTCCCGCCTGGCAGCCTGGCCCTCCTGCTGCCGCGGCCCCTCCCGCCCGGCTGGAGTTTGACCCCGCTTTGCTCCCGAGCCGCAGAGGAAGGAGGGGAGCGGGCTGCGCCCGGCGGCGCGTTACCTTTCCACACGGCACTGCGGGGCACTGCACACGGGCCGCCGCGATACTTAAGAGGGAGTCCAGGGCAGCGTGGGGCAGAGCGCCTTCGCCCGACGCCAGCAGGGCCCCGACGTCCCGCAGCGCCTGCTCCTCGGCAGGCGCCCCTTGGCCCGGGCGCACGGCCCCCCCCAGGCAGAGCAGGGCCAGGGCCAGCAGCAGAGCCATGGCTGCGTCCAGGCGGGCCGCGCCGGCTTGGGGAGACGTGGCCGCGCTGGCCAGGCTCCCCGGGGCCAGAGAGCCCGAGCTGTGGGGAGCAGCAGCTCTAAGCCAGCAGGTATTTGCTGCAGCCGCCTCTGATTGGCTCCGGGTGAGATTGCCTCGGGTTAACCATTCCTCCGAACCCGGCCAGCTCTGCAGATCCTGCTGCGATAGGGCAGGGCAAGGTGGCTCCCAGGCAGCCGGCCCAGCCCCAGTCCCGCCAGGGCGTGGCAGGGCTCTGCTCTGCCAGCACCGTCAGCACAGCAGCCCCCGCCAGGAGGAAATGAGCCGGCAGGACCTGCTGGGAGGCTGTTGCCCAACACGGTCCCAGCCCCGGCTCCGGAGCCCGGACGGCTCGTCCGCCCCTCCAGGGGAAGGGAAACCTGGCCTGGGGCAGACGCAGGGGCCACCGGCCCCGTTTCCCTGGCGAGGGAGAGGGTCTGACACCAGCTGGGGGCGTTCTGCCGGGGCTCTTCGCTCTGCCCCCGCCACGGGCCCTGGCCCCGTCTCCGGGGAAGTGACTCATGCAGGGTCATGCTCTGAATCAGCGCAGCGCTGGGGCTGGGAACTCGGATCCCTGATGCCAGAGCCCCCCTGCTCTAACCCCTAGGCCTCACTACCCTCCCAGGCCCAGGAACCCCTGACTCATCCTTCCTGTGGCTCTAACCTGTAGGCCTGGCTCCCCTCCCCAAGCTGGGACAGAACCCTGGCAGCTCTAACCACTAGACCCTACAGCAGATTCTTGACTCTCCCGCTGGGAGGCGCTCCCATGCATCCCCATCAGTGGAACTAGCCGGCAGGCCCAGGGTCCCTGGAAGGAGGGGCCAGGTAGCCATATGGACTGAGTAGGCCCTGGGTTTAACCGAGTCCCACTTGCCTAGCACACCCTGCACTCAGCGGCGCTGCTGGCTAGTGCCCTGGGTGCAGGGCAGCGGGTGGGACCAGCCATTGTGCAGACACAGCCAGGGCAACGATGCAGGACAGGGAATTGCTGCTGAGCCTCGGGGAGCATCCCTGGGGCCGCAGGGGAGGCACAGACCCCGTCTCCCTGCCTGACGCACACGGGCTGCTCCGGGCTGTTGTAGGGAGCTGCTGGCCCAGGAAGACGATTGCACGTTACAGCTCGGCCGTGTGGTGCGCAGCGGGAGCCTCGGGACGGAAGCCCTGGGGAGTAGCACTAAGCACGGGGACAGGAGAAGTGCCCCACCCCGTGGGTCCAGCTGCACCCTCCGAGTCGCCTGCTGGAGGGCGGAGGAGTGGCTCTGCCTGGCCCACACGGGGCAGGCCTGGCAGACAGCGGGGCGGCACCACAGCCCTCCTGGAGGCCCAAAGTGAAACACGCTCCGGCGGCTGGGCTGGGCCAGCAGCAGGAGGGGACGCATCTTGCCAGGAGGTCCCAAAGCCAGAATTGTTACAGCCCAGGATGCGAGGAACGGGGACTTGGCCATCGGCTGTTACAGACGCCTGCACATGCCAATGGGCATAAGCCCAGCACCGGAGCTGTCCCAGCGAAGCCTCATGTAACCCTGCCTGCCACGATTGCGGAGCACGAGCACCAGGCGCAGGGCAGCACCGGCCACCTGGGCACCCAGGCACCGCCCCACACTGGCCGTGAGTCCAGGGCACAAGTGCCAGGAATAGGGCAGCGCCGGGCACGAGGGCACCGCCCCACACTGGCCGTGAGTCCAGAGAGTGCCAGGCACCAGGGCACCGCCTCACACTGGCCGTGAGTCCAGAGCACAAGTGCCAGACGCCCAGCATCACAACTCAGCCGAGCACCGGCATGCAGAGGAAGGAGGAAATTATGCAGGCGCTGATGAAAGCGACCAGCCACCTGTAGTGAGGCAGGGGCCAGAGCAGGAGACTTGTGCTTTGAGCGGTGCGGGGTGACAGCCACGCGCAGGGCGGGACCGAGGCCGCCAGACACGCCAGCGGCCATGGCTGTGGCGAGGGCCGAGTGCTTTGTCGGAATGGCCACTCGAGAGCCCTGCACCGTTCCTTCCCTCTGGGCCCCTGGCCCTGAGCTGAATAGCCTGACTCAGTCTTCTTTCGTCTTGAGCCACGTTCTGCCCACCCCGGCTGCAGGGGCGGGGGCCAGACGCCCGCTCCCGAGGCCACGTGACAGTGGACGCCCACGGCCTGGTGCGCCACTGGCCCAGCGAGCCGCCGCCGCCCTGTGGGCCCATCAGGGAAAGGCCTGGGGGCAGGAGCAGCCAGGCGTGACGCCCCAAACGGAGCCACCGGGCCTGGCTGTGGGTTTTGGAGGGGAGCGAATCCACCAGCCCAGCTCTAGTGGGATGCTCCCCACTCTGCGTCCGCAAGAGAGAGCTTAGCTGGTGCTTAACCTGTGCCCCAGCCCCCGCCACACCGGTCTGGCCACCTCGCCAGCAAACTGCTCTGGGTTCTGCCTGGCAGGCGCCGCTCTGAACCCGGGGCTGCAGAGACGTCTCCTCCCCGTCCAGTCCCTCCCGGGCACTCCCAAGAGCCAGGACATGCTCTTCGCTCCTGCGCGGCACTGAGACGGCGCAGCACAACCTGGGCATGCCAAGATGCTAGGGGCATGGGGGAGGGATAGCTCAGTGGTTTGAACATTGGCCTGCTAAACCCAGGGTTGTGAGTTCAATCCTTGAGGAGGCCATTTGGGACAAAAATTTGTCAGGGATGGTACTTGGTCCTGCTGTGAAGGCAGGGGACTGCACTCAATGACCATTCAAGGTCACTCTCCAGTTCTAGGAGATAGGCAACCTCCATTAATCCTTTTAAAACCAAAACAGCACACTTCCTGCTCCCACAACTTCCTCCTCACAGGATGCGGTCTTTGCATAAGCAGCTTTCTCACAAGCATCCAGCATCCACAGGGGCAGTTCTGGGGCCAGCTCTGTTCACTGTCTTCATCTGCGATTCCAATATTGGCCCAGAGAAAGTTTGCGGATGATCCCAAGCTGCGAGGGGTGGCAGGTGCTTTGGAGGAGAGGGTCAGAATTCAACATGGTCTGGACAAACCGGAGAAATGGCCAGAGGGAAACAGGATGAAGTTTAATAAGGACAAATGCAAAGTGCTCCACTTAGGAAGGAACAATCTGTGTCACACACACAGAACGGGAAGTGACTGTCTAGGAAGGAGTCCTGCAGAAAGGGATCTAGGGGTTAGAGTGGACCACAAGCTGAATATGAGTCAACAGTGTGATGCTGTGGCAAAAAAAGCAAACCTGATTCCGGGATGCAGTCACCGGAGTGCTGTGAGCAAGACACAAGACGTCATTCTTCCGCTCTGCTCTGCGTCTCAGCGGGAGTATTAGTCCAGTTGTGGGCACCACATTTCAGGAAAGATGTGGAAAAACTGGAGAAGGTTCAGAGAAGAGCAACAAGAATGATGGAAGGTCCAGAGAACATGAGCTATGAGGGAAGGCTGAAAGAATTGGGCTTGTTTAGTTTGGAAAGGAGAAGACTGAGAAGGGACATGAGAGCGGTTTTCAAGTATCTAAAAGGAGGAGGAAGAAAAATTGTTCTCCGTGGCCTCTGAGGATAGAACAAGAAGCAATGGGCTTAAACCCAGCAAGGGAGGTTTAGGTTGGACACTAGGGAAAACTTCCTGCCTGTCAGGGTGGTGAAACACTGGGATAACTTGCCTGAGGAGGTTGTGGAATCTCCATCCCTGGAGATATTTAAGAGCAGGTCAGACAGACACCTGTCGGGATGATCAGACAGTGCTGGGTCCTGCCATGAGAGCACCATCCACAGCCCCCTTTAGGCTCTAAGCTGCTTCTCTGCAGCCCATGCCGATGCTTCTCCGGCGCTCCCTGGCAGAGCTCCGACACTGTCCAGGTGGTAGCTGGCTCCCTACACAGGGCCCGTCTGCCCAGCGCCAGCGAGCTGGGGAAGGGGATTGGGAGCCTGCAGCCACTCATGCTGCGCTGTCTGCCAGCCTCAGGAGCAAGGCTGAGGGATGTCAAAGAGGCTGTGGAGCCTGAGTAGGGCCGGACACCGAAGCCCAAGGACCCAGGAGAGGGGCAGCGGAAGCGTCTTTCCAAAGGAAAGGGTGATCAACGGCTCCATGCCAGGCTGGCGGTCGGTTTCTAGCGGAGCCCCAAGGTTCGGTTCTAGGGCCGGTTTGGTTCAATATCTTTATGAATGACCTGGCTGAGGGGATGGGTGGCACCCTCAGCAAGTTTGCAGATGACACTAAGCTGGGGGGAGAGGTAGATACACTGGAGGGCAGGGAAGGGCCCAGAGTGACCTCGACAGATTAGAGGATTGGGCCACAAGAAATCTGAGTAGGTTCAACAAGGACAAGTGCAGAGTCCTGCCCTTGGGATGGAAGAATCCCAAACATTGGTACAGGCTGGGGACCGACTGGCTGAGCAGAAATTTTGCAGAAAAGGACCTGGGGGTTCCAGTGGATGAGAAGCTGAATAGGAGTCAACAGGGGCCCTTGTAGCCAAGAAGGCTAATGGCGTATTAGGTGCATTAGGAGGAGCATTGCCAGCAGATCCAGAGATGTCATTATTCCCCTTTATTCGGCTCTGGGGAGGCCACATCTGGAGTATTGTGTCCAGTTCTGGGCCCCCCACTACAGGAAGGATGTGGACGCATTGGAGAGGGTCCAGCGGAAGCAACCAAAATACTGAGGGGACTGGAGCACATGACCTATGAGGAGAGGCTGAGGGAGTTGGGTTTGTTCAGTCTGCATCAGAGAAGAGTGAGGGGGGATTTGAGAGCAGCCGGCAGCTGCCTGCAGGGGGGTTCCAGAGAGGCTGGCGAGAGGCTGTTCTCAGTGGGGGCAGAACGGGGAGCAACGGGCTCAGGTTGCAGTGGGGAAGGTCTAGGTTGGAGATTAAGACAAACTCTTTCCCTAGGCGGGTGGTGAAGCGCTGGGCTGGGTTCCCTGGGGAGCGGGTGGAGTCTCCATCCCTAGGGTTTAAAGTCCCGGCTTGACCAAGCCCTGGCTGGGCTGATGGTGTTGGGCTGGTCCTGCCTTGGGCAGGGGGCTACACTCGATGCCTCCTGAGGGCTCTGCCCCCCCTGGGATTCTATGGGTCTGTGATTCTAAATGTCCCCGGGGCTGCTGACATCCTGCTTGGGTGACTCAGCCGGCACTAGAGCCAGGGGAAGGTTCCCCCTGCAGCTGGGCTGTTCCTCTTCTCAGCCAGGGGCTGCAGCTGAAACGGAGTCACCAGCCTCGTTCTTCCCTGCTGCTGCCCGGGCCCTGCTCTTTCTCTCTCCTGGGCTGGGCGTGTTGCCCCCTGGGGCAGGCCCCATGGCCAGAGCCAGGCTTAGCACCAGGCAGGGGATCCCGGAGCTCCCTGAGCCATGGCAGGGGGCAGCGGCCACTGACTCCTCTCCCCCTCAGGCCAGGTGCAGACCCCCGGGCCAGCGAGCAGGGAATTGCTAGGAAATGCCCCGTGGGGCTCGGCCCCCGTGCAGGCCCCCCTCGCCTCTGCCGCCACGTGCCCGCACCTGGGAAACATGGGAGTCCACTGCTGCTGTGCTGAGATCCCGCCTCCGTGGGGCCTGGCGTCCGTGGGGCGTGGCACTGCCCCATCCGTCCGTCCGTCTCCACCTGCTGCAGCGTCTCAGCCGCGGAGGGAAGCTCTTTTGTCTGTTTGCCCAGCACCCAGCCCAGTGGGGGCCTGGTCCGCAGGGGGGTCCCTGATGCCGCAGGGCGCAGCTAATAAACCTGCGGAGGCCACTGTGCCGGAGGCGGGCATCTCTCCCCACGGAGAGCTACGTAGCCAGCTCCAACACCCGGCGTGAGCCCGGCCACACAGCCAGACGGCCGGCACCATGACCCGCCGCAAGCCCCCGGGAGGCCGAACCCACCCTCCACCCCCAGACTTGGCATCCAGACCCAGAGTCCAGGCTAAGTCTGGGGGCTCCAGCATCTCATTCCCTCCCGCCCCCCGCCAGAAGGGGTGGCTTGGAAACCCGAGCGGCACCCTGGGGAGACCCAGGCCCGGGGGTGCCCCCGCGACTGAGTCACTCGCAACCCATCACTTGCACTTGCAGCCCCCGGGGCGGTGGGGGACGGAGGTGAATTCCTGCAACTGACAGCTCTGGCTGGGACCAGCTCAGCACCCAGGGGCCTTCCGCTCACAGCCCGCAGCGCTTTGCCTGGATTTCCCTCCCCACTCCCATTGTTACTCAGTTCACTCCCCCCAGGCTTCACCCCAGAGCCAGCTGCATTGCAGCTGGGCAGTGCTGGCTGCTCTTTGGGGGCCTGCGGCTGGAGGAGCAGGGGTGGTGGCAGCTCACGGCGTCATGGCACAGCCAGCTAGCGCTGTTGGGACTCACTCATCTGTCCTCAGGATTCCAGGCTGAGCCCCGCCCACCGGATCAGGCCATAGCCCCTGTCCAGCAGGGATCTGGCCCAGAACTGGGCCCAGGGGGACTCAAACACAGACCCACGCCCGCCGTCATCCCAGCAAGGGGAGGGTGCAGCAAGGAATCACCTGACCGGGAGCCTGGCCTGGCCAGTGAGTTTGCACCATGAGTTCTAGACGTGCCCTGGGGGGGGCCCAGACCCAGAGGTGAGAGCTCACCAAACTGCTCCTTGCCCCATTCCCAGCAGCCTCTGGCTTTCCCCAGCCCTAGGACTGGTCCGGCCGGTCCTGCATAGCTGCAGCCTGCAGCTCTTCCTGCCCCTGCAATGTGCACAGCCCAGCCCCTGGGCCATTTTCCTAGAGCAGTAGGCAAGCCTGGGTCCCCCAGCTCTGCAGCACCCCACACCCCTCCTTGCCACTATAGCAATAGAACAGCCCGCAAGCCCTGGATCCCAGTGTGCGAGGGCTGGGTGAGCTGAGACCCAGACAGGCCTGGCGTCACCCAAAGCGCTTGGCTGCTTGGCTGTCTCTGGATTAATCTCCCCCCTCCCTCCAGCGGCTGGGGAACGGGTCTGATGGGCTGGGAGGCTGGAACTGGGGGCGCCACGGGGTGTCTTTGCAGCCCCGTCCCCCCAGCCCGGGGTCCTGCACAGCAGGGCTGGTGCCACCCTGTGGCTGAGGAGCTCTGGCTAGGAGTAGCGTGGTCCTGCCCAGCAGCAGCGGGAGGGAGGGAGGGGCTCAGTGTGCCGCCAGGGCGGGGGAGGCGATAAATTCCCTTCCTCAGCCTTGAACCTTCCCTGTTCCGGGTTCCTTGCTCCCGCAGCGAAAGCACCCAGCCCGCTCAGCGCCTCCCAGGAGGGGCCTGGGTGACTCAGCCGCAGCCTCTCTCCGGGAGGCCCTTGCCCTCGGCAGCAACAGTCCCACCCGCCTGCCGCTGCCTCCACTCTGCCCTGCTTCCCCGCCGGCAAACGGGGCTGCCAGGGGCTCTGAGCCCTGCCTCCCTCTCTGCTCCGGCCCTGCTGGTTCCCAGCCCCTTCACCCAGCCCAAACGCTGCTGCACACGTCAGCCGGGTCACCCCCCGGTACCATATCCTGACTCTAGGCCTTGCTGGCTCCCTCCCCTTGTCACCTTCATTCTGCCCCACGGTGCCTTTCCCCTCCTCTCTTCACCCCGCCTGTGCTGCCAGCCTAGAACAGCTCTGCCGCGGATTAGAACCTCCGCCTGCTGCCACCCCAGAAGCTGCCTTGTCCGTTAGCTCAAGTGGTAGAAGACTCTGCCAGGGCTCTGGTGTGGGAGGGCTGGGTCCAGTCCGTGTGGCCCCCGTGACAGAGGGGAGTTGCCCTTCTGCCACCGTCTCGGTCACGCCTACTTGTGCGAGGAGCTGTCCCCGAGGTGGGGGAGTTCCTGGGGCCTGCGCCCCCACCCACAGCCAGCCGTGGCTCCCAGACGGCAGGGAGCACGGGCAGGTTTTTGATTCCCAGGGACGCAGCACAGAGCAGACTTGTCAGCACAGGGACCAGGAGCAGCCAGCACGGCCCATCTTGGGGGCTGAGCCAGCCCAGACTAACTCACTCACCCAGCAATGGGTCCCAACTCTCCAGGCTGCCCCGCCCCCTCCTTTGTCCCGCTTCCCGGGCAAAAGGGGTCACCTGGGCACCCCCCTGGCAGACTCAGGTTAGAGAGCTTGGCCATTGTGAGCATGCTGGGCTGGGGCAGCCTCCTCAGTGAGAGTCACACCCGCAACTCCCATCCTCAGGGAAACTGAGGCACACACACAGTTACCACAGAATCACATACAACTCTAGCAAACAGCGGGAACGTGATCCCCGCGTCGTCACCGGGGTACAATGCTGTGCTGGTGCCGAGTCAACTCACTGCGCCCACGGCCCTGCCCGCCTGCTGTGTCCACACTGGACACCAGCCCCCGGACGCAGGGGAGATGCTGCAGACACACTCGCCAGCCCAGCTTTCACCTCTGGGCAGCCTGGCCCCCAGAGACTGTTAAGCCAGCAGCTTGCTCCATCTCTGCTAAGAGCCTGCACGAGGAGCTTGGGGTGTGGGACGTGTTCTCCTCACAGTCTCACTCACAGCCGGTTCTTTCTTTCATTAATCAACTTTCGATGGTAGATGCTCAAGGACGGGCCCAGTGGGATCTTTTGGGTGAGATCAGGGCCAGGCCGAGGCATTCTGGTGTCCTGGGCACAGGCGTGCGGCGCCGCCCCCAGGGTGCACGGCACATGCATGGCCCGGCTTCAGCCATTGGCACGCAGCCCAGGGCCTGCCCCCCGGGGCGCACGGCACATGCATGGCCCGGCTTCAGCCACTGGCACGCAGCCCGGGGCCTGCCCCCCAGGGCGCACGGCACATGCATGGCCCGGCTTCAGCCACTGGCACGCAGCCCAGGGCCTGCCCCCCAGGGCGCACGGCACATGCATGGCCCGGCTTCAGCCATTGGCATGCAGCCCGGGGCCTGCCCCCCAGGGCACACGGCACATGCATGGCCCGGCTTCAGCCACTGGCACGCAGCCCAGGGCCTGCCCCCCAGGGCGCACGGCACATGCATGGCCCGGCTTCAGCCATTGGCATGCAGCCCGGGGCCTGCCCCCCAGGCCACACGGCACATGCATGGCCCGGCTTCAGCCATTGGCACGCAGCCCGGGACCTGCCCTCCAGGGCACACGGCACATGCATGGCCCAGCTTCAGCCACTGGCACGCAGCCCGGGACCTGCCCCCCGGGGCACACGGCACATGCATGGCCCAGCTTCAGCCATTGGCATGCAGCCCGGGGCCTGCCCCCCAGGGCACACGGCACATGCATGGCCCAGCTTCAGCCACTGGCACGCAGCCCGGGGCCTGCCCCCCGGGGCGCACGGCACATGCATGGCCCGGCTTCAGCCACTGGCACGCAGCCCGGGACCTGCCCCCCAGGGCACACGGCACATGCATGGCCCGGCTTCAGCCACTGGCACGCAGCCCGGGGCCTGCCCCCCGGGGCGCACGGCACATGCATGGCCCAGCTTCAGCCACTGGCACGCAGCCCGGGGCCTGCCCCCCGAGGCGCACGGCACATGCATGGCCCGGCTTCAGCCATTGGCACGCAGCCCAGGGCCTGCCCCCCGGGGCGCACGGCACATGCATGGCCCGGCTTCAGCCATTGGCACGCAGCCCGGGGCCTGCCCCCCAGGGCACACAGCACATGCATGGCCCGGCTTCAGCCATTGGCATGCAGCCTGGGGCCTGCCCCCCAGGGCACACAGCACATGCATGGCCCGGCTTCAGCCATTGGCACGCAGCCCGGGGCCTGCCCCCCAGGGCACACAGCACATGCATGGCCCGGCTTCAGCCATTGGCACGCAGCCCGGGGCCTGCCCCCCAGGGCACACAGCACATGCATGGCCCGGCTTCAGCCATTGGCATGCAGCCCGGGGCACACGGCACATGCGTGGCCCAGTCCGACCTGGATGTCACTGCTGATGCTCGCGCCAGGCCATGTAGGGCCCCACAGCCACGGGGATGCGGGCGGGCCGGAGCTGCGGGAGCCGGGCGCCTGATGGCAGCTGTAAAGGATGCTGCGCGCCCCTTACAGCTGCCATCAGGCGCCCCCCATCAGTTGGCGCCCTGGGCAGCTGCCTGGCTCGCCCCTGCCTCTGTCTGACCCTGGGTGAAATCCAAGGTATAAATTGTCCTGGGACTATGGCCGGTCCTTTGGGCCTGGGAGAACCAGTTCAGAGTTGGGGAGATGGGTTATAACCTCTCGGGCTGGGTGGAGCACAGAAAATCATAGAATCATAGAACTGGAAGAGACCTCAGAAGGTCAAGTCCAGCCCCCTGCTCTAGGCAGGACCAATCCCAACTAAATCAACCCGGCCAGGGCTGTGTCAAGCCGAGACTTAAACACCTCTAGGGATGGAGACTCCACTGCTTCCCTAGGGAACCCAGCCCAGCGCTTCACCACCCGCCTAGGGAAAGAGTTTTTCCTAATATCCAACCTGGACCTCTCCCACCACAACTTGAGCCCATTGATCTGTCACCACTGAGAACAGCCTCTCTCCAGCCTCTTTGGAACCCCCTTCAGGAAGTTGCAGGCTGCTCTCAAATCCCCCCTCACTCTTCGCTTCTGCAGACTAAACAGACCCAAGTCCCTCAGCCTCTCCTCATAGGTCATGTTCTCCAGCCCCCGAATCATTTTGGTTGCCCCCCGCTGGACCCTCTCCAATGCGTCCACATCCTTTTTGTAGTGGGGGGCCCAGAACTGGACACAATACTCCAGATGTGGCCTTGCCAGAGCCGAATAAAGGGGAATAATGACATCTCTGGATCTGCTGGCAATGCTCCTCCTAATGCACCTAATATGCCATTAGCCTTCTTGGCTACAAGGGCCCCTGTTGACTCCTATCCAGCTTCTCATCCACTGTAACCCCCAGGTCCTTTTCTGCAGAACTGCTACTTAGCTGGTTGGTCCCCAGCCTGTACCAATGTTTGGGATTCTTCTGTCCCAAGTGCAGGACTCTACACTTGTCCTTGTTGACCCTCATCAGATTTCTTGTGGCCCAATCCTCCAATTTGTCTAAGTCACTCTGGACCCTATCTCTGCCCTCAAGCGTATCTACCTCTCCCCCCAGCTTAGTGTCATCCACAAACTTGCTGAGGGTGCAACCCATCCCCTCATCCAGGTCATTAATAAAGATATTGAACAAAACCGGTCCTGGAACCGAACCTTGGGGCACTCCACTAGAAACCGACTGCCATCCTGACATCGAGCCATTGATCACTACCCGCTGGGCCCGGCCTTCTAGCCATCTTTCTATCCATCTTACCGTCCATTTATCCAATCCACATTCCCTTAACTTGCTGGCAAGAAGATTGTGGGAGACGGTATCAAAAGCCTTGCTACAGTCAAGGTCTATCACATCCACTGACTTCCCCATGTCCACAGAGCCAGTTACCTCATCATAGAAGCTAATCAGATTGGTCAGGCACGACTTGCCCTTTGTGAATCCATACTGACTATTCCTAATCACTTTCCTCAAAATGGATTCCTTAAGGATTCCTTCCATGATTTTTCCAGGAACCGAGGTAAGACTGACCGGCCTATAGTTCCCTGGATCGTCCTTCTTCACTTTTTTGAAGATGGGCACTACATTTGCCTTTTTCCAGTCATCCGGGATTTCTCCCGATCTCCACGACTTTTCAACGATAATGGCCAAAGGCTCCTCAATGACATTTGCCAACTCCCCCAGTACCCTCGGGTGCACTAAGTCCGGACCCATGGATTTGTGTACGTTTAGCTTTTCTAAAGAGTTCCTGACCTGTTCTTTACCTGCCACTTGCTGTCCATCTTCTTCCCATCTTGCATCACTTAGCGCAGAAGTCCAGGAGCCGACCTTGTCCGTGAATACAGAGGCAAAGAAAGCATTGAGTGCTTCAGCTTTCCCCACATCATCTGTCACTAGGTTACCTCCTTCATCCATTAGGGGCCGCACCCCCTCTCTGATCACCTTCTTCTTGTTGACATTCCTGTAAAAACCTTTCTTGTTATCCTTCACATCCTTAGCCAGTCGCAATTCCATTTGCGCTTTCACCTTCCTGATAACCCCCCAGCATTCTCGAACTATACATTTAAACCCCTCCCTGGTCATTTGTCCAAGTTTCCACTCTTTGTAAGCTTCTCTTTTGTGCTTAAATTCACCAAGGATTTCCCCTGTAAGCCAGTCCGGTCTCCTACCAGGTTTGCCTCTCTTGCTACGCGTCGGGATGGTTTCTTTCTGTGCCTTCAATAAGGCTTCTTTAAAATACTGCCAGCTGTCCTGGACTCCTTTCCCCTTCATGTTAACATCCCAGGGGATTCTTTCCATCAGATCTCTGAGGGAGTCAAAATCTGCTTTTCTGAAGTCCAAGGTGTGTATTTTACTACTCTCTTTCCTTCCTTTGGTCAGGATCCTGAAATCTACCATCTCATGATCACTGCTTCCCAGGTTGTCACCCACCTCTATGTCCCGTATTAGCTCCTCCCTGTTTGTGAGCAGAAGGTCAGGAACTGGATGTCTGAGGGGATTTGCTGGTGAGAGTTCTTGCTGGCCAGGGTGGCAGCTGAAAGGTACTTTTTGACTAGTTTGGTGCCTTATAGAGGAGGACCCCCAGACTTGGGCTGTAAGTAGCCCTGCTTCTAGGCCATTCACCCTGATTTGACTCTGCCAACCTGTTCTATTCCACTTTAACGTTCACCGTGATGTGGCTAGGCTGCGGTGAGGGTTCGCCGGTGCACTGCAGCAGAGGGGGACAGGGAGCAAAGCCCAGGCTGGGACACTGTTCAGAGGTAAAAAGAAGGCCACAAAACTGAGCAACAGGCTGGAAAACCACCTCCTGGGGGAAGCTTCAGGGGCTAATTGTAGCTGGCGCCTCGAGGTGCCCTGGCACTGCGCCTGGGCGTGCCCGCGGGGAATGAGCCAAGCGGAGGCTTAGCAGCAGCCACTGGCAGAACAAGGTCCAAGCCAGTAGCCGAGGCTGAACAAATGTAATCCTGAAGTAAACAGAAGCTTCCTGGTGGGGTCATTAAACGCTGGAACATTCCCCCCGGCGTGGGCGGGGGGGAGGGGAGGGGAGTGCGAGAACTTTCCAAACGCTCTGCTTGAATCTGGCAGTGTCATCCCCCCCACGTTTTGTGTCCAGTTCTGGGCACCACATTTCGGAAAGATGCGGAGAAGTTGGAGACGGTCCGGAGAAGAGCAACAAGAATGATGCAAAGTCTAGAGAACATGAGCTACAAGGGAAGACTGAAAGAACTGGGCTTGTTTAGCTTAGAAGAGAAGACTGGGAGGGGACATGAGAACAGTTTTCAAGTACCTAAAAGCGTGTTACAAAGAGGAGGGGGGGAATTGTTCTCCTTGGCTTCTGAGGACAGGACAAGAAGCAATGGGCTTCAACTGCAGCCAGGGAGGCTTAGGTTGGACATTAAGAAAAACTTCCTGACTGACACGGAGGTTAAACACTGGAATAAGTTGCCCAGGGAGGTTGTGGAATCCCCATCGCGGGAGATATTTAAGAGCAGGTTAGATTGGAATCTATCTGGGATGAAGACGGGGCTGGGTCCTGCCGTGAGGGCAGGGGACTGGACTCAATGACCTCTCGAGGTCCCTCCCGGTTCTAGGATTCTAGATTCTTCCAAGTGATTATTCTGGCTGCACGATGGGCGAGGGGAATGGGGTTACGCAAGATGAGCATCCTTGGACCCAGGACGATTTATTGAATTGGATTGTCCTGGTTGTGAGCACATGGCATCTCCGCCTCTGAAGTTAGGCAGACTGGCTGTGTGTCTGTGCCACAGAGCCGTGGAACCCCCAGGAACGCTCAGCAGCTGCCAGCCTACATGGCTGGGACGGGTTCATTCAAGGCAGTGGGCCATTCGGGACAACAATCAGTCTTAGAAGAGACTAACCTCCGACTGGGAGGCCTGCCCCAGGGTGCTGCAGACAGCCTCCCAGTCACACCTGCTATGACAGTACAGGGTCATGTGACCAGGTCACCTGGTGCTGGATGCCAGCTTAGAATATCAGTGCTTGCCATTGTCTGGTGTGTGAATCAAGCTTAGAAATAAAGGGTTCCCGCCAGTGTCCCTCCAATGTGTTCCACTCCTGTGCGGAATGAATTTTCTCTTGTGCACCAATATGGAGGGGACATGTGGCACGGTGGGGACGTGCAACACGGAGGGGACATGTGGCACGGTGGGGACATGCAACACGGAGGGGACATGTGGCACGGTGGGGACATGCAACACGGAGGGGACATGTGGCATGGTGGGGACGTGCAACATGGAGGGGACATGTGGCACGGTGGAGACGTGCAACACAGTGGGGACGTGCGACAAGTCACCTCCATATCTGTGCATGTAATAAAGTGCACATGGGGGGGACAAGGGTTCACACATGGGAGGGGGCTTAGGGCTGGAGCAGAAGGTTGGGATACTGTAGTGTGAGGGCTCCAGCTGCAGGTGGGCTCTGGGTGGGGCTTTGGGGAGCAGGCAGGAGCTGCTCAGGGCAGGGGCAGAGGGTTGGGGCTTGGGCTTCCCAGGGCCGGCCCCTGCTGGGAGCAGTGAGAAGAGGCCCCTTGCTCCTGGCTGTGGCAGCTCGGTGCTGGGGCTGGTGAAGACGGGCTCCTCTTCGCCTGGTGTGGGGAGAGATCTCTGCCCGCTGCAGCCCAAAGCCTGCCAGCTCAGGGGACCGTCAGTTCCCACCGTGGGCAGGAGCTATCTTGATCTTACCATGCTGGGAAGGCCAAGCCTATAACAGGGTTCCAAAGGAACTAGGTACGTTCCTGGAGGGTGGGTCCTTCAATGGTGATTAGCCAGGCTGGCCAGGACGGTGTCCTGGGAATGGGCGACAGGGGAGGGATCACTTGGCGATTCCCTGTTCTGTTCACTCCCTCTGGGGCACCGGGCACTGGCCGCTGTGGGCAGACAGGACCCTGGGGGGATGGGCCCTTGGTCTGACCCCGCCTGGCCATTCTCATGTTCCTAGTTAAGGCCAAGGAGTGACATTATCACGGTTCTTCACTGACTCGCCCCCCAAGAGGAACGACGAGTGAACTGCGTGACGCGCTGGCCCAGGCTAAGGGGTTTTTCGCCTGTGAAGGGAACCCCTGTGGGCTTGGACGCCAGCAGCCAGTGCAGCTTGCCCTTAAGAATCTCTGCGGCCTGCTCAAATCCTCCGGGAGGGGGGAAAATTTGCTATTCCAATCCCATCGAGGTCGCATAGCCGCGTGGGTGGGGGCGCTGTTGATTTGCCAGTGTCTGAGGGGTTTGCTTGTCTGACTTCTGGGCAGTCCAGGTGGTGAACAGAAATGCTCTTTGCGCCGGGTTTGCTGCCTTAGACTTCACCCTGAATTGATCATCTCAGCCCTGCTCCCCAGAGCTCCCTTAATCCACAAGGCTAAGAGGAAAAACGCCTGAGGACAGGTGGCAGGTTTTCAAAGGGACATCAGTAAGGGTGGAAGAGCAAAGTACTCCACAGCGTGGAAAAGCTGAGCAGCATGGCAAGAGACCACCTGGCATAACCAGGAGATCTTGTATGATCTAAAAATCAAAAAGGAGTTGTATAAAAAGTGGAAACAAGGGCAAATCACAAAGAGTGAAAAGAAACAAATAGCACAAGTCTGTAGGGGTAACATTAGGAAGGCCAAGGCACGAAACGAGCTCAAACTAGCTGGAGACATAAAGGGTAACAGGAAAACACTCTACAAATACATTACAAGCAAGAGGAAATTTAATGTGGAGAAGTGTAAAGTAATGCACATCGGGAAAAATAACCCCAACTATATGTACAGTATGATGGGGGCTAATTTGGCTACGACAAATCAGGAAAGAGATCTTGGAGTTATCGTGGACAGTTCTCTGAAAATTTCCACGCAGTGCGCAGTGGCGGTCAAAAAGGCAAATAGGATGCTAGGAATTATTAGGAAAGGGCTAGAAAATAAGACCCAGAATATCTTACTGCCCCTGTATAAAACTATGGTACGCCCACATCTTGAATACTGTGTACAGATGTGGTCTCCTCACCGCAAAAAAGATATTTTGGCCTTGGAAAGGGTTCAGAAAAGGGCAACTAAAATGATTAGGGGTTTGGAACGGGTCCCATATGAGGAGAGGTTAAAGCGACTGGGACTTTTCAGTTTAGAAAAGAGGAGACTGAGGGGGGATAGGATAGAGGTCTATAAAATCATGAGTGGTGTGGAGAGGGCCAATAAAGAAAAGTTATTTATTAGTTGTGACGTAGTGGGGGTACCTGGCTGGTTTCTATGCTGCTGGCTCTGGGGTAACCCCACTGGCTGCAGTGGGTACCACGACCCAGCAAAACAGGATGAGTCACTATGCAAACCAGTGGCCAGACACACCCCATGGAGAGGAACAAAGGAAGGTGGATGCTGCCCTGGCTGGGGGGCAGGGCTGGAAGAGAGTTAGTTAGTTGCTGTCTGGGAGCATGGAGGAGACAGCCTAGGGAAAGGGGCTGGAGTTTAGGGGCCCAGTCTCCCCCCATCTCAAGGGGGCCTGAGGCATCCTAGCCCAGCTCTGTGACCAGATTCCATCTGTGCTGTGCTGTATCCTGGAGAGGCAATAAACTTCCTCTATTCCACCGGCTGGTGCAGTCTGTTTGTGCCATTTCGGGGTGCAGGAGACGGGGGACCCCCAACGCACCGTCACATTAGTTCCCTAAGTAGAAGAACTAGAGGACACCAAATGAAGTTAATGGGGAGCAGGTTTAAAACTAATAAAAGGAAGTTCTTCTTCACACAGCGTGTAGTCAACCTGTGGAACTCCTTGCCAGAGGAGGCTGTGAAGGCTAGGACTATAATAGAGTTTAAAGAGAAGCTAGATAATTTCATGGAGGTTAGGTCCATAAAAGGCTATTAGCCAGGGGATAAAATGGTGTCCTTGGCCTCTGTTTGTCAGAGGCTGGAGAGGGATGGCAGGAGACAAATCGCTTGATCATTGTCTTCAGTCCACCCTCTCTGGGGCACCTGGTGCTGGCCACTGTCGGCAGACAGGATACGGGGCTAGATAGACCTTTGGTCTGACCCAGTACGGCCGTTCTTATGTTCTTATGTTAAGAGGAAGACCAAGGACAAGGTAGGACCATGGATCAATGAAGAGGGAGAAACAATAGCAGACAGTGTGGAAATGGCAGAGGTGCTTAATGATTTCTTCATTTCAGCTTTCACCAAGCAGGCTGGTGGTGGTTGGATGCCTACCATAGTGAATGCCAGTGAAAATGAGGTAGATTCAGAAGTTAAAATAGGAAAAGAACTGGTTAAAGTTATTTAGACATGTTAGATGTCTTCAAGTCACCGAGCAGCCTGATGAAATGCATCCTAGAATACTCAAGAAGCTGACTGAGGAGGTATCTGAGCCTTTAACTATCATCTTTGAAAAGTCATGGAAGAAGGGAGATACGCCAGAAGACTGGAAAAGGGCAAATCTAGTGCCCAGCTATTAAAAGGGAAATAAGAACAACCCAGCAAACCACAGACCTGTCAGCTTAACTTCTGTGCCAGTGAAGATAATGGAGCGAATAATTAATGGATCCATTTGTAAACACATGGAAGATAATAAGCTGATAAGGAACAGCCAGCATGGAATTGTCACGTACAAATCATGTCAAGCCAACCTGCTAGCATTCTTTGATAAGGTAACAAGTCTTGTGGGTAAGGGGAAAGTGGTAGATGTGGTGGGCAGATAACTGGCTGGAGAACTGTTTCCAGAGAGTAGTTATCAACGGGCCACAGTCATGTTGAAAGGGCAGATCAAGGGGAGTTCCACAGGGGTCAATTCTGAGTTTGAGTCTATTAATTATCTTCATCAGTGATTTAGATGATGGCACAGAGAGAACGCTTATCAAGTCTGCAGATGATCCCAAGTTGGGAGGGGTTGCGAGTGCTTTGGAGGAAGAGTCACAATTCCAAATGATCTGGACAAACAGGAGAAATGGTTTGAGATAAATAGGATGAAGTTCAATAAGGACAAATGCAAAGTGCTCCACTTAGGAAGGAACAATCCATTTCACACACACAGAATGGGCAGTGACTGTCTAGGAAAGGGATTGAGGGGGTCGAGTGGACCACTAACTAAATAGGCAGGGCCCGACAATCTATGTAATCTTCTTGCCCATGGCGAGTAGATTACACCCCGGAAGAGCCGGGTTCGGGCGATCTGAGCATGCGCAGAACGCCGGACAGCGCAGCTGGCGAGTGGGGCTCGCCACGGCTCGGTGAACCCTGTAAATAGGAGTCCACAGTGTGACGCTGTTGCAGGCAAAGCCAACGTGATTCTGGGCTGCACTAACGGGCGTGCTGAGAGCAAAATATGAGAGGTCATTCTCCCCTCCACTCTGCGCTGGCTAGGCCTCAGCTGGAGTGCCGGCTCTTTAATGGCTCACAGCGGATTTGCTGTTTGAAAAAGGTCCAATCAGAGAATCTCCCGGTGCCTGCCAGGCACGCTGATTGAGTAGGAGTGATACCAGCCATACAAGGCTTCCCCGGCGCACACAGCTGTGATGTCAGGCCCAGCATTGCAAGAGAAACTAGGCCTTCCCTGAAAGCAGCCTCCCTTTCCCCACATGCCCAGACGGGTGATGTGCTCGCCCCCCGCAGCACCTGTCTGGCAAACAGGGAGGGTGGTCACCGATCACTAGACAGCCCTTTGTCTTTCTTTCACCCCATCTTCATGATCTTCCTGGGCCGCCCATCACTTTCCAGCCATTGGAAGCAGGGAGATTCCCATCTGGGCCTAACTGATGGAGCTTGGCCCAGTTCTGACCCTTGGCCCAGTGCAAGCCCGTCCCTCTCTGTGAAGGGGCTGGGGCTGTCCCCCCCTCCCCGCGCTGCATGCCTGCCCGGGCTGGCAAGAGCCAGAACTTAGAACCAAGCAGCCCATGAGCCCTGGCTCCTCTGCTGGGAGCTGTGCATCAGCCTCCCCTAGGGCTGGGACAGGACACCACCAACACCCCTTCAGGCCACTTCTACGCCCCAGCCCTGCTCCCTCTCCCTACGCTGGCCCAGAGACGCCCAATCTGGCCACATGACCTTCATTTCCTTGCCTGGGGAGGCCACTGGGCTGTGTCACCACAATGTGGGAAGAGATGGGAGTGGGGGGGGGGGGGCTGAGTGCCATGCTCTCTGACAGGGGCTGGGCCGGGCCCATCAGCATGGCATCTGGGCTGCCTCAGAACGCCAGCTGCCGCGGTGGCAATATTGCCAATGCTCATTGCACGCCCACACCCTAACCCTAACCGAAGATGGGCCAGAACCAACCCACAGACCCACTGCAAGGCCAGGGCCTGGGTGTCCCTCCCCCATACTCACCCAGCTGTTACTGAGGGCAGCAGGAGCCTGCAGATGCCCCCAAGCACACCTGGGCCTCAGATGGCTACCTGCCTGCCCCGCTCACACTCACCCTGCCCGTGCCACCCGCCCTAGCTGCCCTTTGCCCACTCTGAGCTGCTGGGAGGAGATGAGCTGACGTCTGCACTTACCCTGTGACAAGAGGGAGGCTCATAAACCCAGCTGGGAGCTGACTCTTGGCCTGGCACCCTGGCTGTCCCTTCCAGCGTGGCACTGTCAGATGGCTGCCCTGCCCTCCCTGCTGACCTCAGGCACCCCAGGCCAGGATAGGAAGCCAGAATCAGACATGCAGAGCAATGGGAAAGGGAGGGTAGAGGGTCTGCTTACTGGGTGTGGGGAGGGGAGATCATAAGAACGGCCAGGCTGGGTCAGACCAAAGGCCCATCTAGCCCAGTGTCTGTCTGCCGGCAGCAGCCAAAGCCGGGTGCCCCAGAGGGATTGAACAGAAACAGGGAATCGAGTGATCCATTCCCAGTCTCTGACAGAGGTCAGGGACACCATCCCTGCCAGCCTGGCTCTTATCTAGCTCTTTCTTGAACCCTGTTAGTCCTGGTTTTCCCAGCATCCTCTGGCGAGGAGTTCCACAGGTTGACTGTGTGCGGCATGAAGAAAAACTCCCTTGTGTTTGTTTGAGACCTGCTGCCCATTCATTTCATTTGGTGACCCCTAGCTCTTATGGGAACAAGTCAATCACTTTTCCTTATTCCCTTTCTCCACACCGCTCATGATTTCATAGACCTCTCTCCCAGCTCCGCTTAGTCTCTTCTTTTCTATGATGAAAAGTCCCAGTCTCTCTAATCTTTCTTCATAGGGCGCCCGTTCCAAACCCCTAATCACACAGGAAACACCTAGACTGGAGGGGGCAGGGCACATCCCTGTCCTAGCGACCCCTCAACAGCCCCGTGGCACTTTAGCACCTTCCCCTCCCCAGCACAAGCCATTTCACCCACGGGCACCTTGCGTCACTCCCGGACTCATTTTGCTACCAAGCAGAAAGGTATAGTACCCCCTGCAGGCCTACCCCAGGCCATGGCTAGTGGTACCTGTTTGCCCGGGGTAGTCGTCAGCGTCCAGACCACGCCTGTGCCCGTGTTGGAGTGGGGTTAGGGTGTGTGTGTCTCCAGTCTGCCTGCAGCATTGCTAGTTGGGTCCCAGGCGGTACTGGTACCAGAGTGCTGCAGGGCCAGACATGTGGCACCCCAGCAGCGCCAGGAAGAGCCAGGGGGTTGGGGCTTGGCCATGCCCGGGGCGGTGTGTATGCTAAGCAGGAGAATGGACCTGCTTACTGGAGGCGTTCTGGGGATGGAGTGTTGCTGCCCCCAGTCCCCACCCTCCCTGTGGGCCAGGGCCAGAGAGTCTGGGGCCACCCACCCACCTCTCTCCCCATGGTGCTGGGGGGTGGGGTCTGGGCAGGGCTAGGGAGCTAGCCTCCCATCATCCTATCTTCACCCACCGCCCATGGTCATGCCCCCACACACTGGTCCCTTCCCTTGCTCCTCAGACACAGCAAGGCCAAAGGAGGGCTGGGGGAGGCTTTCTGAGCTGCTGGCTGACAAACAAATCTCACCGGCTCCCACTGAGGCACTGGCCCCCCATGCCTCTGTGAGGCAGAGTCCCTCCTGGCTTCCACTTACAGACAGACCTGGGAGGTAACTCCGGAGCCTTCATCCTTGCTGAGCAGGCTAAAGCCACCACCCCACACACAGGCCCAGTGGCCTAATGGCCAAGGCATCAGCCTCTGAAGCTGGTGAGGGTGGGTTCAAATCCCAGCTGGGTTATATATGCTCCATTTTCACTCTGGTTCCCATTTGAAAGTCCTGGGACCACAAGTGTCCCTGCCCTGGCTAACCCCAGAGAAGAGGAGACCCAGGTGAGCTGAAGGGCCTGGCTCTCCTGATGTGTGTTTTTGTTTGTTTGTTTTCCCCGTGTTTGTGAGTGAGGGTTTTTTTTTTCCTCCACTTCCCCTTTGCCCTCCCCCTCTCCTTCATGGAGTGTGCGCTGTGACTGGCAGGTGGAAACTGTTGGCTTCTAATTAAAGTTTGAATTCTAGACGCCTCTGCTGACTGGCTGAGTCTTGGTAGGGTGAAGGACTTTCAGGCAGTCCAGGTCTTTATAAAGCAGTGAGCAAGCAACCAAGGAGCTTGCGACCAGGACAGCAGGCATGGATGGTGATCGGTCTGCTGCTGTTACCTGCACAGCGTGTGCCATGTTTGTCTTCCTCCCAGAAGAACAGATTTCATCTGCACTAAGTGCAAGCTGGTCGCCATTTTGGAAGAAAAAATTAGAGGACTGGAGGCCCAAGTGTCGACCCTACGCTCAATCAGAGAGGATGAAGACTTCCTCAATAGAAGGCAGTGTTTAATCCTGCAAGCACGGCAGGAGGAAGAACCAGAGAGGGCAGTACGGGACCAGGAAGAGAACTGGCAGCATGTAACTTCTAGAAGGGGAAAAAGGCCAGCACCGGAATCCCCCAATACTATAGAGGTAAGTAATCGCTTTCAGGCTCTCTCCACAGGCTCTGAAGTTATAAGGTTCCTTCCAAAGCATTCACAAGGAAGAAACCGCAAAGGAACACCTTCTACTGGAAGGCATGGGATGCGTTGTCCTAGGGATAGGGGTTCCACAACCACCACCCCTCAAAGAAGATGACGGGTAGTGGTGGTCGGGGACTCCCTCCTAAGAGGGACTGAGCCATCCATCTGCCATCCGGACCTGGAATCTCAAAAGGTGTGCTGCTTACCGGGAGCTCGAATTCAGGATGTGACTGAGAGGCTTACCAAAGTGATCAAACCTTCGGATAGCTTCTCCACGTGGGAACTAATGATACGGCCAAGAATGACCTTGAGCGGGTTACTCTGGATTATGTAGCGCTAGGAAGAAGGATCCAAGAATTCAGAGCACAAGTGGTGTTCTCGTCCATCCTCCCTGTTGAAGGGAAAGGACTGGGCAGGGATCGTCGAACTGAGGACGTAAATGCGTGGTTGCGCAGGTAGTGTCGCAGAGAGGGCTTTGGTTTCTTCGACCATGGGACTCTGTTCCGGGTGCAAGGATTGTTAGGAAGAGATGGGATCCACCTAACGAAGAGAGGAAGAAGCATCTTCGCGGGCAGGCTTGCGAACCTAGTGAGGAGGGCTTTAAACTAGATTCGTTGGGGGAGGGTGACCAAACCCCTGAGGGGAGAGGGAAAGTCGGATACCAGGAAGAAACGCAGAGAGGAACAAGCAAGAAAGGAGGACCCCTGACTGGAATGGAGAAGATAGGGCGATCAACTGGTTATCTGAGGTGTTTGTACTCTAATGCGATAAGCCTGGGCAACAAACAGGAAGAACTGGCGGCCCTGGCCCAGTCCAAGAAATATGATTTAATTGGGATAACAGAGACTTGGAGGGATGACTCGCATGACTGGAGCGCTGTCATGGAAGGGTATAGACTGTTCAGGAAGAACAGGCAGGGGAGAAAAGGAGGAGGAGTTGCACTTTATGTAAGACAGCACTATGATTGCTCTGAACTCCAGTATATACAGGGAGAAAAACCTGTTGAGAGTCTATGGATTAAGTTTAGAGGTGCAAACAACAGCAGTGATGTTGTGGTTGGTGTCTGCTACAGGCCACCGAACCAGGTGGATGAGGTAGACGAGGCTTTCTTCGGACAACTGAGCGAAGCTTCCAGATCGCAGGCCCTGGTTCTCGTAGGGGACTTTAATCACCCTGACATCTGTTGGGAAACCTCTACGGCAGTACACAGGCAATCCAGGAAATTTTTGGAGAATGTTGGGGATAAGCTTGACCTTCTGCTCACAAACAGGGAGGAACTAATAGGGGAAGTGGAGGTGGGTGACAACCTGGGAAGCAGTGATCATGAGATGGTAGATTTCAGGATCCTGACCAAAGGAAGAAAAGAGAGTAGTAAAATACACACCTTGGACTTCAGAAAAGCAGATTTTGACTCCCTCAGAGACCTGATGGGCAGAATCCCCTGGGATGTTAACATGAAGGGGAAAGGAGTCCAGGACAGCTGGCAGTATTTTAAAGAAGCATTATTGAAGGCACAGAAAGAAACCATCCCGACGTGTAGCAAGAGAGGCAAACCTGGTAGGAGACCGGATTGGCTTACAGGGGAACTCCTTGGTGATCTTAAGCTCAAAAAGGAAGCTTGAAAGAGTGGAAACTTGGACAAATGACCAGGGAGGGGTTTAAAGGTCTAGCTCGAGAATGCCGGGGGGTTATCGGGAAGGCGAAAGCGCAAATGGAATTGCGACTGGCTAAGGATGTGAAGGATACAAGAAAGGTTTCTACAGGCATGTCAACAAGAAGAAGGTGATCAGAGAGGGGGTGGGAGGTAACCTAGTGACAGATGATGTGGGGAAAGCTGAAGTGCTCAATGCTTTCTTTGCTTCTGTATTCACAGACAAGGTGGGCTCCCAGACTAATGCGCTAAGTGACGCAAGATGGGAAGAAGATGGACAGCCCTTGATGGGTAAAGAACAGGTTAGGAACTATTTAGAAAAGCTAAACATACACAAATCCATGGGTCCGGACTTAATGTTTAAGCCTCAGCTTGACAAGGCCCTGGCTGGGTTGATTTAGATGGGATTGGTCCTGCTTACAGCAGGTGGCTGGACTTGACCTTCTGAGGTCTCTTCCAGCTCTATGGTTCTATGGTTCTATGTAGGAGAAAGAGGTATGAGCTGCTTTGCATGTGCAGTAGAGCAAGTGCTGGAGGTGGACCCAGCTTCTCAAGAGCACCTGTCACTGCTTCCAAACCTCGTCTGGGGGATCCACATCTAGCACCACAAGGATCAGGGCATCCACTGCTATGTGGTAAGGGGGCAGCTACCCCCCAGCTAGTCTGAGGTCTACAAGTCCCATTACATCTTCCCCGAATGACAGTCACAGATGCAGCTTTGCCCTCCAGTCCCCAAAGGGTTTCTGAGAGGATCCGTCCACAGCCAGCACCACTGCCCCACCAGGCTGGGGGGGAGAGGAGGAGACCAGCTGCTGTACCTGCAGAGTCAAGTAAATGCTTGTTGGGGGGAGGGGAGGCAGGTATTCTGGGAAGCCACATCTCTTGCTCGCACTGCCTCCTGCAGCCCTCGGACAGACTAGAGCAGGGGAACCCCTTGAGCCCGGGGGCCCCCTCCCACCCGCAGAGTTTGGCCTGCATCCCCCTTTCCTCTTCTTGGCAGGCCTGAATGTCCCTGCAGTGCGCGCCCTGCATCGCGCCGCAGGCAGCCATCTTAGAGGGACATGAGTCTGGGGTCTGCTTCCCAGGGGAGGCGCTAGAAGGAGGCTGTGCTCCGGCCACGTCAGGGCTTTCTTTGGCTTTTAGTTCCCACCCCCGTGTCCCTCGTGTGGTTCCTAACTGGTCCTCCCAGGACCTCGCTTCGAGAGAGGCGCCAGGCAGCCCTCTGGCAGATGCTCGGCTCTTACGCTCTCACCATGGCCTGTAACGCTGGGCCTGTTCTCATCTGGTCCCGTTACCCTCACAAACGCTCACAAACAGAGGCTCCGTGAGGGGTCTTTGTCCTCTGCTCACACCTACTAGAATCAACAAAGAAGCCCCCCAGTCTGTCTCAGGCTGGCAAGCAGCCTGGATGCTAACAATGCTCCAGTCACTGGGGACGGTAGCTGCCATGTGGCTCTCTGAAGAGGCATTGCTCCCAGAGAGGGGGGCAGGCAGCAAGGGGCACAGCTGCTCTGAGTAGCCCTCCCCCCCAGCAGCCCCAGAGCCTGGCAGTGCCGACCCGCTCAGCACAAACTGGGCCGCTCCGTTTGCCTAACTGCTCTCATAGCAGCTGGAAGGCTTGGCCTTTGCCAGGCTGCGTGCCAGAGCTAGCACAGACCCATCTCTCCTGTCCTCGGACATCCTACCCTGCACACAGTGAGTGGCCTGGGACCTATGACAGGATCTCTGGGACCCTGCCCCCGGGCAGCACAGCAGCATGTTCTAGAAATGCAGGCTGGCCAAGGAGCCGTAACGGGACCTGTGGGGTGCAGCAGATTGAGCCATGGCTGGGGGGCAAGGGCAGGCAGGGGGCCACTGTCCCCGGGAGGGCTAGCACTGGGGCCCAGCTTTGTCTTAGTCCCGCACTGTGTGCTCAGCTCAGATTCCCCACCCCTGGGAGAGCACCAGTGGGTCTGGTGGGAGATGCAGCAGCAACCCGCCCCCTAGAGTAGCGCTACTCAACTTTGGAAGCCCCATGGGTCACAATGATACTCACAGCACATGCAAATAGCATTTTTCACACTGGCGGGCATAAAGACAAAGATTAAGGCAAGATTACACAACACACAGGCCCCATTAAGTCAGTTCTGCTGATATTAATCAAATGCAATATTTACCCCATTTCTACCCGTATGCAGCACATTTAATGAGCAATGACAGTCCAGGAATGTAACTACTAAAACACATCTCAACAGAAGACCATTCTATTGACGACTTTTTTGTTTTGACTTCACAAGGTAACAAATTAAACAAAAACTGCTTCTTATTAAAAAGAAAATTGGATGCCAGTGTTTTGGGCATTTAGCTTGAAGCTTCAGGCTGTGTGTTTCTTGGGAGTGATTTTACTGTAAAAAGAAGTTTCCAAGCCAGAGCGCTCCAACCTGCGCCGGGCGGGGAGCTGGGCGAGTCAGGCTGGACACAAAAGGCAAAAAAGGACAGGTGCCCGGGAGCCCCGTCCTGGATTCTCCACACGGGAGCCCATTGCTCCATGCGGGACAGAGGCAGGGTTGCCCAGCTGCGGCACCAGACCCAAACGTGGCCAATGTGAGCCAGTCAGCTCCTCTCAGGCTCTGCCCACAAGGCTAAGCAGCCAGCACTTCCCACAATAGCCTGGCACCTTCTCCCTGGTGGCTAGAAGCGCCGACACTCTGTCTCTGTCTGTTCCAGCCAGCCCGTCCGCTTACATCTTCCAATGCTCATCCTGCCTGAGAGACGCCTCGCCCCTGTGGAGCATGTTCCCAGTGGAGGCCACGTTCAAAGGATCCCACCTGCGGGCCGCGTGTTGAGCCCCACGTAAACCCAAACTACACCGCAGGCTGCAAACAGACAGCCCAGACAGCACCACCCTCTGCACACAGCCAGGCCTGATGGCCTCACCCCCTGCCCTCCTGGGGGACCATGCCCAGCAGCAGGCTGAATTGTGCCCTGCGCGGGGTCCATGCTTGGCAGGCAGCACCAGCCACCTTATGCTGGGTCACTGGGAGTTTGCAGCCCTGGGCTGCCCTAGCCACTGCGGGCTCTAGAAGGCCCCTGGACTGAAAGGTGAGATTGCGAGGAGGGGCAGGCCCAGCTCTGGCTCTGGCCAGGACAAGATATGACCTGGTAGGGGCAGGGAGTCACAGATGGGGCGCAGCTTGTGCCTGACTGAGCTTTCCAGGGCCCTGGGCTGTGCTAGGAAGTGCAGTGAGCTGGCCCTTACCTCAGTAATTGGCAGAGCCAGGCGCAGTGGGAAGGACACCACGTCCTGGCCCCAGCAGGGCTGACACCATGTGCAAGGAAAGGACAGGCCGGCTGCACAGAGACAATACAGCTCCGCTGAGCCGCTAGACAGGAGCTGGCCAGGGCCCAGGGCTCTCCGAGAAGAGCTCCTCAGAGAAGGGTCCAAAAGAGCCCCCTGGTGCTGCGGAGAGCCTGGGCCGTGTGGCTGGAAGGGGGCAGGAACTGGGGGCACTTTAGGGAGGAGGGTGAGCTGGCTGGGTGTTGGCATGGGAACAGGCGGGGCAGTGGGAGGAAAAGGACAGGGAGAGGATACCAGACGGAGGAGAGGTGCATGTCGGAACCAAACCGGGGACCTCGGAAGCTTAATGCAGGAGCCAGTTGGGTCCCAAGCAAACTTGCTCTCTCAGTAAGTGGTCTCAGTGCCACTTCATGCAGCAGTGCCCTGCCCCCCAGCAGGTATGGGAGTTACACCTGCATGGGTTGGGCGGGGTGGGGGTGTGACGGCGCGTTGGGGGTTCCCCGTCTCCTGCACCCCGAAATGGCATGAACAGACTCCACCAGCCAGTGGAATTGAGGGTGGTTTATTGCTCCTCCAGGATACAGCGCAGCACAGATGTAATCTGGTTACAGGAACTGGGGCTAAGAGGCCTCAGTGCCCCCCCCTTGAGATAGGGGAGTCCCAGCCCCCCTCCCCAGCTCCTTCTCCCCTGCCTTCCAGCCAGGAACTAACTAACTCTCCTCCAGCCCTGCCCCCCAGCCAGGGCAGCATCCACCTCCCTTTGTTCCTCTCCATGGGGGGTGTCTGGTTCAACAAGTTTGGCATTACCTTTGCATAGTGAGGTTTTCCCTGCTGGGTCTTGCTCCAGACAGCAGGGGTCACCACAGCCCAGCAAGTACCCCCACTACGTCACAGGGGGCGGTTGGGCCTGGTGGGCAGTGAGCCCAAAGGGGGCAGGGTAGGAGTGGGGGCTTGGCCCCAAACCACATGCCCTGTCCCTTGAATCCCAAGAGAGCTCCCTCGGCTGCCACTAGTAATACATCCATTATCCTGCCGCAGGGCCCAGCCCTGAGAGAGAACCATTGCACACCTCCTTGCCCCAGCTGCCCGGAAAGGCCTCTGAATGTGAGAAACCAGGGCCCTCCTGCCCCTCTCCTGACCTCAGTCCCCCATGCGCGGCAGCAAAGTGTTTCAGCCAGAGGTGGCTGGGGCCGGGCCCGGGCCCAGGGCCAGACTGGGCTTACCCCTGCCAGGCACAAAGCCCGGGTGGGGCAGGGCTGAGGTTCCCGCACTCCAGGGTGGAATGGGGCAGGAGGAAGAGCTGCAGAGTGGCACGTGAAGGGGAAAGCCCCAGGGCAGGCTCTGAGAGCAGCCAGACACCACAGCGCTGTAGGAGCAGGAGGTTTCTGTGCCATGAACTGAGCGGCTGAGCCGGGAGCCAAGCCAGCCCATGGGCTATTCTGCTGAGATCGGCTGGCATAACAGACTGCAAGTGTCGGGTGCAGCTTCCACATGGGGACCCCAGAGCCTCGGCATTGGTCGGGTGCTACAGCCTCATGCCACCCACGGGGTTTTCTACAGAGGGAGAAACTGAGGCACAGATCAGGAACAGGGCTCTCCCAGAGCCACCCAGTGAGGAAGCGACAGCAACATGTGCAGAACCCAGGAGTCCTGGTGCCCATCCCTTGCTGACTGGAACACAGAGCCAGATGTTCTCTCTGTGCCTCACTGCCCAACAGGGACTCACACACTGCTCCCCATCCCACCCCCTGCCCAGGCAGCAGAGCCTTGGGCAGCACTGAGCGATCTATCTGCTTGGCGTTCTGGCAGAGAAATGGGCATGTACAGATCCTGGGGCAGGCTGGCTTTGAGCGGATCCCTGCAGCCATTGGCCTGTGCGGTGATGGGCTGAGAAAGTCACAGAATGGCTCCCTGCCTGGGCCCTGCTGAGGCTCTGTCAGCCAGGCCCCGCACATCCCAACGTGAAAGGGTGGCCTCAGCCAGCACAGCTACATGGATGGAGGCACAGCCCTTCTCAGAGCTGTGCCCTGGGTTCATGCCAGGATCCCTCTGCCACCTCATGGGTATGCGAGGAGGGAGGTAAACACCAGGGGAGCCTTCACCCTGCACAAACCTCCGGGGGGTGGCACGGGAGGGATGCTGAGCTGTGGCTCCAAGCCCTCTCCTCTCTCTCTGTAACAGGCTCTCCCACACAGAGGCTGTTACAGGGCCTGGGGAGGCTCCACACATGGGAACTAACCATAAGTAGCAATCAGCATCTCATTTGCCTGTTATTGGTGGGCAGAGGGAGCCTGGACTTGGAGGAGCAATTTCCAGGCAGGGTGTTGTTACCACCCCGGCAGATGTGTTCACTGCGGCTGGCTTTAACCCTTCAGGCTTCTCTTCTGGGCCCCAGGTTTCCACTAAAGGAGGTGGTCTCGGTTCTGTAGGAGCAAAGGGACCTGTGTCATGCCACCCACGCTGCTTGGTCAGTGGGAGGCCCAGTAGCAAATGCCAAGAGTGCTCAGGTCCCGTGAAACCCGCATTAGGGAGATGCAGTGCACATCCGCCCACACGGGGCTGTTTCACCATGGTTCCCTGGGGCCTGAACCGGGCATGCGCATGTGGCATCTCTACCTGTTTGCAAGACAGAGCCACGGCCAGGCTCGGATCTCTGCTCCACCACATGCATGATTCCTGAGGGAAGACGTGTCTATGTGCACCCCAGGGCAGATCTCCAGGGACCCTCGTATACCTGGGGTTCCTGACACCCTCTGGCTTTCCCAGGAAGCCTGGCTGAAATGCCGCAGGGGCAGGAGTAGGCGGGTTAACCCTTCTACCGCATGGTTCCAGGCCCCCCAATTGAACATAGCCATCCACCACCTCACTCCTCTTGCTCACCAAGGCAGAGTCTAGCACTGAGGCCAGCTGACCCAGCAGCCCCTGCAAATCTCATTGGTTACGACCCCTGGAACCTCCCCATAAGGTGCATGCCCCAGAGTTGCTCTGCCCAGCTCCCCTTCACTCTCTCTAGGAAAGGAGCTGGAGAGACTTGCTGGGTTGCCCAAACTCCTTGGAATCCAAAGAACCACCACTACCCCCCATTCACAGCCAGGTAAAAGGGGCTTCCTGGCTCCATTGCTGATGGTGAGGCATAATCCAGTGTAACTGTGCTCCCTGCTGGCACACTTGGGTATTTGCAGCGTGGGCCTCCCCGTGACCTGTACAGAAGCTGCAGCCTGGTACCTCCAGCCAGGCCCTACAGCAGCATGTGACCAAGGCAGGGGTGCAGAATCTGCCATGTGCCTCAAAAGGGTGAGGGACCTTATGGCTGGAGCACTGTACCCCTCATTCTGGCTGGCTCACAGCCATCTATGCTGCACCCTACCAACAACATGTAAGCACCTAGAGGACACGGGGGATGCATCTACACTGCAGCATTTTTCTGGAAAAACAATACTTGTATCCTCACTGCCATTGAGCTCTTTCAACAGAAAGTCGAAAGAACAGAGGGTTTTTCCTGATGGTGGTAAACCTCATTCTACGAGGAAGAAGCCTTTTTCGGAAAAAGGCGTGTGTGGACGCAGAAGAGGGAGTTCTTTCAAAAGAAGAGGCCTCCAGGAAAAAACACAGGTGCCCTGGTGGCCACTCCGTCCTGACTAATCACAGCTTAAATGCAAAAGAGCATGCATTCAGCGTGGACGCTATCCTTCGAAAAAACACATTGCTTTTTCGTTGCACTTTTGCTATGTGGACACTCTCTTTCGAAATAAGCTTGCAGTCTAGATGTAGCCAGAGTGACAAGAAATCTCCTGCCAAACCGACCTCATTTCCTGCTTTGGCAGGGTTGCTGGCCTAGTGCACAGGGGAAACGGTAGACCCCCCCGCTCTATTTTAAGACATCGCCCCATGTGACACTAACACAGCAGAGGAATGGGGCGTAGGTGACGTGCATAGAAGGGAGCCTGGTTGAAAGACCACATTCCTGGGAGTCACCAGTGGTTACCTGTCAAACCGGGAGGGCAGCGCTGCTGGTGTCCTACAGAGGTCAGTTCTGGGTCGGTGCCGGGGCGTTTTCATTCCCGGCGCGGAGGAGAGTGTAGCCAGACAGCCCCCCCCCCGTCTCATCCATCTTATTTGCCTCTCTGAGGTTCCTGAAGCATACAGGACAGAGAAGGAGCAATAAAATCAGCATAGTCTATGCTGGCTCATCTGATCCTGAGAAGCTGAAAACATAGATATGAGGAGAGAACGATTAAGGCAATAAGCTGGCCTCGAGGCTGTGAGAAGTGCCCGGCTGGCACCCATGTTGATACGAACACACAGCCGTCCCTGGGAGAGGAATCCCCCACTGAGAAAAGAATCTCCAGTACTTCCAATTTAATCCTCTCAACTCTCTCTTACAAGTGTAAATTAAGTTCACAACTCCCTTGTAAGAACTGGTCTCACAAAAGACAGACCAGCCCCATTTGGCATCACAGATAAGAAAGAGAAATACGTGACCCCATGAGTATAAAGATGGGTCCAGCACACACTCACTTTTGAGTGTCAATCTACCCTCTACCTGCTGGTCGGGTTCGGTGTTTGACCTCCCGAGGTTCTATGGGGACGCCCACCTCGTATTTTCGTCTTTCCTAGGAATTGAGGGACCGGCCCTGGCCTGACACACTGGAGTCAAGAGACACAGAAGGGGGTAAAAATTGTACCTGGATGTGGTCCTCTGTCTTAAGTGTACACAGACTTAGAGCTCTTTAAAGATTAAGCTGTTACTTGGTACTATTATTTCTGTTTTCCTATCTTTATCTTCTTTGTAACCATTTTTAAGATCTATATTTAGCTAGCAGTTAAGAAATAGAACAATCGCCATTGCAACCGTATGATTTATAAGCTTCCTCAATAAACCTGTAACTGTTTAAGCTTTAACCTGACTCCTTCAGTTGCTGTAACAGAACCAAGCACAATTTAAAAGAACTTCAGCCGGTCTTAAGGGACAGATAAAGGGAGAGCTTGGGCGTTTGGATCTGTGTCACTCCCAGGTGGCAGATCCGTTGGGGCACTTCTCAGCCTCCCCCAGGCTGCCCGCTGCGAAGGAATCACAGATTCTAGCAGCTAAAATCTGAAGTGTAATAAGCTCTCCCTGCAAACTTACTGGGGCACTCGTCAACCTCCCCCAGGCTGCCGGCTGCCAGGGACCCCGGTCTCAGCAGTGGAAGTCTCGGGTGTATCGCCCACACACACCACTCACTGCCCTGACCGTGGGCTGACAGAGCGGCGCTGAGGGATTGCAAGTGCTTTGGAGAACTCGGTTCTGAAGAATCGGTCTGGACCGAGCAGAACGACGCTGGCCGCGGGGGGGGGGGGGGGGGGGCAGCTCCCGGCTACGAAGGGAGCGACGCAGCCAGGCGGGGGGGGGGGGGGGTGAGCGGAGGCTGGAGGCGGCGCCCCCCCCCCATTCGCTAGCGCAGCACCGGGGAGCCTCCTGCATCGTCACCCAACGCGGGCACCGGGCCTGAGGCGCCTCTGAGAGGGGGGCGGGGGCTCTGCCTGGTACGAGGAGGGGGGAACTGCCTGGTCGGGGGGGGGGTCGCAGCTTGGGGGGGCTTCCTGAGGGAGCGCTGCCTGGCCCGGGGGGGGGGCTGCTGTGGGGGGGCGCTGCCTGGTCGGGGGGGGGGCCCTTCAGTGCAGGCGCCCCCAGCGGGGAGGGGCGGGGCCAAGCGAAGGGCCCCCCCGCCGCTCGCCCCGCTTGAGGCGCGCGGGAAGCGGGGCCGGCAGCAGCACGCGCCCTTCCCGCTCAAACAACGGACGCGCCCCGCCTCCCGCCAAGCCCCAGGCAGCCGGGCCGAGCGCCGAGCTGCCGATGGCCTTCCAAGCCCGGCCAGCTGCGTAACCGAGCGCTCGATGGGCCGCCAGACCCGGCCAGCTGCGTAACCGAGCGCTCGATGGGCCGCCAGACCCGGCCAGCTGCGCGCCCGAGCGATCGATGGGCTCCGGCGCCATTTTTCAGGAAGCGACGAAGGGCCGGGCCGCGGGCTGAAGCTGATCGCGTAGGACCCCCCCGGTGCGCCTCGGCCCGGGCCTGGGCCTGGGCCTGAGCCCGGCGGGGCGGGGGGCTGGCTGGGGGGCTGGGTGCGGGGGGGCCGGGCCGGGTGCGGGGGGGCCGGGGCGGGCTGTGGGGGGTGTTGGCCGGGCTGGGTGCGGGGGGGCCGGGCCGTGGGGGGCCGGGCTGGGTGCGGGGGGGCCGGGACGGGGGGGGGTTGTCCGGGGGGGTCCAGGCTGGGGGGGGCCGGGCCGGGCTGGGTGCGGGGGGGCCGGGCCGTGGGGGGCCGGGCTGGGGGCGGGGGGGACGGGCCGGGTGCGGGGGGGCCGGGCCGTGGGGGGCCGGGCTGGGTGCGGGGGGGCCGGGCCGTGGGGGGCCGGGCTGGGGGCGGGGGGGACGGGCCGGGTGCGGGGGGGGGCGGGCCGTGGGGGGCCGGGCTGGGGGCGGGGGGGCCGGGCCGTGGGGGGGGGTTGGCCGTGGGGGGCCGGGCCGGGTGCGGGGGGGCCAGGCCGTGGGGGGGGGTGGGCCGTGGGGGGCCGGGCTGGGTGCGGGGGGGCCAGGCCGTGGGGGGGGCCAGGCCGTGGGGGGGGCCGGGCCGTGGGGGGCCAGGCTGTGCTAACCCGTCTCCACCCCTCGCAGAGCTGCCCGGGAGCGGCGCCCCCGCCCCGCAGGATGTTCCACGGGATCCCCGCCGCGCCGGGCCTGGCAGGTGAGTCCGGGCCGGGCGGGGGCGGGGCTGGGACCCCCGCGTGGGCGGCAGGCCCGTTTCACTGGGGACGCCGGGGTTGCTGAAGACTCGCTGGGGCCGGAGCCCGAGTCCTGCGGCGTCGGGCGAGGGGCGATCGCGGGAACCAGCAGCCGGGGGGCGGCCCCTGCCCGCAGGGCCCGTTCAGCAGTTGCCGGTTACACGGAGCCAGTTGACTGTCACACGGGATTGTCCAGCCCTGGCGGGGGTCACGTTGCCACCCTCCTGCGGCTGGAGCCCTTGGCCTTTGGCTTCCTCTGCTTGGGGCTGTCCCCCCTCACTCCTACGCAGGGAGGCGGGCTCAGGCTTCGCCCCCCCCCAGGTTTGCACCGGAAGAGGGTTGTGGTGCAATGGGATTTGAGAAGCCCTGAGACTAGAACCGGGGTTCCACGCTAGGGGGGCTGAGCTCTGGAAGAGGTGTCCCAGCCAGGCGGATCCCGTCACTGGAGGGTGCTAAGACTAGGCCGGGGAAACGCCTGTCAGGGCTGGTCTCAGTTTACTTGGCCCTGCTTGAGTGCGGGACAGGGACTGGACTCGGTGAATCTCTGTGACTGTACCTGGTTCCCAGCGGAGAGCAGTGGGGCTGGGCTGGAAGAGCTCTCAGCTGGCCTGCAGTGTCCTGGAGCTGGACAGCAGGGACCTGGAGCTGGTGGGTGGCAGAGCTGCTGCACTGGGCTCTCATAACACGGGTTACAAGGAAGGAGTTGCATTGTGAGTGGCACTGGAAGGCCCTGGCTAGTAATGTTGGATCTGTTACATAAGCACGGCCAGACGGTCTCAGACCAAAGGCCCCTCCGGCCCAGGGTCCTGTCTGCCCACAGTGGCCAATGCCAGGTGCAGGGAATCATCGAGCAGTCCTTCCTTTGTCACTCACCTCCGGAGAAACAGAGGCTAGGGACACCGTTCCTACCCATCCTGGCTAACAGCCATTGGTGGACCCCATGAATCTATCTAGCTCTTTTTTGAACCTTGTTAAAGTCCTCGTCTTCACCACATCCTGTGGCGAGGAGTTCCACATCTATTCATGGGTTTCCTTCTCTTTCAGCCCCAGGGAATAAGCCAGAACTCTACGAGGTGAGTAACGCTTGTCGCAGTCCCCTTCTTGTTCTGTCTCGGGCATAGGAGGCAGAAAGGCCTCCCAGCATCACTCGGGTTTGGCTCTGCAAAAGGTTGCACGTCCCTCGGTCCTGGGGCATCCCCGGACCCCATGTGCCTGAGGACGTCCATGGCTCCTTCTCCGTCTCCTCAGTCCCTTGGAGAGGATGCAGGAGGTTCTGTATCTGTCTGCCTGTCCCCGCCCCCTCCAGCCTGCGTGTGGATCTCTGCTCAGAGGCTGTGACGGGCCCTGACGTGCTGTGTGTGTTCCTTGCAGGAGGTGAAGCTGTATAAGAATGCACGGGAGCGAGAAAAGTGAGTCCCTCCCCAGCCGAATGGGTTCCCGTGGCCCCGTGAATGCAGCTCAGCGTTGGCTGGGGTGTGTGGGGAGGCCCTTGCTCGAACGGTGCTGGGGCCGCGGGAGCAGGGTGCTCTCTGGTCTGGTGCCCTGCGCCAAGCCAGAAAAGACTGGAGCCCCTGGGTTCTGTCGCTGCTATTGGCCAGCGCAGGCTGTGCCTGAGGAAGGAGGAGCGGGCGGAGAGGTCTCTGGACAGAGCAGCTGCCCTGGTGGGCCGGGAGGCGCTAGAGCCCCCCAGCGGTTCCTGGGCCGGGGGGGTTGTAGTGGAGGCCGTGAATGGAGGCGGGGGGAGAGTCCCAGCTGTGCGCCCTCACAGGCTCTGCCCTCGGGGTCCAGGTACGATAACATGGCCGAGCTGTTTGCGGTGGTGAAGACGATGCAGGCCCTGGAGAAGGCTTATATCAAGGACTGCGTCTCTCCCAACGAGTGAGTGCCCAGCTGTGCTCGTGTGTCCAGCCTGGTCCCTCCCAGGGGAGGTGGGATCCCTCAGTGGCAGCAGGGCGTCGCTAGCGGCGTGACTTCCGCTCCCCACGGCGCTGCAGACACGCTGGGGAGACCACCCACACAGCCCCTTGGGACTAGGCAGCATTGCTCCATGCAGAGCTCTCCAGTCGGAGCCCGTGGGGCTCCTTCCCCGCCCTGGGGCCTGTTCCACCAGCAAACTCCTCTCCCCCAGGGAAGCTGCGTGTCCCCCTGCTTGGCATCCGCCGCTCCAGCTGTTTGCAGCTGTTCTTCCTCTGTGCCCGCCCCAGGTACACCGCAGCCTGCTCCCGGCTCCTGGTCCAGTACAAAGCTGCCTTCAAACAGGTGCAGGGCTCCGAAATCAGCTCCATCGATGAATTCTGCCGCAAGTTCCGGGTGAGTTAAGGTCTCCGGCTGTCCAGCTTCTGGGGGCACGGAGACGGAATCCAGAGCATGGGGGCTGCGGTCCTAGATGTGCCATGGCTGACTGGGTTCGACTCCACTCCCCAGAGGGGGAAGAGAGAAATCCAGCCTAGATTTGTTTATTCCAAGGCCAGAGCCCTGCCCCGATCACTCCCAGCACAGAGCAGTTCCAAACACCCCCCTGCGTCTTCCAGCTGTCAGTGTTGGAGACTCACAACCCTTAGCAAATTGTGCCAAAGGTGGATTCCTCTCACAAGTTCACCCCTGGGCATGGCGCACTGGAGGGCAGAGATCGGGTCCCGAGTGACACAGACAAATTGGAGGATTGGGCGAAAAGAAATCTGAGGAGGTTCAACAAGGACAAGTGCAGAGTCCTGCACTTGGGATGGAAGAATCCCAAACATTGGTACAGGCTGGGGACCGACTGGCTAAGTAGCAGTTCTGCAGAAAAGGACCTGGGGGTTACAGTGGATGAGAAGCTGGATAGGAGTCAACAGGGGCCCTTGTAGCCAAGAAGGCTAATGGCATATTAGGGGGCACTAGGAGCATTGCCAGCAGACCCAGAGCAGTGATTATTCCCCTTTATTCAGCTCTGGGGAGGCCACATCTGGAATATTGCGTCCATTCCACAGAAAGGATGTGGACACATTGGAGAGGGTCCAGCGGAGGGCGACCAAAATGCTGAGGGGACTGGAGCACATGACCCACGAGCAGCGGCTAAGGGATTTGGGCTTGTTCAGTCTGCAGAAGAGAAGCACGAGGGGGGATTTGAGAGCTTGTAACTTCCTGAAGGGGGTTCCAGAGAGGCTGGCGAGAGGCTGTTCTCAGTGGGGGCAGATGGCAGAACGAGGAGCAATGGGCTCAAGTTACAGTGGGGGAGGTCTAGGCTGGACATTAGGAGAAACTATTTCCCGAGGTGCGCGGTGAAGCGCTGGGCCGGGTTCCCTGGGGAGGGGGTGGAGTCTCCATCCCTGGAGGTGTTTACGTCCCGGCTTGACAAAGCCCTGGCTGGGCTGATGGAGTCGGGCTGGTCCTGCTTTGGGCAGGGGGCTGGACTCGGTGGCTCCTGAGGGCTCCACAGCCTGGGTTCTATGAAAGAGCCTTACACAGTATCACTCTACGTACCCTCTGGGGATTACCAGCCCCCCAAACTGGCCTGCCCATGCTAAGCAGACTGTGCTCGCCACGCCCCGTAAGGCAGATGAATTTGTCTTGCTGATCAGGATCGGGCCCAGTTTCTGCCCGGTGACTTTGCCCCAGGGCTGGGGTGTGACAGCTCTGGTCTTGGAGCTGGTCCCCAAAGAACTTCCTTTTGGGCCCCAGTTTACACAGCGAAAGCGGTGTCCTGCTCAGCGAGACCCTAACGGATTATGTTACTGTAATTTTACTAACACAACCCCCTAGCCAATCAGACCCTGTCCTCTTGATTGATTGACACCTGGCCAAATAAACGCTAGAGCAGACAAACTATTCGACACCAGACGGATCCTACAGGCAAACCAGGGCCGTGGGGTCCCTGATCGTCCAATGAGGATCCCACGACCCCAGCTAGCGGGAGGCGGTTTCTGGCCCGCTGACCCACGTCGAGCTCTGTGTCTGGTGACAGTGGGCACCCTGAGGACGGGGGTCTCCTGCCGAGCAGCCTGCTGGGACCTGAGGGTAGTGCAGTGAGGGTGGGGCTCCCTGCTTTCCAGCCCGCGGCTGCAGACAAAGGCCGTAGGCTTGGGCCTGCCCGTATGGCTGCAGGGAAGGGCCGTAGGCTTGGGCCTGCCCGTATGGCTGCAGGGAAAGGCCGTAGGCTTGGGCCTGCCCGTATGGCTGCAGGGAAAGGCCGTAGGCTTGGGCCTGCCTGTATGGCTGCAGACAAAGGCCGTAGGCTTGGGCCTGCCCGTATGGCTGCAGGGAAGGGCCGTAGGCTTGGGCCTGCCCGTATGGCTGCAGGGAAGGGCCGTAGGCTTGGGCCTGCCCGTATGGCTGCAGGGAAAGGCCGTAGGCTTGGGCCTGCCCGTATGGCTGCAGGGAAAGGCCGTAGGCTTGGGCCTGCCCGTATGGCTGCAGGGAAGGGCCGTAGGCTTGGGCCTGCCCGTATGGCTGCAGACAAAGGCCGTAGGCTTGGGCCTGCCCGTATGGCTGCAGGGAAGGGCCGTCTCGTTCCATCGGGGGTCGCGCTGCCTCTCCGCCGGCTATTGGCATCGCACGGAGCTCTTGGGATCACTTAATCGCCCGCTCTGTTCACTCCCCTGGGCCGTGGCCACCGTCCGAGACCAGACCCCAGCCTGGCTGGCCCGGCGGCATGACTCAGCTAGCTGACGTCCCTTTGCGCGGGGGAGCGGAGGGCCTGCCTCTGCCCGGGCCTGTGTTGCTTGTTTGGGGATTTATTGTGCTTCCCTGGCCTCCCTGCAGCTGGACTGCCCCCTGGCCATGGAGAGGATCAAGGAGGATCGGCCAATCACCATCAAGGACGACAAGGGCAACCTGAACCGCTGCATTGCTGACATCGTGTCTGTAAGTTGCTGCCCGTGCCAGGGGGCTGCGTGTGTCGGGTCCCTGGACCCCGTGTGTCTGCAGGGCCGGTCCCTGAGGGGCTGCGTGTGTCGGGTCCCTGGACCCCGTGTGTCTGCAGGGCCGGTCCCTGAACCCCATGTGTCTGCAGGGCCGGTCCCCGAGAGGCTGCGTGTGTCGGGTCCCTATACCCCGTGTGTCTGCAGGGTCGGTCCCTGAGGGGCTGCGTGTGTCGGGTCCCTATACCCCGTGTGTCTGCAGGGCCGGTCCCCGAGGGGCTGCGTGTGTCGGGTCCCTATACCCCGTGTGTCTGCAGGGCCGGTCCCTGAGGGGCTGCGTGTGTCGGGTCCCTGAACCCCATGTGTCTGCAGGGCCGGTCCCTGAGGGGCTGCGTGTGTCGGGTCCCTGGACCCCGTGTGTCTGCAGGGCCGGTCCCCGAGGGGCTGCGTGTGTCGGGTCCCTGGACCCCGTGTGTCTGCAGGGCCGGTCCCTGAGGGGCTGCGTGTGTCGGGTCCCTATACCCCGTGTGTCTGCAGGGCCGGTCCCTGAGGGGCTGCGTGTGTCGGGTCCCTGAACCCCATGTGTCTGCAGGGCCGGTCCCCGAGGGGCTGCGTGTGTCGGGTCCCTATACCCCGTGCGTCTGCAGGGCCGGACCCCGAGGGGCTGCGTGTGTTGGGTCCCTGGACCCCGTGCGTCTGCAGGGCCGGTCCCCGAGGGGCAGCGTGTGTCAGGTCCCTGGACCCCGTGCGTCTGCAGGGCCGGTCCCCGAGGGGCAGCGTGTGTCAGGTCCCTGGACCCCGTGCGTCTGCAGGGCCGGTCCCCGAGGGGCAGCGTGTGTCAGGTCCCTATACCCCGTGCGTCTGCAGGGCCGGTCCCCGAAGGGCTGCGTGTGTCGGGTCCCTGGACCCCGTGCGTCTGCAGGGCCGGACCCCGAGGGGCTGCGTGTGTCGGATCCCTGGACCCCGTGCATCTGCAGGGCCGGTCCCCGAGGGGCTGCGTGTGTCGGATCCCTGGACCCCGTGTGTCTGCAGGGCCGGTCCCCGAGGGGCTGCGTGTGTCGGATCCCTGGACCCCGTGTGTCTGCAGGGCCGGTCCCCGAGGGGCTGCGTGTGTCGGGTCCCTGGACCCCGTGTGTCTGCAGGGCCGGTCCCCGAGGGGCTGCGTGTCGGGTCCCTGTACCCTGTGTGTCTGCAGGGCCGGTCCCCGAGGGGCTGCGTGTGTCAGGTCCCTGGACCCTGTACATCTGCAGGGCCGGTCCCCGAGGGGCTGCGTGTCGGGTCCCTGTACCCTGTGTGTCTGCAGGGCCGGTCCCCGAGGGGCTGCGTGTGTCGGGTCCCTGTACCCTGTGTGTCTGCAGGGCCGGTCCCTGAGGGGCTGCGTGTGTCGGGTCCCTGGACCCCGTGTGTCTGCAGGGCCGGTCCCTGGACCCCGTGCATCTGCAGGGCCTGTCCCCGAGGGGCTGCGTGTGTCGGGTCCCTGTATCCCATGTGTCTGCAGGGCTGGTCCCCGAGGGGCTGCGTGTGTCGGGTCCCTGTACCCAGTGTGTCTGCAGGGCCGGTCCCTGGACCCCGTGCATCTGCAGGGCCTGTCCCCGAGGGGCTGCGTGTGTCGGGTTCCTGGACCCCGTGTGTCTGCAGGACCGGTCCCTGGACCCCATGTGTCTGCAGGGCCGGTCCCCGAGGGGCTGCGTGTGTCGGGTCCCTGGACCCCGTGCGTCTGCAGGGCCGGTCCCCGAGGGGCTGCGTGTGTCGGGTCCCTGTACATCTGCAGGGCCGGTCCCCGAGGGGCTGTTTGCATTGGGTCCCTGTACCCTGTGCGTCTGCAGGGCCAGACCCCGAGGGGCTGCGTGTGTCGGGTCCCTGTACATCTGCAAGGCCGGTCCCCGAGGGGCTGTGTGCGTCGGGTCCCTGTACATCTGCAGGGCCGGTCCCCGAGGGGCTGTGTGCGTCGGGTCCCTGTACCTCTGCAGGGCCGGTCCCCGAGGGGCTGTGTGCGTCGGGTCCCTGTACCTCTGCAGGGCCGGTCCCCGAGGGGCTGTGTGCGTCGGGTCCCTGTACATCTGCAGGGCCGGTCCCCGAGGGGCTGTGTGTGTCGGGTCCCTGGACATCTGCAGGGCCGGTCCCCGAGGGGCTGGCCAGTGCCGTTGATAGAACTCCCTTCCCCCCCAAGGGCTGTGGGCACGAGGTGCCGTTTCCAAAGGTTCTGGGCTGTTGCTAAGGCGTCTCTTCTCTCTTCCAGCTTTTCATCACAGTGATGGATAAGCTGCGCCTGGAGATCCGAGCCATGGACGAGGTGAGACGCGGAGACAGGCGAGGGCGGGGGAGAGGGGCCATGGGGCAGTACCTAGCTGTGTGGAGAGGCGAACGGAGCTAGGTGGTGGGTGGATTCTCTCTGCCCCCAGCCAGTCTTGGGCCAGGAACCGCTCAGGTTCCATGTTTGTGCCCCCAGATCCAGCCAGACCTGCGGGAGCTGATGGAGACCATGAACCGCATGAGCCACCTGCCCCCGGACTTCGAGGGGCGGCAGAAAGTGAACACGTGGTGAGTACGGTTCCCCGGGGCTGCCCTTGAGCTTGCTCCAGCCGGCAGGCAGAGGGGAAGCCCAGGCCTGCCCCACCCAGTAGCTCTTCCGCAGGATTGCGGGCGCCTGGGGGAGGGCGGCTTTGCAGGCAGACCCCCGTTGACCCCAGCTCAGGCTGCTGCCTCTGCTCTGGGAGGCGTGTAACCGTGCAGTCTATTACCCGCTAAGCAGCTCACAGGCTAGTGCTGCAGACGGCACGCATTCCCCCTCCCCGCCAGGAACATTTTAGCCCGGCAGCCCAGCTCTGTCCTGGCTTGTGCTGGGTCCAGGACCTACCCTGCTGCAGCTCTGCACTTAAAGGCTGCGTCTAGACTGGCAGGATTTTCCGGAAATGCTTTTAACAGAAAAGCGTCCGTGGCCAATCTAGACGCTTTTCCGCCATTTTCATGATCGGGGCTTTTTTCGCAAAACAAATCTGAGCTGTCTACACTGGCCCTTTGGCACAAAAGTTTTGCGCAAAGGGGACTTTTGCCCTAACGGGAGCAGCATCGCATTCCTGCAAGAAGCACTGATTTCTTACAGCAGGAAGTCAGTGCTTTTGCGGAAATTCCAGCGGCCAGTGTAGACAGCTGGCAAGTTTTTCCAGAAAAGCGGCTGATTTTCCAGAAAAACTGGCCAGTCTAGACCCAGCCTTAGTGTATTAAGAGCCAGGCGGGCAGGCAGCCTGGCTCACACAGGCCAGGAGCTCAGACCCCCCAACCGGGCTGCTGCAGAGACAGGCAGCTGGTCTGGAAGGGGAGCTGGCTTTTAAACTGGCTCCCCTCTCGGACCAGCTCCCGCCTGATCCAGAGGCAGCAGTGTGGGATGGTAGGTGGCTCCTCGGGAGCGGGGCTGGAGCCCACTGGCTGCCAGTCCCACCCACAGGCCTCTAGCATAACTGAGTAACTGCTAAGAATGCCGGAGGTTAATCGACTATTCGATGAACCGATATTTAACATCCCTACTGCGGGCAGGGGCTGGGGTGGGGGCAGGGACATCCTGGCTCAGCCCAGCAGGGGACAAGTTGGGTTTAGTCCCCTCTGGGGCGAGTGCAGCTGCCCCCATCCCATCCCCCTGCCTGGACCCCCTGTGCCTCTCCCGGCAGGCTGCAGACGCTGAGCGGCATGTCTGCCTCCGACGAGCTGGACGACTCCCAGGTGCGCCAGATGCTGTTCGACTTGGAGTCGGCCTACAACGCCTTCAACCGCTTCCTGCACTCCTGAGCCCCCAGCCCCCTCATGTGCAGGGGGAGCACCAGGCTGCAGGGGGACTGTGCTCAGGCTGGCCAGGGCTGCAGCCCTCCTGGGCCGAGACTTGTACCTGGGCTCACACCTGCACTAATAAAGCCCCACGCTGGGTACCTGCTGTGCTCTGTTGGGGCTGGGAAGCAGCCTAGGCCACGCTCTGCTCTGAGTTGGGGACCAGCCAATCGATCCAGTGTGGCCAGCCCCAGCCTGGAAATCCAGCCCCAACAGCTGACAAGGGGGGGGGAGATTCCCCAGGGCCCAAGGCTGCTTCCTGTGTCAGTCACTGGCTGGGGCGAGCAGTGAAAAGCCCCGCCCTGGAGGTAAGGGGGCTGCCAGCTACGGCCAGGCGGGTTCCTGGGGAGGAAGGGGAGGGGCAGGTGGGCAAGGCAGCCAGGGCTGGAGCCGGAGGAGGATGCAGCACTTTATTCCCCATCATTCCCCACCCCCCTTGCCCTGAGCAGGGCACAACAAGGCTGGGGCAGCCAGGCAAGAAATAGTCCGGGGGGAGCCAGAGCCCCTCCAGCGCAGGAAGGGGGAACAAACTTAGCCCCCCCGCTTCTCCCAGGACAGGGGCCTCCCGCAGGCGCAGGTGGCTGGTGCCCCAAGCCGCTGGGGGCCAGTTGCTGGGCCGGGCGAAGACACGGCCCGGAGCTGCTGACCTGGTGCAAGGCGGCTCCGGGAGCGTCTGGCCATCGTGGAGGCTGTTGCTCCAGAGCCGAGCGTCCCGCAGGGAGCTCCCTTGCTCAGAGCCCAGGGCTCTGCTTGCCCAGCCGCAGGGTCCTGCCCGCACTCGGGGGCGCAGGCCTGGCAGGGCGCGTGGCCCCGTGTTCCCCCAGCTGAGGCAGGCGGCCGGCAGGGCCCTTCACACGCTCTTGCAGAAGAGCTGGTGGTGGCGGGTCACGGCGCTCAGAGAGGTGCCCGGGGGACCACGCCAGGCCTTGCCCGCGCCCTGCTGGTCGCTCCTGTCCAGGTGCCGGCTGCAGAGCCGCAAGTCGCACACGTCAGCGGAGAGCCGGGCCCACGTGGTGCCGTCCAACGGGCCTCGCACGCTGCAGCCTGGGGGGAGGGGACAGCCTGTTGGGGGACCGGCCGGGGCCGCAGCACAGGGGGGAGCTGGGACCCCGGGCTGGGGGAGCCGCCAGCCCCCCCCCGCAAGAAGCAACTAGGCTGCCCCAGCTGGTGGCTCGGCCCTGCCTGAAGGTTTGTGCCCTGGCAGCTGGGCACTCGCAGGGAGCCATGGCGCGAACTCCGCCCCCCTGCTCCGAATCATCTCGTGCCGGGACCGGGGGGCCGAGCCGCTCCAGAGGGGACGCTGCATCCCCCGCCCCCCAGCCCTTCGCCCCCTCACCTGCCAGGCTGAGGTAGCGGAGCCCTTGGTTCCTCTCCCCCAGGGCTGACAGCAGCAGCCGCAAGCCCGCCAGGGTGAGCCCGGGGTTCGCAGACAAATCCAGCGAGACCAAGGGGGGGCAAAGCGGGAGGCACCTGGAACCGAGAGGGAGTGAGTGAGTCCCATGGCCCCTCCCTCCCACAATGCACTGCTGCCCGCGTGGGGCCCCTGCGGGACGGTGTTAGCCGCGCGGCTGCGTGTGCCCCTCGGGGCAGCGCCCCAGCCCGGCACCGCCCTGAGAACTGCCCCAGGCCCTGAGAACTGCCCCAGGACCCGCGGCTCTCAGGGGAGAGGCACCTGGCCCGGGAGCGCGGAGCCTGTGTCCTGCTGGCCCACTCCCGCAGGTATTGGCCCGTGGCAAGAGCCCAGCAGGGACAGCTCCTCCCTAGGCCAGAGAAACTCCCTCCTACCCCGTACGAACAGGCTGGTCCTGCCCCCGACACGGTTACTGCCCGGATGGGACTAGTGCGTACGGCCGCCCCGCCCTTCGCGGCCAGCGTTCCTGTTAGCCGGGGGAGCGTTTGTACCACGCTGGCGGGAGGGCTCCGTGCCTGGGATCTTAGTGCAGACGCACGTTCCCAGCAGCCGGTCCTTGGATTCTGGGAGCGGGTCCTGCCTCACACCAGGCCCCTCCGGGCCCTGCTGCTGTTCTGCCAGTGGGAAGCGGGGTTCAGGCTCCCAGCTCAGCACATGCAACCCCCCCGCCCAGGGACCCCCATGCTGCCCCTTACCTAGCCAGCTCCCCGACAGCCTCGTCGCACAGGCGGTTCCCAGACAGAGTCAGGTGGGTGAGCGCACAGCCCTCCTGGAAGGGAGCAGAGGGGGCTGAGCGGTGCAGGTGGGGCCCCCCAGCCAGTCGAGCGCAAGAGCCCCACGGCCCCAGCAGAGCCAGGTGTGGGCGGGTCGGCTCCCAAGGAGGCCACATGGCCCAGAGGGGACCCTGTGCTGGAGCCACGTTCAGGCCGAGCTCCAGGAGCCGATGAAGGGGAACAGCAGCCCGGGGCACATTACCTGCACCAGGTACCTGACCACCGGATCCACGACCAGCTCCTCCGCCCGGGCAGCCACCGAGCCGAGCTCCAGCCGGCTGAGGGTGGCGCAGGGCAGGCTCCTGAGCAGCAGCTCCAGGCCGGCAGAGCCCAGGGCGTTGTGGGACAGAACGAGGGTCTTCAAGTGCACGGCTGCGGGGTCAGAGCATGCGGGAGAGAGACAGCGCGGTAACGCCGAGCCCCCGCCGGGCCTGGCCGCAGCTGCTACCTGCCAGCCGGGCAGGGAAAACGGCACAGCAGGCACTGTGGGGCAGGACTGAAGGGTGCCGGCAGAGGGCCGGTCACCCTGGGTGGGCAGAGGGGCGCTATGGGGCAGGACTGAGGGGCACCGGCAGAGGGCGGGTTGCCCAGGGCCAGGCACTGGGGCACTATGGGGCAGGACAGAAGGGTGCTACGGGGCAGGACTGAGGGGCACCGGCAGAGGGCGAGTCACCCAGGGCTGGGCAGTGGGGCGCTATGGGGCAGGACTGAGGGGCGCCGGCAGAGGGTGGGTCACCCAGGGACAGGCAGCGGGGCGCTATGGGGCAGGACTGAGGGGCGCCGGCAGAGGGTGGATCACCCTGGGTGGGCGGAGGGGCGCCAGCAGAGGGTGGGTCACCCAGGGACAGGCAGCGGGGCGCTATGGGGCAGGACTGAGGGGCGCCGGCAGAGGGTGGGTCACCCAGGGACAGGCAGCGGGGCGCTATGGGGCAGGACTGAGGGGCGCCGGCAGAGGGTGGATCACCCTGGGTGGGCGGAGGGGCGCCGGCAGAGGGTGGGTCACCCAGGGGCAGGCAGCGGGGCGCTATGGGGCAGGACTGAGGGGCGCCGGCAGAGGGTGGATCACCCTGGGTGGGCGGAGGGGCACCGGCAGAGGGTGGGTCACCCAGGGCCGGGCAGTGGGGCGCTATGGGGCAGGACTGAGGGGCGCCGGCAGAGGGTGGGTCACCCAGGGACAGGCAGCGGGGGCGCTATGGGGCAGGACTGAGGGGCGCCGGCAGAGGGCGGGTTGCCCAGGGCCAGGCACTGGGGCACTATGGGGCAGGACAGAAGGGTGCTACGGGGCAGGACTGAGGGGCACCGGCAGAGGGCGAGTCACCCAGGGCTGGGCAGTGGGGCGCTATGGGGCAGGACTGAGGGGCGCCGGCAGAGGGTGGATCACCCTGGGTGGGCGGAGGGGTGCCGGCAGAGGGTGGGTCACCCAGGAGCAGGCAGCGGGGCGCTATGGGGCAGGACTGAGGGGCGCCGGCAGAGGGTGGGTCACCCAGGGACAGGCAGCGGGGCGCTATGGGGCAGGACCGAGGGGCGCCGGCAGAGGGTGGATCACCCTGGGTGGGCGGAGGGGCGCCGGCAGAGGGTGGGTCACCCAGGGACAGGCAGCGGGGCGCTATGGGGCAGGACCCCCGCAGTCCCTTGGGGGTACTAGCCGGGTGCCACGCAGAGGCCCTGCCCCGTGGCCGGGGGCGCTCACCGTTCAGGCTGTGGGCCAGCAGGCGATGGTGGCGCTGCAGGAAGGCCCCAGTGAAGCCGCAGGCCTGCAGCCGGAGCGTGGTCAAGCCGGGACAGGCCTGAACCAGGCCGGCCAGGGCCTGGCAGCTGCCGTCTCCCAGCGGGTTCAGGCTGAGGTCCAGCTCCTCCAGGCTCTGGAACGACAAGGCCGGAGGGGTCACCCGAGGGGCTGGGGTCTGCCCTGCACACGCCGGGGGGGGGCGGACGCACCCCGCGAGTACCTGGAAGGCCGCCTGGGAGGGCAGGCCCGCTGCCAGCGTGCGGAGCCCCTCGGCGCCCAGCTGGTTGGCCGACAGGTCGAGGAGGGCCAGGCCGGGCACGGTGCCCAGCACGGCCAGGAGCTCGGCCGCCAGCCCGTCGCCCAGCCCGTTGCCAGCCAGCCGCAGCTGGCGGAGGGAGCTCTGCAGCTTGAGGGCGCGCAGCAGCGGGGTGAGGTGGGGCTGGCGCAGCGCCAGGCCGCAGGCGCCGAACGAGGGGCCCGACTCCTGCAGCTCCGTCATCTTCAGCAGCAGCCGGTGCTCGCCTGCGAGGGAACAGGCCGGGGGGGCCGGTCACGGGGCCGGGCTGCTGCCACGGTCCCTGCCAGGGCTGGGGGCCACGCTCACGGCAAGCAGCCGGGGAGAGGGAGCCCCCAGTGCCACACAGGGGGCAGTTGGCCCCACCCGAGCCTCCTTCTGCCTTCATCCCCCTCCCACAGCCAGGGCTGGAGACTGAGGGACTTGCCCAAGGCCACATGGGGAGGCTGTGGCAGAGCCCCAGGCCCACTAGAGCAGACTTGACCCTCCCTAGCCTATAGTCCTCACAGGGGCAGGTGGCACGACCCCCAGCCAAATACCCAACTGCCCCGGGCCCCTCTGCGCCCCATGGCTCCGGCCCCGAGTGGCCTCTTACCCACGGCCAGGCTGCCACAGGCCTTCTTGTACCGGTCGGCGAGCGGGGGCAGGTCCCAGGACTGCACCTCTGCCAACACCTGCAAGGCAGACGGCAGCCCCGTCGGCTGGGTGGAGCTGGCAGGCTGCGGGATGGGCACAGCCAGCAAGGGCCCAGATGCCAGGGTGATGGGCTGGGCCCAGGAGGCGCCAGGCGCCCCCACTCACCTCCTCGTTGCTCTGCAGCACGTCCACGATGAGGTCCTGGGGGGCCAGCAGGGCCCCCTCCTTCTGCAGGGTGAGCTGCGGCAGCAGGCCACAGGCCTGGTAATGGCGCTGCGCCGCCTGCTCCGCCAGCCACGCCACCGGGCGCCTCTCGCTGCCGCTGCAAGGGAAGGGAGGGGCTGAGGCGGGCCCCGCCGGCGAGGGAGGGGGCTGAGGCGGAGCCCCGCCGGCGAGGGAGGGGGCTGAGGCGGGGCCCCGCCGGCGAGGGAGGGGGCTGAGGCGGGGCCCCGCCGGCGAGGGAGGGGGCTGAGGCGGGGCCCCGCCGGCGAGAGAGGGGGCTGAGGCGGGGCCCCGCCGGCGAGGGAGGGGGCTGAGGCGGGGCCCCGCCGGCGAGGGAGGGGGCTGAGGCGGGGCCCCGCCGGCGAGGGAGGGGGCTGAGGCGGGGCCCCGCCGGCGAGGGAGGGGGCTGAGGCGGGGCCCCGCCGGCGAGGGAGGGGGCTGAGGCGGGCCCCGCCGGCGAGGGAGGGGGAACCGCCCCGTTCTCAGGGCCCAGGCCCGGCTGGGGGACGCCGGCACTCACCTGTGGGGCACGGGGATGAGGAAGACGTTGTCCTGGACCCGGACGCGCACTCGGATGGGGGGCGGCCGAGCGGGGGCTGCAGACAGCGCTGGGGGCTGGGGACAGAGAGGAGAGTCACGGCACAGGGATCCCGAGCACCCTGCCCAGGGCCGGACGGAGGCAGGGGCGAGCCGGGCAGCTGCCCAGGGCGCCAGCCGATGGGGGGCATCTGATGGCAGCTGTAAGGGGCGCATGGCATCCCTTGCAGCTGCCACGAGGTGCCACGCGCTCGGCTCCCGCAGCCCCGGGCCCCCACAGCCCCGCAGCCCCGGCGCCCCACAACCCCGGCCTCAGCCCCCCGCATCCCCAGCCCCCCGCATCCCCGGCCCCCCTGCATCGCCAGCCCCCCTGCATCGCCGGCCCCCCGCATCCCCACATCCCCAGCCCCCCCGCATCCCCGCAGTGCTGGCCCACCCGCATCCCTGGTCCCCCGCAGCCCCGGCCCCCCGCATCGCCGGCCCCCCGCATCGCCGGTCCCCCGCATCGCCGCAGCCCTGGCCCACCCGCAGCCCCGGCCCCCCGCATCCCCACATCCCCAGCCCCGCACAGCGCCGGCCCTCCACAGCCCTGCAGCGCCAGCCCGCAGCGCCCTTCCCCCCACGGCTCCGGGGCCCTACACAGCCCAGCGCGCGCCAGCAGCAACAGCCGGGCAGGACTGGGCCGCGCTCGGGCTGCGCGTCAGCAGCCGTAGCCGGGCCACACATGCGCCGTGTGCCCCGGGGGCGGGCCTGTGCACCCTGGGGGGGGCCGGCCCGCTCCCCACAGGCGGGCCTGCGCATGCGCCGTGCCCGGGGCGCCAGAATACCTTGGGCCAGCCCTGCCCCTGCCCCCCAGCTATGAGCCCAACCCCCAGCCCCTCACCTGCGAGGCCTCTTCGCAGCCTCCCAGGCCATCGGCTCGGCTGCCGTCCATGGGCCTCAGACGGGCGGGGGGAGCGGTCGTCTCCGGGGCCCCCCCGGCACGGCCCCCGCGGGACCGGCCCAGCACCGCTCTGTCCACGATCTGGGTGAGGCGGCTCTGCCGGGCCCTCCTCCGCTGCGGGGGGGTGGGGCGGGGGGCCCCGTCGTCACTCTCAGACCCTGTGGCGTCTCCAGAGTCCGAGCCCGACTCCCCCGGGCCCCGGCGGCTCCTCTTGCGGGGCTCCCGGCTCGCCCCCAGGTCGTCCTGCAGCCAGTCGTCCCCCACGTACTCGTCCGCGGGGATCAGGGCCGGCCTGGCGGGGGCCGGGGCCGGGGCCGGCTCCGCGCTCAGGCAGGACTGGGCGCTGCCCACGCTGCGCATGGCCGCTTCGTACTCGGCTTGCCCGGCAAGGAGCCCCGGCGGCCGGCTGTCCGCTCCCAGGCGCTGCCTCTTCTTGACAGGCCGCAGCGGGGTCATGCCGTCGTCCTGCTCGGCCCAGCGCTCCGGGCCCTGCCCGTCTGGCCGACTCGGGAGCCGGTCGGGCGCCGGGGGCTTCGTGGCGGGGCCCCCGCTCCGGGGCTGCGCGGGCGGAGCAGCGGGGGGCGGGCTCCGAGGCTCCGAGAGCTCCGCGTCAAACAGCTGGCTCTGCAGAACGGCCTGCGGGCGCTGGGCCGCCTCGGGGGCTGCGGGGGAGACCAGAGACCCCTGAGCTGGGCCCCCCGCTGGACGCGCTCCCCGGGATGGGTGGGCCTGGGGACAAGGGGTAAAACGGAAGGAGCAGGCCCCTCTGGGGCCGCCCCACAGCCCCTCCCCCCCGCCTGGGCCTCACCTCGCCCTGCCACGGCCTCCCGGAGCAGCCGCTCCATGGCTCGGCAGCGCCGGCGCGTCTCCTGGTCCAGGTCTTTCCCGTACATCCTCGCCCACTCCTGGAGGGTGCCCAGCGGGCTCAGGCCCTGGGGAGGGAGACGTAGGGGCTGGGCCTCAGCACCACCGCTGCCCGCCCGCCCCGGGAGGCCCCCCGGGCCCTGCCGCCGCCCCTCACCTTGGCGTTGCGGAGCGCCGCCGACGCGCCCTGCTGGAGCAGCAGCTCGGCCACGTCGAAGTGGCCGCAGTTGAGCGCGTCGTGCAGGGGGGTGATCCCCTCGCAGCCCGGCCCCCCCGGGTCATCGATGGCGGCGCCCCGGTCCAGCAGCAGCCGCACGATCTCTGGGGACAGGAGCCAGCCGTGAGCGCCAGGCGGGTGCACCGGGCCCCGCAGCCCCCACCCGGCCCCCTTCCCGGCACTCACCCAGGTGCCCGTGGTTACAGGCCTCGTGCAGGGGGGTCCAGCCGCAGTAATCCCGCGGGTTCAGGGGGTGGCCCTGGTGCCAGGAGGGGAGAGACAAGACCAGGCCTCAGGGGCAGGGCAGAGCCGTGAGCTCCCTTCCCCCCCAAACGCGCCCGGCAGCCGAGCTCACCGCTGGGCCGGGGACCTGGGAGCTGCCCCAGGGGCCGGCGTCCCCGCCCGGCTCACTCCGGCACCCCCTGCTGGCCAGGCCCGCTCGCTACCACCGCTGGCTGCTGGCAGGGAAGGGCCGTTGGAGCTGGTGACTGGGGGAGGGGAGGGACGACCCCATTAGGCTCGGGGCCGGGGACCCAGGGACCGTCTCCCACCTGCTCCAGGAAGAACTGGACCCGGCGCAGGTTCCCGTCGATGCAGGCGCGGTGCAGCGGGGTCTCGCCTCGGTCGTTCCGCCGGTTCCACTGCGGGGGCACAGAGGGGGGCACCGGGGATCAGAGGCAGCCTCCACCTGGATCCAGCCCCTCCCCCGGTTCCAGCCGGCTCCCGATCCCAGGGCAGGAGCCACGGGCCCCGAGGGGCCAGAAAGCTGCACCCAGGCCCAGCCTCACCTTGGTGATCCGCCGGCGGCCAGGCACGCTCTTGCTGTAGCCGTCCAGGTCCTCTTCCTCCTCATCTGCAACACACAGGCCTGGGTCAGGTACCGCGGGAGGGGAGGGGGGGTCCAGCACAGCCCCCCCATCCTGCCAGGAGGGGTCCCACGTGCCAGGCAAGGCCCATGCAGGGCCACAGCGCCATCCACCCTGTTCCTGCCCCGCTCTCCTGCCAGGACTCGACTCGGGGGCCCTGGGACCGTCCCTGCCAGCCCCCCGGGGCCCACCCACTCACCGCTCTCAGACAGCTCCAGGTCGCTCTCCTCCAGGGGCTCGCTGCTCTCCGGCTCCTGCTCCTCCTCGCTGCTGTCCCCCGCGGCGCTCCAGCCCTGCAAGTGGCACAGGCCCTGCAGCCTGGCCAGCGTGGCAGGGGCCTCCGGGCACCCCCACTTCTGCTGCACGGACAGCAGCTGCTGCAGGATCTGCCGCTGGGGATGAAAGGGGGGAGCTGATCACCCTGCCCGGCCTCCGCTAGTGGGGGGGCGAGGGGAGGGGAAGCTCCCAGGGCTGCTAGTCCCGGCCTTGCCAGCAGGGGGCACTGGAGTGAGCAGGGCAGGGGTGCTGGTCATTGGCCCAGCAGGGGGCGCTGCAGTGGGCAGGGGCAGGCCCGCAGGGCGTCCCCCAGCCCTGACCTAGCCCAGCAGAGGGCACTGCAGGGCGGGGGGGGGCTCAAGAGGGTTGCATGCACAGTGGGGCCACTCAGGGGAAGGGGCTGGCGCGCTGGGGGGGGAGGGAAGAGGTGGGGCGGACTCTGGCCAGGGCCACACACGGGCACAGCCTGTGAGCCCGTGACCGGCGTCCGCGCTGGGGCCTCACCTGCAGCCTGGGCTCCCCGGCCTGTTCCGCTCCGCGCAGGGCGCTCTGCAAGCAGGGCTCCTGCGCCGCGTAGCCTTCGCCGGCCTCCTCCCTGGCCAGGGCGATGTTCAGCCAGGTCTTCCCCTCCTGGGCACAGCGACAAGGGGCAGATCAGCCTGCCGGCCCCCCTCCCCCGGCCCATCCGGCCCCACTGGCAGGCTGCCCGCCCTGGGTAACTGGGGCCCTGGTGGGCAGGGCAAGTCCTTCGGCCCCTGGCCCTTGCACCTGCCCCCTGCCCCCCAGGCCCTGCCCGCTCGCCGAGCTGCCCCCGGCAGGGCTCCGTCTCCGTGGGCCGCCCCTCACCTCCAGCGGGTTCCCGCGCCGCAGCGCCAGCTCGGCCTGGTAGTGCTGCACGGCCCGGCCATGCTCCCGCAGGTCCCCGAAGGTGGCGGCCAGGGAGACGTGGATCACGGCCAGCTCCTGCGCCGGCTTCCGCAGGGCCTCGGCGTAGCCCAGCTGCGGAGACACGGGCGTCAGGCTCGCCAGCCCGGCCCCAGCACGCCGGCCCCAGCACCCAGCGCCCCGCACCGGCCCCAGCGCCCCGCCCCGGCGCCCAGCACCCCGCCCCGGCCCCAGCACCCAGCGCCCCGCACCGGCCCCAGCGCCCCGCCCCGGCACCCAGCACCCCGCCCCGGCCCCAGCGCCCAGCACCCCGCCCCGACCCCAGCGCCCCGCACCGGCCCCAGCACCCAGCACTCCGCCCCGGCGCCCAGCCCAGCCCCAGCGCCCAGCACCCCGCCCCGGCACCCCGCACCAGCCCCAGCGCCCCGCACCCAGCACCGGCCCCAGCGCCCCGCACCGGCCCCTTCCCCAGGCCCGGGCAGCCCCAACCCACCTGCCTCTGGTAGAACTCCACGGCCCGGCGATAGTCCCCGTGCCTGGAGAACAGGTCCCCCAGCTGCTCACACAGCCCCAGGGCCACCTGCGGGTCGCCCGGCGCCGCCTCCTCCAGCGCCTCCTGCAGCCGGCTCGCCTTCACGGCTGAGAGAGAGCAGCCGCGTGAGCAGCCTGCGCCCGGGGCCTGGCCCTGAGCCGCAGGGAAGGGGGAACCCGGGCCCCCTCTCCCACCCCAGCCCGCACGCCTGGGGACACCCCCCCCTCTCCCAACCCACAGGCCATGGGGACACCCCCCCCCCCAGCCCACAGGCCTGGGGACACCCCGCCCCCTCCCCCACTCCAACCCACCGGCCATGGGGACACCCCGCCCCCTCCCCCACTCCAACCCACAGGCCATGGGGATACCCCACCCCCTCCCCTCTCCCAGCCCTCAGGCCTGGGGACACCCCGCCCCCTCCCCCACTCCAACCCACAGGCCTGGGGACACCCCGGCCCTCCCCTCCCAGCCCACAGGCCTGGGGACACCCCGGCCCCTCCCCCACTCCAACCCACAGGCCATGGGGACACCCTGCCCCCTCTCCCACCCCAGCCCACAGGCCATGGGGACACCCCGCCCCCTCTCCCAACCCACAGGCCATGGGGACACCCCCCCCCCAGCCCACAGGCCTGGGGACACCCCGCCCCCTCCCCCACTCCAACCCACCGGCCATGGGGACACCCCGCCCCCTCCCCCACTCCAACCCACAGGCCTGGGAACACCCCGCCCCCTCCCCTCTCCCAGCCCACAGGCCTGGGGACACCCCGCCCCCTCCCCCACTCCAACCCACAGGCCATGGGGATACCCCACCCCCTCCCCTCTCCCAGCCCTCAGGCCTGGGGACACCCCGCCCCCTCCCCCACTCCAACCCACAGGCCTGGGGACACCCCGGCCCTCCCCTCCCAGCCCACAGGCCTGGGGACACCCCGGCCCCTCCCCCACTCCAACCCACAGGCCATGGGGACACCCTGCCCCCTCTCCCACCCCAGCCCACAGGCCATGGGGACACCCCGCCCCCCTCTCCCACCCCAGCCCACAGGCCATGGGGACACCCCGCCCCAGCCCACAGGCCATGGGGACACCCCCCCCCAGCCCACAGGCCTGGGGACACCCCGCCCCCTCCCCTCTCCCAGCCCTCAGGCCATGGGGACACGGGCCGTCCTCTGGGCACCGTCGGGGACTCCCCAGGAGCCCCACTAGGAGTGGTCTGGGCCAGCTGGAACCCCGCCCGCAGCAGTGGCACCTTTCCTGGGCGCCTGGACATGTGGCTGGTGCAGGAGCCACAAGCCAGGCGGGGAAGGGCTGGGCCAACCGCCGAGCCAGGGCCTCATCAGTCCCACAGAGCTCAGTGCCAAGCCCCGGCCCCCCGCAGGCAGCCGCAGAGGGGCCTGGAGCCCCCTCGCCCGCCCCAGCAGTCCAGCCCCGGCCCCTCACCGTAGCGCAGGTTCCTGCGGACGCTCTCGCGCTGCTGGGGCTGCTGGGAGCCCAGCACGTAGGCCTTCTTCAGCGCGCGCCGGGCGGCCACGAAGTCCCCCAGGGCGAGGAGCACCTGGAAGGCACCGGGGCACCAGGCTCAGAGAGGGGCAGGGGCAGGCGAGGGGGGACAGGCTGCCCTTTGCCCCCGGAAGCCGAGGAGGGGCCCGCGGGGGACGGGGGCGGGGGCAGGCGAGGGGGGACAGGCTGCCCTTTGCCCCCGGAAGCCGAGGAGGGGCCCGCGAGGGACGGGGGCGGGGGCAGGCGAGGGGGGACAGGCTGCCCTTTGCCCCCGGAAGCCGAGGAGGGGCCCGCGAGGGACGGGGGCGGGGGCAGGCGAGGGGGGACAGGCTGCCCTTTGCCCCCGAAAGCCGAGGAGGGGCCCGCGGGGGACGGGGGGACGGGGGCAGGCGAGGGGGGACAGGCTGCCCTTTGCCCCCGGAAGCCGAGGAGGGGCCCGCGGGGGGACGGGGGCAGGCGAGGGGGGACAGGCTGCCCTTTGCCCCTGGAAGCCGAGGAGGGGCCCGCGGGGGGACGGGGGCAGGCGAGGGGGGACAGGCTGCCCTTTGCCCCTGGAAGCCGAGGAAGGGCCCGCGAGGGACGGGGGCGGGGGCAGGCGAGGGGGGACAGGCTGCCCTTTGCCCCCGGAAGCCGAGGAGGGGCCCGCGGGGGATGGGGGGACGGGGGCGGGGGCAGGCGAGGGGGGACAGGCTGCCCTTTGCCCCCGGAAGCCGAGGAGGGCCCGCGGGGGATGGGGGGACGGGGGCGGGGGCAGGCGAGGGGGGACAGGCTGCCCTTTGCCCCCGGAAGCCAAGGAGGGCCCGCGGGGGATGGGGGGACGGGGGCAGGCGAGGGGGGACAGGCTGCCCTTTGCCCCCGGAAGGGAGGAGGGGCCCGCGAGGGACGGGGGGACGGGGGCAGGCGAGGGGGGACAGGCTGCCCTTTGCCCCCGGAAGCCGAGGAGGGGCCCGCGGGGGACGGGGGCGGGGGCAGGCGAGGGGGGACAGGCTGCCCTTTGCCCCCGCGGGGGATGGGGGGACGGGGGCAGGCGAGGGGGGACAGGCTGCCCTTTGCCCCCGGAAGCCGAGGAGGGGCCCGCGGGGGACGGGGGCGGGGGCAGGCGAGGGGGGACAGGCTGCCCTTTGCCCCCGCGGGGGATGGGGGGGCGGGGGCAGGCGCTCACCTGGGCGATGCTGGCCCGGCACTCGCTCTCCATGAACTTCTCCCTCATGGTGTGGGCGCAGTCGCGCGCCCGCTCCAGGCAGCGCATGGCCTTGGAGTGCTGCCCCTCCCGCAGGTGGATGTGCCCCAGGTTGAAGTAGGCCCGGTACAGGTCCTCCGAGAGGCGGCTCTGCCTAGGGCGAGGGCGGGTCAGCGCCGGGGCCGGCCCCGGAAATCCGAGCCCCATCCCCACAGGCCCCCGGCGCAAGGCCCCTTGGCGCAGCACCAGGGCCCCGCGGCTAATCCCCGAGCCGCGAGGGCTGCGCCGTTCCCAGCATGCCCTGGGCCAGGGCCCCTCCCCCGAGCCTTACTCCGAGATGAAGATGCTCTTCCTGATGTACTGGCTGCACTTGGCCTGCTCCTTCATGCTGTCGTACACCAAGCCCAGGTTGAGGTACAGCCGGGCCCGCATCTCGCTCAGCTCCCGCGGCGGCACCGCCCCTGGGACAGCCAGAGCCAGCCCGTTACCCACCCGCCCGGCGGGAGCTCCAGGGCCGGGGGGGCGGGCACGGCCCCAGAGTGCCCGGGAAGCTCCGGCTGGGTCCAGGGAATCCTCTCCCCAGGGGACAGCCAAGTCCAGGGGCTGGCCCCGGCGTGGCAGAGGTCAGGGCTGGAGGCCCCAAGCGCCCCCATCAAACATGCACCAAGGAACAGGTGCCGGGCGGCCTGGCCTGCGGATCCGAGCTGGGCCCTGCAAAGCGGCCCTGGAGACTGGACGCCCAGGCGCCAGCCAGAGGCGCTGTCCTTTCGTGGCCAAGCCGGGGGGCAGGGAGCAGGGTCTCGGGGATCCCAGCCAGGCCCTGGGGTGAAGCCCGGGCACCGGGGTCGCCCAGCCAGGCTGCCACGGTGGGACCCGACAGGCAAACACCCCCAGGGCCACCCCATGTCCCGAGCTGGCAGCCCGCTCCCCGGCTCCCCGCCCGGCCCTCACCTTCCAGCTTCTCCTCCAGGATGGCCAGGCTCTTCATGAAGGCCTGCTCCGCCTCCCGCAGCGCCTCGCCCGCCCGGCCGCTCTCCGCCACGAACATGTAGGTGCGGCCGATGGTGGCCCAGGCCCTCTGCTGCTCGGTGTGGTCGGACACGGCGCAGGCCAGCTCCAGGTGCTGGCGCTGGTGCTGAAGGACAGGGCTGTGAGCAGGGGAGAGCCAGGGACAGAGACACGCCCCCCCCAGCTCTGGGGTTACCCCCACGTGCCCCGGCATTCCCCTTTAAACCTCTGCAGCTATCCCCCTCATCCCTCCTCCGGGGGGACAGCACGCCGGGTAATCAGCTTCCACCCCAGTCCCTGGGGAGTCCCAGCCCTTCTCCCCCTCCCGCCCGCTACCTTCAACGCAGCTTCGTAGTTCTCCAGCTCTGCCAGGCGCTCCCCGATCTTCCGGTGGGCCACGGCCCGGCCAATAACATCCTCCACGCTCTCCAGGAGACGCAGCTCCTGCCGGTGCTCCTCCAGCGCCTCCTGGTAGCGCCCTGCCGGGCCCAGAGCGAGGCGCCGGGGTGAGGGGCACGCCAGCCTGCGGCCCAGCGGGAGCCAGGGGCGGATGGACGCCAGCACCCGTCCTGCCACCCCTGGGGAGAGGCGGCAGCCCCTGCATCCGCCGCTGTAACCCTGCCCCAGGCGTGAGCCCTCTCTCTCTGGGCACCGGGGACGCGAGGGCCCCTCTCCCATGGGAGAACCCCTCTCCCATGCCCTCTGCTCTTCCAGCCCCCGAAGCGCAGCAGCGCCAACCCGCGCGCGGCAGGGAAGCGCTGGCCACGGCGCCCCGCGCAGAGCCAGCTGCATTCGAGCAGGCGGGCCCGGCCCCAGGGGGGAGGTGGGAGTGGGCTGTGCCGAGGGAGCAGACTGCGTGAGGCTCCTCGCGGGGCTGCTCTGGGATCAGCCATGGGCCCCGCTCGGGCAGCGCTGCTAGTGACCGGGAGGGGCCGATGGAATTTAGGGATGTTCTCGGGTAACCGGTTAACTGGCAGGCATCACCTAGCGGGTGACGCTAACCGGGTAACAGTTCACCGGTGCCCGGGAGCAGCCCCACACAGGGCTGCCAACCCCAGTCCCTGGGGGCTGGGAACCAGCAGCCCCGCGCAGGTCGGAGGGAGGCAGTCCAGCCCGGCGGGGGGGGCGGCGCCGCTCCCGTTGAATCAGTTACCGGTTCACGTTTAACGGGCTGACTAATCACACGGGATCTGACACCCGTATCGGGCTTTGCTGAGGGGACGCGGTCGGGAAGACGCTCAATCCGGGGGAGGATCGGAACATCCCCCAGGCAGAGCCAGGGGGTCTCGAGCCCGGCGACAGACACGGGCTGAGATTCAACATGCCGAAGCAGACAAGGCAATGGGACTTACGGTCTAATTAGAAGAATTTCGGCTCCCGGGGGGGCTGGCCACTAGGTGACGAGGAGCCACCAATGCGACGCAGCCAGGAGGCCGGCAGAGGCTCTCGGGCGAGGGCTCTCCAGTCCCTGGTCGGTACACAGCTCCAGAAGAGCAGCCCCGGCAAACCCAGCGCCACTGCCCGACCACAGATGTGACGTCACCCAGCAGCCGGGCAGAGAAGAGCCGCTGGGCTCGGCTGAGGCGACCAGAGGGCCTGGCTCGGGGAGCTCCCCCAGAGAAGGCTGCAAGGGCAGCTCCTGGCTCTCTGGTGATACGCCGGGAGGGGAGCCCCAGGGAGGGGCTGAGCTGGGGGTCGAAGGAACACAACCAAGGGCCCTGAACCAGGTCAGCCGACAATGAGGAGGAGTTCGGGGGAGGGGAGGTTTGGGAGCTGCCTCCCACCGGAGACAAACTACGTTGCTAGGTTTGGGGGGGACTCGCCTTCGTGCGCAGGGTGCGGGTCACTCGCCAGGGTTCTCCATCCTCAGCAGGAGAAAGGTCGGCTCTGTGGCCGGCAGCCTCCCCCAGCTGGTCCCAGCCTGCGGCCTTCTCTCTCCAGTCCCCAGGGCCAGGCACCCCTCCTCCCGCGCGGTTAAACAGCCAAGAGCATGGCACCATGCCCGGCTCTGGAACCCACCGGGGGCTGCTCCTGGGCCCCGGGCTCCCCACAGGAGGACAGAGGGGAGCCCCATGCAGACGCCTCTCCGGAAACAGCACGCCCGGCCCCCTGCTACGCTGGGCATCGGAGCCGACGGGCCAGCGACCGGCTTCTACGGATCCCAGCCCACAGATCCCACTCGGCCCCTGGGCGTGGCAGGGCCTCATGCTTCCAGCTCCCCGCAGAGGGAGAACTCAAGGGACAAGGCAGGGCCCCCAAACCTCTCCAGCCCCCCCCCGCGCCAGCCTTGCCATCAGACAGCCAGGAGCGAACCGGCCACCCTCAGCACCGGGCCAGGCCCCGCTCACCATGTCGAGCCAAGATCTCCCCAAGCTGGTTGCAAAGGACAGCTTCCTCCTTGAGGCTCCCGCTCCTCTGGGCCTTGTCCTTCGCCTTCTGGAGCTCTGGGGGCGGCAGGAGAGGGACCCTCAGCCCTGGCAGGCCCACGGTCCTCGGCCCTCTGCCTAGGGAGCGCCCGGCACAGGGCCCCAAGGCTAGTGATGGGGCCTTACTCCTGGGCCCTGCCCTCTTGCATCTGGCTCCAGCTCCCCCAGCCCATCAGTCCCAGCTACACCCCCGCCAGCCGCAAAACCCCCAAACCCGCGAGACCAGCCACCTCCCAGCCCCACCACTGCCCAGCCCCCCCGCCCCCAGTACCCGCCCAGCCCCCCAGTACCGCCCAGCCCCCCAACACTGCCCTGCCCCCCAACACTGCCCTGCCCCCCAGTACCGCCCAGCCCCCCAACACTGCCCAACCCCCAGTACCGCCCAGCCCCCCAACACTGCCCTGCCCCCCAGTACCCGCCCTGCCCCCCAGTACCGCCCAGCCCCCCAACACTGCCCTGCCCCCAACACTGCCCAGCCCCCCAGTACCGCCCAGCCCCCCAACACTGCCCTGCCCCCCAGTACCACCCAGCCCCCCACCACTGCCCAACCCCCCAGTACCGCCCCGCCCCCCAACACTGCCCTGCCCCCCAGTACCGCCCCGCCCCCCAACACTGCCCTGCCCCCCAGTACCGCCCAGACCCCCAACACTGCCCTGCCCCCCAGTACCGCCCCGCCCCCCAACACTGCCCTGCCCCTCCAGTACCGCCCAGACCCCCAACACTGCCCTACCCCCCCCCAGTACCCGCCCTGCCCCCCAACACTGCCCTACCCCCCCAGTACCGCCCCGCCCCCCAACACTGCCCCTACCCCCCCCAGTACCCGCCCTGCCCCCCAACACTACCCTACCCCCCCAGTACCGCCCAGACCCCCAACACCGCCCCGCCCCCCCAGTACCGCCCAGACCCCCAACACTGCCCTGCCCCCCAGTACCCGCCCAGACCCCAACACCGCCCTGCCCCTCCAGTACCGCCCCGCCCCCCAACACTGCCCTGCCCCTCCAGTACCCGCCCAGGACCCCCAACACTGCCCTGCCCCCCCAGTACCGCCCAGACCCCCAACACCGCCCTGCCCCTCCAGTACCCGCCCCGCCCCCCAACACTGCCCTGCCCCTCCAGTACCGCCCAGACCCCCAACACCGCCCTGCCCCTCCAGTACCGCCCCCGCCCCCCAACACTGCCCTGCCCCCCAGTACCGCCCTGCCCCCCAACACTGCCCTGCCCCCCAGTTACCGCCCTGCCCCCCAACACTGCCCTGCCCCTCCAGTACCGCCCAGCCCCCCAACACTGCCCTGCCCCCCAGTACCGCCCTGCCCCCCCAACACTGCCCTGCCCCTCCAGTACCGCCCAGCCCCCCAACACTGCCCAGCCCCTCCAGTACCCGCCCAGCCCCCCCAACACTGCCCTGCCCCTCCAGTACCGCCCAGCCCCCCAACACTGCCCTGCCCCTCCAGTACCGCCCAGCCCCCCCAACACTGCCCAGCCCCTCCAGTACCGCCCAGCCCCCCAACACTGCCCTGCCCCTCCAGTACCGCCCTGCCCCCCAACACTGCCCTGCCCCTCCAGTACCGCCCAGCCCCCCAACACCGCCCTGCCCCCCAACACTGCCCTGCCCCTCCAGTACCGCCCAGCCCCCCAACACTGCCCTGCCCCTCCAGTACCGCCCAGCCCCCCAACACTGCCCTGCCCCCCAGTACCGCCCTGCCCCCCAACACTGCCCAGCCCCCAGTACCGCCCCGCCCCCGATCGCCCCCCCCGCGGCCCCCCCGCTCACGGCGGATCTCCCGGCTCCGCTCCCCGCTCATCCCGCCGCGCCGGGTTCGCGCCGCGCCCGCCCCTCCCCAGAGGCGAACGCCATTGGCCAGCAGTCACCGCGAGAACAGACCCCATAGCCAATCACAAGCCGAGGCCTGCCGGCCCGCCCACCCGCTCAGCCCGCCCCCCTCTCCTGATAGGCTGCAGCGGAATCCATCCACGGGGAAACCTGCCCAGCGAGCTGCGCTTGCGCGGGACCCGGCACTACAGCTCCCAGCATGCCCCGCGAACGCGCCCTGCGCGGGCCCACAGGGCCGACTTCCCGCCTGGCTGAGGCTCGCACGCGCCGTAGGCACAGGGGCCGCGCTGCATGCCGGGATGCGTAGTCCGGCCAGGCCCTGGCCCGCGAGCGTGTCGGCCGGCGTGTCCGGGCAGGGGCGGGAGCAGCGCCCTGGTAGGTAGGGGCGGGGCTGCTCGGCCGGGCCCCATTCACCTGGGGGGGGGGGATGCACCCGCACCCCGACCCGGGCTGCACCCCCCCCGCCCCGGGGCACCCCGCTCCCCCCGGCCGGGCTGCACCCCACTGCACCGGGGCACCCCGCTCCCCCCCCGGCCGGGCTGCACCCCCCCGCCCCGGGGCACCCCGCTCCCCCCCCGGCCGGGCTGCACCCCACTGCACCGAGACACCCCGCTCCCCCCGGCCGGGCTGCACCCCCCCGCCCCGGGGCACCCCGCTCCCCCCCCCAGCCGGGCTGCACCCCCCCGCCCCGGGGCACCCCGCTCCCCCCCCCGGCCGGGCTGCACCCCCCCGCCCCGGGGCACCCCGCTCCCCCCCCCCGGCCGGGCTGCACCCCTCTGCACCGGGGCACCCCGCTCCCCCCCCGGCCGGGCTGCACCCCAATGCACCGGGGCACCCCGCTCCCCCCCGGCCGGGCTGCACCCCTCTGCACCGGGGCACCCCGCTCCCCCCCCCCGGCCGGGCTGCACCCCCCCGCCCCGGGGCACCCCGCTCCCCCCCCGGCCGGGCTGCACCCCACTGCACCGGGGCACCCCGCTCCCCCCCGGCCGGGCTGCACCCCCCCGCCCCGGGGCACCCCGCTCCCCCCCCGGCCGGGCTGCACCCCACTGCCCCGGGGCACCCCGCTCCCCCCCGCCGGGCTGCACCCCACTGCACCGGGGCACCCCGCTCCCCCCCGGCCGGGCTGCACCCCACTGCACCGGGGCACCCCGCTCCCCCCCCGGCCGGGCTGCACCCCACTGCACCGGGGCACCCCGCTCCCCCCCCCGGCCAGGCTGCACCCCACTGCACCGGGGCACCCCGCTCCCCCCGGCCGGGCTGCACCCCCCCCGCCCCGGGGCACCCCGCTCCCCCCCCCGGCCGGGCTGCACCCCACTGCACCGGGGCACCCCCGCTCCCCCCGGCCGGGCTGCACCCCCCCCGCCCCGGGGCACCCCGCTCCCCCCCCCCAGCCGGGCTGCACCCCCCCCCGCCCCGGGGCACCCCGCTCCCCCCCCCCGGCCGGGCTGCACCCCCCCGCCCCGGGGCACCCCGCTCCCCCCCCGGCCGGGCTGCACCCCTCTGCACCGGGGCACCCCGCTCCCCCCCCCCGGCCGGGCTGCACCCCCCCCGCCCCCGGGGCACCCCGCTCCCCCCCCCCGGCCGGGCTGCACCCCCCCGCCCCCCGCTCCCCCCCCCCGGCCGGGCTGCACCCCCCCGCCCCGGGGCACCCCGCTCCCCCCCCCCCGGCCGGGCTGCACCCCCCCGCCCCGGGGCACCCCGCTCCCCCCCCCGGCCGGGCTGCACCCCACTGCACCGGGGCACCCCGCTCCCCCCCCGGCCGGGCTGCACCCCCCCGCCCCGGGGCACCCCGCTCCCCCCCGGCCGGGCTGCACCCCACTGCCCCGGGGCACCCCGCTCCCCCCCGGCGGGCTGCACCCCACTGCACCGGGGCACCCCGCTCCCCCCCCGGCCGGGCTGCACCCCACTGCACCGGGGCACCCCGCTCCCCCCCGGCCGGGCTGCACCCCACTGCACCGGGGCACCCCGCTCCCCCCCCCGGCCGGGCTGCACCCCCACTGCACCGGGGCACCCCGCTCCCCCCCCGGCCGGGCTGCACCCCACTGCACCGGGGCACCCCGCTCCCCCCCCGGCCGGGCTGCACCCCACTGCACCGGGGCACCCCGCTCCCCCCCCGGCCAGGCTGCACCCCACTTCCCCCCGAGCCGGGCTGCACCCCACTTCCCCCCGCCCCGGGGCACCCCGCTCCCCCCCCCCCGGCCGGGCTGCACCCCACTGCACCGGGGCACCCTGCTCCCCCCCGGCCGGGCTGCACCCCACTGCACCGGGGCACCCCGCTCCCCCCCCGGCCGGGCTGCACCCCACTGCACCGGGGCACCCCCGCTCCCCCCCCGAGCCGGGCTGCACCCCACTTCCCCCCGAGCGGGCTGCACCCCACTTCCCCCGGCCGGGCTGCACCCCACTCCCCCGGGGCACCCCGCTCCCCTCGAGCCGGGCTGCACCCCACTTCCCCCCGAGCCGGGCTGCACCCCACTGCACCAGGGCACCCAGAGGTACCCCTGGCTGGACTATTCCCCAATGAACCCCGCACCCAGCGGTGCCCCTAGCCAAACTGCCCAAGTTGCGCTGCCCAGTCAGTCAGGCCATGCTCTGGCCATGGAGCGGGTTCAAACCCCTCTGGGGCGCCAGTCTGCCTCCACCAGGGGCATGTCACCGCGCTGGGCCCGCTCACCTGGGCCCCTTGCTGCGCTGGGTGTGGGGGGGGGGGGTGTTCACACCCCCTAAGCCAGAAAGTTCCAGTGCAGGAAAGCGCCGGTTAGACCTGACCTCAGGTCCCACCCGTGGCTACTGCCCGTCCGTTGTTCTAGCCCAGCGCCTGGGGTCGCAATCCGATGGCCCAGCTGAGAACAAAGGCGCCTTTCCATCCCGCTGCGCCGTGACGCCCCGTACGCAGAGGCCGGAGATTCTAAGGAAGTTCCTTTAGTGAGGCTCAGCTGGGAGGGGGGACGCAAGACAAATCCGACTCCCGCACACGGTCCGGTACTGGGGAGGGGTTGAGAACCGCTGCTTTGCACGGCTGTAAACCCACCCTGCCCCGACAATGGAATGGTCAGATCTTATCTCACCCCCCTTTCAGGCTGTTCATGGCACCCCACCACGGAGACACTTGTCATGCGGTTACAGCCCTGTGCTGTGAAAGGCCCATGTGCATGGAGATCGAAGTAGGCCCAGGCATATTGTGACCGTATTCCTGTCACCGAGGCATGGCTTAATAATGCTCTCGCAGACATGGCAAATGGTAAACCTGCAAGCATGGAGTTTGACGTGCCGGCTGCCCCACGTGATGCTCTGCCCAGGGCGGCACAAATTGAACTGATGCAAATAGAGAGGCCCTTGCAGAATGCGGGGAGGTCTACGCTATTCCAAGATCTTTCCGGTATGCTGAAAGAGCTGCTTTGCGTCTTTTGAGCAAGCCTGTTATTTCAAAATAAAACAGGCACGCTATTCCGACGTCCCTGTAAACCTCATTCCACGAGGCATAAGGGACGTTTTGGAATAGCACTTTATTTCAGAATTTGGCACTGCAAAATAAGCGATTTGGAAACTAACTCAAAATAAGCTAGGCAATTTGCGTAGCTCAAATTGCCTAGCTTATTGTGAGCTAAGGGTGCAGTGCAGATGCACCCTCATTGCGCATGCTGGTCACAACACCTATATTAACTATTACAAAAAACAGGACTAGGTAGCACTTTAAAGACTAACAAGATAGTTTATTAGGTGATGAGTATTAATCTGAGGAAGTGGGTCTGGCCCACGAAAGCTCATCACCTAATAAACCATCTTGTTAGTCTTTAAAGTGCTACATTGTCCTGTTTTTTGTTTCAGCTAGACAAGCCTAACACGGCTATATCTCTGTTACTATATTAACTTTAGCTGCACCGGAAACAAAAATAGCTTGACACATTCCAGAGGATAAAGTAGAAAAAGTCCAGTTTTAAGGGGACTTGTACAGTATCTCATCGGAAGTATTGACCAGACACCAAAAGCTACTGCCATTTTCTATAGTCTAGCATCCTGTAGCAGATAAAACCCGAAGTGAGTGTAATATCTGTCAAAACAATGTGTGATTGACTCTTTGACTAACTTTTTTAAGCAGCAGGGAGCAACCGGCCTCCACCGTTAACCCTCTGATCTGGTGGCGAAACCGTGCTGCAGCCAGACTAGCAGGGAGACAAAATGACTGAACCCGACAAGAAAAAGAGTCGAAGGCTGTGCACATTTAAAGACGAGTGGCTGCAACGGCCAGAGTATCGGAATTGGCTTATAAAGGCAAGCGACGACTCGGGCTACTGTTCTGTTTGTCGGGTGCAGCTCACCGTCAAGTTTGATTCTGCAAAAGCTATCAAGCGCCATGCAGAAACAAAGGGTCACAAAGTCAAAGCGCAAGGACAGGGATGGGGTAGGACCAGCGACAAAGTCTCCAGAAGGACGGATAATGCCGAAGAGCAACCCCTACACACAGCTGAATTGCTTTTAGCATATCACAGAGTTAAACACCACCTCGGCGACCCTTCGCAAGATTGTGGAACTCAACTGTACCGCTGCATTTTCCCCGATTCCAAGATAGCTTCCAAAATTCACTGTGGAATGACAAACGCACGTGCTTTGATTGAGAATGTATTAGCACCGCATTCCCTGAAAAGGGCCATGCAAGACATTGGCTCAACACCTTTCTCAGTAGCGACAGTTGCTTCTAAAAAAGGACCCACAAAACTCTTCCCAGTTGCCATCCACTACTTTAATAAAGACAAGGGGATCTGCACGTCGATCGTCGATTCTTTCGAGGATGCAGCTGAAACATCAGAGGCGATCGCAGACAACTTAAGATGTTGTCTTCAAAAGGCTGGCCTGATACAGAATAAAATTGTGGCATATGGAGCGGGCAATTTTGGAGAAAACAAGTCTGTTTTTGTGCACCTAAAACAAATGTTGGACTTACCAAACCTTGTGCCTGGGCATTGCAGTGCGCAAATAGTCCACGATACAGCAAAGCATGGCTTGAAAAAGCTCCCTTATGACATAGAGTACTTGGTCTTCAAGGTCTTCAGTGAATTCGCATCTAGCGCCAAGAATATCAGTGAACTGAAAGAGTTCTTTGACTTCATGGAGACAGAATATTCAGAAATCTTACACCAAGTACCTAAGCGTTTTGTGGCCCTTTTTGCTGCCGTAGACAGGTTACTGAAGAATTGGCCTGCACTCAGATCTTACTTCGTGAGTCAAGGAGAGGCAGGCGTGAGCCACACAATCTGGGCCTTTCTTTCGGAGCACAAGGACACCAGTTCCGATGAGGACTCTATTACTCTGCCCGAACTGTACCTCTGCTTTGTGCACAACATGCTGAGCCTGTGTAACACCACAATCAAAGTTCTTGAAAGTGATTCCGTTCAAGTAACCGAACTGTACGCCACGCTCAGCAAGCTCAGAGCAGAGATTCGGAATCGCCAAGAGAAAGGCTTCCATGGGTACAAGGTAGCACGGCTCTTGGAGAGGCTACAGCCTGACAAGCAGAGTAAGTTTCTCGGAGATGCCCGGCAGACGTACACACGCATGCTGCAGTACCTAGAAAAGAGGTTTGATTTCAGCGAAAACTCTTTCTATAAGTTGTGTGCGCCACTTCATCTGGACGGGCCTCTTGAGCTAGACAAGCTCTGTGCTTTGGTGACAAATTTGGACGTTCAGGTGGATCTAGATGAGCTATTTACGGAGATATGTGTGCTGAACGAGGTGCTACCCATCCTAAAGGGGTCAGACAATCATGTGGATTCAACCCAGCCGCGGCGGGGGCGCCGCCATCACCCTCCCGCCTCGGACGTCTGGGTAGAACTCTTTAAGTGCTGCGAGGCCCCAAACTTGCTGAAGATTGTGCAGCACGCCTTTGCTGTCCCCCCCAGCAGTGCCTTCGTGGAACGCATTTTCAGCATCATGGCGAACGTGGGGGCTGAGGAAAGGAACCAGCTGCACACGGACCTGGTGAGAGCTGAGCTGTTTGTGCACTTCAACTATCAAATGACATGCGCTGAGTTTGCTGCGTTTTTGCAGACGGGAGCAGCTACGGAGCTTCTGGCGGCAGCAAGGAACGATGAGACGTTTTAATTGCCGCTCCCGCACCCGTGTTGGAACTAGGCTACACGCTGCTATAATGCAACGTCTTTGTAATGTTTTAATGCTCCTCAAATAAAACACTAAGGAAACCATGCGGAGTTAGAATGTGACTTAGTGGAGTTCGCTAGAAGGTGCTTTAACTTCATTACCTGTGGGGGAGGCAGACGCCCGCTGGCCCGTTCGTACCGCAAGTTGAGGAATAAATGCACAGAGATGTGGGGCCTATGTGGGGTGGTGTTCGACATGGATACCATTATCAGTCCAGTGAAAGTTCTTTGGGGCTGGGCTACCGAGTTTCTTGCCCCATTCTTGTCTGGTTTTTTTTACCTTCTGAAGAATCAAGAGGCTGCAATGTTTGTATGAAATAGTGTGCAGTACCGAGGGAAATGTCCAGACATTTAAAACTTTTGCACCTAGCTGCATGTTACAGCGCACACAAAAATCCCACTTGGTTCTCAGAGGTTTTGTGGATGCTCTGCCCTGCTAAAAACCTGCTTCGCTTTATGAATGGGTCCAATGAAGATGCCTCATTTTAGGCAGCGAGTTTTGAAAGGCTTTACCGATGGCCTTTAGATAAGTGATTAGGGTTCAATAAAACTCAGGGTACGTCCACACTGCGTGGCATTTCAGGATGTTGGCCGTATCCCGGAATAGCTACCCCGCGTCTACACAAACCACCCGTTATTTTGAAATATTTTTTGAAATAACGGGCGCGCTATTTCGGCATCCCAGTAACCCTCGTTCCACAAGGGTTAAGGGATGTCTCGAAATAGCGCGTTATTTCGACATTTGCACTGTGTAGACACGCCAAATTTCAAAATAAGCCATTTTAAAATAAGATAGGCAATTTGCATCGCGCACACTGCGTTTCTTATTTCTTATGTAGAGGCACCCTCCCTTCCGGTCTAGTGGGTTTTGTTATGCCGGGACGCATGGGAATGAACCCTTTGCCTGGAGCTTCTGGAAACACTGTTGCCCGGATCTGATCCAATCAAACCACGTCTCCCCATCATTTAGTACTTCCCTACTGTGCGGGAGTGATGGGGCGGTGGCAGCTTGGATCCGGTCCTGCAGGACCATCAACCACTAGCGCGGGTGTGAGCGAAGGAGTCGCCGCACTTTGCAGCCTTCCCGAACCCAGTTCCAGTGTGTGTTCGTTTCTGGTTCGCGTCCGCCCTTAGCACTTCCCTTGGCAGAGGGCTGGTATCCAGAGAGGGGAGTTGTGCCGTGTCTTTGAAGCAACAGCAGATTGTGATGGGGACGGGCGGACGGGCGGGGCAGGAGGCGCTTTGCAGATTAAAGGGACAGTATGAGGCATAAACCTGCAAGGCGATATGAGTCTTGAAAGGACTGAATGATAAAACCATTGCATTGGGCTGTGATGTCGAGTACGACGAGGGCCTAACGCATAAGGCCAGAGGCCAAGGCAACGGGGCAAGAATTGCTACTATAATGTGGAGCTGTGAGTAAAAAAGGTGGGTCCAATTCCCAGACCTTGGCACGCACCCGGCTTGCCCTGCAGAAACACTCCAACCGAAGAGGCAGTCGGCACAGGCCCTGAGCACATTGCAGAGGGATGGTCACACGCCACCGTGTCAGGAGCCCTCTGTGTGTCCACGCTTGTCGTCCTGTGTTCACTCTGGTTTGGCCGTTCACTGGTTGCTTTGTTGTATACGTGAGAGTCCTACTGGCCTGTGCTATTCGGGAGTAACTGTGTGTGTGCACACGCGCCTCAGTTTCCCTGGGCACTAGCTGCATGAGGAGGGGAGGCTGGGTATGACTCACTGGGGAAGTATGTTCAGTCTCTCATGTCCTGAGGCCCAGGCGACAGCAGATAGCACCTTGGGGCTAGAAGCAGGACAAAGCAGGAGGCAGGGCTGGCTTAAGGGGTCCCCAAGATGGGCTGTACTGATGGGTCCTGTAACAAGAAGTCTGGGCTACACTGTGTCTCTGGGACCCAATAACCCTTCTCTTCTACCTGCCGCCTGAGAGTCCCGTCTGGCTGCAGCTGGGAGCGCAGGGCCCGGGGACTCTCCCACACTCGGCCCAGATGCCGGGGACAGCCCGGCCCCGGTTCAGCATGATGGAAAAGGATGTTTTGATTGACTCTGCGTGTACCAGGTGAGGGGCAGGACTGAGGCACCGCAGAGGCTGCCTCCGGACACGGCGGGAGTGACGTTGCATCTCGGCGGGGCTGTCCTTGCCCGGCCGAGGGGGCAGTGAAGAATCCTTCTCTGACCGAGCGGGCCCACTGTCACAGGCACACGCTCGTGATGTGCTTCGGGAGGCTACCAGCTGCACTTACTGGGCTCCCTTCCAATAAACCTGGCACCTGATCTGATTGTGCCGTTGTTGGAGGTGTTCTCAGTGTCTGCTGTGCTGGCTGCCAGCGCGGAGCCATACACAGGAGCACACGCACGCAGCCTGCTGGTCCTCACCGGACAGAGCAAGACACCCGTCCGGACACCGTACCGGTGGCTTCTGACCCCAGTGCGTCCCCTTAGAGAACCTGAATATCAACGAGTTTGTCACAAAGTTCCCGCGAGGTAGGGAACTCTCATTGATTGCACAAACACGCACGTTGGATGCTGGTCCCACAGGAAACATGCGGGCGAGTTGTGAACTCAGGTGACCCTTCCTTCCACTCAAGCACTGCCCCCACGACACCAGCTGCATTCCTGCTAGGCCACGTTGCCAGAATTGGCGTTGTAGCACCACCATGAAAGAAACTCCCGTTGATATGCTTCTCGTAAGGAGCCGTTTCTCTTGAATTAGGAGCGGGATTCACAGTTGGACCTTTCTGGGACCTGAACCTACATCCACTGTAGCTCTGAAGAATTTATCAAGCACCCTTCTGGCTGGGCACTGCAAGAGAATAGCCCCGGTAGGGTCAGCGGCTGACAATGGGGTTGGTTCCTTCTCTACAGTGGCTGTCAAAGAACCTTCATTTTGGTTTCGTGCCCAGCTCTGCTCGGATTGGGCTGGGTTCTGTTTTGCACGCCGCATGCTCGCAAGCTGTGGGGTGCCCTCGCTGGGTGGGTTACTCCCCTGGGGATACATTGGACAATTCAGCGAGCTGAGTTTTTGGGGAGTTTTACGTTTTCTTTATGGGAGAGACGTGAAAGCGTCCCTTTTGTGGAAGGGTTCCTTTCAGAGCAGAGATTTCAAATAAGATCGCAAGGAAAGAGGAACGCCCCCAGCCGGATCCTCTTATACTTTTGGATTTGCCTTATTCAATAATACGGCTGGGGAAGCAAAGTGTCCCGAAAGGCGTACGATAGCCGCTTCACGAGTCAAATTGTAACGGTGCCTAAACTCCCCCTTTCACAGTATTGCAGGGGCGGGTTCAACGTCTGACCTGGAGCCTCGCATGAGCCTCCCCACGCTGCCCTCGCACACCAGAGCCGGGGGCCAGCCCAGATTGTGTGTTCCAGCCCTGCAGTGGGGCAAGCTAGAGCGTGAGCATGGGCTTCCCGGTGCCACGGAGGAGTCCTGAGCCTCGGGGCCAGATCCAGGCAAGCTGGGAGCTCCAGCCGGCCCCTGGGCCTGAGGTTCCCCGCCCCTGCTCTACAGTAACTACAGCAGGTGCGACGGCATGTCGGGGACCCCCTAACCCTGCACCCCCGTCCACAGCCAGGTGCGACTCCGCCGGGCAGTGGAATAGGGGGGGTTTATTGCTGCTCCGAGATACAACCCATGCAGGCAAAAGAGGACAGGCCTAGTTCCCTTGGGGGGAAGGGGTTATGGGCCCCTGAACCCCCTATACTGGTTAATCTCCTTCCTCCATGCTCCAGCTGCCCAGCCCCCAGCCCTGCCCCCTCGCCAGGTGGCCGTCTTTACCTCCCTCCCTTTGCCTCCCCCCTGGGAAGAGCCTTGTTCTCTGCTCAGGCTGGGACTAGGGGTCTGGGCCAATGCACACACGGCTGCAAACCCGCCCCAGTCGGCGGTGTGGTGGGGGCTGCTCTGGGCTTTCGGGACTCTCGCGCGCCAGCTGAACGGCCTCACGCGTGCTGTTCCCGCCGGCGCGGGCGCTGGTGCACGGCTGCATCTCTGCCTTCCTGAGCCAGCGGGCCAAGCCGGGCCTTGCACCGCTGCGCTGGAACCCAGGCCGACTGCTGCGCCTTCCCCGGCCCAGGCGCTCGGAGACCCTCCTCCGGGAACAGCTCACTGGCCCTCATAAGAACATAAGAACGGCCGTACTGGGTCAGACCAAAGGTCCTTCTAGCCCAGTATCCTGTCTGCCGACAGTGGCCAGCACCAGGTGCCCCAGAGAGGGTGGACCGAAGACAATGATCAAGCGATTTGTCTCCTGCCATCTCTCTCCAGCCTCTGACAGACAGAGGCCAAGGACACCATTTTATCCCCTGGCTAATAGCCTTTTATGGACCTAACCTCCATGAAATTATCCAGCTTCTCTTTAAACTCTATTATAGTCCTAGCCTTCACAGCCTCCTCTGGCAAGGAGTTCCACAGGTTGACTACACGCTGTGTGAAGAAGAACTTTCTTTTATTAGTTTTAAACCTGCTACCCATTAATTTAATTTAGTGTCCTCTAGTTCTTCTATTATGGAAACTAATAATGATAGAAATGTAGCCGTGTTAGTCTGGGGTAGCTGAAACAAAATACAGGCCTATGTAGCACTTTAAAGACTAACAAGATGGTTTATTAGATGAGCTTTCGAAAGCTCCAGAGTCCTGTATTTTGTTTTAGGAAACTAATAACTTTTCTTTATCGGCCCTCTCCACACCACTCATGATTTTATAGACCTCTATCCTATCCCCCCTCAGTCTCCTCTTTTCTAAACTGAGAAGTCCCAGTCGCTTTAGCCTCTGTTAAAAGCATTTTCGGAAAATCATGCCAGTGTAGACGTAGCCTAGAAGTGAACCCTTCCGGAAGTGGTGTGGGGCTGGGCACATGGCTCTCAGCCCCGCCCACACCAGGAGTGTCTGCCCAGCCCCCTGCGCCTGAGGGGGGCCCGCAAACTGGAGGCACATGAGCATCAGCTGTTCCCTCATGCACCTCTGAGCCCTGCACCCAGAACCTCGCCCCCCGCAATGGAAGGCCCTGGTGCTGGGAGGTTTGGGGGTCCTGGCCCTGGGGGGGATCAGGGGACCCCAGCAGTGGTGGTTCTTGGCACTGTGGGCAGTTGTGGGACCACAGCAATGGGGGTCCCTGTCACGGGGAGGTTTGGGGAAGCCTGACACTGGGATCCCTGGTGCTTGGAGGTTTTTGGGGTATCCTGGCAATGGGGGGCCCCTAGTGCTGGGTGGCTTGGGAACCCTGGCAATAGGAGGCTCTGGCACCGGGGGATTTGGGGATCCTGGAAATGGGGAGGGGGCCTGGCACTGAGGAGGTGGATTGCACCCTCAGCAAGTTTGCGGATGACACTAAGCTGGGGGGAGAGGTAGATACGCTGGAGGGCAGAGATAGGATCCAGAGTGACTTAGACAAATTGGAGGATTGGGCCAGAAGAAATCTGAGGAGGTTCAACAAGGACAAGTGTAGAGTCCTGCCCTTGGGATGGAAGGATCCCAAGTATTGGTACAGGCTGGGGACCGACTGGCTAAGTAGCAGTTCTGCAGAAAAGGACCTGGGGGTTCCAGTGGATGAGAAGCTGGATAGGAGTCAACAGGGGCCCTTGTAGCCAAGAAGGCTAATGACATATTAGGTGCATTAGGAGGAGCATTGCCAGCAGATCCAGAGATGTGATTATTCCCCTTTATTCAGCTCTGGTGACGCCACATCTGGAGTATTGTGTCCAGTTCTGGGCCCCCCACTACAGAAAGGATGTGGACGCATTGGAGAGGGTCCAGCGGAGGCAACCAAAATGATTAGGGGGCTGGAGCATATGACTTACGAGGAGAGGCTGAGGGACTTGGGTCTGTTTAGTCTGCAGAAGCGAAGAGTGAGGGGGGATTTGAGAGCAGCCTGCAACTCCCTGAAGGGGGTTCCAAAGAGGATGGAGAGAGGCTGTTCTCAGTAGTGACAGGTGGCAGAACAAGGAGCAATGGGCTCAAGTTGTGGTGGGAGAGGTCCTGGTTGGATATTAGGAAAAACTATTTCCCTAGGAGGGGGGTGAAGCACTGGGATGGGTTCCCTAGGGAAGTAGTGGAGTCTCCATCCCTAGAGGTGTTTAAGTCTCGGCTTGACAAAGCCCTGGCCGGGTTGATTTAGTTGGAATTGGTCCTGCCTAGAGCAGGGGGCTGGACTTGACCTTCTGAGGTCTCTTCCAGCTCTCTGGTTCTAGGTTTTGGGGTATCCCAGCAATGTGAGGCCCTGGTGCTGGAGGGTTTTGGGGGTATCCCGGCAATGGGAGGCCCTAATGCTGTTTTTTTGGGGGGAATCCCAGCAATGGGGGCCCTGGCAATGGGGGTGTTGGAGGATCCCAGCAATGGGGGCCCTGGCAATTGGGGTGTTGGAGGATCCCAGCAATGGGGGGCTCTGGCACAGGGGAGGTTGGGGATCCCACTAATGGGGGGTCATGGTGCTGTGGGGCCTTGATGCTGGTGATTTTGGGGATCCCAACGAGGGGCTCTGGTGCTGGAGGGTTTGGGAATCCCGGCAATGGGGGGGGCCCTGGTGCTAGTGGGTTTGGGGACCCCGGTAATGGGGGGTCCTGGTGCTGTGGGGTCTTGGTGCTGGGGGCAGTTGGGGTATCCTGACAATGAGGAGCCATGGTGCTGTGGGGTTTTAGGGACCCCAGGAATGGGGGGCCCAGATGTTGGGGGGGGGGTGGGAAGCCCAGCAATGGAGGGGCCTGGTGCTGGGGGCTTGGGGGATCCTAGCAATGCAGGACCCTGACAGGTTTGGGGATCCTGTCATTACCAGGGCTCGCCTTCGCCAGGATCCCCCAACCCCCCACCAATGCCAGTCACGCAGCCCTAGTAGGAGCCCTAGTACGTAGGCACCGTGACAGCCAGAGCCAGCCTTCGTCCTCCCCTCCTGGGGGGAAGGGGTCAGCCCCAGCAGGCGCTGCCCTTTCAACATTTTCCCCTTTGTCCTGGTGGCTGCGCTGAACAGTCTTCAGCCCCGTCCCCCGCCTAGGCCTGGCCTGAGACCGGCAGAAGGGCGCACACAGGCATCCCCCCTCCCCTGGGCAAACAGGCTGACCCTGTAGGCTGGGGGGGGGAGGGTCAGGTGTGTATTCGTAGCCTGGAAGGAGACGTGAGGATGACGTGGGCCCCACCAAACACACAGATGCCCCCAGTTGCCCGACGGCGTTGCTGTGCGGCCCTGCTCAGCTTTCTCAGCACAGAGCCGGCCCAGGCAGCGACGTGGAGGGGATGCCCGGGAAGCTGGAGGGGCCGGGTTCCCCACTGCCCCCCCCACAGCCCCCACTTCCCCATTTGCACTCGGCGAACAGACGGTGGAGTTTATTCTCCCCTTGTCCCATACGCCGGCTGATGAGGAGAGGCGCCCAACAAACAGCAAACTAGCGCCCTCGGGGTGGTGCCGAAAACAGGGCTGCTGCGAGCCTGAGACGAGCCAAGCTGCCTGGAAGCGCAGTTTACGCAGGAGCTTTGTCACACTCGGGAGGGCTTTTTGGTGGGTTCCCAGCGTTGGTTTTGGGGTTTTCTTTGCTCAACGTCTTTCCCTCAGCTGTTGACGCTGTATCCACCACGCTTTTGGCTCTTTGTCTGTAACGGGTTGGCCACCCCTGAGCGACACCTTCAGGGCAAGAAAGAAACCGGTGTCACTGCCGATCCAAGCCAGCGCATCAGAACTGTGCTGCTGGAACATGAGGGTATCCTGCTTCGTGGACTCATACCCGGACAGGCCCCTGCTGAGCAGGCCAGAGGGGGCATCCAGAAATAGGCTGCATGGTACAAAAACTAACACGTTGCCAAACTAATGGTAAAAGGCGGCAGGCCAGAGGCTGGGAGAGTGCTGTGCCCAGTCTAATCTCACAATGACGGTGTTAATCAAACACACTGACCGTCCATCACAAAGGCCACTGCTAATACAAGAAGGCACATGGAAAACCTAACCTGTACACACAGAATGCCTAATTCGGAGATAATGCACCCGAGGCGTTCTTCCCAGGACCCGGGCCTTGAACTGGGATCCGACACATCCTGATTTTGGCTATTTGATTACAAGCTCTGAGAGGCTCAGTCAGGAGGAGAACCCGGGGGGGGGGAGCACAGAAACCTCAGAGAGACAATCTACACCCACGTCTACACTTCTAACTTGTGGCTGATCTAGTTCTCCACAGAAACATCCATCAGGTTCTTTTGTCCTGCTGCGCTCTTGGACTCTGGTATCTTGTGGCAGAGAGTTCCACAGGCAACGCACTGTGTAAAAAGGTTGTTTGCTTGCGTTGCCTTTCAACCCTTGTGCATGTGTCAGAAAAGGTAACAAGAAACGCCCGAGTCACCTTGGCTATTCAGTTACTCTGGACACTACCTCACCTCTCATCTCCCCTCGACACAGCCCCAGGCCTTTCCGTTGTCTCGCGTGCAGGCGTCTCTTCGTGCTTCTAACCATTTTCATTTGCCCCGTCATGGTCATGAGGGATGGCCAGCAGTCTGGGAACTAAGGGGTTAACTGTAGCTAGCCCGGTAGCAGTCAGCCAATAAAAATGCAGATAGGGATTTCAAACGGACACAAAGGCATTTTGGGGTTTTCCCCTATTTTGTCTCTGGGCAGTTTCTCTCCAGATACTAAGGGGGACAGACAACATGTCCCTCTCCAAGAAAATACTCTTCACCATCTGTAAGTAGGGCAAAGTCTAGATAAATCCGTTAGGTTTTATTGTTTTATGGTTTGGGAATGAGAATCTGATGTCTGTGCATTTAGAAATAGTCCTCTTTTGTAACTAAGTTTTGTTCCCATGGGAAAATTCCCCATGAGTTTATTAATTGGTGGTGCTTACCATCTAGCCAATCCAGCTATGCTTGTAACAGGAGTATTGTTGCGATGATAAAAGTTCTTTCTTTTTTATTAACCTGATATTGGTTCAGTTCTGTGTCCTGGAAAATCTGCCTGTGGGATCTGCAGGCCTCTGACTAGTTTGTATTTTCTCTTTTCTTTTTCAAGTTCTTTGGGGAAGAGTGCTTGGGGTGCCCGGGGGTTGGTTTCAAGTGTCGACCCGTTTGTGGGTTCAAAAGCACTTGATGGTGGCAGTGGATTTTTATCCCCAAAATCTAGGTTTTTAAGATTTTGGGGGGGACGCTTTATACCAAAGCCTGGAGAGAGAAGGTTTTGGGGTACTTTTGCGGGCCCCCACTTCTGCATTCATCGTGCCAGAATGGGGAATCAGCCATGACACCCCCTTAACCCCTTCACTTCCTGCTGGGCCATGAGCGAGAGGAAGTGACCAGTCCTGCAGGCAGCATGTGATTTGGGGTCCCACATGGAGCTGTAAAGAGACCTATTTCCACCTCTATCCTGAGGTCGTTTGCTTTTTGACCATTGTCGCTGGACTGGCCACAGGAATCCTCCAGCCCCTCCGTCATTTAGAAGCCAGCACTGTGCATGAAGAACTCGTTACTGCCCCGATCTCTCTGCCATTACCTGTCTATCCACTCGGCTTTGGATTCTTCACTCCCATTCTCACCCCAAGCTTGGGCTGCGGGGCCTAGGAACCAGACCTGGGGCAGGTGAAACAGGGATGAGAGGGGTGTAGCCATACCTGGGCTGCTGGGAGACTGGCTGCGGCTGGCTGCTAGTTCTCCAGCCCATGGTGCCTTTCTGCCTGGTCAGGAATGGCACGCAGGGTTGTAGCCACCTGCAGTCTGTCTGCTGGGGTCCTGGCCATGCAGGCTCAGAACTGTATGAATCCCAGCCAAAGCCTGCTAGGCATGGAAGAGGCCCCTTTCCGACGTTCTCACCATTCCTGGCCACCGTCACGGCACGAGTGGAATCGGCTTTCATAAGTATGGGACTCCGGGGAGCTGCCAAGGCTCAAGTTTCCTCCAGGGAGTCTCAGAAACACAGGGCTGGAAGGGACCCATGCAGTCTAGCCCCGCACGCCGGGCAGGGCCAAGTCCGCCATACCTACAATGGCCGGGAGCATCTCTGCAGCAAAGCAGGTCTGGGATATATAAAAATTAATAGGTCTGAAATTGTTCGACATTAGTAGTTCAGGGGTGTAGCCAGCACAGGCGTTGCCCCTGCCCTTCAAACAGGCTTTTTCCTTCTGTTTTTGTAGTGTGGGAAGATAGATGGAGAGTCTGGTCAAACCCAGTATTGTTCTTCCTGCTGTATGAACACGCTCTCTCCCCCCATTCTTGTAGCCTAGGAGACCAGATAAGGATGGAGATGCTCTGTTTTGTTATGTCTCTTGCTCATCCTCATTGACGCTGCATAACACATCTTCAGGGTCACATTCCTTGTAAGCTCTGTAACCTGTTAGTTTGTAGTATAAGAATATGTTGATCTAATGAGAGATTATATAAATAGTAATTAGGGGCGGGTATAATTGTATTCATTATTTGCTTATTAATATACATTTTATGGCCGTTAACATTACTAAATAAGGTTTTAGGAAAAGTAGTGATAGACGTGTGAATTAACATACTCAAATAGATCAAAGATTCTGTGGCCTATTTGTTGCCACTCGGATGTTGTGTTGAATGTCCGAGGTAAATGTGTGTAGGCAATAAAGCAGATCCGTTTACCCCATCCGCTCCTGGGTCACCTGTTTCTTCTGTAACACCTGCAGGTCTGCTCCCCAGAACAGCGCCCCTGTGTCCCGTGGGGCTGGTAGGTCTCCAAGTGAGCTGGCGGCATGTTTTGGTCAAATAAACACAGACCCAGGTGGTTTGGTTTGTTCTCTTTTTTTTACTACAGTTACATACAGAAACTATTCCAACCGAACGCAGACCACAAAAGGAATAGAATAAATCATTCCCAACAGCATCAGACCCCCCTCTCTTCACTCCTCCGCTCTGACTTGCAGCAATCGAGTCTGAACCTCCCTAGTTCGGCTGTGGAATTAACCCTCTCCCCGCCCCCCACCCGGACACGTCCGCTCTAGCCCCTCTATACAGAATGAACGAAAGGAACGAGAACACAAATAAAATCAGGCCAATTACAGAGAGGACATACGATCCCGCAAACAACCCATTAGCTTTTAAATTAGTTTAATTCTACATTCACTAGTTAAATAAATTACCCACAGTAAATACTGTAAGGAGGTTTGTGGTCTGCCAGTCTTCAGCCCTGGCATGAAGAGACATGCTACAATCTTTATTTGTCTAGTCCAGAACTAGACACGTAAGGCTCAGCTACTGTGTATCAATTTTACAATGTCCAGCAAGGACAGGGTGAGCTACGCAAAGGCGCTGAGGGATGAGGGTGAGGAGAGAGAGAATAGCTTTGCAAAAGTTGGATTATTTAGAATTTTTTTGACCATCATACACAGAAAATCCATTGAGTTTGGTGGCAGGCAGTCAAGGATCCCTGGACACAGAAACGGATTCAGGAAGGCATTTTAAAACCGCGAATCCCAACGGAGCAACAGACACAGCTGTTACAAAATGCCAACTCTAGCAACTGGACTCTGACGAACGACCCTCGTCCTTCCTCACCACGATGTGCTTTTCTCAGTGTAATGCGTCTGTCTGATGTGGATATACAGCTGCTCCTCCCTTCATCTTGTACTGTTGGAACCACTATTAATATACGAGAACTTCTGTAATACTGTACAAGGGTCCTGACTTTTGGCTTCTCAAGAGATTACCTGCCACTGTCTTTATGAAAACATCCACAAACAGCGACCCGAGGGGACGAGCCATTCAGACCCAACTTGGTCACATCATTCCCCAGGAGTGAGCCACAAAGACTGGCCCAGGCTTATGCAGATTTCACTCTGCTTCTGACCGATGAGCTCAGCCCACCTGTAGGGACCCTTTTCAGACCGGGAGACACATGGCTACTCCGAAGCACTATTCCTTGCGCTTGTCAGAGAGAGGAATCGAGAGGCAAAAAACGGGAACAGAAACATTCAACGGCAACAGGAGAAGAGAAGAGAAAGGAGAAAAGTGGCAGCTACACCTCTGAGATGAAAAGCCACAGACGCGTTCGTGCCTGAAGCATCTGCTGAGGGCTGCCAAGGAGCGTTCCTGGGAAAGGAAAAGGTTCCACCTTTCCCGCAGCCATCCTTTGGAAACCAATGGCCGGTATCGAAGGCACATAGCAAACAGTATGTAAAACTGGGACACAAAAGAGGAGTAGGGAGAGATCTATGTGCATGGGGGAGGGTGAGATGACAGGATAGGTTTGTCCTGTGCGGCAGGAGACACAGAGTCGCGTCACTTGACAGCGGACGGGCTGGGTCTCCAGAGATCCTGCCCATCCCCCAGAGAAAAAAGGAATCTCATCGAATGTGCAAACTGCTGGAGGTTCCTGCTGAATCCACAGAAGAGAAGTTGCATCAAAAACTCCCAAGGCCCAAACAGAGTCGTCTTTGGAGAGAAGACGAATATTCCAACACTGCTCATTCCCACGTTGCATTAGCCAGCTGTTGCTTCCTTTACCTTGGTGGGGAAGCCGGGCCCTGCGGATTCCGGGCGTCTAGATGTAGGGCTGATTGATCTAAGCAGCCAGTGTGACTTCCCCCTTGGACAGCAGCACAGGAAGGCTTGGCTGCCACTGGGCAGCCTCTCAAGCAAAGGGCACAGAAAACAGCCGGAGATTTTTCCCACCAACCAAATGAAGATATGCAAAGTTCCCCTCTACCATGGGAGCCAGTCTCTGGGGGCGAGAGCTACCAAAGACAGAACAATTGCACCCCAGAAACTCACCAGTGCTCACCCTGCACTCTGAGAATTAGAGGAACATGTTCAGGGATGAAAAACCAGGAACTTGGACTCCTGTGCTAAGATTAGGCCACAAACAAGTTCTGACTTGCAGGATTATGCCAGCTTTAAAGCCCCAGGGAGTGAAGCGGGGAAGGAGGAGACCTGGTAAAATCCTTCTAGCCTGAAAAGTCTGCAGGTTGCCACAGGTTCTTACCCGAGGTGCCAGAACACACACCCGTCTGCTGGCAGCTTTCGGAAAGGAGAAGCTGGCGTGGGGAAAACCCAGCGTGCCAACCACACAGCGGTCCCACCCCGGGGAGCTAGCAGGGCACCACTGAGGTGCGCCAGAGACAGCCAAGATGGCGAAATAGAAAACAAAGCGTTTCCCTTTCAGGTGCATGTGGGGGTTGGACAGGTTTTTAAAAAGTGGCTCCTTAAATACAAAGCTGCACCAAGGTGACTGCAGGCGCCTGTCCATGGAACAGCAGAACGAAGATTCCCGAGGATCCAAGGATCTTCAAAACCTCCTAACAGGGACCGGTGTCTCTGCCACCTTGTGGGCTCTCAAGCCTCCCGGGGAAGAGGCTCCCCTCAGGCTAAGCCCCCAGCTGTTCTGTGCTTTCTGGATGGAAGGGGAACCCCGCAGGGACCGGCTCCTTTCCAAGCACAGGCCTCTCAGACTCCACTTACTTTGGGAAGATTTTCCCTCTTCGGTTAGGCCTCGGCGGGAGGGTGGGAGCTGTGCCGGGCTCCAACAGCCCCCGTTGGTGCAGCGCGGCTTTGGCTTTCCGTTCTCTGCTCACCGCCAGGCGTACCGAGGTCCTACCGTTAGCACGGCTGCTGCCGGAGCTTGGATTTCTTTGGTCGCCAGGTTCAGAAGCAGGGTCCTGGGTAGAAAGCACCCAAGCAGGCCAGGGGTCTAGCAACGCAATGGGACTGGTTACGAGAGATCATCGCCTCCTAGGCTACGCTGCATGGACGGTGTCAGGCACCGCAGAACATGGCTAAGGGGACCTTTCACTCCCCCTTCCGCCTTTGCAACCAGGGGTGGGGAGAGGCCACTGGCACCTGCCAAACAGACCTGTGGGGCGCACTGGTTCGTCCGCAAGGTGGCTTGAACTCAATTCTCGTATCACAGGACTGAACCTCGCAACGCCCTTCAGAGCCACACGGTGCTGGTGCTGCACAGGGTATTCCCGGTTACACGAGGCTAGGCAAACCCTTCAGCAGAGTGACAACTCTTTCCACGCAAGCGTGAGCCTCTGAGAGCTGTAGCAGAAGGCAAGTCTGTGTCTCACGGACACCTGGGTTGGTCATCGCCAATTCCCAAAGGCTGTAGCCAAGACATGTCTGGATCACTTGGGTCATTCCAACAACGCTACTCGGGAGATACCTGGCACAGTGTCAGCATCCCGTGAGTCAGATGAGCAGAGGTCTAAGGGTCCATGGACTCCAACAGGACATGTGCTGTCATGGGGATGCTATCCACATCTGGCCACCCTATGTTATTCTTCTGCAGAACATTGGAAATCCCCACTAGGGACCAATCATCTGGGGGTGCTCTCGGCCCTGCAAAGCAGCAGATCTCAGCGAGGACGGTTCCAAGAGCTATCCCCGGAAGGAAGGAGTGGTCTGTGCCAGACTGCCAGGGAGTTCTTGCTCCTTGGAAAGAAACAAGCTCCATTCAGGTGGCCCTGTCTGAGCCAGTAGCTACCACACTGGCCCCCTGGGAGGGGAGCTTGCCTTTCCTTGATAAGCCTTTTGTGCATGTGAACCACCTGCATGACACACTGAACTGCAAGCTGGGACAATGGAAAGACAACTGCAGGGCAAGTTCCCTCAGCCTGGCCGTGGGGAGCCTCAGTCTGCCCGGCATTTGCCATTGGACTCCATTCTCCACTTGCCAAACAAGGGACCCTGGTCCTGGCCAGCTTGATCTCAAGAGCTTCTCCGGAGGGCACTTTCTTTCTGACCGGGCCTCCACCCGATCCTGCCAGCGACTAGCCAGGAGCCAGCACTAAAAGGAGTCCGCCCTGGGCGATGCTAATGCAGGAGCCAGGCGAGTGTCCATTCTGAAAACAGGTACATTCACCGTTACGAAATTCCTCGGAAGTTTTACAAGATGCTTGGTCCTGCTCTACGGGCACCGCAGTGTTGGCGTCATTCTTAGACACTCAAAACCCGTCACCAAATACAGACTCTGGCCTTCTCGTGTGCCATGTCATCGGCCAGTCTAATATGTAGCGTGAGGATAAAAAAAAGTCCTGGGGTGAATGGGAAAATGGCTCTTTGGTATTTAATCAAAAGAAAGCTATACTAGATGCGATTCCTCCGAAGCTCTGTGGAAAGCGACAGCGTCCCTGTCCTAGCACGTCCGCGCTGCACATCTCCCACGCCGAAGGCTCTAGGGGCAATGCTGCTCTCAAGGGGAGGGGGAGAGTCGTGAAGGAAGGGGCTGGGCATGTAACATTTACGCTCTGACTCCCACTCCACACTAGACAGTAACACCAGCAGCTAATGGAAAAGTGTTTCCTTGTCAATCTCACGTCCATTCTAACTGAGCACTTTGAACCGAACTTGTAACTTGGCAGTAATACCCTTCATTCTACGCAATGCTACGACTCTTTAAAAGACATCGCTAAGATTTCAAGACACTATTCAGACTATTAACTAGGCTTCATGCTATAAACATTCTCCTAATCCATGGGGCACAGCAGAAAGACTCATCAAGTTGCCAATACCAGGGCTCAAGCTCCCTCTGGCCACTGCCTTTAGACCAGCCAGTGGGAGGTGAGAAAGCTAGGCTGGAAAGTGGACATGATTCTGAATGAAAACCCAGGGCAGAAACAGCTCCGTCCCAGAAAGTCAAACCATCGGAACTTCACTGTAGGCAGCATCTGCGGGAGGTTTTCCTGACCTACATCATACCCAATCCAGTTATTTCCTAAAAATAAAATCGGATAGCCTGACCTCGGTGGGCATATTTACTAGGTGGCTGGTCTTGCGTACACAGCATTAAGGAGCTTGAGAGAGAGTTTTCATCCACCACCAGCAATACCCCACATTTACATTTCTTAAAAATAGCATCAAGTGAAATATCCCTGTAGATCTCTTCACAATTTGGTGAATGGCTGCACGATCCCTGTCCATAAACATGCTGTATATATTTCCTATATAAAAAATATTTTCACACTGTAAAATTGCATAATTACTAGAAGAGCCTGCAACTCATTTCTTCTTTTCTTGTTTCACAAGAAACTCAAGTTTTGGCAAAACTGCAAAGGGACAGAATTTCACCCTGCCTTCCGAAAAGTCCGCAAGAACGTAGGTTTGGTTTCTACACGCGTCCTCGTCTTGTCTAGATAAAATCTCAACCTGTGCGATGCTGCAGGGTTGCAGGAGGCATGGACCTAGAGATGACTGCGGGATGGTTTCTTCGTGAAGTGCAACACACCCGCAGCTAGAGATGCAGTCTTGTGTTGGCAGCATTCCAGGGTGGCGGTTGTGGGGGAAGGGAAGGAGGGGAGACGAGGAACCGTTCTGATCCATTCGCCATCAGCACAGCCATGGCGGGAATGCTCCAACAACCCATTCTAAGTTGCTCGGGAACAAGAGTCTCGTCATTTGGGAATGACCAGGAAAAGCTCCCTCAGCCCAGGAGGTTCGCGGCGCAACTGTGTGAGAGATCTCACAATGCGCGGCGTGTCTGCTTTTCCTAGCCATCACCCAGCCTCTCCCACTTCCAGTTACAAACCATGGCAATGGTTAACTCCACTGGGGCACAGGTAGCGGGGAAGGAACAATTAGTTTAAACAAACTAGACATATGTGGGAGTCTGGTTCTTTGGAACACGTTCATGCGTAATGCACCTCAGCCCCATCTCCGTCCGTCTCCCACGCAAGAGCGGGTACGTCAGCCCGGCCAGCACACATTCTACCCCCAACATCCCTTTGTGTATTCTGGGAGAGGGGAATCCCCCTTTGTTTTATTCTACTGCTAAAATAGACAGAGGACCAGACTGCACAAGTAGTAATGAACTAGGCTCTCCCAAGCCTTAAATCACAGCTTGACTCGTCTCTGTGCTCCCCACCCCAAAACAGGAAACGGACATGTATCCAGTTCATTCACGCCACGTGTTATCCGAAGGGAGGGGAGAAAATACCCCCACCCCCTCCATTCACAGCCTCCCCTCCCCCAACTGCCACATGGGGGTTGTGCACTTTACCATGACAACAGGGCTCTGTCTAGTCACAATATACGGAGCTTCTCGGATTGCTGGCTTCTCGGCCGGCCCTTGCAAGAGCATGCCAAAGAGCTCTGGGTGTGCTCTGCCGGATTCCCAGCGGGCGCCCCCGTGTGCTAGTCCCCAGCGTGGACTGGGCTCCATTCTTGTCTGTCCCTGGAGGGGGGTAGGGGCAGGGGGAGGGAAGGCTGTGGCTGCTTACGCTGTTGCATACACATGCAGACGTTGTGGTGGTGTTGTTTCCTTTTAAAACGATCAAATTACTGAGACACCCCCCCCACTGGCCCAGGCCGCTGTACGAGGTAACTATGGTTCAGTGGTGCTTTCTGGGTAACTTCCAGGTGAACGCAGCCTGGCCTATTTCTGTATCTGGAATATAAAAAGCCGCAAGTTGATGTTCTTGGCCGCCAGCAGTTTGTTACATTCCACAGAGTCGATGATGGGCAGCGGCACGTACTCCGTCTCGTTGTTCTCGTTGGTGAAGACGAAGTGGTAAATCACGGGGTTGATTTTCACGTCGTCGTAAGGCCCCTTCAGGAGCAGGAAGGAGCACTCCATGGGCGAGCTGATCTTGCTTTTCAGGATGAGCTGGAAGGAGAGGGTGCGCTTGCAGGAGAGGTTGGGGTTGCGCTCCGAGTCATTGACTCGAGCCTTCAACACCCAGGTCTGGTTGAGCACGGTGAACCTGGGCGTCTCGTAGTACAGGCGTGTGATGAAGTCGTCGGTGCGATAGGGACGGAACTGAACTTCTGCAACACAACAAAAGAGGGCGGGGGAGAAAACACAGACAATTAACCGGAGCAGCTGGCAGCCTGAACAGTCGCGTTCGAGTTACCTGTGGCTACCTGTGCAGGACCTTTCTTGACATGGCTTAAGGAGACCCGTGGGGCTGGGGGTGACCACGCAAAGCCAGTTAGTGTCAGGAGAAACGTGACTTCTTGGGAAGGAACTCAATGCACTTGAACAGTCCATCCAAAACAGTAAATGCAGGAAGCACTTTCAAGATGCAGAAAATTGAGAGGAGGGGAGGGGAGGGAAGGGGAAGGGAAGGGAAGAGGGAGAATAAAATACAAAGAAGGTTAATCAAATCCACTGAATACTCCACCTAATAAACACAGGAATTGCCACACTGGATCAGACCATCTAACCTAGCAGGTGCTTACAAGGAAGGCTGAAGAAAGCCCATGTGTAGACCATTACTCCTCATTCTGTGATGGGATCAGGTCTGGAGCCAGGAGGGTTTATACCCCGTAGAGATCTGCAGATGTAGTGTCTAACCCTTTTCTGAATTCCTAGCCTCTGTAATACCTTCTAGCCGCAAGTCTCCCAAGTCAACAGGCTGGTGTGTAAAGAAGCACTTCCCTAGCTCGCTTTGAATGTGTTGCTGCACAGTGAAGGGTGAGCTCAGGTTAGCTTGTGAGACGGGGTGGTGCACACCGCACATAATTACACCCCATCAGTCAGTTGGCTGGGCAGGCTTGCCTGCTGCAAACGACCGGCATGCGTGTGGTTATAAACTGCCACCGAGAATAGCACAACGGGCAGGCTCTTGCCACGTGTCTCTTAGTGATCTGTGGGTGGAGAATGAGCCAGGAGAACCGGCAGTATGCGTGTCGTGAGGTCACCGTGGCTGACCTTAGGGAGAAGATCTTGGGTGCGCCCCAACTGAGGTCGGGAGCGCACGAAAACAAGTACCACACGCAGACACGATCCAGTTCAGATAAAGCACATTTTATTGGGATTGTGCATACAAATCTGTAATCAAGGCAACAAGGCACAATTATGCATCACCACAGTGCAAAACCACAGAACAGGGCATGTGAAACACAGACCGGCAGGGTTCGACAACGGTACAGAAAATCCTGGGTGAAGATACATCAAGAAACAGAACAGTACAGTGGCTAGAGAGGGTCCAAAGTCACTTCTGCAAATGCCCTCTGAGCTGTGAAATCCAGCCCCCGTTTCAAGGCACAGGCTGCTGTCAGTCCGAGAACCCCTTTGGCCACAGGGCCCACAGCCCACCAACCTGCTCCAATCTGTCACTTTGGAACAAGCATGGAGTTTCAGTGTTTTGAGTCTTTCCTGTACACACCATGGAAGCTCAGCGCACACCGAGAGGTACAATGACCCCCGGGGTGCATTTCGTACAGGCTGACATACTCCTCGGCATTCCCGGAAGGGTTAGGAAAGCACAGCAGGCAACACCTGGACAAAGGAGGTGAGCGGTTATTCAAGCTACACAGCATTTGTCACTCAGCTGGGGGAGGCACCCCGTCATTTCACCACGGCACCCTACAACGAGAGCTCAGAATCCAGCTGTCTCCTGGGGCATCCTGCGGCAGAGCTGCTAACGCGCATCTCTACCCAGAGAAGACGTTTCTCCCGGGCAGTCGCTGCGTGCGGCATTGGGCGCAGTGTCGAAATTTCGCCACCACGGCGTGGCCGCAGCAGGGTCGTCTCGCTGCCTAGCCCACGGGGATCTAACTCAGACTCAGGTTCAAAGTGCAGCCGCTACCAGACTGCGCTTTGGAACTCTGCTCCCCCTCCTGAGCACCAGCTACTTACGCAGGGCCACTGGCAGCACTGGGCTTAACGCTGGGAAAAGCCAGACTCCGGCCCAGCCAACACGACTGCTCCCTTCCGCACGGCCAGGACTCCCGGCACAATCCATCTGCCACACGGCCGCCTAGAGACCTTTCCCCAAGGACTCAAGCTCAGATTTAAAAAGCCGAGTCAGAATCCGGTTGCACTGCTCGAGTGGCTCTTGCCGCGCCGGCAAACGTCACCGCTCGGCCTCCTGTGGGGCAGGCAAGCGGAGGTCCTGAGCCGCATGAAATGATCACGCTTCTGCCCGCAGCTCCCACCTGGGACAGCAGCGCATCTACTGCTCCGCAGAGCGGAGGAGGGACGCCAGCCGAAAGCAGATCTTCCCCCGGGCTCCTCTCTGGGGGCGGCTAAGTCCTTATGGAAAGGGAAACACGCTTCCCCCACCCACGCCTCTCCCCCCTCCAAGCAAATCCATGCCCTCCCTCGGAGTGTCTCTCCTATGTGATCTGCCAGCGAGTACCTCAAGCACAAGTCCAGCGGGAATGCCCAGGGCCTGACTTTAGCACTGAAGGGCCTGTAAAGTACCCAGTTTCCCTGCACGGTTTTATTCCAGATTCGTTCATTTCACATTTTTATCCCTCTCCCCCCGCCCAGTTTTGCCGTGGGAGGCAGAGAACGGATCGCCTGGCGCTGGGGTTTTGTCTTTACCCAAAGTAACCCAAGAACAGGAGGCACTCGGAGACGAGAAGTTACGAGTCGCTGGGGCCGCTCTCTGGAAGACCCATAAAAACAAACAGCAGAGACCCCGCGGAAGAGACATCAAAGCTCTCTCGATAGCTCACCACGTGCGTGACCCAGGAACCAGAAGGGAATGCGAGCCGCTGTGATCCCCCTCCAGTGGGAACGAGCGGCCTAGCACGAAGGGGCAGTGGGCGGGACACCCGTGTGAAGCTATTCAGACCCCGGATTCCACTTGGAGGATGCCTCGGATGACAGACAAGGGTTTGGTTAGCTGGGTGCTGTCTAATTTCATTTGCACTTGCCACAACACCAAGGGCAACACTGCTTTCCAATTATCATCACTCTGGTCTTGCTCCTCGAGCCGGCGGCAGCAACACCGGCACCTTACCTGCAGCTAGGAAGGGGTCTCCCTCCGTGCTCGGCACAGGCACTGCTCCGGGGACTAGTCGCCGAGGGAAGCAACGCCACAAGGACGGAGGCCAGCTGCTGCCCAGAGCCCAAGCCCAGCCTCACACAGGTCCCGTCTTCGGCAGCCTGAGCGTTCGCCTCCTGAATCAAAATCCCACCTGAGGCCAGGACAGTGAGATCTGCTGCGGAGCCCACACTTGTGGCTGCCCTGCCATCCGCTCCGAGACAGGAGCTACCCCAACGGCCAAGCGGGCAGGGCAGCGCTGGGAGAGCTCTGCTGGCACAGACACACTGCAGCGCCCGGCTGCTCTCGAGCGCCACGGGCCACGGCCTAAGACAGCGCCACTGGGGCCCGAGACACACGCGGAGAGGAGTGGGAGGGCCCTGGAGGACGTATTACCTGTATAGCCAATCTTCTCGAAGCTGAGCAGGCTGAAGATGCTGTTGTACAGCTGCATTTCCTTTTTATGGGTTTGGTCCATCTCGTCCAGAATCTCCATCAGTTCGTTCCCAGTCTTGGTGGGGTGAGTGCACTCCGCTTCGTGGACTGTCAGCTCGTGGTACGGGCCCTGCCACGGGCACCCGATCCGCTTGTACTTGCACTGGGTCACCCTGTGGCGAAGAGAGCACAGAACGGGAGACGTTGTCCGGTCTGTAGGCAGAGGCTGCGCTGGGACGAGATGCACGAGTGGGAAATGGGCTTCCTGCCTGATCCCAACGCAGCCTCAAAGCAAAACCCAACCACTCCCCGGCTCCCAGAATTCATCTCTGAACCTCCAGTCCTCAGCATCCCAGAGCCGCCAGCCCTGCCAAAGAGGCTTGGGTCCACGGGGCAATGGCATGGTGCCCGCCTACCCGAGCGCACGCAGCTTCCTGCAAGGGGCCTCCCAGCTCATACGGACCCACTCGACCCTGCGGCTACTTTGCTAGATTTCACTTGGCTGCAGGACCAGAGAGAACGCCTCAGCACTTGTATGGCCTCAAGCTGTGCCTTGTACCTGGCCCCTCCGCACTGCCGACAGGCTGCTGTCTAGCCAGCTGGCGACTCTGCCAGAGAGCTCTACGGGGAAAGGAAGTGAGGGGGCGTGCCAGAGGCGAGGACAATGCTGCCTCTGCTGGAGGTTGCTGGGGCGGCTACAGAAAGCAGTCAAGTGCCAATCTCTTTATCTCCGTGCAACCCACGGCCAAGCCAGTCACAGACGCAGCCGGAGCATCACACGCACCGGAAGGGGGAAGCTAAGCCGTGCAGCACCGGCCCCGCCCCATGGAGCCAGCCCACATGGTCTCCGGGGAGGGGAGGCCTCAGCGACAGAGCGTCCAGTCGCCCAAAGAGATGCTCTCTACAGCCTCCCTCAGCTCAGCCATGGTGGCTGTGGCACGGGTCTCACTCCCCGTCTGTGTTACTTGCTGCCGACAATCCTAGTCTCCCTGGCTCTCCACTTTCGGTCCTCCTTGGGGATCTGGAATGTCTGTCAATTTGGGGTTATCTACACTCAATGAGTTCAGCCCACCGCCTCCTTAAGGGAGATGGTCTACAAGACTGGAGCAGTCGCCATTCTGTGCAGCAAAGGAATCTTCACCCCTTGCCGCGAACCCACAGGAGATGCCTTTTGCTAACGAGTCCACAGCAACTGGGGAGCAAGGGAGAAATCTCAGACCCGCCCCCGGGAGGCCAGGGACGGCTGAGCTCCCTTTCAGCCTGAGTTTCAGAGGCGATGGCTGATCGGGAAAAGGCAATTCTAGCTTTGGAAGGCTCTTTTCCAGCAGACCGCCACCACTGGTCACACCTGGTGCTGCTTTGACACTGGTCACTAGAGGTCACTCCAGTCCCCTTCGATACCATGGGGCCACAGGAATATGGCAGGTGTGCTGGGCCTGCCCACAACAGCGACTGTCACGACTGGTTACGTAAGGGATGCTTGATACCCCGTGTTCGCGAAGCGGGACTCAGTCCTGCAGGGCAGAACAGGGCCCGTCTGAAAACCCAACTGCCTCTCGTAAGGGATGTTCGTGTGTGCCCCTTTACACGATTAACCGGTAAGTTCATCCAAAGAGTTACCCGCACCTCTCCCCCGCTGCCTCTGTGTCGGCGGGGGGAGCAGGAGCTGGTCCCCTGCATGCCAGCTCTGATTCCCACAGAGGCTCCCTGCATCGGCTCCCGCCTGCCCCCTGCACGTGCATCCGCTACAAATCCCGGCAGTTACACGGTTACACAGACACACGGTTTTTAACATCCCTCCCCCCCTCAGCAGCACCTGCCGCCCCCACTGCTCACACCAGTGTTCGGCACCACACGCCCGCCACGCAAGGCGTTTCAGCCCACGCAGTTCTTGGCGTGGCTCAGGCCACTAACACCCACGCCGCGGAGGAGACGGCCAGGAGCTAAGACGGGCGGTCGTGGCGGGGGCCAGCCAAGCGCCGGGCGCCTCACGCAGGGACGGGGCGACGGGTTACCTGTCCTGGCACTCCTCTTTCTGGTGTCGCTCCAGGAGGGAGCGAGGAAACTGCCGCAGGCAGAAGCCACACTCGGATGGCAGCTCGCTCACTGCCTTCTCCACGGCCAGGTTCCGGCAGCACAGGCTCTTGCTGATCTCACAGCGGCAATTGGGGCAGGTGGCCTGTTCCTCCTTCAGCCGGGCATCGGCCAGCAGGTGGATAAAGCAGCCAGCGCACATCAGGTGCCCGTTCGTACACTGCGGAGAAGGAAAGGGAAACGAAACTTCAAAGACCTTGCGGGAAAGACCCACAGACTCCCCCTTCCCCTCCGCCCACTGGCACGCGAGGCTGCCTAGTGCTGGCTACAAGCACCCCCCGCCTGGGCTGCCTCCGGGCATGTGCTGCAGCTGGGGGGGCGCAGCCGGGCCGTGTGTGAGAAGAGGAATTATTTTTAAATGCACAAATAAGCTCCCGGTCCCAGGTCAGCGAGAAACGGAGCATCCGCTGCCAGGGACACCGCAGCCCAGCCCAGCCTCCCCAGTTCGGTGAGAGCCCTCTGCGGCTCTTCGCAGCCTGCTGGGACACACTGGCTGCATTAGCCGCATGGATTGGCACCTCGCTGATTACACCTTGGTCCAGATCGTTTATAGAATCATAGCACAAAAGAGCAGGAAGGGACCTCGAGGGGGCATCGAGTCCAGTCCCCTGCACCCCCCCCCCCCCCAGCAGGACCCAGCACCATCTAGATCAGGCCTGGGAAGCCTAAGGCCCAGGGGCTGGATGTGGCCCCTGGGTTGCCTGGATCTGGCCCCCGAGGCTTAGGGCTTCCCCCCACCACCTTACCCTGATCTAGAGCATCTCTGATGTCTATCAAACCTGCTCTTAATATCTCCAGAGATGGAGATTCCACAACCTCCCTGGGCAATTGATTCCAGTGTTTCACCACCCTGATGGGTCTGCACCCTTTCCTAATGTCCAACCTAAACCTCCCTTACTACAGTTTAAGCCCGTTGCTTCCTGTCCTGTCCTCAAGGGTAATTTTCTCCCTATTATGAACACACTGAACAGCACTGGTCTTCGTACAGACCCCTGGAGGGACACCACTGGATCCCCCTGGTCCACGTGTTTATTGACACCTCCCCGCAAGGGATGCTAGTCAATTGGTGAGGCTAGAGTTTCCTTTACAAAAGCCATGTTGACTTTTCCCTCAACAAGTTACGTTTATCTACGTCTCTGACGATATTTTTTTTTACTATGGTTTCTACCAGTTTGCCCAGTACTGAAGTCAGGCTTAACGGTCTGGAATTGCTGGGATCACCTCTGGAGCCCTTTTTAAAGAAATCGGCATCACCTTAGCTACCCTCCTGTCATGTGGTACAGACGTGGCTGTGACGACAGGTCACAAACCAGAGGATGACTAATTCGATCCATTTTCAGAGAAAGATCACCAGCACAGCTGGCAGTAGTAACCAGATACGCAGCAACCAATAAAAACAGCCGCTTTCTGAGAGAGAAGCAAAGGAAAAACGACTGTCATCCTACCACAGGTAGGGCGCATTTGGGCCTTTCTGTAGCTTGAAAGTCAAATAGCCAGATGTGAGCAATATTCATGACTCGAACAAGACACCAGCCCTTCCTTAGGCAAGCCCTTGGATTTCCCAGATGGTTTTACATTGGCTACAGTGCAACGTGCTTCTGTCCATAACTGGACTCCTATCTGCAAGGTCCTGCTGGCCCTTTCCTTCCTCTCTACCTTACGCAAAAAAGCTTGTTCGTAAAATATAGCTTTCCCAAGCCCGAGACAATTAAAGAGACTCCAGCCCCGCACATGCCATGCTCCTGGAAGGCTGAAGAGGGAACACCACCACTGTTCCGAGAGAAACGGTATCAGTGCGAGTCCTAGTGTAAAATTCCTCAGAGTAGCCGAGCCGTGGTCAGCGGACCCTGGCTGGCACTTGGGTGGAGAGCGCTGTCAGGTACAGGGGTGAAATGGAAAAGCTGCGACCAAGCAACGCACCCACTGCGTGAAAACACTCTGGGAAAACAAACCCAGAACTCACTAGTAAGGAGTCGGCCTATCTGCTAGCATGGCTGGTGAGCGGCCACGTTTCTAGTCGGTTTTCCTTCATAAGTCGCGTTGCCTCCGAGAGATTTACCCCCCGGGCAAAGTTACTTCCGACCGGCCTCGCACATGTAGTAAGACGAAGGCCTAAAACAGGGGTGGCCAACCCGCGGCTCGCGAGCCACCCCTGCGCCTTTACAAACGGCCCCTGGCTCCCCGTGCTCACCGGGGCAGGGGAGCCGTCCGGAGCGGCGATTCAAAATGGCATCACTAAGATGGTGTCGGCTGATGGGAGCCTGATGTAGCCAAAAAGCCCTGTCTTTTAAAGGGGCAGCGTCTCTTTTTTTTGCGGGGGGGGGGGTCACTCACTCTGGGGGGGAGCTCTTTTTCTTCCCCTCCCCCCCAACCAAAAATTGCTCAAAAAAAATCCTGGTGCGGCTCTTCACATTTTTTCTGCCGCTATTTCGGCTCTCTTTGTTTAATGGACTAGCCATCCCTCGCCTAAAACATAAGCCAATGCAGCACAGGCTTGGTCTGAGGCCTGAGGCCTAGCTAACAATGGACACAACATGGCTAACAAAGCAAAGCTAAGCTTTGAGCCAGAGGCAGGCCCCAGCTCACAGATCTTGGCATGAACACAGCTGAGCGTGCAAAACACTAATTGGTGCTAGGTACTGACTGCAGAACAGTAATTGGTCCTGGTTCTAAGTGGAAAGCACATGATCTCACTCACTCATTAAAAAAAAAATACAGGACTATGTAGCACTTTAAAGACTAACAAGATGGTTTATTAGATGATGAGCTTTCGTGGGCCAGACCCACTTCCTCAGATCAAATAGTGGAAGAAAACAGTCACAGCCATATATACATATATGCATATATATATGGCTGTGACTATTTTCTTCCACTATTTGATCTGAGGAAGTGGGTCTGGCCCACGAAAGCCCATCACCTAATAAACCATCTTGTTAGTCTTTAAAGTGCTACATAGTCCTGTATTTTGTTTTAGCAACACCAGACTAACACGGCTACATTTCTATCGCTCATTAAAAAAGACCTTGGTACTCACTCCTCACAGATACAGACCCAGGTTCAAGTAAGGGTCTAAAATGACAGCCCGATTCATAGAAACGATCTAATCAAACCATGAGGTACAGAGTGATGGGTGGTATCTAAGTAGCGTCAGAAGGTTACAACCTGACATCAGCAGTGATGTGTAAGTTGTTAGTACCTGTATATAAGGTGGTGTCTTGGGGGGAACAGTCTTTGTCTGACCTGGGGCAGTAGAAATTTCCCACTGACTGAGTCAGGCCATTGTTACGAGTACATATGCGCAGTGGTTCTGCAGCGTCTACTGACAGCTATGACTGTACTTCGCTTAACAATAAACCTGGCCGGGCACCTTTGATCCTTATCTGGTTGATGGTCTTTGGGGGCTCTCTTGGGTCTGCTGTGGAGACTAAGTGCACAAGTCGCCACGGCCCACATCACTGAGCGCACACGCAAGCAGCCTTCTGGGTCTCATCATCGACGGAGCCAGAGACCGTGAGGACCCCTCCTGAATAACTACAGCGCAGCAAGTGCTACGGCTAGGAAGGGTGTCAAGCTGTCTCCAGCGCAGGCTCTCGCCCATGCCTTCCCCTTGCGTATTATGTGACAGGCCTGTAGTGGCGCCCACAGCGAGCTGGGCACTGCAAAGACACAATGAAAGCTCTAGCCCCCCGGTTGAGAGCTGGCAACCCAAGATCACGCCCGATAGAGCTGATTCTCCATGGCATGCAATGCTTACGCTGAAGCCACGGGACACGGCGGCACTCCGGCCAGGCCGTGGGAGGGTGGATTCAGCATTGCGTGTAGTTTAGTTGCACAGAGCCGGGCAGGTCCACCCTTACCTACTGCCCACCCCCGCCCTGGGGGAGAGAATGACTCCCAGGTAATTGGCTTGGGGTGGGGCGGGGAAGGGAAGCAGCCTGTTTTAACAAGCTTAGGAATAATCAGTTGGCCTGGCAGCCTAACGCCCGATTCCTGCCCACAAGTCTGTTCCTTGTGGTGTCAACAACGTGAAATTCGCTCCTTGATTTTCATTCTGCAGCTGCCTCCATCATCAGGAAATGGGGAACGCAGGGGAACGCAGACCCGTTAGGGGGCAATTTCATTAGCTGGGCTCCTTTAAAGCTGCCGCATACGAGGCTGCAGACACTGATGGCTTAGCCACTCCACCCTCTCCCCTACCCTTCTCAGCAAAGGGCCCCAATTGCCAGTGACAAGGGCATTTGCAAAGCCTGCCCATCCCGTGTTTTGCATCATTGCTCTTAGAAAGGCAAGCGACCCGACTGTGTGTTTATCTGTCTCTGGCCAGGGTTCCAAGTCTAGAGAGTCCGGGCTCTCAGAGGAGGGCTCCACCCGCACAGCAAGGAGGAAGTCACAATGTTTCTACACTGAGGTCAGCTGCAGATTTACCTGCGAAGGCTGTTTTTCCTCTCTGCCAAGCCTTGCACAACCGCTGGTCAGTTTTGCATCAGGTCTTAACACGCCTTAGATCACAGAACACGAGAACTGGAAGGGACCTCGAGAGGGCATCGAGTCCAGTCCCCTGCCCTCACGGCAGGGCCCAGCACGGTCTAGACCATCCCTGACAAGTGTGTGTCCAACCTGCTTTTCAATATCTCCAGGGATGGAGACTCCACAACCTCCCTAGGCAACTTATCTTCATTAATGCACAGGTCTCTGCTATCTCTATTTTAATCATCCATTTCCAATCACCTGCTCCAAACATTCTGTCCGCAAAACGCCATGGGCATTTCCCCAACACCCAGAAAAAAGGATGGGTTTGGATCGCTTTTCTCCCCAGGGCTTGGGGGTGTTTTTTTAAGCTGCAAACTGCCCGTCCTAAAACCCAACGTTTCTCCTGCCATTACGCCACGTTCAGTCTCACCACGTAATAAGCCTCGGTCCAGATCTCTAAGCTGCCAGCAAAACCCGGGACACCCAAGCAGAGCACTCAGCAGTCTAACAGGGAAAGACCAGAACAGGACCAGGATACACCTCAGAGAAAGCTCAGCGAGGTAGGCCAATGCCCACACACTGCACTCTGGATACACGCGGAGATGCACACCGGAGCAGGACAGACCAACTACCCACACGCCTTGCAGGGGCCTACACAATCGACGAGTACGGGAACAGAACCGGAGCGTCATGCACGCAGCTCCCAGAGAGCTGGGCTTCCGACAGGAAATAAGCACTAGGGGTATGCCCAAAGCACGGGATGGGGTTCCCTCTCACTTTGCATGTCCCTGTGCAGAATGAATTTTGTTATATGCACCAACTGGCGCACCTCACAAAATCCACTCTGCATGTGGACCATCTGTGGCAGGAGTGCAGCCGAGGGGTTTTGAATGTGGGAGGGGCTCTGAGTGGGGGAGGCAGGCTGTGGGGGCTAGAGAAGGAGGGTTTGGGATGCAGGAGGGGGCTCAGGTGCAGAGGGGTTATGGTTATTGTTGGGAATGCATTCCTGCTAACATTTTCCATCTTTGAGCGGGCTGTGTGGATGTGCACTAACAGTAAAAACAACACACACACACACACACACACACACACACACACACACACACACACGTGCACTAACAGTAAAAACAACACACACACACACACACACACACACATGGACTGCTCACAACGTGTGTGTGTAAGAAAATGTATGAAAACAAGGGATAGTTAACAAGGAACAATGCTTATGATATTTAATATGAAATCAAATAAAAGAGAAAATTAAAACTACCCTTGGAGTACATGTATCATTATCCTTTCTAAGCCAAGCTAGTAAAGACATCAAAATACATATTATCCACACATAGCTCAGCTTTAAGATGCTAAACAAATCTATGAGTCAACTAGAAATAGTATTTGCCAGGACAGCATGACTAATACAATATTTACTGAAGCTTCAGGAGGTAGCTGAGTTTGTTGTTTTTTAAGTTTATCCTGTACAGACTAACAGTCTGGTAGCACTTTAAAGACTAACAAAATATGTAGATGGTATCATGAGCTTTTGACATGGAAAGGAGAGTAAAAGGCATTCACTAAGGCTTATACAGTTCCTCTGGGGACTGTTTAGGATCCATGCTATAAAACAGATAGAAGTTCTCCTGGTTTGAAACTTTCACCTTGTGTGTGCCACCAGCTCAAAGACTCAGAGGGGTAGCCATTTTAGTCTGTAACTTAAACAACCAATGGTCCTGCAGCGCCTTAGAGACTAACAAAACTCAAAGAGTAGAAGCCCCAGAACAAATTAACACCCGGCTTCAGGATTTGTAGACAGATGCATGTTTCAAAGAGCTTGCAAATAAGGTTTAATCCTACAAAACAACTAGCATCACACCTAACACTTGCTACTTCTGACTGATAAGAGACAGAACTCTACCACATAGCAAAGATCTGGCCTTAAAGCAATTCAATATACCATGTTTATTAGCAACACAGGGTTTAAAAGAGTTTTAGGGATCTGCAACACTTCAAAAAATTGTTAGAATCTTTTTCTTTTATACCTTAACCCCTATGTCAACTTTGTCTGAAATGTAATCATGCGAATGTCCTCCTGGAAAACACAAACATACCCATGCAGCCTGCTTTCCACCCGCCTGGACAGACAGAGAGGACTGCAGCAAGCCAGACACCCCAAACAAACTGCCCCTTGCCTCAACCTCTCTGCATAGATGCCAGCACCCACCCACTGGCTCTCTCCCCCATCTACCCCATGCAGTCAAACCTTTATCTCCCCCTTCCCAGGAGGCATGAGAGTGCTGACCTTCTGTCTGTCTCTCTCCACGCACAGATGGGACTCTCCAAACTCCACTCCCCTCTGAATCCCCCTCAGCCAATTACTCCTATTTTCCTCCCCCCCCCCCCATTCCCTCCTTGTCTTTCTTTTTGCCTGCTCTGGGAACTGCTCAGTTTCAAGCAAGCAGCTAGCTCCATTTAGCTGCTTGCTTAGCGAGACGAAGCCCCTCCTCCCACCGGTCAGCTGAGCTCCCTGCCTGCGCAGGAGCTTTGAACTTCTGAGTGGAGCTCAGAAAACAGCTGTGCGGCTGCACAGGCCGCCAGCTTACGGGGAACTGGTGATTTGCAAGGTTCTAGATACAGATGCAGATACAAATGTTGTGTCTGAAAATATGCGCCATAGATCTACACATCCATATCCGTGGGTGCAGATACCCACAGACAAAGTGGACGGCCGCAGATTCTAATTAAAATCTAAAATGTGTTTCATCAAGTAAACATATAACTGCTGGAAAATGTCATTGGTTACATGGGGGGAAGAGAGGGGGTACCAGGTCATACCCAGGAGCCAATGTGCAAGGGGAGCCAGCTTTTAAGCCAGCTTCCTGTGTGCACTGGCTCCCACCTCCCCACCCCCGGGCTGCTGTCTCTGATAGTGGCGACAGTGGTGGGTAGGAAGCAGCTCCCTGGGGGGTGATGCACTGGGAGATGGCTTGTAAGCCAGCTCCCACACGTACTGGGAGCCTGCGTGTAACCTTGACAGTTAACCGGCGAGCTCAGACTCATCGGTTAACCGTTACCGTCACCCCTGCACATCCCTCGCTCCAATTCCTCCCGACCCCCTCCAATAGGGTTTCCCTAACTACTCACGTACATGGCAATAGACACAGTACCAGAACGTGAGTACTTGGCAAGACCATGCTGCACACCAGACAGCCTCCATTTCTGCAGCAGGATGTGGGGAGAGACCTAACGAACCCTCTGCAGTCAAGTGCCTTTGAAGTGTCGCTCCCCAAAGAATCATCCCTGAACCCCCACCCCCCACAAGCCCGCAGGCTGCCCTCATGCGCAGTGCTGTGATCCTGGGGTAGGTGGGTCTGCGGCACCAGAGGGGGTAGGTTTGACAGGCGCAGGGAAGTACTCCGAACTTGGGCACTGCACCCCACAGATGGGCACACCCTTCCACAGGCAAACAGAACTCCCGCCGAGTGTGTCTATAAGCACCATCAATTCCAACACTGCATGCCCAGGGGCGCCCCTCAGCAGCCAGTAGCGGGGCCACTGACAACACAGGAAGACTTTAGACAAGGGAGGGACACCTAACAAGAAATCTATTCCCCGCCAAGTCAATCAGGCTAGCTCTCACCTGAAACGTGAGTCCGACAAAGCCCCTCCCATTGATTACAGACTCCCAGGGCGGGCAGAGCCCTCAGGAGTCAGCGAGTCCAGCCCCCTGCCCAAAGCAAGGCCAACCCAACTCAATCATCCCCGCCAGGCTTGGTCCAGTCGGGACTTAAACACCTCTAGGGATGGAGATTCCACCCCCTCCCCAGGGAACCCAGCCCAGCGCTTCCCCACCCCCCTAGGGAAACAGTTTTTCCTAATCTCCAACCTAGACCTGGATGGCTCACGTTGTCGGGCTCGTCGCATGGGTCCGTTCAGAGGACCGGTCTTTACTCAGTCCAGGCTTCGGAGCTGAAGCTGGACCCTCCCAGCCAGGGCTAGGGCGCTGCAGAGGGGCTGGCGCTACAAGGCCCCGTGGAAAGTCTCTGGAAAGCCGAGGAAGCTTCAGCAACCCTCCGAAAACACTGGGCTTTTTGGACGGCTGTCACCGCGGCAAGCACGTAGGCTCAGCGACCCAGGACTCTTCCTTAGGCAGAGCAGCACAGCCGGGTCCTACACTGAGTCAGCAGTGGCACAATTCATAGAAACAGCAAAGCCACAGGCCTGGGAGGGAAAGCCAGGAGCCTGGTTCACAAGCGCGCCAAGTCAGACAAGCTCACAGCCCACGAACAACGGGCTCATTGGCCGCATGGCCACCTCATCCTCCACTCCCATGTGAAATAGGCCTCGACGAAGCGCAGGAAAGTCCTGGGGCTTCATGCCAGGAGCCTCTAGTCCTTTGGGTTGGAAAACAAGCCCGGAAACAAACCAGACTGCAACTCGCATGTTATCTGCCTGGGTCACACAGCTGCGAGGACGGGCATGTGTTAGCATTGGCTAGCGCGCTTCGGCATCAACGCCCCCCTCACACACTTACCCATGCTACAGGCAGGGCTGGCTGGGCACAGGGCTAATTACCGAACCTTCCCCGCCCCACATTTCAAGCCACGCCCCCCTTGCCCAAACACACGTAACGCGGGCGACACAGCCCACTGCGTCCCGACCCACCCTCGCTCAGTTCTGCATGCCGAAAGCCTCTATTGGACAGCACCGGGCTCTCAAAGCGCCCCGCCTCCATCCGCGTTACGCCCACACGGGGGAGGCTACACTGGACCACGGCAGGGCCTCGGTTGCAAAGTGACTGAGCTGGGAAGGGCGCTGGACCTGCCGTGTGACTGAAGCCAGAAATAAATCACTCCTTGATGAGGGCCCAACCCAAACTAGCCCCCAGCAGAAACTATGCCCAGAGAATCCAGGCTCCCAGCAAATAGGGGTGCAAGCAGAGCTCTGGCTGGGACGGTCAGAAGCCAAGGAGAGTTAGGCTCCCAGGTACCACTGCACTCCAATGGCAGTTGAGTGGTTACCCCCGTGGGTGAGAAGGGGAGAAGGGACACTGAGATCTGGGCCCTACTGTCCAGGCCCACATCAGCTGGGCTATTGCCCCCACCCTCCCGTCGGGAAGCCTCCAGACTCAGCCGGAGGAGCAGGGGGGCGGTTTCAGCCGGACCGGGGGAGAGGTACCTCCGAGCTCAGCGCGCAGCAAGCGCCCTCTCCAACGCAGACGCCACGGTGGCTCTTCCTGGGGGGGGGCCCTCAGCATGCACAGCCCCAACCCTGGGCCCAGAGCGTAGTTGCGGGCTAAGGGCTTTGGTTGCAGAACGGAGGTCGCATGTGTGCGGAAGCAGGAAGCCGACCCCCAGGACCCCACACTAGAGCAGTGCATGACACGGAGAACAGCCAAGACTGCTGTGCGGGGACTGGCTACTCCGGCGAGCTCACCCACTAGGCCAGAGCCAGACTCAGCGCCTCCCCCCGCCCTGCAGGTGTCTCACCGACACGCGCCACTAAACTATCGGGGAGAGGAGGGCGATCCCTGTGTACACGGAGGGTGCTGCTGGGGGCGTGTCGGGACGGGACGGGACGGGACCCCCGATACCACACACAGCAAGGCCCCGTATGCACCGCAGATACGCGCAGGAGACAGCGCCAGGGGAGAGCGGGGCTGCCCTTGGGCAGGGCCACAGCTCAGCAATCACCCACGCCAGCGTCGGCGGACCCCAGTGGCAGGAGCGCTAAGCGGGGCAGGCACAGTTACCTGGGACCACACTGGCCAGACGCTCATGGGGGAGGGGAGCCCACTGCCGTGAACAGCTTGGCTGGAGTTTATTCCACGGGCAGCGGGGGCTTGTGGGTATGAACTGCTCTTTAGTAGCTGCAGGGAGACCGGGGGCTGGGGCGGTGCTGTCCTTGTCACGCAGGCGGGCTCTCTGGGTTAGTGCAAGGGAGGGGACAGGACTGAGCGGTGGGGGCACAGCTCGGCCACGTGGAAAGTGTAACATTTGTTTTCCAGGACGTTTATTACACAGCAAAGCCTGGAGGCCAGGCCCACAGCAAAACCCCGGGGCCAGCGCTCAAGCAAGATGTGGCTTGTCCCCAGCCACGGTTTCTCAGAAGGGCAACGGGCCGGCCAAAGCGTCTGGGAGGAGGATTTGAAGGGCAGAACGTCCTCCCGCCCGTCTTGGGGCGTCAAAGCAGCGTTACTGAACCCCTCTGTCCTCGCAGGGCATCTCCCTCTCGCTGCACGTCCATTATCATCACCTCCGTGTGCTGCCCGCGGCCGCCTTGCAGCAGGAGCCCTTCCCTCGTGTGCCCAAGGGCAGAGCAGTCGGACCAACCCTCAACCGCTTGCCTTTTTCTCTGCCCGCCGTTCATATTTCTAAGTGGCTCCAACATCGAAGCACCAGCCCCCACCCCTATGCCTGCCCCATGACGGCCAGGGGGCAGGACTGAAACAAGGGGGCTGGGCCCAGCCGTGCCTGGAAACGCGTGGGAAAGTGAGCAAAGCCGGCTCAGCACCGCATGCCCGTGTCTGCTTGGAACCAGTCTTCCTGGCCGGAGGAACTGGGAGAGGGGACCTGCCGGAGCCACTGAGGCAGGCGGGTTAGTGTAGTGCAAGAACGAGGCCAAAGGGAAGGGGGCATAAGGCAACCGGTGCCTTAGAGACATGGCGGCATGCTCCGGGGGTGCACCTTTCTGGCACCGGGCCCGGGAAGGCCCACGTACCGTCTGGGCTCCGCGACATCCTGCCCTACAGCTTTGTCCACAGCTGGCTTCCCCTCGCACTACCACCACCTCACAGCCCACGGCCCAACCCGGCCAGGCCCCTCGGCCCCGGCTGTGAACAGCAGCTGGAGAAACAAGGTGCTGGAGAGGGAAAGCAGCCCCTCCAGAGCTCGTCCCCTGCAGAAAGGGGAACCAGACACTCAGCTGTTACGAACTGCAGGGGCAGCCTGCACCCTCCAGGCACGTAGGGGACAAGCCCCCCCGGCCAATGAAAAGCTCCATACCCACCACCAAGCTGTTTTGTCCCGCCCACCCCGCCCCACCATTCCTCCTTCACTGTAAGCGGTTCAGCTGCTGCCTCAGGCTTCTGGGTGCCACCCAAGAGATCGTAGACTCATGGCCCACTGGACGAGGAAGGGCCCTTGAGAGGCAGCGAGTCCAGGCCCCTGCCCTCACAACAGGGCCAAGCACCGTCACAGCAGTTTCCAACCTTTTCCAGGTCGGGGCCTGTTTTGACAATTCAGGAAGACTTGGTGACCGAAGGCAATTCAAACACAGGGGGAGGCAGGAGGGCAGACACACCTGGGGACCTTTGGAAATGTAATGGCGACCATCTTTGGTTCCTAACCATCCCTGACAGGTGTCTGTCTGATCTGCTCTTCAATATCTCCATGGATGGAGACTCCAGACCCCCCCCCTCCCCGGGAGGCAATTGAGTCCAGGGTTTCCCCACCCTGACCGCTAGGATGTTCCTGTCCCAGCCCCAGCACCTGCTCCCCATGCCTTGGGCCACACGGCTCCAGGGCCTCTGGTCTCCGGCCCAAGCCAGAGGGTTGCACATGAAGGGAACGGTGCTGATAGCTGGTTAGAAACAAGAATACAAAAGTCAGGCCAGCGCCTGAGTTCAGTTGGCAGACAGGTCACTGGACTGCAGCAGGACTCCCCGGAGGCAGGCACAGGTGTATATGGTCCCAGGAGGGATCAGGGCTTGGCCCACACTGTTTAACGTTTTAGGGAGCAGGAACTGAGCCCATGCGGATGGTTCACAGCTGACAGAGGGTGAATTGTAACAGACCCAGTTGGCTCCCTTGGTAAAGGTGTATTTCGATGCGGCCACACGTCCCATAGCAGCTAGGAACAGAGACCATGGGCCATGCTTGCCAGACTCAGACTGGGCAGAGAAGCGCTGAGCCTCTAGGGAGCCATGCTGGTGAACCAGGGAACATGGGATCTTAGTGCAACATTATGGCCAAAAGGGTTACGAGGAGGCTTGGATGCACACGCAGGAGTGAAGTGATTAGTGCCACGGAATTTGGCACTGATGTGACCACTGCTGCATCCAGTCCTGGGGCCCACAATTCAAGGCCTATGCTGAAGTGGAGAAGGGGCTGAGAAGAGCCACGAGATGGACAGGTCCGTGATAGACTCCCACTAAATGAAACAAGGCCCCTTGGGGGAGGGTGAAGAACCATCCAACAGCAGCGGCAAAGGGAATGCGAGAGCCCATGGCTGGAAGAGGATGCTAGACAGTCAGGTTAGAAATAAGGGGCCCATTGTCAACAGGATTAGAATTAGTGCAGGTCAAGGCGGGCTCTCCGTCACCACCGGTGGTTTTGGGAACACTTTGCTCCCCCTCCACTAGGGATTGCTGGAGGGAGGTTCTGGCCTGGGGGGTAGTGGCAGAGTCTTAGATGCGAGGCTGGAAAGGGTCTGATTGCCGGTAGCGGAAGAATCAGTCCCAACGGCCTGGTGCCACTCATCCCACAATGGGCAAGTTCTCCAGTGCAGTCTCAGCTGGAGCATAACGCCATTTACTTTCCAACAGGGCTGCCTGCCGCTCCAGTGCTGCCCATCTCCACTAGCTCCAGTCACTGATACTTGGGGGCACAACGGTCCTGTCTAGCCTTGGAATCTCGGAATTCCTCAAACAGCTGTCACGACCCCAGTTTCGGGACCATCTGCCATGGACCAGCTCATCTGGACGTGCTCGTTAACAGAAGTGAGACCACCTGATCCACACTGAGGCCATTGGGTATGACCAGAGCAGACAGCTCTGCAGTTCTGTTTTACCTTCCATGCTGGCAACGGTCCCCGACAAAAGGAGAATGCCTCATTTATGGTTGCCACGCCGCCACCGACCACTTATGTAACACGCACCCCCCGTCGAAGGCCCTGAGCATCTGCATTCAAGTGTGTGCACCGTGTTCCCTCCACCCCAAAGGCAATTGAGATCACGAGTGGCTCTGAAACCCCAGTCTACGAATTAGTAACCAGCATCCTTCCCAGTGGCCCTTAAGAGAACACACTGCGGCTGAGCAGTGGGGGTGTGGCCAAGGGTTACAAGGGGCTCCAGGGAGAGCTGCGTTCTCGTAGCTGGGTAACCGCTGTTAGAGTCGATCCTTTGGCAGCGCTTTCAAGTCGGGGTGCCACTCGCTCTTGGCCCAGGGAGACAGCAGCGAATGACTGCAGGCTGCACAGGCCGACTCGCTTACTGAAGGGGAAGACTCACTATGGAGAGGGCCCGCGGGCGGGGAGACACTCCCGTTTCACCACGAGCGCTTTCCAGCCCAGCACACCACGAGCAGACAGCCCAGCGGGCAAACAGCCTCCCAAGAGCCATCCGCAGAGTTTGGGCAGCCTCGCTGAACTCGCCTGCTGAGAGCAGCTCTGAGTGAGCTCTGAAGATGAAAGCAGGGAAAGAAGAACGCGGCTCTAAAGTTTCACCCAGGGAGCCAGCAACAAGACGCAGACGGCAGGGGATCAGCCGGGAGGAATTAGAGCGCTTGCCTACGGCGATCCGAGCAGAGCCAGGGAGCAGTTTAATCTCCACCACTACGGCAGGAAGGGAGCCAGGCCAGGCCTGACCCCGCCATGGCGAAGATTAGTGATTCATCTGCTCAGAGAATGGTCCCAACCCGGAGAGGTTGGGAATATTTTTTCTGTAGATCAGCCAAGCAGAGGGAGTCTTATAAAAGACAGAGGCTCTTGCCCAAAGACAACACCTGGAAAGACACCATGCAGCAGACACCTCCACAGTGCCCAGAAGTCACCAATAGCCAGTTGTCTTCAGCAGCCAGCACGGTTCTCTCCCCTCTTCCAAACATCCCTCCACCACTCATCTCCCCAGGAAAGGAGCACTCAAGTCGTATGAAGCCTACGTTAGCAAGCCTTCAGCTGTAAAATTGATGTTTCAATAACTACAGACTGGTAGAATCTGAGATCACTCCAGCACACCAAGAGCTAAACCTGTTTATAGAAGATCAATAAGTGACAGACGGGCACCACATTTTCAACATACCCTCACTATAAATCCACACCTGCTCTAGCCTGGGCTTCAGAGGACACGGAACATGTGCAGTCCCCCAGACAAAGGGCACTGCTCTCCTTTCCACCAGTCTTCGACTCTCAGCCTCATTTCTAGGCCTAATGTATGGCCTGAGCCCCAAAGCCCTGGCCAGCCAAGATCCCTACTGGAGCAAGGTCGTCTTCTAGGTTGCAAACTCCTAAATGCCGGCCCAGGGTCATGTTCAGCATCAGAAAAACCCTGGTGGCAAATGAATGCCTGAAATCCAGCCGTGGCCACGGGCCTAACATGAAGCTATAGCTGCGTACCTGCATTCTTAGGCACCTCAACCCCTTTGAAAGCCAAGCCCTTAGTCCCAGGAGACAAGGCCCTTGCTTGTATCTGGAGGGCTGCTCACCAGTCAGTATTTTCTACAGATGTTTGGCTGAAACGGATCATACCCAACAGCCTCCAAGACTTTCGACGTTGGTCTACAGTGCCAAGAAATGCAGTAGGAGGGAGCTAAGATGCCAAAGGCACAAGGCACAAGAGAGTTAAAAGCTCTCCACAGTAGCTTATCTGACCCCCACGTGTATCTAGTACATGCCGACATTACAGCACTGAGGGAGAAAGGGCTAACGAGTCAATGGCTGCAGGTTGAAAGCAACCAAATCGAGTGAAATAAGACAGTTTAAAGAGTAATTATGCCCAGGCACAGTTTGCCAAGGGGGTGGTGGATTCTCCCTCACTATCACGTTTGAACACCGATGGGATATTTCACTAATGGGATGTCGACACTGCGTTCCTGTTTCAAGAGGGGAACGCAAATGCAGATGAACGAAATTGCAAATGAAGCGCGGATTCGAATTTCCCGCCCTTCTTTTGCATAATCAAGTCCGGGCACTGCTTCGAGCTACCCTATTTCGAAGGAAGAAAACGCTGCATAGACGTGGTTATTTCGAAAGAAAACCCTTGTTTAAGGGTTATTTCCAAAGAAGGGTTTTCTTTCGAAATAGCTGCGTCTACACAGTGTTTTCTTTCTTCGAAATAGGGTATTCCGAAACAGTGCCCGGACGCGATTATGCAAATGAAGTGCAGGCAATTCAAATCCGTGCTTCATTTGCAATTTTGCTCAGCTGTATTTGCATTCCTCTGGAAAGAGGAATGCAGTGTAGACAGACCCTCGGAGCGCTGCTCTCAGAAGGATTTGGGGGAAGGCCTCCGGTCTGTCTCACGCAGGCAGGACGCGCTGAAGGATCACAGTGGCCCCTTCCGGCTCTGGACACTCAGATTACACGGTAAGCACAAGAGCTGCAATAGTACCTGCTGGCAGGACCAGGCCTCTAGGGTACCTCGTAAGTGCCACAAGGCCTCGTCAGTGGCTGTCCGACCCTGGGACTGATTTTCCTCACTGGGCTTCAGTTCGTAGATTGCTTTTGCCTAATGAGCTGAAGAGAACAGCTGTCAGGCTCCCTACCCTTCAGTTCTCATGGTCCTGGGAAGTTGAGGAAGGTGTGAAATCCCATGGACATAGGAGCTCCGGGGTGCTGAGAGCTGAATATTGCAAGAGGATGGAGGAATTTGGGGGGTTTAGCCGTCCCATGGGGTGCACTCATCCAAGGCTGGCTCTACTCCTTACTGAGCTAGTAAGAGTTTGTAAAACCAGAACCAAGCCAGCTTAACCATAACATTTACAGAGCCTATTGTCTACGCAGGCCACGAGCTCCGCTATCAGCCACTTTGCCCGCCAAGCCAACGCTGACGCCCTAGGCTACGTTAGTTCAGTTGTTCAAGTGTCTGAGATGTACGAGAGAGACAATGACAACTCTGAACAGCACATTCAGTTACCAATACTGTCACTTTACAGACACCTAACTGCCCTGTAATCCCTAGTTATAAACTCCCCACAGCTGGGACAGCAGCCAGCTATATGAAGTCCATGAGCAAGATCTCCAAAGCTTCAGCATGTGAGGTCTTGAGTAAATATTAACATTCGCCTGAAACGGCTCATGTTGACCAAGTGTTATTTATGGATAAAATGTTTCATGTCAATGCACCTGGTAAGTGGCTGTTTCCAGAGTTTAATGCTTAGGTTTGGGGGAGGGTTAAAGGTATTGCAGTAAATGCTACCCGTATTCATACCCCCTGAACAACGTCAACATATCCTCTGGGTGTACAAATGTGTGTTCATCCAACCCACAGCTCCTAGAGCCATGTAGGCAGTGAGATGTTGTGCATTAGGCTCAGTTTTACCACCACAATCCCAGATCAGCGGGATAATTAAAAGCCTCAAGTCTGCAGCGTTCAGACGGCACCTCTAATGTGTATTAGGAGAACGCACAGGTGGGTAATGCTCTTACACCCCCAATGCAACTGCTGAGAAAGAGCACGGCCCCAAATGGCTCGCAGTTTGCTTGGTGACACCAAAGACATCCGGATAGCGAGTAGCCAGAGCTAGCTGGCCAATGAACCGACGGCGTGGGCAGAAGAGCCACACTTGCCTACAGACCCTGGAAGTTTCAGTCCTTAGATGTACAAAGATAGTGACAGCTGTTGTGGGTGCCTTTCAGCACCTCATTGGGGATTTTCATTGTGGGCCTCAAGTGCAACTGATAGCAGGGGATCTACTGAGGGAAAGAGACAGAAGCGGAACGTGTTACCACGACAGGAGAAATGCACCCACTGGTGTAACAGAGGCAGCGTGCAATGGAAAACCCCTGCTCGTCATGCACGTATGGATTAGAGCAGCAGCAATCCCAGGCTTCCTTAATGAGTGTAAGGGACAGTTTTAAGAACAGATGCAGAACACGGGGGAGGTGCCACATGAATGCTGAACACTGCTACTGCATGCGACTAGTAGGCTGAGAGGCAGCTGTCCGGCTCCCTCCCAGTGCCGCTCAAAGGGTATGTCTAGACTACATTGTTTTTTCGAAAAAACTGCCGTTTTTTTGAAAAAACTTCACCTGCATCCACACTGCAATTGCGTTTTCGAAATTAAATCAAAAGAACACAGGGGGGTTTTCAGCACCAGTAAACCTCAAATTACAAGGAAGGGCGGCTCTCACGAAAGTTCTTTCAAAGAAAGGCATGTGGACACAGAACAGGGACTTTTTCGAAAGAAGAGGCAATAAAAAGCCACAGGTGCCCTGGTGGCCATTGTGTGAATAGGAATCAGGGCTTTCTATCGAGAGCGCATCCGTGCAGTCTGGACGGTCTTTCGAAAAAAGCAGCTCACTTCTTCGATCTGGTTTTGAGGTGCGGATGCTCTTTCGAAAGAAGCTTGCAGTCTAGACGTACTCAAAGGGAGCCCACAGAAAGCCAGTTCACAGACCTACCAAATGGACTCCCCTACCCATGACTTGACTGATGCTGCTCTTCTCCTCGCCCAACCCTCCCTACCCAGGTACACAGCGTGGGGCTGAGTGGCTAGGATTAGGCTGCAAGACCTGAGGGGCAGGGGCTGTTTCTTCTTCCTACCTATCGTGAGCGTGGGGCTGCTTTGCACCGGGCCAGCCAGAAGTTCAGATGAGTTAATGGAAGGCATGGAGTCAAAGCTCTAGTTCATTCATCTGGACCTTCCTGATCACCCTGACGCGGATACACCCTTGGGAACGATCAAATCGCCCACAGCAAAAACTCAGGAGAACCCGGTCCCTGCTTTCAGCCCGCCAGCCTGGGACCACTCTTCCTGAAGGAAACACTTGAACCTCCCTGCTGGACCACTCGTGGGCAGGAATCCCAGCCTTCCCCACCGTGCATGGAAGGGATGGGCAGTGCTCAGCACATGGAGACGGCTGCAGATTAGCGCTGGCAGCTGCCACATGGCCTGCCCTGGCCACAGCTCCAGCCCTGGCGAAGGGCGGAAGCGAGAGCCAGGGCCACATGGGTGGCTGCTCAGTTGCCCCTGGGGAGGGGCAGCCACCTACCACACGGCCCTGCCCAGGAGCAGCTCAGCAACCACTGCACAGCTCTGCTGAGGAGGTGGGCGGGATCGGAAGTCTTGGTGCGCACCTTCGAGGGAACTATGCTCGGGACTAGTATTCGGTCCCCACGCAATTCTCACCGCAGCCTTGCAGAAAGCCAAAAGTTAACCAGCTTCAGCACAGTGGATTGGTCCTCCTCCCCCCCGCCCCCCCCCCGGCAGGGAGCACAAGCGCCTAGCTCACCACGCAGCGACAAAGTAGATGATCTACCCGGCATTGCTGGGGTCCTTAGCTCCAGTTTTGTTTTTCTTCATTTAAATCATCACTCTGGGGTGGGGCTGGGGAGGAGGGGTTCAGGACAGAGACTGCCCCAGGCCCCTCTCACAGCAGCTGCTTGGTGAGACGTGCCTCTCCATGGCTGCTGCAGCTCCAGCAGGCACAGCCGGAGGAGGGGTGGCACGTCCCCCGGCAGGGGCACATTCGTCTGCCCCCTGCACTGCCCAGCCAGAGCGAGAAGGGGTAGCGCTGCCAGGCCCAGAAGCCCGTCCTGTGCTTTAAGCATGTAACCTTCCTTCCTCAATCGGGAGAGCAATCGTCTCCAACGGACAGCCGTAACCACACACAAGGCACCTTCCTGAGCCACGCCACCACCTGCAGGTCTCAGAACAGGGGCAGCTGGAAGTGCTGCCCCCACTTAGACAAGAGCTGGGTGTCCCAAGTCAGAAAGTGCTCCCTTCCCCTACACCCAATCCCCTGCAGCATCTCGGCTCCTCCCCGGTACTCGAGTGTGCACCCCTGTCACGCACAGACCCGTAGCTCAGGGATGCAGAACCAAGGCCCGGAGCGGGAGGGGCCAGCTCCAGGTGTCACTGTAGACCTAGAGATACGGGTTCAACTCCCATGTTCGGAGGCCTGACACCTTGTCACCACAAAGCCACCCTTCCACGCAAATTCAGTCAGGTGCCTCGAGACATACGCGAGCCCTCAAAGACGGCATAAGAAACACAAGACACATCTGGACACAAAGCTAGCACAAGCAAGTCAAGCAACAGCCACTCGAGGACACGCCCAAGCCAGCCCTGCCGTCAGCTGGTGGGGGCAGGAAAACCACTTGCTGGTCACAGCTGCTTGCATTTCTCCAGGAACATTTTAAATGCTCCTCGGTCAGTCTGCCCAGGGAATCCCTGAAGCACCACAGGGTGATACACACCAGCCTTTCCCAAAGGAAATTCACAATCGTTTGCTTTGCTAGCCTGTAAGGGCGGCCTGTTGCTTTGTGGCAATCCAAAACCTTGAGTGCCCTCTTCCACAAAGGGCCCATTGTGCAACGCTGCCGGAACTCCCACAGCAAGGCAGCCAGCAGCAGCCTGCCCTAGTTTACCTATTCGCTGCAGGGAAGGAAGTGAACACTGAATTGTTTTGTCTTTCGGGGAAAATAATTCTAGGGCACTAGGCAGACAACTGGGAGAGGGCCCAGAGGCGGAAACAGGCTGTTTTAGAAGCAGCAGCTGACAAATTGCCACACAACGCTTCCCTCCCAGCAAAGCCCAGTACCGACCGAGGCTCAGGGAGAACACGCGGTGGGGTGCTCGTTTGTGGGAAAGCACACCCCAGGGCGAGAGCCAGTGTATCCCCAGTCAGCCGGGTTCTGTTCAGCTGCATAACCCTGTGTCTCTGTGACCAGACCTGCTCCTCACACCAGTCTGCCTTAGAGCAAGCAGCCATTTTACAGAATCCCTTGAGCCTGTAACCCTTAACACGAGTGATACAGCTGCACGTGAAATAAACCGAGCAGGAGAGCGCGCTGGCTTGAGACAGCCCAGCCCAGCCCCGGTCACATTAGCGAGGGCAGGGTCTGCCCAGCAACGTGGAACATCACCAAGGCAATGACCTTTGCAGGTCGGCTTTTGGCTAATTCAAGGCAGCGTGCTAGCATTTCAAAGGGCTCCGCTCACAGCAATGAAATGCAAGTCATACTAAGCTTCCCGACGCTGGATTGCTTCAACTCTCCTTCCCGCAAGGCGGCAATGCTCCAGGCTTGCCCTGGTGTCTCCAGCAACCGGATTATCTTTGGGGATTTCATCCACCAGGGACTTGTCCAGAGCCGGCGAGACAGAGGGAACGCGCAGTCCCCATCAGCCTGCGGTGCATGGAAGCTGCAAGCTGAGCAACGGCTAGGCCAAAGTCCATTCTGGTTTCCCCTTGCTGGCCTGAAGATGCCAGAACGGTCCGTGCACCCTGAAATGCTCCCCCGCATTCCAAGTCTCAGGGCTCGTAAGGGAGGGGCAGCTGGCCTCACACAGCGCCAGAGGCCAGCGTCCCACAAAATGGACACCGGCTGTATCTACCAGGGCCACCTACAAATGGCTGCAGATTAGCCCAAGCTCCTATTGCAAGGAGACACGCAAGAACCTCAGGCTGAGAACTGCCTGCCTGCGAGAGAGGCGGCAAGATAGGAAAGGGACCCGGGTCGCCCCCCCCCCCCCACACCTGCACATATTTACACAGCAGGCCCCCAATACCCTGGCACTTCTAGGGCCTCGAAGCATCTGTTTGTATTCCAGAGACGTCTGTCGCCTATCCAGCCTGGCTAAGGGATGGGTTGCTGGAGTCACTTGCTGCTCTGGAGATCAATCTTCTAGCGCTCGATTGAACGGGTCTAGTTAAGGCCTGCTAAATCATCTGAAGGCGGCTCCAGGCGCACTGGTATCCCTGGCAGTCATGAGGGGTAAGGGAAGCTGACAGAAGCATTTGTGCCTGTCGGCCTCCCTCTGTGACGCCTGTGCCAAGCTCAGCTTAAGGGAAGCAAACTCCAGCTACATATTTTGTGTAGCTGGAGTTGTGTACCTTAACCCAACCTTCGGGATCAAGCTGGCCTACGGGATCAAGCTAATTTAGTAAAAGATTCAAAACAGAACAGGATTTTCCTGGTACCTCTTCCTCCAGGGAAGGTCTGTTTCCCAGGTGAAGCAAACACCCCCTTGCCAGCTGACAGTCCCCCAAGAGACATACTGTAGCCTGCTCCTTCCTGTGGGAATACAACCGGATCCCTGTTTTCTTCTGCAAAGCCTATTCCTCTCCAGAACGACACACAGTTTGGGAGTCACCATGTGGGAGGAATACACTAGGGATGTAATAGTGCAGTCGATTAACAGATAAGCAAAAGCTTACAGGTTAACGCTACAGACTACACACATTCCGCCCTCCTTGCCCAAGTCAATTTTTTAGCAAGCTGGCCAGCAATGGGTCTGGGACCTACCCCCGCTGCGGCTCTGCATTTCAAGTGTATTAGGAGCTAGGCTGGCAAGCAGCCTGGTTCAGTTCTGCCTTATGCCAGGTCCGGGAGTACAGACCTCCCCCCGACCCAGAGAGAGGCTGCTGCCTCTGTATCAGAGGCAGCAGCATGGGGCGATAGGCAGCCAGTCCACAAGAGGAGCTGGTTTTTAAACTCCCCTTGCAGACCATCTCCCGCATGGCACTCCACACTGCAGCTGCTGATTCAGCGGCAGCAACAAGGATGGCAGGGGGCTCCTCGGGAGTGGGCCGGAGCACACTGGATGCCAGCCCCGCCTGGGTACTATAGAATACTCGACTAACCGGTAAGAACTCAGGAGGTTACTCAGCTATTCAATTAACCGATATTTAACGTCCCTAGAATACACCAGGAGCAAGGTGATGCCTCAACCATGAGATCAGGGGCCATAGAAAGAGCAAGGCCCCACCTCAGACACTGTCTGGGGCAAGGCCCTTCGGAGCGACCATGGGAAAACACCTGCCCCCTTGGTGAGCAGCAAACCAAGGAAGAAATAACCCCCTGCATCTTCTCCTTGGCAACCATCATGCTCAGGAGCAGAGACTCTCGCTCAAGCCTTAGAGAGGAGAATCCAGAACTGCACTGAAGAGCACAGACCCTGGGCGCTGGGTTTGATGAGGGGACCCCCCCACCAAAGCAGGACTGTGGTGTGATGGCCCCGTTTGCTGGAGCTCCCAGGAGGTCCAGGCACACCGTGCAGGGTGGGCGTTTGGGAGAGTCTGAGGGGTGGAGGGTCCCAGGACACCTGTCAGACCCAGCCCTTGGGCATGCCCAGGCACACTGTGCAGGGTGGGCGTTTGGGAGGGTCTGAGGGGTGGAGGGTCCCAGGGCACCTGTCAGACCCAGCCCTTGGGCATGCCCAGGCACACTGTGCAGGGTGGGCGTTTGGGAGGGTCTGAGGGGTGGAGGGTCCCAGGGCACCTGTCAGACCCAGCCCTTGGGCAGGCCCAAGCACAGCGTGCAGGGGTCCAGCAGGGAATCGTGAGAGGGTCCCAGGAGGATGGGGGTAGGTGGCAGACTGAAGACATGGGAAAGTCCAATCATGCTGGGTGTGGGGGGGAGTGTCCCGGGGATTCCAGATCCAGCAGGCCAAGGGCTTGGAGAGGCCCAGGGACACAGCGCAGGGTGGAGGATACCAGGGAAGTCCACAGGGTGGGGTAGGGGAAGGGAGGTCAAAGCACACTGGGCACAGGAACCCAGGGTGGAAAGGGGAGCCTGGGGGGGGGGGGGGGGGAGGAAGGTATCTGGTAGACAAAGATCAAGGAACGGACAGGCACACCACACAAGGAGGAAGGAGCTTGGGGAGGAGGGGACCTGGTAGACCGAGGCTTTGGGCAGGGCCAGGAACACCGTATGGGGTGGAGGAGAGTTGGGGAGCCCAGGAGGACTTGGGGGATATGAGGGGGTACCTGATAGACCGAGGCCTTGGGCAGGTCCAGGCACACCGCGCGGGCGGGGTCCCGGGGGGTCCCGCAGGGGGGGTCCCGGGGGGTACCTGGTAGACCGAGGCCTTGGGCAGGTCCAGGCACACTGCGCGCGGGGGGGGGTCCCGCAGGGGGGGGTCCCGGGGGGGTACCTGGTACACCGAGGCCTTGGGCAGGTCCAGGCGCACCGCGCGGGAGGGTCCCGCGGTACCTGGTACACCGAGGCCTTGGGCAGGTCCAGGCGCACCGCGCGGGGGGTCCCGCAGGGGGGGTCCCGCGGTACCTGGTACACCGAGGCCTTGGGCAGGTCCAGGCACACCGCGCGGGGGGGTTCCGCAGGGGGGGTCCCGCGGTACCTGGTAGACCGAGGCCTTGGGCAGGTCCAGGCACACCTCGCGGGGCGGGGTGGGGGTCCCGCAGGGGGGGTCCCGAGGGGTCCCGCAGGGGGGGGTCCCGGGGGGGTACCTGGTAGACCGAGGCCTTGGGCAGGGTCCAGGCACACCGCGCGGGGCGGGGTGGGGGTCCCGCAGGGGGGGTCCCGCAGGGGGGGTCCCGCAGGGGGGTACCTGGTAGACCGAGGCCTTGGGCAGGTCCAGGCACACTGCGCGGGGGGGTCCCGCAGGGAGGGTCCCGGGGGGGTACCTGGTAGACCGAGGCCTTGGGCAGGTCCAGGCACACCGCGCGGGGGGGGTCCCGCAGGGGGGGTCCCGGGGGGGTACCTGGTAGACCGAGGCCTTGGGCAGGCCCAGGCACACCACGCGGGGGGGGTCCCGCAGGGGGGGTCCCTGGTAGACCGAGGCCTTGGGCAGGTCCAGGCACACCGCGCGGGGGGGGGTCCCGCAGGGGGGGTCCCGCGGTACCTGGCAGACCGAGGCCTTGGGCAGGTCCAGGCACACCGCGCGGGGGGGGTCCCGCAGGGGGGTCCCGAGGGGTCCCGCAGGGGGGTCCCGAGGGGTCCCGCAGGGGGGTCCCGGGGGGTACCTGGTAGACCGAGGCCTTGGGCAGGTCCAGGCACACCGCGCGGGGGGGGTCCCGCAGGGGGGTCCCGAGGGGTCCCGCAGGGGGGGTCCCGGGGGGTACCTGGTAGACCGAGGCCTTGGGCAGGTCCAGGCACACCGCGCGGGGGGGTCCCGGGGGGGTACCTGGTACACCGAGGCCTTGGGCAGGTCCAGGCACACCGCGCGGGGGGGTCCCGCAGGGGGGGTCCCGCGGTACCTGGTAGACCGAGGCCTTGGGCAGGTCCAGGCACACTGCGCGGGGCGGGGTGGGGGTCCCGCAGGGGGGGTCCCGAGGGGTCCCGCAGGGGGGGTCCCGGGGGGGTACCTGGTAGACCGAGGCCTTGGGCAGGTCCAGGCACACCGCGCGGGGTGGGGGTCCCGCAGGGGGGGTCCCGCAGGGGGGTACCTGGTAGACCGAGGCCTTGGGCAGGTCCAGGCACACCGCGCGGGGGGGTCCCGCGGTACCTGGTAGACCGAGGCCTTGGGCAGGTCCAGGCACACCGCGCGGGGCGGGGTGGGGGTCCCGCAGGGGGGGTCCCGAGGGGTCCCGCAGGGGGGGTCCCGGGTAGACCGAGGCCTTGGGCAGGTCCAGGCACACCGCGCGGGGCGGGGTGGGGGTCCCGCAGGGGGGGTCCCGGGGGTCCCGCAGGGGGGTCCCGGGGGTCCCGCAGGGGGGGTCCCGCAGGGGGTACCTGGTACACCGAGGCCTTGGGCAGGTCCAGGCACACCGCGCGGGGGGGTCCCGCAGGGGGGTACCTGGTAGACCGAGGCCTTGGGCAGGTCCAGGCACACCGCGCGGGGGGGGTCCCGCAGGGGGGGTCCCGCGGTACCTGGTACACCGAGGCCTTGGGCAGGTCCAGGCACACCGCGCGGGGGGGGTCCCGCAGGGGGGTCCCGAGGGGTCCCGCAGGGGGGGTCCCGGGGGGTACCTGGTAGACCGAGGCCTTGGGCAGGTCCAGGCACACCGCGCGGGGGGGGGTCCCGCAGGGGGGGTCCCGGGGGGTACCTGGTAGACCGAGGCCTTGGGCAGGTCCAGGCACACCGCGCGGGGGGGTCCCGGGGGGGTACCTGGTACACCGAGGCCTTGGGCAGGTCCAGGCACACCGCGCGGGGGGGTCCCGCAGGGGGGGTCCCGCGGTACCTGGTAGACCGAGGCCTTGGGCAGGTCCAGGCACACCGCGCGGGGCGGGGTGGGGGTCCCGCAGGGGGGGTCCCGAGGGGTCCCGCAGGGGGGGTCCCGGGGGGGTACCTGGTAGACCGAGGCCTTGGGCAGGTCCAGGCACACCGCGCGGGGCGGGGTGGGGGTCCCGCAGGGGGGGTCCCGCAGGGGGGTACCTGGTAGACCGAGGCCTTGGGCAGGTCCAGGCACACCGCGCGGGGGGGTCCCGCGGTACCTGGTAGACCGAGGCCTTGGGCAGGTCCAGGCACACCGCGCGGGGCGGGGTGGGGGTCCCGCAGGGGGGGTCCCGAGGGGTCCCGCAGGGGGGGTCCCGGGTAGACCGAGGCCTTGGGCAGGTCCAGGCACACCGCGCGGGGCGGGGTGGGGGTCCCGCAGGGGGGGTCCCGGGGGTCCCGCAGGGGGGTCCCGGGGGTCCCGCAGGGGGGGTCCCGCAGGGGGTACCTGGTACACCGAGGCCTTGGGCAGGTCCAGGCACACCGCGCGGGGGGGGTCCCGCAGGGGGGGTCCCGCGGTACCTGGTACACCGAGGCCTTGGGCAGGTCCAGGCACACCGCGCGGGGGGGGTCCCGCAGGGGGGTCCCGAGGGGTCCCGCAGGGGGGGTCCCGGGGGGTACCTGGTAGACCGAGGCCTTGGGCAGGTCCAGGCACACCGCGCGGGGGGGGGTCCCGCAGGGGGGGTCCCGGGGGGTACCTGGTAGACCGAGGCCTTGGGCAGGTCCAGGCACACCGCGCGGGGGGGTCCCGGGGGGGTACCTGGTACACCGAGGCCTTGGGCAGGTCCAGGCACACCGCGCGGGGGGGTCCCGCAGGGGGGGTCCCGCGGTACCTGGTAGACCGAGGCCTTGGGCAGGTCCAGGCACACCGCGCGGGGCGGGGTGGGGGTCCCGCAGGGGGGGTCCCGAGGGGTCCCGCAGGGGGGGTCCCGGGGGGGTACCTGGTAGACCGAGGCCTTGGGCAGGTCCAGGCACACCGCGCGGGGCGGGGTGGGGGTCCCGCAGGGGGGGTCCCGCAGGGGGGTACCTGGTAGACCGAGGCCTTCGGCAGGTCCAGGCACACCGCGCGGGGGGGTCCCGCGGTACCTGGTAGACCGAGGCCTTGGGCAGGTCCAGGCACACCGCGCGGGGGGGTCCCGCAGGGGGGTACCTGGTAGACCGAGGCCTTGGGCAGGTCCAGGCACACCGCGCGGGGGGGGTCCCGCAGGGGGGGTCCCGCGGTACCTGGTACACCGAGGCCTTGGGCAGGTCCAGGCGCACCGCGCGGGGGGGTCCCGCAGGGGGGGTCCCGGGGGGTCCCGCAGGGGGGGGTCCCGGGGGGGGTACCTGGTACACCGAGGCCTTGGGCAGGTCCAGGCGCACCGCGGGGGGGGTCCCGCAGGGGGGGTCCCGGGGGGTACCTGGTACACCGAGGCCTTGGGCAGGTCCAGGCACACCGCGCGGGGGGGGTCCCGGGGGGGGTCCCGCAGGGGGGGGTCCCGGGGGGGGTACCTGGTACACCGAGGCCTTGGGCAGGTCCAGGCGCACCGCGGGGGGGGTCCCGCAGGGGGGGTGCCGCGGTGTACCTGGTACACCGAGGCCTTGGGCAGGTCCAGGCACACCGCGCGGGGGGGTCCCGCAGGGGGGGTCCCGGGGGGTCCCGCAGGGGGGGTCCCGGGGGGGTCCCGGGGGGTACCTGGTACACCGAGGCCTTGGGCAGGTCCAGGCACAGCGCGCGGGGGGGTCCCGCAGGGGGGGTCCCGGGGGGTCTAGCGGGGGGGTCCCGCAGGGGGGGTCCCGCAGGGGGTACCTGGTAGACCGAGGCCTTGGGCAGGTCCAGGCACAGCGCGCGGGGGGGTCCCGCAGGGGGGGTCCCGCGGTACCTGGTAGACCGAGGCCTTGGGCAGGTCCAGGCACACCGCGCGGGGGGGGTCCCGGGGGGGGTCCCGCAGGGGGGTACCTGGTAGACCGAGGCCTTGGGCAGGTCCAGGCACACCGCGCGGGGGGGTCCCGCAGGGGGGGTCCCGCAGGGGGGGTCCCGGGGGGTCCCGGGGGGTACCTGGTACACCGAGGCCTTGGGCAGGTCCAGGCACAGCGCGCGGGGGGGTCCCGCAGGAGGGGTCCCGGGGGGCCCCGCAGGGGGGGTCCCGGGGGGTCTCGCAGGGGGGGTCCCGGGGGGGGGTCCCGGGGGGTACCTGGTAGACCGAGGCCTTGGGCAGGTCCAGGCACAGCGCGCGGGGGGGTCCCGCAGGGGGGGTCCCGGGGGGTACCTGGTACACCGAGGCCTTGGGCAGGTCCAGGCGCACCGCGCGGGGGGGTCCCGCAGGGGGGGTCCCTGGTACACCGAGGCCTTGGGCAGGTCCAGGCACACCGCGCGGGGGGGTCCCGCAGGGGGGGTCCCGGGGGGTACCTGGTACACCGAGGCCTTGGGCAGGTCCAGGCACACCGCGCGGGGGGGTCCCGCAGGGGGGGTCCCGGGGGGTACCTGGTAGACCGACGCCTTGGGCAGGTCCAGGCACACCGCGCGGGGGGGTCGCGCAGGGGGGGTCCCGGGGGGTACCTGGTACACCGAGGCCTTGGGCAGGTCCAGGCACACCGCGCGGGGGGGTCCCGCAGGAGGGGTCCCGGGGGGTACCTGGTACACCGAGGCCTTGGGCAGGTCCAGGCACACCGCGCGGGGGGGTCTCGCAGGGGGGGTCCCGGGGGGGGGGGTCCCGCGGTACCTGGTAGACCGAGGCCTTGGGCAGGTCCAGGCACACCGCGCGGGGGGGGGTCCCGGGGGGGGTCCCGCAGGGGGGGTCCCGCGGTACCTGGTAGACCGAGGCCTTGGGCAGGTCCAGGCACACCGCGCGGGGGGGGTCCCGGGGGGGGTCCCGCAGGGGGGGTCCCGGGGGGTACCTGGTACACTGAGGCCTTGGGCAGGTCCAGGCGCACCGCGCGGGGCGGGGTGGGGGTCCCGCAGGGGGGGTCCCGGGGGGTACCTGGTAGACCGAGGCCTTGGGCAGGTCCAGGCACACCGCGCGGGGGGGGTCCCGCAGGGGGGGTCCCGGGGGGTCCCGCAGGGGGGGTACCTGGTAGACCGAGGCCTTGGGCAGGTCCAGGCACACCGCGCGGGGGGGGTCCCGCAGGGGGGGTCCCGGGGGGTCCCGCAGGGGGGGTACCTGGTACACCGAGGCCTTGGGCAGGTCCAGGCACACCGCGCGGGGGGGGTCCCGGGGGGTCCCGCAGGGGGGGTCCCGCAGGGGGGGTCCCGGGGGGGTACCTGGTACACCGAGGCCTTGGGCAGGTCCAGGCACACCGCGCGGGGGGGTCCCGGGGGGGTCCCGGGGGGGGTACCTGGTAGACCGAGGCCTTGGGCAGGTCCAGGCACACCGCGCGGGGGGGGTCCCGCAGGGGGGGTCCCGGGGGGGGGGTCCCGGGGGGGGGTCCCGGGGGGGGGGTCCCGGGGGGGTACCTGGTAGACCGAGGCCTTGGGCAGGTCCAGGCACACCGTGCAGCACAGCACCGAGTACAGTCGCTCCTCCAGCTTGACGCTGCCCTCGGCCCCGCCCGGCCCCGCCGCCTTGAGGCGCTTCTTGGGCGGCGCGTCGGGGTCGGCGGCGGGCTCCGCGTGCGGCCGGGCCCCGCCGAGCAGCAGCCCCGGCTCCTCGGGCCCCGCCGGCCCCGCCGCCTCGCCCAGCGCCGCCGCGGAGGAGGCCGCGGCCGAGGAGGAGGCGGAGGCCGCGCCGCCCCCGCCGGGCTCCCGCTCCTCCGCCCCGGACATGGCGCCGCCGCCCCGCGCTGCTGCCGGCCCGACTCCGCCGCCGCTTCACCCCGCCAGCGCCGCCATCTTTGTTTGGCCGCCGCCTCCTCCCGCTGCCGCGGCGCCGCGGCCCCGCCAATCAGCGCGCCGCGGGGGCGGGCCCGACGCGCCGCCCGCCTACCAGCACAAAGGCCGCCGCCCCGCCCCCCGGCCTGGCCCCGCCCCCGCCGCTGGCCTCTTCTGAGGGGCTCTTTCCCGAACCCGGAGAAGGAACAAAACAGCGGGGGAGGGGCTAGAGGGAGGGAAGGACTCAGGGGGCGGGGCTAGCGGTAGTGGGCGGGGTCATAGGGCTGCCGAAGGGAAGGGCTGCAAGGGGACCGGATCGAATCGGAGGGGAGGGGCTAGGAGGGAGGGAATGGGTGTTGGGGCGGGGCTCCATAGAGTGGGCGGGGCTAGCGTGGGGGTGGAGCTACAGAGCCGCCGAGGCTAAAGGGGGGGGGAGACGGAAGGGGAAGGGCTCCAAGGGGAGGGGATGGGCGATGGGGCGGGGCTACAGGTGGTGGGAGGAGCTGGCGTGGGGGCGGGGCTATCGAGCTGGAGGGGCTATTGGGGGAAGGGAGGGGGCTAAATGCCGGAGGGGACGGTGGGGGGGAGAGAGGAGAGGAAAGAAAAATGCTGCCGCGAAACCAGAGGGGAGGGGCTAGAAGGGAGGGACTGGCTGGAGGGGCGGGGCTACATGTAGTGGGCGGGGCTATCGTCGGGGCGGGGCTAGAGATCCGGAAGGGCTAAAGGGGCGAAGGGGGAAAGGGCTGCAGGGGGACCGGACAGGATCGGAGGGGCGGGGCTAGAAGGGAGGGACTGGGTGATGGGGCGGGGCTCCATGGAGTAGGCGGGGCTAGCGTGGGGGAGGAGCTAGAGGGCCAGGGAGCCTAAAGGAAAGGGAATAGATGCGGGATGGGGGAGAAGGGCTGCAAGGGGAGGGACTGGGTGATGGGGGCGGGGCTAGAGAGCTGCGGGGTAAAGGGGGACGGGAGGAGGGGAGGCGGCTAGAGATGGGAGAAGGTGCTGCAGATGAGGGGGCAGCGCCTTGGGGCGGGAGGTGCCGGAGTGGGCAGGTCTAAGGGATAAGAGCAGCTGGGGGAAGGCAGGCTTGGGAAAGGGGGTGGCACAGGACGAGTGGGTGGGGAGGACAAAGCCCCACCAGACATTCCCCCACTACCCCTCCCTTTTTGCATGGCATTTAGTCTCCTTCCCCTGCTCCTGGCCTGCCCCGCCACAGTGCCGGGGGATGCTCACCAGTCAGGCTGACATTAGATGGGCCTGCTGATCCCATGTTTTCAAATAGTTGGCCGGAAAACTGAGCAGAGGGAGGAGCTGCTGCAATGGGGGAGCCTGGCCCTGCACCATCTCCCTGCCAGTGGGAAGCTGATGCTCCGGGGGGGGGGGGGGAGGGAGACAAGTCTGGAGCCTATCGGCCACTGACCGCTGTGGGGGGAGGGTGAGCTCGGGCCACCTGGAAAGCAGTCGTGGACCACTCCTGCAGACCGCAGTGTGAGCGCCATGGTCCTAGGGCATCTCCCTTCCTAGGGCAGTTGGGTTTCTGGGGCTTCCCCTGCAGTGGTGAGAGGTGCCCCCTTCCCCTCTCCCCGTTGCTGCACCAGTGCAAAGCTGCCTGCCTCGGAACTGTGCTGGGGCAGCCACATGGCTACCGCAGCGGCTAGGCACTGCCAGCTGTAGCACATCAGGCTGGTGTGGGTTGCTGCGTGCCTGGCCTTTGTTTCGCACTGCCCATGCCGGATACGTGGCATGCCACGCTGTGGGCAGGAAGGTGCAAATGGCGGATTAGAAGTTGTGCTGGGCCCCAGGAGGAACAGTTGCCTTTTCTGCCTGACCAGTGCTTTCTGGGTGACGTTTCTTTGGGCAGGGACACACAGAACCCAAACGCCCCAGCCAGTCGCAACCCAGACGCGTTTTTAGCCTTTCCGGAACTGTATAAACAATAACCTATTGTTCCTAGCTCATAGGGATGCCCTTGTGCTTGGAGATGATACTCCCTTGATGTTGAAATCTGGAGGGGGAAAAAAGGGAGGGAGCAATTTGCATATTAGTAGCACCTATCTAGCCAGCCATCTCCTTCCACCCTTGTGGACCTGGCCGGTCACATCAGAGTCCCCCCTGGCTGGTCTGGACCCTGCATCCTGAGGTAACCAAGCAGGAAATGACTGTGTGAATGCTGCTGCCCAGGAGAAGGGAGAGTTGCTACTTTTAACTTTCCAGCTCTTCCCAGCCTGTAATCATCCGTCTGGCCGACCGCCAGAGCCTGGTTCTCCTCCTACAGCAGAAAGCAATGGGCCCAGCTCTGAAAGTGCCAAGGACCCCTGGGTTCCTGCAGACTCTGCAGGGCCAGGCCCCAAGATCTGGAATGTGATTTTGGGTCAAAAGTGACCAGCCGAAGACTATTTCAAAAACTTCTGCTTGTGCCTTTGGTGCATCTTTCTGATGGACAAAATGGTCAGATGGGTTTTGTTTGATATTTTCTTTTTACCTTTAGCAATATCAGCTCTTCCCTGGTTTCACTGAAGGGTGCAAGGGGAAGCAGGGGTGGGGAAATGGGGTGTCTGGCAGTTGTTCTATTGCTTCTGGGGTAGCCGAGTTAGTCTGTACAGGATAAACTTCAAAAACAACAAATGGTCTGGTAGCACTTTATAGACTAACAAAACATGGAGAGGGTATCATGGGCTTTCGTGGGCACAGCCCACTCCTTCAGATGACTGGAGTTTTGAGTTTAGGATGTGCAGACCCAAATTAAATAGGGGAAAAAGGGGGGGGGGAGAAACAAGGAGCAGAGGGTACGGAAATATCAAAGGGAAAACCAGGAAGGCAGAACTGGGAATCAGTGTTCTGTTGTGAGCCCTCGTCCCGACACAGCAGGGCCTTGGTAACTGGGGCACAAGCAGACAATGTGCCTTGAGCCCGCCGGTCATGCACAGGGGAGGGGATCCTCCCTGGGAAGCAGGGCTTTGGGCGTCACTGTCAATAATCAGCCAAGCAGGAGCGCCCAGGGGGACGCTGGGGCCAAGGGCTAAGTGGTCCTGGGACGCATGAAGCGGGAGATCTGCGGTAGCAGTGCAGGGTGATTCTCCCTCTGTGCTTGGCCCCAGTGCGACCGCTACGGGATCCTGTGCCCAGTTCTGGTGCCCACTGTTCCAGAAGGACGCTGGTACGTTGGAGGGGGGTCGACGAGGAGTGGGGGGACCTTTTTCGGGCCAGGGGCCGCACACAAGTGAGAAGCAGAAAACCCCCAACCCGCACTGACGAGGCCCCCGCCTGAGGAGAAAAACACCCCCCATGTTCCCCTTGCACAGCAGTGCTAGGAGGGGGGAGGCTAGTGGATTTTGTGGGCTCCAGCCCCAAGGAGGAATGGGGGCCTGAAGCACTAGCAAAGGCTCCCCAAAACTGGGGGGAGCGCCGAGCCTCAGAGGCTGGAACCAGGCAAGCTGGGGGCCACATCCGGTGCCTGGGCCTAAGGCTCCTCCCACAAAAGACCGGAAGACCTGGCATGTAATGATAAAGTCAAGACGCTCAGTCTCTGTAGCTGGGTTCAGGGGTGCCTGGACACCTTTCATCCTGGGCTCTTCGCTCTAGCAAGTCTAGTTCAGCGGGGGGCTCCCTTGGGCCACATGCAGCCCACTGGGGCCCCACCGGTGTCCCACAGACCCCCGTCCGCCCCCTCCCCCACAGGCAGGAGGGGGAGGAGCAGGAAGAGTGCGTGAGGGGCAGGGGACAAGGGGGCAGAAGGGGTGCGTGGACCGCAGGCTGCCCACCACTGGTCATGCAGCCCACTGCGACGAAGGACCACTCCTGCAGCCCACTCTCTAGTCTTGGTTGTCCAGGGCTGGACCCTGAAGCTAGACAAAGCCGGGATGAAAATGTCCCGTCCACTGGATGGTTCGGGGGGGTCGATCTAGGCCCCGCACTATGGGGGACCCTGTGCTTCAGGGGATTCTGGGCCTGGGCGGTGCAGGGGCTGCCCCCTCCTGAGAGGAGGGGTCAGGGGCTTTGGAGGTGGGGCGGGAAGAGGAGGGACTGCAGGAGCATCATGCAGGATGCTTGTCTGTCACTGTCATCGCAGGGGCTGCCTATCACTGTGGGCCAGAGGCTGTCTGTCATTCCATGGGGCTGCCTATCACTGTGGGCCAGAGGCTGTCTGTCATTCCATGGGGCTGCCTGTCACTGTGGGCCAGAGGCTGTCTGTCATTCCATGGGGCTGCCTGTCACTGTGGGCCAGAGGCTGTCTGTCATTCCATGGGGCTGCCTGTCACTGTGGGCCAGTGGCTGTCTGTCATTCCATGGGGCTGCCTGTCACTGTGGGCCAGTGGCTGTCTGTCATTCCATGGGGCTGCCTGTCACTGTGGGCCAGTGGCTGTCTGTCATTCCATGGGGCTGCTGTCACTGTCCTCCCAGAGGCTGCCTGTCATTCCATGGGGCTGCCTGTCACTGTCCTCCCAGAGGCTGCCTGTCATTCCATGGGGCTGCCTGTCACTGTCCTCCCAGAGGCTGCCTGTCATTCCATGGGGCTGCCTGTCACTGTCCTCCCAGAGGCTGTCTGTCATTCCATGCGGCTGCCTGTCACTGTCCTCCCAGAGGCTGTCTGTTATTCCAGAAAAAACGTCAAACACAACGAACAGTCCCGTAGCACCTTAAAGACTAACAAACCATCATGAGCTTTCGTAGGCACAACCCACTTCCTCAGATGGCTAGAGCATGAATAGTCCAGATCCAAGAATAAGTAAAGGAAGGGGAGGGGAGGGAAGGAAAGGGGGGGTGAATTAGATTGTTCAAGTTACAAGAAGTAGATAAGAACAATTGCACCTCTAAGTACCCACTGGTTGGTTGGTTAAGTCCTTAGGCTGTGGAAGGCAGTGTGCTCGCCAGCCAATGTCTATTCATACTTCTATGATAGGAATCAAACTTGTAAAAGAAGTTAAGTTCCAACCCTTCCCCTGTGTATTTGGCCTGTGGAATTGGCCTGAAACAACACGGTAACTTGGAGATCCATTAATGAGTGCCCAGGCAGGCTAAAGTGTTCTCCGACAGGTTTCTGTGTGTTGCCTTTTCAGAGATCTGATTTGTGTCCATTAATTCTTTCCCATAGAGACAGTCCAGTTTGGCCAATATCCATGGCTGAGGGGCATCGCTGGCATAAATCACACAGCGTGTAGTCAACCTGTGGAACTCCTTGCCAGAGGAGGCAGTGAAGGCTAGGACTATAAGAGAGTTTAAAGAGAAGCTAGATAATTTCATGGAGGTTAGGTCCATAAAAGGCTATTAGCCAGGGGATAAAATGGTGTCCCTGGCCTCTGTTTGTCAGAGGCTGGAGAGAGATGGCAGGAGACAAATCGCTTGATCATTGTCTTCGGTCCACCCTCTCTGGGGCACCTGGTGCTGGCCACTGTCGGCAGACAGGATACTGGGCTAGATGGACCTTTGCTCTGACCCAGGATGGCCGTTCTTATGTTCTTAGTAGCGGATGTCCAGTTAAATGAGCCTCTGTTGTGGTGGCTGATGTAGTTGGGTCCAGTGATTAACTGGCTGGTGTAGCTGTGTGGGCAGAGTTGGCACCGGGGCTGATTGCAGGGGTGGGTTCCTGGATGATTATGATGGAGGCGTGTTGTGTGGTTACTGGAAAGAATGCGTCTGAAGTTAGGGGATTGTCTGTAGGTGAGGACTGGCCTTTCCCCAAGGCCTCTGAGCGTGACGGGTTATTTTCCAGGACAGGTTTTATGAATGTGATGTGTAGATCCTGTAGACGTTCGTCTGTGGGATTGGAGCACTGTTGGTTGTATCTTAGGGCTTGGCTGTATACAGTAGATTGAGAAATGTGGGATGGAAGCTAGAGACATGAAGGTGGAGCGAGCTCGGAGACCCCAGCTGACCCCGGGCTCTGTGCAGCGCTGCGCTCTGAAACGCCGAGGGGGGCCCGGTGCCAGGCTCCACGTGGCGTTTCAAAGTGGCAGTGCTGCATGGAACCCAGGTCAGAGGGGGAGTCGCCCGCTGGCCCCAGGCTCCACTGCTGCTTGGACGTATCCCCTCTTTCTGACAGAAGCAGCAGGGGTGAGGGAGCGACTAGTCATTCACCTCCCTCGCATGCACCATGGTAAGCAGCTCAGACTACAGCCATCAGCACGCAGGTTCACGCTCCACGCCACGTTTCAGTGCCAGGGCCCAGGCCACAGGGCATGCGGGGGGCTGCACCAAAGCAGCCGGCAGCCAGAGGCCACCCTGAGAACTCCACGAGTGGCCCTTTGGCGAGTCCCACACAAAATCAATCCAGGTCCAGGTGCTGTGTCCTTAAGGCCCAGTGACAAGCTAAATTCCCTGCTGCCAGAAGACAGCTGAGGACAGCTTCCTTCCTGAGTGTCAGCAGAGTCTCCACCTGCATGCCGGACAGGAGGCCCGCCAAGCTCAGCACCAGGCCGCCCAGTAGCCCGTAGAAATTCATGGTGAAAATGGAAAGGGTGAGGATGCTGATGCAGGTCACCACGGTGGCAGACTGGACAACCAGGGCCCTGCCCTCCTCAGTGAAGTGTTCGAAGCCTGCAGCGAGCAGCAGGGCTCCTCCCAGGAGCACATTGGCCGTGGAGTGGTCGCCGTTCAGCCAGTGGAAGCCAAAAGCCAGCAGCGGGAAGCCAATGACGGTGGAGACCCAGGTACCAGCCTGGGAATCTGCTGCCAAGGGAAGCCCCAAGAGTGTCCCGAAGACGCCAGCTACTCCTGCAAGTGCAGCAAGGGCTTGGAGGAGAAACCCTGCTGCGGCCCCGCGATGTATCTACAAACACACAGGCAAGCCGTGAGCGACAGGCCAGGCACACAATGCAATAGCTTGGACGTGCAGGGTAAGGGCTTGAGGCTTCGCGCCCGGAGTCACACCAGAGGCAGAGAGCGGCCACCCTTCGCTAGCTCCGCTGTTTCCCGCCACACATGGCTCCTCACAAAGGCCCACTAAAGAGGACGTCTTTGCCGGTGCCACTTCCTACCTCTCGTGCGGCCGTGAAACCCTTCTGCTCCACTGACAACGGCCCACCCCACAGCAGACTCCCCAGCCCCACAGACACCCACGCTGCCCCCAACAGATCCATCCATCCCCCAAGTTCTGCAAAGGCATCACCGGGTGCTGGGGAGTCGGGTGCACCCTCAGAGAAGCAGGGAGTCACCCAGCAGCCCAGAGCACACGGCTCTCCAGGCCTCCTCGTCGGACCCCGGATACCTACAAGCAGCGAGCTAACCCCCTGCAGCGCCGCAGGGAGACACCGGGCGAGGCTCTTCCCGCGCTGGGCACGAACACGCTTCGCTCCGCGACAGGCGGCGGCAGCCCGCGAGGGCCAGGGGACACTGGGCTCTGCGCCGGCCCCGCCCAGCGGCAGCTCCCCAGGACGCCGGCCCCCCCCCCGCCGGGCTCACCTGGGCCGTGCGGGCCGCCGCGCTCAGACACACCGCGCCCAGCCCCGCGCCAGGCAGAGCCGCGCCCCACCCCGCCGGCCGGCCGGCCATGGGCAGGGCCTCAGCGGGGGGGTCAAGGCCTCGGGGGGGGGGGGGGGGCGACCCGGGGCGGGGCCTCAGCCTGGGGGGGGGTCAAGGCCTCAGAGGAGGGGGGCGACCCGGGGCGGGGCCTCAGCCTGGGGGGGTCAAGGCCTCAGCGGGGGGGGCCTCAGCCTGGGGGGGTCAAGACCTCAGCCGGGGGGGGCAAGGCCTCAGCGGGGGGGGGGCGACCCGGGGCGGGGCCTCAGCCTGGGGGGCGGGGCCTCAGCGGGGGGGGCGACCCGGGGCGGGCTGAGCACCGAGCCCAACGGCCGGGGGGGGGGGCCGAGCTGTCAGCTGGGAAACTCCCTTCTCCCGCCCCCGCTCCGCGCGCCGCCGAACTTCCGGGTAGCCGGGCCATAGAGTCTAGCCGGGCTAGAGCGGCGCACGGGGGGGGGGGGGGGGGTGGAGCGTCGCGGAGGCGAGCGCGCTCAGGAGAGGGGCCCGGACGCTCTGCCCCGACACAGCAGCGCAGAGCCGCGCGCCCCCTGCAGGCGCGGAGGAGTCACGGCCGCCCACGTGGTGCAGGGGCGGGCGGGGCCTGCTGCAGGAGCCGCCAGAGCTCGGGGTGCCCCCGCCCAGCCCTTCACCCCTGTGGGCATCTGGGCTGTGCACGCCCGCTGCCCCAGGGACCCCGCCCCCCCGGCCTACGCAGCCTTGGGTCCCCAGGGACCCCGCCCCCCCCGGCCTACGCAGCCTTGGGGGCCCCAGGGACCCCGCCCCCCCCGGCCTACGCAGCCTTGGGGGCCCCAGGGGCCCCACCAGCTCAGCCTGGGTCTTGCCTCCCTTCCTTCTGCACTGCTGCTGGGTGGCTGCTGGCCAGGTGCCCAGCTCAGACACAGCCTCACTGCCGGCAGCAGCACAGGACAGGTGGCTCGGGATGCTATTGTCACTCTTCCCTCTGGACCGCCGCTGGCCGTGGCCCTGGTGCCTGAGCTGGGCATCCCAGGCGCAGCCACGACTGTTTGGCCGCCCCACTGGGCAGTCAGAGCCGCTCCCAAGAGCAGTGCCGCAGGAAGTGGGATTGCAACACTTCCATCTGCTCCCTTCCAAACCGGGAGGCCAGAGAGCAGGTGCCACTGGCCAAGGGCCAACTTCAGAAGACAGCACCAGCACCAGCACAAACTAGGGATGTAAACAGCACGATTAACCGATGGGCCTGGGCTTATTGGTTAATCCTGTCGTCTACATGCACCCCTCCCCCTTGCTGCCTCTGTATCAGAAGCATCAAGGAGAAGGCAGGGAGGTGGGAGCTGGTGACTGTGGGCTCCCCACGAGCACCGGATCCTGCAGAGCTGCCTGGGCCCCCACTCCCATGCTGCTGCCTCTGATGGAGATGCAGCAATATGGAGGATGAGGGGGGAGGCAGGAGCTGGTATACACGGGAAGTGGCTTTCAAGCACCTCGGCTCCCATGGAGCTGCTTGCTCCGCCCCTGCACTGCTGCCGCTCTATCAGAGGCAGCAGCAGGTGGGGGGAGGAGGCAGGAGCCGATATGCACAGGGAGCCAGCTTTTAAGTCAGCTCTCCACACGTGCCAGCTCCAAGGAACCCCTCTTTCCCCCCCTCCCTGCTTCCCACGGAGGCGGAGGTGGGGGGAGGGGTGGAGCTGGTGCTTGGGGGGAGCCAGTTTAAAAGCTGATTCCCCATGAGCACTGAATCTGCAGAGCCACCTGCCCCCATGCCCGCTCTGCAGTGGAGGCTGCCATGGAGCCGCCTCTGTCTGTGGCTGGCCCAGGCTCGCTGCAGACAGGCTGCTGCAGGGGATGCCTGAGCAGCCTCCATCCGTGGGGAGCTCAGACCCCCTGTGGACAGTGGTGACTGCTGCCCTGCACTGGTCTCTGGATCAGAGGCAGCAGCGTGGGTGGCAGGGGGCTGCCGGGAGTGGGGCTGGGAGCACATGGCCTGGGGACTATCCAATAATCTTGCAATTGCTACATTTTGCTGTGGTCACAGGAGTACGCAATGAATCACTGTCTAGCGCCTCTAGCCCAGAAGGGAGGGGCAGTGGAGGGGGCTGCCCCTCTTCCTTCTCTGCCATTGCCGGCGGCGGTGCTGGATTCCCCGCTGGGAGGCTGCAGAGCAGCAGCCCGGGGCCAGGCGCCTGGCTCAGAAGGCAGCACGGCCGCCCACGGCAGCGGAGAACGCAGGGTGGCATTCGATGGCGTTGCTGTCCCGCCTGCTGCGCCCCTGCCGGTGGAAGCTCAGTCTGCCAATGAGGGCAGCTGCAAAGGCAGCGCCAACTCCAGCAGCTGTGCAGAAGGCAGGGTGGCCAGGCATGGCACCGCCTCCCTCTCTTCTGTGCCGCTGCTGGTGGCTGCACGGCCTACTCAGGGGTTGGCTGGGGGGCAGTGACATTGGCTCAGGTGCCCAACCTGGATGGCAATCCAGCCGCAGTGCAGACGGAAGGGAGGCAGGATCTACCAGAGACAGCACCGGGGGTAGGGGGAGAGCAGGTTAAAAGCCGGTTCCCCCAGCGCCATATCCGCAGGGGACACGGGGTAGTGGGGACTGGGCGTAAGTGAGGCTCTTAATACATTTAAACGGCTAAAGCACAGTGTGGGGGGGGCACCCAGCGTGAGCTGGGAATCAGCTGGCCCAGGTCCCCACTCCTACATTTCAGCCTTTTACACCTGTTACGGGCCTGCTGGCTCTTAATACATTTAAAAGGCAGAGCTGCAGCGGGGTTAGCTCCCCGGGCTGGAAGCGAACCCCGCGGCAGCTCCCCTGCTTCTTCACTAACCGTGGACTAGTCAATTAGTTGACTGGGCTACATGCAGCCTGCCTCGTCTGACGCCCTCCCTCTGCATTTGCTACCCACTGGGCCAGAGGGTGCGCCGGGCACCGCTTGGTCTGTGAGTTGCCGGAGGGTGAGGGTGTCTCAACCCTGGGACAGGCATCGGGGCAGCAGGAAACCCATTACCACAGAGCGACTGAGGGACCAGGCCCCCCTCTCCTCTGCTTGGAGAGAGCACTTGGCAGGGCTGCGAGGGATGACGCATGGGGGGGGCGCTTTGCACCACAAATTGAACCCCACCCAACAGTGCAAAACTCCCCGAAGAAAGCCCAGGGCAGTGCGGGCAGCAATTGTGAGCTGGGCTCCCTGGCGACTGACCCGCAGCTGGAGCCCTGGGAGAGAAGCCTGACCCATGGCCAGGGGCCGCCCGTCCATAGAGGCGGACTAGGGGGTCGCCAAGTGAAATGGGGCGCCACATGGTGGTGCAATATCATTGAGGGGCTGGAGGGGGGCCGATTGCACGGTTCGCCTAGGGCACCAGTTGCTGGCAGCTCGTCTAGGGCCGCCCCTGCCCATGGCAACCCTCTGGGCCTGTGGAAATCCGCGAGGCCGGGCGGCGGGCGCTGCAGGGGCGGCTCTGAGCCGTCAGACCGGACCTGCCAGGTCTGAGCACAGCGCCGGGAGCACCCCGCGCACAGCGCCGCTGCCTCTGGGCCTGGGCCACTTCCGGGAGCAGCTCCTTGCAGCAGCGTCCGACGGGCCCCCCGCGGGGCACCAAGCACCCCGCAGCCGAGGCGCCCCGGGCGTTGGGCTGCTGGGATCTGTCCGCGCAGGCCAGGCCTTGGGCTGCTGCAGCCCCCTGCGCGGAGGCGCTCGGCCCCGGCCGGCTCTTCGCCCAGCCTCCGGGAGGTACCGGCACGGCGCAGCCCCGCTCCCCGAGCGCTCCGGCTCCAAACCCCGCTCCGCCCCGCTAGCCACCCGCCCCGACCCCTGTGCGCTCCGGGCCGCTCCAGCTCAGCTCCCCGAGCGCTCCGGCTCCAAACCCCGCCCCGCCCCGCTAGCCACCCGCCCCGCCCCGCCCCCTGTGCGCTCCGGGCCGCTCCAGCTCAGCTCTCCGTGCGCTCCGGCTCCAAACCCCGCCCCGCCCCGCTAGCCACCCGACCCCTGTGCGCTCCTGGCCGCTCCAGCTCAGCTCCCCGAGCGCTCCGGCTCCAAACCCCGCTCCGCCCCGCTCCGCCCCGCTAGCCACCCGCCCCGACCCCTGTGCGCTCCGGGCCGCTCCAGCTCAGCTCTCCGTGCGCTCCGGCTTGCGCCCTCCCCCCACCGGCTCCAAGGCTTGCTCGGCCCTGCCCGGCTCCTCCCCAACCAGCCCGCCCCCGTTCCCCTTGCGCTCCGCCTCCGGCCCGGCTTCCCTCGCGATCCGGGCCTGGCTCCCCGACCCCGCGCCCCCAACGATCCGGGTCTGGCTCCCCGTGCGCTGCGCCCACTCCAGCCACGAGCTGCGCCTGTTCCGACTGCTGTGACTGCCGCTGGCCGTGATCGGCTCTGAGTGAGCCCGGAACCAGGGGCCGCGCTACGGCCTCTGGACCCTGCTCTGAGCTCCGCTGCGTGCCTGGGGCTGCCCCGTCTGTGTCCCCTGTTCTGGGGAGCGTCTGCCGCCCGCTTCTCCGTGCCCGGCCCCCGGAGCTTCCCATCCGTGCCCCAGCGCCCCCGTTCTGTGCCCGGCCCCCGGAGCTTCCCATCCGTGCCCCAGCGCCCCCGTTCTGTGCCCGGCCCCCGGGGCTCCCCATCCCTGCCCCCAGCGCCCCCGTTCTGTGCCCGGCCCCCGGGGCTCCCCCATCCGTGCCCCCAGCGCCCCCGTTCTGTGCCCGGCTCCAGGGGCTCCCCCATCCGTGCCCCCAGCGCCCCCGTTCTGTGCCCGGCCCCCGGGGCTCCCCCATTCGTGCCCCCAGCGCCCCCGTTCCGTGCCCGGCCCCCGGGGCTCCCCCATCCGTGCCCCCAGCGCCCCCGTTCTGTGCCCGGCCCCCGGGGCTCCCCCATCTGTGCCCCCAGTGCCCCCGTTCTGTGCCCGGCCCCCGGGGCTCCCCATCCGTGCCCCCAGCGCCCCTGTTCTGTGCCCGGCCCCCGGGGCTCCCCATCCCTGCCCCCAGCGCCCCCGTTCTGTGCCCGGCCCCTGGGGCTCCCCATCCGTGCCCCCAGCGCCCCCGTTCTGTGCCCGGCCCCCGGGGCTCCCCATCCGTGCCCCCAGCGCCCCCGTTCTGTGCCCGGCCCCCGGGGCTCCCCATCCGTGCCCCCAGCGCCCCTGTTCTGTGCCCGGCCCCCGGGGCTCCCCCATCTGTGCCTCCAGCGCCCCTGTTCTGTGCCCGGCCCCAGGGGCTCCCCATCCGTGCCCCCAGCGCCCCCGTTCTGTGCCTGGCCCCCGGGGCTCCCCATCCCTGCCCCCAGCGCCCCCGTTCTGTGCCCGGCTCCCGGGGCTCCCCATCCGTGCCCCCAGCGCCCCCGTTCTGTGCCCGGCTCCTGGGGCTCCCCCATCTGTGCCCCCAGTGCCCCCGTTCTGTGCCCGGCCCCCGGGGCTCCCCCATCCGTGCCCCCAGCGCCCCCGTTCTGTGCCCGGCCCCCGGGGCTCCCCATCCCTGCCCCCAGCGCCCCCGTTCTGTGCCCGGCCCCCGGGGCTCCCCCATCCGTGCCCCCAGCGCCCCCGTTCTGTGCCCGGCCCCCGGGGCTCCCCATCCCTGCCCCCAGCGCCCCCGTTCTGTGCCCGGCCCCCGGGGCTCCCCCATCCGTGCCCCCAGCGCCCCCGTTCTGTGCCCGGCCCCCGGGGCTCCCCCATCCGTGCCCCCAGCGCCCCCGTTCTGTGCCCGGCCCCCGGGGCTCCCCCATCCGTGCCCCCAGCGCCCCCGTTCTGTGCCCGGCCCCCGGGGCTCCCCATCCGTGCCCCCAGCGCCCCCGTTCTGTGCCCGGCCCCCGGGGCTCCCCATCCGTGCCCCCAGCGCCCCCGTTCTGTGCCCGGCCCCCAGGGCTCCCCATCCGTGCCCCCAGCGCCCCCGTTCTGTGCCCGGCCCCCGGGGCTCCCCATCCCTGCCCCCAGCGCCCCCGTTCTGTGCCCGGCCCCCGGGGCTCCCCATCCGTGCCCCCAGCGCCCCCGTTCTGTGCCCGGCCCCCGGGGCTCCCCATCCGTGCCCCCAGCGCCCCCGTTCTGCGCCCGGCCCCCGGGGCTCCCCATCCGTGCCCCCAGCGCCCCCGTTCTGTGCCCAGCCCCTGGAGCTCCCCATGGGCATCAGCAGGCTGGCGGATGTGATTAAGGAGGAGGCTGCGGAGGCCATGAGCTCATTCCCGCTGCAGCAGTATCGGGGTGAGCCCCCTCCCCCGCTCTTTCCCCATCTGGAGGAACAGCCCCTCCTGCTGACCCTCGCGCAGGGACCTGGGGGCAGCTGGAGATTCAGAGCAGAGAAGGGTGCGGGGGGGCTTGGTGGCGGTTGGGGACACCCCAGGAAATTGGGCAGGGGGTGAATGGGGAAGGTTCCCCGGGAGGTGGCATGGAAGAGTTGAGTGAGAGTCCCTGGGGCAGTGCCAGAGGAGCCAACCGCTTGGGACTGGCTGGGGCAGGGGGCTAGGCCCATTCCTGGGGGAATGACCCGGCTGTTCCACTTGGCTGCCCAGGCCGCGTCATAGCCCTGGACGCATCCATCGCCATTTACCAGTTCCGCACGGCCATGCCGAAGATCTTCAACCGCAACGGGGAGAACATCAGGTGAGTGCTGCTACCCCAGCGGTGCCTCCCCCGGCCCCCACGCTCTGCCCCAGCGGTGCCTCCCCCGCCCCCCACGCTCTGCCCCAGCGGTGCCTCCCCCGCCCCCCACGCTCTGCCCCAGCGGTGCCTCCCCCGGCCCCCACGCTCTTCCCCAGCGGTGCCTCCCCCGCCCCCCACGCTCTGCCCCAGCGGTGCCTCCCCCGCCCCCCACTCTCTGCCCCAGCGGTGCCTCCCCCGCCCCCCACGCTCTGCCCCAGCGGTGCCTCCCCCGCCCCCCACGCTCTGCCCCAGCGGTGCCTCCCCCGCCCCCCACGCTCTGCCCCAGCGGTGCCTCCCCCGCCCCCCACGCTCTGCCCCAGCGGTGCCTCCCTCGCCCCCCACGCTCTGCCCCAGCGGTGCCTCCCCCGCCCCCCACGCTCTGCCCCAGCGGTGCCTCCCCCGCCCCCCACGCTCTGCCCCAGCGCTGCCTCCCCCGCCCCCCACGCTCTGCCCCAGCGGTGCCTCCCCCGGCCCCCACGCTCTGCCCCAGCGGTGCCTCCCCCGCCCCCCACGCTCTGCCCCAGCGGTGCCTCCCCCGCCCCCCACTCTCTGCCCCAGCGGTGCCTCCCCCGCCCCCCACTCTCTGCCCCAGCGGTGCCTCCCCCGGCCCCCACGCTCTGCTCCAGTGGTGCCTCCCCCGCCCCCCACGCTCTGCCCCAGCGGTGCCTCCCCCGCCCCCCACGCTCTGCCCCAGCGGTGCCTCCCCCGGCCCCCACGCTCTGCCCCAGCGCTGCCTCCCTCGCCCCCCACGCTCTGCCCCAGCGGTGCCTCCCCCGCCCCCCACGCTCTGCCCCCCCCCACGCTCTGCCCCAGCGGTGCCTCCCCCGCCCCCCACGCTCTGCCCCAGCGGTGCCTCCCCCGCCCCCCACGCTCTGCCCCAGCGGTGCCTCCCCCGCCCCCCACGCTCTGCCCCCCCCCACGCTCTGCCCCAGCGATGCCTCCCCCGCCCCCCCTTGGTCTGCCCCCCCACGCTCTGCCCCAGCGGTGCCTCCCCCGCCCCCCCTTGGTCTGCCCCCCCCATGCTCTGCCCCAGTGGTGCCTCCCCCGCCCCCCACGCTCTGCCCCAGCGGTGCCTCCCCCGCCCCCCCTTGGTCTGCCCCCCCACGCTCTGCCCCAGTGGTGCCTCCCCCGCCCCCCACGCTCTGCCCCAGCGGTGCCTCCCCCGCCCCCCACGCTCTGCCCCAGCGGTGCCTCCCCCGCCCCCCACGCTCTGCCCCAGCGCTGCCTCCCCCGCCCCCCACGCTCTGCCCCAGCGCTGCCTCCCCCGCCCCCCACGCTCTGCCCCAGCGGTGCCTCCCCCGCCCCCCACGCTCTGCCCCAGAGGTGCCTCCCCCGCCCCCCACGCTCTGCCCCAGCGGTGCCTCCCCCGCCCCCCACTCTCTGCCCCAGTGGTGCCTCCCCCGCCCCCCACTCTCTGCCCCAGCGGTGCCTCCCCCGCCCCCCACGCTCTGCCCCAGCGCTGCCTCCCTCGCCCCCCACGCTCTGCCCCAGCGGTGCCTCCCCCGCCCCCCACGCTCTGCCCCAGCGGTGCCTCCCCCGCCCCCCACGCTCTGCCCCCCCCCCACGCTCTGCCCCAGCGGTGCCTCCCCCGCCCCCCACGCTCTGCCCCAGCGGTGCCTCCCCCGCCCCCCACTCTCTGCCCCAGCGGTGCCTCCCCCGCCCCCCACTCTCTGCCCCAGCGGTGCCTCCCCCGCCCCCCACTCTCTGCCCCAGTGGTGCCTCCCCCGCCCCCCACTCTCTGCCCCAGCGGTGCCTCCCCCGCCCCCCACTCTCTGCCCCAGCGGTGCCTCCCCCGCCCCCCACTCTCTGCCCCAGCGGTGCCTCCCCCGCCCCCCACTCTCTGCCCCAGCGGTGCCTCCCCCGCCCCCCACGCTCTGCCCCAGCGGTGCCTCCCCCGCCCCCCACGCTCTGCCCCAGCGGTGCCTCCCCCGCCCCCCACGCTCTGCCCCAGCGGTGCCTCCCCCGCCCCCCACGCTCTGCCCCAGTGGTGCCTCCCCCGCCCCCCACGCTCTGCCCCAGCGGTGCCTCCCCCGCCCCCCACGCTCTGCCCCAGCGGTGCCTCCCCCGCCCCCCCTTGGTCTGCCCCCCCACGCTCTGCCCCAGTGGTGCCTCCCCCGCCCCCCCTTGATCTGCCCCCCCCACGCTCTGCCCCAGCGGTGCCTCCTGCCCCCCTGCCTCGCTCTGTCCCACGTGGCCCACGCACGAGTGGCAGCGGGAGGTGCCTGGCTGCCCGGCTCCTTGTCTCAGTCACTTGCAGGGGCTCTTTTACCGAACGCTGCATCTCCTGGAAAACGGCGTCCTCCCGGTGTTCGTGTTTGACGGGCGGCCCCCTGACCTCAAACAGCCCCTGGTGGGTACCAGCGGCCTGCTGGGATGTTTGGTAGCAGCGCAGGGGGAGGGGGGCTGGGCCTAGGGCTGCCCTAGATTCTAGGCAGAGAGCGCTTGTTGTTAGGCCATTTACAGGCAGGCGGCCCCAGGCGGAGCATTGTCAGACCGAGCTCTTGCTACCCCTGTGAGATCCTTCAACAGGGCAGAGGGGGCAGAACAACCGTGGGGGTGCTGCAGCAGTGGGGGGGGGGGCAGGGCTACACAGCAGATCTCTGTCCCAGCCAGGAGGGGGCGCTGCAGAGTGGGGGGGATACACAGCTGATCTTTCTCTGTGCTAGTCAGCAGTGGGGTGGAGTGGAGTGGGGGTGAGGATACACAGCAGATCTCTGTCCCAGCCAGCAGGGGGTGCTGCAGCAGTGGGGGGGGGGGGTGAGGATACACAGCAGATCTCTGTCCCAGCCAGCAGGGGGCGCTGCAGCAGTGGGGGGGGGGGTGAGGATACACAGCAGATCTCTGTCCCAGCCAGCAGGGGGTGCTGCAGCAGTGGGGGGGGGGGTGAGGATACACAGCAGATCTCTGTCCCAGCCAGGAGGGGGCGCTGCAGAGTGGGGGGGATACACAGCAGATCTTTCTCTGTGCTAGTCAGCAGTGGGGTGGAGTGGAGTGGGGGTGAGGATACACAGCAGATCTCTGTCCCAGCCAGCAGGGGGCGCTGCAGCAGTGGGGGGGGGGGTGAGGATACACAGCAGATCTCTGTCCCAGCCAGCAGGGGGCGTTGCAGCAATGGGGGGGGGGTGAGGATACACAGCAGATCTCTGTCCCAGCCAGCAGGGGGTGCTGCAGCAGTGGGGGGGGGGGGTGAGGATACACAGCAGATCTCTGTCCCAGCCAGCAGGGGGCGTTGCAGCAATGGGGGGGGGGTGAGGATACACAGCAGATCTCTGTCCCAGCCAGCAGGGGGTGCTGCAGCAGTGGGGGGGGGGGGTGAGGATACACAGCAGATCTCTGTCCCAGCCAGCGGGGGGCGCTGCAGGCCTGGCTTGAGACATGTGTAGGATGCCTGGGGGGGGGGGGACAGATCCCTGGAACTAATCCTCCTTTCCTTGCAGCTGGCCAGGCGGGCGGAAGCTGCCAGGGCGAGGGGAGACGCTGCAGGTGAACGTGCGGCTATGGGCCTGAGCCCCTGGGTCATGCAGTGCCTGTTTGCAGCAGCAGGAGCCACTGTATCTGGGCACGGGGGTGGGGTCCCCACCGCGGCCGCACCCCCTGACCTCCATTCCTTGCTGGTTCCAGGGTCCTGCCTGCCTGCAAGCCAGCAGCAGCCCCTGAGGCAGGACTGCGAGACCCTGCTGCACTACCTGGGAGTGCCGTGTGTGCAGGTAACGTGGGGCGGGGAGCGTGGGGACGGGGCCGGTGGCAGAGGGGCGGGGCCGGTGGCAGAGGGGCGGGGCCGGTGGCAGGGAGCTGCCTGGGCTCCCCAGGAGAAAGGGAGAAGGCCCACGCTTGCTGGATGCGACAGCTGCAGGGTACGGCTGGGGGAGAGGGAGGTGTTTATCTAGGGCCTACTCAAAGTGCTGGCGGGAGGGACGCGAACCCTTGTCCTATGGTTTCAAGGAAGCAGTGGCAGCTGGTCTGAGCAGGCAGGGGGCAAAGGGGCCGTGGGCCGTTCGGGGGGGGGGCACGGTGCCCAGGCGGATGCCAGCCGAGCCGCTCTCCGTCCCCGTGCGCAGGCTCCGGCAGAGGCAGAAGCCACCTGCGCCGCTCTGGTGAAGTCTGGCAGGGTTTGGGGCACGGCCACGGAGGACATGGACGCGCTGCCGTTCGGGAGCCTCCGCCTGATCCGCCACGTGAACTGCAAGGCCAGAGGGTGAGTGGTGGGGGCAGGGAAGGGGCCGTGGCCGTGGCCGCACTGAGCCCTGCTGGGGGACGGGCCGGAGACGCGAGGGGGAGTTGGCAGCTCCGAACGGGGCCGGGCTGACGCTGTGCTGGCCGGGGATGGAGCCGAGAGATGGTCAGTCACTGGAGGGGGTTTTAGCGCCAGCCCCCCGGGGCTCGGTGGCAAGTAGCTGCCGGCCCGCCAGCGTGGGGTCCTTGCGGACGAGCCGGGGGCCCCAGTGTCGTGGGCGTAACGTGCTGGGGATCCTGGGCAGCGTTTGGCTTCGCCCCGCGCGTCGCGGTGCCAAGCCAGCGCAATCCAGCCGGGAGCAGACGTGCGGAGGGGGAGGCCGTGGGGCCCCGTTCGTGGCCCTGTACCAATATTTGGATCAGCCAGCGGGAAGGCGGCCGAGAAGCCTGGCGGGCAAGGCTCGCAGGCGGCACGCCGATCCGGGGAGGGGAATGGCGCCGCGGGTACAGAGCGGGCAGGATCCATGGGGAAGCTGGGCCAAGCAAACAGGTTCGAGTAAAGCCGGGGGGAAGCCCTGCATCGGGGACCCCTGCATGCCCCGGGGGCTCTCGGAGAGACTGGGGGGTGGACACTCCGCTCACCCTGGCCGCCCCCCCGAGACGGGCCATCGGGGCCCACGCCGCCCTGGGGAGCAGCAGCCAGGACCTCGAGCCGGAGCGGGGAGGCGGCTGTGCCCTGTATCTGGCCCTGGGGCGGGCGCTGCTCAGACAGGCTGGTGGTAACGTGGGGTGGGGCAGATGAAAGCGCTGGGTCTCCGGAGCGCCCAGGAACTCGCCCTGCAGGGCTTCCAGAGCGGGCGACGGAGCCGCCTGTCGGTGCCCGTGGGGCGCAGCTGTTCGAGGGTTTGGCGGCCCCAGCGGAGGGAGGTGCAGGGAGCTGGCAGGTCGTAGGTGGGGGGTCGGTGCCTTCCCTGGGGTAGGCCTGGGATCCCCCTGCTGGCCAGGGGCACATTGGTGCCTTCGGCCGGGTTTGTGCCACGCTGGGCACGACGCGCTTGTTGGCACCACAGGGGAGGGGTGGGGGTGGGCACTTGGCCGGGGCCGGCTATGCCTCTCGGGGGGGCCACAGAGGAATGGGGGGAAGCGGGGCTCGGAGGGGCCGGCTGTACTCTCGGGGGGGCACAGGAGAAGGGGGGGCAGCGGGGCTCGGAGGGGCCGGCTGTACCTCTCGGGGGGGCACAGGAGAAGGGGGGGAAGCGGGGCTCGGAGGGGCCGGCTGTACCTCTCGGGGGGCACAGGAGAAGGGGGGGAAGCGGGGCTCGGAGGGGCCGGCTGTACCTCTCGGGGGGGGCACAGGAGAAGGGGGGGAAGCGGGGGCTCGGAGGGGCCGGCTGTACCTCTCGGGGGGGCACAGGAGAAGGGGGGCAGTGGGGGCTCGGAGGGGCCGGCTGTACCTCTCGGGGGGGCCACAGAGGAATGGGGGGAAGCGGGGCTCGGAGGGGCCGGCTGTACCTCTCGGGGGGCACAGGAGAAGGGGGGGAAGCGGGGCTCGGAGGGGCCGGCTGTACCTCTCGGGGGGGCACAGGAGAAGGGGGGGAAGCGGGGGCTCGGAGGGGCCGGCTGTACCTCTCGGGGGGGCACAGAAGAAGGGGGGAAAGCGGGGGCTCGGAGGGGCTGGCTGTACCTCTCGGGGGGGCACAGGAGAAGGGGGGAAGCGGGGGCTCGGAGGGGCCGGCTGTACCTCTCGGGGGGGCACAGAAGAAGGGGGGAAAGCGGGGGCTCGGAGGGGCTGGCTGTACCTCTCGGGGGGGCACAGGAGAAGGGGGGCAGCGGGGGCTCGGAGGGGCCGGCTGTACCTCTCGGAGGGGCACAGGAGAAGGGGGGCAGTGGGGGCTCGGAGGGGCCGGCTGTACCTCTCGGGGGGGGCACAGGAGAAGGGGGGGCAGCGGGGGCTCGGAGGGGCCGGCTGTACCTCTCGGGGGGGCACAGGAGAAGGGGGGGCAGCGGGGGCTCGGAGGGGCCGGCTGTACCTCTCGGGGGGGCACAGGAGAAGGGGGGAAGCGGGGGCTCGGAGGGGCCGGCTGTACCTCTCGGGGGGGCACAGGAGAAGGGGGGGCAGCGGGGGCTCGGAGGGGCCGGCTATACCTCTCGGGGGGGGCACAGGAGAAGGGGGGAAGCGGGGGCTCGGAGGGGCCGGCTGTACCTCGCGGTGGGGCACAGGAGAAGGGGGGCAGCGGGGCTCGGAGGGGCCAGATGTACCTCTCGGGGGGGCACAGGAGAAGGGGGGGCAGCGGGGGCTCGGAGGGGCTGGCTGTACCTCTCGGGGGGGCACAGGAGAAGGGGGGCAGTGGGGGCTCGGAGGGGCCGGCTGTACCTCTCGGGGGGGGCACAGGAGAAGGGGGGGCAGTGGGGGCTCGGAGGGGCCGGCTGTACCTCTCGGGGGGGCACAGGAGAAGGGGGGGAAGCGGGGCTCGGAGGGGCTGGCTGTACCTCTCGGGGGGGCACAGGAGAAGGGGGGGAAGTGGGGCTCGGAGGGGCCGGCTGTACCTCTCGGGGGGGCACAGGAGAAGGGGGGCAGGGGGGGCTCGGAGGGGCCGGCTGTACCTCTCGGGGGGGGCACAGGAGAAGGGGGGGCAGTGGGGGCTCGGAGGGGCCGGCTGTACCTCTCGGGGGGGCACAGGAGAAGGGGGGGCAGTGGGGGCTCGGAGGGGCCGGCTGTACCTCTCGGGGGGGGCACAGGAGAAGGGGGGCAGGGGGGGCTCGGAGGGGCCGGCTGTACCTCTCGGGGGGGCACAGGAGAAGGGGGGGCAGTGGGGGCTCGGAGGGGCCGGCTGTACCTCTCGGGGGGGCACAGGAGAAGGGGGGGCAGGGGGGGCTCGGAGGGGCCGGCTGTACCTCTCGGGGGGGCACAGGAGAAGGGGGGCAGGGGGGGCTCGGAGGGGCTGACTGTACCTCTCGGGGGGGCACAGGAGAAGGGGGGCAGGGGGGGCTCGGAGGGGCTGGCTGTACCTCTCGGGGGGGCACAGGAGAAGGGGGGCAGCGGGGCTCGGAGGGGCCGGCTGTACCTCTCGGGGGGGCACAGGAGAAGGGGGGCAGCGGGGGCTCGGAGGGGCCGGCTGTACCTCTCGGGGGGGCACAGGAGAAGGGGGGGTAGCGGGGGCTCGGAGGGGCCGGCTGTACCTCTCGGGGGGGCACAGGAGAAGGGGGCAGCGGGGGCTCGGAGGGGCCGGCTGTACCTCTCGGGGGCGCACAGGAGAAGGGGGGCAGCGGGGGCTCGGAGGGGCCGGCTGTACCTCTCGGGGGGGCACAGGAGAAGGGGGGCAGCGGGGGCTCGGAGGGGCCGGCTGTACCTCTCGGGGGGGGCACAGGAGAAGGGGGGCAGCGGGGCTCGGAGGGGCCGGCTGTACCTCTCGGGGGGACACAGGAGAAGGGGGGCAGCGGGGCTCGGAGGGGCCGGCTGTACCTCTCGGGGGGGCACAGGAGAAGGGGGGTAAGGGGGGGCTCGGTGGGGCCGGCTGTACCTCTCGGGGGGGCACAGGAGAAGGGGGGGTAGCGGGGGCTCGGAGGGGCCGACTGCCCAGGCTCTCACGCGGCCCCCCTTCTCTTGCAGCGAAGTAGAAGAGATTTCCCTGCCGGCCGTGCTGCGGAAGCTGGGGCTGACGCAGGAGCAGGTGGGGCTGGCTGGTGGGTTCGTGGCGAGCGGGGGTTCCGGGGGGCTGTCCCTTTGCGGGGGCCGGTCGCGTGTCGCCCAGAGGCTGTGGTGGGCCGGGGAGGTGTCCGTGCTGCGAGCAGGGTAACGCTGCTGCTGTGAGTCCCGAGCACGAGCGCCAGTCGCAGGGCACCCGGGCACCGCCCCGCACTGGCCGTGGGTTCTGCACTTGGGTTTCACCAGCCAGCCCTGGGTGTGGGCTCCACGGGCCCTACAGCAGCTGGACCAGGGTGTCGCGGCCAGGCCCCTGGGGCACCCCCCGTGTCGGACCCCCAGGGACCTGCCTGTGGGCAAGCTGGGCCCTCACCCCCCGGGCCACCCAGGATCCTCCCAGCCCCAAAGGACCCACCGGCCGATCTCACCCAGTGTCCAGGCTTGCAGCCGGCCCGGGACAGACGGTTCCCAGCCGTGCCTGGGGAAAGGGCAGGAGCGTCCCCGGCAGGGCACCGCGGGTGCACCCAGGATCTCGGTCTCAGGTTCCCAAAGGGGAGGGAAGCTTGTCCCAAGCGAGCTGCGCACGTGCGGTAGGGCTGGCCCGGGCGGGGCTGGGGAGCCCTGGCTTATGCCAAGAAACCTGCCCCGCAGGGGCCGGGCAGCACGGAGCTCGCCGTCCCCTCCTGCCCCGGGATTTCAGCCCCCGCCTGCCGTGTCTCTGAGCTGCATCTCAGCTGGGGGAGGAGCCCCCGGGCCGGGCTGGTGGGCCACAGCAGGTGTGCACCCATGGGGCAGGGCCGACCCGTCCGCGGGAGACCAGCACGTCCCTGGTTCCGGTCTCCCCCCTGCCCGGGGAGTCACAGTCCAGCTGCTCCAGCCTTCCCTCGCACGGGGGCACAGCTCGGTCGGAGTAGCGCCCGCCACCGCGCACAGCCCGGCCCCCTTCTCACGCCCGCAGGGACCCCGGTGACGCGCGGCTGGGCCAGGCCTGCATTGCTCGGGGCTTGGCTGAGCGCTGGGCCCTGGGGCACGGGCTGGCCCTGCTCTGGGAAGGGGGCCAGGGACCCAGTCCCCTGCCTGACGGCTGCCTCTCCTCGGGCCGGGCCTGTCCCGGGCAGTTCGTGGACCTGTGCATCCTGCTGGGCTGCGATTACTGTGGGAAGATCTGGCGGCTGGGCCCCAAGAAGGCCCTCAAGCTGCTGCAGCAACACGGCACCATTGAGGGGGTTCTCCAGAACATCGACCTGCAGGTGAGCCACCCAGCCATGCCGTGGGGGCGGGGTTTGCCATGGGGGCGGGGCTGAGCTGTGGGGGTGGGGTTTGCCATGGGGGCGGGGCTGAGCCGAGGGGGGCGGGATTTGCCATGGGGGCGGGGCTGAGCCGAGGGGGCGGGGTTTGTGTGGGAATGGGGCGTGACTACCGCAGGGGCTAGCTAGGGGGCAGGCCTGAGACATGGGCAAGGAAGGGGGAACCTCGCCCCCCCGGGGGAAGGAAACAGCCACGTCCCCCTGCCTGCCTGGTGCAGCTCCGCTACTCGAGAGACAACACCGAGGTCCCCGCCGTTTGGCCTCTGGCCATCACCCTGCTGTCCCGGCTCCCGTAACTCCACTCTGCCTCCAGCCCCACCCCGCCCTGGGTCACCCACTGCTGGTCCCTCCCCAGAGGTGGGCGCATGGCAGCGCTGGGCTCCAAAGCGTGTCGGGCACGGGGCATGGCGGGCGTGTGAGCTGTTGCTCCTGCAGAAGCACCCGCTGCCCGCCCACTGGGACCTGGAGGGAGCGCGCCGGCTCTTCCTGCAGCCGGAGGTGGCCGACCCGGGCCTGGTCAGGCTGGAGTGGCGGGACCCGGACGTGGAGGGGCTGGTGCGGTTCCTTGCCCATGAGAAGCACATGAAGTGAGTGTCCTGCTGCTGGGGGGGGGGGGGGGCTAGGGCATGTGGGGTCCTGTGTGGGAGGAGCCGGGGGTCCCTGTTCATTGTGCAGCTGCTCCTGCTCCCCCTTCCCGGCAACCACTGGACTGACACCAGCAGCCTTGGAGGGCCAGGGCGGGATGGCGGGAGGCAGGTGGGGTGTAGACGGGGCCGGGTCTCCAGGGCTCCCCCCTCGGCACCTTTCACCCCCCATGGAGCTCGCTCTGGGGTGCCGGCCGACTCCCCTCCTCTGCCCCTCTTGGGTGTCGGCACTCGCAGCGCCAGGGGCTCGTGTGCCCAGGCGAGTCGGCCACCCCTGGCCTGGGGCAGCTGAGCGCAGGCCTGGCAGCGCCGAGAGCCTGGCACGGTGGGGGGGCACTTAGGGGATTCTCCCCCGCCCCCACTGGTTTCCGTTCCTCTCGCTGTGATGTCCCCAGGCGCGGCCCGAGGCCGCTGCAGCCGCTGACGCCCTAGGCGGGACGGTGCAATCGGTGCCCCCGCCCGCACGGCCGTCACCATCGGGCGCCTGGGCCAGCGGCCGCCCCTGGATGTCCCCCTGCCCCATAGGGCCCCTGGGCCAGATGCCCCCAGGCCCTGCCCCCTGCCCTGACCCCAGCTCTGTTTGCAGCGAGGTGCGGGTCCGCCGGCGGCTGCAGAAGTGGCGGGAGGCCCAGCCCGCGCCCGGAGGGGCCCAGCCCACACCGCAGGCGCCCGGAGGGGCCCAGCCCGCGCCCGGAGGGGCCCAGCCCACACCACAAGCGCCCGGAGGGGCCCAGCCCACACCACAAGCGCCCGGAGGGGCCCAGCCCGCGCCCGGAGGGGCCCAGCCCACACCACAAGCGCCCGGAGGGGCCCAGCCCACACCACAGGCGCCCGGGGAGGCCCAGCCCACACCGCAGGCGCCCGGAGGGGCCCAGCCCACACCGCAAGCGCCCGGGGGGGCCCAGCCCACACCGCAAGTGCCCGGGGAGGCCCAGCCCACACCGCAGGCGCCCGGAGAGGCCCAGCCCACACCGCAAGCGCCCGGGGGGGCCCAGCCCACACCGCAAGTGCCCGGGGAGGCCCAGCCCACACCGCAGGCGCCCGGAGGAGCCCAGCCCACACCGCAGGCGCCCGGGGAGGCCCAGCCCACACCCGGAGGGGCCCAGCCCACACCGCAGGCGCCCGGAGGGGCCCAGCCCACACCGCAGGCGCCCGGAGGGACCCAGCCCACACCGCAGGCGCCCGGGGAGGCCCAGCCCACACCGCAGGCGCCCGGAGGGGCCCAGCCCACACCGCAGGCGCCCGGAGGGACCCAGCCCACACCGCAGGCGCCCGGAGGGACCCAGCCCACACCGCAGGCGCCCGGAGGGGCCCAGCCCACACCGCAGGCGCCCGGGGAGGCCCAGCCCACACCGCAGGCGCCCGGGGAGGCCCAGCCCACACCGCAGGCGCCCGGAGGGACCCAGCTCACACCGCAGGCGCCCGGAGGGGCCCAGCCCACACCGCAGGCGCCCGGAGGGGCCCAGCCCACACCGCAGGCGCCCGGGGAGGCCCAGCCCACACCGCAGGCGCCCGGAGGGACCCAGCTCACACCGCAGGCGCCCGGAGGGACCCAGCTCACACCGCAGGCGCCCGGAGGGGCCCAGCCCACACCCGGAGGGGCCCAGCCCACACCGCAGGCGCCCGGAGGGACCCAGCTCACACCGCAGGCGCCCGGAGAGGCCCAGCCCACACCGCAGGCGCCCGGAGGGGCCCAGCCCACACCGCAGGCGCCCGGAGGGGCCCAGCCCACACCGCAGGCGCCTGGGGCGGGCGGGAGGCAGTGGAGGCTGAGCGACTTCTTCCCAGCCAGCAAACAGGCCCGGGCGCTGGAGGTAAGGGGGGATGCTGGGCCCGAGGGCTGGGGCAGCGGGTTATCCCTGTAGGGCCCAGCCAGCGAGGCCCCGCTCCTGGCCCAGCAGGGCCCTGCCCCCGACCGAGGGGCCCAGGCAGTGAGCCGCGGGGGTCTGATCTCCGCTTTCCTCCCCCAGGCGCCCGGCCCCCGGCCCAGCAGGAAGAGACAGAAGCGGCCGGTGGGCAGCCCAGAACCGGGGGAGTGAGACTGCCCAGCGCCCACAGCGGCCAGCGGCTAGCAGTGGCCACATGCCAGGAGCCCAGCGGCTGCCCCCTACTGGACATGGATGGAACCACCCTGCGCAGGTGCAGCCCAGGCCCCAGCATGCCCTGTGGCCCCGATGATGCACGGCATGCTGGGAGCTGTAGTCTCTGCCAGCTGCGCCCACCGGAAGCAGCTGCAGGGCTTGTGCCCACGGGCGTGAAGCAGAGGGGGGTGGGCTAAGGGGCAGGACCAGCCGGCTGGACATGTTGGCTCAGTAGCCCCATCCTGAGAGCCCCAACAGAGGCTGCGGGTCGGGATTCGGGCGCCCGCAGAGCTGGGTGGGGAGCCCAGGGCTAGAACAGCAGCAGGTTGGAAGGTCAGGACGGCGGGGCACTGGCAGAGCTAGGTTGGGGCGGGAACCCAGTTCCTGCCCACTCTGTGCCCGGTAGCAGAAACTGAGGCCAAAGCTCAGCACCTTTCCGATGCCCATCACTGTGGTGTCAGGGCATGAGGGGTGCAGAGTCACTAAGTGAGCTGCCCAAGGCCACACTGGAGGCGGTGGCAGAGTCAGGAGTGGCTCCTGAGTGGCGCGCCAGTGCCTGGGGCTGGAGGGAGTCCGACAGGCCACCTGTCCCTCAGCTGTCTGGAGAGGCAGCTTGTTTCGGATACAGGGGAGCAGCATGGGAGAGGGATTAAGGGAGGGGGAATTCGGGTGACTAGCGGGAGTGACTCCCCGCCAGGGACATTTCAAACCAGGCCGGACTGAGGAGCATGGGAGGTGGGGGACATCCCCTCCCCCCAGCATGTGGACCAGGCAGGCCGGCTAGCCAGAGAGGGAGGCCGTGTCAGCCGCGTGGTCTGCCCTGGAGCAGCCGCTGGCTCGGCTCAGCGAACGGGCCTGGTTCCCGGGCTGCCTCAGCTCCAGAGGGGGGTCGTGCGGGGCGATGGGCCAGGCCAGCCTGCGATGAAGCCCAGATGTGGGGCCCGCAGCAGCGGAGAGGTGGGGCAGCGACCCCTGGGCCCCAGAAGGGGGCAGCGGCGATGGGAGAGCCCGGGGTCCTAGCAAAGTGAAGACAGATGATGGAGGGTTTATTTAAATACATGCCGGGGTGAGAGAGCCCGGTAGCTGAGAATGGGTCTGACTTGACGGTGCTGCCGCGGCCTGTCCTGGTGCAGGCCCAGACCTCCCCCCCCACCTGCTTTTCTGAGCTCGATGCTGCACTCAGACCTGCGTTGGTGCCGGGAGCTAGCCCTGCCCTGGTGCCAGGACGCTGGACATGGCCACGCACAGCTGAGTATGAGCCCCAGGTGCCCGACTCGTGCCACAAAGAGGAGGGTGGCCGTTCTGGCTTGGGCTGGCCGCTGGCTCACAAGCGTGGGGGTGTGTGACCTGAGCCCCAGGAGCAGGAGTCAGAGGGGGCAGGGAGCTCACACCCAGCTGCTGCATCGTCATGCCCACCCCGGGCGGCTCTCCCGATATCCCGGCCACCAGGGCACCGGCTCCGGGTCCTGTTCTGTGAGCTTGGCAATAAAGTCGGGAGTGACCTGAGCTGCTGGGGACACAGTCTGGTCTGGATTTCATTGGTAAAGAGCGTCCGGCTCGCGCCGTGAGACCCTGCGCGGCCAAGGAGAGCGGCAGCGTCTGCCTGCTGCAGAAGTGAGCCAGGAGCACCCCGAGCCGGTGCGCCTGCCCCTCTCCCCACAGCGCCCCCTGCTGGGACAGACCGGGGCAGAGCAGCAGGGAACACCCCGAGCCGGCGCGCCTGCCCCTCTCCCCACAGCGCCCCCTGCTGGGACAGACCGGGGCAGAGCAGCAGGGAGCACCCCGAGCCGGCGCGCCTGCCCCTCTCCCCACAGCGCCCCCTGCTGGGACAGACCGGGGCAGAGCAGCAGGGAACACCCCGAGCCGGCGCGCCTGCCCCTCTCCCCACAGCGCCCCCTGCTGGGACAGACCGGGGCAGAGCAGCAGGGAGCACCCCGAGCCGGCGCGCCTGCCCCTCTCCCCACAGCGCCCCCTGCTGGGACAGACCGGGGCAGAGCAGCAGGGAGCACCCCGAGCCGGCGCGCCTGCCCCTCTCCCCACAGCGCCCCCTGCTGGGACAGACCGGGGCAGAGCAGCAGGGAGCACCCCGAGCCGGCGCGCCTGCCCCTCTCCCCACAGCGCCCCCTGCTGGGACAGACCGGGGCAGAGCAGCAGGGAGCACCCCGAGCCGGCGCGCCTGCCCCTCTCCCCACAGCGCCCCCTGCTGGGACAGACTGGGGCAGGATAGCAGGGAGCACCCCGAGCCGGCGCGCCTGCCCCTCTCCCCACAGCGCCCCCTGCTGGGTGAGGCCAGGGCTGGAGTCCCTGGGAGCTCCCCCAACGCTGCGGGGCCTGCGCTCGGGGACGGTCCCAGGGCGGTTGTGGTGTCACCGTCCCTGGCAGTTCCTCAGACTGGGCTGGACAAACCTGCCAGGTAGCAGCGGCAATCGGGCCCGCGTTGCCGGAAAGGCGGGAGTCCTGGGCCGGGCGCAGCGGGGGCCATGCAGGATGCGCTGCGGGCCCACGGCCACAGGGGCCTGATCCAGAGAAGCCGGCGGGCTCCGGGGGCTCCCTGCGGGTTGCCTTACTAGGAAGCTGGCAGCCGGGTAGGTGGAAGGGGCTGTTGGGATCCTGCCTCTGGCTCTGGTGCCCCAGTTCAAGGGGGCTGGTGAGAAGGGAACCTTGCCTGGCAGTGAGACTCCAGGGGCTCCGGCTGTTTAGCTGAACTAGGCGAGGCTACGGGGCGCCCTGGTCATACCTGCCCCTGCCCGGGGACCTGCGTGGCCTGCCGGGGAGCAAGGGCTGGATAGGCACCTCGCGGGAAGGAGCCTTGTGTGGGCCCGCCAAGGGCAGCCCTCCAATCACAGGCAGCGCTCCCCAGCCCGGCCAGCCTTCTGCAGGGACAGGCACGCTCCACCCCCCAGCGTCCCCTGGAGCGCATGGCACCGGCTTTGCCAGGGAGTCTGCGCCGCCACCCCCCCGAGGCCGGTGTCCCAGCTCCCTCGTGCACGCTGCCTGGCCGGCTGATGCGAGAGCAAGCGAAAGCCGACTGCCCGAAGGCCAGCCCTGAGAAGCAGGAAGCAGAGAGCGCGGCAACGTATCCGCTCGGATCATTCCCCTCTCCCGCCACCTCCCAGCCTCCAGCCCCTGGCCCTTCAGTGAAGGCTACTGGGGGTACCCCCCGCTGCAGGACCAGCCAGCTATCATCTTCACCTGCAGAGCGGGCCTCTGCTGCTGCTTGGTCCTGCCTAAAATGTCGCAAGAACGGCCAGCCGGGGTCAGGCCAAAGGTCCATCCAGCGCAGGGTCCTGTCTGCCCGCGGTGGCCAATGCCAGGTGCCCCCGAGGGAGGGAACAGAACCAGGAATCTTCCTGTTGCCCGTTCCCAGCCTCTTTGCAGTCGCTCCAGTGGCATTTGGCTCCGGCTGTGAAGAGGTGTCTCTCACCTCCTCGAGTTTCCTGGCAGATATTGAGCAGTGAGCTGAGAGGAGCCCTTGGGGAATTCCTATAACTATTCCATCCACTCATCGCTCCTGCTGACATGTTTTGACGCCTTGTGGGAAGTCACTGAGGGGACGTCTACGCTCGGGTAGCCCGGAGTTGCTGTTCCCCGTCTTTGGGCGCCCCCGTTATTTCAAAATAGAACAGGCTCGCTAGTCCGACGGCCCTGCAAACCCCACCCCCGGGAGTACGGGGCGCTTCGGAAGAGCGATCTATTTTGAAACTGACTGGAAATAAGCAACAGCATTTGTGTAGCTCAAATTGCAACGCCTGTGTCGCGCTGCGGGTGCAGTGTGGTTGCACCCTGACAGCCCTGGTCTCCACTAAGACTGTATTTAGCACTGACCCCCCCCAGTCGAACTTACAAGTGGAGCATCCACACTATCAAGCCTGTTATTTCAAAATAACGGGCCGCTTAATTCAAACTCCGGACTCCCGCTTTTCCTCAGGAGTGGCGCTAAGTCTGGAAGCGTTATTCCGAAATAGCGGTTGCGGGCGTGGTCCGGTGCTGCTGTTTCAAAATCGCTCCTCCCCAGAGTCATTCAAACGAATTACTCCCCAGAGTCTGTGGTAGCATGTCCACGGTAATGGAGCCTGCCGCAGACTCATTTTGAGGTGTAATGGCGCATCGGCGAGCCCCGACCCTGCACCCCGTCTGCAGCCAGAGGGGACTCTCGGGCGGCCAGTAGAGTCGAAGGTTTATTGGTTCTCAGGGACACGGTGCAGCGTAGGAGCGACGGTAGCACAGGCCCCGGGAGCAGGCAGCTGCATTCCTCTCAGGGGGAAGGGCTCATGGGCCCTGAACCCCCCCCCCCCCGTTCCTGGTTCCCAGTGTCCCCTCCTCATCCTACCCAGCCGAGACTAACCCACACTCCCCGCAACTGGTCACTTGGCCCCCCCAGGCAGCCCTGCCTACACCCCTTTGTCTCATTCTCCGGGAACAGTTATCCTCTGAGGCTGGCCCTTAGGAGTCTAGGGCCAATACACACCTGGAGTGAGTCACTGCGAACCACACACCACAATACAGACAGGCAGAAACACAAGGTGACACAGTAGACGGCACCCCCGCTATGTCACAGGAGGCTCCCCGTAGCGTGGACACGCTAGTTCCATTTTGTTAAATCAGGAGTTAAGTTGAATGTACTAATTACGAAATAGTTCCCTAGTGTAGACGTGCCCCTAGGTTTAAAATTGCCATATATATTCTTATTCTGCTACTGACTCTGCGGAGGGGAGGGACCCCATTAGAACTCCTGGGCTCTATCTCAGCTCAGGGAAGGCAGTAGGGTCTAGTGGGTTGCTGCAGGGGCAATGTCAGACCCTCAGAACAGCCAGATGGGGTCAGGCCAAAAGTCTGTCCAGCCCAGTGTCCTGTCAGCCAACAGTGACCAATGCCAGATGCCCCAGAGGGAGTGAACAGAACAGGGAATCATCCAGTGATCCCTCCCCTGTCACCGATTTCCAGCTTCTTGCAAACAGGTGAGGGACACACAGAACATGGTTCTGGATCTCTGGCCACATGGGCTAATAGCCACTGAGGGGCCTATTCCCCGTGAATGGATCTAGTTCTTTTTTTAACCCTGTTATAGTCTTGGCCTTTACAGCATCCTCTAGCAAGGAGTTCCATAGGTTGACAGTGAATAAATACTTTTTTTTAAAAAAATCTGCTATCTATTAATTTTACTGAGTGACTCCTAGTTCTTGTGTTGGAGTAAATAACACCTCCTTATTCAATTTTCCCACATCAGTCATAATTTTATAGAGCTTCCCCTTAATCACCTCTTTTCAAACTGCAAAGTCCTGGTCATTTTACTCACTCCTGACATGGATTGTGTTCAGGACTCCTAATAATATCTGCTGCTCTGCTCTATTTCCAAATCCAATATATCTGTGTTAGAAGCATAGAATACTAGGACCGGAAGGGACCTCGAGAGTCATCGAGTCCAGTCCCCTGCCCTCACGGCAGGACCAAATACTGTCTAGACCATCCCTGATAGACATTTATCTAACCTACTCTTAAATATCTCCAGAGATGGGGATTCCACAACCTCCCTGGGCAATTTATTCCAGTGTTTCACCACCCTGACAGGTAGGAACTTTTTCCTAATGTCCAACCTAAACCTCCCTTGCTGCAGTTTAGGCCCATTGCTTCTTGTTCTATCCTCAGAGGCCAAGATGAACAAGTTTTCTCCCTCCTCCTTGTGACGCCCTTTTAGATACCTGAAAACCGCTCTCATGTCCCCTCTCAGTCTTCTCTTTTCTAAACTAAACAAACCCAATTTCTTCAGCCTGCCTTCATAGGTCATGTTCTCTAGACCTTTCATCATTCTCGTTGCTCTTCTCTGGACCCTTTCCAATTTCTCCACATCCTTCTTGAAATGCGGTGCCCAGAACTGGCCACAATACTCCAACTGAGGCCTAACCAGCGCAGAGTAGAGCGGAAGAATGACTTCTCGTGTCTTGCTCACAACACACCTGTTAATGCAGCCCAGAATCATATTTGCTTTCTTTGCAACAGCCTCACACTGCTGACTCGTATTCAGCTTGTGGTCCACTCTAACCCCTAGATCCCTTTCTGCCAGACTCCTTCCCAGACAGACACTTCCTATTCTGTGTGTGTGAAACTGATTGTTCCTTCCTAAGTGGAGCACTTTTGCGATGGGGTGACCAAATCTGCCCAGCTTCCAATAAAGATTTATACAGAGACAATGTGATATTTTCTGCCTTTATTTTCTATCTGTTTTCTGATGAGTCCCAGTTCTCTGACAGCTTTTTTGATGGCCACCTGACACGCAGCAGAGATTTGCAGACAGCAGCTCCAAGATCTCTTCTCCATTGATGGGTTTGGCTAATGTAGACCCCTCCTTTGCATGAGTTGTTGGGGTGATAGGTTGCCTGGTGCGTTACTCGGCATTTCTCAGCCTTGAATCTCATCTGCCGTCGTGTTGCCCAGTCCGCCTGGCTAGTGAGATCCCTGTCGCTCTGTGCACATGTCCTCTGCCAATTGTGCCAGCTCGCCATTTACCCCTTTTTTCCAGATCATTTCCAAATATGCTGAAGAGCTGGGGAGCCGACAGCCTTGCGGGGTTTCTGGGCTAAGAGGTGGGGCCCCGGTTCCCGGAAGGGGGGCTCCTTAGGCAGAGGGGCGGGGCCAGGGGTATCCAGCCCCCAGCACCGCCCAGACCCCCCACCTGGAGCAATGCCATCCAGAGAACCTGCAGTGCACGAGGTGGGGGGACTTTGGTGACAATTATAGGGCAGGGTGGGGAGGAGGCAGATGCTGCTAGTTACCTCTCTCCATTCTCACCGGTCATTCGTTTCTGGCCTTTCGACAGGAGTGACTGACAATGCTGGGGTCGTCTCATGAGCCTTCATTATCTTTTTAGAAACAAACTCCCTGCCACTCTCAAAGTCCTCAGGCTGTGTACCAGTAAGAGCCCTGGATGGGGAAAGCGAGCCCCTGTATAGAAGTCAGGGGAGGACTATAGCCCCCCCCGGCCCCTCTACACCCTCTCCCCACAGACCTTACCAGCAAGATGGTCAATACAGTTGTTTATGTAATTGCAATAGGGCAGATTTGAACCTGGGGCCCCTAGAGCTTAGTGTAGGCACCTAGGCAGCTTGAGCTAAAAGCCGGCTGGCTCCCAGCTTAGGCTGTAGAGCTCCCTTGTTCTTATCTCGCTGTAAGTGGTCTAAGTGCCCCTCCCTGGGAAAGTGACCCACACTTCGGCTATGTCTACACTCGTGGCTTTTTGCGCAAGAAATATGCAAATGAGGCTAAGCATGGAATATCGCCAAGCCTCATTTGCATACCTAATGAGCCACCATTTTTGCACAAGAGGCTCTTGCACCAGAAGGAGCTGGCTACACTGCCCCTCTTGTGCAAGAAAACTCTCTTGCGCAACGCCCTTACGCCGATGACTTTTCAGGAAGCACGGCATTGCGCAAGAGGGGTTTTGTTGCGCAAGAGGGGCAGTGTAGCCAGCTCCTTCTGGTGCAAGAGCCTCTTGTGCAAAAATGGCAGCTTATTAGATATGCAAATGAGGCTTGATATTCCATGCTTAGCCTCATTTGCATATTTCTGGCGCAAGAAGCCGCGCGTGGAGACATAGCCTAGGTGCGGGGGTTACACGCTCACCGCACTGTACACACCCCGGCCAAGGAAACGGCTTCCCAGAGGGGCGGGCGTCGAAGCTAGACCCTTGGCGCTGGAAAGGACCAGGGGAGCCGTTTCCCAAGGGCCGGGGGGATTCGCTGCTGCTGGCGATCGAGAGCCGCTCTGGTTCAAACGGGCAGGCCGGAGGCCCCGGGAGCGAGGAATCCGCTTGGTCCCAGGCGGCCGGGGACAGCTGGCATGGGTGGGATGGGGCACTGGGAGGAGGGGAAGCTGTTGGGTCATGGGGGGGGTTGGGTGTTCTACAGTCCGCCCTCCTGCCCCAGCCCGGCGCCTACGGCCTGTGTCTGCCTGCTGCCGTGCTGGCTCCCGAGGGGCTCCATGCCAGCCCGGCAGCGCTCCCTGCACCCGCCCAGAGCCCCTGAGGCCAGGCCCTCACCCCCGTCAGCCCGACCCAGCCGGGCAGGTTCTGTAACTACCAGCAGGGCCCAGGCCGGCTGCAGGGGGAGCCCGGGTCTGGCAGATCCACAGGGCCCAGCACAGGGGGAGGCCGGGGAGAGGCCCTGTTCCCCCCTCAGGACACAGCAAGGCTGCAGGTGGGGGGGAGACTGTGTCTGCCCCATGTCTGGGGCATGAGGAGGGTTGAGGGGGCTGCATCTGCCCCCTACCCGGGGCATGAGGAGGCTGGGGGGGAAGGGGGCTGTGTCTGTCCCCTGCCCAGGGCATGAGGAAGCTGGGGGGGAGGGGGGCTGTGTCTGCCCCCTGCCCGGGGTATGAGGAGGCGGCGGGGGGGGGGGTGTCTGTTCCCTGCCCGGGGCATGAGGAGGCTGGGGGGGAGCGGGGCTGTGTCTGCCCCCTGCCCGGGGCATGAGGAGGCGTCGGGGGCAGGGGGGGGGCTGTGTCTGTCCCCTGCCCGGGACAGGAGGAGGCGGGGGGAGGGGGCTGTGTCTGTCCCCTGCCCGGGACAGGAGGAGGCGGGGGGAGGGGGGCTGTGTCTGTCCCCTGCCCGGGACAGGAGAAAGGGGGGGGGGGCTGTGTCTGTCCCCTGCCCGGGACAGGAGGAGGCGGGGGGGGGGGGGGGCTGTGTCTGTCCCCTGCCCGGGACAGGAGGAGGCGGGGGGGGGGGGGCTGTGTCTGCCCCCTGCCCGGGGCAGGAGGAGGCGGCGGGGGGGGGGGGGCTGTGTCTGTCCCCTGCCCGGGGCAGGAGGAGGCGGCGGGGGGGGGGCTGTGTCTGTCCCCTGCCCGGGGCAGGAGGCGGCGGCGGGGGGGGGGGCTGTGTCTGCCCCCTGCCCGGGGCAGGAGGAGGCGGCGGGGGGGGGCTGTGTCTGCCCCCTGCCCGGGGCAGGAGGAGGCGGCGGCGGGGGGGGGGGGCTGTGTCTGTCCCCTGCCCGGGGCAGGAGGCGGCGGCGGGGGGGGGGCTGTGTCTGCCCAATGAGCGTGAGGCGGCTGCGGGGGGCGCGGCGAGGCCGGGGGGGTCCGTGTGCGCCCGATGCCCGCGGCACGAGGAGGCTGGGGGGGGACGTGTCTGCTCTGAGCGCGGCGAGGCGGCGGGGGGGGCCCGTGGGCGGCTCCTCCCGGGCCCGCGGTGCCGCAGCGCAGGCGGGCGGGGCTCTGGGCCTGCTCCGAGGCGCTGCGGCTGCGGGGCGTGCGGGGCGGTGCGGGGCCCCGGGGCTGGACAGCGCCCGCCGCCCCGATGTTCGCCTTCTACTCGCTGCTGGTCTACATCGTGTACGCGCTGCTGCGCCGCGCCCCGCCGCCCCCGCCGCAGGTAGGGCCCGGGCCGGGGGGCGTCTGCACCTGCCCCCCCCGCCGTGCCCCCGGCACCTGCCCCCCCTCCCCCGCCGCGCCCCGCCGCCCCCGCCGCAGGTAGGGCCCGGGCCGGGGGGCGTCTGCACCTGCCCCCCCCCGCCGTGCCCCCGGCACCTGCCCCGCCGCTCCCCGCTGTGCCCCGGGCCCCTCCCGCCGTGCCCCCGGCACCTGCCCCGCCGCCCCCGCCGCAGGTAGGGCCCGGGCCGGGGGGCGTCTGCACCTGCCCCCCCCCCCGCCGTGCCCCGGGCCCCTCCCGCCGTGAACCCCGGCACCTGCCCCGCCCCTCCCCTGCTGTGCCCCGGGCCCCCCCCCCCGCCGTGAATCCCGGCACCTGCCCCGCCCCTCCCCTGCTGTGCCCCCGGCACCTGCCCCCGCCCCTCCCCTGCTGTGCCCCGGCCCCCCCCCCTCCCGCCGTGCCCCCGGCACCTGCCCCGCCGCTCCCCGCTATGCCCCGGGCCCCTCCCGCCGTGCCCCCGGCACCTGCTCCCGCTCACCCCTCCCGCTGTGCCCCCCCTGACTCCGGGCACCCCTTGTGCTGTGCCCCCGTACCCTTCTCCCGCTGTATCCCCTGCCCTCTCGCCCCCCTCTCGCCGTGCACCCTGCTCCCGCTCACCCCTCCCGCTGTGCCCCTCCCCGTCTCCGGGCGCCCCTTGTGCTGTGCCCCCCCATCTCCTTCCCGCCGTGCACCCCGGTTCCTATGCACCCCTCCCGCTGTGCCCCCCCCTCACTCCTCCTCTGTGTCCCCCGGGCCTCGGGCCCCCTCCTGCCGTGCACCCTGCTCCCACTCACCCCTCCCGCTGTGCCCCCGGCCTTTGTGCTGTGCCCCCCGTGTTCCGCTCCCACTGTGCTCCCCCCTCGTGCCCCTCTCCCACTGTGCCCCCTGCCCCCACTCCCGGGCACCCTTCTCTCTCTTCCCCCCCACCCCTGCTCCCACGCACCCCTCCCACTGTGCCCCGCCACAGCTATGGGGCTGCCCTGGGGGCTCAGTCACGGTGGCGGACGGGGGGGGGGGGGGGGGAGAATCATGCACCTGCCAGTGCCACCTCTGGGGAGGGGGAGGGATGGCGCTTTCTACCAGCGGTGCCCCCAGCATCCATCCACTCTGCTTCCTGCACCTGTCTGTGGCACCCCCCCAGCCCTGCCGGTGCCCCTCACTCCCCCCCCAGCCCTGCCGGTGCCCCTCACTCCCCCCCCCAGCCCTGCCGGTGCCCCTCACTCCCAGCCCGCAGCCCTGCCGGTGCCCCTCACTCCCCCCCCCAGCCCTGCCGGTGCCCCTCACTCCCCCCCCCAGCCCTGCCGGTGCCCCTCACTCCCAGCCCGCAGCCCTGCCGGTGCCCCTCACTCCCCCCCCCAGCCCTGCCAGTGCCCCTCACTCCCAGCCCGCAGCCCTGCCGGTGCCCCTCACTCCCCCCCCAGCCCTGCCGGTGCCCCTCACTCCCCCCCCCCAGCCCTGCCAGCCCAGCCCTGGGCTCCCCCCCCCCCAGCCCTGCCGGTGCCCCTCACTCCCCCCCCCCCAGCCCTGCCGGCCCAGCCCTGGGCTCCCCCCCAGCCCTGCCGGTGCCCCTCACACCCGACCCGCAGCCCTGGGCTCCCCCCCAGCCCTGCCGGTGCCCCTCAGTCCCGACCCGCAGCCCTGCCAGCCCAGCCTGGGCTCCCCCCCCAGCCCTGCCGGTGCCCCTCACACCCGACCCGCAGCCCTGCCACCCCAGCCCGGGGCTCCCCCCCAACCCTGCCAGTGCCCCTCACACCCGACCCGCAGCCCTGGGCTCCCCCCCAGCCCTGCCGGTGCCCCTCAGTCCCGACCCGCAGCCCTGCTGGCCCAGCCCTGGGCTCCCCCCCCAGTCCTGCTGGTGCCCCTCACACCCGACCCGCAGCCCTGCTGGCCCAGCCCTGGGCTCCCCCCCCAGCCCTGCCGGTGCCCCTCACTCCCAGCCCGCAGCCCCTGCCAGCCCAGCCCTGGGCTCCCCCTTAGCTCCGTTGACGTCCTGCCGTCCCAGCTGCAGCCCTCCCGCCAGGCGTCCCTTGAGTGCCGGCCCACGCAGGTGGTTTCTGTGCCTGGGAGGCAGGCTGAGCCCTCTGGATGCCCGGCAGGGATGGGGATGCGCCACCCGACCCGCCAGGCTCTCCAGCGTGCTCCCAGCTGGGCCATTCCAGGCCTGCGGCCCTTTGGGCTGGTCCCTGTCCCCTGCCCAAACCGGGTTGCTCTGCCTCGGGCTGGACAGTCAGTCGATCCCTCCCCCTCGCAGCCCCACAGCCCTTCCTGCTGTCTGCCCCTGTCCCGGCCCCCGCGGCAGCCTGGCTCCCTAATGCCAGGTGCCCAGGTTGCTGCTGCAGGGACTGGATTCACCCCCCCCCCCCGCTGTGCCTGCCTCTCTCGTGGGGAGCCTGCTCCCCGATCCAGGCGGGTGATGGAGGCCCCCCGGCTGCCCGAGGGGCTGTGGGGCTGCGGCTGTTGGGGCTGCCTGGTAGACTGGAGCTGGGGCGCTTCTGATGGGGCCATCCCAGGTCAGCTTGGCACTGCCGGGCGCAGCCCAGGGGAGCGGCAGGCGACACTGCGTGCGTGGGAAGGGCTGGCAGGATTGGACCCCACCCCTTGCAGACTTGGGGGCGCCTGCCCCTCACCAGAGGGGTCCCTGTTACTCCTGGCGTGCCCCGGGAGGGTGGAGGGGGCTCGGGTCACTTGCAGTGATGGGAACCAGAGTGCCAGTCGATCTGTCTCCATCATGACCTGATGGAATGTCAAAGGCATCTGTTGCCGTGGTAACCAAGCACCCGCTCTGTTTCCCTGGCAGCAGGCGCCTTTCCCAATTGGCTCAGAGCAAAGTGCATGGAGAGGCCCCGGTCCTGGGACCCCAAAGAGCAGCTCTGGCCTTCTCCCCATGCAGGACGGCTCCCCCCTGCTGAATGCAAAGCTCACCCCCTAGATCCTCTCCTCCTCGGCGGGCTAAAGGAGCCCATCCTTCAGCTGGCAGCAGGAGTAGGCTCTTACCCTCCCTCCAACCAGCCCCCAAAGCGGGACTGACTCAGGCGTCACCTGCACGTCAGGAAAGTGCCAGGGGAAGGAGGTCGGGAGAGATGGGTCGTGCGAGGGACCTGTGTGAGGCCTGGGGAGGGGGGCTGGCCTCCTAGGGCCGGCTCTGAGGGGGGGGAAGGAGCCGCCTGGCCACAGTCTGACTCAGCACAGGGTCAGCAGATGGGGGTTCATTCACTCTGCCCTCGCAGGGCACCCCGCACTGCCCCAGCTGGGAGTACAATTAGCCACTGCCTGACTCTGTGCCCGTCTGGGCCGCCCGGGCCGTGGCATCCCTGCGCCCGGCTCGGCCCCCCCTGCAGATGGCACCCATGAGCCAGCAGGAGCTGCCAGGCCTGGAGGTGAGGGATCCACCTCCACCGAGAGGGGGGCAGCCCTGCTGGAGCCAGTGGGGCACTTCCCCTGCCCTCCCCCCAGCTTCTGCCAGCTCCCCTGGGGCCCAGTCCTGTTCCCGGGGCACAGTCTGAGCCCATGGGCTGTGTGGTGGGGGGCCAGTGGGGCTGGATCCCTCCGCTCTGCATGGGTCCTGAGTGTGACGGGGGGCTGTCCCTTCAGCCCTGCCTGGCACTGGCGCTGCTGCAGCGTGGGTGCAGGCGTCACTGTTGGCACATGCCGGGCGATCAGCCCTCCTGGCTCAGCCCAGGGCTGGGTGCAGCATGGCAGGTGGGGGGCACCTGGAGCACGAAGAGGGCTGGATCCGGGTCTCCCCCGCCTGTCTGCAGGACTCAGGCCCCTGGCTTTCCCTGCCCGTCTTGTCCTGGGCCCCTGCTCTGCACCCGGGCAGCTGGGGGCCGGGTTTTGTCTGTTACTTGAATAGACGTTGATTGTTTCAATCCCGGAGCCCCCAGCCAGGCCATGGGTCAGCGCCCAGCCCCGCTGGCGCCTGCCAGACACGTCCCCGGGGCCGGGAGCGCTGCCCAGGCCTCGTGCTCCCCTGGCAGGGGCTTTGGGCCCCTCAGCTGGGGCGGGCGGGAGCACCAGGTGTGGTGCCCCATGCGCTCTTTGGCTGCTGGGAGGCTCAGTTCTCTCCAGCAGGCGGGGGGCTGCCCCCCACGCAGAGGCCTGGCCGGGTGCTGAGAGAGCCTGCCCCCTTTCCTCCCTTGGGCATTTTGGCTCTGGCGCCCGGCCGGTTGCCCCGGCTCGGCTGCAGCTTGTTGGCAGGGAGCTGCCGACGTGCCCAGCGGGGCCGTATGGCTTGTCCAGGGAGGCGTGGCTGGGTTTGAATCCCGCACTGGGCCAGGCCTGTCTCTGCTGGCAGGTCCATCTCCCTGGCCCGGGGCACAGAGGCAGGCGCTCCCGGCAGAGGCCCTGCTGGGTTGGGCTCAGGCCGGGCTGGCGTGCGGCTGAGAGCCGGGCCGGGACACACTAGGGGCTGGGCCGCGGGCAATACCCCCCGGGTGGTGGGAGGCAGGGGGTGGGTTATGGGAACGGGGGCAGTTGTGCTCCGGGGTGCAGGACTAGGGCTAGTCTCCGAATCAAGGCATCCCTGACTGATGCTGGCTCCGTGTGGCTCGCCTGGGTGCCAGCTGCCCCCTGGGAGGCCAGGCAGTGCCCGGCCTTGCTGAGCTCCTCTCTGCCCCCTTGCTGGCCCAGGACCAGGCTCAGGCCGGCCCAGAGCTGCTGGGCGTGGGGCTGGGCCTGCGTCACAGCTGTGAGCCGAACCCGCGGGGCCGGGCCTGAGCGGCCCCAGCAACACAGAGGGGCGAGGGGCCGGGCCATTGCGGTGCCCCAGCCAAACCAGGGCCCCCCCCCAGCTAAAAGCCGTGTAAGGGGGGGGCCTGTGGGGCTGTCTGTGGTGGGGTGCTCGAGGGGGGCTCTGTGGGGGGGCTCTGTGGGGCCGCCTGGGGAGGGGAGGCTCGAGGGGGCTCTGTGGGGCCGCCTGGGGTGGGGGGGCTCGAGGGGGGTTCTCCGGCCTTGTCCTGGTGCTTGGCTTAGCTGCTTGTCCTCTGTGGCCGGGCAGCGAGGGGGCATGTAATGTGGCGGCAGGGCAGGGCCGGCTCTTCTCCATTAGTTCTCCTGGCTTGTGAGCGCCGCACCCGGCTCTCCCCAGCCCTGTTGAGGGGGCGATGCTCCCGTGGGGGAGGGTCGGTCGAAGGGTGCAGCCGGGCCCCAGGCATGGGGTGCTGTCGGGAGCGGTCAGGGAGCCTCCAGGTGTCTAGAGACTGTGGGTGCAGAGATGGCTCCGGCTTAGGGCGTCAGCTGCACCCGGCTGGGTCAGCTCTGCCAGGGCTTGTGGGGAGAGCTCTGTGGGGCTGTCCAGGAAGGGGGTGTCATGGAGGGCTGTGGGGGTGTCATGGGGTCTCTTTGGAGCTGTTCGTAGCTGGGTGGTGCTGTGGGGGAGCCCCACTGGCAGTGGTGAGCTCTGTGGGGCTATCCAGGAAGGGGGTGTCATGGAGGGCTGTGGGGGTGTCATGGGGTCTCTTTGGAGCTGTCCGAAGCTGGGTGGTGCTGTGGGGGGAGCCCCACTGGCAGTGGTGAGCTCTGTGGGGCTGGCTGGCAGGGGGGGCTCCAGTGGGGATCCCTGTGGTGTGGTCTGTGGCCCGAGGGGAGGAGCTTGGTGGCGCTGGCCACGAAGAGGAACTGCCAGGGGGACTCTGGGGTGTCTTTGGAGGGCTCTGCAGTGGGGGATTGGCCATGGGAGCTTTGAGGCACTGTCTGGGGAGTTCCTGGGGAGGTTCTGTGGGGCCCTGCATGGGAGGAGCTGGTTGAGGGGCTCTGAGGACCATCTGTGGGGGAGGTTGTTCAGAGGGGCTCTGGGGAGGTTCAGGAGATACTGGGGGGGTTGTTCAGAGGGGCTCTGTGGGGAAGTTTGGGGGGCTGGGGGGTTGTTCAGAGGGGCTCTGGGGGCAAGTTTGGGGCACTGGGGGGTTGTTCAGAGGGGCTCTGTGGGGAAGTTTGGGGGGCTGGGGGGTTGTTCAGAGGGGCTCTGTGGGGAAGTTTGGGGGGCTGGGGGATTGTTCAGAGGGGCTCTGTGGGGAAGTTTGGGGCACTGGGGGGTTGTTCAGAGGGACTCTGTGGGGAAGTTTGGAGGGCTGGGGGGGTTGTTCAGAGAGGCTCTGTGGGGAAGTTTGGGGGGCTGGAGGGTTGTTCAGAGAGGCTCTGGAGGCAAGTTTGGGAGACTGGGGGGTTCAGAGAGGCTCTGTGGGGAAGTTTGGGGGCTGGGGGGTTGTTCAGAGGGGCTCTGGGGGGAAGTTTGGGGGGCTGGGGGATTCAGAGAGGCTCTGGGGGGAAGTTTGGGGGGTTGGGGGGGTTGTTCAGAGGGGCTCTGGGGGCAAGTTTGGGGCACTGGGGGGTTGTTCAGAGGGGCTCTGTGGGGAAGTTTGGGGGGCTGGAGGGTTGTTCAGAGAGGCTCTGGAGGCAAGTTTGGGGGACTGGGGGGTTCAGAGAGGCTCTGTGGGGAAGTTTGGGGGCTGGGGGGTTGTTCAGAGGGGCTCTGGGGGGAAGTTTGGGGGGCTGGGGGATTCAGAGAGGCTCTGGGGGGAAGTTTGGGGGACTGGGGGGGTTGTTCAGAGGGGCTCTGTGGGGAAGTTTGGAGGGCTGGGGGGGTTGTTCAGAGAGGCTCTGTGGGGAAGTTTGGGGGGCTGGAGGGTTGTTCAGAGAGGCTCTGGAGGCAAGTTTGGGGGACTGGGGGGTTCAGAGAGGCTCTGTGGGGAAGTTTGGGGGCTGGGGGGTTGTTCAGAGGGGCTCTGGGGGGAAGTTTGGGATGCTGGGGGATTCAGAGAGGCTCTGGGGGGAAGTTTGCGGGGTTGGGGGGGTTGTTCAGAGGGGCTCTGGGGGCAAGTTTGGGGCACTGGGGGGTTGTTCAGAGGGGCTCTGTGGGGAAGTTTGGGGGGCTGGAGGGTTGTTCAGAGAGGCTCTGGAGGCAAGTTTGGGGGACTGGGGGGTTCAGAGAGGCTCTGTGGGGAAGTTTGGGGGCTGGGGGGTTGTTCAGAGGGGCTCTGGGGGGAAGTTTGGGGGGCTGGGGGATTCAGAGAGGCTCTGGGGGGAAGTTTGGGGGACTGGGGGGGTTGTTCAGAGGGGCTCTGTGGGGAAGTTTGGGGGGCTGGGGGGTTCAGAGAGGCTCTGTGGGGAAGTTTGGGGGGCTGGGGGGTTGTTCAGAGGGGCTCTGGGGGGAAGTTTGGGGGATGGGGGGTTCAGAGGGGCTCTGGGGGGAAGTTTGGGGGGATGGGGGGGTTCAGAGGGGCTCTGGGGGGGAGTTTGGGGGGCTGGGGGGTTCAGAGGGGCTCTGGGGGGAAGTTTGGGGGGCTGGGGGGTTGTTTCAGAGGGGTTCTGGGGGAAAGTTTGGGGGGCTGGGGGGTTCAGAGAGGCTCTGGGGGGAAGTTTGGGGGGTTGGGGGGGTCGTTCAGAGGGGCTCTGGGGGGAAGTTTGGGGGATGGGGGGTTCAGAGGGGTTCTGGGGGGAAGTTTGGGGGACTGGGGGGTTGTTCAGAGGGGCTCTGGGGGGAAGTTTGGGGGATGGGGGGTTGTTCAGAGGGGCTCTGGGGAAGTTTGGGGGACTGGGGGGTTGTTCAGAGGGGCTCGGGGGGAAGTTTGGGAGGCTGGGGGGTTCAGAGAGGCTCTGGGGGGAAGTTTGGGGGACTGGGGGGGTTCAGAGGGGTTCTGGGGGGAAGTTTGGGGGACTGGGGGGTTGTTCAGAGGGGCTCGGGGGGAAGTTTGGAGGGATGGGGGGGTTGTTCAGAGGGGCTCTGGGGGGAAGTTTGGAGGACTGGGGGGGTTGTTCAGAGGGGCTCTGTGGGGAAGTTTGGGGGGCTGGGGGGTTCAGAGAGGCTCTGGGGGGAAGTTTGGGGGGCTGGGGGGGTTGTTCAGAGGGGCTCTAGGGGGAAGTTTGGGGGATGGGGGGTTCAGAGGGGTTCTGGGGGGAAGTTTGGGGGGCTGGGGGGGTTGTTCAGAGGGGCTCTGGGGGAAGTTTGGGGACTGGGGGGGTTCAGAGGGGTTCTGGGGGGAAGTTTGGGGGACTGGGGGGTTGTTCAGAGGGGCTCTGGGGAAGTTTGGGGGACTGGGGGGTTCAGAGAGGCTCTGGGGAAGTTTGGGGGACTGGGGGGTTGTTCAGAGGGGCTCTGGGGGGAAGTTTGGAGGGATGGGGGGGTTCAGAGGGGCTCTGGGGAAGTTTGGGGGACTGGGGGGTTCAGAGGGGCTCTGGGGGGGAAGTTTGGGGGATGGGGGGTTGTTCAGAGGGGCTTGGGGGGAAGTTTGGGGGGCTGGGGGGGTTCAGAGGGTTTCTGGAGGGGGCTGTTCGCGAGGGCTCTGCCGACTTGTGGCAGGGGGTTTCCGTGGCCTGGCCTCTGTGGCTGACAGAACGTTTCCTTCCCCTCCCGCTCTCCAGGCCCCAGATGCCGTCTCCGGGGAGCTGCCCAGGCGGCGCAGGCAGTGTGAGGGGCTGTGGCAGGAGCTGAGGGAGCTGGAGCTGGACAGTACGTAGCCTCCCCTCCCCTCCTGGCGTGGCTCCGAGCCCCAGCGGCGGGCCGGCTGCCCACGTGGCCCGGCAGCACTGGGCGGGGGTCTGTGCCTGCCGGGCTAGCGAGCTGGGTGGTGCCTCCCCTCCCCTGTGTCCTGGGGGGCGCAGGGCTTCCGGCTGTCGGGGCGACGGAGCTCGCCCGGGGGCCACTGAGCACAGCCGTCTCGGCAGCTCCCCCCATCCCAGCGCTGTCCCCCCGCAGGCAGCTCCGAGAGCGACCGAGGCAGTGGCCCGGAGGAGGAGGAGGAGGCGGCTGGCCCTGGTGGCGGGCTCCTGGAGGATGTCACCACGCCGCTCACCGAATTCCTGTCCCTCAAGCGGGAAGCTGCCGAGGGGAGGCTCTGCCCCTCGGAGGGAGAGCCCCCCGATGGGAAGGTAAATCTGGGCGCGTCCCCCATCAGGGCCACTCCCTCCCTGTCACCATGGCAACAAGGAGTGTCCCCCCCCCATCAGGGCCACTCCCTCCCTGACACTATGGCAACAAGGTGTGTCCCCCCCCATCAGGGCCACTCCCTCCCTGTCACTATGGCGACAAGGAGTGTCCCCCCCCATCAGGGCCACTCCCTCCCTGTCACTATGGCAACAAGGAGTGTCCCCCCCCATCAGGGCCACTCCCTCCCTGACACTATGGCGACAAGGAATGTCCCCCCCCATCAGGGCCACTCCCTCCCTGTCACTATGGCGACAAGGAGTGTCCCCCCCCATCAGGGCCACTCCCTCCCTGTCACTATGGCAACAAGGAGTGTCCCCCCCCATCAGGGCCACTCCCTCCCTGACACTATGGCAACAAGGTGTGTCCCCCCCCCATCAGGGCCACTCCCTCCCTGTCACTATGGCAACAAGGAGTGTCCCCCCCCATCAGGGCCACTCCCGCCCTGTCACTATGGCAACAAGGAGTGTCCCCTCCCCCATCAGGGCCACTCCCTCCCTGACACTATGGCAACAAGGTGTGTCCCCCCCCATCAGGGCCACTCCCGCCCTGTCACTGTGGCAACAAGGAGTGTCCCCTCCCCCATCAGGGCCACTCCCTCCCTGTCACTATGGCAACAAGGAGTGTCCCCTCCCCCATCAGGGCCACTCCCTCCCTGACACTATGGCAACAAGGTGTGTCCCCTCCCCCATCAGGGCCACTCCCGCCCTGTCACTGTGGCAACAAGGAGTGTCCCCCCCCATCAGGGCCACTCCCGCCCTGACACTATGGCAACAAGGAGTGTCCCCCCCCCATCAGGGCAACTCCCGCCCTGTCACTATGGCAACAAGGAGTGTGAAACACAAATGGCCGTGGCCAGGTGTGATGGTTCTCGGGGCGCCCTGGGCAGCGAGGAGCCTTGTGACCCCCCCCACCCCCGTCTCTCACATGGCTGGGGGGGGGGTCTTGCTCGTCCTTAGCTGGGTGTCTGCACCCGCCTGTCAGCCCCCCACGGCCTCTCTTACCCCGCCCTGCCTGTCCCCGAGCCGAGTTCAGTGTCTGTGCTCAGTCTCCCTGCGTGCCCCCCTTGACTGGCTATGGACGTGGGCATCCGCCACAGCAGCTTGCTGTGCTCCCGCCCCGCCCACGCCGGGGGCAGCGCTCCCTGGCGCAACAGGAAACCCGCTGTCAGTTCTGCCAGGGCACAGGCGTTGGGAGCACGCGGTGTTACAGCTCACAGGTGGTGCCCACACTTGGCCCCTCGGCTCCTGGGCGGATCCCCCCTCTCCAGTGCGGCAGCCCTTTCTTGGGGAGCCCCCTCCACTGCGGCGACCCTCTGCCCTCAGCCCCCCAAAAACAGCCCCAGTCTCCCAGCAGAGCCTCCAATACCCCCAGCAACAGCCCCTCCTCCATCCAGTGTCTCTCCCCAGGTAAGAGGGTCACCTGGGCCCCTCTTCTCCGCCTCCCTCCCCGTCCAATGTTCTCCCCTCGCCGGGGTCCCTCTCTGCAGCCCATTGTCCTCTAAGGAGGCCGTGTCCTCTAAGCAGGGCCAGGGTCACCAGGACACCAGACACCCTGGCTCCAACTCTGGGCTGTTCCCTGAAACAACAAACTCCCCTTCCCCTTTGTCACATTAAACCAGTAACTTCCAGGCACTGAGCGCCCCCCTGTCTGCAACACCCCCCTTTGAACCCCCAAAACTCCCCCCTTCCTCACACGCGGTCAGCGAACACCCACAGCCCCTCAAGCAGAGCCTGTGCGGACACTTGGCTCTTCGGGGAGACAAACCCTCTAAGCAATTCCAGCCATGTGTGGGATACATTTTGTTGTGTGCACCGAGGCGGGTGTGAATGTGCACCGCCAGGAGAAACACAAAACCTGGCTGCAGCGCTCTGCTAAGCAGCTGGGCAAGGAACCACCGGAATGTACAATCCAGCTGTGACCCCTCGCGGGCGTGACGGGGGTTCTCGGGTCACACCTGGACCGGCTCTATCAGCTCTGGCCGTGCTCCGGCCCAGGGAGCCATCCAGGGCTCCGCCGTCCCTCTCCTTGGCTCCGCTCACTTTGCCGGCCGTGTGCCAAACCCCCCAGCGGCTTTCGGGTCTCTGCTCCTCTCCCCGGAAGGGGCTTGCTGAGGAGGGAGGGACCCAGGCCCGTGTCTCTGTGGTCGCTGTGGGTCACGGGGGGATGGGCGTGGGCTGGAGCGGGTGTGTGTGTCTGGGATCCTTCAGCCCTGCCTGCCCCTTGCTCCGTGACCTGCCCGGACCCCTGGGTGTGGACTCGGTGGCCAGCCTGAGCATGCCTCCCCCCCCAGCTGCACAGTCTCTTCCCCTCTCACGCTCTGCAGCCTAGAGACAGACAGGGCCTGCCCCATGCGCCATGTGCAGCACCTAGTGCAGGGCACCCTGATCCATTGCTGGCAGGGACCCCCAGCCCGGGGGGCTACACAGGCTGTGGGGGGCTGGCTGGGGTCCATCACCAAGGGCGTCTCTCGGAGCCAGCGCCACTGCATGAGTGGGGATCCAAGAGAGTGGATGAAGTGCCTCCTCCCCCCCCCAGCAGGGACAGGTCTCCTGCGTCCTTGCCCCCCCATACCCATTAAGCACCCCCCCTTGCACTAATCACTTTGTCTTCTTTCTCCTTCAAACCCCCCCTCCTCCCCTCACATCCCATGTGCCCCTGTGACCTGCTTCTGCCCCCCCCCCCCCCCCGTGTCCCCACGGCCTCCCTCTGCCCCTGCTCCTCCCCTGGCTCCCCGCAGCTCTCCGAGTCCCCGCTCCTCTCCGTCATGTCCCACCTCCTCTCCTTCCTGGAGCAGTACGGCCAGCTGCAGCGGCTGCAGGGGCAGGCCGGCGAGTACCGCGCCCGCCTGCGTCGGGAGGAGACCCGGCGCCGCAAGCAGCTGCGGGCGCTGAAGAGGGTCTATCGGCAGCAGGTGCAGGACAAGCTGAGCCTCATCGAGAGCCTGGAGGGCGTCGTCTGCGAGCAGCAGGACCTGCTGGAGACGCTGCACGGTGCGGAGCGCTCGCCCGGCCGCCTGGGGGATGCGCAAGGCCTGGGTGCAGCCAGCTGGGCCCCCCCCCGCCCCTCTGGGCCCCCCCTCTGCCCGGGCCTGGGTGCCGCCGGCTGGGCCCCCCCCCCTGCCCCTCTGGGCCCCCCCTCTGCCCGGGCCTGGGAGCAGCCAGCTGGGCCCCCCCTCTGCCCCTCTGGGCCCCCCCTCTGCCCGGGCCTGGGTGCAGCCAGCTGGGCCCCCCCCTCTGCCCCTCTGGGCCCCCCCTCTGCCCGGGCCTGGGCACCGCCGGCTGGGCTCCCCCTCTGCCTCTCTGTGCCCCCCTTCCCCTTTACTGGGCCCCCCCTCTGCCCCTCTGGGCCCCCCCTGCCCGGGCCTGGGTGCCGCCGGCTGGGCTGCCCCTCTGGGCCCCCCTCCCCCTTTGCTGGGTCCCCCCTCTGCCCAGGCCTGGGCACTGCCAGCTGGGGTCCCGCCTTGTCCCATGCAGCTTACACCTTGCTCTTGTGGGGCTGTGTGCAGGTGGCCCCCTGCCTGTGGCCAGAGTGGCTGCAGGGGCTGGGGGTCGCTGGCCACGGCAGTGACGGGGGAACCTGCTGGCACATGGGCAGGGAGGGGGTGGTAATGGGGGGGGTCCTTCACCTCAAGGGCGGGGGCTGCCCAACCCCCTGTCCGGTGGCTGTGGCTGGCGGGTCTCGGCACGGGGCGGCCGCCCCAGAGGGGCTGAGCAGGTCCAGCGGCCCTCGTGGGCAGTCCAGGGGGAGTCCAAGCACTGAGTCCTGGAGCCAAAGTGGCAGGGACCCCGTTCTGCTGGAGGGAGATTCCCCATCTGCAGTGCACCAGGGAACCCCAACTCGCCCATCCCCCACTGATCCGTCCAGCCAGCCAGCCCACCTGCCCCTCCGCTGATCCAGCCTGCCCCTCCACTCCAGCCAATACACCATCCACCCACCCAACACGCCGACCCATCCCCTCTCCTTCCAACACCCCAGCTAGGGACAGTACATGGGGGTTACATGAATAGTCAAGTAACCGCGTGAATTCGTATCGGTGAGTCGACTGTTCTATAGTCCCCGGGTGTGGGGCTGGCAGCCAGTGCGCTCCGGCCCCACTCCCAAGGAGTCTCCCTGCCACTCGGCGCGGGGGGCTGGCGGGAGGTGGTCTGCGAGGGGACCCAATTTAAAAACCAGCTCCCCAGGTAGACCAGCTGCCTGTGGCCCAGTGCTGCTGCCTCTGATCCAGCGGCAGCAGCCCCTGTCTGGGGGGGGCGTCTGTAGCATGAACCTATAAGCGTTTGCTTATCAGAGAATCGCTTCATGGACTGCAGTTACATCCCCACCCCCGAGCACTCGGCCTGCAGGTTCGTTCTGTGCCGGGCTGCATCGGGCTGCCCCGCGGGCGTCCCAGGCCTGACCGCCCGTCCCCTGCTCCCCAGGCGTGACGCCGCCCTCCGCCAGCCCCCTGCGCCTGCCCGTGGGCCCCGTGGGCGTGCACCGGCTGGTGGAGTCCATCAGCGCCCTGCAGGGGGAGCGGGCCGGGCTGCTGGAGGACCTGGCCGGCTTGCGGCAGCAGCTGGAAGCCGGCGAGAAGGAGAAGCAGCAGCTGGCAGGGAGCTTCGGCCAGCAGGTGAGAGCCAGGGCTGGCAGGTGAGAGCTGGGGCTGGTGGGTGCCCCAGGGCTGGCAGGCGAGAGCCGGGGCCGGTGGGTGCCCCAGGGCTGGCAGGTGAGAGCCGGGGCCGGTGGGTGCCCCAGGGCTGGCAGGCGAGAGCCGGGGCCGGTGGGTGCCCCAGGGCTGGCAGGCGAGAGCCGGGGCCGGTGGGTGCCCCAGGGCTGGCAGGCGAGAGCCGGGGCCGGTGGGTGCCCCAGGGCTGGCAGGCGAGAGCCGGGGCCGGTGGGTGCCCCAGGGCGGACAGGCAAGACCCAGGGCCAGCGGGCGGGAGCCAGCGCTGGTAGGAGACACCCAAGGCGCATAAGCACACCAGGGCCGGCGGGCGGGAGCCAGGGCCAGCAGGCGTCCCAGGGCTGGGACGATGCAGCCGGCAGGGCGGGGAACCCAAGGGCGGAGACGCCTCTCGCGGGGTGTGTGGGGCAGGGAGGAATGAGTCCCTGGGGTGAACCCCTGGCCAGCACGGGCCCTGGGCCGGAGCCAGAGGGGAACCCTGTGTGGCCCTGCTGCCGTGGGCCTTGCGCCAGCAGCCTGCCCCGCTGCCCTGCCCCACACCCATCCATGGGCAGTGCCTGTGGGGCCTGACGCCTGCGCTGCCTCCCCAGGTCCAAGAGCTGAAGCAGCAGATTGAGGAGCGAGAGGAGGAGCTGATGCGGCTGCGCATGGGGATGGTGAGGAAACAGGACCCCCTCTGCCCCCTGGCCCCTCTGCCCCCCGGCCCCTCTTCCTCCTGGCCCCAGCCCCTCTGCCTCCTGCCCCCCCAGGCCCCTCTGCCTCCTGCCCCCCAGGCCCCTCTTCCCCCAGCCCCTCTGCCCCCTGGCCCCAGCCCCTCTGCCTTCTGCCTCCCGGCTCCTCTGCCTTCTGCCCCCAGCCCTTCTGCCTCCTGCCCCCTGGCCCCTCTGCCTCCTGCCCCCAGCCCCTCCGCTGCCCCCCCCCAGCCCTGGCCATTCTACCTTCCCCAGCCCCTCTGTCTCTCAATCCCCTAGCCCCTCTGCCTTCCTCTCTGAGGGTCTGTCTACACTACCTCCCTAGTTCGAACTAGGGTGGTTAATGTAGGCAATCGAAGTTGCAAATGAAGCCCAGGATTTAAATATCCCGGGCTTCATTTGCATCTTGCCGGGCGCCGCCATTTTTAAATCCCCGGTAGTTCGGACTCCGTGCCCGCGGCTACACGCGGCACGGAGTAGGTAGTTCCAATTAGGCTTCCTATTCCGAACTACCGTTACACCGTTACTCCACGAGGTGTACCAGTAGTTCGAATTAGAAAGCCTAATTGGAACTACCTACTCCGTGCCGCGTGTAGCCGCGGGCACGGAGTCCGAACTACCGGGGATTTAAAAATGGCGGCGCCCGGCAAGATGCAAATGAAGCCCGGGATATTTAAATCCCGGGCTTCATTTGCAACTTCGAATGCCTACGTTAACCACCCTAGTTCGAACTAGGGGGCTAGTGTAGACAGACCCTGACACTCCACCTGCCAAGCCCACCCATTGCACCTCCTCCACTGTCTCCCACCACCCCTGTGCTCCCTGCCCCTCTCCCCTACCGCCCTGCGGGGAGGAAGATGGGGAAGAGGAGGGAGGCCCAGAGAGGGAAGCAGGCCGGGAGGTGGGGGCACAATTCAGATCCAAGGGCAGCATTTGTGGGGGGGCACTGAGGCTCCCGGGAGCAGCGTGGGGGGGGGGGGGGCTGAGGCACCGAGCTCCCCGCCCCTTCCCCAGTAACACCCCTTCCCGCAGGGGGTGACGGATTCGGAGAAGCGGATCCACAACCTGACGGTGGAGAACGAGGGGCTGAAGCAGAGTCTGGGCGTCACCCAGGGGCTCCTGCAGCAGCTGGCAGCCGTGTCTGCCCAGCCCAGCGCCGCCCTGGCCGAGGTGAGCCTGGCCCCGCCCCTCCCCGCCCGGCGCCTGGCCCCGCCCCCTCCCAGTGCCTAGCCCAATCCCCTGCCCAGCCCAGCGCCGCCCTGGCCGAGGTGAGCCTGGCCCCGCCCCTCCTCCGGCCAGCCCCGCCCCTCCCCCTCCCAGTGCCTAGCCCAATCCCCTGCCCAGCCCAGCGCCGCCCTGGCCGAGGTGAGCCTGGCCCCGCCCCTCCTCCGGCCAGCCCCGCCCCTCCCCCTTCCAGTGCCTAGCCCAACCCCCTGCCCAGCCCAGCGCCACCCTGGCCTGGGTGAGCCTGGCCCCGCCCCTCCTCCGGCCGGCCCCGCCCCTCCCCCTCCCAGTGCCTAGCCCAACCCCCTGCCCAGCCCAGCGCCGCCCTGGCCGAGGTGAGCCTGGCCCCGCCCCTCCTCCGGCCAGCCCCGCCCCTCCCCGCCCCTCCCCGCCCAGCGCCTGGCCCCGCCTCCTCCCAGTGCCTAGCCCAACCCCCTGCCCAGCCCAGCGCCGCCCTGGCTGAGGTGAACCTGGCCCCGCCCCTCCTCCGGCCGGCCCCGCCCTTCCCCTCCCCCTCCCAGTGCCTAGCCCAACCCCCTGCCCAAGGTGAGCCTGGCCCCACTCAGCGCCTGGCCCCACACCTGTCCTGACCAGCCCCGCCCCTGTCCCGCCCAGCGCCTGGCCCCGGCCAGTGCCTAGCCCAACCCCCTGCCCCCAGTGCTGCCTGGCTGAGGTGAGCCCGGCTTGCCCCCACCCCATCCCTACTCCACCCCCTGCCTAGCGCCACAGTGACTCCTAGGGGCCCCCTGCCCGTACCCGGCCCAAGGGTTCTGTCTGGCCCCCGCCCTTGGTCTTCAGTGCAGTTATTCTTCCCCCCGCAAAGCAGGGCAGTGCTGGCTTCCCCATCATGCAGAAGGGAAACTGAGGCATAAGTTTACCCAACTTCACACAGGCAGTCTCCGTGGTGCGGGGACTTGAACGCAGGTTCCTGGCTTGGAGCCCTGGCCCATGGGCTCTCCTTCCTCCCGAAGGGGATGGGCTCTGATGCCCGCCGCAGCAGGCTCTGGTGCCGCGGGACGCAGGGCCCTGGGCTGCATTCACACATGCAGCGCGCCAGGGAGGCCAGGCCGGCTGGGTCGCCGAGGAGCCTGCGGCAGGTACGGCCCTGGCCCTGTAACCGCCCCGCCTCGCTCAGGAGAACGAGGGCCTGCGGTCCGCCGTGCAGCGCCTGGAGACCTCCCTGCAGCAGAAGGTGGAGGAGCTGGTGCGGCTGGAGGGGCAGCGCAGCGCTCTGCAGTGGCGGAAGGAGGAGGAGATGCGCAGGCTGGACGAGCGCATCCGGGAGCTGCAGCTGGCACTGGAGACCCAGCGGAACCGGCCCCCAGACGTGCAGGTGAGCCCTGCTCCGGGCCAGCCACTCGGGCCGCAGTTTGCCCTTTGGCCACTAGGGGGCAGGCGCCTCCTGTCCTGAAGCACACGTGGGTGCAAGTCTGGTTCCCCCAGCAGGGGGCAGTGGTGCGTACGTGTGCACACAAACGCAGGTGACGGTGACACACACACACACTTGCAAGGGACAGTCTCACACAGATACTGGACACACACATATATTGGTCTGGTTCCCCCAGCAGGGGGCCGTGGCGCATGCACACAAACGCAGGTGACGGTGACACACACACACACACTTGCAAGGGACAGTCTCACACAGATACTGGGGACACACATATATTGGTCTGATTTCCCCAGCAGGGGGCAGTGGCGTGTGCTCACGCAAGCACACACACAGATACGCGCACACACATACAGATCTGATACCCTCATCGGGGGGCAGTGGCGTGTGCTACCATGCGCGCACACACGCACAGACACACACGCATGCACACACATTCGTGGAGGTCTGATACCCCCAGCAGGGAGCTGTGGTCTGTGCTTGAGCGCACACACACGTGACGTAGTGGGGCCGTGCTGTGTGCTCTGTAACCCAGTGGGGTATGGGGGTGCCTTGCTGGTTGCTGGGCTTGGGCAGTGGGTGACTCCACTGGTGGCTATTTGTAGCACGGCCTGGGTCTCACAACCTGTTCGACAGGTCGCCTCCCAGGGAAAGAGACAAAGGGAGGAGGGCGGAGACCAGCCCCTGTCTGGGGGGCAGGGCTGGAAGAGCGCTTTACTTTCTGTCTGGGAAGCAGGGGAGAAGGGGCTAGGGAGGGGAGCTGGGATTGTAGGGCCCAGCCACCCCCAATCTCAAGGGGGGGCCCTGAGGCCTCCTAGCCCCAGTTCCTGTAACCAGATTGCATCTGTGCTGGGCTGTATCGTGGAGAAGCAATAAACTCCCTCGATTCTACTGGCTGGCGGAGTCTGTTCGTGCCACGACGGGGGTGCAGGAGACGGGGAAACCCCAAAGCGCTGTCACAACACACGCACAGACACATGCGTACAGGTCTGATACTCCCAGGAGGGGGCAGTGGTGCACACGCATTCACACAAACGTAGGGGACAGTAACACACATCCACACACTTGCAGGGGACAGTCTCACACACACACACACAACAGTGACATGCATATATTGGTCCGATTTCCCCAGCAGGGGGCAGTGGTGCAAATGCATGTGTGGACACGTGTGTGTACACATACACAGAAATGCAGGACACACACACACACACATATATATTGGTCTGATTTCCCCAGCAGGGGGCAGTGGTGCACACACACACGCGCGTGTGGAGGGGACAGACCCACCCGCCCCCCGATCTGCTCACCTCACTCCGCAGCCCCTCACCCCGCCCCCCGTTCTCTCCTCCTCAGTACGTGACCAAAATGGTGGAGGTGGAGGTGGAGTCGCCTGCAGCCCGACGGGCCCTGGCAGAGGCCGAGGAGCGAAACCGGGGGCTGCGGGAGCAGCTGTCCAGCCAGGGCGCGCGGTGCCAACGGCTGGCGGAGCAGCTGCAGGGCTCGGAGGAGGTGGCGGCTGGGCTGCGGCACAAGGTGAGCAGGATTCGAACCCACGGCCCGGGAGGCAGAACCCCTTTGCGGCCAGCGAGACCCCTCCAGCGGTGGCTGCTGTGGCACAGGGGGGCCCAGTCGGGCATCCTGGTAGCCCAATATCTCTGCCCCTCCGGAAAGCGGGCGCAGGTCCCCTGGGGCCGGGTCTGGTGGGTGGGGGGGAATGGAGCCCCCCCAGAGCCCCGTCCCTCCCTTGCTGCCCCAGGCCAGGGGGGCCGACGAGCCGGCTGGCGACTGAGGGTCTCCCCTGCAGATCTCTGCCTACGAGGGGGAGATGGCCCAGCTGCGGGGGCAGCTGCTGCAGGAAATCAGCCACCTGGAGGCCCAGAAGGAGGCGGCCGTCCAGGAGGCCACGGAGTGCTCGGAGCAGCAGCTGGAGCAGCTCCGGGAGCAGCTGGCAGGTACCCTGGGCAGCAGAGCCCAGCCGGGGGAGCGGATCCTGGGGCAGGCAGGGAGGGGGGGTTGGCTAGGGGCTGGGCTAGGCGGATAGGGGAGACTGGCTAGGCGCTGGCGGCGGGTGCTAGCTGGGGGCCGGGCGGGGGGCTGGTGCAGGGCTGGGCAGAGGGGACTGGCATGGGGCTGGGTGAGGACTAGCCAGGGACGGGTTGGGAGGGCGGCACTGGCTGGACCAGGGCTCCTCAACTTGGGAAGCCCCGGCCGGGGGCCACAGGGACATTCCCAGCACATGCCGAGGGCCGCGACTTAAGCGTGGTGGCATAGACATGCAAATATATATGCAAATCTATGCAAATAGCTTGGTTCACACTGACAGGCATGAGTGCAGAGGTTAAGGCCAGAGTGCACGACGCGCAGGCCCCATTTCAGTGCAGCATCCGCCCGCTCCACCCCCGTGACAGCGCCGGGAACGAGCAACGACCGTCCGGGAACGGAAGCACGAAAACCCACCGTGTTATCGGCTCCTGTTTTGTTGGGCTCCCACCGGTGGGCTGCGTGTTGGGTAGCCCTGACCAGGGGCTGGGCGGGGGGGCTGGTAGGGCCGGGCGGAGGGGACCGGCAAGGGGCTGCTGCTGAGGGCGCTGCCCCTGCTCTCTGCTCCCCGCAGGGGTCCAGAGCCGCCTGGCCGCGCTGCAGCCCCTCCTCACGGGCATGAAATCGAGCTACGGCAGCCTGCGCAGCCAAGTGCGCGACTTCTCCCAGTTCTACGAGGCGGCCATCAGGGAGGCCAGGAGCCAGGTGGGGCTGGTGGGGCAGGCAGGGCAGCCCCTGGGGGAGAAGTGGGGCTGGGGGGAGGGAGCTGGGGGGGCAGGCAGGGCAGCCCCAGGGGGAGAAGTGGGGCTGGGGGGAGGGAGCTGGGGGGGCAGGCAGGGCAGCCCCAGGGGGAGAAGTGGGGCTGGGGGGAGGGAGCTGGGGGGGCAGGCAGGGCAGCCCCTGGGGGAGAAGTGGGGCTGGGGGGAGGGAGCTGCTGGGGCAGGCAGGGCAGCCCCTGGGGGAGAAGTGGGGCTGGGGGGAGGGAGCTGGTGGGGCAGGTAGGGCAGCCCCAGGGGGAGAAGTGGGGCTGGGGGGAGGGAGCTGGGGGGGCAGGCAGGGCAGCCCCTGGGGGAGAAGTGGGGCTGGTGGGGCAGGCAGGGCAGCCCCTGGGGGAGAAGTGGGGCTGGGGGGAGGGAGCTGGGGGGGCAGGCAGGGCAGCCCCAGGGGGAGAAGTGGGGCTGGGGGGAGGGAGCTGGGGGGGCAGGCAGGGCAGCCCCAGGGGGAGAAGTGGGGCTGGGGGGAGGGAGCTGGTGGGGCAGGCAGGGCAGCCCCTGGGGGAGAAGTGGGGCTGGTGGGGCAGGCAGGGCAGCCCCTGGGGGAGAAGTGGGGCTGGGGGGAGGGAGCTGCTGGGGCAGGCAGGGCAGCCCCTGGGGGAGAAGTGGGGCTGGGGGGAGGGAGCTGGTGGGGCAGGCAGGGCAGCCCCTGGGGGAGAAGTGGGGCTGGTGGGGCAGGCAGGGCAGCCCCTGGGGGAGAAGTGGGGCTGGGGGGAGGGAGCTGGTGGGGCAGGCAGGGCAGCCCCAGGGGGAGAAGTGGGGCTGGGGGTGCTGGGGGGAGGGGGCGGGGCAGCCCATCCAGGGAAGGGAGGCAGTGTCCCCTTGCCCCCGCCTGCTCCCCCAGCCCGGCAGCAGCGGGGGTTCAAGGGGGTGCCCTGTGCCCCAGGTGTGCCGGGCGGCGGGCGAGGCGGCGGAGGCCAGCCAGGGCCTGCTGGAGAAATACCAGCGGGAGGTGCGGCTGCGGGAGAAGTACCACGCCCAGCTGCTGGAGCTGAAAGGTGCTGGGGGGGGTGAGGAGGGGGCTGGATTCGGAGGGGGGGTCTGGGCAGAGTTGGAGGGGCCCCACCCTCACCTGCCAGAGGGCCCGGGTTGGGTACAGCTCGTGTTTCATTGGCTGAGCAGCTGTGTGGGAGGAGCCATGGCTCCGTGCTCCGCCTCCTGCTCCCCGGGGTTCACACTCGCGGGAGCAGCCCCCGTGGCACCCACTGGCGTGTCCTGGCTCTGGCCCCAGGGCTCCGTGAGCCACCCGTGGCCCTGCCCAGGGTTCGGGCACCTGCGCCAATCCCCGAAGGGGGCTGAGCCCAAGAGGGTCCCCCCAAGGGCCCTCGACCACGAACAGAGACCCCTCCCCAAATCCCCAGGGGTCAGCGTGGCCTGTGGTGTGCCAGGAGCCCTGGGCACTGGGGGGCTGGGCTGCAGCCTGGCGCGCCCCCGGCTGTCCCTGGCAGGGGGCTCCGGTCTCCAGGGTGGCCCCCGGCGTGACGCTGCGTCTCCCCCCAGGGCACATCCGGGTGCTGTGCCGCATGAAGCCGGTGACGGAGGCGGACCGGCGGGAGGGGGAGGTGAGCACGGCTGTGAGCGCGGAGCCCGGCAGCCACAGCGCCGTCACTGCCCGCTACAAGGGCAAGGAGAGGACCTTCGACCTGGACAGGGTCTTCCTGCCGGAGGCCACGCAAGAGGAGGTGACCTGCCGCCCGACCCCTCCCGGCCGGCCTGGGCTCCCTGGCCTGGCCACCTTAGCGCCCAACCCCCAGGCAGTGGCAGCCGGGGCCCCAGGGACGTCCTGGCAGTGCTGGCTGGTGTCTGGGCTGCGTCCGAGCCACCCCCCACCTGTTTCTCTGCCCCACGCCAGGCCTGGTTACTTGGTGCCATGTCTGCTCTCCCCTTGGAACTGGGGCCCATGGGCATCTTCCCCTCAGAGCGGGGGGGCTATGCCGGACTGTGCAGCCAGACACTTGCTTCTCCCTGCCCCTCGTGCCCGGGCCAGGGCTGCTGTGCCCCTAGCCATGCCAGTGCTGAGCTCTGTCCCGGGCACTCCCAGGGACAGTAGCCGCCCAGCGATTGGGACTCTAGTGCGGGTGTGGGGAGGGCTCCCTGGAAGAGCTGTGTTACCCCAGAGCTGCCATGGGGAGTGGTCCGGGGCTGCTGGCCGTGCCCAACGGGCATGAGGGGGCTTGTCGGGGGGCAGAACCTGGAGCAATCCAGAATGCTGGGCGGAGGAGAGTGGCGCTGGAACGTAGTGTACCGGAGCCCTGGGGAGATGGAGCCTCCTGGAATGCCGGAGGGAACTGGGGGACTCTGGAATGCTGGGGGGCGGCACGGGAGAGCCCCAGGGCACAGGGAGGGGTGGCATTCTAGAGCAACTGGGGGAGTGGCAGAGGGGAGAGAAGCAATCTAGAAACCGGAGCGTGCCAGAACAGCGCTGGCACTGGGGGAGCAGCGGAGGAGCACACAAATTCTAGACCGCTGGGCAGGATGGGTTCTAGATCAGGATGCAGGGCAGGTTGTTCTAGATCAGTGGCTCGGGTGGCACCTTCTAGCGTGGCCTGTGTCGGGTGTTCTAGGGCAGCGCGAGCATTCTGCAGCGAAACACGTGCTGCAGGGGTCTAGAGCCGTGCCTGGCCTCCTGCTCCAGAACGGCACCGGCTCTAGTGCTCCATGCAAGTGTCTGCAGGACAGATGTTCTAGAGAATTGTCTGGGGAGGGGAGGGTTTGTGCAACGGCTTGCTGAAGGTTGGAACCTGCGGTGGGGGTTGTAGACTTTTAAGCCGCATTCTCGCTCGCAGTGCGGCGTCTTGGCAATCCCAGACACGGGAGGGGTGGTTTTGGACCGCATGTGGGGGTGACATGGAGCATTCTCCAAAGACATGTCGGCTGTGTATGGGAGCAGTGTAAATTGACGGGTGACAGAATGTTCCAGGACACAGCGTAGGGCATAGGACTTCCAGTGTGCGGGTGGGGCAGGGGGTTCTAGAGCTGTGTGAATGGATTAGCTATTCTAGAGGAGGATGTGTGGGTGGACTGTTCTAGAGCAGGGTGTGGAGTGACTGCTCGAGAGCATAGTGTGTATGGACTATTCTAGACTTGCGTGTGTTGTATTTGAGAGTGGTATATGGACAGCCTCGTGTGGAGTGTGGTGTATATGGACTGTTCTAGAGCAGCGTGAGGACTGGCTGTTCTAGATCGCCGTGCGTTGTTTTCCAGCGGTGGTCGGGAGGGGACAGTGTTCTAGACTGTCACATGAGGTGACGGTTCTAGAGTGGCGAGTGCTGTTCTAGGTCAGTGCATGTGAAGGGGAGGGTTCTAGAGTGGCACATGGGGTGACTGTTCTGCAGCAGCACGTGTGGCGACTCCTAGAGCGGCGTGTGGGGGTGCTGCTCCAGAGGAGGGTGCGGCCAGGGGTGGATATAGGGCAGGGCGAGCGGGGCGGCCGCCCCGGGCCCCGCGCTGCAAGAAGCCCCGCGCATGCGCCGTCTCAAGGGGGGGCCCTGCAAAATTGTGCTGCCCTGGGCCCCGCAAAATCCTCACCTGGCCCTGGGTGCGGCTCACCGTTCCAGAGCGGCAGCAGGGGATGCGGCGTTCTAGGGCGCCGGGCGGTGGTGCTCCCGGTCTGGCGGAGCACCCGGGGGCGCACGGCTGCAGGGGAGCTCCAGGCACTGCCCCCAGCAGGGAAAGGCTCCTTCATTCTGCACAGATCTTTCCACCCGGCGCTTTGTGACCCCTTGATCCCCAGGTGCCTAGCCAGGGACGGGACCCTGGAGCTCCTCCCGGACCGCCAGAGCCATGCGTGCCAGGGCCGCAGGTAACTGGCTTTCCCCTCGCACGGCCGGCAGCCTCAGGCCCCTGGCTCCCCTCTCCCAGCACTCACCCCGCCTGCTCGGGGCCCCCCTGCACTGTGCCCCTCCCCCCACACTCTGCGGCCTGTCCCGACGCGGCAGACTCTGCACCCCCACCGGGACACGGGTCCCTCGGCCCCTGTGACGCCCGCCTGCCTGCCCCCGCTCAGGTCTTCCTGGACATTGAGCCCCTCGTCCTGTCCTGCCTGGACGGCTACAACGTCTGTATCTTCGCCTACGGGCAGACCGGCTCGGGGAAGACCTACACCATGGAGGTAGGGGGGGGCCGGGGCCGGGGGTCAGCCTGGCTTGGCCTGGGGTGTTAGCCCTGTGGGGGGTGAGCTCTGTGGGCAGAGAGGACCCCCCCTCACTTAGCCCCCTGCTTTTCTGGGAGGGCGGGTGCTGGGGTGGAGGAATGGAGAGCCCCCGCCCTGCCCCTCAGGCCTAGAACCCCTGGAGCCGTGAGACTCCTGCTGTCCCCGCCAGTCACCTGCTCTCGGGAGCTGGGCTGCGGGGAATGAGCCGGGGGTGTCCACCCACGTGGGGGTGTTTGGAGCTGCCTGGGAGCACGAGGGGCTTGGGGCAGCGGAGCCCAGCCTGCACACTCCTACACGCGGTGCACACACGTGTCCTGTGGGCAGTGACATATGCACACACACACACGTGCACACGTGTCCTGGTGGGCACGATGGATGCGCGCGCACATGCACCCGTGTGCCAGTGGCTGCACACACTCTCGTACGAGTGACAGCCACGAAGGCGATCCTGACACGTGTGGGCACACGGGTGCACAAGTGCCCTACAGGGAGGAGGGGCCCAGGTTGATTGAGTCCCCTGGGCATGGGCTGCCCTGCTGCAAGGGGCCCTGGGTGGAGCCTGACTCTGAAAGCTGTAACGGGCGAGGCCGTGGGCCCCGGGCCCCAGGCAGGCGTGGGAGCTGGGCGGGCGGGGGGCCTCCAGATTGATGGGGATCTCCCACACTGCGAGGGCTCCCACCTAAGCCTGAGGCCCCATCTCATGTCTGGCTCCAGGGTGTCCCCGAAGACCCTGGCATAAACCAGCGGGCGCTGCAGGCGCTGTACCGGGAGATGGAAGCCCGGGCGGGGCTGTGGGCGTACTCAGTGAGCCTCAGCATGGTGGAGATCTACAACGAGGTGATCCGGTAAGAGGGGCCCCCCAAGCCTGCCCCTGCGCACAACTGTGCCCTCGCCGGCCCGCTCCCAGGCACCGCCCCGAGTACAGCCGCCTGCCACTCGGCCTCTCCTGCCACCCCGGAGCCCAGCATGAACTGGGGGCACCCAGTGCCGATTGACAGGACCCCAGGGTGCACTAGGGGGCGTGGTGCTATAGGGGGTGCTCAGCACACTCAGCTGTAGGGGGCTGTGATGTAGTGGGGGGCTGTCCACAAGCTGGTCGCTATTCTTGGGCTGTGGGTGACCCCTACTGGCCTGCGTCTGTAAACACTGTCCGGGGACTTTGCCCTGAGGACCCTCAGGTCACGTAGTCCATGGCCCAACTGGTCCTCACCTGTCCAGGGAAGGGGTCTGAACAAAGGAAGGGGGTGGTTTGGAGAAGGGCAGTTTTTGGCTGGGAAAACATGAAGAGGAGACTAAGCTGAGTACTGGGGGTTCAGGGGCCTGTGGATCCCTCCCTAAGGGGGCTGAGGCTGCCGGCCCCTCACTCCGATGCCCACATGGAACCGGGGCTGTGCCGTACCTTGCAGAACCAATAAACCCTCCATATTCTACTGGCTGGCGGAGTCTCATCTTGCTGCAGACGGAGTGCAGGGTCGGGGGATACCCAATGTGCCGCCATAGGGGCGCTCAGCACAAATCGAGAAGAGCCGCACTAGGGGGCGTGGTGCTGTAGGGGGCGCTCAGCACAGATTGAGAAGAGCCGCACTAGGGGGCGTGGTGCTGCAGGGGGCGCTCAGCACAGATTGAGAAGAGCCGCACTAGGGGGCGTGGTGCTGTAGGGGGTGCTCAGCACAGATTGAGAAGAGCCCCACTAGGGGGCGTGGTGCTGCAGGGGGTGCTCAGCACAGATTGAGAAGAGCCCCACTAGGGGGCATGGTGCTGTAGGGGGTGCTCAGCACAGATTGAGAAGAGCCCCACTAGGGGGCGTGGTGCTGCAGGGGGTGCTCAGCACAGATTGAGAAGAGCCCCACTAGGGGGCGTGGTGCTGTAGGGGGCGCTCAGCACAGATTGAGAAGCGCCGCACTAGGGGGCGTGGTGCTGTAGGGGGCGCTCAGCACCGATTGAGAAGAGCTGCACTAGGGGGCGTGGTGCTGCAGGGGGCGCTCAGCACAGACTGAGAAGAGCCGCACTAGGGGGCGTGGTGCTGTAGGGGGCGCTCAGCACAGATTGAGAAGAGCCCCACTAGGGGGCGTGGTGCTGTAGGGGGTGCTCAGCACAGATTGAGAAGAGCCCCACTAGGGGGCGTGGTGCTGCAGGGGGCGCTCAGCACAGATTGAGAAGAGCCCCACTAGGGGGCGTGGTGCTGTAGGGGGCGCTCAGCACAGATTAAGAGCTGCAATAGGGGGCGTGGTGCTGCAGGGGGCGCTCAGCACAGATTGAGAAGAGCCCCACTAGGGGGCGTGGTGCTGCAGAGGGCGCTCAGCACAGACTGAGAAGAGCCGCACTAGGGGGCGTGGTGCTGTAGGGGGTGCTCAGCACAGATTGAGAAGAGCCCCACTAGGGGGCGTGGTGCTGCAGGGGGCGCTCAGCACAGATTGAGAAGAGCCCCACTAGGGGGCGTGGTGCTGTAGGGGGCGCTCAGCACAGATTGAGAAGAGCCGCAATAGGGGGCGTGGTGCTGCAGGGGGTGCTCAGCACAGATTGAGAAGAGCCCCACTAGGGGGCGTGGTGCTGCAGGGGGCGCTCAGCACAGACTGAGAAGAGCCGCACTAGGGGGCGTGGTGCTGCAGGGGGCGCTCAGCACAGACTGAGAAGAGCCGCACTAGGGGGCGTGGTGCTGCAGGGGGCGCTCAGCACAGATTGAGAAGAGCCCCACTAGGGAGCGTGGTGCTGCAGGGGGCGCTCAGCACAGACTGAGAAGAGCCCCACTAGGGGGCGTGGTGCTGCAGGGGGCGCTCAGCACAGATTGAGAAGAGCCGCACTAGGGGGCGTGGTGCTGCAGGGGGCGCTCAGCACAGATTGAGAAGAGCCGCACTAGGGGGCGTGGTGCTGCAGGGTGCGCTCAGCACAGATTGAGAAGAGCCCCACTAGGGGGCGTGGTTCTGCAGGGGGCGCTCAGCACAGATTGAGAAGAGCCGCACTAGGGGGCGTGGTGCTGCAGGGGGCGCTCAGCACCGATTGAGAAGAGCCCCACTAGGGGGCGTGGTGCTGTAGGGGGCGCTCAGCACCGATTGAGAAGAGCCCCACTAGGGGGCGTGGTGCTGCAGGGGGCGCTCAGCACAGACTGAGAAGAGCCGCACTAGGGGGCGTGGTGCTGCAGGGGGCGCTCAGCACAGACTGAGAAGAGCCGCACTAAGGGGCGTGGTGCTGCAGGGGGCGCTCAGCACCGATTAAGAAGAGCCCCACTAGGGGGCGTGGTGCTGTAGGGGGCGCTCAGCACCGATTGAGAAGAGCCCCACTAGGGGGCGTGGTGCTGTAGGGGGCGCTCAGCACAGACTGAGAAGAGCCGCACTAGGGGGCGTGGTGCTGCAGGGGGCGCTCAGCACAGACTGAGAAGAGCCGCACTAGGGGGCGTGGTGCTGCTGGAGATGCAGATTTAAGGAGAAAACTGAAACTGGGGCCTGGTCAAATCCCAGCTGCGCCGAATCCCTGCTGCCTCCTTCCATTGTCCTGCTGGTTTCAGCTGCATCCCGGACTCCTCTCCCCTTGTGCCAAGCGGCTGTTGAGGGTGGCTGTGCCGCCCCACTCCAGAGGTGGCTGCATTTCCCCGGCGAGGGCAGTGCTTGTCCGGACGACTTGCCAAGTCCTTAGTATTCCTCTTCCCTAGGCCTGGTCTCCCCAGGCCGGTCCTCTGCCCTCGCAGCCCTGTCCGCGGCTGAACCCGTCTCAGCAGCCAGGCCCAGCCGCCGTGTCTCTCCGCCCTGCAGGGATCTGCTCGGGAAGGAGCCGCAGGAGAAGCTGGACGTGAAGCTGAACCCAGACGGGAGCGGGCAGCTCCATGTGCCAGGGCTGACCAGCGTGGAGGTGCAGGGGCTCCGGGAGATCCGAAAGGTGCCAGGGCACAGGGCAACGCCAGATAGAGCCGTGGGCTCTGGAGGGGGCGGGGCATGGTGGGCGGAGCTCAAAGGGGCGGGGTCAGTGCTCCAGGGCCCCTACATTGTGCCTGGAGCAGCGCTCCCCTGGTGTCTCGGCTTGGGTGTGCGACTGCGTCTTGGAGATGGGGCTGGGGGCTGCGAGGGTCTTCCTGGCTCCCCCCCCCCCCCGCTGGCTCAGTCCCTCAACCTTTGGGTTTGGCCCAGATGCTGTCGCTGGGGAAGAGGAACCGGGCAACCTCCTGCACCAACATGAATGAGCACAGCTCCCGGTCCCACGCCCTGCTCACCGTCACCTTCACTGGCACCAACTGCAGCACTGGCACCAAGACCTCAGGTACTGCCGGCCGGCTCCCGGCCCGGCCCACCTTGCCCCCTGCCGGCTCCCGGCCCGCCCCGCCTCTCCCCCTGTGTCCTCACAGACACACCTCCTGTGCTGGGAGTGTCTAGCGAGTGGGGTCCCCGGGGCGGGGGCTGGTTTGGGACCGGTTCTGTTCAGTGTCTTCATCCAGGAGTTAGATATGGGCACAGGGAGGACGCTTAGGAAGTTTGCAGCTGATCCCAAGCTGGGAGGGGTTGCGAGTGCTTTGGAGGAAGGGTCAGAATTCAGAACGATCTGGACCAACTGGAGCAAGAGCTGGAGGGAAACGGGCTGACGTGTAACAAGGGCAAATGCAAAGTGCTGCACGGAGGAAGGACCAGTCCGTGTCACACACAGAACGGGAAGCGACGGTCTAGGAAGGAGTCCGGCAGAAAGGGATCTAGGGGGCAGACTGGACCACAGATTAATGAGTCAACAGCGTGATGCTGTTGCAAAAAACCCAAACCTGATTCTGGGCTGCACGAAGAGGAGTGAGACCCGAGAAGTCGTTCTCCCCCTCCACTCTGCGCTGGTTAGGCCTCAGCTGGAGCATTGTGTCCAGGTCTGGGCACCGCATTGCAGGAAAGATGTGGAGAGACTGGAGAGGGTCCAGAGAAGAGTGAAAACAACGATACAAGGTCTAGAGAACGTGCACTGTAAGGGCAGGTTGAAAGAATTGGGCTTGTTCCGTTTAGAGAAGAGAAGACTGAGGCTACATTTACACTGCCAGGTTATTTTGAAATACCTGCGGAAGTACCGATCTCGAGAGACGCGCCCTCCTCCTCAGGCGCAGCCATTCTTACTTGGGAATAACCAGCCGCTGATTCCAAAACAGCAGGCTGGGTTGTGTGGCCGCTCGTGTTGTTATTTGGAATGAGGGGAGTTATTTCATAGAATCATAGGACTGGAAGGGACCTCGAGAGGTCATCGAGTCCAGCCCCCCGCCCTCAAGGCAGGACCAAGCTCCGTCTACACCATCCCTGACAGATGTCTATCTAACCTGTTCTTAAATATCTCCAGAGAGGGAGATTCCACCACCTCCCTTGGCAATTTATTCCAATATTTGACCACCCTGACAGTTAGGAATTTTTTCCTAATGTCCAATCTAAACCTCCCCTGCTGCACTTTAAGCCCATTACTCCTTGTCCTGTCCTCAGAAACCAAGAGGAACAAATTTTCTCCTTCCTCCTTGTGACACCCTTTTAGATATTTGAAAACCGCTATCATGTCCCCCCTTAATCTTCTTTTTTCCAAACTAAACAAGCCCAGTTCATGAAACCTGGCTTCATAGGTCATGTTCTCTAGACCTTTAATCATTCTTGTCGCTCTTTCGAAGCAACTCCCCTGTGTAGACGTGCCCCAAGAAGGCACATGACAGGGCCACTGATGGAGGAAGGGCCCAGTGATTTAAAAGGGCCCAGGGGTCCTGGCAGCAGCTGGAGCCCTAGGCCCTGTGAATGGCCTCTGGAGCCCTGCACAGCAGGTTTTGGGCACTGGGGCACCCCTGAAGGGCTGGCTGGCTGGCACAGGCTAGCCCCAGACCTGCCCCTTCTGGGGGCACGGAGCCGGGCCCCCTCCTACCTTGCCCAGGGGCCTGGACCTAGAAGGGTGTTGCAAGGCGGAGGATGAAGAGACGGGAGCTGGAATCTGGCTCCTCCCCCTTTGTGGGGCAGTGACGGCAAAAGGCCACCAGGGGGCAGCGCTAGACGCGGTTCAGTTCTGGGGGCCCAATGCTCGCTGGAGAGGGAGGAGGGGGTCTGGTGGGTGGGCAGGGAGGGGCTGCGGCTCCCCCGGGGGCCCCTTTCTGGCAGAGCCACCCCTGCCGGGCTCCCCAGAGCCGCCGTCCCGTCCCGCCACAGCCCGGACTCTCTCTCATGTCTCCGGCACCCCAGGGAAGCTGAACCTGGTGGACCTGGCGGGTTCTGAGCGGGTCTGGAAGTCGGGGGCGCAGGGCGAGCGGCTGAAGGAAGCCCAGAACATTAACAAGTCCCTGCTGGCCCTGGGGGAGGTGATCCAGGCCCTCCGAGCCAAGCAGGGCCACGTGCCTTTCCGCAACTCCAAGCTCACCTACCTGCTGCAGGACTCCCTGGGCAAGGGCAACAAGACCGTGATGATGGTGCAGGTGGGTGCTGGGGGCGGGGCGGGGCCGTGCCTCCCGCCCGAGAGCCGAGCGCCCAAAAGCCTCGTGGGAATTCACCGTTCGGTGGCAAGGAACGGGGAATAACCGCTGCTGTTTGTGTAGGGCCTACAGCAGGGGTCAGCTACCAGTCGATCGGGATCTGCTGGTCGATCTTGGAGCGTCTGACGGGATCCTGACTAGTGTGACCAAGAGGCCATCAAGTGCCCTCACTTCAGCTGTCCCTGACCCACTGCTGCTCATCTGCCCTTTGCCTTGGGGCTGCCCCTCCCTGTGGGGAGCCCCCTGCTTGCTGTGCTGGGGAGGGAGGAGCAGGGGAGGGAGAGTCAAGGTGCCCCTCCCACTCTGTATCCTTTCTCCACAGAGCAGAGAGGGGGCACAACAAGACCTGGGATAGAGCAGGTTTGCTGGCTGCTTTAAAAAGTGGGCCAGGGCCAGGGCAGGGGTGAGCCAGCCTTAGCCCCACTGAGCCACCAGCTGGAGCCCACATCCTGAACTCCTACCCCAGCCATGAATCTCCTACCGCACCCCAAGCTCCTGCCCTAGCCCCGAGCACCCCTGCATCTGAACGCCATCCAGAGCCTGCGCCTAGAGCCCCTTCCTGCTTCCCAGCTGCCCCCCGAGCAGCTCAGAGCCCCTCGCCCTCCATGTCCCTTACTCCAAGACCTGAGCCTGCCCCCCAGCCTGGTGAAAGTGAGTGAGGACGGGCAAGAGAGGGAGACTCGAAAGAGCAGGGCCCTTGGAGAAGGGGCGGGAAGGAGGCGGGGAAGGGGATTGACGTGTGAGGTAGATCTCGGATTGCACTGAAATTCAAACAGTGAGCTCAGGCGTAAAAAGGCTGGAGACCCCTGGCCTGCAGTATTTCGCCCGGCGCTGCTGCTTGTGGCCAGCGGGGGATGCTGCTGACCTAGCCCCGGGCATCAGCTGAGCTGCAGGGCCAGGTCATTCCACCTCGCACACTCACCACTCTGGCCAACGGGAGGGCTTGAGAGCCAGTGAGCTCCCCCCCCATGCCCTGGGCACAGCTGCTGAGCACTGGGGCTGGGGGTTTGTCGGGCGCTCAGCAGGCAGGTGGGTGGGGTGACAGCAGGTCCTAACCGGGCTCCGTCTGCTCCCCCAGGTCTCGGTGCTGGAGCAGAACGCGGGCGAGACCATGTGCTCCCTGAAGTTTGCCGAGCGGGTCTGCAAGGTGGAGCTGGGCCCAGCCTCCCGCCGGATCGACTCCTGGGGCCACGGCGAGCTCTGAGCCGTCCCTGTGCCCGATGGGCAGGACCCCCCACGTCTCCAGCCTGGCAGAGCCGTGGGGCAGCGGGAGGGGCGCTGATCCCACACGCCGAGGGCAGAGAAAGAGACGGGCCCAGCCTGAGCCGGCCATGCCAAGCTGGTTCCCCTGCCCGCGAGGGGCACCCGGCCCATTCTCAGCAATGCTGGGCCAGGCCTGTTCTGAGCCTGCTGTGCCTGGAGACCCGCCCTGGCCCCCTCCCAAACCAGCATCCCCCCTCCTCCCTGCAGTGCCCCCTGTACGGCAGGGGCACCAGCCCCCTGTATTGGCAGCTGTTACCCCCTCTCCTGGGAGAAGGAAGGGGCCAGGCTCCCCCCCCCCCGCTGGCCCCTGGGTGAGGAGGGCTGCAGAAGGCTGTGTGGGACCTGCTGTTATTGTAGGGCCTGTCGTAACCGTTGGGTGCGGCACTCAGCGTGGCCTTGCCTCCCCTCCCCCCGGCCTGCTCCGCCGAACACGCGTGTCTGAATGCACAGGCCAGGGCTGCCCGCACTGACCTCACTGGGGGGGCCGTGGAGGGCTCGTTTCCCCTCCCCCTTCCCACTCCTGTGCCCCTCTTACCCGAGCTTTGGGCAATCGCCTGGAGCGTCCCACTGCCCCCCCCCCCACGCCCGTGCTCCTGCCCCGCCCCCGCTGGGAAAGGCCCCTCCTGCCACCCCCAGGCCTCCCTCCACAGCACTTGGGGGGGGCAGCGCGGCTGCTGTGTGCGCTAGTTGAGCTGTTAATAAAGAGTCCCCCGCACGACCCAGCCTCGTCCTTGCTGCCTTAGCGGGGGGGGGGACGACTCCAAGACCCCTGCCCCAGCTCCATCCTTGCAGCCAGGGCCCTGTGACCCTGCCCCCTCAGCCACCCATCCCCCCCCACTGCTCCCTGGAGCAACCGACTCCCCCTCCCTCCCCCCGGGACCCAGCTCCTGCCCTGGCTTGGTACGTCCAGCGGAGGGTCCCCCATTGGGACATGGAGAGAAGCGGGGGAGGGGCTGCTGAGCACAGCAGGGGGCACACCGGGCAGCCCCCCCCACCCCACTGCAGCTGTCCTCATTTTGCTCCCGGCCTCCTGCAGTGGGGCACAGCAGGTGGCCCTGGAGGAGAGGGGGGCAGGCTGAGGGAGTGGAGGTTACAAGCCAGGGGAGCCTGGGGATTAGGGGAGAGCGGGGGTTACAGGCCAGGAGGTGGGGGGGCCACAGGCTGAGGCAGTGGGGGGTTACAGGCCGGGTGTTGGGGGGCAGGCTGAGGGAGCGGGGGTTACAGGCCGGGTGTTTGGGAGCAGGCTGAGGGAGCGGGGGTTACAGGCTGGGTGTTGGGGGGCAGGCTGAGGGAGCGGGGGTTATAGGCCGGGTGTTGGGGGGCAGGCTGAGTGAGCGGGGGTTACAGGCCGGGTGTTGGGGGGCAAGCTGAGGGAGCGGGGGTTATAGGCCGGGTGTTGGGGAGCAGGCTGAGTGAGCGGGGGTTACAGGCCGGGTGTTGGGGAGCAGGCTGAGGGAGCGGGGGTTACAGGCTGGGTGTTGGGGGGCAGGCTGAGGGAGCGGGGGTTATAGGCCGGGTGTTGGGGAGCAGGCTGAGGGAGCGGGGGTTACAGGCCGGGTGTTGAGGGGCAGGCTGAGGGAGCGGGGGTTACAGGCTGAGTGTTGGGGGGCAGGTTGAGGGAGCGGGGGTTACAAGCTTGGTATTGGGGGGTAGGCTGTGGGAGCCGGGGTTACAGGCCGGGGGCCAGCTGGGGGGCAGGCTGAGGGAGCGGGGGTTATAGGCCGGGTGTTAGGGAGCAGGCTGAGGGAGCGGGGGTTACAGGCCGGGTGTTGGGGGGCAAGCTGAGGGAGCGGGAGTTACAGGCCGGGTGTTGGGGGGCAGGCTGAGGGAGTGGGGGTTACAGGCCGGGTGTTGGGGGGCAGGCTGAGGGAGCGGGGGTTACAGGCCGAGTGTTGGGGGGCAGGCTGAGTGAGCGGGGGTTACAGGCCGGGTGTTGGGGGGCAGGCTGAGTGAGCGGGGGTTACAGGCCGGGTGTTAGGGAGCAGGCTGAGGGAGCGGGGGTTATAGGCCGGGTGTTGGGGAGCAGGCTGAGTGAGCGGGGGTTACAGGCCGGGTGTTTGGGAGCAGGCTGAGGGAGCGGGGGTTACAGGCTGGGTGTTGGGGGGCAGGCTGAGGGAGCGGGGGTTATAGGCCGGGTGTTAGGGAGCAGGCTGAGGGAGCGGGGGTTACAGGCCGGGTGTTGGGGGGCAGGCTGAGGGAGCGGGGGTTACAGGCCGGGTGTTGGGGGGCAGGCTGAGGGAGCGGGGGTTACAGGCCGAGTGTTGGGGGGCAGGCTGAGTGAGCGGGGGTTACAGGCCGGGTGTTGGGGGGCAGGCTGAGTGAGCGGGGGTTACAGGCCGGGTGTTAGGGAGCAGGCTGAGGGAGCGGGGGTTATAGGCCGGGTGTTGGGGAGCAGGCTGAGGGAGCGGGGGTTACAGGCCGGGTGTTGGGGGGCAAGCTGAGGGAGCGGGGGTTACAGGCTGGGTGTTGGGGGGCAGGCTGAGGGAGCGGGGGTTACAGGCTGGGTGTTGGGGGGCAGGTTGAGGGAGCGGGGGTTACAAGCTTGGTATTGGGGGGTAGGCTGTGGGAGCCGGGGTTACAGGCCGGGGGCCAGCTGGGGGGCAGGCTGAGGGAGCGGGGGTTATAGGCCGGGTGTTAGGGAGCAGGCTGAGGGAGCGGGGGTTACAGGCCGGGTGTTGGGGGGCAAGCTGAGGGAGCGGGAGTTACAGGCCGGGTGTTGGGGGGCAGGCTGAGGGAGCGGGGGTTACAGGCCGGGTGTTGGGGGGCAGGCTGAGGGAGCGGGGGTTACAGGCCGGGTGTTGGGGGGCAGGCTGAGGGAGCAGGGGTTACAGGCCGGGTGTTGGGGGGCAGGCTGAGTGAGCGGGGGTTACAGGCCGGGTGTTGGGGGGCAGGCTGAGTGAGCGGGGGTTACAGGCCGGGTGTTAGGGAGCAGGCTGAGGGAGCGGGGGTTATAGGCCGGGTGTTGGGGGGCAGGCTGAGTGAGCGGGGGTTACAGGCCGGGTGTTGGGGGGCAGGCTGAGGGAGCGGGGGTTACAGGCCGGGTGTTGGGGGGCAGGCTGAGTGAGCGGGGGTCATAGGCCGGGTGTTGGGGGGCAGGCTGAGTGAGCGGGGGTTACAGGCTGGGTGTTGGGGGGCAGGCTGAGGGAGCGGGGGTTACAGGCCGGGTGTTGGGGGGCAGGCTGAGGGAGCGGGGGTTACAGGCCGGGTGTTGGGGGGCAGGCTGAGTGAGCGGGGGTTATAGGCCGGGTGTTGGGGGGCAGGCCGAGGGAGCGGGGGTTACAGGCTGGGTGTTGGGGGGCAGGCTGAGGGAGCGGGGGTTACAGGCTGGGTGTTGGGGGGCAGGCCGAGGGAGCGGGGGTTACAGGCCGGGGGCCAGCTGGGGGGCAGGCAATGGGTCAGCACGGTGAGGGACACACGGGGGCACAGCAAAGCCTCCAGCCGCCTTTATTCACAGCTGCACTTTACAGACGTACCCCCCCCACGTCCTCCCTTCCCGCCGGAGGAGCAGCCGGCCTGGCCTAGGCTCCCCGCCCCCCAGCGTTCCTCCCCCCCAGGCTCCGGGCCCCGCTCCAGGCCGAGCCCAGCGAGCTGGTGCCCGTGGCACCCGGGGACTTGGGGCGGTTATTGCACATTCAGCATCAGCCAGGGCCGGGCTGGGCCGCCCGCGCCCCCCAGAGCCCCCCCGTGCTGCGGCCGGGCGTGCCAGGGCGGCAGGGCCATGGGGGGGGCGTGGCCGGCCTTGCTGGGCGGGACGCGGTCCAGGTCCGTGGGGGCGCCCAGCAGCGGGGGCAGGGGCAGGAGGTCCCAGTGCATGGGGCTGAGGTAGACGGGGCAGCAGCCGCCGCAGGGCAGCCCGGGCACGGGGGAGAAGGCAAAGCAGGCGGGGAGGAGCGGGGGCAGGCCCGGGGCGTAGAGCTGGTGCCCCGGGGAGGCCGGGGGGGTGCGGCACGTGGAGCCCTCCGAGTCGGAGCTGGTGCTCGGGAAGGGGGGGAGCAGCCGGGGGCGCTTGGCCGGGGCTGGGGCCTGGGGCCCGGCTGGGCTCTGCTCGTCCCTGGCCGGCATGGAGGCAGAGCGAGTCCTTGGGACGCCGGGCGCCGGCGGAGGGGGAGAAGGGGGCATCTGGCTCTCTGGGGGGGGAGGCCCCCCGGGCTGCTGCGTCAAGTCCACCTGGCGCAGGTTGTGCAGCAGGGTCTGGATGGAGAAGCTGTCGGGCCGGGGCCGTGCCGGTGTCTCTGGGGCAGCCCCGGGGGCCGGAGCCCTGCTGTCCACCCCGGCTGCTCCCCGGTAGGGCTGCCCGTGCAGGACGAAGGGGGCCAGGTCGCTGGCGAAGGAGGCCGCCTCCTGGCGGGAGATGGCCGTGTTCTGCAGCTTCAGGGCCTCCGGCGGGATGCGGCTCACGTCCACCGTCCAGAAATTCCCCTTGGCCTGGGGCTTGGCGGGGTCCTTCAGCAGCTGCCGGGACAGCGAGGCGGGCTCAGGCTGGCTGTGGGGCCGTTCCTCCAGGGACGGGGTGCCCCAAAGAACCTGCCCTGTAGCCCCGCTGATCCCAACCCCCCCCCCCCGCTGCCAGCCTGCCCTGTGTCCCGTCACCCTCCCCCGCTGCCAGCCTGCCCTGTGTCCCGTCACCCTCCCCCACTGCCAGCCTGCCCCATGTCCCGTCCCCCTCCCCCACTGCCAGCCTGCCCCATGTCCCATCCCCCTCCCCCACTGCCAGCCTGCCCTGTGTCCCGTCACCCTCCCCCACTGCCAGCCTGCCCTGTGTCCCGTCACCCTCCCCCACTGCCAGCCTGCCCTGTGTCCCGTCACCCTCCCCCACTGCCAGCCTGCCCTGTGTCCCGTCACCCTCCCCCACTGCCAGCCTGCCCCCATGTCCCATCCCCCCACTGCCAGCCTGCCCCATGTCCCATCACCCTCCCCCACTGCCAGCCTGCCCCCATGTCCCATCCCCCTGCTGCCAGCCTGCCCTGTGTCCCGTTCCCCTCCCCCACTGCCAGCCTGCCCTGTGTCCCGTCACCCTCCCCCACTGCCAGCCTGCCCCCATGTCCCATCCCCCCACTGCCAGCCTGCCCCATGTCCCATCACCCTCCCCCACTGCCAGCCTGCCCCCATGTCCCATCCCCCTGCTGCCAGCCTGCCCCATGTCCCATCCCCCTCCCCCTTCTGCCAGCCTGCCCCATGTCCCATCCTCCTGCTGCCAGCCTGCCCCATGTCCCATCACCCTCCCCCACTGCCAGCCTGCCCCCATGTCCCATCCCCCTGCTGCCAGCCTGCCCCATGTCCCATCACCCTCCCCCACTGCCAGCCTGCCCCATGTCCTGTCACACCCCCCTGCCAGCCTGCCCCATGTCCCATCCCCCCACTGCCAGCCTACCCCATGTCCCATCACCCCCCCACTGCCAGCCTGCCCCATGTCCCATCACCCCCCCACTGCCAGCCTGCCCCATGTCCCGTCACCCTCCCCCACTGCCAGCCTTCCCCCATGTCCCATCCCCCCGCTGCCAGCCTGCCCCATGTCCCATCCCCCTCCCCCTTCTGCCAGCCTGCCCCATGTCCCATCCTCCTGCTGCCAGCCTGCCCCATGTCCCATCACCCTCCCCCACTGCCAGCCTGCCCCCATGTCCCATCCCCCTGCTGCCAGCCTGCCCCATGTCCCGTCATCCCCCCACTGCCAGCCTGCCCCCATGTCCCATCCCCCTGCTGCCAGCCTGCCCCATGTCCCGTCACCCCCCCACTGCCAGCCTGCCCCATGTCCCATCACCCCCCCACTGCCAGCCTTCCCCCATGTCCCATCCCCCCGCTGCCAGCCTGCCCCATGTCCCATCACCCTCCCTCTGCCAGCCTGCCCCCCCATGCCATGCTCCATGTCTCAGCTCCGCACACCTTGGAGAAGCAGCTGTTGGAGGACAGGTTGTGGCGGATGGAGTCCTTCCAGCCCTGGTAGCCCTCGGAGAAGAAGGGGAAGAGGGTGCCGATCTCCTGGATGATCTGAAACCGAGACGGGCGGTGAGAGACGGGACCCTCGCCAGCACCCCGGCCGGCCCAGCGACGCCCCCGGAGCCAGTGACTCCCCTCAGCACCTTCCCCACATGGACCCTCCTGCCTCGATCTGCTGACCCCCCCGAATCCCATCCCCCTAAACACTGCCCCCCATAACCAAATCACTGCCCCCCACAATCCCCACACCACTTCCCCCAAACCACTGCCCCCATAACCAAACCACTGCCCCATAACCTCATCCCCTTAAACCACTGCCCCCCATAACCGCATCCCCCAAACCACTGTCCCCCACAGCTCCATCCCCCAAACCACTGTCCCCATAACCAAACCAACCTCATCCCCTAAACCACTGTCCCCCATAACCGCATCCCCTAAACCACTGCCCCCATAACCAAACCACTGCCCCATAACCTCATCCCCTTAAACCACTGCCCCCATAACCAAACCACTGCCCCCCACAGCTCCATCCCCCAAACCACTGCCCCCACCCTTACCTTCCCCACCCAGACCCCGCCTGCCAATCACTGAACTCCATCCCTACCTGTCCCCCAATCTCGGACCCCACCTGCCACCCACCCCACAATCCCATCCCCCACCAAGCCACCTTGAACGAGTCACCCCACTTCCCCACCCCGAGACTTCTACCCCGACCACCCCCAGCCCTATTCCAGTGACCCCCACCGCCCCCTCCCCACTCCAGCCGTCCCCGCCCCCTTCCAAACCAGGGATCGCCCCCAGCCGCTGCCCCCTGTTCCCAAGCCGGAGACGACCCTGCCACCGCCAGCCCTCCCCTGCGCCCCCCACAGCTACCCGGTCCCCCCAGGCAGACAGAGCGGGGCGCAGCCCGGTGCCGTGGGCCTGGCTGGGCTCCCCGCGGGGCGCACCTGGCACAGCTTGAGGCGGCGGCCGGGCGCGGCGCGGATGACCAGGGCGATCATGGCCAGGTAGGTGTAGGGCGGCTTGCGGTGCCGGTTGTATCGCTTCTTCTTCGGCGGGGCCGCGGGCGGCCGCTCCAGGAGTGAAGCCGGATCCTGGTCCGGATCGGCCGCAGCGCAGTGGCGCGGCCGCTCCATGGCGCGGGGCCGGGGCCTGTGGCGGGGCAGGGCTGCGGGGGGCGCGTTCGGGGCGCCCCTTTGTCATGCTGATGGGCGGCGCCCCCCGCTGGAGCCAGCCCGGCTGGGGCGCGCCCGGGGGAAGGGGCCGGGCGGGCTCCGCTCTCGGCAGGGGGGCCCCGGCTTGATGGAGGTGAGAATGGGCGAGGGGCGGCCCCGCCCAGCCCAGGACACGGGCGGGGGGAGGTGAGCGCCGGCCCTGCCGGAGCCACCTGCCCTGCCTGGCTCGGGGCGGCCCCGCCCGACGGGGCGCTCGAGTGAGGCCTGGTGCAGTAACAGGGCCCGGCTGCGGGTCACAGGGCGCTGGGGGGGAGAGAACGGGGAGAGCCCGGAACTGGATGGGCCCCCCCCAGGTCTCTGGTCTCCGGCCTGGAGGGGTCTGTCTGAGACACCCCCTGGGGCATCACCCCCCTGGTGTCCAACCTCAACCTCCCTGGCTGCACTTTAGCCCCAGCGCTGCTCGCCCATCCGGGGGGGGGGGGGGGGGGGAACAACTCCCCCCCCAGCCTTGTAGGCACCTGAAGGCTGCTCTCAGCCCAGGGCCCCTCATCCCCAGACTAAACAAGGCCGGGCCTGTCGTCTGCCCCTTCCTAAGGCCTTGCAGCCGGATCCTGCCTCTTCTCCACCTTTCCCATTTGGGCCCCATGTGCCCGGAACAGGTGGCAGTTCTCCCGCTCAGGCCCGATCCCAGTGCCCCCCCCGCTGCCCCCCGGAATGGCCCAGGAGGCGTCTGCTTCTCTGTCCACCCTGGACTCATATTTAGCTTGTGATCCACTGTGACCCCCCCCCCCCCGCCTCTCTGCCGTGCCCCTTCCCTGGCTGCGGGGGGGCTGCCATCGCTCCCTGGGCCCTCTGCATTCATCCCGTCTCCTCGGGGCGGCCAGAAGGGAGGAGGAGTCGCCTGGGGTGGGGAGGGAGCTTTTTCTACCCAGGCCTGCGGTTCCCATCCGCTGCCCAGGGCTGGGCCGTGGAGACGGGCAGCACCCCGTGGGCAAGGCTTTCCTGAGGCCACCGGGCATGGCCGGGCACCAGGCCCACACGGAGAGGGAGGCCGGATGCCCCTTGGCCCAGCCCCCCTTGCAAGGGCTGTAGGCTCCGCTGGCCCAGCAGGGAACCACAGTCCTGTGGCAAGGCCCAGTGTCCCCTGCGGGGCCTGACCCGTCCTGTCCATCAGCCCCAGGCTCGGCGTCTCCGCCGTGGACAAAGCCACAGGTCCCCCACTTGGGCCGTGCGGACGGGGCCCCCAGACCCGCTGTCTGGCTTCGGGGATCTTGCAATGCATAAGCCGGTCTCGGGCTTTCTGCACCCTGGGGGGCAGGACCATAACCCGGGGGTGGGGTGGGGGCGATGGCCCCTGGCTGGCATGCAGCAAGAGAGCACATTCCGGTGCGGGCCAGCTCCCCCCCCCCCGCTCAAGATGGCATGTGCCCTCTCCTGGCAGGTCTCCCCATGGCCCCGGCACTGACTGCGCCCCACACTGCTTGGGGTGGGGCTCAGTCACAGCAGGGAGACGCCCCCACAGTGGCCCATGTGGCCCGGGGCTCAGAGCCCCCCTTGGTGCCCAGTTTCCAGTTCTGGAGGGTGTGAAGGGGGGCCCAGCGTCCGCTGCAGCAGCAGAGGGGCCTGAGAAGGCCTAGCCCCCCCCCCCCCCCCCCCCCGCCCAGCCAGCAGGCTGGAATCAGCAAACGCTCCCCTCTGGATCCACATGGCGGGCGCCTCAGGGGCCGTGTGGACAGGCCCATCAAGGAGCTAATGGCTCCCCCAGGGCAGCGGAGGAGGCCGGCCCAGCCCCTTGCCTGTCTGGCCGAGAGGGGCGGCTGGGCGCTCAGTGCGGAGTGTCTGCTCCCCCTCGCTCGTTAGCCCCAGCCCCCCGGTACCTCAGCCCTGGGGTGCCCCCCAGCCCTGCCAGCGCCCCTCAGTCTGACCCACGGCCCCCGGTACCTCAGCCCTGGGGTGCCCCCCAGCCCTGCCAGCGCCCCTCAGTCTGACCCACGGCCCCCCGGTACCTCAGCCCTGGGGTGCCCCCCAGCCCTGCCAGCGCCCCTCAGTCTGACCCACGGCCCCCGGTACCTCAGCCCTGGGGTGCCCCCCACCCCTGCCAGCGCCCCTCAGTCTGACCCCAGCCCCCCGGTACCTCAGCCCTGGGGTGCCCCCCAGCCCTGCCAGCGCCCCTCAGTCTGACCCATGGCCCCTGGTACCTCAGCCCTGGGGTGCCCCCCAGCCCTGCCAGCGCCCCTCAGTCTGACCCACGGCCCCCGGTACCTCAGCCCTGGGGTGCCCCCCAGCCCTGCCAGCGCCCCTCAGTCTGACCCACGGCCCCCGGTACCTCAGCCCTGGGGTGCCCCCCAGCCCTGCCAGCGCCCCTCAGTCTGACCCACGGCCCCCGGTACCTCAGCCCTGGGGTGCCCCCCAGCCCTGCCAGCGCCCCTCAGTCTGACCCACGGCCCCCGGTACCTCAGCCCTGGGGTGCCCCCCAGCCCTGCCAGCGCCCCTCAGTCTGACCCACGGCCCCCGGTACCTCAGCCCTGGGGTGCCCCCCAGCCCTGCCAGCGCCCCTCAGTCTGACCCACGGCCCCCCGGTACCTCAGCCCTGGGGTGCCCCCCAGCCCTGCCAGCGCCCCTCAGTCTGACCCACGGCCCCCGGTACCTCAGCCCTGGGGTGCCCCCCACCCCTGCCAGCGCCCCTCAGTCTGACCCCCAGCCCCCCGGTACCTCAGCCCTGGGGTGCCCCCCAGCCCTGCCAGCGCCCCTCAGTCTGACCCATGGCCCCCGGTACCTCAGCCCTGGGGTGCCCCCCAGCCCTGCCAGCGCCCCTCAGTCTGACCCACGGCCCCCGGTACCTCAGCCCTGGGGTGCCCCCCAGCCCTGCCAGCGCCCCTCAGTCTGACCCACGGCCCCCGGTACCTCAGCCCTGGGGTGCCCCCCAGCCCTGCCAGCGCCCCTCAGTCTGACCCACGGCCCCCCGGTACCTCAGCCCTGGGGTGCCCCCCAGCCCTGCCAGCGCCCCTCAGTCTGACCCACGGCCCCCGGTACCTCAGCCCTGGGGTGCCCCCCAGCCCTGCCAGCGCCCCTCAGTCTGACCCCCAGCCCCCCGGTACCTCAGCCCTGGGGTGCCCCCCAGCCCTGCCAGCGCCCCTCAGTCTGACCCATGGCCCCTGGTACCTCAGCCCTGGGGTGCCCCCCAGCCCTGCCAGCGCCCCTCAGTCTGACCCATGGCCCCTGGTACCTCAGCCCTGGGGTGCCCCCCAGCCCTGCCAGCGCCCCTCAGTCTGACCCATGGCCCCTGGTACCTCAGCCCTGGGGTGCCCCCCAGCCCTGCCAGCGCCCCTCAGTCTGACCCACGGCCCCCGGTACCTCAGCCCTGGGGTGCCCCCCAGCCCTGCCAGCGCCCCTCAGTCTGACCCACGGCCCCCGGTACCTCAGCCCTGGGGTGCCCCCCAGCCCTGCCAGCGCCCCTTAGTCTGACCCACGGCCCCCCGGTACCTCAGCCCTGGGGTGCCCCCCAGCCCTGCCAGCGCCCCTCAGTCTGACCCACGGCCCCCGGTACCTCAGCCCTGGGGTGCCCCCCAGCCCTGCCAGCGCCCCTCAGTCTGACCCCCAGCCCCCCGGTACCTCAGCCCTGGGGTGCCCCCCAGCCCTGCCAGCGCCCCTCAGTCTGACCCATGGCCCCTGGTACCTCAGCCCTGGGGTGCCCCCCAGCCCTGCCAGCGCCCCTCAGTCTGACCCACGGCCCCCGGTACCTCAGCCCTGGGGTGCCCCCCAGCCCTGCCAGCGCCCCTCAGTCTGACCCACGGCCCCCGGTACCTCAGCCCTGGGGTGCCCCCCAGCCCTGCCAGCGCCCCTCAGTCTGACCCACGGCCCCCCGGTACCTCAGCCCTGGGGTGCCCCCCAGCCCTGCCAGCGCCCCTCAGTCTGACCCACGGCCCCCCGGTACCTCAGCCCTGGGGTGCCCCCCAGCCCTGCCAGCGCCCCTCAGTCTGACCCACGGCCCCCGGTACCTCAGCCCTGGGGTGCCCCCCAGCCCTGCCAGCGCCCCTCAGTCTGACCCCCAGCCCCCCGGTACCTCAGCCCTGGGGTGCCCCCCAGCCCTGCCAGCGCCCCTCAGTCTGACCCACGGCCCCCGGTACCTCAGCCCTGGGGTGCCCCCCAGCCCTGCCAGCGCCCCTCAGTCTGACCCCCAGCCCCCCGGTACCTCAGCCCTGGGGTGCCCCCCAGCCCTGCCAGCGCCCCTCAGTCTGACCCACGGCCCCCCGGTACCTCAGCCCTGGGGTGCCCCCCAGCCCTGCCAGCACCCCTCAGTCTGACCCACGGCCACCGTTACCTCAGCCCTGCGGTGCCCCCCAGCCCTGCCAGCGCCCCTCAATCTGACCCCCAGCCCCCCGGTACCTCAGCCCTGGAGTACCCCCCAGCCCTGCCAGCGCCCCTCAGTCTGACCCCCAGACCCCCGGTACCTCAGCCCTAGGGTGCCCCCCAGCCCTGCCAGCGCCCCTCAGTCTGACCCCCAGCCCCCTGGTACCTCAGCCCTGGGGTGCCCCCCAGCCCTGCCAGCGCCCCTCAGTCTGACCCCCAGACCCCCGGTACCTCAGCCCTAGGGTGCCCCCCAGCCCTGCCAGCGCCCCTCAGTCTGACCCACAGCCCCCGGTACCTCAGCCCTGGGGTGCCCCCCAGCCCTGCCAGCGCCCCTCAGTCTGACCCACGGCCCCCGGTACCTCAGCCCTGGGGTGCCCCCCAGCCCTGCCAGAACCCCTCAGTCTGACCCACGGCCCCCGTTACCTCAGCCCTGGGGTGCCCCCCAGCCCTGCAAGCGCCCCTCAATCTGACCCCCAGCCCCCCGTTACCTCAGCCCTGGGGTGCCCCCAGCCCTGCCAGCGCCCCTCAGTCTGACCCACAGCCCCCGTTACCTCAGCCCTGGGGTGCCCCCCAGCCCTGCCAGCGCCCCTCAGTCTGACCCACGGCCCGCAGTGCCTCAGCCCTGGGGTGCCCCCCAGCCCTGCCAGCGCCCCTCAATCTGACCCACAGCCCCCGTTACCTCAGCCCTGGGGTGCCCCCCAGCCCTTCCAGCGCCCCTCAGTCTGACCCACGGCCCCCGTTACCTCAGCCCTTGGGTGTCCCTAGCCCTGCCAGAACCCCTCAGTCTGACCCACGGCCCCTGTTGCCTCAGCCCTGAGGGGCGCTGGCAGGGCTGGGGGGCACCCCAGGGCTGAGGTACCAGGGGACTGGGGTGGGGGTCAGACTGAGGGGTTCTGGCAGGGCTGGGGGGCTCCCCAGGGCTGAGGTAACGGGGGCCGTGGGTCAGACTGAGGGGTTCTGGCAGGGCTGGGGGGCTCCCCAGGGCTGAGGTAACGGGGGCCGTGGATCAGACTGAGGGGTGCTGGCAGGGCTGGGGGGCACCTCAGGGCTGAGGTAACGGGGGCCGTGGGTCAGACTGAGGGGCGCTGGCAGGGCTGGGGGGCACCCCAGGGCTGAGGTACCGGGGGCCGTGGGTCAGATTGAGGGGCGCTGGCAGGGCTGGGGGGCACCCCAGGGCTGAGGTACCGGGGGCTGTGGGTCAGACTGAGGGGCGCTGGCAGGGCTGGGGGGCACCCCAGGGCTGAGGTAACAGGGGCTGTGGGTCAGACTGAGGGGCGCTGGCAGGGCTGGGGGGCACTCCAGGGCTGAGGTAACGGGGGCCGTGGGTCAGACTGAGGGGCGCTGGCAGGGCTGGGGGGCACCCCAGGGCTGAGGTAACAGGGGCTGTGGGTCAGACTGAGGGGCGCTGGCAGGGCTGGGGGGCACCCCAGGGCTGAGGTACCGGGGGGCTGGGGGTCAGACTGAGGGGCGCTGGCAGGGCTGGGGGGCACCCCAGGGCTGAGGTACCGGGGGGCTGGGGGTCAGACTGAGGGGCGCTGGCAGGGCTGGGGGGCACCCCAGGGCTGAGGTACCGGGGGGCTGGGGCTAGCGAGCGAGGGGGGAGCAGACACTCCGCACTGAGCGCCCAGCAGCCCCTCTCGGCCAGACAGGCAAGGGGCTGGGCCGGCCTCCTCCGCTGCCCTGGGGGAGCCATTAGCTCCTTGATGGGCCTGTCCACACGGCCCCTGAGGCGCCCGCCATGTGGATCCAGAGGGGAGCGTTTGCTGATTCCAGCCTGCTGGGGGGGGGGGGGGCTAGTCCAGGGGGTCCCAGCCCTTCTCCGGCCCCTCTGCGGCTGCAGTGCACGCTGGGCCCCCTCCCAGCCCTGGTCGCAGACCCAGAGAGGCCAGGGACCCGCCGGCCAGGGCTGGGGGGGGGGGGGGGGTCTCTGTCCCAGGGCCGGGGAGCAGGAGGGCGAACTCCTCCGCCCTCCATTCGGTGGCACTTGCTGCTCCTCCTCTTTGGACAGTTCCCAGGCCCTTAGCACCGTGTCTCAGTGCCCAGTGGGCCTGGCCTGGCCCCGCGCTGCCCCCCCCACGCGCGGCTTGGTGCCACCTTCAGAGCAGGCTCCACAAGCTGCATTTAACGGGGTCTTGGGATAAAAGCCCCCCGTGCTGGGCACGAGCCAGCTCTGCTCCAGAGGGCCAGGCTAGAACAGCCGGGGCAGCAGGCTGGGGAAGCGGAGGCTGGAGCAAAGCGGGGGGGGGAACAGGGCAGGGGCTGGAGAAGTGGGGGCCTGCAGGCTGGAGCAGAGCGGGGGGGCTACAAGCTAGGGGAGCAGGAAGGGGCAGGAGCAGCAGGGGGGGCTGCAGGCTGGAGTGGGGGCGCGGCAGGCGGGGAGAGCAGGAAGGGGCCAGAGCGGGGGGGGGGGGGCTGCAGGGCCACATGGGCAGTGGGTGCCGGGCGGTACAGGGCGCATGCCGGCAGAGCGCCCTGTGGGTGAAGCCGGGGCAGGGCTCGCGGCCGCGCCTGGAGCCAGTGTGGGGCGTGGGCCAGTGCTGCCCATGTGGGGGGCAGGGGCGCAGAGGAGCCCTGCACAGGCAGATCGCCGGGTGCCCTGGGCTGACGGGGTGTCTGGTCCAGGGACTGTGGGTTTGCTTTGTTGGCGGGGGGGGGGGGAGAGGGAGAGTGAACCTACAATTGGCCCGACGTGGAAGGGGCTCCTCAGTGCTTGTGAGCCCCCCCCCCCGGCTGGATCTCAGCCCCCATCTCTGGGCCCCTGCCCTAGTCCAGTGCCTGGGGTGAGGGAGCCCAAGGGAGGGAGGGGAGCTCCCTGAACCAGGCCCTGGGGGGTGGGGCTGAATGGTGGGTTGGGGGGGTTCATTCCTGACGGGGGGCACCTCGTGACAGAACTCCAGGGTCAGTGGAGCGTGTGCAACCCCCTTTCCCACAGCTATGGGGCCTGCTACCCAGCCCACCCCCACACCAGTGCACAACGGGGCAGATTCCAAGCCCTAGTGTCCCCAAAGTCTCTAAAAGTCAGTTTCTAGCCCTCCTGGTTTGTATTTCACAAACCAGCCCCTCTCTCTGTGAGCGGTAACCAGCAGTGATGGTTGCAGGCAACCTGGGGCCCGTCTCAGCCTGTTCACTCTGAAACATACTGATGGCAGTTCTAAGGGGAAAACAGCCTGTGCTACAGGGTGCTGCCACTGACACAGCTACCTGCCAGCTCTGGCTCTCAGACGTTTTAAGTGGGGGGTGTCCCTCATTGTCCCCACAATCCAGTGGCTTCCCCCCGAGCGTAGGGATGGGCTTGGAGTTGTGCCAGGGGGTGTGAGCTTCCTCGCCAGCATGAGGAACATCCTCCGGCTCGTTCAAAGGGAAGTTCAGTTGCCCTGATGCAGCCCAGCTGCCAGGCCCTTCCAGCGTGGCCTATTGCTCTCCCCACCGCCAAGCTCAGCGGAAGCCCGGGCCGCTCAGGCCTCAGCTCGGAGCCCGGCGGGCGGCGCACAGACCTGCAGCCAATTCACCAGGGACAGGTACGTGGATAGGACTTTATTGGAGAGGCGCAGGGTGCCACGCGCAGGCCAGCACCCAGCAGAAGACCCGGGCCTGTAGGCGCTTAGCGAGCGGAGACCAGGCACGGCTGGATGGCAGAGGCCTGGCAGGAGAAGGGCCCCGGCTTCCTTCAGAGACGGGCAGGACCCGAGTCGACCTGGGGGGACCCCTGAGCATCCCTGGCCTGTTCGCGCCTGTCGCCCCCTGCAGGCCCTGCAGTGCCAGAGCAGGCGGGGAGGCCACGGGGTTGGGGAATGCCTCACCCACAGGGCTCGCTCCTGCCACCCCCACGCTCATTCCAGGGTGGGAACCGCAGCGCGCCATGTGACCCAGGCGTCCAACCGGCACACGCCTGCCCAGCTCAACTCTCCAATCAGAGGCTGGCAAACACAGGGCTAAGGCACGTAGGGCGGGTCCCACTGGCTCCGTCCTGGGTCCATCTAACCCAGCATCCCCCCTGCCGGGGTCACCACCAGCCCCTCGGGACGGGGCAAGACCCCGGGACCCCAGTGGGCCTGGCAGGGCAGTTCTGACCCACTCTACAACTCTGCTGATTCAGCCATGATCTGCCGGCTGGGACGCGCATCCTCGGTGCGGCCGGCTAAACGCTGCGTGCAGCCAGCCCGCGCCCCGCGCCCCAGGGAAAAGCAGCATTTCCTCGTGACCATGGCCCCCGGCTACCAAGGCCAAAAGGGGCCAGTGTGATCGCCTGGCCTGCCTCGGGACCAGCCAGTTCCTCCGAATTAATTCCTCGGAGCAGAGCCTTTAGCAACCAGCCAGTCGGCACTCGAATGCAGCCCGCTATGGCAAAGCCCCCGTGGCCACTGGCAGCTTGTTCTGGGCGAGGCCCTCGGCCGTACATCCAGTCTGAGCGACTAGAACGGCGTCCTCTGATTTCCCTTCCCTCGCCGGACAGCGCGGGTTTGAACTCATCAACAGCGAAGCGATGTGGTGTGCCAGTTGCAGCAGGGGGTTCAATTATTTAGAAAGCCACCACGGGTGTGAGAGGGTGGGTGGCCCAGTGGTTAGAGCACTGGCTTCGGGTTTGCTGGCAGGGGTTCAGGTCTCTGGTCTACCACAGACCTTCCCTGCATGACTTAGCCGTGTTGTGCCTCAGTTTCCCATCCTGAAAGTGAGGCTAACAGGTCTGCTTGGCCTCTAGGGGGAGTTGTGAGGCTAATTGTGTGTGTCCCAGGTGCAGGATGGGTTTTGTTACGTACACCAAGAGGGGGATGGTGCGCGACGCATCACCTCCATGGTGGTGCACATAATAAAATTCATTCTGTACATGGACAGTCTGTGGTGGGGCCGGGCAGAGCGGTTCAGTGTGAGGTTTGGGGGGGATGAGGGCTGGGGATGCAGGCTCTGGGGTGGGGGTGAGGGGTTTAGGAAGTGGGAAGGGGCTCAGGGCTGGGGCTGTGCAGGATCTGGGGTGGGGCTGAGGGAGGGGTTTGGGGTACAGGCTCCCCCAGGAGAGAGGGATCCCCCAGGCCTCTCACCACAGCGGCTCTGGGCCCGGTGAGGGGCCGGCCGTGGCAGATCTGGTGAGGCTGAGGTGGGGAGGGGCACCCCTCCCCCAGCTACAGCAGATCCAGGCTGCTGGGGGGGTGGGGGAGAACTTTGAGAAGGCCCCGCTGGGTCCGGCTGAGAGGGAGCCCAGACCGCGACAGGGCCAGAAGCCACAAAACAGAACCTCCGGCTTCAGTGAAAGGGTTCTGGAAAACTCTGGGCACTGAAGTGGGGGAGATCCCCTAAGGCACATGAGGGTGTGGGCAGCAAGGGATGATGCCCGGGGAAAGAGACTTACTACTGCTGCTGGCGGAAGCTCTCCATTAGCGTCAGTGCCAGGGGGCAGCTAGTCAAGAAGGAGGGAGTGGGGTACAATCAATGCCAACCCCCAGGGGGCGCGGGAAGCTGCCGTCTGTCTCACCCCCCGGCATCTCCCGCCAGCTTTGGCTGAGAGCGGTCGGGTTGGACTTGGTACCTGGTATTTTGATGACTGAACTACAAAACCAGCCTTCGTGCCGCCCCGTGTCCCACTTGGTATCCAGTCCTGCCTTCACATTCCCCCCCCCAGCCTGCAGAACTGGGGGGGAGGGGGGAAATATGGGGGACCCGGATCAGGAGCCCCTCGACTGCAGCACCCGCTGTCCCGTGGGGCAGGTGGGGGGGCACGTGTCTGCCGACTGGGCGTGGAAGGGAGAGGGTCCTCTGCCCACCGGCCTCGCAGCACGGCCTCGGGCGTCCCCAGGACCAGCTGTGCATGACGTCTCAGTGCTGCCTGGGGTGGATCCTGGCCCCCCAGATGGGGGGCAGAGATTCCCACAGGAGCTGCCCGGCTCAGCCACGGAGGCCCCATGTCAATGGCACGTGCGTCTTCCTCCCGCAGAGCAGCCAGGTACCCCGCTGGCTGCCATGGGAGGAGGCGCAGCCCCTGGGGTGGAGTGTTGCATGCTGGGATTTGTAGTCCCAGAGACCACAGTGGGGCAGAACCGGTGGGGGCAAGGCTGCCGAGGCCCTGGGCTGGGCCCGTCACAGGGAGTGGTAGTGGGCCAGCGCCACGCCGCCAGGCAACACCGCCGGGTGCAGAATGTCTCCTGGATGGCTCACCCACACGTCGTACACACTCTTGTTGGGGGGCATGCCCGGCACCGTGTGGTCCAGGTCCATGGAGAGGCAAGGAAGCCGGGGGCCCTGCTGCCGGGGGACCCCTGAGGAGCCTGGCCTCAGGTCCCAGTACACCGGGCTGCCATAGCTGGGGGGTCTGTAACTGTAGAAGGGCAGGCCTGGCATGGGGGGGAGGGCAAAGAACGGGGGGCCGCTGGGGGGAGCCACGACATTGGGGGCCACGCACTTGGTGTAGGAGGTGGGGAGCTGCTCCCAGCACGGCCGGGGGAGCAGGGTGGGCGACGGAGCCGGGGTGCAGCCTCCGGAGCTGTCGGAGTCCGAGCTGGATGCGCTGCTCTGGCGGGTGGCCAGCAGCCGGGGCCGCTTGGCCGGGGCGCGCGCCTGCCTCGGCCGCCGGCCGCCGGGGCCCCTCTCGTCGGACGACACGGAGCTGAGGGTGCAGATGCTGCTGGAGGAGGAGGAGAACGACCGCGGCGCAGCCAAGGGGCAGGCCGGTCGCCAGGGCAGCACCGGGGGCCCGGAGGAGAGGCGGAAGATGGGGACCGGGCCCCACATGCTGAGGGGAAGCGACTCTCCCGCTGGCTGGCTGGGAGGGGGCTGCACAGGCTGGGCCTGGGCCCTGGCCTCCTGGGGCTTCCCGGACAGACCCACCTCCTGGAAGTCACTGAGGAGGGAGTCGATGGTGAAGGAGCTGCCGGGCCTGGCCCCCTCGCCGGGCGGGTAGCCGCTCTCCTCGTCGTCGGAGCTGGCGTCGGCAGTGCCCTGCGGCTGGCGCTGTGCCCCCTGGCGGCCATAGGGCCACCCGTGCAGGACGAAGGGGGCCAGGTCGCTGGCGAAGGAGGCCGCCTCCTGGCGGGAGATGGCCGTGTTCTGCAGCTTCAGGGCCTCCGGCGGGATGCGGCTCACGTCCACCGTCCAGAAATTCCCCTTGGCCTGGGGCTTGGCGGGGTCCTTCAGCAGCTGCCGGGCACAGAGCGAGATGGGCTCAGCGAGGGAATTGGCGCCCTGCCCTGGACAGTGCTTCCCTGTGGGTCAGGCCTGGCCACGTCACCCTCAGCGCCTCGCGCTTCGCCAGGCTGCCCCTCTTAGCCCCCCCCGCCTTGCCCAGCATCCGGACAGTCCATCGCCTGCCCCCGAAGCTGAGTCATAGATTTTAAGGTCAGAAGGGACCATTATGATCATCTAGTCTGACCCCCTGCACAGTGCAGGCCACAGAATCTCACCCACCCCCCTAGAATAATCCTCTCACCTATATCTCAGATATTGAACCCTTCAAATACTTTGAAGACCCCAAGATGCAGAGAATCCTCCAGCTGTGATCTGTGCCCCATGCTACAGAGGAAGGCAAAAAACCTCCAGGGCCTCTGCCAATCTACCCTGGAGGAAAGTTTCTTCCCGACCCCAAATATGGCGATCAGCTGAACCCTGAGCATGTGGGCAAGACTCACCAGCCAGACACCCAGAAAGTTCTCTAGTAACTCCTATCAGCCCTCCCTTGACCTATTTCCCACTGATAATGAAGGGTCAATTAGTTACCAAGATCATGTTATCTCATCAAACCATCCCCTTCATAAACCCATCGGCTACGTCTAGACTGGCATGATTTTCCGCAAATGCTTTTAACAGAAAAGTTTTCCGTTAAAAGCATTTGCGGAAAAGAGCGTCTAGATTGGCACAGATGCTTTTCCCCAAAAGCACTTTTGTGCAAAAGCGTCCGTGCCAATCTAGATGCACTTTTGTGGAAAAAAGCCCCGATCGCCATTTTCGCAATCGGGGCTTTTTTGTGCAAAACAAATCTGAGCTGTCTACACTGGCCCTTTTGCACAAAAGCTTTTGCCCAAACCGGAGCAGCATAGTATTTCCGCAAGAAGCACTGATTTCTTACATGAGATCGTCAGTGTTCTTGCGGAAATTCAAGCGGCCAGTGTAGACAGCTGGCAAGTTTTTCCGTAAAATCAGCTGCTTTTGCGGAAAAACTTGCCAGTCTAGACACAGCCATCTAGTTTAATCTTGAAGCCAGCTAGATCTTTTGCCCCCACTACTTCCCTTGGAAGGCCGTTCCAGAACCTCACTCCTCTAATGGTTAGAAACCTTTGTCTAATCTCAAGTCTAAACTTCCTACTAGCCAGCTTATATCCATTTGTTCTTGTGTCCACATTGGTATTAAGCTTAAATAATTCCTCTCCCTCCCTGGTATTTATCCCTCTAATATATTTACTCCTTACTCCCTTTGACTCCCCTCCCGTCCCTTTGCTGTGGGACCCAGCCCGTCGGCTCTCCGGAGTCCCCCTGGAGTCAGTCGTCCCCCCATTGCCAGCCCGCCCCCTCACGCACCTTGGAGAAGCAGCTGTTGGAGGACAGGTTGTGGCGGATGGAGTCCTTCCAGCCCTGGTAGCCCTCGGAGAAGAAGGGGAAGAGGGCGCCGATCTCCTGGATGATCTGAAACCGAGACGGGCGGTGAGAGACCCTGGCTGGGCCCCGTGGGATTGCTCTGTTAGGCTGTTCCAGCCAGCTGGCTTGGGTACCACCTCGCTGGGACTTGTAGATGGGGGTGGGCCAGCTTTTGTGCCCCCCGCGACAAGGGAGCCAGGTGGGCCCCTCACACTGTGGGGGCACAAATTGGGGAGGCTCATCGTGACCATCCAGGCTGGCCCCTCGTGTCACGCGGACGCCCGCCCCCCGCTCGCTGCCAGAGCAGTGCTGGTCGAAACGCAGCCCGCCCGGCTTCCACGCCCCAAGGGCCAGTTCCCCTCGCTGCTCAACATGTTCCGCCTTATTTCCTGTCTGAGTTCCTGCCTGTCCATAGACCTGCCTCTGCTAGACGGCAGAGCCGGCCACTGAATACCTGCTCCCCCTGCCCTCCCTGGCCTCAAGTCTCCCTTTCACCGTCTCTGTTAAGCTCAATAGATCGCGCTCCCTGCCTGTATCCCTGCCAGGCCCGGATTCTAATGCTGGAGCCGTTCTCCGATCGCCTCTCTGGCCAGCGTGGCACCTTCCTCCACAGTGGGCACCAGAGCTGGACGCAGGGTCCCTGCAGCGGTCGCACCAGGGCCAAGCAGAGATGGGAAATCGCCCTTCTGCTCCTACTCGAGATTCCCCTCTGCCTGTCCCAGGTCTTCCGGCTACACCGAGAGCTCCTATTTAGATTATCCACAACCCCCAAACCCTTTCCAGGCTCCCTGCATCCCCGAGTCCTCCCTCCGTGTGCCTAGCTGTACACATTACTATGTAGCTGTCCGACAGCGTGTTGTGTGCTTGTGCCCAGTGTACCAAGCTCTCGAGATCCCTGTGTATATCGAGATTTGGATTTGTAAAGAACAAATCATGTCAAACCAATCTGATAGCTTTCCTTGATAGGATAACGAGTCTTGTGGATAAGGGAGAAGTGGTGGATGTCATATACCTAGACTTTAGTAAGGCATTTGATATGGTCTCTCATGATATTCTTATCAATAAACTAGGTAAATACAACTTAGATGGGGTTACTATAACGGGGTGCATAACTGGCTGGATAACCATACTCAGAGAGTAGTTATTAATGGTTCACAATCCTGCTGGAAAGGCATAACAAGTGGGGTTCCTCGGGGGTCTGTTTTGGGACTGGTTCTGTTCAATATCTTCATCAACGATTTAGATATCAGCATAGAGAGTACGCTTATTAAATTTGCAGATGATACCAAGCTCAGAGGGGTTGTGACTGCTCTGGAGGACAGGGTCTAATTCAAAATGACCTGGACAAATTGGAGAAATGGTCAGAGGTAAATAGGATGAAGTTTAATAAGGACAAATGCAAAGTGCTCCACTTAGGAAGGAACAATCAGTTTCACACACACAGAATGGGAAGCGACAGTCTGGGAAGGAGTACGGTAGAAAGGGATCTAGGGGTTAGAGTGGACCACAAGTTGAATATGAGTCAGCAGTGTGATGCTGTTGCAAAGAAAGCAAACATGATTCTGGGATGTATTAACAGGTGTGTTGTGAGCAAGACACGAGAAGTCATTCTTCCGCTCTACTCTATGCTGGTTAGGCCTCCGTTGGGAGTATTGTGTCCAGTTCTGGGCACCGCATTTCAAGAAAGATGTGGAGAAATTGGAGAGGGTCTGGAGAAGAGCAACGAGAATGATTAAAGGTCTAGAGAACATGACCTATGAGGGAAGACTGAAGGAATTGGGTTTGTTTAGTTTAGAAAAGAGAAGATTGAGGGGGGACATGATAGCCATTTTCAGATATCTAAAAGGGTGTCATAAGGAGGAGGGAGAAAACTTGTTCATCTTGGCCTCTGAGGACAGGACAAGAAGCAATGGGCTTAAACTGCAGCAAGGGAGGTTTAGGTTGGACATTAGGAAAAAGTTCCTAATTGTCAGGGTGGTGAAACACTGGAATAAATTGCCCATGGAGGTTGTGGAATCTCCATCTCTGGAGATATTTAAGAGTAGGTTAGATAAATGTCTATCAGGGATGGTCTAGACAGTACTGGGTCCTGCCATGAGGGCAGGGGACTGGACTCGATGACCTCTCGAGGTCCCTTCCAGTCCTAGTATTCTATGATTCTATGATCAGCCTCTTCCTTATACACCCCTCCCCTGATTGCTGGGTCACCTGAACACACTGCCAAGGAAGAGTTTAGGTTTTCACTGATCCAAAATTTTAGGTAGCATCGGGCCAAGAGCCCGACCCAGCTGGGCCTCTCTAGAAACTCCCCATTGACAGTTACATGCTCAGTGGCCTCCATTTGGCAGCTCTCGATCCATGTCACGTGCACCGGTTCATTTCGGATCTTCCCCGTGGTTTAAGCAAAACATCCTGCGGTACCAAGTCAAATGCCCAGAAGTCCAAGTCCTGGGTGCCAACACTATTCCTTCAACCACACTTAGAATCTCATTAGGAAAAGAGATGAGATGGGTTTGCCAGGCTCTCTCTGCCCTTAAACTGTGCTGACTGGCATTATTATATCACCCTCCCTTAGTTCGTTATTAATCAAGTCCTGTTTCAGCCACTTCCTTATCTTGCCTGGGACTGATAACAGATGAAAGGCCCTTAATTACCAGAATCATGCTGTTTATCCTTTCTAAATAGTGCCAGCACCTCAGGTTTCTTCCTGTCTTCTGGAACCTCCATGTTGTACCAAGACTTACTGAAGCTCAACACAGTGCCCAAGCCAGCTCTTTTAAAACTCTTGGATGTAATTATCCAGACTAGCAGATGTAAAAATATCTAACTTGCCTGGCTGCTGTTTGACACTGGGAGAACAGAGGAATGGATGGAGGGTTACAACCCTCCAAATGGATGGTCTGTTTTGGTCAATTTCAGGGTCAGAGCGTTTTTAAAATGGTAAATTTCATAGTGGCGGCTACTGAAATCCAAAATGTGGCGGTGTTGCAATTGTGGGGTCCTGGCCCAAAAAGGAGCTCGGGGGCAGGGTCTTAAGGTTACTACAGGGGGCTTGCAGTACCGTTATCCCCTTACTTCTGCACAGTTGCTGGTAGCAGCTAGGCTTTCACAGCTGGGCAGGCAGAGCGTGTGTGTGGGGGGGCGGGGTGGCTGCTGGCCAGGAACCCAGCTCTGAAGGCAGTGCCACCACCAGTCTAAATTCCCATTGAGCCCCGTGCGGGGGGCAGAGACCCCTCCCCAAGCCCTGAAACTGCTGGGTCCAGGCAGGAGAAGCTGCTTCCTGCCAGCCCCAGCACAGAGCTGCTCCAGGTGGGGTGGGGGGCCCTCCCCCGCAGGCTCAGCAAGAAAGCTACAGCAGTAGCTCCATGCGGGGGCCAGGAGGGAGGCAGCCAGCAGGATCCTGGGCCTCTGTGCTAGGGATGTTAAAGTGTCCTCAGTTGCACGTTCCCCCAGGCAGCAAGGGTGGGGGGGGGAGGAAACGGCAGCCTGCCCCCAACAAGCAGCGTGGGGAGGGGAAAGCAGGAGCCAGCGAGCTTTTAAGCCAGCTCCCGCGTGCCCCCTGCGTGTAAACATGTAAAAAGCAGCGGTTACACATTTACACAAGTAAACGTATTTTCCCTGCCCCGCTCTGCACACAGCCCCAGGGCAGGCAAACACCAGGCCACCTGCGTGGCCCCGCTGGCCAGGAACCACCCAGGTAAGTCCCGAGTCCCAACCCCCTGCCCCACTCTGAATCTCCCAAATGAGACCCCCCTCCTGTACCCTAACACCTTCATCCCTGGTCCCACCCACCAGCCTGGAGCCCCATTCCACACGCAGAACCCCAGGGCCCCCTTCCCACCCTCTGAATGGTGTTGCACGCCCCCTCGTGTCGCACGTCCCTCCACACTGGTGCACATCACCCCCCCCCCCTCGGCGGTGGGGGTTAGAGGGCACACTGCCGTGGGCCTGGGCAGGGGGTACGCAGCCAGGCAGGCTGCTGGGGGTGCCCTGATGCCTCCTGCTGGCTCCCTGAGCAGGGACTGGTCAGAACAGTGTCTCGGGGCTGGGACTCCCCCCTGCAGCCTACGGAGCCTGGCCGGCCAGTCCAGGGGGGATGGGAGCCCCTCCCCTCAGCACTGGTCCCCAGGATCTCAAAGCCCCCCCATTAACGCTGCTGCATCCCACGCCCACGTGGGACCCTGGGGTGGGGGGGAAGGGATGACAGCGGAGCTCAACATATGAGCCCAGCCCCCCCCCCCCCATCCCCGGCCGATCTGGGTGGAGCTCATTGGCTGGCTCGTCCAGGCCCCTCCCCCCCACCAGGCTGTATCGGCAGCTCTGGGGTCCATACACGGCAGCTGCAGGCAGGGCTGCGTGCCCCTAGCGGGAGCAGGAGCCGCCCACAGGCTGCAGCGGGGCTTGGGACCAGGCACCTGCGTTCTGGTCCTACCGCCTGGGAGCCGCGGGCCGGTCCGTGCCTCAGTTTCCCCCGCTTGGCTCGGTGTTTGCAGAGGCCTGCGAGCTGCTGGGCCCGGCAGCGCTACAGCCGGGGGGACCCTCCTCGCTCCCCCTCCCCCACTAATCCCCCGGCTCAGCTGAGCTCCTGAATCCCCCCCCCCCCGCTGCTCCTAATCTGCTTCCCCGGCCGACCCCTGACCCGGCTATTGACACGAGATAGCGCGGGCGGGGGAGCAGCTGGAGCCGATCCGGCCCCCCGCGGGGGTCTGTCGCCTGGCCCGGGCCCGTCCTAGCGCAGCTAGCGCCGCTCCGCGCCCTGCCCCGGGGCCCCGCCCGGCCCGTGGGGTCCCCGCGCCCAGCACCCAGCCTGGGGCTGCCCCGCAAGGCGGGCAGCCCCCAGCGCCCCTTGGCCGCCTGCTCCTCGCTCCTGGCGGGGGGGGGGGACTGGGGGATGGAGGGAGCACGCGGGGGACGTGCCTGGTGGGGGGATGGAGGAGGAAAGGGGAGACACGGGGGGGGGCATGTGCATGGCGGGGGTGGCACTGGGGGTGTGTGCCTGGCGGGGGGAAGGGGGATGGAGGGGGCACTGGGGGGATGTGCCTGGCGGGGGGACACTGGGGGGGGGGTGCCTGGCGGGGGGAAGGGAGATGGAGGGGGCACGGGGGAGGATACGCCTGGCGGGGGGAGCACTGGGGGGATGTGCCTGGCGGGGGGAAGGGGGATGGAGGGGGCACCGGGGGATGCGCCTGGCGGGGGGGCACCGGGGGGTACGCCTGGCGGGGGGACACTGGGGGGATGTGCCTGGCGGGAGGAAGGGGGATGGAGGGGGCACCGGGGGGTACGCCTGGCGGGGGGGCACCGGGGGGTACGCCTGGCGGGGGGGGCACTGGGGGGATGTGCCTGGCGGGGGGAAGGGGGATGGAGGGGGCACCGGGGGGATGCGCCTGGCGGGGGGGCACCGGGGGGTACGCCTGGCGGGGGGGGCACCGGGGGGGAGATCCAGCAGCTCAGACTCACTGAGCCCCAAGTTCCCCCGAGCGCCCCGGGGGACCCTCCCCAGCCCGGGTCCAGGCCCTGCCCGCCCCTACCTGGGCCAGCTTGAGGCGGCGGCCGGGCGCGGCGCGGATGACCAGGGCGATCATGGCCAGGTAGGTGTAGGGCGGCTTGCGGTGCCGGTTGTATCGCTTCTTCTTCTTCTTCCTGCCCCGCCGGCCCGGGTCCTGGGGCGCGGCTCCATCCCGCTCCGGGCTCCCCGCGGCCCCCTCCTCGCGCGCTGGCTGGGGCATGGCCGGGCCCGGAGGGGCTGGGGCGGTCCGGGAGGGAGGCGGCGACTCCCCTGCTCCGGCTCCTCCAGGCCTTTATCTGGCTGCTCCGCACCCCGGCCCGCCAGACGGCTGGCACCAGGGGGAGGCGCGGGGGAGGGCCCGGGGCGGACAATTAGCAGGTTGCTGTTAAGCGGAGCCTGGGGGAGGTTAAGGGCTGGGAGGGGAGACCCCAGGCCCAGCTGGGGGCAGGAGGGGAGAACCTGCCCCCTTCCCACAGCCCCTCCTGGCCTGCCCCTGGACCCCTACCCGGCAGGGCAGCGCCTCTGCCAGGACCTGCCCTGTGGAGCCGAATTCAGAACATCCCTGGACACCCCTGGCCGGAGCCTGAATCCCATGGGTCTGGCCTGGGTCAGGGGCTCGGGGGCTGGCCCCTTCTCCCAAGTCCCAGGCAGACTCCCTCCCCAGAAGGCCTGGGAGCTGGGGTCTTGCCCACTTCCTGGGGAAACTGAGTCCCCTGCAGCCCCAGGACTCCAAGCCCCAAGCAAAGGCCCCAGGAGGAGCCCGGTTTGCAGGGCTTGAGGTGGAAATGTGGGGCCCAGGCTGGGCAGGGGCTGGGGATGCTCAGGGCTGGGGTCTTGTGAGACTCCTGCACATGCAGCTGCATCTCCGGCGGGGCTGGGAGACCTCCAGGGACCCTCCAGCCAGCTGCCCAGAGGGCACGAGGGGGCTCAGGAGCCGGCGCCTGTCTGCCCAGGCTACATCTAGACTGCAGGCTTCTTCCGGAAAAAGAGATCTTCCGAAAAACCGTCTTCTGAGAGCGTCCCCACGGCCAAAGCGCATGGCTAGAGCGACCTGCTTTTCCACAGGGCGCGTGCGCACCTGGCCGCTCTAGGTGCCAGCTGTGATGCTGTGGGCGGAGTGGCAGGCTGGAGTTACAGAGCCGGGGCTGGCTGGAGGCTAGGTTAGACCTGAGGCCGCTGTGCCTGGGCCGAGGGGGACCAGGCGTCCCCAGTTTGTAGGGACCGTTCCAATATTCGAGGCTTCTGTAGGCACCGTGCCCCTCCCCCCTCCCCGGGATTTTCACACTTGCCATCCCCTCGCCTTGCTGCTCTAGCCTGCCGGGCACTGGGGTGACGTAATGCGCAGCCCCATCCCTGCAAGCCAGGCCGTGGCTCGGCGCCTCGGCTGCGCGCTTTTCACGGGGCTGCGCTCTCGCCTGCAGGGACCCGGCTGTGCGGAGGGCAGGCCTGGGTGCCCCTGGCAGCGGGGCCAAGCGGTGGCTTCCTTGGGCGGCTGCTTAAGGGAAACCCGTAGGGAGCCCAGGAGTTGTGGGGCCAGGCTTGCCTTGGAGGCCTCTTCCAGGCCTGATAGTCTGGGGCTTCCAGCTGTCGCACGGGACCCCCGTGACCCAGCATGGTGCTGCAGGGGTTGTGCTCAAGGAGCGGGGGAGCTCTGCCAGCAGTCAGTGCTGACCACAGTGGGGCACTAGGGGGCACTGGGTGGCGGGGAATGGGGCAGGGGCCCGGCAGGGGGCGCTGGACTGCAGGGAGGCAGTGGGGGCACCATGTGGTGGGGAGGCAGGTGGGGGCCCAGCAGCCTTGCTGGGGAGCCCTGGCAGGGGAAGCGGTGACGTGGGGATCCGCTCACCTGGGCTGGCAGCCTGGGGGGCACAGGGGGCTCCAGGACTCCAGGGTTCGGTTCCCCGACTCGGTGGCTGGCCTGGGCTCTGTCTCTTCCCCTCTGTGGCCGGCCCATAATGATCTGTCCCCCTCCCCCCACAGTGCGAGGGGCGGGATTGGGCTGAACCCAGACTGGGTACTGGGGGGGCACCCAGTGGAGGGTGAAGATCCACCCTGGTAAACTGGAACCCCGGGGCCCCTATGGTCCCAGCCCGGAGCCCGTGGGCTAGACCTGCCCGATGTGCAGAGAGATGGGTGCACAGATTCCCCCCCAGGAATTGGCTGGGGGGAGGGAGCTGCTCCCTGTGGCTGACAGCATGGCTGGGGCTGTGCGGGGGCGGGGGGCCAGAGAGAGAGGAGCTGATGTGTGGGGGCCTGATAGGTGGGATGAGTTGGGGGAGGGTCAGGCCTGGATCTCAGAGCCTGGGACAGGACCTGGAGTGGGGGGTGGGAGACTGGGGCTATAGGTGGGAGTAGTGGGTGGGGCCCCGGGCTATAGGCAGCAGTAGTGAGCGGGGTGGAGCTATGGCTGGCAGTAGTGGATGGTCGGGGCTATGGCTGGCAGTAGTGGGTGGGGCTATCGGTGGCAGTAGTGGATGGGCGGAGCTATAGGTGGCAGTAGAGGGTGGAGCTATGGATGGCAGTAGTGGATGGGCGGGGCTATGGGTGGCAATAGTGGGTGTGGCTATAGGCGGCAGTGGTGGGCGGGACAGTCTATGAGTGGCAGTGGTGGGCGGGACAGGCTATGGGTGGCAGTGGTGGGCGGGACAGTCTATGAGTGGCAGTGGTGGGCGGGACAGGCTATGGGTGGCAGTGGTGGGCGGGGCTATGAGTGGCAGTGGTGGGCGGGACAGGCTATGAGTGGCAGTGGTGGGCGGGACAGGCTATGGGTGGCAGTGGTGGGCGGGGCTATGGGCGGCAGTGGTGGGCGGGACAGGCTATGAGTGGCAGTGGTGGGCGGGGCTATGAGTGGCAGTGGTGGGTGGGACAGGCTATGAGTGGCAGTGGTGGGCGGGGCTATGGGCGGCAGTGGTGGGCGGGACAGGCTATGAGTGGCAGTGGTGGGCGGGGCTATGAGTGGCAGTGGTGGGTGGGACAGGCTATGAGTGGCAGTGGTGGATGGAGCTATGAGTGGCAGGGGTGGGCGGGGCAGGCTATGAGTGGCAGTGGTGGGCGGGACAGGCTATGAGTGGCAGTGGTGGGTGGGGCTATGAGTGGCAGTGGTGGGCGGGGCTATGGGCGGCAGTGGTGGGCGGGACAGGCTATGAGTGGCAGTGGTGGGCGGGACAGGCTATGAGTGTCAGTGGTGGGCGGGGCTATGAGTGTCAGTGGTGGGTGGGGCAGGCTATGAGTGGCAGTGGTGGGCGGGACAGGCTATGAGTGGCAGTGGTGGGCGGGGCTATGAGTGGCAGTGGTGGGCGGGACAGGCTATGAGTGGCAGTGGTGGGCGGGGCTATGAGTGGCAGTGGTGGGCGGGACAGGCTATGAGTGGCAGTGGTGGGCGGGGCAGGCTATGAGTGGCAGTGGTGGGCGGGACAGGCTATGAGTGGCAGTGGTGGGCGGGGCTATGAGTGGCAGTGGTGGGCGGGACAGGCTATGAGTGGCAGTGGTGGGCGGGGCTATGAGTGGCAGTGGAAGGCGGGGCAGGCTATGAGTGGCAGTGGTGGGCAGGGCTATGGGCGGCAGTGGTGGGCGGGGCAGGCTATGAGTGGCAGTGGACCAGGTGGGGGCAGGGCCTGGCGGGGGCGGCTGTGGCCGGGATGGGCCCTGGCTGCCCTGGGCCAGGTGGGGGCAGGGCCTGGCGGGCGGGCGGGGGCGGCTGTGGCCGGGATGGGCCCTGGCTGCCCTGGGCCAGGTGGGGGCAGGGCCTGGCGGGCGGGCGGGGACGGGGGCGGCTGTGGCCGGGATGGGCCCTGGCTGCCCTGGGCCAGGTGGGGGCAGGGCCTGGCGGGCGGGCGGGGACGGGGGCGGCTGTGGCCGGGATGGGCCCTGGCTGCCCTGGAGCCCTACCCGCTGGCCCCCCCCCACGCCCGCCCGTGGTCCCCGGTCCTGGCTGCTCCCCCTTTGCCCTTCTGACCCCGGAGCTGGTGCTGGAGCATTTGGCCCCTCCCCGGCAGGCTGCCCCCCCGCAGGGCCTGGGTCCATCGCCCTGCCCAGCCCAGGCCGGAGCTGCCTTTGTCGGCTGCTGATTGAGCCCAGCAGGGGCTCCCAGCCCCATTGTGGTGCGAGATCAGGGAGGGTGAGAGCTGGGGAAGGCTTGTTGGGGGGCGGCTCCACTGGCCCGTCCCGGCCTGGGCCCTGGGGCCATCGCCTGGGCCGGGGACGTGGTTCTGGCTCTGTGGCCGGGCCGCCCGGCTGCGGGAGGAGATGGAGCAGCACCAGCCGCAGTCAGGCCCAGAGCAGAGACGGGTCATGCCTGCCCCTCAGTCCCGACCCGCAGCCCTGGGCTCCCCCCAGCCCTGCCGGTGCCCCTCACACCCGACCCGCAGCCCTGCCAGCCCAGCCCTGGGCTCCCCCCAGCCCTGCCGGTGCCCCTCACGCCCGACCCACAGCCCTGGGCTCTCCACCAGCCCTGCCGGTGCCCCTCACACCCGACCCGCAGCCCTGGGCTCCCCCCAGCCCTGCCGGTGCCCCTCACACCCGACCCGCAGCCCTGGGCTCCCCCCCAGCCCTGCCAGCCCAGCCCCTCACACCCGACCCACAGCCCCTCACACCCGACCCGCAGCCCCTCACACCCGACCCGCAGCCCTGCCAGCCCAGCCCTGGGCTCCCCCCAGCCCTGCCGGTGCCCCTCACGCCCGACCCGCAGCCCTGGGCTCCCCCCCAGCCCTGCCAGCCCAGCCCCTCACACCCGACCCACAGCCCCTCACACCCGACCCGCAGCCCCTCACACTCGACCCGCAGCCCTGCCGGCCCAGCCCTGGGCTCCCCCCAGCCCTGCTGGTGCCCCTCACACCCGACCCGCAGCCCTGGGCTCCCCCCCAGCCCTGCCGGTGCCCCTCACACCCGACCCGCAGCCCTGGGCTCCCCCCAGCCCTGCCGGTGCCCCTCACACCCGACCCGCAGCCCTGGGCTCCCCCCAGCCCTGCCGGTGCCCCTCACACCCGACCCGCAGCCCTGGGCTCCCCCCCAGCCCTGCTGGTGCCCCTCACACCCGACCCACAGCCCTGGGCTCCCCCCAGCCCTGCCGGTGCCCCTCACACCCGACCCGCAGCCCTGCTGGCCCAGCCCTGGGCTCCCCCCAGCCCTGCCAGTGCCCCTCACACCCGACCCGCAGCCCTGGGCTCCCCCCAGCCCTGCCAGTGCCCCTCACACCCGACCCGCAGCCCTGGGCTCCCCCCCAGCCCTGCCGGTGCCCCTCACACCCGACCCCCAGCCCTGGGCTCCCCCCCAGCCCTGCCGGTGCCCCTCACACCCGACCCCCAGCCCTGGGCTCCCCCCCAGCCCTGCCGGTGCCCCTCACACCCGACCCCCAGCCCTGGGCTCCCCCCCAGCCCTGCCGGTGCCCCTCACACCCGACCCGCAGCCCTGGGCTCCCCCCCAGCCCTGCCGGTGCCCCTCACACCCGACCCGCAGCCCTGGGCTCCCCCCCAGCCCTGCCGGTGCCCCTCAGTCCCGACCCGCAGCCCTGCCAGCCCAGCCCTGGGCTCCCCCCAGCCCTGCCGGTGCCCCTCACTCCCGACCCGCAGCCCTGGGCTCCCCCCAGCCCTGCCGGTGCCCCTCACACCCGACCCGCAGCCCTGCCAGCCCAGCCCTGGGCTCCCCCCAGCCCTGCCGGTGCCCCTGGGGGAGGGGTGTGAAAACTGCCACCCCGAGAGTCCCAGGGACCAGGACCTCCCCCGCCCCCGGGGGGGCATGAAAGTCTTGGGGTCCCTCCCGCTGACGCCGTCACTCGGGGGTGGGCACTGCGAGTTTGCATCACGAGCCATGAGCAAAACTGTGTCTGTCTGTCTGTGCGTGGTGCCCCTCTCGCTGCAGGGGGTGAGCCGGGTGTCTGTCTGTCTGTCTGTGTGTGGTGCCCCTCTCACTGCAGGGGGTGAGCCGGGTGTCTGTCTGTCTGTCTGTCTGTGCGTGGTGCCCGTCTCACTGCAGGGGGTGAGCCGGGTGTCTGTCTGTCTGTCTGTGCGTGGTGCCCCTCTCGCTGCAGGGGGCTGAGCTGGGTGTCTGTCTGTCTGTCTGTCTGCGCGTGGTGCCCCTCTCGCTGCAGGGGCTGAGCTGGGTGTCTGTCTGTCTGTCTGTCTGCGCGTGGTGCCTGTCTCGCTGCAGGGGGTGAGCCAGGTGTCTGTCTGTCTGTGCGTGGTGCCCCTCTCGCTGCAGGGGGCTGAGCTGGGTGTCTGTCTGTCTGTCTGCGCGTGGTGCCTGTCTCGCTGCAGGGGGTGAGCCGGGTGTCTGTCTGTCTGTGCGTGGTGCCCCTCTCGCTGCAGGGGGCTGAGCTGGGTGTCTGTCTGTCTGTCTGTCTGCGCGTGGTGCCCCTCTCGCTGCAGGGGGCGGAGCTGGGTGTGTGTCTGTCTGTCTGTCTGTGCGTGGTGCCCCTCTCGCTGCAGGGGCTAAGCCAGGTGTCTGTCTGTCTGTCTGTGCGTGGTGCCTGTCTCGCTGCAGGGGGTGAGCCGGGTGTCTGTCTGTCTGTCTGTGCGTGGTGCCCCTCTCGCTGCAGGGGGCTGAGCTGGGTGTCTGTCTGTCTGTCTGTCTGCGCGTGGTGCCTGTCTCGCTGCAGGGGGTGAGCCAGGTGTCTGTCTGTCTGTCTGTCTGCGCGTGGTGCCCCTCTCGCTGCAGGGGCTGAGCTGGGTGTCTGTCTGTCTGTCTGTCTGTCTGTGCGTGGTGCCCCTCTCGCTGCAGGGGGCGGAGCTGGGTGTCTGTCTGTCTGTCTGTCTGCGCGTGGTGCCCCTCTCGCTGCAGGGGGCGGAGCTGGGTGTCTGTCTGTCTGTCTGTCTGTGCGTGGTGCCCCTCTCGCTGCAGGGGGTGAGCCAGGTGTCTGTCTGTCTGTCTGTCTGCGCGTGGTGCCCCTCTCGCTGCAGGGGCTGAGCTGGGTGTCTGTCTGTCTGTCTGTCTGCGCGTGGTGCCTGTCTCGCTGCAGGGGGTGAGCCAGGTGTCTGTCTGTCTGTCTGTCTGTGCGTGGTGCCCCTCTCGCTGAGGGGCTGAGCTGGGTGTCTGTCTGTCTGTCTGTCTGCGTGTGGTGCCTGTCTCGCTGCAGGGGGTGAGCCAGGTGTCTGTCTGTCTGTCTGTCTGTGCGTGGTGCCCCTCTCGCTGCAGGGGGTGAGCCGGGTGTCTGTCTGTCTGTCTGTGCGTGGTGCCCCTCTCGCTGCAGGGGGCTGAGCTGGGTGTCTGTCTGTCTGTCTGTCTGCGCGTGGTGCCTGTCTCGCTGCAGGGGGTGAGCCAGGTGTCTGTCTGTCTGTCTGTCTGCGCGTGGTGCCCCTCTCGCTGCAGGGGCTGAGCTGGGTGTCTGTCTGTCTGTCTGTCTGTGCGTGGTGCCCCTCTCGCTGCAGGGGGCGGAGCTGGGTGTCTGTCTGTCTGTCTGTCTGTGCGTGGTGCCCCTCTCGCTGCAGGGGGTGAGCCAGGTGTCTGTCTGTCTGTCTGTCTGCGCGTGGTGCCCCTCTCGCTGCAGGGGCTGAGCTGGGTGTCTGTCTGTCTGTCTGTCTGCGCGTGGTGCCTGTCTCGCTGCAGGGGGTGAGCCAGGTGTCTGTCTGTCTGTCTGTCTGTGCGTGGTGCCCCTCTCGCTGCAGGGGCTGAGCTGGGTGTCTGTCTGTCTGTCTGTCTGCGCGTGGTGCCTGTCTCGCTGCAGGGGGTGAGCCAGGTGTCTGTCTGTCTGTCTGTCTGTGCGTGGTGCCCCTCTCGCTGCAGGGGCTGAGCTGGGTGTCTGTCTGTCTGTCTGTCTGCGTGTGGTGCCCCTCTCGCTGCAGGGGCTGAGCTGGGTGTCTGTCTGTCTGTCTGTCTGTGCGTGGTGTCCCTCTCGCTGCAGGGGGCGGAGCTGGGTGTCTGTCTGTCTGTCTGTCTGTGCGTGGTGTCCCTCTCGCTGCAGGGGGCTGAGCTGGGTGTCTGTCTGTCTGTCTGTCTGTGCGTGGTGTCCCTCTCGCTGCAGGGGGCTGAGCTGGGTGTCTGTCTGTCTGTCTGTCTGCGTGTGGTGCCCCTCTCGCTGCAGGGGCTGAGCTGGGTGTCTGTCTGTCTGTCTGTCTGCGTGTGGTGCCCCTCTCGCTGCAGGGGCTGAGCTGGGTGTCTGTCTGTCTGTCTGTCTGCGTGTGGTGCCCCTCTCGCTGCAGGGGCTGAGCTGGGTGTCTGTCTGTCTGTGCGTGGTGCCCCTCTCGCTGCAGGGGGCGGAGCTGGGTGTCTGTCTGTCTGTCTGTCTGCGCGTGGTGCCCCTCTCGCTGCAGGGGGCGGAGCTGGGTGTCTGTCTGTCTGTCTGTGCGTGGTGTCCCTCTCGCTGCAGGGGCTGAGCTGGGTGTCTGTCTGTCTGTCTGTGTGTGCGTGGTGCCCCTCTCGCTGCAGGGGGCGGAGCTGGGTGTCTGTCTGTCTGTCTGTGCGTGGTGCCCCTCTCGCTGCAGGGGGCGGAGCTGGGTGTCTGTCTGTCTGTCTGTGCGTGGTGTCCCTCTCGCTGCAGGGGCTGAGCTGGGTGTCTGTCTGTCTGTCTGCGCGTGGTGCCCCTCTCGCTGCAGGGGGCTGAGCTGGGTGTCTGTCTGTCTGTCTGTCTGTGTGTGCGTGGTGCCCCTCTCGCTGCAGGGGGCGGAGCTGTCCGCCTGTGTGCAGGGTGGCCGGGTGTTGGGGACTCTGCCTGTCGTGTCCATGGCTCGGGGGTCCCTGAGCTTGGTGGGGGGGGGGACAGAGCCGGGGGCTTTGCTCCTTGCTGGTTCCCCCGCCCAGCCTCCAGAAGGAGACACAGGGCGACCTCTAGTGGTGCAACAGTGTATTGGTCCCGGCCCTGTGCCGGGCTCCCCTTGCTCCGTGGAACCTCCCCTTTTGCCCCAGGGGCTGCCACCCGTGGGGGAACCTCAGAAAGCCCCCGGGGGCATGGCAAGGAGGCCAGCCGGCTGCTGCACACACACTGCCCTGCCTGGCACGGCCTGGCATTCCTGGGGCAGCCCGTGGCCCGGTCGCCCCAGACGTGGGTGTTCTCTGCAGCCCCGCCCGCCCGGGGGCCGTGGTCTCTCAAGCTCCGGGCGCTCTGAGCTGCTCCCCGCCCCCGGCTGGTGCCCCCTTCTCCCCGGTTGCTCGGGCAGAGGGTCCGTGGGCACCATGGGCCCTGCAGCCCGGCTCAGCCTGCCTTTGCCCGTCCAGGCGCCCCACATGTCGGCCCTGCTCGTCCCCTCAGGCCTGGGGCCGCCTGCTCCCCCGCAGGTCACAGGGCTAGCGATGGCCGCCGAGTTTCTCCACAGAGCTTGGCCTCTTCTTCTTCTTGGTGACGTCTCCCTTCTGCCGGGAGCCCTGGGGCCTCCCCTTGGTCAGAGCCTCTGGCCGGGGGGCCTCTCGCCAGCGCTCCCCGGAGAGCGAGCGGGGTGGCCTGGAACCGCTCTGAGGCTGCCGAGCCCGGGCCCCCCGGTGCCCCTTTGTGGCCCCCGCCCTGGCTCGTGCGTCCAGCTCCCTCTGCCGGGCTGCCTGCAACAGCTGCTCCTGGACGGCTCTCTTGGCCTCCCGGCGGGACCGTCTCTCGAAGGCCTCCACTATCCTCTGCACGCGGCTCTCGGCCTGCAGCTGGGCCGCGGCACCGGGCTGGGCTGTGCGGGCGTGGGCCCCTCTCCGCCGGCCTGGGGCTGCCCCGGGGCTGCCTTGCTGGGGCTCGCAGAAGAGGCAGGAGCAGACGCCCCGCGGGACGGTCGCCGCGCTCGGCTCCTGGTGGCCAAGGCAGAGAGACGGGGCAGGCAGCGCCGTGAGTGGGCAGCGCCGAGCCCCGGGCGCCAGGCGGGGGGGAGTCAGTCCAGCCGCCAGCAACAGCCTCTTCACCATGACGGAACCAACCAATGGCCCATCTCCACTGGCGTCCCCCCCCCCGGGACCAGGACAGACCATGGCCCATCTCCACTGGCATCCCCCCCCCCCCCGGGACCAGGACAGACCATGGTCCATCTCCACTGGCATCCCCCCCCCCCCGGGACCAGGACAGACCATGGCCCATCTCCACTGGCATCCCCCCCCCCCCGGGACCAGGACAGACCATGGCCCATCTCCGCTGGCGTCCCCCCTCCAGGGCCAGGACAGACCATGGCCCATCTCCACTGGCGTCCCCCCCCCCCGGGACCAGGACAGACCATGGCCCATCTCCACTGGCGTCCCCCCCCCCCGGGACCAGGACAGACCATGGTCCATCTCCACTGGCGTCCCCCCCCCCAGGGCCAGGACAGACCATGGCCCATCTCCACTGGCGTCCCCCCCCCGGGACCAGGACAGACCATGGTCCATCTCCACTGGCGTCCCCCCCCCCGGGACCAGGACAGACCATGGCCCATCTCCACTGGCGTCCCCCCCCCCAGGGCCAGGACAGACCATGGCCCATCTCCACTGGCGTCCCCCCCCCGGGACCAGGACAGACCATGGCCCATCTCCACTGGCGTCCCCCCCCGGGACCAGGACAGACCATGGCCCATCTCCACTGGCGTCCCCCCCCCGGGACCAGGACAGACCATGGCCCATCTCCACTGGCATCCCCCCCCCCCCCGGGACCAGGACAGACCATGGTCCATCTCCACTGGCGTCCCCCCCCCGGGACCAGGACAGACCATGGTCCATCTCCACTGGCGTCCCCCCCCCGGGACCAGGACAGACCATGGTCCATCTCCACTGGCGTCCCCCCCCCGGGACCAGGACAGACCATGGCCCATCTCCACTGGCATCCCCCCCCCCCCGGGACCAGGACAGACCATGGTCCATCTCCACTGGCATCCCCCCCCCCCCCCCCCGGGACCAGGACAGACCATGGTCCATCTCCACTGGCATCCCCCCCCCCCCCCCGGGACCAGGACAGACCATGGTCCATCTCCACTGGCGTCCCCCCCCCGGGACCAGGACAGACCATGGCCCATCTCCACTGGCGTCCCCCCCCGGGACCAGGACAGACCATGGTCCATCTCCACTGGCGTGTCCCCCCCGGGACCAGGACAGACCATGGTCCATCTCCACTGGCGTCCCCCCCCCGGGACCAGGACAGACCATGGTCCATCTCCACTGGCGTCCCCCCCCCGGGACCAGGACAGACCATGGTCCATCTCCACTGGCGTCCCCCCCCCCAGGGCCAGGACAGACCATGGTCCATCTCCACTGGCGTCCCCCCCCCGGGACCAGGACAGACCATGGTCCATCTCCACTGGCGTGTCCCCCCCGGGACCAGGACAGACCATGGTCCATCTCCACTGGCGTCCCCCCCCCCCCCCGGGACCAGGACAGACCATGGCCCATCTCCACTGGCGTCCCCCCCCCCGGGACCAGGACAGACCATGGTCCATCTCCACTGGCGTCCCCCCCCCCCCGGGACCAGGACAGACCATGGCCCATCTCCACTGGTGTCCCCCCCCCCCCCGGGACCAGGACAGACCATGGTCCATCTCCACTGGCGTCCCCCCGTCTCCCCCCCCGACCAGGACAGACCATGGTCCATCTTCACTGGCGTCCCCCCGTCCCTCCCCCGACCAGGACAGACCATGGTCCATCTCCACTGGCGTCCCCCCCCCCCCCGTGGGCCAGGACAGACCATGGTCCATCTCCACTGGCGTCCCCCCCCCGGGACCAGGACAGACCATGGTCCATCTCCACTGGCGTCCCCCCCCCCCCCGTGGGCCAGGACAGACCATGGTCCATCTCCACTGGCGTCCCCCCCCCCCCCGTGGGCCAGGACAGACCATGGTCCATCTCCGCTGGCGTCCCCCCGTCCCCCCCCGACCAGGACAGACCATGGTCCATCTCCACTGGCGTCCCCCCGTCCCCCCCCCGACCAGGACAGACCATGGTCCATCTCCACTGGCGTCCCCCCGTCCCCCCCCGACCAGGACAGACCATGGTCCATCTTCACTGGCGTCCCCCCGTCCCCGCCCCCCGACCAGGACAGACCATGGTCCCTCTGCTGGGGTTTCCATCTGGATCCCGCCCTAGCAGGACAACCCAGTAGGCCGTCAGCCCCGGAGCCTGTCTCACATGCCCAGTGCTCTGGGCAAGCTGGGCCTTTGCAGGCCTGTGCCCGTGGGCGACCCCTTGCCCCAAGCCCGGGGCAGAGACCTGGCAGCTCCGCTGGGACGCCGGCTCCCAAAGGGTCACTCTAGAGAGGAAAGTGCCTGACCCCTCCCCCAGTGCGAGCTCCCCCCAAGCCGTGGGTCCTGCCCAAGCTGGTGCCACTTGCCCCCCTGGCTGTCAAGGGCGGCTCCCTACGGCCCCAGTGCGGGAGCAGGTGCCCTCGGATGGGCAATAACGGGGAGCCAGGGCTGCCTCCTGCTCCACCTGCCCCGGGCACTGCCGGGCAGAGCCGTGTCTATGACACGGGGACACGCCAGCCGGCTCCCGGTCGGCCACGTGCCCCCGGTCCAGGCTCCCGGTCGGTCCCCCTGTGGCTGCCAGACGAGCCCTCCCCTAACCCTGCTGGGGCTTTTGGGAGGGGAACCAAGGCTGATGGAGGTGGCTGGTCACCGCAGCGCCTGGGCTGGATTGATCCCCAGGGGCGAGGGGCTGGCCCCAGGGCTAGCGCCCCGCCCTGCCGCATGGGCTGTCCCACGGCTGCAGATCAGAGCCACCCCCCGCGCACGGGCCAGCCCCCCGGCCGTACCTGGTGGTGCGTGGCGTTTCCTGCGTCCGACTTCCCCCTCCTGCCGCCGTGGGCTGCTTGGGGCTCCGCCGGCTGCTTGCAGCTCCGCAGGTCCCCGTCCCCCTCCCGCCTTCTCCAGGCCCCCTCCTCTTTCCTGTCCAAGGTCCTGTAGCTGTCGCAGGGGTAGAACCAGCTGGGGGCAGCCGGGCTGGGGGCCCTGAGGGGCTCTGGCCCCGGGCAAAGCAAAGGCTCCTGGGGGGCAGATTGCTCCAGCCATTTCTGGACCTGGCAGAGCCTCTGGTGGAGCTGCCTGTGGGAGGACAGCGCTGAGCGGGCCCTCCGGCGAGGGGCGCCCTCCTCCTCCCGCGGGCCCCAGCTGTTCTCGTAGGTGGCTCTCTCCCCAGGCCAGGCCTGCTGACTCTGGTTGAACTGCTGGCAGGCCATGCAGCTCTGCAGATGAGCGATTACGCAGCGGGGCAGGATCTGGGGCGGCCCCCCGGCGTCCAGGCAGGGTGAGCTGCACCCCAGCCCTGCGACGGGCCCGGCCCCAGGCTGGCCCAGCCCCAGGCTCCGAGTGCAGGCTGAGGGGCTGGGAACATCGCCCGGTCTGGGCAGCTGCTGGAGAACTTCCCTGCCCCTCTGTGCGGGGTGACTCCGTCTGTGCCTCCTGCCCCGGTCCTGCGGGGCCCCTCCCTGGTGCCCCGTCGGCCCCTCGCTGCTTGCGGCGGCCTCCGGGCCTGGCTCCTCGTTCTCGTAGGAGCCGGAGTCCGGGCGGGCGGGGCCGGGCGCTGGGGGGGCCTCTTCGCAGGCCTTGAGCTTCTCGTAGAAGAAGGTGTCGAGCGTCTCGGCGGCGTTGCACTCGAACACGGAGCCCCGCTCGATGCCCGTGCCCGCCGAGGAGTGCAGGTAGACGCTGGAGTACGGCTGCTGCGGGGGGGCCCTGCGGCCCGGCCCTGGGCGCCGTGGGAGTGTCTCGCGAGGGCTGTCCGCAGCCAAGGGCGGGTGCCGGAGCCCCCCGTTCTCGTAGGCGAGGGCAGGAGGCGCGCCTGGCTTCCCCATACCAGGCCAGTTCAGCTCACAGCCCCGGATGGAGTTGGACAGATCTGAAACAGCCCCAGAAAGGAAAGAGCAATTCGCAACAAGCAGCGCTGGCTGATTCCCCACCACCCACCTCTAGCACCTTCCCTGGCAGGGGAAACCGAGGCACCGGGCTCTGACACGCGCCACTTGCCCAGGGTCACACATGGGCCTGAGCCCCCGGCAAGTGGCAGGACGTGCCTTCGCTGCTTGTGCAGAGAGAGCGTGCGTGTGTGTGAGACGCAGGACCAAAGGTTTCCCCTGGGTTGGGCCCCCACTTGCCGGCTGTCCCCACTGGAAATCTGTCGGGCTGCCAGCGAGTGGAGAGGGGTCAATGGGTCTCCTTAGGCTCGCGGCAGCCCCTCTACAGCCAGGGCACTGGCTGGCGGTCAGTATCACTTCCTGCCCCAGGCACCCCCGTCTGCCCCGGATCCTGCCCCCCCAAGGGCGGCAGCAGCAGGGCGACAGGCAGGAGAGGGGGGCAGGCCTGTGGGTTCGGTGCTGGCGGAAGACCCAGCGCGGATACAGTGTGTAAAACTGACCCACGCGATTCCACGTGTGAAGCCGCGGTCGGCGGATTGGCAGGGCTCTAGGGGCCGGCCGCCCACACGCCCCTCGCGGCAGCAGCCACGGGCTCTCCCCAGCGCTCTCTGGGCCTCACCGGAGATGATGGAGGCGGTTGAGATCTGGGAGCCGGCTCCCTGGCCATCCCCCCACCAACAGCCTCTCCCTGGGGCATCGTTTATATAGTCCGGGTCGGTCTCCCAGTCGTCCGCTTCATCCTCGCAGGAAGGGAGGAGCCCGGCTCGGTCTATTCTGCCACAGGGCCCTCCTTTCCCGCAGGCGTGGGGGGCTGTGCCCCACGCTGGCCCTGCCTGGGCCATGGCCGGGGCTCCGGCAGGCCGTGGGGAAAGGCGGAGCCTGGAGCCTGTGCTGGGGGATGTCTCTGGACCCAGCTCCAGGGGCTGTGAAGTCTCCCCATTGTGATGTCAGCAGAACGCCCCTGCGAGACTCAGCCTGCAAAGCATGCTGGGGGCTGAACGCCAGCTGCGCTGCCTAACGGAGCCGGGAGCCTTCGGCACCGTGGAGAGTTGGCTCCCGAAGGCTTCGCGGCGTCAGGCTGGAAGGGGAGACCCCCTGGGGAAGCCGCGGGGGCTGCTGTCCTGAGCCAGCGAAGCGCCGACAGGCGGGCCCGAACCGGGCACCTCCGGAGCTCAGGGCAGGAGGCGCTACAGCTTGGGCTAAAAGCCAGCTGGCGCTCAGCTTAGGCGGTAGGGCAGGGGTGGGCAAGACAGCTTCCAGGGGCCGGACTCACCCGGCCTGCAGCTGCCTTGCCACTCCCCCCCCCCCCGGCCAATCGAGACCTGGGGATGGGGGAGCATGAGAAGTGTCCTGGCTCCGCCCTTTCTGTCTGAGGCCCCGCCCCTTCCAGGGCGGCCGACTGTAACAATTTGCGAAGTGGCTGCTCTTGAAAAATGCTTGCCCATCCCGGCTGCAGAGCCAGCTCATTCTCTCTCTGGAAATGGCCTGCGTGCCACCCCCGGGGACGGTGCCCCACCCCCATCAGGAGCCAGGGCTGCAGGACGGGGTGGGGGGAGGCTGCCTCGCCTTGCCGTCAGGGCCCACCCAAGCCCCAGCACAGATCGAGGGGTGCATGACCCGGGAGGGGAGGCTGCCTTGCTGTCAAGGCCAACTCCAAAGCCCCAGGACAGGAGGGTGCCAGGCTGCAGGCATCAGCGAGGTCGCCCAGAAGGGGGCGCTTTCCCTGGTGAATTTGCACGGATCCTAGTGCCTTCTTCACAGCTACAATCGGGAGCTGCCTCGGAAGCCCTGGCACGGCTCAGGGGACTCTCGATGTTCTTCTGGCCTGCTGTGCGGCGAGGCCCAGGCCTGCTCCCTGGCACCCCGTGTCCTAGGGAGGTGAGCTGCTAACCCTGGCTGCAGTGAGACACCGGTGCGGCCTCGGGGCGCTGGGCCGGCCAGCGTGCTTGGGAACGGCTTTCACAAAGCCCGGCTCGGGGACACTGGCAGGAAATGAACGGGTGAACTCGGGCAGCCGCATCAGCTCCCCTGGCCCTTCCCGGCCTGCCTCAGCCTTCCCCGCCTGGCCCGCCGCTGCCTCTCCCGGCTTTTCCTTGCTGCCCTTTCCCTTCTTGTCTCCTTTCCCCTCTGCTTTTGGGGTTCCCCCCCCCATGCCTCTTCTCCTTTTTCTGTCCAGCTCTAGAGCTGTTCCTGCTTGTCCTTCTCTGCTGCGTGTCTGTGGCTGGCTACCTGCGCTTTGGGCCACCGGTCCCCATGGCCTGCCAGCCTGCTGGAGAGCTACTCCCTGGCTATGTCTAGACTGGCATGATTTTCCGGAAATGCTTTTAACGGAAAAGTTTTCCGTTAAAAGCATTTTTGGAACAGAGCGTCTAGATTGGCACGGACGCTTTTCCGCAAAAGCACTTTTTGCGGAAAAGTGTCCGTGGCCAATCTAGACGCGCTTTTCTGCAAAAAAGCCCCGATCGCCATTTTCGCAATCGGGGCTTTTTTGCAGAAAACAAATCTGAGCTGTCTACACTGGCCCTTTTGCGCAAAAGTTTTGTGCAAAAGGGACTTTTGCCCGAATGGGAGCAGCATAGTATTCCCGCAAGAAGCACTGATTTCTTACCGTAGGAAGTCAGTGATTTTGCGGAAATTCAAGCGGCCAGTGTAGACAGCTGGCAAGTTTTTCCGGAAAAGCGGCTGATTTTCCAGAAAAACTGGCCAGTCTAGAGACAGCCCCTGTGTGAGCCCAGGAATGCTGCAGGGAGCAGCGTTATGTAGCCCCAGTGGGGTGGGGGGGTAGAATATGGGTCAGGAGCCAGCAGTCATACCCTGCTGTCGGGGCCCCCGCCTTTGGAAATCTCTTGGCTAGAGCATACAGCGCTCAGGGAGACTGGCTAGGCTAGGGCAGCTGTCCGAAGCAAAGGATAGAGACACAGCAGCCGCCAGCCCTAAGGCCGGCGAGCGTAGCTCCTGCGCGGCAGGGAAACCCTTCACCCTCCAGGCAGCCGCAGAGGGAAGCCACCAAGGGACAGGGTGGAAATGTCATGGCACTGAGGGGCTGGGATGGGGGAGGAGGTCTGGTGACTTGGGCTAGGATCCAGGAGGTTCCCTTCAAATGCAGCTGCCTGCGAAAGGAATTTGAGGGGGCAACCGAGTGAGTCTGTGGCAGAAAAAGCAGCGAATGGTCTGGTAGCACTTTGACTAAGGAAACATGTCGATAAAACAAAAGGAGAAACTGGGCAGCACTTTAGAGACTAACAAGATGGTTTATTAGGGGATGAGCGTTCGTGGGCCAGCCCCACTTCCTCAGATCAAATTCTGGACGAGAATTGGCAGGACCACGTATACCAAAGGATACAATGGAAAAGTGAACCCGTTGTTAAACTGACAGATCAGATTTAGTCCGGAAGGTGGGGTGAGAGGGCGGGAGGGACCAGCTAGCTGAGTCACTGGCTCATCGGGGGGGGGGGGGGGGAGAGAGTGGGGAGCGATCTTCCTAATGGCTACGGCAATTAGCATCTTCTACCAGCCCATCTGCTGGGCCGATCGCTCAGCTGCCTGTGGGGTGGGACTAGCCCCCGCCCCCGCCAGCCCCCTTCTCCTCTGGGGCTCCTATTGCGCTAGGGCTTGGTCCCAAGTGTCAGGAAGGGGGGAAGGGACCTTCCAGGGAGGCAGGCGGCATTGGCACTGCGGGCACAGCCTGAGCTGGGGGGGAGACCGGCCTGGGCAGCCTGGAGCAGCCCGCTGGACAGCAGGGCCCAAGGGGGAGGGGCCCAGCTGGGCGGAGCTAGGGACCGGCCAGGCCCTCGCGGGGGGAGGGGCCCAGCTGGGCGGAGCTAGGGACCGGCCAGGCCCTCGCGGGGGGGAGGGGCCCAGCTGGGCGGAGCTAGGGACCGGTCAGGCCCTCGCAGGGGGAGGGGCCCAGCTGGGCGGAGCTAGGGACCGGCCACGCCCTCGCGGGGGGGAGGGGCCCAGCTGGGCGGAGCTAGGGACCGGTCAGGCCCTCGCGGGGGGGAGGGGCCCAGCTGGGCGGAGCTAGGGACCGGCCAGGCCCTCGCGGGGGGAGGGGCCCAGCTGGACGGAGTTAGGGACCGGCCAGGCCCTCGCGGGGGGGAGGGGCCCAGCTGGGCGGAGTTAGGGACCGGCCACGCCCTCGCGGGGGGAGGGGCCCAGATGGGCGGAGCTAGGGACCGGCCAGGCCCTCGCGGGGGGAGGGGCCCAGCTGGGCGGAGTTAGGGACCGGCCACGCCCTCGCGGGGGAGGGGCCCAGCTGGGCGGAGCTAGGGACCGGCCAGGCCCTCGCGGGGGGAGGGGCCCAGCTGGGCGGAGCTAGGGACCGGCCAGGCCCTCGCGGGGGGAGGGGCCCAGCTGGGCGGAGCTAGGGACCGGCCAGGCCCTCGCGGGGGGAGGGGCCCAGCTGGGCGGAGCTAAGGACCGGCCACGCCCTCGCGGGGGGAGGGGCCCAGACGGGCGGAGCTAGGGACCGGCCACGCCCTCGCGGGGGGAGGGGCCCAGCTGGGCGGAGCTAGGGACCGGCCACGCCCTCGCGGGGGGAGGGGCCCTGGCCAGGATCCCGGGGCATGCGGGTCCCATTGCCTCTCAGGCCCCGCCCCCTCGCCGCGCGCCCGTGGCCCCGCCCACCTCCGCTCGCTCGCGCCGGCGGCCGCGCCGAGCCGGCCACTTCCGGCGGGAGCGCCGCCCCTAGCGGAAGTGTGGCTGGTTGCTATGGCGAGGCGCCGTGGGGACCCGCCCTTGCGGGACAGAGCCGGAGAGCGGCCCGGCTCCTGCCGACGGCGGGTGAGCGCGGCCGGCTGCGGAGGGGTCACGTGATACGGGGGCTGTGGGGGGACTGGGCCCTGGTGGGGGGGTGCGGAGAGGGTTCTGTGTGGGGGGGACTGAGGGCCCTGGGGGGGCAATGGGGGGGTGGGATTGGGGGTTCTGTGATGGGGAGGTTGTGGGGGGGACTGAGGGCCCTGGTGGGGGCAGTGGGGGATTGGGTGGGATTGGGGGTTCTGTGATGGGGGGCTGTGGGGGGGACTGAGGGCCCTGGTGGGCGCAGTGGGGGATTGGGTGGAATTGGGGGTTCTGTGATGGGGGGCTGTGGGGGGGAGTGAGGGCCCTGGTGGGCGCAGTGGGGGATTGGGTGGGATTGGGGGTTCTGTGATGGGGGGCTGTGGGGGGGAGTGAGGGCCCTGGTGGGCGCAGTGGGGGATTGGGTGGGATTGGGGGTTCTGTGATGGGGGGCTGTGGGGGGGAGTGAGGGCCCTGGTGGGGGCAGTGGGGGGGCGGGATTGGGGGTTCTGTGATGGGGGGCTGTGGGGGGGACTGAGGGCCCTGGTGGGCGCAGTGGGGGATTGGGTGGAATTGGGGGTTCTGTGATGGGGGGCTGTGGGGGGGAGTGAGGGCCCTGGTGGGCGCAGTGGGGGATTGGGTGGGATTGGGGGTTCTGTGATGGGGGGCTGTGGGGGGGACTGAGGGCCCTGGTGGGGGCAGTGGGGGGGCGGGATTGGGGGTTCTGTGATGGGGGGCTGTGGGGGGGACTGAGGGCCCTGGTGGGCGCAGTGGGGGATTGGGTGGAATTGGGGGTTCTGTGATGGGGGGGCTGTGGGGGGGACTGAGGGCTCTGGGGGAGGCAGTGGGGGGGTGGGATTAGAGGTTCTGTGATGGGGGGCTGGGACAACCTATAGACTGGGCAGGTGTCCCGTGTGGCGGGGGCGGGGACACTGTTACCGATGTTTTTAAGTGACGTTGGGAACCCTGGGGGCTCTGTTGTTTCCCTCGTTTCGCTGTCTGCTGACACTTCGGGGGGCAGTGGGGGAGCCCAGTTGGTCTTGAGCCAAGTGAGCGCAGAAGAGAATTCATAGGGGCTGTGAAGGTGGCAGACTATTTCCCTTCCCCGCTTTCCCATATCAGGATTTGAGAGGGGTGTTGCCCAGCTGGTGAAACTTCAGCTGGAGCAGAGACCTGTTGTGCAAATGAGAATGTGGGTAGGGGGTGATGGCTATTCACGTGTTAGTTCACGTTTATGTTCCTGTGGCCCCAGTCTGGATCAGAGCCCCATTGTGCGGGGTGCCGTGTAAACATGTAAATGAGGTCCTTGCCTACAGTCTAATCAAATGTCCTACAGAAAGGGATGGACATGCAACATGTAAGAGAGACACGGAACTTGGTCAGCCATTGATTTTCTCAGCTTTGTTCTTTTGTCCAGGTACTTCACTCCGCTTGCGTTAGCAAGTGTGGTCGCAGTGTCTAATTTCACTCTGCCCTTCCTGTTCTCTTGGAGCTCCAACACTTGTGTGTCATTTCAGTGCCTTTTGCGGTATTTTTCTTGCACCTTCTAACCAGCACCCTTTCCTTTCCTGATCAGAATGAAAGGCCTGCAGCCATGTTTTTCTAGTCCAGTCCAGTTAATTGCTATGATTCAGAGGGGACTCTAATGGCCGGTTCCCTCCCTGCCCCACTGCTGATGCTTCCGTGGAATGGACTGGATTAGAGATGTAACAGTGTAGTCGATTAACTATAAGCAAAAGCGTATCGGTTAACGCTATAAACTACACACGTTTCCCAGCCCCTCTTGCCAGTAAATTTTTTAGCAGGCTGGCCAGCAGGCCAGCTCAGTCCTGCTTCTCGTTGGATCCGGGACCTACCCCCGCTGTGGCTCTGCATTTAAAGTGTATTAGGAGCCAGGTGGGCAGGCAGTCCAGCTTGTGCTGTGTTCAGGAGCTCAGCCCCACCCCTGGACAGGGGCTGCTGTCATCCCGGGCTGCTGCCTCTGTGACAGGCAGCCGGTCTGCGAGGGGAGCTGGTTTTTCAACTGCCTCCCCTCATAGACCAGCTCCTGCCTGACACCCTGCACTGCTGCCTCTATTATATTAAATATTATAGAGGCAGCAGCGCCGAGTGGCAGGAGGCTCCTCAGGTGTGGGGCTGGAGTGCACTGCCTGCTGGCCCCACCCTCGGGGTCCAGTGTTTTTGTGATGGTACTGCCAGGTACTCAGTACCGGCACTTCCAGACGCAGTACCGGCATTTCCAGATGTAGTACCCGCACCTCCAGTCAGAGCTCAACAACTTTTCCCCTGGAGTACTGGCACTTTTTTTTTTTTTTTTAACAAAGCACTGCAAGGGTCTATAGAATAATCGAGTAACTGATAAGAATTCATGAGGTTACTTGACTATTCAATTAACGAGTATTTAACATCCCTAGATTGGATCAGATCACTGGTCAGAATCTTGTCTCTTAAAGTGGCCAACACCAGATGCTAAAGAGGAAGGTTTAAGAAATCCCAGAGCAAGAAGATACGGGTTAATCTGCTCCTTGTGAAGGTCTTATCCAAATCACTAATAGTTGGAGATTAAGAATCATAGAACCATAGAATACTAGGACTGGAAGGGACCTTGAGAGGTCATTGAGTCCAGTCCCCTGCCCTCACGGCAGGACCCAGTACTGTCTAGACCAGTGGTCCCCAACGCGGTGCCTGCGGGCACCATGGCGCCCGCCGGGGCATTTGTAGGCGCCCGCCGACAACCCGGGCTGGCCCCGCCCCCGGTGCACTGGAGGCGCCGGCCCCAGGCACGCGACACTCACCGGCGCCTGGTGCGCGGCGCTCGGGCGGCCCCAGCCCCGGGGCACATGCGGGCGTGCGGCGCCGGTGCCGGCCCCAGGCACGCAGCTCGGGCGGCGGCGCCAGCCCCGGGCCCACGGCACAAGGGGCTCGGGCGGCCCCGGCCCTGGCGTGCCCCAGGACGCGCGGCCCCGCCCCCGGGCGCCCGGCGTGAGTGTGGCCCCGCCCCCGGGCGCCCGGCGCGTGTGTGGCCCCGCCCCCGGGAGCCCGTAAAGGTTGGGGACCACTGGTCTAGACCATCCCTGCTAGACATTTATCTAACCTACCCTTAGATATCTCCAGAGATGGGGATTCCACAACCTCCCTGGGCTGATTTTTCCAGTGTTTAACTACTCTGACAGTTAGGAACTTTTTCCTAATGTCCAACCTAAACCTCCCTTGCTGCAGTTTAAGCCCATTGCTACTTGTTCTGTCCTCAGAGGCCAAGATGAACAAGTTTTCTCCCTCCTCCTTTTAGATACCTGAAAACTGCTATCATGTCCCCCCTCAATCTTCTCTTTTCTAAACTAAACAAACCCAATTCTTCAGCCTTCCTTCATAGGTCATGTTCTCTAGACCATCATTCTTGTTGCTCTTCTGTGGCCCCTCTCCCATTTCTCCACATCTTTCTTGAAATGCGGTGAGGCCTAACCAGCGCAGAGTAGAGCAGAAGAATGACTTCTTATGTCTTGCTCACAACACACCTGTTAATGCATCCCAGAATCACGTTTGCTTTTTTTTGCAACAGCATCACACTGTGAACCATTAATAACTACTCTCTGAGTACAGTTATCCAGCCAGTTATGCACCCACCTTATAGTAGCCCCATCTACGTTGTATTTGCCTACTTTATTGATAAGAATATCATGCGAGACTGTATCAAACGCTTTACTAAAGTCTAGGTATATCACATCCACCGCTTCTCCCTTATCCACAAGACTCATTATCCTATCAAAGAAAGCTATCAGATTGGTTTGAAATTATTTGTTCTTTACAAATCCATGCTGGCTATTCCCTATCATCTTGCCACCTTCCAAGTGTTTACCGATGATTTCCTTAATTACTTGCTCCATTATCTTCCCTGGCACAGAAGTTAAACTAGCTGGTCTGTAGTTTCCTGGGTTGTTCTTATTTCCCTTTTTATAAATGGGCACTAGATTTGCCCTTTTCCAGTCTTCTGGAATCTTTCCTGTCTCTCATGATTTTCCAAAGATGATAGCTAGAGGCTCAGATACCTCCTCTATCAGCTCCTTGAGTATTCTAGGATGCATTTCATCAGGCCCTGGTGACTTGCAGGCATCTAACTTTTCTAGGTGATTTTTAACTTAGTTTAAGTCTTGAAGAAAGTTTAATATACCGTATTTTCCGGCGTATAGGGCGACTGGGCGTATAAGACGACCCCCTATCTTTTTAATTAAAAGATAGGGTTTCATCTTATACTCCAGCTCCCCTCCGCCTCCTTTGTTCCCGGTGTCCCTGGTCTGCTGGAGATGGTCCCCAGCAGACCAGAGGCACCGGGAGCAAAGCCGCAGCAGCTTTGAAAGCCTCGGGGGAAGCCGGCGGCCGGGCATCCCAGGCCCGCCTGGGCTGCCCCCCCGCCGGCTTCCCCCGAGGCTTTCAAAGCCGCGGAGGGGCTCCGGCGGCGGGGCATCCCAGGCGCGCCTGGGATGTATACCCGGCGTACAAGACGACCCCCGATTTTTGGGGGATGTTTTTTAACATCAGAGGTCGTCGTGTACGCCGGAATATACGGTACCTTCCAAAATGCTTGTTCACAAGAATATCCAGAGTAATACTTACAACTATTCAATAACTTCAGAGGGGTAGCTGAGTTAGTCTGTAACAGGAAAAACTTAAAAAACATCAAATAGTCTGGTAGCACTTTAAAGACTTTTTATTAGTCTTTAAAGTGCTACTAGACTATTTGTTGTTTTTTAAACTATTCAATAAGTAAGGGTACCTCTACACTGCGGCGCTATTTTGGGATACTTCCAGTATCCTGAAATTGCTATTCCGTGTTCCACGAGGTTTAAAGAACGTTTCGGAAGAATGGTTTATTTTGAAATTTGGCACTGTTTAGATACTGCCAAATTCTGAAAGAAGCTATTTTGAAATTAAGTCGAAATAAGCTACACAATTTGCGTAGCTCAAATTGCATAGCTTATTTCAAGCAGTTTACTAAGCAAGTGTACACTAAGACACACCCTAAATGTCTGGTCTTTTTGAACCTTGTGAGTTCCTTGGCTTCAATGATATAATTTCTCAATGAGTTCCACAGTCTAATTCCATGATAGAACAGATTTGTCAGTGTGCCATCTTTTACCGTAATTGGATGCCCTGTGTTCTTGTGTTGGAGCGCTCGTTCTCTGCCGGGGTACTGGTTTCCCTCGGGGCTAGCCAGCAGGTTTCTGCGGGGGTCTGCCAAACATGGCCAGTGAGAGACTTGCTGAGGCTCACAACAGAAAACCTAGTAAACCATCTTGTTAGTCTTTAAAGTGCTGCATAGTCCTGTCTTTTATTTCAGCAGAAAACTGACGCCCCATCAAATGGGTCTTAAGCCTGGGGCCCTGAGCAATGTAGCTTTGTAGGGGCCCCTGTTGCTTGGAGCCCAGACACTTACCCTGCGTGCTACCCTCATGCCAGCCCTGGCTTTTAAAAGAGAAAACCAGTTATTGTGGCATAGGTGGGCAGAAAGGAAAAGTGTGACAGAATCCCTGTGGCAGAAGATGGGGAGAACAGAGTTTCTGACCTATGGTCTCTAAGCCATTCATTAGCTGTATACTTTTATCATGTGGGGATCCATGCAAACCTGTCTGGCTTGGTCTCTCTGCCCCACTGCTGCTCCTGCTCCGGTTTCTCAGGGCAGGGAGTGTATCTTTCTGGTTTTTGAACCAGGACAGTTGCCTTGTTGATGTTTAACCATAGTGATTATCAGGCTGAGGTGCACAACCTGAATTTGCTTAGTACGCAGTACGTCATATGTATATGGCACACACTGGAGAACAAGATTTTCCTCGGTGCAAGGCAATACGAAGGGTTTGTCCACGCAGTTTTTTGGCACTCTGTAGTAAGTGTTACCAGACAAATTTTTTTTTAAGTTTATGGTCAAATTAGTTCATCCTCCTGGTGTAGATGCAATTACACAGACAAATATGGTTGTGACAATTTTCTTCCACTATTTGATCTGAGGAAGTGGGTCTGGCCCACGAAAGCTCATCATCTAATAAACCATCTTGTTAGTCTTTAAAGTGCTACATTGTCCTGCATTTTGCTTCAGACAAATAAGATCTAGTTGTGGAAACCCCTCTGGGCCAGTAAGCCCCTCGTGTCCATGCTAAGGGGTTGCACGGTTCGTTACATGGTACCAAACTACAATGCGCCTGCTTTCCCCTCTCCCTGTGCACGCTGCTCCCACTGAGCCTATTAGTTGATGTCTGGAAGGTCATTTGAGGCTGGAAAGAGCAATGGAAGCGCTAAGTACTATTAAGTATTGTGGTGCTAATGGGATTCACAGGCATATATCGGCGAGTGTGGTAAGCTCTCTTGTCCTGTTGTCACTCAGTCCTTGCAATAGGCGGCTCTCCGGGAAATGTGAAATAAGCGACAGAGTAGACTGCAAAATGCGAAGATCAGTTTGTTCTGAAAACTGGTCCTGTCTAGGGAGCCCCGGAATCCTGACCTCTTTCTGTCTGGAGACCTTTTCCGAAAGCGTGTGCTCTTCTGCCTTGCCCAGGTCGCTTGGGCCTGCCAGTGCCATCGCTTGCCGTAGGAGACTTACTGTCTAGAGTCCAGGGTTGCTTTAACTCCCCAAGTGGAAAGGCTTGATTTAATTTACCAATTACAATTAACTTTTCCATTTGGACTTCAGTTACTTTCTAAAGAAAGGTGCATTGTCACTGGTTAATAGCCATTAACACGTATTTTTACTCAATGGTGCCTTTCATTAATTTAGTACATTGGTTTGCTACGTACATGGGAATACTTGGCATACTTTTATTAAAGCAATTATATAGCTTAATGTTTTCCGTTTCTTATTAATTGTGTACCTTTGGTACATTAGAAAATGGCAAATGATATATGGCTTATTTATTAGATAATTACCTTTTTGCTTATGATTTGTGACAATCCGCATTAGGGTGGTAACTGGTATTTAATTGAACTCACAGAACAGGACGCCAGGTTTATTTTTATTAAACAAAGCAACCTTAACTGTTTTGTTTTCACAAACCTCTTATCAAAACATTTCCACATTTATAACTACCTTTACAATCAGCTTAGGTCTGAACAGATTTGTCTTAAACTCAGGTTTCATTTTAAACAAGATTAAATCAATTGAAACAAAATCCAATGATTGATTTTACGTATTCATTTTACATAAGCAATTCTTATCCTCTTTGCTGCCAGGAAGCACGTCTTGGTGTCTATCCTATTTTCAGAAATCCAAGCCCTAACTTTCTCCCTATCCCAGGTGCCCCTAGTGCTCAGTTTGTCAGAGGCGGGAATGGGTGACAGGGAAGATGATTCCCGGTTCTGTCCCCTTCCTCGGGGGCACCTGGCATTGGCCACTGTCTGCAGACAGGACACTGGGCTGCATGGGCCTTTGGTCTGACCCGTTATGACTGTTCTTATGCTCATCCATTGCTCTAAATTACCCTTCTGTGGGTTCCATTGTAAAAACCCTTCCTCCTTGATGTTTGCACCCTTGAAAAATGTGTAGACTTTAGCTGTCATTTAGCCGTGCCAGACAGCTTCAGCTCTTAGAAATCTCTCCTTATCAATTAATCCCCTCGGGACCAATCACTTAGCTCTTCTCTGTCTCTTAGAATCAGAGAGCCGTGGGGTTAGAAGGGACTGAAGAGATCAGCTAGTCTAACCCTGGCCAAGACGCAGGGTCTGTTGTGTCTAAACCATCCTGGCCAGATGGCTACTAAGCCTCCTTTCGAAAACCTCCAGCAGAGGAGCTTCTGCGCCCTCCCCAGGCAATTTGTTCCATTCTCTGGTTCTTCCCGTTCGGAAGCTTTTCCTGAGATCTACTCAAATCTGCCTGGCTGGAATGTGAACCTTTGCCTCTTGTCCTGCCCGCGCTGACCAGAGACATCAGCTTTTCTCCATCCTTTTTGTGGCAGCCAGTGTGTCACTCATCCTTGGATCCTTTCCAGTTTCTCTACCTCTACCAAAACTGGACCGAGGGCTCCGGCTGAGGCCTAATCAGTGCCCTGGGGAGCAGAGCTGTCACCTCCTGTGCCAGACAGCTCTGCCTCTGTTAATGTGACCCAGCAGTGCATTTGCTTTTCTTGCAACAGCTTCTCTTTGCTGACTCACGCTGAGGGTTTGCTCCACCACAGCTCCCACGTCCGCTGCGGCCCGGGCAGGCCCCCTCCTGTGTTGCCGCATCGGGTCCCTTTCCCCACGCGTGCCGCATACTTTTGGCTGTGTTGAATTTCACTTTGGGGTCTACAGCCCAGTTCTCCAATTTAGCAAGATCCCCTTGAATTGTGGCACCTCCCCTGCCCCAGCTTTGTGTCATCTGCAGACTTGGTCACTGTGCTCTCTGTGCCCACATCCAGGTCAGTCAAAGGTGCTAAACAACACTGGGCCCGGGACAGATCCCTTGGAGCCCTGGAGTGTTGCTCTTTTGCTGGCAGCAAAGTACCCATGATCCCCTTGCAAGGATGGCGTCCTCAGTGCTTTGGGCATTGGAGTGTTCTGGGGAATACTGCCTCAAGAATACTGCTCTTAGAATCATTGAATACTAGGACTGGAAGGGACCTCGAGAGTCATCGAGTCCAGTCCCCTGCCCTCACGGCAGGACCAAATACTGTCTAGACCATCCCTGATAGACATTTATCTAACCGGCTCCTAAATATCTCCAGAGATGGGGATTCCACAACCTCCCTGGGCAATTTATTCCAGTGTTTCACCACCCTGACAGTTAGGAACTTTTTCCTAATGTCCAACCTAAACCTCCCTTGCTGCAGTTTAAGCCCATTGCTTCTTGTTCTATCATCAGAGAACAGGATGAACAAGTTTTCTCCCTCCTCCTTATGACACCCTTTTAGATACCTGAAAATGGCTATCATGTCCCCCCTCAGTCTTCTCTTTTCTAAACTAAACAAACCCAGTTCTTTCAGCCTTCCTTCATAGGTCACATTCCCTAGACCTTTAATCATTCTTGTTGCTCTTCTCTGGACCCTCTCCAATTTCTCCACATCTTTCTTGAAATGTGGTGCCCAGAACTGGCCACAATACTCCAACTGAGGCCTAAGCAGAGTAGAGCGGAAGAATGACTTCTTGTGTCTTGCTCACAGCACACCTGTTGATGCAGCCCAGAATCACGTTTGCTTTTTTTGCAACAGCATCACACTACTGACTCATATTCAACTTGTGGTCCACTATGACCCCTAGATCCCTTTCCACCATGCTCCTTCCTAGACAGTCGCTTCCCATCTTGTATGTATGGAACTGATTGTTCCTTCCTAAGTGGAGCACTTTGCATTTGTCTTTATTAAACTTCAACCTGTTTAGCTCAGACCACTTCTCCAATTGGTCCAGGTGATTTTGAATTATGACCCTGTCCTCCAGAGCAGTCGCAACCCCTCCCAGCTTGGTAGCATCTGCAAACTTAATAAACGTGCTCTCTATGCCAATATCTAAATCGTTGATGAAGATGTTGAACAGGGCCAGTCCCCAAGCAGACCCCTTACGTGCGTTTGAATCTGCTTTTACTCTCTAGGGGCTCCCGACATTCCTCTCCTGCTGCTGATCCCTCTTCCTTGCTGCTCCCTCCCCTCCTGCAGGCCACAGCTGCGTTGGGCTTCAAATTGCACCTGATCCGGGCAACTGCAGCTTCATTTCTTTGGTGCAGGCTCCCCAGGTGTTGGGCTCTGTGGGGGCTCCCGGGCCTGGGTACAGGCAGAGGCATGTGGCTGGCAGGAGGAAGAGTGGAGCTTAAGAGTGAAAGCTGATGTCTGTGGAACCCTTCAAGTCCGCAGACTCCCCTCCCCCAGTCCTTCAGCCTGGTGCTGAGTGCTTGACACTCTTGCTGGTGTTCTGAAGCCTTCGGCTGGAAGCCTGCCTGGTCTGCATCTTTCGGCAGCCCCCCTCTGGCGCAGCTCTTCTGGCAGCCGCAGTTGCTAGCTGGAGCCAGCGCAGTGTTAATCTGTTGTCAAGAGCAATGCCAAGATTCAAGTGCAGGGAGAGTCCCCGTCCAGTGAGAGTCGTTTCCGCTGCTCAGATGAATACACTGCACGTCTCACCGGTAGAGCGGCCGCGTCTTCCCAGCACTGGTCCCACTCAGGCGGCCGGAGTTACGCAGGGAGGGAATGGCAGCGTGGGAAGTACCCTCTGCTCTTTAAGAAAGGCGGTACAGGTTGAACCTCTCCTGTCCGGCAGCCTCGAGACCTGGCCGGTGCTGCACCGTGGGAGGTCAGACTTGTCTGGCAACGTTACCAGCACTGTCACTGCTTCCTGTGCTCTGAGAAGACGTTCAAGGAGAAATTAGAGCTGGCAACCCAGAACACTGAGAGCCAGGACTGGCGGCTGTAAACAAACTTTCTGGGACTGCAGGAAACTTGGCCGCACCCATGATAAGTGAGTATCTGCCAGCCCATGGATGTTGCCAGCTCGGAGAGGGCCGGACAGGAGATATTGCCCGGATTACATGTGCTTTCTATACACAGTCTTAAAGAGAGAGCCACTCGCCACGAGCGAAATGCATTTGGTCTCAAGCTAATCCCTAGTGAACGTTTGCCCCCAGCACGAAGCCACCCCAGAGAGTGGGTCACCTGCAGTCTGCCTGCTCAGAGCTGTGCCTGCAGCTACCGGGGTTACCCGGCCCTCAACCCTCCGTAAGGCGGGGCCGAAAGGCGGGTGTGATGCTTAGTGCCCAGGCTCCCATGCCACGTGGTGTGGCCGTGAGCTGCGTGGTGCTGACTAAGCGCTCAGTAATCACTTGAGCCCTCGATGGAATTCAAATATCTCCTACCAAAGCTGGTCCAAAATGTTGGCGCGGCGTCCATTCGGGAGCAGGCCGCCTGGGAGGTAGCTGCCCAGGGAGCTGAGCTTCTCGGGCAAGCGGGGATTTTTCAGAATGGGTCCCCCTCTAAAATAGTGTGTTGTGCTTGGTGTGCCGGTGACGGGAGAACTGTCCACACTACGCTCTCCAAATGGAAATTCTGCGGCAGGGAGGTTGAGCTGGCTGGAATCCGAGTCTCCTGCTTTGTCAGAGCCCAGTCCTGGCAGGAGGATGCCGGAGACGCCCCATTTGTTGTTCTTCAGCTCCCGTCCTTTCTTACACACACATCTGCTCCCCTGTCCCTGGCTGCATGTGGTCGGTCCCCTGCCCACTGGAAGCAGGTGTGGCAGAGCGGTTAGGGCAGGTGTGGGGAAAGCAAGGGATGTGTTGGCTCTTCAGGATTTTCCAAACTTGCTTGATCCAGCGGTGTCAGGCAGGGCTGGATGGAGGGATGTGGCAGAGGGAGGGAGGGGAATGTAAAATCCTGGTTAATCAGATAACTGGTTAAACATTAGATCTGCCTAATGTGTAGCCGGTTAACTGACTATCACGGGATCTGGGCTGGGGCTGGCTTTCGGTTCCCAGGACCTACACGGGAGCTGCGGCTGGCTTCTGGCTACCCATCCCTGCTGGAGCAGTCCCAGCTCCAGCCCCCACTGGTTACCAGTTAATCGGAACGGTTAACTGCTCCCTTCCCAAATGGGAAGCTCCCTGGCCTGGAGCGTGAGGGGTGCTGGACTGAGGTACCCCGGCTAGCCCGGGTGTGGGACTGCGGTAACTGTGGTTGTGGCAAGGGGCAGTAATAGAGCTGCAGGGGAGAAACGGCATGTGCTGCTAGTCTGTGGTTTGATAACCCTCGCCGGCCTGCGGTGTAGAACTGGCTCAAGGATGTGGGTGAGTGACCCTTTACAAAACAAGGACATCACAAGGAGGAAGCCCGCCCAGAGGAGTTTGAGAACAAGAGGGGGCAGCCGCACAGAGTGTGCGAGGGGGAAGGCGATACAGGCAGGAATGTTTGGCCTGAGGGGGCCACGAGTCTGTTTTTAAAACATGAACATCCCAGTTTGCCATGGCCAATCCATACTCTTGAGTCCCCAGTTTAAAAAAGTGCCCCGCGGCAGTTACCTTATGAAACCACCCGACGAAGAATCGCTTCGCGATTCAGAACAACGCTGCTTTTCCGAAAGCGTCAGCGGGGGAGCTGGGTGAGTCTGTAAATAGTCCTGCAGCACCTTAGAGACTCACAAACCCTGGCGATGGGGTCTTGAGCCTTCGTGGGCCCAGCCCACCTCCTCAGATGGCTGGAGCAGCAAAGGCCCAGTTTCTGTGGTTACAAATTAAGAACTGTTCAGTTCAACGGATCCTCGTCCATTAGCGACCCAGCAAAGAGGCTGTCCAATTGCATGGGCGATACACTTAGAGCCCTGTTATTTCCGCCCAGTGGCCAGCACATCTGAGGAAATGGGTTTTACCCATGGAAGCTTCTCATACAGGTTGAAACTCTCTGAATCGGGATCCTCTGGTCCGGCAACATCCATGGCCCAGCACTGATGTTGCAGGGCCAGAGAGTCCCGGTGGAGGGCCGGCAGGCCAGTGAGCTGTCCACAGTGAGCTGATGGAAGGGCCGCCCAGCGCGAGGCAGGTCTGCCCCATGGAGTTGGGAGACCTGGTGTGGTAGGTCGGTGGGGCAGCAAACCGCGATGTGCAGCTGCTTGGTGGGTCCCGGAGCCCCAGCCTGGTGTGCACGGCTGTCTGTGGGTCCCAGAGCCCTACCGTGGCATGTATGGCTGTCTGTGGGACCCAGCGCCCCAGCCTGGTGGGCGTGGCTGTCTGCGGGTCCCAGAGCCCTACCGTGGCATGTATGGCTGTCTGTGGGACCCAGCGCCCCAGCCTGGTGGGCGTGGCTGTCTGCGGGTCCCAGAGCCCTACCGTGGCATGTATGGCTGTCTGTGGGTCCCAGAGCCCTACCGTGGCATGTATGGCTGTCTGCGGGTCCCGGAGCCCCAGCCTGGTGGGCGTGGCTGTCTGCGGGTCCCGGAGCCCCAGCCTGGCGGGCGCGGCTGTCTGCGGGTCCCGGAGCCCCAGCCTGGCGGGCGCGGCTGTCTGCGGGTCCCGGAGCCCCAGCCTGGCGGGCGCGGCTGTCTGCGGGTCCCGGAGCCCCAGCCTGGCGGGCGTGGCTGTCTGCGGGTCCCGGAGCCCCAGCCTGGCGGGCGCGGCTGTCTGCGGGTCCCGGAGCCCCAGCCTGGTGGGCGTGGCTGTCTGCGGGTCCCGGAGCCCCAGCCTGGCGGGCGCGGCTGTCTGCGGGACCCAGAGCCAGGGCAGCAAAGCCAGCAGGAGGTGAGGAGCCGGCTGGGAGGCCAGCTGCAGAGGGTCCAGAAATGACTTCCCCTGGTCCAGCAAAATCCCTTGTTCGGGACGGGCCGGGTCAGGTCCCGAGGGTGCCGGACCAGGGAGGTCCAACCAGTACTATATTTTTGTTGGTCTCTACGGTGCCACACGTGGGTGGCTGGTGAAAGTAGGGCTGGGGGAGGCAAGCCCCCAGGGAGTGAAGCCTCTTCCCCTCCTCGCCCCCACTGCTACGGGGAGAGGAGGAGGGCGGATGGATGCACGTGCCCCAGCCTTCCTGGCCCCGGAGCCTGGGGAGGGAGGGGGGCGCTCCCGTAGGTGTTGTGTGGGCGGGGCCAGGCCGGTGGTTGGGAAGCCTGTGCCTTTCCCGCCTAGCCTGCCCGCCGCCCGGTGCCACAGGCCTGCTCGCTGGTTTTAAAGTTACAGACCAACACGGCCCTGAGGCACCGCAGCCTAGCGACCTTGGGTAGTTGCTCTTTGACCCGAGGGCAGATTTTCATGGAACTCTCTGGAGTGGAGTCTCCAGGGCCGTGCCGTGTGCTCCCTCGGGCTGGGATCTCGCCAGTCGCCTGCCTGCTGTGTAACAGCCCCCCAGGCAGGCACTGCAGCAATGGGGCTGCGATTCAGTGGTGTTCTGAGTCCGGACTGAGCTAACCCCCCGCGCAGCCTTGGCAGTGCTGTGCCGCCTTGCAGACAAGGCCCAAAACTAAGGCCCCAGCTACTTGCTGGCAGTCCCGGGCACCCTCCAATCTAATCTGGATGTTACATTCTGCCTCCTCCCCGGGCTTCCTTCATTGTGGTTTTAACGGCCGGTTGGAAACTGTTGGGTAGCTTTCGGCTGCTGTCAAACCGCTGCCGCGTTCCACCTCGGAGACGGCTGCATTTCAAGGCTCTCTTGCAAACCTCTTTGAGCTGCTTCTAAAGGAAAGGCGCCACATGGAAGGTAAACGCCGCGTCCTAGAGCAGCTCTGGCATGGCCAGGGGAATTACTGCAGACTCACGTCGGTGCAGTCGAGATGAGATTCTGGCACAATTGGTCACTGCCCGAAGAGCCGCCAGTCTGGCGCAGGAGTCGTGTCTGAAAGGCCTTTCAGCGAAAGCTCTGGTGGGAGCGTCCACGCTGAATTGCTGCCTCTCCTGTTTGCTGGCAGCCTGGGTCATGGTGGTGGGTGCCCCAGGAATCATAGAATCATAGAATACTAGGACTGGAAGGGACCTCGAGAGGTCATCGAGTCCAGCCCCCCGCCCTCAAGGCAGGATCAAGCTCCGTCTACACCATCCCTGACAGATGTATGGCAGAGCCCTGGAAAGTGCAACCAGCCTTACTGCAAAGTTAAGGTTTTGTCTCTTTAATTTGCATCTGCCTGGTGCATTTTCCTTGTCAATATTTGCCTGCGCTGAGTGCCAAAGGTTTAAGCTAAATCTCAAATGTTTGGCTTCCTCTCTCCACTCACCTGAGAAGTGGGCTTTTCTAGAGCCCCTGGGTCTATCTCTATCGTTAGTCCTGTAGCACCTTAGAGACTCGTTTTTCTAACGTGTTTCATGACGTTCAGGATTGTGGTGAAATCCTTCCCCCTTCTCCCCCGCTCCCCAGTGAATGTGAGCCTTAAGGGCGGACTAAGTGCATTCCTGTTTGTTTTTCCTTAGTGGTTTTGGCTTTCGGAGGGGGATTCTGGGTGTCGCAGGAATGCTGGCTTGTTGTGCTATATATGGCATTTCTCCTGAGCAGTTCGGATGGAGTCCGTCCCGTCTGTGAGGGGAGCCCCATTTTTCCACTAGTCATACTGTGCAGGCTGATCACATCAAGAAGCAAGCTGAGACGGCTCTGAAACTCATCCCTGTGGCTGCAGTAGTCTGGCTCTCTGTGCTCCTGTGAAATTCTTGTGAGTTAGATGCTGTTTTCTTCAGCTCCCAGTACGCTCTGTGGGGTCTTTTGCCCAGTGGTGGTCTCATTTATGCGCTGCTGGCCAGCCTATCTCCTACCGAAAGGGGATTCAGAGAGAGGTGCTGAGTATGATCAACGTCCTAGAAAATCTCTCCTGCAAAGAGAGTGAAACAATTGGGGTGATTACCTTGGAGAGCAGAGGAGGAAGAGGAGACGTAATAAAAGTCTGGCAAGAACACATCACCAAGGAGGCATTCAATGCCATTTAAAGGTGGGAAATTCTAGCCGATAAAAGGAAACCGTTTTTCCTGCAATGAGTAATGGGACTGTGGAACTCCTCGACACAGGAAATCAGTGAGGCGAGAAATTTAGTAAGTTACAAGAAGGGACTGGACACACAGCGATATCATGAGTACCCAGAGTTGGTCTAACTCGTGGTAACACATTTTGGAAGGGAGATCAGATAAAACCTCCCACTTCTGGGCTAAACGAGTCTTCAGTGACTAGAGACCGGGGTGAGTCTTGCTATGGTGGCATGGGGCAGATTATCCCATGCTTGCTTCTGTGGGTGCTTACGCCTTCTTTGGACGCACCTCTCAGAGGTGGGTTTCTGGGCTGGATGGCCCAGTCTGGCAGTTTGTATCTTGACTGGCTGAGCGCATGGTGAGGACTCAGGGCTGCTCTCACGGCTGGCGCACAGATTGCTCTGAGCATCGGGGACGGCTCGGATGTGAGATTTGAGTTGTGCACAATGCCGTCCCGGGGGAGGGAAGGGGAGAAAAGGTGGCCTTGGGTTGGCCATAGAAGGCTACAAGCTGAGACGTGTGGTTCCCAGGACCACCGGTGCTCTTGGACACCTCTCTGCAGCTCAGTTTCTCCTCAGTGCAGGAGGGATAATAATTCTGGAGCGTGTTACTGTGGAACCAGAGAGCCCCAGTTAGAAGCCAGGCCTGCATTGCGCTAGGGCAGGGGTGGGCAAAATGTGCCCTTGAAATCTGGCCTGCCTCCCGCTGGGACCCTCAGGCAGCATCCCTGCCCGCCGCAGCCCCAGGCCGCTCAAAGCAGTCAGCTGCTCGGACCATGAGCCTCTCGGTGTCACGTGCCCCGGGGGGGGGGGGGCTTTGTGCACTGTGCCCACCCCCAGCATGATCATTGTGGCTCCTGTTGGCTGTTCCCTCCCCACCCCGGGCACAGGGCACCTAGAGGCACAAAGCAGCCGGATACTTTGAGCGACATGGGGCTGTGGCAGGCAGGGAGCCTGCCTGAGGGTCCCGCTGGCCTGTTTGTGGGGAGCCGCATCTGGTACCCTCCTCCTGCACCCCAGCTCCCCTCCCCCAGGTCACCACCCCGCACCCCCCCAGATCATAACTCCCTGCACCCTTCCCAGAATCCTCTCCTACACCCCAATCTCCTGCCCCAGGTTATAACCCAAGCCCTCTGTACCTCTCCCCCAGGTCAGACTCCTCTCCTGCACCCAGAATTGTTCCTGGACCCCTGCACCCCCCCCCTGCCCCAGGTCACAACCCCCTCCTTCACTCGAACTCCCTCCCAGACCCCACACCCTCTCCTGCACTCCAGTCCCCTACCCCGAGCTGCCTTCTGCACCCAACCTCTGTCCCAGACCCTGCAGCCCCTCCACAGAAAAGTGCAGCCCTTGACCACTTACCAAAATCTTTGTGTGGCCTGTGATCAAAAATCATTGTGCTAGGGCAGGGGTGGCAAAAAGGCGTCCGTGGGCCGGATCCGTGGAGCGTGCGGTGCTTAGTCCACCCTGGCGCCTGACTCTAAGCATCGCGCACCGGAAGGTAGGGAGCGCGAGACTCCGCGCTCCCCCCATCCCCACGCCAGTCAGGGCCTGGGGTCGGGGGAGAACACAAAGTCTCCTCCTGCCCTGCAAGGGGCTCGGCACTTAGAGTCAACTGCCAGCTGCTGCTAAGCTCCCTTGCAGGGCGGGGCAGACATCACGTGCTCCCCCCACCCCTGGGCCCTGATTGGCCTGGGTGCAGTGGGGGGCCGCACGCAAAATCTCCTCTCACCACCGGGGGCGCGGACGCCTAGAGGGAATCACTCGCTGTCCAGAACAGCTGGCGGTTCTCTCTGGGGGGTGGGGACAAAGACTTCACACGCTCCCCCATCCACAGACCAGGGTACGTGGGCGGGGAAGCATGGGAAGTGTCCTGGCCCCGCCCCTTCCACCTGAGGCCCTGCCCCTTCCAGGGCATCCCGGGGGCACTTAAAAAATGATGAGGGGTTTGAAACGGGTCCCATAGGAAGAGAGGCTAAAGCGACTGGGGCTTTTCAGTTTAGAAAAGAGGAGACTGAGGGGGGATATGATAGAGGTCTGTAGAATCATGAGTGGTGTGGAGAGGGCTGATAAAGAAAAGTTATTTATTAGTTCCCATAATAGAAGAACTAGAGGACACCAAATGAAATTAATGGGGAGCAGGTTTAAAACTAATGAAAGAAAGTTCTTCACACAGCGTGTAGTCAACCTGTGGAACTCCTTGCCAGAGGAGGCTGTGAAGGCTAGGACTATAATAGAGTTTAAAGAGAAGCTAGATAATTTCCTGGAGGTTAGGTCCATAAAAGGCTGTTAGCCAGGGGATAAAATGGTGTCCTTGGCCTCTGTTTGTCAGAGGCTGGAGAGGGATGGCAGGAGACAAATCGCTTGATCATTGTCTTCGGTCCACCCCCTCTGGGCACCTGGTGCTGGCCACTGTCGGCAGACAGGATACGGGGCTAGATGGACCTTTGGTCTGACCCGTACGGCCGTTCTTATGTTCTTAGGTAAAAATGTCTGAAGTGGCCCCTGGTGGAAACTTGTTGCCCACCCCTGCGCTAGGGGCTGTACAAAGAACAAAAAAGCAGTTCCTGCCCTAAAGGGCTAGGCGTGGCTGGGCTCTCTGAAGGGCCAAGTGCCTGGTGCTGCTCTCAGCTAGACGGGGGGTGCTCCACGCCAGCCCTGGAGCGACTCGTTGGACCCACCGACTTTCTTCCCTCTGGCTCAGCAGTGAGAGGCCTCGGCCGATCCTGCAAACGTCCTGTCCCCCGTAAGGGAGTAACCTGGCTGGGTGGCGGAGACGAGCCGCCCTGCAAGGCGAAGGGAAGGGTTAGTGTCCGTGCCAGGCCCTTAGCAGGGGTTTTCCTGGAGGAGAGTGGGGGAGGGGGGCTGCTTTGAATGGTGGAACATCCTGAAAGGCAGGTCCGAGACCAGGCACCGCCGTGGTGGGAGATGGAGCGGCCTGCCCGTGTGGGTCAGACCCCCTGCAATTGGCTAACCAGTGCAGCTCCATTCCTAGAGGAAACTCCTTTTCCGCTCTGCCTGCCAGCCTACCCCAGCAACTCCCGTGCTGCACTGCCAGGCCTGGGCCGGTCTGCCCAGCGCTGCTGGTGGAAGGCGGGCCTGGGAGGGGCGGCTGGAGCCGCCTGCTTCAGGGAGGGAGAAAGGAGCTTTGAGTTGCCACTGGCAAAGCTCTGGGTAATTTGCTTAAACGTTGATTGTAGGTTAATCCTGGATTACCAGAGGGCAGAACCGCCTCGGGTGGGGCGCAGAGAGGGGTCAGGCCTTTCGGGAGGGGCCGGCTGGCTCCCCACGGCCCCCTAACTCCCTTTGGTTTGTTTCCTTCTTCCTCTCTTTGCAGGGCTCCCAAAGCGCCTCTCTCCGGGGCGACTTGCCCGTGGACAGCAGCACGCTCAGCCCGGCTTCCAAGGCTCACGGTGACTGCAGGGAGGGAGGCGTTGCCAGCCAGGGTGCAAGCCGAGGGGTAGAGCCCCGGCCTGGGGCCGCTCCGGCGCAGACAGACCGCTTCCTTTCGGAGGGCTCGCAAGCGAGACGGGAAGCAGGTTACCTTGCAGCGCGCCGGGGGGCGTGGGCAGCAGCAGGAAGGATTCCCCCGCAGATCTGCATTCTCGAGCACCTGGGAACCCATGAGGGCAAAGACCAGATCCCGCGGGGGTTTCCAGTTACAAGGAAGGAGCGAGTGCAGAAGGGATTTCTCCTCGCCTCGGCTGACGGGCTTGTGCAGGGCTGAGCGCACGGTGCCTGCCTTTTCTTCCCCTTTCTCCTGCCGGATATCTGATCTCGGCCCTGCGGGGGCCGCAGGTAATGGGCACTAAATTGTGCATCTCTGCCGTCGGGCAGCTGTGAACGGAGGAGCCATGGAACTACCTGTTGGGTCCCAGGACTGGGAGGAGCGCCGTTGCGGTTCCGAGGCGGCCGCATGGAGCGGGGACAGCTGCAACTGAGTGATCGGTGATTTTTTTTCCCCCTTGTTGGCCACCCCAGCCCTTGCTTCGTGAGCACAGGAGGCAAAAGGGTGGACGTTAGCCAGGCTTCGGAGCACGGACCGGTGCCAGACAACTAACGTGCCTGTTCCCCCGGGCAGGGCCTGAGAAGCCATTCTGCCCCTCTGCTGTGTGCTGCCGGGTGTGCCGGCCGAGGCGGGGCTGGCCCCACTGGCTTGCCGCAGGACGGAGCGGTTGTGCCGCTCTGCGGGGGAGAGATTTCTCGTCCCTGTGTGGCGTCCACTGGGCTGAGGGGGTGTCTCACCCGCTGTGCCGTGCGCGTTGCTTGTCGGCTGGTTCGCTCGGTGGGGGGTTTCTGGACTTCCAACTCAGGGGAGAGACTCCAGGGCTGTGAGGCTGGGAAGCCCAGCAAGGCAGGCAGAGGAAAGCTGGGGAAAGGGTGGTTATGGGGCAGCCCCCTCGCTCTCCGGAGGGTCTGGTGGAGCCCCAGAAAGCAGCCAGGCTCCAGGGGTAAGACGAGTTTGCACCATTCCAGCTCTCTGAGGCTGGGGCCTGGCAACACAGCGGGTGCGGCTGATGCTCTGGGAGGGGCCACGGGTCCCCTCACCTCCCTTCTGCGCACACCGGGCTATCCAAGCGCCCGCGTCTGGAGCAGAGGCCTCGGGGCGGAGTGGGGGGGGGCGCCCATTCCGCCGGCCATGGCGGAGCACCTGGAGCTGCTGGCGGAGATGCCGGCAGTGGCGCGGATGAGCACGCAGGAGCGGCTGAAGCATGCGCAGAAGCGCCGGACGCAGCAGCTGAAGAAGTGGGCGCAGTTGGAGAAGGAGGCCCAGGGCAGGAAGGCCAGAGCAGACAAGCGGCGGAAGAGCAGCCGCAAGGAGAAGCGCGTGCTGTTCCCGGAGAGCACCAGGTTACTGGAGGCCGCGTCGCGCAACGACGTGGAGGAAGGTAGGTGGGCAGGGGGCCTGCAGGCTGGGGGTGAGGGCGCGGGAGGCCGGGTGTGGTAGCAGCTGTGGATGGCCTCTGTCAGGCGGGCTGTGAATGGCACTCCCTCCCGGGCTCCGGGCAGGGTGGGCTGGTGCTGGGGGTGTCTTTCCTCGGGGGGCAGAGCCGTGAATCCAGGCCCTAGTGGTGGGTCGCCTCTCGCTGCAGCAAGGGAATCCCCCGGCGAGGGCCATGGGGTCTCCTTCTGGGGGGTGACAAACAACCCGGCCCACACATGCCTTGCTGTCCGGAGAGCTGGCGTCTGGACGCCTCAGCAAGCAGTGCTGGTCCGCAGGTTGCAGGGCGGTGGGTCTGGGGCAGCGTCTGCCCGGGGCTGCTCCGGAACACGCGGTTCTGTGCCCACCAATCCCCTTTGAAATTGCTGCCGTCTGGGCTCTGACTTGCTGCCTGTTGACTGGGGAGCGGAGGGGCAGCATGAGGTCTGACGGGCGTCGGGGGGACAGCGGCTCACCTCCAAGCACAGCGCGCTCCAGCATCGCCAGCTCTGGGGGCCCCCAGGCTTCCTCGCCGTTTAAAATGGGGCAACTCCAGAGCACCGGAACACCGCACAGCTACTCCAGGGCCAGCTCTGGCTCGCTGGCGCCGCCAGCCCGGCACGGCAGAGGAGTAACCGCCTCCCTTCTTCCGGACGCGCGGCTGCCCAGCGTTACTTCTCAGGGCTGTGCTTTGTGGCCCCAAGTCCAGTGCCAGGCTGTGGTTCCCTGAGGCTCCCGCAGACAGAGCCTGGCAGCCGGCAGACCAGCGCTAGGCTCCGGGTGGGCGTCAGTCGGTGGCGTGCAGCCTTCCAGGGACCAGCCATGCTCAGAGGAGAGCTAGGGAGACCCCTGCCTTGGTCCCTGGGATGTGAGGAGCTGTGTCCGTCACCGGCCACGAGGTGAAATCTGCCCTTGCAGCCTTGATAAGTGGCAGAGGGCAGGTGGGCGAACGGGGGAGCGGGGTCGTAGGTTTCTTCAGTCCCTAATGGCTCTGATTCACTAAGGCAGATCTATTCTGCCCCCTTCGGCGCGGGCAGTGTCCCTCCCGTCTCTTCTAGATCCGGCTTGGTGCGCGGGCCTTGGCTTGCCAGGGAAGGTTGGTGCCCGGGAGCAGCTGGCTGTAAGGAGCAAAGCTCCTCTCTCTTGCGGGGGGTGAGCATGCATAAGGGTCAGGCAGTGTCTCACAGGGCGTCCGCGCCCCTAGTCACGTCCGTTCCGCTGGCGCTTGTCGTCCCATTCCCCGCTCTTAGGGTATGTCCAGACGGCATCCCTCTGGGGGATGTAGATTAGGCAGGTCGACACTGCAAACGAGGCAGGGATTTAAATATCCCGTGCCTAATGTGCATAAAAATGGCCACCACGTTTTGCCGACTGTGGCGGAGTGGGGGGCTGTCTGCTCTGTGACCCGGGTCCCCCCTGTGAGGGGAGATTCTCACTGACTCTCCCAAACGTGGATTAACCCAGACACCCCGGCTCAGCCTCCCAGGGAGGGAGACAAAGGGAGGAGGAGGAGACCAGCCCCTGGCTGGGGGGCAGGGCTGGCAGGGAGTTTGAGTTTCTGGCTGGTATCACGGGGGAAGCAGCCTAAGCAAGGGGCTGGGATTTAGGGGCCCAGGCTCCCCCATCTCAAGGGGGGCTGAGGCATCCTAGGCCTGCCCTGGAACCAGATTCCATCTGTGCTGGGCTGTAGCCTGGAGAAGCAATAAACTCCCCTGTTCTACTGGCTGGTGGAGTCTGTCCGTGCCACTCCAGGGGTGCAGGAGATGTGGGACCCCGACGCGCCGTCACACCGACTCAGCGCTTTGTCGGCAAAAAGCAGCAGTCGAGGGGGGATCTGTCGAGAAAGAGCCTGTTTCGACAGCTCCCCTGGCATAAGGGAGGGATCCGCGTGCTTTGGAATGTATCTTGGCCGCTTAGCAGGGACGCCCTGTCCCGCCATTTCACGCTGGTCTGGTGAGAGGAGACCTCAGGCTGAGGGTTTGGAAAGAGAAAACGGGTCAAGGGGTGTCCCGCTGCTGCCAGAGACACCCCAGACCCGTATCCTGTAACTCCCACGCTTTGCTCGCCTCTTTTCAAAGCTCATTTCTGTGACGTCCCCCCAGCGGTCTTCACTTCCTGAGAGCTTTCTGAGGAGAGTTCTAGCCAAGTCCCATGGCTCTGGCTGCGGGAGTCACGGGCAGCTGCTGGAGCTCTAGAGTCTACAGAGCTCGCAGAATGATGTGGGACATCGCAGAGCAAGCCTGTGCAGCCTACAGTGGTTAATGGCCTTTTGTTCCCTGCCGGGCCTTACGCCGCTAGCTGCAGATGAGCTCACTGGGACTTCTCAGCTTAGAAAAGAGGAGGCTAAGCGGGGGTAGGACAGAGGTTTATAAAATCGTGACTAATGAGGAGAAAGTGACTAAGGAAAAGTGATTGACTTGTTCCTATAACATAAGAACTAGGGGTCACCAAATGAGTGAATAGGCAGCAGGTTTAAAACAAACCAAAGGAAGTTTTTCTTCACTCAGCGCACAGTCAATCTGTGGAACTCCTCGCCAGAGGATTTTGGGAAGACCAGGACTTTAAGAGGGTTCAAGGAAGAACTAGATAAATTCACGGAGGTTGGGTCCATCAGTACTATTAGCCAGGATGGGTAGGAACGGTGTCCCTGGCCTGTTTGCCAGAGGCTGGAAATGGGTGACAGGAGAGGGATCACTTGATGACTCCCTGGTCTGCTCACTCCCACTGGGGCACCTGGCATTGGCCACTGTGGGCAGACAGGCCCCTGGGCTGGATGGACCTTTGGTCCGGCCCAGCGTGGCCGTTCTAATGGCGCTAAAAGGAGTATTGATTGAAAGGGGCCTACACTCAACTGTGCGTCTTTGTAATTGCCAGTGACTCCAGAAATGCCCAAACTGCCTGCCTGGGGAGTTTACCAGACTCTGTAGCCTGAGGATTAAGCCGGGTGCAGCTTGCACTGGTCACAGGTGGCCGGTTCTTTCCCGTAGTAGCTCTGTCAATTATTCAGCTGCACAGAGGTCATGGGATTCACCGGTCTCTGCAAGCACACTGCTGTGAGAGGCGTGTCCCAGCCCCCCGAGTCCTGGGGCAGTGCCTGCTAAGAACCCACTCACCCTTGCTGCTCAGAACAGTCCAGGGTGCAGCTTCCGGGACCCCCCTCGGGCTCTGGTATCTGCCTCTGGCTAGCAGGCTGTTCTCCATTACCCTTCCCCTCTTCTGGCTTTTGGAAAGGCCAAGGAGCTGACCCTTATTCCCCCGGACTTGCTGGCTGCAGGGGGTTTGCTGGGTGTGGCCTCTCCACCCCTGGCCTCCTCTCCCCGCCTCCTGTATTTCTGGGCTTGGCAGAGGGGTTCTCCCCTGCTGCTTCTGTTCATTGGCTGCGTGCCGGGGGATTCTGCCTCCTGGTATTTCTCTCTGTGCTTGGGAAAGGCCTGAGCCGCACCCGGGGCGCTGGACGCGTTACAGACTCTGGCTAAGGCTGCACTGGGCGCGCTAGCGCATGGCCGCCGTTGTGCTGCCCAGCGCCAGTGTGGCCTCCGCGCGCTGTGTGACCCACCTGCATGAGGGACATGGCTCTCCGTGCCGGGAGCCTCTTGACCTCGGAGCTTCCCAGCGCTGCCACAGGTTGCGTTTTCACGCCCCCGAGCGAGACGGTTGCCGCGCCGTAGAGCGGCCTTGCGGACGTGCCTCCGAAAGACAGCACCGCATCAGGCCACGTGTGGGGGGGGTTCCCTTTGCAACCACAAGGGCTAGAAACCTGAAACGGATGGTTTGGCCACCTCACTGTGCTTGCCAGCCAGGAACGGGTTTCTGCTTGCTACTGAACTGGAAGGGACCTCGCGAGGTCAGTCTGTCCTGTCCCCTGCCCTCAGGGCAGGACCAAACACCATCTAGGTCATCCCTGAAACGTGTTTGTCCAGCCTGCTGTTAAATATCTCCAGAGAGGGAGATTCCACAACCCTCCTAGGCAACTTATCCCAGTGTTTCACCACCCTAACAGGCAGGAAGTTTTTCCTAATGCCCAACCTAAACCTCCCTTGCTGCATTTAAGCCCATTGCTTCTTGTTCTATCCTCAGAGGCCAAGGGGAACAATTTTTGTCCCTCCTCGTGACACCCTTTTAGATACCTGAAAACTGCTCTCATGTCCCCTCTTAGTCCTCTCTATTCCAAACTAAACAAGCCCAATTCTTTCAGTCTTCCCTCCTAGCTCATGTTTTTCTAGACCTTTCATCATTCTTGTTGCTCTTCTCTGGACCTTCTGCAATTTCCTCACATCATTCTTTAAATGTGGTGCCCAGAACTGGACACAATACTCCATTTGAGGCCTAATCAGTGCAGAGTAGAGCGGAAGAATGACTTCTCGTGTCTGGCTCACAGCACTCCTGTTGATACATCCCAGAATCATGTGTGCGTTTTTTGCAACAATATCACACTGTTGACAAATGTTTAACTTGTCATCCACTATGACCCCTAGATCCCTTTCTGCAGTACTTCTTCCTAGACAGTCGCTTCCCGTTCTGTATGTGTGACACGGATTGTTCCGTCCTAAGTGGAGCACTTTGCATTTGTCCTTGTCAAACTTCATCCTGTTTCCCTCCAGCTATTGCTCCAGTTTGTCCAGATCGTTCTGAATTATGACCCTATCCTCCAAAGCACTCGCACCCTCTCCCAGTTTGGGGTCATCTTTGACTGTTTCAAAGTAGTGAAATGTAGAATAAGGGTTCTGTTCTTTGTTTTTTTTGGCAAGGTATGTTCAACAAAGATGTAAAAACCTGTAATAACGGAGGTGTTAGGCACGGCACTGTGTGAAATGACATATATTAAATCATGTCAATTGATTAATTTGTAACGCTGGCATTTGCTGAGTTCCTACATAATTCTTTCTAACATTTGGGAATCTGGAAATTTTCCCCTTCGTAGGTTTTTGACGTTGTTGTTAGCTCCTTACATATAATACAGCGGTGTTCCTTCTGGCAGGGAGGTGCCTCGACTAACCCCATTGCCTTTCCAGCTGATTACAGAAGGAGCAGCAGCCGGTCTGGTGGATCGAGGTTAGAATTTGGGAGCCCTGGGGTCTTATTTCTGGGTGGCCCACTCTGTAGTGGGAACTTTGACAGATCCCTTCATGAACCGTGTCTCATTCCTTGTCTGAATGGAGGTTCGAATGGTAGGTGTGTGCCCTACGATGTGTTGAGATGTCACAGAGAAAAACATCTGCACGTGTGTAGTTTTCATAGGTTAATGTGGCATAGGCAGATTGGCTCCGTGTGGCGTTATCTGCTCTCATCACCAGTGGGGAGTACAGTCTCTTCGGCTGAGAGCAGCTGTCTGGGAGTTGATTTATGGGGGGAGAAACCCTCCTAATCTTGTTTCAGTTTCCTCTTAGCGCCCTGAGTTTCTGATGAGATTACAGTCTATTTACAACAATGTACCACAGCATCTTCCTTTTCCTCCCCCCGTCCCTGTGTGGGGGAGCTGCCTCCTCCTGAGCCTGCGGCTTCTCTCATCCTGACTACTGGGGCTTCCCACCGAAGTTCCCAGACCCAGCTTGCTTGCAGTCTTGAGCTGAGCGGCCTGGTCAAAGCATTGCATGCTGGGACTCATTGTAATTGGTGCACCTTCTCTCCAGTCTGGAGGAAGTGAGCTGCCGTCTGCTCTCTGGGTGCGGTTAGGGGTGATCCTTGGGGCCGGACAAGCTGACAGTGGGCCCTGGGTCATTACGCTGCCCTATGCTCCAGGCAGGATCCACCGGCTCTAGGTAGCCGTGGGCAGGTAGGCAGCGTGGATTGGAATCTGCACGCGTATCCTTTGGGTGCCTGGAACCCTGCAGTGTCCTTTAGCTTCCTGTTTCTGCTCCGTTTCTCAGGGAAGGAGAGAGATTTTATCAGCAAGGGCACCCTGCTCCTCGCAGCACCAAACCTCTGTCCGAGCTAGAGGATGGAATTTCTCCCGCTCGTTTCCTGTAACCGCCCAGAGAGCCCCACGGTGGGGATCCAGACAAGCCAACTGAGCATCATGATCTGTACGTGCTGGTTCAGGAGTCGCCCTCGGGGCCTTGGGCTGGGCAGTGGTTGCTCCTCTCACCCCCACTTCCTGCTGAGAACAGGATCGATCCACTCCCTTCTGCAACCAAGCAGGTTGTCTGTGGTCATCAGCTGGGACCTGAAACAAATGAACATTTAGTTGTGGCTGGGGGTTGGTGTTTCCAGACTAAGGGCAGGTCTGCACAACAAGAACAGGTTGATCTAAGCTACGCAACTTGAGTGACATTAGTAGCGTGACTGTTATCGAAGTAGCTTAAATCTATCTACCCCCGGGTCCATGTTGCAGAGAGTCAACAGAAAAAACTCTCCCGTCAGCTCCCCTTACTCATCTTGTTCTCGACTGGAGTCGACAGGAGCGTGATTGGCTGTCGATTTATTGGGTCTTTGCTAGACTGGCTAAATCGACCACCAGTGGATCGATTGCTGCAGTGTCCATCCAGCCAGTAGTGGAGACAAGCCCTAAAGGTGGGAGGTTACTGCTTTGGGAAGGCAGGTGGAAGGGTCTGCAGTGTGTGGCGGGGAGGCGGGCAGGAGAACAAAGTGTCTTAATTCATTGTGGAGCTCTTTGCTGTCAGAGTCCGACTAGCTCAAAGTGCAGGATTTGCCATGGGTCACGCCCGACTAGTGGGCTGTCCCCGTGTTCACTGGTGCCTGCCCTCAGACCTTTGCAGCTCTGCCTTGGTGTGCAGTGACTCTCCCACAAGGCGGCACGCCGGGCCGGCTCAGCACAGGGATGTGAGGCCTCCAAGGAAAGCCCAGCATGCTGAGGCGAGTGGTGATGGTGGGTCAGGACGTGCTTGCTGAATGTGCAGCATCTGCTCCGCTGCAGGAGTTGCCGGCATTCGGCCAAGAGGCCGAGTAGAACCCCAGACCTTCCGCTCTCCCTGCCGAGCGCCCGGCATGTGAGGGGCTGGGACCTGGCCACGTGCTGCTGGGCGGCCCAGGCCGCTGAGTGGCGGGCTGCTGGCGTTTCCACTGTGTTGGGGTTGCACCGTCTGGCGCCGCCTCTCTCTCGGGCCTGCCTAGACAGGCACCGTGTGGTCCTCAGATGAAGAGGCAGACTGGCTAAAAATAGACCTGATGTTAACCAGCTGAGTCGCTCCGGGACTTGGATCCGGGCTGCCGGGAAGGAACCGAAAAGGGGCTTTGTGGCTGTTTGCATTCAATATCACATGGAGGAAACCTGCCGGCTCCGCTGGCCTAGAGGCGGACGTGGTCTGTCCATATAATAAGTGTAAACTATGTGCCAGCTGCAGGGTTGACCTCTAGGGTCTTGGTCTCTGGGTTGGGTTGCCAACCCTCCAGGATTGCCCTGCGGTCTCCAGGCGTCCTCAATTAAAGGTCACATCATGTGAGGACACCTCCAGGAATAGATCCAGCCACAGTTGATAACTGTACCGCTGTGGCCTGCTCCGACCTTCGCCACTCTGCTCCCGGGCCTGGGCCGAGAGCCACCGAGTCGTTTTACACAGGCCACTGCAGGGCCGTCTGGCAGGACGTTCCTGGCCTGGGCCCCGCGTGAGCGGAAAGGCCCCAGTGTCTGTCCACGGCTCTCATAGGGCTTGGTGCTTTCCTCTGCCCCTCAGGGCTCTCTGGGGGCCACCTCCAGGGCTTGTTTTAGCCCCTTCTGTTCAACAGGCCTGTCAGGCCCGTTTGAGAGAGTGGGACCAGGCCGTCCTTTCATTGGTCTGCCAGTGGCGGTGGAGTGTGACCCACTAGCTCTGAGAGGTGGGACCTGCTCCTTGTAGCTCCGCTACAGCCCCAGCAGCCCGCCGACCCGGTAACCTGGCATGCTGAGACCAGCTGGCTTAGGTGGTAAGTTTTGAAGTCAGCGGGACCCGGACATCTGCCCTGGAGGCGCGTGCTTGCCGGCGTAGCTGCGGAGGCGAGCCCCGGGGAGTATTTGGACCTTTGGTCTGACCCAGTACGGCCGTTCTTCTGTTCTACTCCCGGCACCTCGTGCTCTGAACACGGCTGCAATGCAGCGGGGATTGCCTGGCTGCCGCGCGTGGTGGTAATGCGGCTACTCGGCTCAGTTCCTGCAAGAGCTCCGTTTTACCCAACCAGCCTTGAGGGACGGCGCTCATCTGACAGCGAGCCAGGAAAAGCCCGGGAGGAGCAGACTCGACTGGATTATGGAACCGCTGCCTCCCTTCAGATACTTCTATTCCCACTGGTCTAGTCTAGCTTCTTCCACGTCCTAGCATGGCCCTAAACGGCCCATCGGAACGGGCACACAAGTGCCAGGCACAGGGCGCCGCGCGTCTCACTACGTACGCTGTGCGGCGGCACAAGTGCTACACTTGGCTTTCCATAGCGGTTTCGTGGTCTCCAGGTAGCACAGAAACAGAGGCTCTGCCCTGAGGAGGGAAGGACCGGACCTTCCCTCGGCAGATGGCCCATTTGGACGTCATGGAAGCGTCAGGCTTTGGCTAGGGGGCACAGCTTGTCGTGGCCTGGCCGTGCCGTAAGTCAGGCGGTGCACACGCTGTTTGTTGGCCCTTTGGCAACAAAACACTGTCCGCCCCTTGAGCGGCCTTGCTTTGCCGGCGGATTGAGCACTAGCAATGGCCGTGCCAAGGCTTCGTCCGGGGAGGGGGGCTGAAGCACTGTGAACGACAAAAGCTGCGTCGCTCGATTGCTAGAGAGAGCCTTAGGCAATGAGGCAGGACAGAGCTGGCGCCAAGCTTTCTGAGCGCGTCTACATTCGAACGGATTTGCTGCATAACTATGGTCCTATGGCGGACATGACGTATACCAGGCTGAATTCTTACCAGAATCCCAAGCCAAACATATTCATTGCCCCACACGGGTGGCTTCGGATGGCATAGAGAGACGCCGTGGCCCAGCGTATAAGGCGCTAGACTGGAACTCGAGAAGCCTGCGTTTGAGTCGGTGCCGGATTTATGCACAAGCGAAGTAAGCTACTTCTTGGGGCCTCGACGTACAGACAAAGGATTTGTTTCTAGTTGCCTCCTCGGCTGTGACCTGGGATACGGGCAAATCTAAAACTTCATTGTCTCTAGGTCCATTGGCCTTTCCGTTAGAACACTGCACGTTATGTTTTTGGTAGTGCTCTGGGGCCTCTTAAACTTGACCTAGCTTAGGGCCGTGTCCCCGGCTGTGTGCTGCTTGGGGAAAGTCACTTTATCTCTTCCTCCCTTCCTCTCCTTTTCTGTCTTGTCGGTTTAGCTTGTAAGATCTTTGGGGTGGGGACTGTCACTTGTGTGTCTGCACAGTGAATAGCAAGGTGGGGTCCTGGTTTCGCTCGGGCCGGCTGGCTGCTCTAGGCCCAGTGATGGTCAGAATCAAACAAGTTGGTAATTGTTTGGCTCCATGAGCTCTGGGTGACAACACAAGGGAGGCTCATTGCTTTGAAATATGATTTTGATCCTGATCCTAGCATTCACGTGAACGCAGCATCGTAATACCGCTCCGCATGCTCCGGTGGATCGGGGAAAGCCCCTGTGTTTTGCTGCTTTGTTTGCTCTGGGTTAAGGTCACGGCTGAAAACGCGGCTTTTCCTAAGATTGACTTTTCTCCTGCTGCTCTTTGTAAAAACATTTTAACTTTGCACACTCGCTACCGTTACCTCCGTCTGAAACATTCAAAGAAGACCTAGCTCACGTGAAACTTGCATGAAGTGACCACGCAAGCTCAGTACCGGCAGTGGGGAAATGTGGGCTTACAGCAAACCCTTCAAGTGAATCCGCCTGTGTTGCAGCATGTTTAAAATGGAGGCTTGGCCAGGTCTCAGTAATCCTTGGTGCTATTTCACGGAAGCAGCAGCTATTGTATTGAGACTTCCCAGCAGGCGCGCCAATCAGGTGATGCAGATTAGGGCCCGGAGAATGCGGAGGCCGCGAGGGTGTGTTAGTTTTGGTGGAAGTGTAGAAATGTTTAATCCCCTTGTAATGGTTTAGCTTGCTAAACAGCTCTGCAGAGAGCCCTGACAGTACAAAGCAGGAGAGCTGGGGGATTTCTCACGGTGGGTTCTCCTAGAGGTCACAAGTTCGTCAGGTTCAGACTCCCTGCCGGTGGGGGTCTGGGTACCGCGGCTGCGGCGCTCAGCGTTTTGGTAGCGTGGAATAGGGGAGCGGCCGACTCCCCGGCTGTGGGAGGCTGAGGAGCCAGGAGCTCCCTCCCAGCCAGCCCTGCTGAGCAGCCATGTGAGTCCTCAGCGCTGTAAGCACCGTTGGACTTGAGCCTCGGGAGCACAAAGCACCAAGCAAAGCTGGGAACGAACGATAAGATCATATTACTTTATAATAGGAGCCTAATGTATTGCAGCAGAGAACTGTGTAATGGCACCGCGTCCCGCTGCCTGGCGCGCTGCCTCCTCCTCGCAGGCTGTGCCGGGAAGGCAGGTTCAGTTCTGCAGGGGCCGGCGGGGGGGGCCGGGCCAGTTTACAGTGGACACACTGGCTGGCATCAGGAAGCAGGGCTAGTCACGCTGCCCCGCGTAACCTTGGAACGGCCCCGCCGGCTCACGCAGAGGCTCTGGCGGACGCGCTTGGCTTCGTTGCAGGGACGGGCCTCTGCACGCGCAGGGGCTGGAACCGTGGTGAACGCCGCAGAGCAGTGTTACAGCCTCCCTAAAGAGCGACAAACCGTCACGCAGGGCTGGCTGCGGCCCCCTCTGTGGGGCACGAGCGTCTCCGTTTCACAGCTCGCGGCAGCACAGCGCTGCACACGGGGCCGGAAGGCTTGGGGGGATTAGCCGTGGGCCTCTCTTTAACAGAGCCAGGGATCTCCTGGCTTGGCTGGAGGACTTGCTGGCCTCAGGGGAGAGCAGCGCCCAGCCCTTGCCTGGAGACACGGGTCTGTAGCACCTGGCAAAGGCTTCCTGCCTCCCTACGCGCTGTCCAGTGGGCGTCCTGTTCTGAACGGTCGGAGCAACCCGGTCACGTTCCCATCCCTGCAGTGCTTGGCTCTCCACCCCCCACGCCTCGCCTGGCGAAGGAGCCTGCCGTGCGGCCGTGTCCATCAGGAGAGGGCACAAGCCCAACCCCCCCATCTCAGTTGTGGGACCTGGGCACCAGGCTCGGCACAACTGGCATGTTCTGTGAACTGGGCCGGGGGGCTTTCCCCGCTAGCCTGGGCCCCGTGTGGCTCCTCTAGCCGCCAGGGCCAGCCCGCCCTCGCGGAGCGCTCCCTCCGTGTGACCGGGGAGGGAGGACTGGCCACCGGCTGACCAGAGTCGGTCCCTCAGGAAGGGCTCCCGTGCGCATGCCGACCGGGCCCGACCCTGGGTCCCGTGTGCAGGGTAACAAGCTCCCAGGCTGGGAGAGTCCCACGCCTGCGGGGCCCTGCTGGATGCGCCCGCTGATTTCAGAGGGGCTTTGCTGGGTCTCTGCCCCTCCGACCCGCCGGGTGTGTCTCTGTAACCCCCCCCGTCTGACCCGCCAGGTCTCTGCCCCTCCGACCCGCCGGGTGTGTCTCTGTAACCCCCCCCGTCTGACCCGCCAGGTCTCTGCCCCTCCGACCCGCCGGGTGTGTCTCTGTAACCCCCCCCCCGTCTGACCCGCCAGGTCTCTGCCCCTCCGACCCGCCGGGTGTGTCTCTGTAACCCCCCCCCCCGTCCGACCCGCCGGGTCTCTTTCTGTAACCCCCCCCGTCTGACCCGCCAGGTCTCTGCCCCTCCGACCCGCCGGGTGTATCTCTGTAACCCCCCCCGTCTGACCCGCCAGGTCTCTGCCCCTCCGACCCGCCGGGTGTGTCTCTGTAACCCCCCCCCCCCGTCTGACCCACCAGGTCTCTGCCCCTCCGACCCGCCGGGTGTGTCTCTGTAACCCCCCTCGTCTGACCCACCAGGTCTCTGCCCCTCCGACCCGCCGGGTGTGTCTCTGTAACCCCCCCCCATCTGACCCACCAGGTCTCTACCCCTCCGACCCGCCGGGTGTGTCTCTGTAACCCCCCCCCCCCTCGTCTGACCCGCTGGGTCTCTGCCCCTCCGACCCGCCGGGTGTGTCTGTAACTCCCCCCCCCCCCGTCCGACCCGCCGGGTCTCTGCCCCTCCGACCCGCCGGGTGTGTCTGTAACTCCCCCCCCCGTCCGACCCGCCAGGTCTCTGCCCCTCCGACCCGCCGGGTGTGTCTGTAACTCCCCCCCCCCCGTCCGACCCGCCGGGTCTCTGCCCCTCCGACCCGCCGGGTGTGTCTCTGTAACCCCCCTGTCTGACCCGCCAGGTCTCTGCCCCTCCGACCCGCCGGGTGTGTCTCTGTAACCCCCCTGTCTGACCCGCCAGGTCTCTGCCCCTCCGACCCGCCGGGTGTGTCTCTGTAACCCCCCCGTCCGACCCGCCAGGTCTCTGCCCCTCCGACCCGCCGGGTGTGTGTCTAACCCCCCCGTCCGACCCGCCAGGTCTCTGCCCCTCTGACCCGCCGGGTGTGTCTCTAACCCCCCCGTCCGACCCGCCAGGTCTCTGCCCCTCTGACCCGCTGGGTGTCTCTCTGTAACCCCCCCCGTCTGACCCGCCAGGTCTCTGCCCCTCCGACCCGCCGGGTGTGTCTCTGTAACCCCCCCCCCCGTCTGACCCGCCAGGTCTCTGCCCCTCCGACCCGCCAGGTGTGTCTCTGTAACCCCCCCACCGTCTGACCCGCCAGGTCTCTGCCCCTCCGACCCGCTGGGTGTCTCTCTGTAACCCCCCCCGTCTGACCCGCCAGGTCTCTGCCCCTCCGATCCGCTGGGTGTCTCTCTGTAACCCCCCCCCCCGTCTGACCCGCCAGGTCTCTGCCCCTCCGACCCGCCAGGTGTGTCTCTGTAACCCCCCCACCGTCTGACCCGCCAGGTCTCTGCCCCTCCGACCCGCTGGGTGTCTCTCTGTAACCCCCCCCGTCTGACCCGCCAGGTCTCTGCCCCTCCGACCTGCCAGGTGTGTCTCTGTAACCCCCCCACCGTCTGACCCGCCAGGTCTCTGCCCCTCCGACCCGCCGGGTGTGTCTCTGTAACCCCCCCCCCCCCGTCTGACCCGCCAGGTCTCTGCCCCTCCAACCCGCCGGGTGTGTCTCTGTAACCCCCCCCCCCGTCTGACCCGCCAGGTCTCTGCCCCTCCGACCCGCCGGGTGTTTCTCTGTAACCCCCCCCCACCCCCGTCTGACCCGCCAGGTCTCTGCCCCTCCGACCCGCCGGGTGTGTCTCTGTAACCCCCCCCCCCGTCTGACCCGCCAGGTCTCTGCCCCTCCGACCCGCCGGGTGTGTCTCTGTAACCCCCCCCCACCCCCGTCTGACCCGCCAGGTCTCTGCTCCTCCAACCCGCCGGGTGTTTCTCTGTAACCCCCCCCGTCTGACCCGCCGGGTCTCTGCTCCTCCGACCCGCCGGGTGTGTCTGTAACCCCCCCCCCCCCGTCCGACCCGCTGGGTCTCTGCCCCTCCGACCTGCCGGCTCTTCCGCAGGCAGCGGGGCCCAGCTGAGGCTGTTCCGAGTCGCCGGCAAAGCCATCTGCTCTCCTGGCTCCCGGCAGATGGTCGAGCAAGGAACCGGGTCCCTTGGCAAGTGGCAGCCGCCCCTGCCCACGGGAGCCAGGCAGGATGCGGGGCAGGGCCGTGGCTGCCCTCTGATCTGTCTCCTGACCCCGCAGCAGCCCTTTGTGGAGGGAGAGCCCGGCGCAGCAGAGCCAACGAGCTGCTGATCAGAGCGGGCCCGGCCCGTTCCCGCTGGCAGGCTAGCCGCGAAGAGCCACGCATGGGCACAGACCATCCAGCGTCTTCTGCCATGTGGGGCATCAAACCACGTCCCATCCTGCGCCTGGCTTGGGAAGGGCCGGGCGGGGAGTTCCCAGGGGAGATTGATCTTTGCATCCCCGGCCGCTGGGCCGCAGCGCCGCAGGGCCCCCCCACTTGGATAAGCGCTGTCTGGTCGGACAGGCTGGGACTGGGCGCCAGAGGGGTCCCTGGATGACCCTCTGTGGCCCGCTCGGAGTCGCTTTCAGAATCGGGTGGTGTTAAGAGGGGTTTTACGGAAGAAGGAAACGTGCTTTATGTTCCTACTTGACATTGTTTCCAACTCCCTCGGGGGTTCCAGAGAGGCTGGCGAGAGGCTGTTCTCGGGGGGGGGGGGGCAGAACCAGGAGCGATGGCTCAAGTGGCAGTGCGGGAGGCCTAGGTTGGAGATTAGGACACGCTCCCTAGGCGGGCGGGGAGGCGCTGGGCCGGGTTCCCTGGGGAGGGGGTGGAGTCTCCGTCCCTAGAGGTGTTTACGTCCCGGCTTGCCCAAGCCCTGGCGGGGCTGATGGAGTCGGGCTGGTCCTGCCTTGGCAGGGGGCTGCACTCGGTGGCTCCTGAGGGCTCCGCCCGCCCCGGGGTCCTGTAGCTTCTGTGGACAGAGGAAGCTGAGCGCGTGCGTCAAAGCGGGGATCGCATTCGCTTGGGTCACTCCGATGTGCTGCTGTCCTGTGGTAACCCTGTGTGCGTGCCTCAGTTTCCCTGGGCACTGCACCAGTACCGAGGAGGCTGCCCCAGCCCCAGTGGGCTCACAATGGCCAGACTCTGTAACCTGAGCCTGGGAGGGGGGTGCCCAGGTGACCCCTTTTGCCCTGGAAGCTGGACAAAGGAGGGGGGGGGCAGCCTGCAGGGCCGGGACCTGTTGCTGAGTGTGGGAGTCAGTCTGGGCTGGCGCAGGGTACGGGGAGGGGGCCCTGGGCCCCCCCTCCCCAGGCTGGATTGCACTGGCTCCCTCTGTTCCTGTGCTAACGAGTCTGTCCTACGCTGTGTCCCTGGGGCAGTGGCCCTTCTGGGCTCCCTGCCGTCTGAGCCTCCCCTCTGGCTGCGGGTGTGGGTGCAGGGCCCGGGGACTCCCCCGCCTCGGGGGCACCCAGTGGCACCGCTGCAGGAGGTTCGGGGGCTGCAGGCTTGTGGTTGTGACAGTGACCGTGTCTGAGGGACGCGAGGAGAGCGCGGTGAGCCCGACCCCGGGGAGAAAGCACCCGGCCGGACCCAGGCGGGGCCTGTCCTGTCTCTGCGCTGCCCCCCCGGGTGGTGCCGCCCGAGACTGCGCTGGCAGAAGTCCGGCAGGCGGAGTGGAGCGTCCAGCCAGTCTGGGGGGGAGCGGGCGATGGGCCCGTGGCAAGTGGAGACAGCCAAGTGCCCGGCGGCCCCGCTGCGTGTCAGGGCCTGGGGCGGGAGGTGAACGCCCTGCAAACCTGGGCCAAGTGTCCGCTGTCCGTCCTCCCCCCGCTTCCACGGCCCCCAGGCCCAGGGAAATGAGCATCAGACCGGCCGTGTGGGGTCAGCCCAAAGGTCCATCAGCCCGGAGCAGGGAACCATTGCGCGATCCCTCCCCTGGCACGTGGACAGGGCTGGACCGTGCGGCCCGTGGCGGGGGGGCGCCTTGCTGGGGGGCCTGTGGCGGAGGGTGCACCTCGCCGGGCGGTCCCGGGGCAGTGGGCGCCTCGCCGGGGAAGTCACGTGGCGGAGTGGGCGCCAGGCTGGGGGGGTCCTGGGATGGGAGTGGGGGGGGCGCCTCGCCGGGGAAGTCACGTGGCGGAGTGGGCGCCAGGCTGGGGGGGTCCTGGGATGGGAGTGGGGGGGGCGCCTCGCCGGGGAAGTCTCGTGGCGGAGTGGGCGCCAGGCTGGGGGGGTCCTGGGATGGGAGTGGGGGGGGCGCCTCGCCGGGGAAGTCGCGTGGCGGAGTGGGCGCCAGGCTGGGGGGGTCCTGGGATGGGAGTGGGGGGGGCGCCTCGCCGGGGAAGTCACGTGGCGGAGTGGGCGCCAGGCTGGGGGGGTCCTGGGATGGGAGGGGGGGGGCGCCTCGCCGGGGAAGTCACGTGGCGGAGTGGGCGCCAGGCTGGGGGGGTCCTGGGATGGGAGGGGGGGGGGCGCCTCGCCGGGGAAGTCACGTGGCGGAGTGGGCGCCAGGCTGGGGGGGTCCTGGGATGGGAGGGGGGGGGGCGCCTCGCCGGGGAAGTCACGTGGCGGAGTGGGCGCCAGGCTGGGGGGGTCCTGGGATGGGAGTGGGGGGGGCGCCTCGCCGGGGAAGTCACGTGGCGGAGTGGGCGCCAGGTTGGGGGGGGTCCTGGGATGGGAGTGGGGGGGGCGCCTCGCCGGGGAAGTCACGTGGCGGAGTGGGCGCCAGGCTGGGGGGGTCCTGGGATGGGAGGGGGGGGGGGCGCCTCGCCGGGGAAGTCACGTGGCGGAGTGGGCGCCAGGCTGGGGGGGTCCTGGGATGGGAGGGGGGGGGCGCCTCGCCGGGGAAGTCACGTGGCGGAGTGGGCGCCAGGCTGGGGGGGTCCTGGGATGGGAGGGGGGGGGCGCCTCGCCGGGGAAGTCACGTGGCGGAGTGGGCGCCAGGCTGGGGGGGTCCTGGGATGGGAGTGGGGGGGGCGCCTCGCCGGGGAAGTCACGTGGCGGAGTGGGCGCCAGGTTGGGGGGGGTCCTGGGATGGGAGTGGGGGGGGGCGCCTCGCCGGGGAAGTCACGTGGCGGAGTGGGCGCCAGGCTGGGGGGGTCCTGGGATGGGAGGGGGGGGGGCGCCTCGCCGGGGAAGTCACGTGGCGGAGTGGGCGCCAGGCTGGGGGGGTCCTGGGATGGGAGGGGGGGGGGCGCCTCGCCGGGGAAGTCGCGTGGCGGAGTGGGCGCCAGGCTGGGGGGGGTCCTGGGATGGGAGTGGGAGGGGGCGCCTCGCCGGGGAAGTCGCGTGGCGGAGTGGGCGCCAGGCTGGGGGGGGTCCTGGGATGGGAGTGGGGGGGCGCCTCGCCGGGGAAGTCGCGTGGCGGAGTGGGCGCCAGGCTGGGGGGGTCCTGGGATGGGAGTGGGGGGGGGCGCCTCGCCAGGGAAGTCTCGTGGCGGCGGGGGCACCTGTCCGGAGGGGGGTGTGTGTCCCGTGGCGCAGACTGCTTGTGGGCAGGGTAGCTAGGACCTCGTCCCAACCCTGCGGCCCCCATTGTTATGGGTTTCTCTTGGTCTTGTCCAAGGGCAGCGCCCCCTGCTGGCCGTGGGGTAGAAGCCGCCTGCACAGACACCGACTTCCTCTCGGGCACTGCCCAGTTCTCTCACTTCCCCAGTGGCTGGAGGTGTCTCCAAAAGAGCCGGTGCCTGCCCTTCTCCGGGGAGGGCTTTGGGGCGCGAGGGCTGCCCGCCTCCCGGCCCTCGGCCGTGCCGGCAAGCTGCGCAGGAGGGCCCTGTCGCCGGAGCGAGAGCGGCCCCGGGGGTGTGCAGAGCGGAGGCAGAGGGACGGGCCCGACGGGCCCTCCCAGTTACTCGGCTTTCGCCTGCCGGTGCCCTTTGGGTTTGTGCCCCCGGGGCGGGGATTCAGCGTGACGGGTTCACATTTTGGATCCTCTAGTCCGGGGCAGGGACCTCTTTTGGGTCGGGGGGGCTGCTGACCCTCAGGAAAATCAGTGGGGGCCGCACACAAGTGAGAAGCAAATAAAAAACCAATCCCATGAGATCCGCGCTGCGGTGGGCCCCGAGTGGGACGGCCAGAGCCCCTCCCCCCAGTCCCCTCCCACACCAGAGCCCGGGGGGATTTTGTGTGCTCTGGCCCTGTGGGGAGGCAGCAAGGGGGCTGGAGTGCCAGGGGGCCGGATCCAGGCACGCCCACAGCCGCATCTGGCCTCGCCCTCGCCCTCTCTCCGCCCCACGCGCTGTGGGGACTGGGCCCCGTGTGTCCTGAAGCCGTCGCCAGGCCGGGGCTCTGCTCACAGCACGGTCCCCCCGAAGCGCGCCGTCGGGCAGAGCCCAGCTGTGCCCCTGAATGCAGCTCCGCCCCTGCCCCCGGCTGAGGTCCTGCCCTGACCCCTCAGCCTGCGACCTCGCCGCTGCCGCCACGTCCCTGTAGGCAGGTGAGGGCTCCCGCTCGCTCCCCGAGAGCAAGGAGAGCCTGTCCCGGCCCTGGCGGCCCAGTGAGGAGTGAGACCCGGGAGCCGGAGTGCGTGTTGTTGGAGCAGCGGCGCCTGGGGAGAGATCACCTCAGCCACGTGTCTCTGCCGCCCCCGCCACTGCCCACCGATTGGCAGTGTGGCTCTCCCGCTGCTAGTCGGGGGGAAGACGCTAGCTCAGGGCTTCTGGAAATACTCCGTCTGCCTGCCTGAGTCTTGCCCAGCGATGAGGCTTGTGCCTCTGCGGGTGCGCCCCGGCGTAAGAGCCTCACCGTAAACCCCCTTCACGTGGGATGGATCATCTACCGCACGTCTGAAATCCCAGCCCCGGCTCGGGGCGCCTGCGGCAGGGACTCCCCCAGGTGAACGCCGCCGTGCGCAGGGCGAGTTCCAGCTCCCCTTGGTGTTTACTTGTGAGCGTTTCCAGTTGGACTGCCTGTCGCACAAACAGGGGGGGGGTTTCATCGTTTTTCGCTTGGGTCGATTTACATCTGTGGCCTGGCTGTGGCACGCTCAGGCTGCTTATTTCACGGCGGCGGAGAGGGCCGGTGGTGAAAGCTTTCTAGCTAGGCGGGTCGGCGCCACGTCTCAAGGTGCAAATGGAGCCCTGCAGCCCAGGGTCGGCAGCTGCGTGCTTCTGGTTGGCCATGTGGTCGCGCTGGGGACGTTGCTGGTCGGCTTCGGGGGGCTCCGTGAAATCAGCATCTGCTGGCACAGATCCAGGCCTTCCCGTTTCCTACCCGTGGCTTCAGCCTGAGGCACTAAGTCTAAGGCGTCTCTCTCGCTAGTGGGCGGGGCGGAGGAGTCGCGGTGTATGAGGTCCGTCCCTAGGCTGACGACCTCCGTCCGGCCCTCCTCTTCCTTCTCTCTAAGCCAGGTCACACTCCCCCGAACCCCCCGGCCCCGGGGTTTCCTTCTCTGCCCTCCCTGCTCTCTCCTTCTGCACGTCAGGCCATCAAACCTCAATTCTCTTTCCTCCAGGGCACCTGCTGGTGGGGGCCCCCGGCCCCTCGGGGGCCAGGTCTGTGTCTGGGCTCCCCAGAAGGGGCCCTAAGAGCTGTGTGAGATGCCAGGCGAGGTTCCCCGGGCTCTTCAGGGCTGTGTTGGGGTGAGGGGAGATGCGCCAAGACACCCAACTCACACTGGCAGCCAAGGAGAGTTAGGCCCCTGGCTGGGATGTGCGGCTGCCCCCACTCCCTGCCCGGGTCATGCGGCTCTGAAGTCCCTCTGCAGCCCCGGCCCCTGTCTAAAAGCTCTTTGTTTTTGCAGTGCGCCACTTCCTTCAGAGCGGCATCAGCGCCAACGTGTCCAATGAAGATGGCCTCACTGCGCTGCACCAGGTAAGCAGGCTCTCCAGGTCCCCGCTGGCAGGGCCTTTTCGGACACCGAGCCTCGGCCGTCACCACATGCTTCTCTGTGGCCGGCCCCCTCTCCAGCGCCTCCTCCCTCCCCTCACTGCTCCCGCCACCTCCCCAAGGCAGGGCCGGTCGCTGAAGCAGGTGTCCGCCCGGACTCCCTTCTTCCTGTCGCTACCTTGCAGCTCCATGCGCCCTCTGCCAGCTCGCTCCTCACCTGAGGCCAGGATGCGGCTCCCCGGGCCCCGAGCAGCGATCCGACCCTGGGGCCCTTTGTCTTTCACCTGAGGGGAAGCTGCAGGTTCTAGATTTGACTTGCGGCATCACCTGGTGGATCCAGGGTTTCGATTTTCCGATTTTCAAATTCCCGCGGGGCCCCTCGCCCGGCAGCGGAGCAGCGATGCGACGAAATCCCCGTGGGGCCGCTCGCCCGGCAGCGGAGCAGCGATGGGACGAAATCCCCGCGGGGCCCCTCGCCCGCCGGCGGAGCAGCGATGGGACGAAATCCCCGTGGGGCCGCTCGCCCGGCAGCGGAGCAGCGATGCGACGAAATCCCCGTGGGGCCGCTCGCCCGGCAGCGGAGCAGCGATGCGACGAAATCCCCGCGGGGCCCCTCGCCCGGCAGCCGAGCAGCGATGCGACGAAATCCCCGTGGGGCCGCTCGCCCGGCAGCGGGCGCTTTGAATCCCGCGTCTCCGTGGGCTTGTGTATCCTCAGGGCCTGGCGCCAGCCTGGCTCCTGCTGCTCTGACCTCAGGGCCTGCCCATGCGTCTGCGAGATGGGCCCAGCCGCCTGGGCGACTCCAGGCCTGGGGGAAAGTAGCCGTGTTCTCCCCGGCCCAGCCGTGAGAGGAGGGGTAGGCAGGAGGCGCTGCTTGAAGAGCTGTGCCAAGGGTTCAAGGATTAAGCCCCCTGCCCGGGGCCGGCCCACAACATTTTGGCTCCTGAGGCGGGGAGCTCACGACGCCCCCCTGCCCCCTCGCTTGGGCCAAAACTTTGCCAAGTCTCAGTTCTGCCTCCTCCCTGTCCCGCTCCTCTCCTGGGACGGCTCTGCTCCCCACACACAATGGTCTGCGCTCTGGGGCCTAGTGGCGCCCCCCGCAGTCTGCACCTGAGACGGCCGCCTCAGTTTGCCTCATGGCAGGGCCGGCCTTGCCCCTGCCTTCCAGCGAGGGCTGAGCGCCCAGTCTGGTACCGGGAGAAGCAGCGGGAGCCCCGCGTGCCGGTGGTCCCCGGGCTGAGGGCCTAGCAGGGGGGAAGGGTTGGGAGGCGGCTCTTGGGGCCGGCGGGGAGGGCAGGACACAGCCCCGTGGCTGGCAGCGGAAGCGCGACCGTTCAGACTGGGGTGTTAACAGCCGGAGTCACTGGCTCTTGGAACAGGTTGCGGGGCGGGTGGATTCTCCATCGCTGGCCTGGCTGTTTTCAGGCCCGACAGCCCCGCACTCGGGCTGGCTCGGGGCCGCCGGGACCATCCGGGGGGGCTCTGGCTTCGGAGCGTGCGGCTGGCTGGCGCAGCGTGGGAGGCCGCGGTACACGGCTGAGTGCACCAGCTGGCTAGTCGCTAATCCCCCGGCCCCGTCGGCTGCCTCCGGGGCTCCAGCGATAGACCCCCCCCCCCCGAGTGCCCTGAGCAACCCCCACAGCAGCGCTGGTGGGGGCCGCGCTGTCAGCCGGAGAGCTCCCCCCGACCTGGCTGCAGCCGTGTGGGGCGGGGCTTAGCTGTCTGCTTGGGGCTTTAACGTTTTCTCCGGGGGTAGCTCCAGGGGAAGCCTGCCCCTCCCCCCGCCCCTGCCCCTGCCCCTGCCCTGTGTTGAGTGGGGTGGGGCAGAGACTCGAGGTAACTGCACACGGAAACCCAGCTCCCTCCCCCCGCCCCCATCGCCATGGCGCCTTGGGGCTCCTGCTTGTGCACTGGCCGGCGGGGAGAGGATCGGGCCCACAGCGCCGCTCTCCCACGGGCCCTCCTGTCCCCCGCTTCCTTCCTCCCCCCCCCCCGTCCTTCTCTTCTCCAGCCCCCAGCCTGCACCCGCCTCCTGCAGGCCAGGCCCTGCCCCCCTCTGCCGGCAGTGGGCGAGGCGCCAAGGCAGGAGATGCTGCGGGTGGCACAGAGGGGGTCTTAGGTGCCCTTGGGGGCCTGTCAGCCCGTCGCAGGCAGGAGCTGGCAAGGTGAGCCCACCCATCCCTTCCGAGACCCTCTAGAGCAAAGCCCCTTCCCTCCCTTCTGCCCGTCCCGCCTGCGTCTCGCTGCTTTGGGGGCGCTTGCAGCGAGGTGCAGGGAGCGGGTCGGGCAAGGCCCTGCCCTCGCTCTGGGCCAGCACAGCAGCCCCGGGCTGGCCCTTCCCGGCACGTAGGCTCCTTTCCCTCGGGAACAGGCCGCAGCCTCTCCACGCGGCTGGGCCCTGGGCCCTGCAGACCGAGGCCTCCTGAGCCGCCTTCTCCGCCATCCCCGGGGACCCGGGGCGGGTTAGTCAGCTCCTTTGTGCTGCCCCCAGGGCTCTCCAAGCCCTTCCCGGGCCTCGCGAATTTCCCCTCGCAGGCCCCGGGGCCGCTCAGCGCGAGCCGGGGGAGGGACTTGCCACGGGCGCCCGGCCGGGCAGTAGCGGAGCTGAGACTAGAGCCAGGGTCCTCTAGTCTCTAGGGTCCTCTAGGGTCCCGGGGGGGGCTTGTGCGCGCCGAGCCGGTCGGGCGGGGGCGCGGCTCCCCGGCCCGTGCTGCTCCGCCCCCTGAGTCCCGCCCCCTCCCGTCTCGCAGTGCTGCATCGACGACTTCGGGGAGGTGGTCGCGCTGCTGCTGGAGGCCGGCGCCGACGTCAACGCCTGCGACAGCGAGCTCTGGACGCCGCTGCACGCCGCCGCCACCTGCGGGCACCTGCACCTGGTGCAGCTGCTCATTGCACGGTACGCGGGCAGAGGGAGGGGAGCTGCCTGAGGGGGGCAGGGGGGCGGGGCCCTGAAGAAGCCTGCCAGGTGCACGCGCCCGAGCCGGGACTCGGTGGGGTCTGCAGCCTGGCCAGGAAAGGTACCCAGTACCGCCTAGACCCCTCCTCGGCCGGGTCGCTGCCAGGCCCCCTGGCTCTGCCCCGCCCCGCAGAGGAGCCCCCCGGCCGGCCTGGCTCTCTAGCACCCCCTGCTGGCCTGTCCGCGCGCTTTCCCAGCAGTGCTGCTCCCGCAGAGAGCCAGGCACCCCCTTTCCCTTTGGGGCCTCCCTCCCCGGGAGCGGCAGCATCTCTGCAGCCTGTTCCCCTCCTCTCCTCCCCCCCAGTCGCCCTGCTTGTGGGGCTGTAAATGTTTAATGGGCTGTATTGTTGACCGTGTAACCCAATCCGCCCCCCTACCCTGGGCTGCCCACAGGAGCCCTTGGCCCGGCTGCGGCTGGCCAGGCCAGTCTGGAAAGGCCTCTCCCCAGCCCGCCCTGCCGAGGAGGGGCCCCAGTGCCGCTTTCCCCGCAGCCCCCCGGCCGCTTGGAGCTTCTCGGGAGAGGGCGCCTCTCCTGTCCTCGCCTCCTTCCCCGGCCAGTCCAGTGCCCCTGCGGCCGGCCCTCAGGGAGCCGGGATCCTGTTTCCTGGAGCCGGCCCCTGCCGCTGGCGGAGGCGGGCGAGAAACCCGACCCACCGGGCAAAGGCAGAGTCCTGCCTCTGCAGCAGCTTTTCCGGGCCCGTCGGTGGCTCTTCAGTACAACTAGCTCCTTGTCTCCGTGCACTAGCTGCCCGGGGGCCGCGGCTTCCTGCCCCGTTTCCTCACCGTGTTTCCTCTCCTGCCCCCGCCCAGCGGTGCCAATCTCCTGGCCGTGAACACCGACGGGAACATGCCGTACGACCTCTGCGAGGACGACGTGACGCTGGACTGCATCGAAGCGGCCATGGCGGAGCAGGGTGAGTCCCCTCGTGCCCTGTGCGGCGGACACACCCCTTCCCACTCTCCTGCTCGGGCACCGCCCGCCCGGCCGTGTCCAGCCCCGTGTACCGTCCTGGGAGCTTCCTGCGGGGGCTTTTCGCCATCCCTTAGCTGTCCATGCTGCCCTCGCAGTGGGGCGCCCCCCAGGGCCGCGTGCCGGGCAGCCCGCCCTCTCCTCCCGCAGCGCCGGCTCCCAGCGGACACGCGCACGCCCCTCGCAGCCCCCTGCGCCTCCTGCCTGGCCAGCGGCTCTGGGCTGGGGGAGGGACCCCGCTTCGCAAGCAGATTGGCTGGCGGGGGCGAGCCGCTCGCACAGAGCCCGGTGATTTCTCGCTGCTGCTGTGTACGCCGTGCCGGGGTGTGCGCGGCACCCGACAGGCAGACGAGATCTGTCCCTCGCCGCGCCCCCGTCTGGGCTCTATAAGCCGTGCCAAGACCCAGGGTGAAATACCAGCGGGCGAGGGGCGTGGGGCTCGCCCCAGTTGGGCTCGGAGGTTCCCTGCCCCGCACACGCAAGCGCGTTTGGAGATGCTTGAGACCGAGCGGGAGGAAGGATCGGGAGGTGAAGGGGGTAGGCCGTCTGGCAGGACATCCCACGGGCCTCTGGGGACGTGGGGCTGACTGGGAGGTGGCTGGCGACGGGCCTGCGGGAGGCTGATGGCGGGAGGCAGGACCAGGCGCTGGAGACAGGTGCGGGGCAGCTGTGGGTGTTGTCTGCACGGGAGGGGAGCCAGGCCGTGTCCCTCGGGCACGGCGCAGGGCACCGCGGGCACACGGCTGCTCCAGGGCGCGCTCTGTCCGGCCGGGCTCGGCATGCCCCTAGACGTGGGCTCCGGGAGCAGACGCCTGCCAGCCTCGCTGCTGGGGGCCTGGGCTGCCCTCATGGCGCTTGCCCCCTGCAGGGATAACCCAGGAGAAGATCGAGGAGGCGCGAGCCGCCACGGAGCTCAGCATGGTGCAGGATATCCGCAAGCTGCTTCAGGCAGGCGCCGACCTGAACACGCCCCTGGACCACAGCGCCACGCTGGTACGGTGCCCCTCTGCCCGGGCGGCAGGAGGGGGGCCTGGGGGGCAGCCTGAGCCCCTCTCGGTAAAAACAGTGGCCCATTGCGCTGGGCCCCAACAGGCGGGACGCCTCGCAGGCCACCCGGGGCAGGGCCAGGGCCACGGGCTTTTCCGTCCCAGGGCTCCGCCCGCTCACAGGCAGCCATGGGAGCCCTGCTGGTGGCCAGGCCTCTGTCCTCGGGCCGGCAACGGCCGCCCAGCGCGTGCGGCTCCGGGAGAGAGCCGGCTCCGGGCCGCAGACAAGGTGAGTCCTTCCTGCTGCTGTGACGGCCCCAGCCCCCGGGGAGCCTGCCAAGGCCTGGCCACGTGCTCAGACTCAGACCACGGCCTGGTGCCATTTGGGCCCTCGGAGCTGCTGGTGATGGGGAGGGCCCTGGCGGCAAGAGCCTCCCCTTTCCGGTGGGGTCCGGCCAGCGCCTCTTCCCCTCCCCCGGCAGGCTCCGGCCTGCTCGCAGCGCCCCAGACGCCTGCGACCCCCTGGGCAGATCACGGGGCCTGCCCGGCCGGAAGGAGCTGCCCGCCCGTTGAAAGCGCCGACTGGTACAAAACCCAGCAGCCCTGGGCGCCGGGGGCTGCCTGCCCTGCCACTCGCAGGCCTGGCCTGGCTTCCATGGAGCTGTACCCGACAGCCTTCGCTTCGGGGGAGGGGGCTCGGTTCCTTTTAGTGCCACTTCGCCGCCGGCCTGGCCCCCGCGTGGCCCCTTCTCTACTGACCCGGCCCCCGCGTGGCTGTGTCCAGCCCGGCCCAGGCGCGTGGCCCCTTCTCTGCCGGCCTGGCCCTCACGTGGCCCCTTCTCTACTGGCCCGGCCCCCGCGTGGCCCCTTCTCTGCCGGCCTGGCCCTCACGTGGCCCCTTCTCTACTGGCCCGGCCCTCACGTGGCTGCGTCCAGCCCGGCCCAGGCGCGTGGCCCCTTCTCCGCCGGCCTGGCCCCCGCGTGGCCCCTTCTCTACTGGCCCGGCCCTCGCGTGGCTGCGTCCAGCCGGGCCCAGGCGCGTGACCCCTTCTCTACTGGCCCGGCCCTCGCGTGGCCCCTTCTCCGCTGGCCTGGCCCCCGCGTGGCCCCTTCTCTACTGGCCCAGCCCTCACGTGGCTGCGTCCAGCCCGGCCCAGGCGCGTGGCCCCTTCTCCGCCGGCCTGGCCCCCGCGTGGCCCCTTCTCTACTGGCCCGGCCCTCGCGTGGCTGCGTCCAGCCGGGCCCAGGCGCATGACCCCTTCTCTACTGGCCCGGCCCTCGCGTGGCTGCGTCCAGCCCGGCCCAGGCGCGTGGCCCCTTCTCTACTGACCCGGCCCTCGCGTGGCCCCTTCTCCGCCGGCCCGGCCCTTGCGTGGCTGCGTCTAGCCCAGCCCAGGCGCATGGCCCCTTCTCTGCCGGCCTGGCCCTCGCGTGGCCCCTTCTCCGCCGGCCCGGCCCTTGCGTGGCTGCGTCTAGCCCAGCCCAGGCGCATGGCCCCTTCTCCGCCGGCCTGGCCCTCGCGTGGCCCCTTCTCTGCCGGCCCGGCCCTTGCGTGGCTGCGTCTAGCCCAGCCCAGGCGCGTGGCCCCTTCTCCGCCAGCCCGGCCCTTGCGTGGCTGCGTCTAGCCCAGCCCAGGCGCATGGCCCCTTCTCCGCCGGCCTGGCCCTCGCGTGGCCCCTTCTCTGCCGGCCCGGCCCTTGCGTGGCTGCGTCTAGCCCAGCCCAGGCGCGTGGCCCCTTCTCCGCCGGCCCGGCCCTTGCGTGGCCGCGTCTAGCCCAGCCCAGGCGCATGGCCCCTTCTCTGCCGGCCTGGCCCTCGCGTGGCCCCTTCTCTGCCGGCCCGGCCCTTGCGTGGCTGCGTCTAGCCCAGCCCAGGCGCGTGGCCCCTTCTCCGCCGGCCTGGCCCTCGCGTGGCCCCTTCTCTGCCGGCCCGGCCCTTGCGTCTAGCCCAGCCCAGGCGCGTGGCCCCTTCTCTGCCGGCCTGGCCCTCGTGTGGCCCCTTCTCTGCCGGCCCGGCCCTTGCGTCTAGCCCAGCCCAGGCGCGTGGCCCCTTCTCTGCCGGCCTGGCCCTCGTGTGGCCCCTTCTCCGCCGGCCCGGCCCTCGCGTGGCTGCGTCTTACCCAGCCCAGGCGCGTGGCCCCTTCTCTGCCGGCCTGGCCCTCGCGTGGCCCCTTCTCTGCCGGCCCGGCCCTTGCGTGGCTGCGTCTAGCCCAGCCCAGGCGCGTGGCCCCTTCTCTGCCGGCCTGGTTCTCGCGTGGCCCCTTCTCCGCCGGCCCGGCCCTCGCGTGGCTGCGTCCAGCCCGGCCCAGGCGCGTGGCCCAGCGAGCTGCCCAGCCCGGTGTACTAGTGCCACGTCTCTCCGCAGCTCCACATCGCCTCGGCAAACGGCTACCTGGAGGCTGCCGAGCTGCTGCTGGAGCACAAGGCCAGCATGAGCGCCAAGGACAACGACGGGTGGGAGCCGCTCCACGCCGCCGCCTGCTGGGGGCAGGTGAGTGCCGGAGGCGGGAGGGGGCAGCTCGTGTGGGGCAGGTGGCCGGTGGCCGGGGTGTCTGTGTCTGTATCTGGCATTGGCAGCCCTGGTGCACCCTCCCGCAGTGGGGCCCAGCGCCCTCTGGTGGCCCAGCTTGCGCAGCCCTGGTGACTGGGTTCGCTCTACCCCGGGGATGCGGGGCGTGTTGTGGATGGGGTGGCCGGGGAGGGGGGGGGTGGACGCGGCGGCCGGGGGGGGGTGCTGGACCCTCCCAGAGGGCCCTGGTTGCCCAGGGGCAGGCGGGGACGCCGGCTGTGCCAGGACATCAGGCACGTGACCGGGCTGGAGGGGGTGTGGGAGCTGCTCTGCGTCTCCCTCCAGGGGCGCGAGGGCGGTGGGAGGCTGCAGCGTGGGGGGCGATGGGCCGGAGGGGCCGTCGGTGCCGTCAGTCCTCCCGCCCCAGTGACAGCGGCTTCCCTCCTGCCCCCAGATCCATCTGGTGGAGCTGCTGGTGGCCCACGGCGCTGACCTCAATGGCAAGTCAGTGCTGGACGAGACGCCCCTGGGTGAGTGCGGCTCTCCGGAGGCTGGAGGGAGAAGGGGGTGGGGCAGGGGAGGGTGAAGGCTGGGGGGCAGGGCAGGGGAGGCGGGATGCAGAGGGGTGAAGGCCGGGGGGTGGGGCAGGGGAGGCCGGAGACGGGATGCGGAGGGGCGAAGGCCGGGGGGAGGGAGGGCGGGGCAGGGGAGGGTGAAGGCTGGGGGGCAGGGCAGGGGAGGCGGGATCCGGAGGGGCGGAGGCCGGGGGGAGGGGAGGCCGGAGGCGGGATGTGGAGGGGCGGAGGCCGGGGGGAGGGAGGGCGGGGCAGGGGAGGGTGAAGGCTGGGGGGCAGGGCAGGGGAGGCGGGATCCGGAGGGGCGGAGGCCGGGGGGAGGGGAGGCCGGAGGCGGGATGTGGAGGGGCGGAGGCGGGGGGGAGGGAGGGCGGGGCAGGGGAGGCCGGAGGCGGGAGGCGGAGGCCGGGGGGAGGGAGGGCGGGGCAGGGGAGGCCGGAGGCGGGAGGCGGAGGCCGGGGGGAGGGAGGGCGGGGCAGGGGAGGCCGGATCCGGAGGGAGGGAGGCCAGGGGCAGGGGCTGCTGGGCGGTGACGGGAGCCGCATGGACTTTCACTCTCACATGCCGCGAGGTGCCTGGTCGTTTCTGTGTCTTCCTCCTCCGCCCCCCCGCCCCCGCCCCCGGCCGTGCGTGCTCGGACCTGCAGCCGCCTCCTGCCAGTCCCGCCGCGTCCTTACGCCTCCTGCCCTGCGCTCCCTTCGGGGTTCAGCACGGCCCTTCCCGCCCCCTCCTGCTGTGGCTTCCGGCCCCCCGGTGTTGGGCAGCCCAGCAGCGTGGCCTCCTGGGACCCGCGTGTCACGCAATGAGCCGTGCTGCCCAGACAGCGGCTGCGCGGTTCCTAGCCGGGGCGCCCTGCCGCACTAGCGCATGTCGGGGCAGGCGGTGGGGGCACATTCAGCCGAGGCAGAGGGGGCACGGGCAGGGTGGCCTCCGCTCTGGCTTGGTTTCCGTGGCTGGGATCACGGGCTGGGGAGAAGGGAGAGGTGTGACGCGGCTTGGGGGGCACTAGATCAGACATGGGGCGGGTGGACGACCACGGGGGCGGGTCTTTGCGGAGCGCCTCCCATCTGAAGAACCCTTCCCTCCTCTCCCCACCTCACCCCTTCTCTTTCCTGCCCCAGACCTTGCCCCCTGCTCTGGCATGCTGCCGTTTGCCCTGCTGGGGATGCCAGCTCCACGCTGTGCGTGGGGCGGTGGATGTCGGCGCGCAGGGGCCGAGAGCAGGGAGGGCAGAGCGGGTGCCTTGAGGGAGGCTGTGAGGAGCAGCGGGCAGGCGGTGGGGTGCGCAGATGCTGCGGCAGGGAGAGTGGCGGGGGTGTGGGAGCTGGGGCCGGAATGCCTGGGAAGGGGCACCGCGGATGATGGTGGCTGCGGTGGGATTGCAGAGCTGGTAGCAAGGGGGGGATACGGAGGGCTCCGGTGCCGCTGTGCATGGCCTGATAGCTGAGCTGTCCTGGGGCTGCTCTGCTCCCGAGCCGACGGCTGCTCCTCCCCTGTCCCTCCCCCGCGGGACCCTTGCAGACGTGTGCGGCGATGAGGAGGTCCGGGCCAAGCTGCTGGAGCTGAAGCACAAGCACGACGCCATCATGAAGTCTCACGACAAGCACAAGTCGCTGCTGCAGCGACGCACCTCCAGCGCCGGCAGCCGAGGGTAAGGCCGGGCAGGGCCTCCGCGGACAGCCGGCCTCCCTCGCGGGCCGGGGCGGGGCGGGGCGGGGCCCTCCTTCCCGGGGCCGGGCAGTCCTGGGGACCTCAGCAGAGCTTCCCGTCTAAGCTCCGACGCCCCTCCCAGTTAGGTGCCGACCTGCCCTCCCGCCCATCTGCACTTTGGTCCCTTCACACCCGGCCCTCAGCCAGGCTCCGACGTCCCCTCCCACCCGTCCGCGCTCCGGTCTCTTCGCACCGGGCCCTCAGCTAGGCTCCGACATCCCCTCCAACCCATCTGCGCTCTGGTCCCTCCGCACCCAACCCTCAGCCAGGCTCCGACGTCCCCTCCCACCCGTCCGCGCTCCGGTCTCTTCGCACCGGGCCCTCAGCTAGGCTCCGACATCCCCTCCAACCCATCTGCGCTCTGGTCCCTCCGCACCCAACCCTCAGCCAGGCTCCGACGTCCCCTCCCACCCGTCCGCGCTCCGGTCTCTTCGCACCGGGCCCTCAGCTAGGCTCCGACATCCCCTCCAACCCATCTGCGCTCTGGTCCCTCCGCACCCAACCCTCAGCTAGGCTCCGACGTCCCCTCCCACCCGTCCGCGCTCCGGTCTCTTCGCACCGGGCCCTCAGCTAGGCTCCGACATCCCCTCCCACCCATCCGCGCTCCGGTCTCTTCGCACCGGGCCCTCAGCTAGGCTCCGACATCCCCTCCGACCCATCCACGCTCCGGTCCCTCCGCACTGGGTCCTCAGCTAGGCTCCAACGTCCCCTCCCATCCATCCGCGCGCCGGTCCCTTTGCACCTGACCCTCAGCTAGGCTCCGACATCCCCTCCGACCCATCCACGCTCCGGTCCCTTCGCACCGGGCCCTCAGCTAGGCTCCGACGTCCCCTCCCACCCATCCACGCTCCGGTCCCTCCGCACTGGGCCCTCAGCTAGGCTCCGACGTCCCCTCCCATCCCTCCGCGTGCCGGTCCCTTTGCACCCGACCCCCAGCTAGGCTCCGACGTCCCCTCCCATCCATCCGCGCGCCGGTCCCTTTGCACCCGACCCCCAGCTAGACTCCGACGTCCCTCCCCACGCCCGGCGTTGTGCCCACACTGAACACGCGATGGCGCTCTGCTTCCCTGGGCAGCCAGGCCCTGTCCCCGCCGGCTTGGCACGCGCCAGCAAAGCTCCTGTTGTAAGTGGCTGCTTGAATCTCCCCCTTGCACCCGCTGCCCGTGGCTCGGAAGCTGTGCTCAGCCGTGGCCGCGTCTCGGGGCTCTGCCCTGACCCCACTGGGCAGCGCTTTGGGGAGGGGCGCAGCCCTGGCTCCGGCCGGCCCCGCCGCTGACCCGCCCTCGTTGGCCAGGAAGGTGGTGCGGCGGGCGAGCGTGACGGAGCGCACCAACCTGTACCGCAAGGAGCTCCAGAAGGAGGCCATCGTGTGGCAGCGGGCGGCGCCGCGGGAGGCCGAGGCTGAGCTGGAGGACGAGGACAAGCAAACGGATGCTGAGCTCCAGATGCACCTCTCTGTGAGTAGGAGCCTGGCACTGGGGGTCCCCCGTGTCTGCTTCCCCTCAGTGCTCTGCTGGAGCGAGCCCCCCCCGTCTGCTGCCCCCGGGCGCCCTGTCGGAGCGAGCCCCCCCCCGTCTGCTGCCCCCGGGCGCCCTGTCGGAGCGAGCCCCCCCCCGTCTGCTGCCCCCGGGCGCCCTGTCGGAGCGAGCCCCCCCCCCGTCTGCTGCCCCCGGGCGCCCTTTCGGAGCGAGCCCCCCCCGTCTGCTTCCCCCGGGAGCCCTGTCGGAGCGAGCCCCCCCCATCTGCTTCCCCTGGGCGCCCTGTCGGAGCGAGCCCCCCCCGTCTGCTTCCCCCGGGCGCCCTGTCGGAGCGAGCCCCCCCCGTCTGCTGCCCCCGGGCGCCCTGTCGGAGCGAGCCCCCCCTCGTCTGCTTTCCCCGGGCACCCTGTCGGAGCGAGCCCCCCCCGTCTGCTTCCCCCGGGAGCCCTGTCGGAGCGAGCCCCCCCCATCTGCTTCCCCTGGGCGCCCTGTCAGAGCGAGCCCCCCCCCCATCTGCTTCCCCCGGGCGCCCTGTCGGAGCGAGCCCCCCCCGTCTGCTGCCCCCGGGTGCCCTGTCGGAGAGAGCCCCCCCCGTCTGCTGCCCCCGGGCGCCCTGTCGGAGCGAGCCCCCCCTCGTCTGCTTTCCCCGGGCGCCCTGTCGGAGCGAGCCCCCCCCGTCTGCTGCCCCCGGGTGCCCTGTCGGAGAGAGCCCCCCCCGTCTGCTGCCCCCGGGCACCCTGTCGGAGCGAGCCCCCCCCGTCTGCTGCCCCCGGGTGCCCTGTCGGAGCGAGCCCCCCCCGTCTGCTGCCCCCGGGCGCCCTGTCGGAGCGAGCCCCCCCCGTCTGCTGCCCCCGGGCGCCCTGTCGGAGCGAGCCCCCCCTCGTCTGCTTTCCCCGGGCGCCCTGTCGGAGCGAGCCCCCCCCTCGTCTGCTTTCCCCGGGCACCCTGTCGGAGCGAGCCCCCCTCCCGTCTGCTTCCCCCGGGCGCCCTGTCGGAGCGAGCCCCCCCCCCGTCTGCTGCCCCCGGGCGCCCTGTCGGAGCGAGCCCCCCCCCCGTCTGCTGCCCCCGGGCGCCCTGTCGGAGCGAGCCCCCCCCCGTCTGCTGCCCCCGGGCGCCCTGTCGGAGCGAGCCCCCCCCCGTCTGCTTCCCCCGGGCGCCCTGTCGGAGCGAGCCCCCCCCGTCTGCTGCCCCCGGGCGCCCTGTCGGAGCGAGCCCCCCCCCGTCTGCTGCCCCCGGGCGCCCTGTCGGAGCGAGCCCCCCCCCGTCTGCTGCCCCCGGGCGCCCTGTCGGAGCGAGCCCCCCCCCGTCTGCTGCCCCCGGGCGCCCTGTTGGAGCGAGCCCCCCCTCGTCTGCTTTCCCCGGGCGCCCTGTCGGAGCGAGCCCCCCCCCGTCTGCTTCCCCCGGGCGCCCTGTCGGAGCGAACCCCCCCCCGTCTGCTTCCCCTCGGCGCCCTGTCGTAGCGAGCCCCCCCCGTCTGCTGCCCCCGGGCGCCCTGTCGGAGCGAGCCCCCCCCCCGTCTGCTTCCCCTCGGCGCCCTGTCGTAGCAAGCCTCTCCCTCCCTTCTGCTTCCCCTCGGCGCCCTGTCGTAGCAAGCCTCTCCCTCCCTTCTGCTTCCCCTCGGCGCCCTGTCGTAGCAAGCCTCTCCCTCCCTTCCCCCCTGTCTGCTTCCCCCGGGTGCCCTGTCGGAGTGGACCTCCCCCCCCCCCCGTCTGCTTCCCCCGGGCGCCTGTTGGAGCGAACCTCCCCCCCCGTCTGCTTCCCCTGGGCGCCTGTCGTAGCGAGCCCCCCCCCCTGTCTGCTTCCCCCGGGCACCTGTCGGAGCGAGCCCCCCCCCCCCCGTCTGCTTCCCCCGGGCGCTCTGTCGGAGCGAGCCCCCCCCCCGTCTGCTTCCCCCGGGCGCCCTGTCGGAGCGAGCCCCCCCCCCGTCTGCTTCCCCCGGGCACCTGTTGGAGCAAGGTGGCCGCATGGCGTGGCCCCGCCTGGCGCTGCCCGGGTCTGTCTCCTTCCCCTCGTGCCCAGTGCCAGGGAGAGCTGGGTGGGTTCCCCCTTCCCCACAGGCCCTGGAGAGCTCTGGGTGGAGCGGCAGGCTCCGGGGGAGCCCCGCCCAAGGCTGGGGGGTGCCCCACGGGGTCTGAATGGGGGATTTCTGGCCTAGTCCCACATCCTGCCCCCCGCCAGCCTCCCTCCTTCCGTCTCAGCGGCTGTGGTGCCCGGCGCGGGGGCTGAGCTGCTGCCTCCTTCCCCCGAGCAGGGCACCGAGGCGGACGTGGCAGGCCCCGGGGCCGTGGCGGGGGACGAGCCTCAGAACCCGGGGCCGGCCCAGAGAAACGGGACCGTGGGCTCCTCCGCCCCCTCCAAGCACCTGTACTCCAAGAGGCTGGACCGCAGCGTCTCCTACCAGCTGGGCACCCCGGAGGAGCTGGCGGCCGACCTGTGCCGGGAGAAGTTCCACCACACGCTCGCGGACCTCAAGCGCCAGCGGGCGGCCGCCAAGCTCCAGCGCCACCACCCCGAGGGCTTCCCCCCCGCTGAGGGCCAGGGCCCGGCCGCGCCGCCGCCCGCGGGGCAGAACTCGGGGCGCTACGCGGGCGCCAGCGCGGAGCCGCCCCTGCTGAGGCTCACGGCCCCGCCCGAGGAGCCCCCGGCCGAGAAGAAGCGCTGCTGCCGGCTCATGTGAGGCGTCGGCCAGAGGACGTTCCCGGGGCCTGGCCCCCCGCGGGCGGGGGCTGGAGCCGGCTTCCCTCCCGCGCCACGTCCAGGCTCCAGATGCCGACCGGAGGCGGGGCCCCAGGAGCCCCTCGGGGCTGCACCGACGGAAGGGGAAAGCGCTGGCCTTCCGGGGCGGGACCCGGCTCCAGAGCCCCCGCCCTGCCCGGGTCGGCCTGGCGAGCGCTGCATGGTGGGCCCGCCGCTGCGTGTTGCTGCGCTGGGCCCCGGGAGGGGCGGCCTCCAGGAAGGACGGGGAGGAGCCCCCGACCCTGCCTGTCCCTGAGCGCAGAGGGCTGCAGCGTGGGGAGAAGGTCTCCAGGCCCCGTGGCCCGGCCAGGCCTGCTCTGCGCACAGACTGTCCTGGTGCCCCCACCGTGTGGCACACGGGATTTCCTGCACCCCCGGCCATCATGCCAGGGTGCCCTCTGCCCTCCCCCATCACGCCAGGGTGCCCTGTGCCCTCCCCCATCATGCCAGGGTGCCCTGTGCCCCTACCCCCATCACGCCAGGGTGCCCTGTGCCCTCCCCCATCACGCCAGGGTGCCCTGTGCCCCTCCCCCCATCACGCCAGGGTGCCCTGTGCCCCTCCCCCCATCACGCCCGGGTGCCCTGTGCCCCTCCCCCCATCACGCCCGGGTGCCCTGTGCCCCTCCCCCCATCACGCCCGGGTGCCCTCCCCCATCACGCCAGGGTGCGCTGTGCCCTCCCACATCACGCCAGGGTGCCCTGTGCCCCTCCCCCCATCACGCCAGGGTGCCCTGTGCCCTCCCACATCACGCCAGGGTGCCCTGTGCCCCTCCCCCCATCACGCCAGGGTGCCCTCCCCCCATCACGCCAGGGTGCCCTCCCCCCATCACGCCAGGGTGCCCTGTGCCCCTCCCCCCATCACGCCAGGGTGCCCTGTGCCCCTCCCCCCATCACGCCAGGGTGCCCTCCCCCATCACGCCAGGGTGCCCTGTGCCCTTCACCCCATCACGCCAGGGTGCCCTCCCCCATCACGCCAGGGTGCCCTGTGCCCTCCCCCCATCACGCCAGGGTGCCCTGTGCCCTCCCCCCATCACGCCAGGGTGCCCTCCCCCATCACGCCAGGGTGCCCTGTGCCCCTCCCCCATCACGCCAGGGTGCCCTGTGCCCCTCCTCCCATCACGCCAGGGTGCCCTGTGCCCCTCCCCCCATCACGCCAGGGTGCCCTGTGCCCCTCCCCCCATCACGCCAGGGTGCCCTGTGCCCTCCCCCCATCACGCCAGGGTGCCCTGTGCCCTCCCCCCATCACGCCAGGGTGCCCTCTGCCCTCCCCCCATCACGCCAGGGTGCCCTGTGCCCTCCCCCCATCACGCCAGGGTGCCCTCCCCCATCACGCCAGGGTGCCCTGTGCCCTCCCCCCATCACGCCAGGGTGCCCTGTGCCCTCCCCCCATCACGCCAGGGTGCCCTCCCCCATCACGCCAGGGTGCCCTGTGCCCCTCCCCCATCACGCCAGGGTGCCCTGTGCCCCTCCTCCCATCATGCCAGGGTGCCCTGTGCCCCTCCCCCCATCACGCCAGGGTGCCCTGTGCCCCTCCCCCATCACGCCAGGGTGCCCTGTGCCCTCCCCCATCACGCCAGGGTGCCCTGTGCCCCTCCCCCCATCACGCCAGGGTGCCCTGTGCCCCTCCACCCACACCAGCCATCATGCCCTTACCCCGGCCATCTCGCCTTGGTGCCTTGTGCCCTCCCCCGCCCCCCTGGAACACCTGCGGGGTGCCCCCAGCCCCTCCTCAGCTCCTGCCCTCAGCAGTGAAACCCTTCCAGCAGAGCCCCGCACCGCAGGGCCGAGCAACCCGGGGCCTGGTCAAGCGCAGGGCAGCCCCAGGCAGGGCTGGGAGCTGGTTTCTGGGCCCTCAGCCCGGTGGGGCCTTGGCCACGTGCTAGCACCTCCCCATCCCCCACCCTCCACGGAGCCGGCCCCTCCCTGGGGGGGGCCACGTGGCGCCGGGTGGGCCCAGTGAAGGCCCCTTGGCCGGCTGGGAGCTGCGCTCGGTCCCTGTCTCCGAGGGGCTGGGTGGGGTGGTGCCAGGGCCCTTGGCCTCTGTGTCCCCCGCCTGCCACGCTCCTGCTGCGGCGCCGGCTGTGCCAACGGAGCGGCAGGAGGAGGGGCTGGGAGCCCCCATTGCCTGCGTTCCAGCCGCCGCAAGGCGCTCGCTCGCCCCCCGTGCTCCGTTGGCTCCATCCCGTGGGCAGCCAGCCATGGCTGTTCAAACCCGGGTGCAGGGCCGCCCCGCAGGGCCGGAGCCACATCACTGGCTGGCCACCCTAGCGAGGAGCAGGGGCACAGAGCCCGGGGGCGGGGGGTGCTGCCCACCGGCGGGGGGGGGGGGAAAACACCTTCGCCCCCCAAATCCACTGGGGACCCTCCAGCTTCAGGGGAGCAGCGCTAGGCTGAGCGCGTACTGGTGCGGCGAGCTCCTGGCCCCCAGGGAGTGCAGCCGGGGGCTCTGGGCCGGTTTGAGCGGCGCGCTCTGTTCTGGGCCACCCGGTGTGAGTCGGCGAGGCGCCCTGCAGCGCCGGGGCGGGGTGGAGGCTCCGCTTTTCTACGGCTCACGGGCCTGCTTTGTCGGCCCATCGCCTGCTTCCTTTCCACAATAAACCAGCATTGGACAGTGCGAGCCCCTGGAGAAACCGTGTCCCCCTCCCTGGACACGGGCGCTGCAAGGGGGCTGGGGTGAGCCCTGCCATGCCAGAGCAGTGTGTGTCTGCCAGGGGCATGGCCCCCCGCCCCCTCACCTCATCAAGGGCCACGCGCCCTGGTGGTGCTCAATGGGCAGAGGCAGCCCAAACAGCCAACCGGCAGGAATCGTTAGGAAAGGCATCGAGAACACGACAGCATCTTTCATTGCCTCTGTACAACCATGGGACGCCCCCAGCTTGAGCGCTGCGTACAGACGTGGTCACCTCATCTCCAAAAAGGTAGATTGGCACTGGAAAAGGTTCAGGAAAGGGCGACAAAAATGAGGAGGGTTTGGAACGGCTGCCGTGTGAAGAGAGATTAGAAAGACTTGGACGTTTCAGCTTAGAAAAGAGGAGACTGAGGGGGGGATAGGATAGAGGTCTATGAAATCTGACTTGTGAACCAGAACAGCCAATAAGGAAAAGTTAATCACTTGCTCCCAGAACCTAAGAACGAGGGGGTCACCGAATGAAATGAACAGGCAGCAGGTTTCAAACAAACAGGAGGAAGTTTTTCTTCACACAATGCACAGTCAATCTGTGGAACTCCTCGCCAGAGGGTGTTGTAAAGACAGGACTTCAATAGGATTAAAAAAACCCAACTAGATAAATTCATGGAGGTTAGGCCCAGCCAATGCGCTTTTTTTTTTTTTTTTTTTTTTTTTTTTGGTAAGAAAAAAGGTGCCGATACTCTGGGGCTAATTTGTTGAGCCAAAAACCACTGGGGGCTGATATGTGGTCGTGGCCCCTTTAAGAGCTGCAGGGCCATGCTGGGAGCTGGGAAAGAAAAGGACGCACGTCAGCTGAGCTGCCCCAGGAAAAGCGGGGCCGTTCTGTGCCGGGGGAATCCCATTCCCTTTGTGGGAGCTGGGAAAACAGGTGACGGACGCCGTTCTGGGCAGGACCACCCCAAAGAAAGCGCTGGGCCCACCGCTGGCTGTTAGCCAGGAGGGGGTAGGAAGCGGAATGGGCGCCGGGAGGGATCACTTAAGAACACAAGAGCGGCCAGGTGGGGTCAGACCAAAGGCCCATCCAGCCCAGTGTCCTGTCTGCCCACAGTGGCCAGCGCCAGGTGCCCCAGAGGGAGGGGACACAACAAGCAATCCTCACGTGATCCCTGCCCCCTCACCCACCTCCAGGGAAACCGAGGCCGGGGACACCAATTCTACCCATCCTGGCTAACGGCTGGTGATGGACCTCACCTCCATGAATCTATCTAGCTCTTTTTTGAAGCCTGCTAAAATTGTAGCCTTCACCACTGTGACAGCGCATTGGGGGTCCCCCGTCTCCTGCACCCCGAATTGGCTCTGTGATCGGGGCAGCGATGGAGCTGAAGTTGGGCACAAACCTCCGGTAGTACCCCGCCATCCCAATGAAAGCCTGGACCTGCTTCTTGGTCTGGGGCACAGGCCAGTCCCGGATGGCTCCCACTTTGGCCGGCTCTGGCTTCAAGCAGCCGCTCCCCACCTTATGGCCCAGGTAGGACACTTCGGCCATTCCAACCTTGCACTTCCCAGCCTTTACGGTCAGCCCGGCCTCCCTCAGCCGATCCAGTACCTGGCTGACCTGGGCCACGTGGTCCTCCCAGGACTGGCTGAAGACGCAGATGTCATCGATGTACGCTAGGGCACAGTTCTCCATTCCCCGCAGCAGCTGGTCCACCAGGCGCTGGAAGGTGGCCGGCGCCCCTTTGAGGCCAAAGGGCAGGACCAGGAACTCAGAGCCCCAGCGGCATGATGAAAGCCGATTTCAGTCTGGCCTCCTGGTCTAGCAGCACCTGCCAGTAGCCCTTGGTGAGGTCCAGGGTGGTGAGATAGCGAGCTCCCCCCAGCTTGTCCAGGAGCTCGTCGGGCCTTGGCATTGGATAGGTGTCGGACACCATGATGGTGTTGAGGTTCTGGTAGTCCACGCAGAACCAGATCGACCCGTCCTCCTTGGGGACCAGCACCATGGGAGAGGCCCAGGGGCTGGAGGACGGCTGGATCACCCCCAGGGCCAACATGTCCTGGACCTCTCTCTCCTGGTCCTGGGCTGTTTTCCCCGTGACTCTGAATGGGGAGCAGCGCACCGGGGGGTGAGTGCCCGTCTGCACCCGGTGGACAGCCAGGTTGGTGAGACCCGGCTTGTTGGAGAACAGCTGCTGGTGGGAGCGCAGCACCTCCCGGATCTCGGCCTGCTGGGCCGGGGTGAGCTGGTCCGAGAGGGAAATTGACTCCAGCGAAGAGTCCTCTCCGGTCCCAGGGAACAGGCCCACCAGGGGATCCTCCCCCTGCTCCTCCCAGGGCTTACACACGGCCAGCACCAAGTTCTCCCTGTCCCAGTACGGCTTCATCATGTTAACATGATATACCCGCTGGCCGCGCGTCCGGCCCGTCAGCTCCACCACGTAGTTCACCTCGTTCAGCTGCTTAACCACCTTGAAGGGGCCGTCCCAGGCGGCTTGCAGCTTGTTCTTCCGCACGGGGATCAGGACCATCACCTGGTCCCCGGTAGCGTAGGCGCGGGCCCGTGCATTGCGGTCGTACCAGACCTTCTGCTTCCTCTGGGCCCTGCTCAGGTTCTCTGGCCAGGCCCATGAGCTCGGCAAGTCTTTCCCGGAATGTCAGGGCGTATTCCACGACCGGCTCACCTTCCGGGGAGACCTTCCCCTCCCACTCGTCTTTCAGTAAGTCCAGGGGGCCCCTCACTCGCCTCCCATATAACAGCTCGAACGGCGAGAACCCCGTGGACTCCTGGGGCACTTCCCTGTATGCAAACAGCAAGTGGGGTAGGTACTTGTCCCAGTCCTGCGGGTGTTTGTGCATAAAGGTCCGTAGCATCTGCTTCAGAGTCCCATTGAACCTCTCCACCAGCCCGTTGGTCTGGGGGTGATACGCCGAGGCCCAGGTGTGTTGCACCCCACTCTTCTCCCACAAGCACCGGAGCAGGGCCGACATGAAGTTGGATCCCTGGTCCGTGAGGACCTCCTGGGGAAACCCCACCCTGCTGAAAATGGTCAGCAGTGCGTCTGCCACCGTGTCTGCCTCGATGGAGGGCAGGGCCGCGGCCTCGGGGTAGCGGGTGGCGAAGTCCACCACCACCAGGGTGTATTTCTTCCCTGTCCGGGTCGCTCTGCTGAAGGGCCCCACAATATCCATCGCCACCTTCTGGAAAGGCTCCTCTATGATGGGCAGGGGTCTCAATGCAGCTTTCCTCCTGTCTTGGGCCTTCCCCACCCGTTGGCAGGAGTCGCAGGACCGGCAGTACCGCTGGACAGCTGCAAACATCCCCGGCCAATAGAAGTTTTGGAGCAGCCTCAGCCGCGTGCGCCGGATCCCCTGGTGTCCCGAGAACGGGATGTCATGGGCCAGGTGTAGCACCTTGCGGCGATACCTTTGGGGAACCACCAGCTGCCGCTGGAGCCCCCACTTCCCTACCGTCCCGGGGGAAAGCCATTCCCGGTACAGAAATCCCCTCTCCCACCGGAACTTCTCCTGGCAATCTCCTCCTAGGGATTGAGCGGCACCCAGGTCAGCCCGGTCCCTCAGGGCCTGCAAGGAGGGATCCGCTCGCACCTCCGCCTGGAATTCAGCGGCTGGGGCTGGGACAGGGCCGTGGTTCCCCCCACTGCCTAGGTCCAACTCTAGGTCGGCTGGGACGGGGCCCTGGGCCCCCTGTTGGGGAACCTCCTCGAGTTCCGGGCCGCCAGCCCCTCGCTTGCTCTGGCTACGGGTGGTGACCAGCGTCCTGTGGGGTCCGTCTGGCCACTCCTCTAGGTCACTCCCCATCAGCACGTCGGTGGGCAAGTGCGGATGCACCACCACTTCCTTGGGGCCCTCCTTGGCCTCCCATTTCAGATGCACCCTGGCTACGGGTACCTCAAAGGGGGTGCCGCCTATGCCCCTCAGTGTCAGCTGAGTGTCGGGTAGCATACGGTCTGGGGCCACTATGTCGGGCCGGGCCAGCGTCACCTCCGCCCCCGTGTCCCAGAAACCCGTCACCTTCCTGCCATCCACCTCCAGGGGTACGAGGCAGTCCCTCCGTAGGGGCCGCCCCGCCCCCACCCGGCGCACGGATAAATCTGTCTCCCGAGGGTCAGACCTCCCAGGGGAGGTGCACTGAGCATCCTTCCCCCCTCCCCGAGCGGAGGTTTGCCAGCCAGCCCCTGCCTCTGGGGCAGCCTGCCCTTCCTCCCGCCCCAGCCAGTTAACCCTGGAAAGTCCCCGGTCATGGGACCTGTTCTTGCGCCTGGTGCATTGAGCCCTCTTGTGGCCTCGTTGCTCACAGCGATGGCAAGTTAGGTTCTGTGGGCCCATTCAGGTCGGCTCTGCCCAGGCCCTGGCTGGTTTTCTGGGGTATCGATGACTGGTCCTGGTCCCTGGGGCTCGCCTCGGAGGTGTCTCTCTCCGTTGCTCAGCCGAGATCCGGTCTCTGCGCAATTCTCTTTCTCTCCGGGACTCCCGTTCACACCCGCACCGGCTCGCCGTGAACTCATCCGCCAGTCTCCCGGCCTCCTGGGGGTTCTCTGGTCTCCGGTCCTTGAGCCACAGCCTCAGTTTGGGTGGGCATGCTTCATAGAACTGCTCCATCATGACCAGCTGGAGTAGCTCCCCTGCGGTCTGGGCTCCGACTCCAGACACCCACTTGCGGCAGTATTGTGCCAGGCGGGAGGCCAGGTCCACATAGGTCTCCCGTGGCCCTTTCTGTACCCCCCGGAACCTCTTCCTGTACATCTCGGGGGTCAGCCTGAACTTGTGCAGCAGGGCCTCCTTGACTCGGTTGTAATCCCCTGGCTGTAGGTCCTCCAGCTGACTGAGCACTCCGGCCGCCTCCTGGTTCAGTGCGGGGATGAGCTCCTGCAGCCAGTCAGCTGGGGGGACCCGCTGCAGTCCACAGGCCCTCTCAAAGGAGCTGAGGAACCCGTCTATGTCGCCCACGTCCTTCAATTGGGCCACCACGAGCCTCTCCAAGCATCTGGCAGCCCCGGGACCCTGGGGCCCATCCACTCTTGGCGCAGCTGGGGCCCTGCCGGTTCTCTGCTCTGCCATGGCCAACTCATGCTGCCGCTGCCTCTCTCGATCTTGGCGATCCCTTTCTCGGTCCTGGCGGTCCCTCTCTCGATCTTGGCGCTCCTTCTCTTGGTCCTGTACTTCCAATTCCTTCATCCGCAGCTGGATCTCCAGCCGCTGCAGCTCCGCTGGGCTGGTCCCTGCCCTAGATGGGCTACGGCTTGCAGGCCTCCCGGGAGACGCTGTCTCATCTCTCCGGTGGGTTCCAGCACTCCTCCCCCTCTCTGAGCCTGACACACTCTCAGGGGGGGTCTGGCTGCTTCCCCTAGGGACAAGATCCTGGCCCTGTGGCTGGTCATTCTCTTCCAGCTGGGCAATCAGCTGGGCCTTGGTTGCTTTCCGCACAGGCAAGCCCCTCTCTCTGCACAGCTCCACCAGCTCTGCCTTCAAGAGTCGGGCGGAGGCCATCTGCCCGCTGGTCCCCTCGGTGCAGACTCACCAGTCTAGTGCTGCAGCGCCCCACGATTCCCAGAACCGCTTCGCTCTGTCTCCAGCATGCTTGGCTCCAGGGCTCTTGCTTCTACTGCGCCTTGTCGCTCACCGCTGGGAGCTCCATCCACGGGGTGCAGTGCATCCCACTTCTGACACCAGTGTGACGGCACGTTGGGGGTTCCCCGTCTCCTGCACCCTGAAATGGCACGAACAGACTGCACCAGCCGGTGGAATAGAGGAAGTTTATTGCCTCTCCAGGATACAGCACAGCACAGATGGAATCTGGTCACAGAGCTGGGCTAGGATGCCTCAGGCCCCCTTGAGATGGGGGAGACTGGGCCCCTAAACTCCAGCCCCTTTCCCTAGGCTGTCTCCTCCATGCTCCCAGACAGCAACTAACCCACACTCTTCCAGCCCTGCCCCCCAGCCAGGGCAGTATTCCCCCTTCCTTTGTTCCTCTCCATGGGGGGTGTCTGGTTCAACAGGTTTGGCGTCACCTTTGCATAGTGAGGTTTTCCCTGCTGGGTCTTGCTCCAGACAGCAGGGGTCACCACAGCCCAGCAAGTCACGTCCTCTGGCAGGGAGTTCTGCAGGTTGTGTGTGGCGTGAAGAAAACCGTCCTCTTGTTTCTTTTAAACCTGCTGCCTATTCATGTCATTTGGTGACCCCTAGTTCTTATATTGTGGGAATAAGTTGTGATGGTGCATTGGGAACCTCCGACCCTGCACCCCCCCCCCCCCCCCCCCGGCCGCAGCAAGATGTAACTCTGCCAGCCTGTAGACTAGAGAGGGGTTATTGCTTCTCCGAGATACAGCACGGCCTGGGTTCAATGGAATAAGCAACAGACAGCCTTAGACCCCTTGGAGCAGGGGTACACAGGCCTCTGACCCCCCCAGTATCTGATTGGTCCCTTCTCTTCCTGTTTGCCCAGCCAAGCCTGCCCAGCTCCCAGGCTCTGCCCCCAGCCAGGTGACCGTCTCCACCTCCCTTCCTTTCTCTCTCCCCCGGGAAGAGCCTAGTTCTCTGCTCAGGCTGGGACTGGGTGTCTGGGTCAATCCACACGTGTGGGAGTCGGACTGGCACATCCCATCCAGGCGGGGACAGTGGGTTACAGAGCAGACGCCCCCACTACGGCACATAAGTAACTTCCTTGTTCATGTGATGATTCCCTGTTCTGTTCGTTCTCCCGGGGGCACCTGGCATTGGCCACTGTCGGCCACTGGGCCTTTGGTCTGGCCCCGCCTGGCCGCTCGGATGCTCTTGTGTGCTCTCATTGGCAGCCAGATGCAGGGGGGTCCTGGCAGCCTTTGGTCTGGCCCCGCCTGGCTGCTCGGATGCTCTCGTGTGCTCTCATTGGCAGACGCAGGGGGGTCCTGGCAGCCTTTGGTCTGGCCCCGCCTGGGTGCTCGGATGCTCTCGTGTGCTCTCATTGGCAGTCAGACGCAGGGGGGTCCTGGCAGCCTTTGGTCTGGCCCCGCCTGGCCGCTCGGATGCTCTCGTGTGCTCTCATTGGCAGTCAGATGCAGGGGGGTCCTGGCAGCCTTTGGTCTGGCCCCGCCTGGCCGCTCGGATGCTCTCGTGTGCTCTCATTGGCAGCCAGACGCAGGGGGGTCCTGGCAGCCTTTGGTCTGGCCCCGCCTGGCTGCTCGGATGCTCTCGTGTACTTTCATTGGCAGTCAGACGCAGGGGGGTCCTGGCAGCCTTTGGTCTGGCCCCGCCTGGCTGCTCGGATGCTCTCGTGTGCTCTCACTGGCAGCCAGACGCAGGGGGGTCCTGGCAGCCTTTGGTCTGGCCCCGCCTGGGTGCTCGGATGCTCTCGTGTGCTCTCACTGGCAGCCAGACGCAGGGGGGTCCTGGCAGCCCTCTGTGGGGGCACAAAAACTCCCCAATCCTGCTCCTGTCTCTGGGAGGCTGGGTGCCTGGGCTCTGGCCTGGCTGTTCCCAGGCATGGGGGCTGGGGCAGGGAGCGCGCTGCTAACGAGATGCTCTGTGGGAATCCTCGTTAGAGGAAGGAAGGGCCCAGTGGCCCCATCAGGGCATGGAGCCAGGGCCTGGGGCTCTCCATGGAGCCTTCTCTGCGTGTTCCCAGCCCTGGGAGGCACCGCTGGGCGCTAGGATGTGAGCTGGCAGGCGCCGATTGGGGGCCCCTGTGCCTCCCTCCCCATTCCGGGGCGAGGGCTCATGCCAGTTGCCTCTTGTCCCTCTCCCCACCCTGGCCACACTGGCTTGCAGGGGTCTTTTGGCTCCATGGCGAGGTGCAGCGCGTCGGCCGGGCTAAGGCTTGGCTGCAACCCCGCGAGTGCAGGCGGAGATGGACGTGCCGACTTGCCCTGTGCATGGAGCTGCTGTGTTGGGCACAAGGGGCATCCTGGAGCAGGGAAGCTGCGGGTCCGCAGGCGGGTGCGCAAGGGAGGAGGGAGCAGTAAAACCGGACGCACCGCAGACCCCGGGGCTGCGTCTAGACTGGCCAGTTTTTCTGCAAAAGGAGCTGCTTTTCTGGAAAAACTTGCCAGCTGCCTACACTGGCCGCTTGAATTTGCACAAGAACAGTGACGCTCTCGTGTAAGATTGTCAGTGTTCTTGTGCAAATACTGTGTGCTCCCGTTCGGGGAAAAGCCCTCTTGTGCAAATGCTCTTGTGCAAGAGGGCCAGTGTAGACAGCTGAAAAGTGTTTTGCACAAAAAAGCCCCAATGGTGAAAATGGCGATCAGGGCTTTTTTGCGCAAAAGCGCATCTAGATTGGCACGGACGCTTTTCTGCAAAAAGTGCTTTTGTGCAAAAGTGTCTGTGCCAATCTAGACACTCTTTTCCGCAAATGCTTTTAACGGGAAAACTTTTCCGTTAAAAGCATTTGTGGAAAATCCTGCCAGTCTAGGCGCAGCCCGTGTGTCTAGCAACAGAAGAGCAAGGGCCTGGCTCCCCGGTGCCTTTCTAATGCCCTGAGGGCAGGCCTGCCCCACCTCCCCGCCTTCGGAAAGTGAGAAAGCACAAGATGGGCCGTGTGTGTGTGTGTGTGTGTGTGTGTGTGTGTGTGTGTGTGTGAAATAGCGCTGGGTGTGTGTGTGGGGGGGAGAATAGCATTGATTGTGTGTGGGGGGGAATAATGCTGAGTGTGGGGGGGGATAGCACTGATTGGGTGTGTGTGTTTGTGGCAGGGGGAATAGCGCTGGGGTGTGTGTGGGGGGGAATAGCACTGGGGTGTGTGTGTGGGGGGGGAATAGCACTGTGTGTGGGGGGAATAGTGCTGGGGTGTGTGTGGGGGGGGAATAGCGCTGGGGGGTGTGTGTGGGGGGAATAGTGCTGGGGGGTGTGTGTGGGGGGAATAGCGCTGGGGGTGTGTGTGGGGGGGGAATAGCGCTGAGGGGTGTGTGTGTGTGGGGAATAGCGCTGGGGTGTGTGTGGGGGGGGAATAGCGCTGGGTTGTGTGTGGGGGGGAGGAATAGCGCTGGGGTGTGTGTGTGTGGGGGGAATAGCACTGGGGTGTGTGTGTGGGGGGAATAGCGCTGGGTTGTGTGTGTGTGGGGGGGGAATAGCGCTGGGGTGTGTGTGTGTGGGGGGAATAGCGCTGGGGTGTGTGTGTGGGGGGGAATAGCGCTGGGGGTGTGTGTGTGTGGGGAATAGTGCTGGGGTGTGTGTGGGGGAATAGCACGGGTGTGTGTGTGGGGGGGGGAATAGCGCTGGGGGGTGTGTGTGTGGGTGGGGAATAGCGCTGGGGTGTGTGTGTGTGGGGAATAGCGCTGGGGTGTGTGTGTGTGGGGAATAGCGCTGGGGTGTGTGTGGGGGAAATAGCGCTGGGGTGTGTGTGGGGGGAATAGCACTGGGGTGTGTGTGGGGGGGGGGAATAGCGCTGGGGTGTGTGTGTGTGTGTGTGTGGGGAATAGCGCTGGGGTGTGTGTGTGTGTGTGGGGAATAGCGCTGGGGTGTGTGTGGGGGGAATAGCACTGGGGTGTGTGGGGGGGGATAGCCTGGGGTGTGGGTGTGTGTGGGGGGAATAGCGCTGCGGGGTGTGTGGGGGGGAATAGCGCTGGGGGGGGTGTGTGGGGGGGAATAGCACTGGGGTGTGTGTGTGTGTGTGTGTGTGTGTGGGGAATAGCGCTGGGGTGTGTGTGTGTGTGGGGGGAATAGCGCTGGGGTGTGTGTGGGGGGAATAGCGCTGGGGTGTGTGGGGGGGATAGCCTGGGGTGTGTGTGTGGGGGGGGGAATAGCACTGGGGTGTGTGTGGGGGGGAATAGCGCTGGGGGTGTGTGTGTGGGGGGAATAGCGCTGGGGGGTGTGTGGGGGGAATAGCACTGGGGGGGGTGTGGGGGGATAGCGCTGGGGTGTGTGGGGGGGAATAGCGCTGTGGGGGGTGGGAATAGCACTGTGTGTGGGGGGGAATAGCACTGGGGTGTGTGGGGGGGATAGCGCTGGGGTGTGTGTGGGGGGAATAGCACTGGGGTGTGTGTGGGGAATAGTGCTGGGGTGTGTGTGGGGGGAATAGCACTGGGGTGTGTGTGGGGAATAGTGCTGGGGTGTGTGTGGGGGGAATAGCACTGGGGTGTGTGTGGGGAATAGCGCTGGGGTGGGTTTGTGGGGGGGATAGCGCTGGGGTGTGTGTGTGGGGGGGAATAGCACTGGTGTGTGGCAGGGGGAATAGCGCTGGGGTGTGTGTGGGGGAATAGCACTGGGGTGTGTGTGTGGGGGGGAATAGCACTGTGTGTGAGGGGAATAGCGCTGGGGGGTGTGTGTGGGGGGGATAGCGCTGGGGTGTGTGTGTGGGGGAATAGCACTGGGGTGTGTGGGGGGAATAGCGCTGGGGTGCGTGTGCGGGGGAATAGCGCTGGGGTGTGTGTGGGGAATAGCACTGGGGTGTGTGGGGGGGATAGCGCTGGGGTGTGTGTGTGGGGGGGAATAGCACTGGTGTGTGGCAGGGGGAATAGCGCTGGGGTGTGTGTGGGGGAATAGCACTGGGGTGTGTGTGGGGGGGGGAATAGCACTGTGTGTGAGGGGAATAGCGCTGGGGGGTGTGTGTGGGGGGGATAGCGCTGGGGTGTGTGTGTGGGGGAATAGCACTGGGGTGTGTGGGGGGAATAGCGCTGGGGTGCGTGTGCGGGGGAATAGCGCTGGGGTGTGTGTGGGGAATAGCACTGGGGTGTGTGGGGGGGATAGCACTGGGGTGTGTGTGGGGAATAGTGCTGGGGTGTGTGTGGGGGGAATAGCACTGGGGTGTGTGGGGGGAATAGCACTGGGGTGTGTGTGTGGGGGAATAGCACTGGGGTGTGTGTGGGGGGAATAGCACTGGGGTGTGTGTGGGGAATAGTGCTGGGGTGTGTGTGGGGGAATAGCACTGGGGTGTGTGTGGGGGGGATAGCACTGGGGTGTGTGGGGGGGATAGCACTGGGGTGTGTGTGTGGGGGGGAATAGCACTGGGGTGTGTGGGGGGGATAGCGCTGGGGTGTGTGTGGGGGGAATAGCACTGGTGTGTGGCAGGGGGAATAGCGCTGGGGTGTGTGTGTGGGGGGGAATAGCGCTGGGGGGTGTGTGTGGGGGGGATAGCGCTGGGGGGGGTGTCAGGGCTGTTCCCCACTCTGGCGCTCAGAGTGCAGAAGACGGGGGCCTGCAGCGAGCTCAGCCCTTCACCTCAACAGCCACTGGTTGCCAAAAGCACCCCCCATTCCCAGGACGCAGATTTGGGGGGATTTGCTGCCCCCATCCAGTGCTTTTTATCTCTGAACCGGGGTGAACTCTTGAACCCACCCCCAGGGCGCCCCAAAGAGCTTGAGGAAGACGAGCTGCAGGCGGGGAGCTGACCCCTCAGGCAGGGCCTGCAGCCCCACAGCCGGACCTGCCAGGACACAGTCAAGCCCTCACCTTCCAAGGGGAGTTTTATTACAGATCAGCTGGAGCCAGCAGCCTGGGTCGCGCGATGCACAGAGCAACCGCGGGGACCAAACCACCGGGGACAGGCTCGGCACAAAGCCTGGGTGGGACACGGGCGGGGCGGCCCCGCGTCACGGAGCGGCTCAGACGGCCCAGAAACGGAGCCTTCCCCCAGTGCGAGCGGGTTCCCGTTCCCCGGGCCTCGCGCCTAGTTTGCTCTTTGCTCAGTGCGCTCCCCTGCCCTGAATTCCGGGGGGGGGGGGAGTTCTCCCTGGGGGTCAATCGCTCTGGGTCTGGGGGGGTCAATCGCTCTGGGTCTGGGGGGTCAATCGCTCTGTGTCTGGGGGGTCAATCGCTCTCTGTCTGGGGGTCAATCGCTCTGGGTCTGGGGGGTCAATCGCTCTCTGTCTGGGGGTCAATCGCTCTGGGTCTGGGGGTCAATCGCTCTCTGTCTGGGGGTCAATCGCTCTGGGTCTGGGGGTCAATCGCTCTGTGTCAACTCCTGGTTTCTCTCCCACAAAGAGAGCAGGCGGGACCTGCACCGGGGTCACATTTCAACCCCCCTATACCACTGCTTCTGCCCCCGAGTTAACCCCTTAGCCACGGGGTGCTGCTCAGCGCTCCTGTCTGTTACAGGGTGGAATAGCGCCGGGGGGGGGGGAGAGTAATGCCGGAGGCCGGGGTGTGTGTGTGTGTGTGGAATAGCACCGAAGGCCCGGGTGTGTGTGTGTGTGTGGGGGGGGAATAGCGCCAGAGGCCCAGGGTGTGTGTGTGGGGGGGGGAATAGCACCGGAGGCCCAGGGTGTGTGTGTGTGTGGGGGGGGAATAGCGCCGGAGGCCCAGGGTGTGTGTGTGTGGGGGGGGGGAATAGCGCCGGAGGCCCAGGGTGTGTGTGTGGGGGGGGGGAATAGCGCCGGAGGCCCAGGGTGTGTGTGTGGGGGGGCGGAATAGCGCCGGAGGCCCAGGGTGTGTGTGTGTGGGGGGGGGGAATAGCGCCGGAGGCCCAGGGTGTGTGTGGGGGGGGGCGGAATAGCGCCGGAGGCCCAGGGTGTGTGTGTGGGGGGGCGGAATAGCGCCGGAGGCCCAGGGTGTGTGTGTGTTGGGGGGGGAATAGCGCCGGAGGCCCAGGGTGTGTGTGTGGGGGGGCGGAATAGCGCCGGAGGCCCAGGGTGTGTGTGTGGGGGGGGGAATAGTGCCGGAGGCCCAGGGTGTGTGTGTGGAATAGTGCCGGAGGCCTGTGTGTGTGTGTGTGGGGGGGGCATAGCGCCGGAGGCCTGTGTGTGTGTGTGTGGGGGGGGGAATAGCGCCGGAGGCCCAGGGTGTGTGTGTGGAATAGTGCCGGAGGCCTGTGTGTGTGTGTGTGGGGGGGAATAGCGCCGGAGGCCTGTGTGTGTGTGTGGGGGGGGGGAATAGCGCCGGAGGCCTGTGTGTGTGTGTGTGTGGGGGGGGAATAGCGCCGGAGGCCCAGGGTGTGTGCGTGGAATAGCGCTGGAGGCCTGTGTGTGTGTGGGGGGGAATAGCGCCGGAGGCCTGTGTGTGTGTGTGTGGGGGGGGGAATAGCGCCGGAGGCCTGTGTGTGTGTGTGGGGGGGGTGGGGAATAGCGCCGGAGGCCTGTGTGTGTGTGTGGGGGGGGAATAGCGCCGGAGGCCCAGGGTGTGTGCGTGTGTGGGGGGGAATAGCGCTGGAGGCCTGTGTGTGTGTGGGGGGGAATAGCGCCGGAGGCCTGTGTGTGTGTGTGGGGGGGGGGGAATAGCGCCGGAGGCCTGTGTGTGTGTGTGTGTGTGGGGGGTGTGTGCGTGGAATAGCGCTGGAGGCCTGTGTGTGTGTGTGGGGGGGGGAATAGCGCCGGAGGCCTGTGTGTGTGTGGGGGGGGAATAGCGCCGGAGACCTGTGTGGGGGGGGGGAATAGCGCCGGAGGCCTGTGTGTGTGGGGGGGGGGAAATAGCGCCCGAGGCCTGTGTGTGTGTGGGGGGGGGGGAATAGCGCCGGAGGCCTGTGTGTGGGGGGGGGGGAATAGCGCTGGAGGCCTGTGTGTGTGTGGGGGGGGAATAGCGCTGGAGGCCTGTGGGGGGGGGGAATAGCGCCGGAGGCCTGTGGGGGGGGGGAATAGCGCCGGAGGCCTGTGGGGGGGGGGGAATAGCGCCGGAGGCCTGTGTGTGTGTGGGGGGGCGGGGAATAGCACCAGAGGCCCAGGGGTGTGTGTGTGGAATAGAGCCGGAGGCCTGTGTGTGTGTGTGTGGGGGGGGGGGGAATAGCGCCGGAGGCCCAGCGTGTGTGTGTGGAATAGCGCTGGAGGCCTGTGGGGGGGGGGGGGGGGGAATAGCGCCGGAGGCCCAGGGTATGTGTGTGGAATAGCGCCGGAGGCCTGTGTGTGTGTGTGGGGGCGGGGAATAGCACCGGAGGCCTGTGTGTGTGTGGGGGGGGAATAGCGCCGGAGGCCTGTGTGTGGGGGGGGGGGAATAGCGCCGGAGGCCCAGGGTGTGTGTGTGGAATAGTGCTGGAGGCCTGTGGGGGGGGGGAATAGCGCCGGAGGCCTATGTGTGTGTGGGGGGGGAATAGCGCCGGAGGCCTGTGTGTGTGTGTGGGGGGGGAATAGCGCCGGAGGCCCAGGGTGTGTGTGTGGAATAGTGCTGGAGGCCTGTGGGGGGGGGGGGGGGCGAATAGCGCCGGAGGCCTGTGTGTGTGTGGGGGGGGGAATAGCGCCGGAGGCCTGTGTGTGTGTGGGGGGGGGAATAGCGCCAGAGGCCCGGGGTGTGTGTGTGGAATAGCGCTGGAAGCTGGGGGGTATGTGTGTGGGAGGAATAGCGCCGGAGGCCCAGGGTGTGTGTGTGTGTAGTATTGCCAGAGGCTGGGGGGGGGTTGGAATAATGCTGGAGGGTGGGGGCAGTGTGTGTGTGTGGAATAGCACCACAGGCCAAAGGGGGGTGGACTAGCACTGAAGGCCGGTGGGAGGGGAGTGGCCTAGCGCCGACATGGCTTGGCCAGTGATGGTCGCCAGCCGTAACTCACCTGTCCAGCAGGCTAATGGAGCCCTGGCTTGTCCCAATGCTCCGGGAAGGTTTCCCACCTGGACGTGCCATCTCGCCAGCTACCAGCATGGGGAGCCGGGCGCTAGGGGGGCATGCGAGTTGGGCGCTGAGGGGGGGGATGCGAGCCGGGCGCTGGGGGGGACGCGAGCCGGGCGCTCGGGGGGGGATGCGAGCCGGGCGCTGGGGGGGGGGGACGCGAGCCGGGCGCTGGGGGGGCATGCGAGCCGGGCGCTGGGGGGGGATGCGAGCCGGGCGCTGGGGGGGCATGCGAGCCGGGCGCTGGGGGGGACGCGAGCCGGGCGCTGGGGGGGGGGGGACGCGAGCCGGGCGCTGGGGGGGGGGGGACGCGAGCCGGGCGCTGGGCGGGACGCGAGCCGGGCGCTGGGGGGGACGCGAGGCGGGCGCTGGGGGGGGCATGCGAGCCGGGCGCTGGGGGGGGGACGCGAGCCGGGCGCTGGGGGGGGGACGCGAGCCGGGCGCTGGGGGGCATGCGAGCCGGGCGCTGGGGGGGGCATGCGAGCCGGGCGCTGGGGGGGGGGGGACGCGAGCCGGGCGCTGGGGGGGGACGCGAGCCGGGCGCTGGGGGGGGACGCGAGCCGGGCGCTGGGGGGCATGCGAGCCGGGCGCTGGGGGGGGCATGCGAGCCGGGCGCTGGGGGGGGACGCGAGCCGGGCGCTGGGGGGGGGGGGACGCGAGCCGGGCGCTGGGGGGGGGGGGACGCGAGCCGGGCGCTGGGGGGGGGGGGACGCGAGCCGGGCGCTGGGCGGGACGCGAGCCGGGCGCTGGGGGGGGACGCGAGCCGGGCGCTGGGGGGGGACGCGAGCCGGGCGCTGGGGGGGGGATGCGAGCTGGGCACTTGGGGGAACGCGAGCCGGGCGCTGGGGGGGATGCAAACCGGGCGTGCAGGCCGCAGTGCGCTGTTGCATTGGGAAGGGTCCCCGCGCCCGTGTGCCCGTCCCCGCTGCAGCGTGTCCTCGTGGGTCCGTGAGTGGCACGGGGCCGGGCGCACCAGGCGCTGCGTTCCACAGGAGGTTGTGTACAGAGAAGGAGCCCGTATTGACTGCAGGTCGGGAACCTCCTTTGGGCCGGGGGCTGCAGACCCACAGAACGATCAGTCGGGGGCCGCACACAAATGAGACCCTGACCCAACCCCCCCGTGGCCCCTGGCTGAGGAGGAGAGACACTGCCCCCCCCCCCCCCCGCATGCCAGAGCCCAGGGGGCCCAGGCCAGTGAGTTTTGTCGGCTCCGGCTCTGCAGGGGCTGCAGGAGGCTGGAGCGCCCGCACAGGCTCCCCAGTGCTGGGGGAGGAGCCCGAGCCTCAGGGGGCCAGATCCAGGCAAGCCGGGGGCCGTGTCCCGCCCCTGGACCGGAGGGTCCCCACTTGTTCTATGGTCTTCACCCAGGGGTCAGCTCAGCGTTTCTGGTAGGCGTGTGGGGGCGGGGAAACGAATGTTCTTTACGATGCAATTAAAAGGTTCTTAAAGAGCCTGAATTCTTGCCTCAGCTCAGACGGGATCCGGGGGTTCGTCGATTTCCAGGAAGCCTTTGACAAGGTCCCTCACCAAAGGCTCTTGGGGGAAGGAAGCTGCCCTGGATACGAGGGAAGGTCGTTTCACGGATCAGTAACTGGTTAAAAGACGGGAAACGGGGGAGGAATAAACGGTCAGTTTTCAGCCTGCAGAGCAGCAGTGGGGTCCCCCGACGGGCTGTCCGGGGCCGGCTCCTGATCAACACGTTCCTCAATGATCCGGAAACAGGAGGGTGCTGCTGATACAAAGCCCCTGGGGAGAGTCGTCCAGAGCAGACAGGGACAGGGCGCTCGGAGGCGGGTGCCGGGGTCCAAGATGCGGATAAACGTGAAGTCGAGCGGCTTGGAGGCCAGAATCCCACCGACCCGTCCAGAGCGAAGGGCTGAGTTACTGGCTCAAGGGAGACCGTGGAGTCCTGGTGGCCGGTTTTCTGGAAACCTCCCCGCTGAGTGTGGCCGTCGGACAAGCAAACAAGGCTGGGGCCCACGAGGAAGGGGATCGGACAGGAAATCCGTGGCCCCTCCCGTCTTGAATCCCGTGTGCGGGGGGGGGGGGTTGTGTGTGTGGCCCCATCTCGAAGATGATCTATTGGCTTGGCGAAGGTACAGACAGGCCGGCCAAAGGCGAGTGGATCAGCTCCTGTTGGAGGAGAGATGCCGAAGTCGGGGACTTCTCGGCTTGGCCGAGGATCCGGGGGATCTGAGAGGTGAATTCATGGCGGATCGGTCCAGTGGCTGTTGGCCAGGACGGGCAGGGATGTGAGGCTGGCCGCTGTCTGCCGTAGCTGGGAACAGGCAACGGGGTGGATGATTCCCGGGCTCCCCACCTCGCACAAAGGCCGGTTCTCGGCCCGCTCTCCCCCGGCCTTTCCCAGGCCTGACCTCTGCTTTGTTCCTCTGGCCTCTCCCCCTCGTGCGCCCAAGGCCAGGCTGCCGGCTGGAGAGACTCGCCGGCTCTGGGCGGGGGAGGCCTTTCGCACGGACAGGCCGGAGCCAGGCGGGTGCCCCCAGACTCGGCACGTACGGAAGGAGGGAAAAGCTGGTTCTGTCCTAGCCGGGGCGGGGGGATCAGAGGCTGGAAAGCCCTTTCTGGGCTGGGAGGGTCGCCCTGGCCCCGCAGAGCCGAGCCACTAGCCCAGCGGCTCCCAACCTTTTCCAGATGGGGACCCATGTCGACAATTCAGGAAGACTTGGCGACCCAGGCAATTCAAAAGGGGGCAGAGCCACCTGGGGAGACACTGGGCGACCCTTTGGAAATGTAGATTGGGAAGCTGCTGCCCCCTCTGCCTTGGACAGCCGAGGTGGGGCAGGGATTTCCTGCAGGCCCGGCAGCCCGGACCAGACTCTGGCTAGTGAATCTGGCCCAGGGAGCCAATGGGCAGGGCAGCAAGGACGGGTACGGACCGGTCACCGGCGTTGTGCGCGAGCGACGCTCTGCCTGCCGCTTCTCTCTGCCTTGGCGCCCGGCGAAGGGCAGGCGGCGACCCCCGTGCGATGCCCAGGAGCCAGGTGAGTGACTCCGCCACTGCCTCACTGGTTGGCCTTGGCCCTGTCCCTGCCTCTCTGTGCCTCAGTTTCCTTCGGCATGTGGGAGCCGGTGGCAATGAAGGCCTGAGGCTGGAGTGCTGCCAGGGAAGTGGTGAACGAGACGCTCTAGCCCTGGCTCCCTGAGGCCCCCCCCGGCAAGCGAGGGGTCACGGGAGGGCAGTGCTGCTGGCTCCGGCCCCGTCAGTGCTCTCCGTGTAGGGGGACTGGCTGCGGCCTCCCCCGCTCTCCGGGAAAGCGGCTTCGGTGCCATTCCCGGTGTCCTGCTCAGCCCTCGTCCCGATGGGTGGACCCCGGGAAGGGAGCAGGCACAGCAGGAAGGTCCCTGTGAGTGCTCCCCTGCCTGGGCGCGGGGCCATGACGCGGCAGCCGGCAGCGCGGCTCCGGGGTCCTAGAGCAGCTGCCGGGGCAGGGGGATCCGGGAGAGCCTGACTTGGCTGCACCTGCTCCTCCCGTATCAATCTCCCCCCTTCTGGCCCCCATCCAGCCATGAGGGCCCTGCCCGGGCCGGGGCGCACGAGGGGGGTGCAGATCTGCAGGCGCCAGGCCGCATGTGGACAGGCTGATCCCAGCACCGTGGGGCCGCTCTGCTCCACGAGTGGGGCCCCTGCGCGGCCAGGCCCGGGGGGCTGGCTCTGTCCCCCGCCCCCCCTGCTGGGAGCCTGCCCCTCACTCAGGCTGTGGCTGATGGGGGGCTGAAGGGAGATGCCGGGGGGCTGAGCAGCCCCTGGGAGGGCCAGAAATTCGGGTTCGGGGTCTCGAGTTGGGCACCAAATCTGGAGGCTCCCAAATCAGCGGCCCCAGGTCAGACCTCTGCCCCAGAGAGCGAGCTGGGGCCAGCCCCCCGGCGCGTGGCTGAGCGCTCCCGGCTGGGTGCGGCCCACGTGGGGCTCACGCAGGGGGGGCTGCTCCGGCCCTGTGTGCCCAGTGGGGGGGTCTGACTTCAGGGCCTTGCTCAGGGTGTGTGTGTGGGGGGGGTTGCCTGGGTCCCCCCCGAGTTGTGTGCATGGGGGGAGGGGCTGGCGCTGCCCGTTGGCTCCGTGTCCTGGTACGTGCCCCAGGCCAGCTCTCACTTGTGGCCCAAGGCTGGGAGCCTGCGAGAGCCGGGACCCTGCTCTGGGGGGGCAGGGAGGTGGAGAGACCCCACCCGAGAGGAAGTGCTTTCCCCAGAACCCCCCTTCTAATCCTGGCACCTTAACCCCCAGGATCCCATACCCTGCCCCCCAGAACCCCCTTTTTATCCTGGTGCCCTGCCCCCCTCCAGAACCCCCCCAGATTCCATACCCTGCCCCCAGAACCTCCTTCTTATCCTGGTATCCTGCCCCCTCCAGAACCCCCCCAGATCCCATACTCTGCCCCCCAGAACCCCCTTTTTATCCTGGTGCCCTGCCCCCCTCCAGAACCCCCCCAGATTCCATACCCTGCCCCCAGAACCTCCTTCTTATCCTGGTGTCCTGCCCCCTCCAGAACCCCCCAGATCCCATACCCTGCCCCCCAGAACCCCCTTTTTATCCTGGTGCCCTGCCCCCTCCAGAACCCCCCCCAGATCCCATACCCTGCCCCCCAGAACCCCCTTCTTATCCTGGTGCCCTGCCCCCTCCAGAACCCCCCCAGATCCCATACCCTGCCCCCCAGAACCCCCTTCTTATCCTGGTGCCCTGCCCCCTCCAGAACCCCCCCAGATTCCATACCCTGCCCCCAGAACCTCCTTCTTATCCTGGTATCCTGCCCCCTCCAGAACCCCCCCCAGATCCCGGTACCCTGCCCCCCAGAACCCCCTTCTTATTCTGGTATCCTGCCCCCTCCAGAACCCCCCCAGATCCCGGTACCCTGCCCCCCAGAACCCCCTTTTTATCCTGGTGTCCTGCCCCCTCCAGAACCCCCCCAGATCCCATACCTTGCCCCCCAGAACCCCCTTCTTATCCTGGTGCCCTGCCCCCCCGGAATCCCCCCCCAGATCCCGGTACCCTGCCCCCCTGCCTTTCCCTTTCCCCCCCAGAGCTGCCCAGGGGCTCGGTTCTTGCTCCTGTAGCCAGGCTGGGCTCGGGGTGCCCCGCTCCCCTCCTGCCCCCCTGGCAGAGACCGGTGCCCTGGGGCGGGGCAGGAGCCGAGCCGCCCCATTCAGCCTGGCCCCTGCATCAGACCGACGCTCCCGCCTCCCTCGGGGGGGCCAGGCTGGCAGGGCCCCTGGGGCAGAGCCAGGCGCGGGGGGGGGGCGGCTGCTGACGATGCTCATCTCCTGCCTGAGCGGGTCTGGCTCCGCCGAGGGTCCAAACTCCGCTGGTGCCGGGGGGAGGGGCGGGATTCCCAGGATCTGCGCTCACCGGGCGGGGGGGGGGCATTAGCCAGGGGGTGCCCCCCCTCCCTGCACGCTGCTGAAAGTGAAAGCAGAACCACCCTGCCCCCACCCCGCGGTGACACCCCCCTCGGTGTCCCCAGTCGTGGGGGGGGCAGACTCTGTACCCCCGCCCCCTCCAGCATGTGCCTTGCGACTCCAGCTGCCCCGGTCGGGGCCGGCCCCTCGCCCTCAGACAGCGCGTGGGGGGAGCCGGCCCCTCCCTCGTCCGCCGGACTTTGCTGGGGAAGCCCCCGACGCCCCTGCCCTGGGCACAGCCCCCCCCAGGCGCAGGGGTCCCAGCCAGGCCTGGGGGACCCCCACACCCGGTGACACGGCCCCTCCGGGGGACACCAATCACCTGCCCCCCGCCCCAGCGGCCTGGCCGGCACGGGCTAAGCGGCCTGGCTCTGCAGCCCAAAGGCCGGGGCGCCCGGCTGCACCCACGTGCCCAGAGCGGGGTGGGCAGGGACGGCTGGTGGGGGGCGCCCAGGGGGGCAGGTGTCCGGGGACAGGCGGGGGGGGATCTGGGGGCTGCATCTCCCACCAGCTGCTGCTGTCTGAGCAGGGCCCCACCCCCCTCCCCCCACTGCCCCAGCGGTCCCCATGGGGCTGGACCTACAAGCTGGGCCTGGCTCCTCCTGGCACGTGGCTGGCCGCTGACCCCCTGCCCGGCGGGCACCAGGTCAAGCCCGGGAGTGACATGCCCAGGACAGGGTCGCCTATGGGGCTGGTGGGTTCTAACAGCCCCTCCCTCCTAGCAGGGGTGGGGGGTCTTTGGGCAGGACCCCCCCATGCTAACAGCCACCCCAGCTGGCCCTGGCTACAGGCTGTGCCCTGGCCACGGCTGGCAGCTGGTGATGTTCACCCGGCACTGGGCCCACCCCGGGAGCGGAGGACGAGGGCCCGACCATGAAGCTGCCCCTCAAGCCATCAGGGCTGGCTCCCAGTGGCCATCACGGCCAGACACGGGACAGGCCCAGCGTCCCCAGCCCCGCAGGCCAGAGGGGGTCTGGCTCCGGGCGTGGGAGCAAGCTGAGGAAATGTCCTGCCTGCCTGGAAGAGGTGGGGGAAACTGAGGCACAGAGCCTGGGCCAGGCCTGTGTCTCAAAGGGCGGGTGCTGGGGGCTCTCGCATGTCAGCCGCGGTGGGGGGGGTCCCGGCGGAGGCACCCCCCAATCAGTGCATATGCAGAACGACTCCGGTCCAGCGGCACCGGGCTGGCTACGCGCCCCCATCCCGGCTCGAGGGCAAGCCCTGGGCAGTCGCCTCAGTGGGGGGCCCGGGCACCCCCTGGCCTCGCCGGGGCAGCCTGCTGTGGGCTCCCTTGCCAGGGGCTCAGCTGAAGGGACGCTGGCCCCATGCGGGGAGGCTGCAGGCGGGCGGGAGGAGGGGCTGGCGGGGCCGACCCGGCTCCCTTTACAGGCTGCGAGCTGGCTCGGCTGCCCCGCAGGCAGCTGCTCCCTAGAAGGCCACGCAGCTGCCGTAGCGCCCGCCCAGCGAGGCCCCCACCCCGGGCCGGCTGCCCCCCATCTGCGCGGGATCCTGCGCTGGGTGCAGGAAAGAGCCATCCACCGAGGTCAGTGACAGCCCCGAGGGGCAGCCCCGGCACCTCCCTCTGCTCCCTGCACCCAGCACAGCGAGGGAGGGTCCCCTGGGGTCACTGGGGGCTGCACCCTGCAGATGGGCCCCCAGGGAGCTGCATTCAGGGACCTGGCTTTATGCCCCGGTGCCTTGCCCCTCCAGTGGGCCCCTCCAGGGTAGCTCCCGGGGCAGGGCACAGGGGCACCGGCTGGTAAGGCCCCGGCCCCGCGCCAAGCTGCTCCCACGGAGGCCAGCCACCTGGGTGGGACAGGCGGCCCGTCTCTGCTCCCCAGGACGGCCCCTCCCCACGCTGCGCCCACAGGGCTGGGTCCGGCCTCCGCGGGCCTTGGCTCCGTTCCATCCCTGCAGCCCCTGGACCCTCGGCTCGGGGGCAAGGCCCGGCGGGACAGAGCCTCCCGGCTGCAACGCCTCGTGCTAGCAAAGAACCCCGGGGCGGGCGGGGCCCTCGAGCCACCGAGTCCAGCCCCCTGCCAAGGCAGGACCAGCCCGACTCCATCAGCCCCGCCAGGGCTCTGTCCAGCTGGGACTGAAACACCCCAGGGACGGAGATTCCACCCCCCAGGGAACCCGGCCCAGCGCCTCCGTTTGTCCTAATCGCCCACCTAGACTCCCCCGCTGCAACCTGAGCCCGTTGCTCCTTGTTCTGCCCCCACTAAGAACAGCCCTCTCCAGCCTTTCTTACCCCCCGCCATGCAGGGAGTTGCAGGCTGCTCTCAAATCCCCCCTCCCTCTTCTCTGCTGCAGACTGAACAAGCCCAAATCCCTCAGCCTCTCCTCATAGGTCGTGTGCTCCAGCCCCCGAATCAGTTTGGTCGCCCTCCGCTGGCCCCTCTCCAATGCGCCCACGTCCTTCCTGTAGTGGGGTCCCAGAACTGGACACAAGACCCCAGCTGTGGCCGCCCCAGAGCCGAATGAAGGGGAATGACGACACCTCTGGGCGGCGCTCCGGCTGATGCGCTAGCGCCCGCTTGTGCCACGCTGGGGCATAGAGAACCAACACTGGCTGCCAGGGCAGAGCCCCCGAGAGCCCCCTCGCCCTCAGCACAGCGGATCCTCGCCGCCCCCACCCTGCTCTCGGGGGCCTGGGACGCTGGCGCCGCTGCTGGGGGTCTCTGCACAGACTCCCGTGTGGGGCAGCCCAGCTCTGCACCCTGCTCCCCGCCAGCGGCAGATCCAGCCGTGTTGGGTACAGGCGACCGATAGCTCTGGGACCCCAAGTCTCCTTCGCCAAACCTCTCCAGGTCCCTGCGAACGCCTGCTGAGCCCTGAACACAGGGCTGGGGCTTGGGATCTTCCCACCCTGAGCAATGGCCGGGTGTCCGGCCGCGGTGCTGGGCCCTGCCCCGTCCTGTCCCCCTGCGCCGGTTCTCTGCCTCCCCCTGTGTCCGGCCACCGTGCTGGGCCCTGCCCCGTCCTGTCCCCCTGCGCCGGTTCTCTGCCTCCCCCTGTGTCCGGCCACCGTGCTGGGCCCTGCCCCGTCCTGTCCCCCTGCGCCGGTTCTCTGCCTCCCCCCCGTGTCCAGCCAGGGTGCCGGGCCCTGCCCCGTCCTGTCCCCCTGCGCTGGTTCTCTGCCTCCCCCCGTGTCCAGCCAGGGTGCCGGGCCCTGCTCCGTCCTGTCCCCCCTGCGCCGGTTCTCTGCCTCCCCCCGTGTCCGGCCGTGGTGCCGGGCCCTGCCCCGTCCTGTCCCCCCTGCGCCGGTTCTCTGTCTCCCCCCGTGTCCGGCCGTGGTGCTGGGCCCTGCCCCGTCCTGTCCCCCTGCGCCGGTTCTCTGCCTCCCCCTGTGTCTGGCCACCGCGCTGGGCCCTGCCCCGTCCTGTCCCCCTGCATCCGTTCTCTGCCTCCCCCCGTATCCAGCCAGGGGGCCGGGCCCTGCCCCGTCCTGTCCCCCTGCGCCGGTTCTCTGCCTCCCCCTGTGTCCAGCCGTGGTGCCGGGCCCTGCCCCGTCCTGTCCCCCTGCGCCGGTTCTCTGCCTCCCCCCGTGTCCAGCTGTGGGGCCGGGCCCTGCCCCGTCCTGTCCCCCTGCGCCGGTTCTCTGCCTCCCCCTGTGTCCAGCCAGGGTGCCGGGCCCTGCCCCGTCCTGTCCCCCTGCACCGGTTCTCTGCCTCCCCCTGTGTCCAGCCAGGGTGCCGGGCCCTGCCCCGTCCTGTCCCCCCTGCGCCGGTTCTCTGCCTCCCCCTGTGTCCGGCCGCGGTGCCAGGCCCTGCCCCGTCCTGTCCCCCCTGCGCCGGTTCTCTGCCTCCCCCTGTGTCCGGCCACTGCGCTGGGCCCTGCCCCGTCCTGTCCCCCTGCGCCGGTTCTCTGCCTCCCCCTGTGTCCGGCCGCGGTGCCAGGCCCTGCCCCGTCCTGTCCCCCCGCGCCGGTTCTCTGCCTCCCCCTGTGTCCGGCCGCGGTGCCAGGCCCTGCCCCGTCCTGTCCCCCTGCGCCGGTTCTCTGCCTCCCCGTGTCCGGCCACGGTGCTGAGCCCTGCCTTGTCCTGTCCCCCCTGCGCCGGTTCTCTGCCTCCCCCTGTGTCCGGCCACCGCGCTGGGCCCTGCCCCGTCCTGTCCCCCCTGCGCCGGTTCTCTGCCCCCCCCCCCCGTATCCGGCCGTGGTGCTGAGCCCTGCCCCACCCCCCTGCGCCGGTTCTCTGCCCCCCCCCCGTATCCGGCCGTGGTGCTGAGCCCTGCCCCACCCCCCTGCGCCGGTTCTCTGCCCCCCCCCCCGTATCCGGCCGTGGTGCTGAGCCCTGCCCCACCCCCCCTGCGCCGGTTCTCTGCCCCCCCCCCCCCCGTATCCGGCCGTGGTGCTGGGCCCTGCCTTGTCCTGTCCCCCCTGCGCCGGTTCTCTGCCCCCCCCCGTATCCGGCCGTGGTGCTGAGCCCTGCCCTGTCCTGTCCCCCTGCGCCGGTTCTCTGCTCTCACAGGGTATCTGCCCCCTCTTGCCACAGCACCTGGGCAGCGTCATTCCTGGGGATTGCGTCAGTTTCGGGGGAGGGGCGGGTCTGCGTGTTTGGGGCCAGGGGCGCCGAGGGGTCCCGGGGGAGGGGCAGGTGCTGGCGCTGCGGGTGCTGGCTGCTCCCGCCTTGTGCTGACAGGTCCCCCGCTGCTGAGGCTCCGGTTCCCTCCCAGCCCGGCTCCGAGAGGGTGGGGCAGGGACCTTCCCCCCTGGCCTGAGGCCCACGGCAGGCGGGGCCCAGCAGCCTGCATGCAGCCTATCGGGCCCCCCCCAGGCCGGCACAGCCTCCAGCTGGCTCAGCGCCCAAGGCTGCTAATCGGAGCCAGGTCCGGGTGGGTGTGTCACGGTTCTGCCGGTGCCTCTCCCTCTTGAACCCTCCAGTGCTGGGGGGAGGGGACACGCGGCGGGATCCAGGGGCGTCTGGCCTGGGCACCCCCCTGTGCTGGGAACGTTTGAGCCAGTCCCCTTCTCTTTGGGGTGGTAGCCTGAGCGTGGCCTCGGTGAGGCCTGGTGCCTTGGCGCGCCCTGGGGAACGGGCTGGTGGAGCCACGCGGGGAGATGGCGCCAGGCCGTGGCAGTGGCCGTCCCCTGCAGACTCACCCCCACTCTGAGCTGCTGGGCCGGGGCACTGGGGAGCTGCCGAACTCTCCCAGCTCTGGAGAGGGACCTTCCTCGTGTGTAACTGGCTCCGCCGCTCTGCCAAGGGCTCCCCGAGGGCAGGCGCCAGCCACGGGAAACCCCCCGGGTGCCACCTGCTGGGAACAGGGCTCAGGCTGGGCTTGAACCAGTGACCTCACCGGGCACCCGTGCAGGCGGCATGGCGGGAGCCGGGAGCTGATTTCGAGAGACACCCCGACACCGTGCACACGTGGCCTCCGGGAGCGTTAGGCGGGCCCAGCGGGCAGCAGGGGGCGCTGTGCTGCAGGGGCGGGAGTGGAGGGTCCGCAGGGGGCGCTCTCCTGGGCCGGCCGGGTTGGCCCCGGTGGCACACTAGGGGGCGCTGTGCTGCGGGCAGGGCCACCTCTGCAGTGCTGCCCCCTGGTGGCCAGGAGGGACCCCAGCGTACATTGGCGGGCGGCCAGGATCCCCCTGATTTTGGCAGGAGGCAGGATTCTCCCTTTCCTCTCCTGCAGCGCGCCGGGCGTCCTGCTTGCTGGGGGCTGCGGTGCTCCCCCCCAGCAGGGGCTGCAGGCAGCTCTCGTGGGCAAGGCTCAGGAGTGAGCAGGATGGGGGGCTGGCCACTAGGAACTAGTCCTGGCTCTGCCACTGGCTCCCCGAGGCACCTTGGGCAAGTCACGGCCTCAATTTGAGCCTCAGTTTCCCCATTGGTGAACAGGGCCCATCCTGCTCTCCCCAGGGGACTGGGGGATTTCTGTGTTGAGATGCCTGGGGGGCAGACGTTCTGCTGCCCCCCTGCCCGGTTCCCCACAGCACAGCCCCAGCTTGTGCCGGGGGGCGGTGGGAAGGGCCATGGCTGCCCCCAGCCCAGCGGAGGTTCACGCTAGTCGCTCCCTGTCCCAGCTTGTTCAGCTGTGCTTGGCTGCCGTGCTCCACCCCAGAACTGGCTGATTTCAGCCGCGGGGCGGAAGGGAGCCCGCTCCACCGCTCGCAAAGCAGAGCCCCCTGGGGCAACAGTCGCCCTGGCAACGGGGGGGGGGGTTGCTCCCTGGCAGACACTGGCTTCCAACCCCAGGACCCTTGGCACTGGCGCTGGGGCCCAGCCGTGCCCTGGCTGACGGGCCGGGGCCTGTTTCCTGGGGCCAGCCCGGTGGGCCTGGGCAAGAGCCAGCCAGAGCCACCGCCCCCAAACTGAGCCCCCTTTGCTGCTGGCTGAGTTGGGAGACACCCCCCCCCCCGCGCTGACCCCAGATGCTGGCCAGCCGGTTCGGGTTATTTCCAGCTCAGCCGGCTCAGCTGAAAACTCCGGCCCGGTCGGCACCACGTGGCCTGTCAAACCTGCCCCTGCCCCCAGGCCTGGGCAGATGTGAAACCCACGATTCTCTGCCCTGCCCACAGCTGGCCCCTTGCCCCACGCCCTGGGGCCCTGCCTGGGCGGGCTCCATCTGGCTGGGCCTGCCAGGGGTGCGAGAGGAGAGCGCCCCATCCCCTTGGCGCCCCAGCTGCCATGCCCCCTTCGCCCCATAGCGTCCGCACCCCTCTGCCCCACTCCCAGCGCCCTGTTCTGGGGTGGAGCAGCTCCCCACCCCCCGTGGATCGCAGGATGCTGGGTGGCTCCATGCCCAGAGCTGGGCGCCAGTGATGTTCTCCAGCTGGCTCCATGGGCAACGCAAGTGGGGTTGGAGGGGGCCTGAACACGGCTGAGCACCGGTTGCCGTGGTCAGAGGGTGCAGCCTGGTGCAGGCGAGCCCAGCTGGGTGCCCGGGCTCAGAGCTGGTCAGTGCCCATGTGAGCCAGGCGTTATCCCCCTCCCCCGGCTCCCGGTTCATCCTGGAAATGGCTTACAAACTCCACACGTGCTGCCTCACTGGGTGAGCACTGTAGCAAACTTCTACTGTGTGTCAGAAGCCCTATACTGCCAGCAGGTCACGGAGATTCTCTACACCACGTGGCAGGGCAAGCTGGCATGCAGCGTGCTTCTGTAGAGGGCACTGGGCCGGTGAATCACCTGGCCACCTCTGGGCCCCAGCACAGTCACCCCACACAGCACAGCACCCTTTACTGCCACCCTGGGTCGCACCCTTTACTGCGGCCCAGAGAACAGTGCCCCCTACTGCCTGGTAGGACTCCCCTGTGGCTGCAGGGGCAATCAGGGAGGCCTGCCAGCCGGCCCTCCCCACCCCGTGCAACGTGGCTCCTCGCGCCCTTGGCTGGCGTGGGCCGAGAACCAGTTCCCCAGCTTCGCCGCTTTGTGCGCAGCGCGAGGCTCATTCCTGCCTCGCTGCCCTGACATGCCCCGGAACACGATACGGTGGCCACGGCTGCCTGGGCTGCGCTGGGGGGGCTTGGTGTCCCCCACCTGCCCCCCAGTGGGGCCTCCTGAGACGAGACCACCCCCCAGATGTGACGGGCCACATCCCGGAGTAGAAATGCCCCTGGGGCGTGTAGCTCTGCAGCCTGCCCCCTGCCCGCTCCTGGATGGATTCAGGACCCCCCGTGTGTCCTAGGCCCTGTACTGCCTGCAGCTAGCGGGGATTCTCCTGGAGCTCCAGTAGCCGGAGCCCGACTAGATACAGGGGCCTCCAGGCTCTCCTCCGGCTGGGGGGACCCCTCCCCCCAGGAAAGGGGGAGGGGCCGGGGGCTCGCTGCCATGGAGCCAAGCGGGCTGGCGTCCCGGCAGGCTCGCGTGTGTCTCTTTCACTCTCCTCCCCGGCCCGGCCTGTCTCCTCCCCCCGCCCCCCCCCCTGCCCCTTCTGCCCCGCTCTTAAAGAGCCGCGGCGCCGGCCGGCTCGCTGCAGCGCTGCACCCGGGGTACGAGTCGCCCCGCGGGGCGGAGGGGCCGGGGAGGGGGAAAAGGGGGGGCAGGGAGCGAGGCGGGGAGGGGGAGGGGAGCCAGACCCCGATCCCGTCCCCTGGTCAGTTTCCTCCCCGCGCCCCGCGCCCCGCGCCCCGGCTCTCAGCGCCCCGCGCCCCGGCTCTCAGCGCCCCGCGCCCCGGCTCTCAGCTCCCTCTCGCCCCGGCTCTCAGCGCCCCGCGCCCCCGGTTCTCAGCGCCCCGCGCCCCGGCTCTCAGCGCCCCGCGCCCCGGTTCTCAGCTCCCCGCGCCCCGGCTCTCAGCGCCCCGCGCCCCCGGTTCTCAGCGCCCCGCGCCCCGGCTCTCAGCGCCCCGCGCCCCCGGTTCTCAGCTCCCCGCGCCCCGGCTCTCAGCGCCCCGCGCCCCCGGTTCTCAGCGCCCCGCGCCCCGGCTCTCAGCGCCCCGCGCCCCCGGCTCTCAGCGCCCCGCGCCCCGGCTCTCAGCGCCCCGCGCCCCCGGCTCTCAGCGCCCCGCGCCCCGGCTCTCAGCGCCCCGCGCCCCGGCTCTCAGCTCCCCGCGCCCCCGGTTCTCAGCGCCCCGCGCCCCGGCTCTCAGCTCCCTCTCGCCCCGCAGAGCCGGCGGGATGGCGGAGAACGGGCTGCGGGGCAAGGTGCTGACCCGGGACTCCATGAACCCCTGCGTGAAGCGGGTGGAGTACGCGGTGCGGGGCCCCATCCTGGCCCGCGCCCTGGAGCTGGAGGAGGAGCTGAGGCAGGTAAGGGCCGAGCCGCGCCGGGGGGCACCGGGCCGGCCCCTCGGGGCAGGGACCCGCCGCGGCTTGGGCAGCGCCGGGCGCGTCCTGGGCCCTGGGACGCTGCTGGAATAACAGGGTCGTGAGATCCCCTCCGCGGGCACCGGGCACCGCAGCGGGCAGGTCTGGCAGCAGTGCCCCCCTGTCCCTCTGGCCCCCCAGTGCATGGGCACCCTGTCCCTGTGCCCCCCGTCCCCTGTGCCCCCCAGTGCATGGGCACCCTGTCCCTCTGGCCCCCCAGTGCATGGGCACCCTGTCCCTGTGCCCCCCGTCCCCTGTGCCCCCCAGTGCATGGGCACCCTGTCCCTGTGCCCCCCGTCCCCTGTGCCCCCCAGTGCATGGGCACCCTGTCCCTGTGCCCCCCGTCCCCTGTGCCCCCCAGTGCATGGGCACCCTGTCCCTGTGCCCCCCGTCCCCTGTGCCCCCCAGTGCATGGGCACCCTGTCCCTCTGGCCCCCCGTCCCTCTGGCCCCCCAGTGCATGGGCACCCTGTCCCTCTGGCCCCCCACAGCTTCCCTCTGTGCCCCCCCTACCCTCTGTGCCCCCCTGTCCCTGTGCCCCCCAGTGCATGGGCACCCTGTCCCTGTGCCCCCGTCTCTATGCCCCCCAGTGCATGGGCACCCTGTCCCTGTGCCCTCCGTCCCCTGTGCCCCCCGTCCCCTGTGCCCCCCAGTGCATGGGCACCCCGTCCCTCTGCCCCCCCAGTGCATGGGCATCCTGTCCCTGTGCCCCCCGTCCCTGTGCCCCTCAGTGCATGGGCACCCTGTCCCTGTGCCCCCCGGTCCCTGTGGCCCCCCCGTGCATGGGCACCCTGTCCCTGTGCCCCCCCAGTGCATGGGCACCCTGTCCCTGTGCCCCCCCCAGTGCATGGGCACCCTGCCCCCTGTGTCCCAAGTGCATGGGAATTCTGCCACCCAGTGCAGTGTCATCCCCCCCTCCTGGGTCCAATCCTGAACCTGTCAACCCCCAGCTCCTCTTGAAGCGTCTCTGGGGTCCGGGCCCTGGGGTCGGCTGAGAACAGCATCAGGCGCCTGGGGCACTGGCCCCGTCCCGTCCCTGGTGCAGTGTGTAACCGGCTGAGGGCAGGAGGGCACCCGCTGTCATTGCTCCCCTGAGAATTTGCACCAGGAAGTACAAGGTCCTGAGCAAACATCTGGGAGCAGCCTGGGACAGGAATGACGGGGGCGGGGGAACGTCCCGGAGCCCTGTGCAGCCCGTCAGTGCACCTGAAATGCAGCCGCTTCTGGGGGCAAGGGGCAGCGTGCGGGAGGCCGGGCCGCAGCAGGAAGGGGAGAGGAGTGTCCTTGAGGCACAGCGGAGGGAGGACAGGAGAGGCGAGCGACTCCTAAGTTCAGCTTTGCTAGGGCTGCTGCCTGGAAACCCCCGCTCCTGGGGCAACAGGGCCAGGCAGGAGCACAAGGGTCACGGCTGGCTCCTCCCGACCGCTAGTCCTGCAGTGGGGCAATAGATCCTGTAGGGGGCCCTTCTGAGCCCCTCTGACTCCTGCAGCACAGCGCCCCCTGGTGCCACACTGGAGAGCACTGGCTGCCAGGGGAGAGCGCCCCCTACTGAGCCCATGCCCCATGCCCTGCAGCGCCCCCTGATGCCACACTGGAGAGCACTGGCTGCCAGGGGAGAGCGCCCCCTACTGAGCCCATGCCCCATGCCCTGCAGCGCCCCCTGGCACAGGGCTGGGGGCTGACGAGCCGCGTGTAACCCCTCTGCCCCGGCTGAGACAACCACGCCCAAGTGAATCTGTGGGCACGGAGGGCCCCCGGGATCCCTGAGCCGCATGCAGCAAGAGCTGGCTCTGGATTCGAACCCTCTTGCCCTGCTACTTAGCTAGAGGAGAATCTCCTTGAGCTGGGAGCAGTGCGGGGCCTAGGACACACAGCTGGGCAGTGCTGTGGCCATGCAGGGGAGGGCAGTGGGTGTAGGGCGTGTGACTGTCCCCTGCCCGGTGCCTGCTGCGTGTTGCCCGGGAGCAGAGGCTGTGCCCGCCCTCGCGGCAGTGGCATGGTGCCACCTGGCCTGTCTCACTGCCGGCCTCCCATCAACCACCATAAGCGTCCCCAGCGCGGCCCCCAGCCCTGGCCTGGCCTGGGTCCAGCTGGCTCGGCTTGCACCACGGCCCATCACGGAGCCCCCGTCCCAGGCCCATGTCTGCACACACAGGCCTGCCCAGGCATCCCTGAGGGCCCCAGCCGGCCCCATCCCAGCCTGACCATGGGGGCACCGGGCCCTGGGAGGGGCAGGGCAGAGGGCAGCATAGAAGGGGCGAGGCCTGCCCCATGGCAGGCGAATTGGGGTGTGGGGGGAGGGGGAGGCATAGGCTAGGGCCAGGTCTGCTCTGGGCCAGGGCTCCGGGGAAGGGGGAAGGGAGCTGCTTGGCCCTGGGCTGCGCTGGCAGGTCTCTGGGGGGACTGGCCAGCCCCATCCCTCCCTGGTCCGGGCGGCCTGGCTGGTGTCCCTTGGAGAGGCCGCCAACGCCCGGGCTGAAGGGGCTGGGGCTGGGGCTGGCTCGGCTGCGGCTCCGTCAGCTCCAGGGCAGGGTCGCAGCCTCGGCTCAGACACCCAGAGGGCGGCACGATGGGCCCAGGCGAGCCAAGGCCAGAGCCATTGGCTGGCCTGCGCGCAGGTGGCACATGCGTGTGAGCATCATTACCAGGGGTTCTCGCACATGCATGTCGGCCCACAGCCGTGCACACGCATGAGGCCTGGTTGGTCTCCTCCCGCCGGGGGCAGGGTTCTCGCACACGCGTGTCAGCACACAGCCATGCACACGCATGAGGCCTGGTCAGGTTCCTCCCTTCAGGGGCAGGGTTCTCGCACACGCGTGTCGGCACACAGCCATGCACACGCATGAGGCCTGGTCGGTCTCCTCCCGCCGGGGGCAGGGTTCTCACACACGCATGTCGGCACACAGCCATGCACACGCATGAGGCCTGGTCGGTCTCCTCCCGCCAGGGGCAGGGTTCTCGCACACGCATGTCGGCACACAGCCATGCACACGCATGAGGCCTGGTCGGTCTCCTCCCGCCAGGGGCAGGGTTCTCGCACACGCATGTCGGCACACAGCCATGCACACGCATGAGGCCTGGTCGGTCTCCTCCCGCCGGGGGCAGGGGTCTCACACACGCGTGTCGGCACACAGCCATGCACACGCATGAGGCCTGGTCGGTCTCCTCCCGCCAGGGGCAGGGGTCTCACACACGCGTGTCGGCACACAGCCATGCACACGCATGAGGCCTGGTCGGTCTCCTCCCTCCAAGGCAGGGTTCTCGCACACGTGTGTCGGCACACAGCCGTGCACACGCATGAGGCCTGGTCGGTCTCCTCCCGCCGGGGGCAGGGGTCTCGCACACGCATGTCGGCACACAGCCATGCACACGCATGAGGCCTGGTCGGTCTCCTCCCGCCAGGGGCAGGGTTCTCACACACGCATGTCGGCACACAGCCGTGCACATGCATGAGGCCTGGTCGGTCTCCTCCCGCCGGGGCAGGGGTCTGTGCGGGGGCACTGGGCCGGGTGCTGCCGGGTCTGGACTGCGTGTCCCTCGCTGCGGGTTCCCCGCGGGTCAGGGCAGGGTGGGCAGGTGGAACGGGGCGAAGTCCCGGGGGCGGGCGGGTGGGCGGTGGCTGCCTGCGTCACTGCACTTTCCCCAGCTGATCCCGGAGCAGAGGGCAGCGTCCCAGGCTCGCCCTGACGCAGGACGTCTCGCCTCCGAGACGCGCCAGCCGGAGGGCACTGACCGCGCTGCCTGCATGCCTGTGGCGGCCTGGGCGGGCAGCCAGGCCGGTGCCGCCCAGCCCCACCCACAGGGGGCGCTGTGGGGCGCGGGGGCAGGAGCCTGGCTGGCAGGGGCCCAGCATGAGGGCAGCTCCGGGGCGGGGGTGCCGGTGGCAGGCCTCTCGAGGGCGGCAGGAAACAGCCAGCCCAGAGCCTCGCTCAGAGCCCGTCACTGGGTGCTGCTGGCTGGGCGGGGTGAGCTCGGCCCTGCACTACGGCCCTTCTGGGGTACCAAGGCCCCAGGGGGCGCCGGGCTGCCAGGAGGGGGGATCAGTAGGGGGCGCCAGGGGGTGCTGTGCTGCACGGTGGGGGAAGTACGGGGCGCTAGGGTGCGCTGGGCTCCTAGGGGAATCAGTAGGGGGCGCCAGGGGGCGCCGGGCTGCCAGGAGGGGGGATCAGTAGGGGGCGACAGGGGTACTGGGCTGACAGATGGGGGATCAGTAGGGGGCGCCAGGGGGCGCTGTGCTGCACGGTGGGGGAAGTACGGGGCGCTAGGGGGCGCTGGGCTGCTAGGGGAATCAGTAGGGGGCGCCAGGGGGCGCTGTGCTGCTGGGGGGCAGTAGGGGGCGCCAGGGGGCGCTGTGCTGCAGGGTGGGGGCAGTAGGGGGCGCCAGGGGGCGCTGTGCTGCTGGGGGGCAGTAGGGGGCGCCAGGGGGCGCTGTGCTGCTGGGGGGCAGTAGGGGGCACCGGGGGCGCTGTGCTGCCAGGCAGGGGCGATGGGGCAGGACCGGTGCTTGCCCCGCTGGGCACAGGCTGGGCGTTGCAGGTGGCGGGTGCCGCTTTCCTGGGGGGCTCCGTCATCCCGCCCCCTCCTCCCGCAGGGCGTGAAGAAGCCTTTCACTGAGGTGATCAAAGCCAACATCGGCGATGCCCACGCCATGGGCCAGCGCCCCGTCACCTTCCTGCGCCAGGTACCTCGCCCCCCCATCTGGGTGCGGGCATCAGGTTTTGGGGGGGCCCCTGCAGCCCTGGGGGAGCTGGGAGGAGCCTGTCTGGGGGCGGGTGATACGGCCCAGCCGTGCGGCCAGCGTCCCACTGCCCTTGGGTGGGGACACTGAGGCACGGGGCAGAAGGGACGTGTCTGAGCTTGGCACTGGCAGAGGGGTTTGCTCGACGGCCTTAGCTGAGCACCAGCTGGCGCTTTGCCCCCGCTCTAGCGGGTCCTGCTCTGAGGTCCCAGGTCCGTGCTGGCCCCACCCGTCCCTGCTCTGACCATTGGCCGGCGCTGCTTATGCAGGGGCAGTGCCCAGACAATGGGGGGTGGGGCGAAGGGCTCAGGAACCTGCGGAACTCCCCGCTTCAGGAGCCGGCTGCTGAGATGGCCGAGAGCTCAAGGCCCACCCCCCTCACACAGAGGCGGGGGGCTGCTGTTGGGCCCCAAGTTCCCTGGGAGGCAGGGAGGGCTCCCGGGGGTGGGGGCGCCGACGCGGGGCCAGGGTGGCGTGTGGAGCAAGCGAGGTTTGTGCCCCACAGGTCAGTGCCCTCTGCCTCTACCCCGAGCTGCTGAACGACCCGCTCTTCCCCGCCGACGCCAGGCAGCGAGCGCACAGACTGCTGGCAGGGTGCGGGGGGCAGAGTGCCGGTGAGTGTCCCCCTGGCACCCAGCCCGCTCTGGGAAGCCACCCTCCTGCCCCCGGCCCCCCTCCCCAGCCCGCTGCCCCCAGCCCCCCTCCCCCAGCCCGCTGCCCCCGGGAACTCACCCTCCTGCCCCGGCCCCCTCCCCAGCCCGCTGCCCCTGGGAGCCCACCCTCCTGCCCCCGGGCCCCCTCCCCCGCCCGCTGCCCCCGGGAACCCACCCTCCTGCCCCCGGCCCCCTCCCCAGCCCGCTGCCCCCGGGAACCCACCCTCCTGCCCCCAGCCCCCTCCCCAGCCCGCTGCCCCCGGGAAGCCACCCTCCTGCCCCCGGCCCCCCTCCCCAGCCCGCTGCCCCCGGGAACTCACCCTCCTGCCCCGGCCCCCTCCCCAGCCCGCTGCCCCCGGGAACTCACCCTCCTGCCCCGGCCCCCTCCCCAGCCCGCTGCCCCCGGGAACCCACCCTCCTGCCCCCAGCCCCCTCCCCAGCCCGCTGCCCCCGGGAACCCACCCTCCTGCCCCCAGCCCCCTCCCCAGCCCGCTGCCCCCGGGAAGCCACCCTCCTGCCCCCGGCCCCCCTCCCCAGCCCGCTGCCCCCGGGAACTCACCCTCCTGCCCCGGCCCCCTCCCCAGCCCGCTGCCCCCGGGAACTCACCCTCCTGCCCCGGCCCCCTCCCCAGCCCGCTGCCCCCGGGAACCCACCCTCCTGCCCCCAGCCCCCTCCCCAGCCCGCTGCCCCCGGGAACCCACCCTCCTGCCCCAGCCCCCCTCCCCAGCCCACTGCCCCCGGCCCCCCTCCCCAGCCCGCTGCCCCCGGGAACTCACCCTCCTGCCCCCGGCCCCCCTCCCCAGCCCGCTGCCCCCGGGAAGCCACCCTCCTGCCCCCGGCCCCCCTCCCCAGCCCGCTGCCCCCGGGAACCCACCCTCCTGCCCCCGGCCCCCCTCCCCAGCCCGCTGCCCCCGGCCCCCCTCCCCAGCCCGCTGCCCCCGGGAACTCACCCTCCTGCCCCCGGCCCCCCTCCCCAGCCCGCTGCCCCCGGGAAGCCACCCTCCTGCCCCCGGCCCCCCTCCCCAGCCCGCTGCCCCCAGCCCCCCTCCCCAGCCCGCTGCCTCCGGGAACCCACCCTCCTGCCCCCGGCCCCCCTCCCCAGCCCGCTGCCCCCAGCCCCCCTCCCCAGCCCGCTGCCCCCGGGAACCCACCCTCCTGCCCCCGGGCCCCCTCCCCCGCCCGCTGCCCCCGGGAACCCACCCTCCTGCCCCCAGCCCCCTCCCCAGCCCGCTGCCCCCGGGAACTCACCCTCCTGCCCCGGCCCCCTCCCCAGCCCGCTGCCCCCGGGAACCCACCCTCCTGCCCCCAGCCCCCTCCCCAGCCCGCTGCCCCCGGGAACCCACCCTCCTGCCCCCGGCCCCCCTCCCCAGCCCGCTGCCCCCGGGAACTCACCCTCCTGCCCCGGCCCCCTCCCCAGCCTGCTGCCCCCGGGAACCCACCCTCCTGCCCCGGCCCCCCTCCCCAGCCCGCTGCCCCCGGGAACTCACCCTCCTGCCCCGGCCCCCTCCCCAGCCTGCTGCCCCCGGGAACCCACCCTCCTGCCCCGGCCCCCCTCCCCAGCCTGCTGCCCCCGGGAACCCACCCTCCTGCCCCGGCCCCCCTCCCCAGCCTGCTGCCCCCGGGAACCCACCCTCCTGCCCCCGGCCCCCCTCCCCAGCCCGCTGCCCCCGGGAACCCACCCTCCTGCCCCCGGTCCCCCTCCCCAGCCCGCTGCCCCCGGGAACCCACCCTCCTGCCCCCGGCCCCCCTCCCCAGCCCGCTGCCCCCGGGAACCCACCCTCCTGCCCCCGGCCCCCCTCCCCAGCCCACTGCCCCCGGGAACCCACCCTCCTGCCCCCGGCCCCCCTCCCCAGCCCGCTGCCCCCGGGAACCCACCCTCCTGCCCCAGCCCCCCTCCCCAGCCCACTGCCCCCCTGGAACCCACCCTCCTGCCCCCGGCCCCCTCCCCAGCCCGCTGCCCCCGGGAACCCACCCTCCTGCCCCCGGCCCCCCTGGAACCCACCCTCCTGCCCCCGGGCCCCCTCCCCAGCCCGCTGCCCCCGGGAACCCACCCTCCTGCCCCAGCCCCCCTCCCCAGCCCACTGCCCCCCTGGAACCCACCCTCCTGCCCCCGGCCCCCTCCCCAGCCCGCTGCCCCCGGGAACCCACCCTCCTGCCCCCGGCCCCCCTGGAACCCACCCTCCTGCCCCCGGGCCCCTCCCCAGCCTGCTGCCCCCGGGAACCCACCCTCCTGCCCCGGCCCCCCTCCCCAGCCCGCTGCCCCCGGGAACCCACCCTCCTGTCCCCGGCCCCCCTGGAACCCACCCTCCTGCCCCCGGGCCCCCTCCCCAGCCCGCTGCCCCTGGGAACCCACCCTCCTGCCCCCGGCCCCCCTGGAACCCACCCTCCTGCCCCCGGGCCCCCTCCCCAGCCCGCTGCCCCTGGGAACCCACCCTCCTGCCCCCGGCCCCCCTGGAACCCACCCTCCTGCCCCCGGCCCCCCTGGAACCCACCCTCCTGCCCCCGGCCTCCCTCCCCAGCCCGCTGCCCCCGGGAAGCCACCCTCCTGCCCCCGGCCTCCCTCCCCAGCCCGCTGCCCCCGGGAACCCACCCTCCTGCCCCCGGGCCCCTCCCCAGCCCGCTGCCCCCGGGAAGCCACCCTCCTGCCCCCGGCCCCCCTCCCCAGCCCGCTGCCCCTGGGAACCCACCCTCCTGCCCCCGGGCCCCTCCCCAGCCCGCTGCCCCCGGGAACCCACCCTCCTGCCCCCGGCCCCCCTCCCCAGCCCGCTGCCCCCGGAAACCCACCCTCCTGCCCCCGGCCTCCCTCCCCAGCCCGCTGCCCCCGGGAACCCACCCTCCTGCCCCCGGCCCCCCTCCCCAGCCCGCTGCCCCCGGGAACCCATCCTGCTGCCCCCGGCCCCCCTCCCTAGCCCGCTGCCCCCGGGAACCCACCCTCCTGCCCCCGGCCCCCTCCCCAGCCCGCTGCCCCTGGGTTCCCACCCTCCTGCCCCCGGCCCCCCTCCCCAGCCCACTGCCCCCGGGAACCCACCCTCCTGCCCCCGGCCCCCCTCCCCAGCCCGCTGCCCCCGGGAACCCACCCTCCTGCCCCCGGCCCCCCTCCCCAGCCCGCTGCCCCCGGGAACCCACCCTCCTGCCCCCGGCCCCCCTCCCCAGCCCGCTGCCCCCGGGAACCCACCATCCTGCCCCGGCCCCCTCCCCAGCCCACTGCCCCCGGGAACCCACCCTCCTGCCCCCGGCCCCCCTGGAACCCACCCTGCTGTCCCAGCCCCCCTGCCTGCTACCCTGGCCCTGCAGCCCCGTGTGCTGCCCCCCCCCCCCGCCCAGCTTGGTGCCCGGCTCCCCCTCTGGGGCTCTGGGGAGGGGGTTGGCGCTCAGGCAGGGTGCCTGGGTCGCCCTGCGGGGGGGGGGGAAGCTGACAGCGCTGGCCCCCCTGGCGGCCCAGAGTCACCCCAGCCCCCGGCCCAGCTCGCTCTGTCTCCCGCCAGGGGCCTACACGGCCAGCCCCGGCATCGAGCTCATCCGCCAGGACGTGGCGCGTTACATCGAGCGGCGGGACGGGGGCGTCCCCGCCAACCCGGACAACATCTACCTGTCCACGGGGGCCAGTGACGCCATCATGGTACGGCCCCCCCCAGCAACCGGCGCCCCGAGGGGTACCAGTGAGCTGGGCGGGGGGGGCCCAGGGCTGTGGGGGGCAGGGCTGTGGGGGGCAGGGGCTGGTGCCAGGGCTGAGGGTCACCGGCAGGGCTGTAGGGGGGGGAGCCCAGGGCTGTAGGGGGGGCAGGGCTGGCCTGGCAGGGGCTGGTGCCAGGACTGAGGGGCACCGGCAGGGCTGTGGGGGGGGGGCAGGGCTGTGGGGGGCAGGGCTGGCCTGGCAGGGGCTGGTGCCAGGGCTGAGGGGCACCGGCAGGGCTGTGGGGGGGGGGGAGCCCAGGGCTGTAGGGGGGGCAGGGCTGTGGGGGGCAGGGCTGGCCTGGCAGGGGCTGGTGCCAGGACTGAGGGGCACCGGCAGGGCTGTGGGGAGGGAGCCCAGGGCTGTAGGGGGCAGGGCTGGCCTGGCAGGGGCTGGTGCCAGGGCTGAGGGGCACCGGCAGGGCTGTGGGGGGGGGGCAGGGCTGTGGGGGGCAGGGCTGGCCTGGCAGGGGCTGGTGCCAGGGCTGAGGGGCACCGGCAGAGCAGGCCGAGGACTGTTCCCACGGGGATCCTTATTCCCCGGGCCCCGAGCTCTCGGTGCCCCCGGCCCCGGGAATCACTGGCCTCTCGCCTGCTGCCGACTGGCCGATGCCCGGAGCCCCCCTGCCCCTCCCCCTCCCCCCTGCTCTGGGGCCCGGGCTGCCCGGCTGGCAGCGCTCTCAGCGCACCCCTGTGGGCTGGGACCCGGCTCCCAGGCCAGCGTTGCCTGGCGCTCGGCCAGCCTCACAAAGGGCCCTTTGTGCTGGGCCTGGCACAGGGCTGGCAGCCCTCTGGGAACGCACAGGCTGGCACGGCGCGGGGGGGCAGCGAGGGGGGATGGGGCAGAGGGGCGCCGGTGTCCCCGGGGGGATGCTCCAGGGGTGTGCGGAGGGGCCCAGCGCGTCCTGCCCCTGCCCACCCCGCCTGTCTCGCCAGACCCTGCTGAAGATGCTGGTGTCGGGCGAGGGCCGGTGGCGGACGGGCGTGCTGATCCCCATCCCCCAGTACCCGCTCTACTCGGCTGCCCTGGCCGAGCTGGACGCCGTGCAGGTCAACTACTACCTGGAGGAGGAGCGGTGCTGGGCGCTGGACTGCGGGGAGCTGCGGCGGGCGCTGCGCCAGGCCCGGGAGCACTGCCAGCCCCGCGTGCTCTGCATCATCAACCCCGGGAACCCCACCGGTACCACGCGCCATCCAGGGCAGGCGGGCGGGGGCCACGGGGCCGCTTCCCTCTGGGGGCGCCAGCTCCTAGTCCTCCGCAGGGCTGGGGGGGGGGAGTCCCTCAGGGACCCCGAAGGGTAAGGAGGCGGCAGGGCCCGTCGCAGGGAGCAGGGCCCAGACCCCGTCGCTGCCCCCCAGGCCGGCCCAGACTCACCCCCACGCGCGGCAGCGCCTCCCAGCCCTGCCTCTGTTCCCTTTTCCGGGCAAGAGGGGTCCCCTGGTCGCCCCACTCCTGGGCGCGGGTCAGAGAAAGCATCAGCCATTGGGGCCACGGGGGGATTAGCCCCGTCCAGGACGGTGCTGGTGCAGTGCCAGGGGAAACTGAGGCACGCACATGGGATTACCACAGTAGAAGTCACACAGCGCATGACCAAGTGAACAGAGCAAATTCGACCCCCTCCCCGACTTCATCACAAGGGGGCAGGCTGGGGGGGATGGGGCGGGGCGGCTGAGGGGCAGGTGGCGCTGGCTGGGGCAGGGTGGCCCACAGCTCTGATGGGCCTGTCCCACACCCACAGGCCAGGTCCAGAGCCGCCAATGCATCGAGGACGTCATCAAGTTTGCGTGGGAGGAGCAACTCTTCCTGATGGCCGACGAGGTGAGGGCCAGAGCCGGCTCCTGGCCCCTGCTGCCTGCCCCACGGCCGGGCTGCCCCTGGGGGAGGGGTGAGCTTCTCTCCAGGGCAGCCAGCCTTGCCCCCCCGCCAGTGGCGCTGCCCGCGCCCAGGGGTGCCAGCGGGTCCCCGTGGCTGGTGGCCCTGGCGTGGCCCGTAGGGGTGGCCGTGTCCCTGGGGGGTTCCAGCATCTCCCGACAGCGTCCTAATGCAGGCTCCAGGGGCTCCCAGGCGAGGCCGGGGGGTGGCCGCCTGGCCCGTGGGCTCAGCCGTGGGCCCGGCGGGCGCCCTGACCCCCTCGCCCCGCCCCAGGTCTATCAGGACAACGTCTACGCCGAGGGCTCCGCGTTCCACTCCTTCAAGAAGGTCCTTTCGGAGCTGGGCCCCCCGTACTCCAGCGAGGTGGAGCTGGCCTCCTTCCACTCCATCTCCAAGGGCTTCATGGGCGAGTGAGTGAGCCGCCCCCCACGGCCTTCCCGGGCGCCCCCAGGGGCTGCCCCACTCCAGCCGCAGCGATGAGAGGCGGGGCGCCCAGCTTGGCCTCGGGGGCGGGCAGGAGGCCGGGGGTCGCCCGTCTGCCCCATGGCCGCGCCGTGACCCCAAGGCCGGCCAGGGCGGGGAACAGGCAGCCCCCCGAGGCAGCTGCTCCGGCCCGGCCCAGGACCCTCTGTGCACCCCGGCCTCCCCTGGAGCTGAGCCCAGCTGCGCTGCTCACAGACCCCCCCGGCCTCCATGGCGTGGGGCTCCCACAAGCGAGGCAGCCCAACAGCCCCAGTCCCAGAGACCTCCCCCGCAGGGGGGCAGGGAGACACAGACCCCAGAGCACCGGGGCCAAGGCTGGGAATCACAGGGTGCTTATGGGGACAGGAGCCAGGCCCCACCCCGGGGGTCCCATAGGGAGGGGGAGCCAAGCCCTGTCCCCGGGGGGGGTCGCAGAGAAAGGGGGAGCTAGGCCCCTCCCCCAGGCATCCCCTAGGGAACGGAAACGAGGCCTCCCCCCCCCCAGGGGTCCCTAGGGAAGGAGAACAAGGCCCCGCCCCCAGGGGAGCCAGGCCCCGCCCCCAAGGACCACTCTGGAAGGAGAACAAGGCCCCGCCCCCAGGGGAGCCAGGCCCCACCCCCAAGGACCACTCTGGAAGGAGAACAAGGCCCCGCCCCCAGGGGAGCCAGGCCCCGCCCCCAAGGACCACTCTGGAAGGAGAACAAGGCCCCGCCCCCAGGGGAGCCAGGCCCCGCCCCCAAGGACCACTCTGGAAGGAGAACAAGGCCCCGCCCCCAGGGGAGCCAGGCCCCGCCCCCCGTGGGAGCCGCCTCTATCTCCCCCTGTGCCCCAGGTGCGGGTTCCGCGGGGGGTACATGGAGGTGGTGAACATGGACCCGGCGGTGCAGCAGCAGCTCTCCAAGCTGGTGTCGGTGCGGCTGTGCCCCCCCGTGCCCGGGCAGGTGCTGCTGGACGTCGTCGTGAACCCGCCCGCGCCGGGCGAGCCCTCCTACCACAGCTTCAGCCAGGCAAGTGGGGGGGGGAGTGGCCCTGATCCCGGCCACCAGCCCCACCCCTCCCCCACACCAGCCCCACGGGTATCTCCCCCCGTGCCCGCCTGCTGCCCCCGCACTGGCCCCCCCAGCCCCATGGGCATCTCCCCCCGCACCGGCCCCCCCAGCCCTAAGGGCATCTCCCCCCGCGCCCGCCTGCTGCCCCTGCACTGGCCCCCCCAGCCCTATGGGCATCTCCCCCCGCACCGGCCCCCCCAGCCCTATGGGCATCTCCCCCCGCGCCCGCCTGCTGCCCCTGCACTGGCCCCCCCAGCCCCACGGGCATCTCCCCCCGCACCGGCCCCCCCAGCCCTATGGGCATCTCCCCCCGCGCCCGCCTGCTGCCCCCGCACTGGCCCCCCCAGCCCCACGGGCATCTCCCCCCGCGCCCACCTGCTGCCCCCGCACTGGCCCCCCCCAGCCCTATGGGCATCTCCCCCCGCACCCACCTGCTGCCCCTGCACTGGCCCCCCCAGCCCCACGGGCATCTCCCCCCGCGCCCACCTGCTGCCCCCACACTGGCCCCCCCAGCCCTATGGGCATCTCCCCCCGCGCCCGCCTGCTGCCCCTGCACTGGCCCCCCCAGCCCCACGGGCATCTCCCCCCGCGCCCACCTGCTGCCCCCGCACTGGCCCCCCCAGCCCTATGGGCATCTCCCCCCGCACCCACCTGCTGCCCCCGCACTGGCCCCCCCAGCCCCACGGGCATCTCCCCCCGCACTGGCCCCCCCCCAGCCCTATGGGCATCTCCCCCCGCACTGGCCCCCCCAGCCCCATGGGCATCTCCCCCCACGCCCACCTGCTGCCCCCGCACCATGGAAGACCCTGTGCCCCCCTCCATCTCCCTATGGCCCTGACACCTGCCCCCAGGCCCTGCTATACCCGGTGCCTGTCCCCGGCCTGCACCCCTCAGTCTGTGGGTGTCTCCCTCGGGCGCTCCCAGGAGAGACAGGCGATCCTGAGTGACCTGGCCCACAAAGCCCGGCTGACCCAGGAGATCTTCAGCCAGGTGCCCGGGATCCGCTGTAACCCCGTGCAGGGCGCCATGTACGCCTTCCCCAGGATCCAGCTCCCAGCCAGAGCTGTGCTGGAGGCCCAGGTGAGAGCCGGGCACGGGGCAGCTGGGGTGGGGGCGGAGAGCAGGGCCGGGGAGGGCCGGGCACGGGGAGCAGGTCTGGGGAGGGCTGGGCACGGGGTAGCTGGGGGTGGGGGCGGGGAGCAGGGCCGGGGAGGGCCGGGCATGGGGAGCAGGTCTGGGGAGGGCCGGGCACGGGGAGCAGGTCTGGGGAGGGCCGGGCACGGGGTAGCTGGGGGTGGGGGCGGAGAGCAGGGCCGGGGAGGGCTGGGCACGGGGAGCAGGGCCGGGGAGGGCCGGGCACGGGGCAGCCTGGGGTGGGGGCGGGAAGCAGGGCCGGGGAGGGCCGGGCACAGGGCAGCCTGGGGTGGGGGCGGGGAGCAGGGCCGGGGAGGGCCGGGCACGGGGCAGCCTGGGGTGGGGGCGGGGAGCAGGTCTGGGGAGGGCCGGGCACGGGGCAGCCGGGGGTGGGGGCGGGGAGCAGGGCCGGGGAGGGCCGGGCACGGGGCAGCCTGGGGTGGGGGCGGGGAGCAGGTCTGGGGAGGGCCGGGCACAGGGCAGCCAGGGGTGGGGGCGGGGAGCAGGGCCGGGGAGGGCCGGGCACGGGGCAGCCTGGGGTGGGGGCGGGGAGCAGGTCTGGGGAGGGCCGGGCACAGGGCAGCCTGGGGTGGGGGCGGGGAGCAGGTCTGGGGAGGGCCGGGCACGGGGCAGCCGGGGGTGGGGGCGGGGAGCAGGGCCGGGGAGGGCCGGGCACGGGGCAGCCTGGGGTGGGGTGAGGGTGGGGAGCCGGGCACACAGTGGGCATCTCTCCTCCCGTCCCCTGAACCCAGCTCTTGCTGCCCCCAGGCCCGGGGCCTTGCCCCAGACATGTTCTTCTGCCTCCAGCTGCTGGAGGAGACGGGCATCTGCGTGGTGCCAGGCAGCGGGTTCGGGCAGCGAGAGGGCACCTATCACTTCAGGTGAGGGCTCCGACTGCGCTCCAGGCACCCGCCAGCCAGCACCCCCACCCGGCAGCGTGCCCCCCCACTCCTGACAGCCACCCCCCTGCCCAGCCCTCTGCCCCTCAAACCCCCACCCCACGTGCCCACCACATGCCCCACAACCCTGCCCCTCGGCAGCCCTTCCCCTTTCTCTTGTGCCCAGCTCTGCTGGGGGGGGGCGGCTCCATGGGCCCCTGGCACTGGGGCTTGGGCACTGGCCGGCTGGGCTCCGCCGGGTGCCCAGGCTGAGGGTCTCTCTCTGCCCGCAGAATGACCATCCTCCCACCGGCGGAGAAGCTGCAGATCCTGCTGAAGAAGCTCAGTCAATTTTATGTCAAATTCACCCAGGAATATTCCTAATCTGCTGCCGGGGCAGCCGCCAGCCCTGCCCTGCCCGTCCAGCCCTGCCCTGCCCGTCCAGCCCTGCCCTGCCCGTCCAGCCGGTCCAGCCCTGCCCATCCAGCCCTGCCCGTCCATCCAGTGCCCACCGGTGCCTCCACCGGCTCCACCCCCCTCCACTGCCTTTGGGCCGGTGCCAGGTGCCCGCCAGCTCCCACATAGGAGCCCTCTGTGACGCCGTGGGCTGTGATACGCTCTGGTCGGGCAGGCTGGGCGCTCCCTGCTCGCTAGACTTGGGCTGTGGGTGACCCCAACGGCCTGCGTCTGGGAGCACTGCCCAGCGGGCCCAGGTTTCCTGGGGCTTAATCCCCGACCTTGTAGTCACTAGGGGCAGGAGTGAGGGTGTCCCCACGCCGAGGTGCTCTCTTTACACCGCAGGCCTTCTTGGCCCAGTGATCACTTCATACGGTTCAAAGCAAATACAATTTATTAAACACCAACGGATTAAAGAGAATAGAATAAGAAACAATGAGGATGGTTAAATGGGAACACCCAGCCCTGCTCTGCAGCACGGGGACATCAAACCAGCAGCCTGCAGAGTGTAAGGACAGTCCAGTCTCTTCCTTAGAGGCCCCGCAGAGGCCTTGGATGTGCTGCGGGGGGGCTGCAGGCTGGACACGCCGGCTCTGGCAGTGACCACACAGCCTCACGCTCTAAGTGGCCAGACCCCCCTCCCAGTCCAGAGCCTCTCCCCGCACTTTGCAGTTCCCAGCTGCTCACCACACCCAGCTGCAGGGCGCTGCTTGGCCAGTTCCAGCTCCTTGCGTTGCTTCTCTGCTCCTTTCAGCTCCCTGAGCACGGCCAGTCTGCTGCCCAACACAGGGTCTGCGCTCCTTGAGCCGTGTGTGTCTGGCTCATGGACCCTTCCCCTTCTGAAGCTGGGAGCTGGCAAACCAAAAAACTCCCACAGAGTTTTAGTGAGGGGTAACAGTCCCCTGACACTGGGGTTACCCAGCCAATGCTCAAACCGCTGAGCTAGCCCTCAGGCAGGAGCCTCAGAGGAGGGCAGGCGGGGTGGCCTGCCCTGAACCACGTGGGTGCCCTTGGGCATCTGCCCCACTCTGGGGTTCTTCCCAGGCACTGTTTACATGCTGAGGGGTAGCACCGAGCCCCAGGAGGGCACAGCGCGAGCCGGGGACAGGACCCACCTGCCATGGGGAGCAGAGAGCCCCGGGGGGGCACAGCGCGAGCCGGGGACAGGACCCACCTGCCATGGGGAGCAGAGAGCCCCGGGGGGGCACAGCGTGAGCCGGGGGCAGGACCCACCTGCCATGGGGAGCAGAGAGCCCGGGGGGGCACAGCATGAGCCGGGGGCAGGACCCACCTGCCATGGGGAGCAGAGAGCCCCGGGGGGGCACAGTGTGAGCCGGGGGCAGGACCCACCTGCCATGGGGAGCAGAGAGCCCCGGGGGGGCACAGCGCGAGCCGGGGACAGGACCCACCTGCCATGGGGAGCAGAGAGCCCCGGGGGGGCACAGCGTGAGCCGGGGACAGGACCCACCTGCCATGGGGAGCAGAGAGCCCCGGGGGGGCACAGCATGAGCCGGGGGCAGGACCCACCTGCCATGGGGAGCAGAGAGCCCCAGGGGGGCACAGCGTGAGCCGGGGGCAGGACCCACCTGCCATGGGGAGCAGAGAGCCCCAGGAGGGCACAGCGTGAGCCGGGGACAGGACCCACCTGCCATGGGGAGCAGAGAGCCCCAGAGGGGCACAGCGTGAGCCGGGGACAGGACCCACCTGCCATGGGGAGCAGAGAGCCCCGGGGGGGGCACAGCATGAGCTGGGACAGGACCCACCTGCCACGGGGAGCAGAGAGCCCCGGGGGGGCACAGCATGAGCTGGGGGCAGGACCCACCTGCCATGGGGAGCAGAGAGCCCCGGGGGGGCACAGCGTGAGCCGGGGACAGGACCCACCTGCCATGGGGAGCAGAGAGCCCCGGGGGGGCACAGCATGAGCTGGGGGCAGGACCCACCTGCCATGGGGAGCAGAGAGCCCCGGGGGGGCACAGCGTGAGCCGGGGACAGGACCCACCTGCCATGGGGAGCAGAGAGCCCCGGGGGGGCACAGCATGAGCCGGGGGCAGGACCCACCTGCCATGGGGAGCAGAGAGCCCCAGGGGGGGCACAGCATGAGCCGGGGGCAGGACCCACCTGCCATGGGGAGCAGAGAGCCCCGGGGGGGCTCAGCATGAGCCGGGGGCAGGACCCACCTGCCATGGGGAGCAGAGAGCCCCGGGGGGGCACAGCATGAGCCGGGGACAGGACCCACCTGCCATGGGGAGCAGAGAGCCCCGGGGGGGCACAGCATGAGCCGGGGGCAGGACCCACCTGCCATGGGGAGCAGAGAGCCCTGGGGGGGCACAGCATGAGCCGGGGACAGGACCCACCTGCCATGGGGAGCAGAGAGCCCCGGGGGGGCACAGCATGAGCCGGGGGCAGGACCCACCTGCAATGGGGAGCAGAGAGCCCGGGGGGGGGCACAGCATGAGCCGGGGACAGGACCCACCTGCCATGGGGAGCAGAGAGCCCCGGGGGGGCACAGCATGAGCCGGGGGCAGGACCCACCTGCCATGGGGAGCAGAGAGCCCGGGGGGGCACAGCATGAGCCGGGGACAGGACCCACCTGCCATGGGGAGCAGAGAGCCCGGGGGGGGCACAGTGTGAGCCGGGGACAGGACCCACCTGCCATGGGGAGCAGAGAGCCCGGGGGGGCACAGCATGAGCCGGGGGCAGGACCCACCTGCCATGGCGACCAAGGCATGTGGAACCCCACTGAGGTGTCCTGACCCCCAGATGAGTCCCCCTGCGAGGACAGTCCCGCCTGGCACTGGGGGCAGAGGAGGGCCCATAAGGGCAGGGGGCGCGTGTCCGGGAATCGCTCCCTTGGCCCTGGGGCTCTTGGCTCTGCCGCCCCATCAGGAAGCCGGGGTTGAACCCAGGCGGCGCTTTGGGGGGCTGAGTGCCTGTGAGCCCAGTGCCCTGCTGGGCCGAGGGGGGCTGCAGCCCGCCAGCTCCCGCCGGCCCCACAGTGCCCATGGAGAGGGGCCCAGGCAGCTGCCCCAAGCGCCTTCCTATTGGTGCACGTCCCAAAGTCATCCGGCGGGGGGGCCAAGGGGTCGTGAGTGGGGGGCTCAGCAGAGGTTGGGGCGGGGAACGAGGGCGGGGCTGGGGCCAAGGGGTCGTGAGTGGGGGGGCTCAGCAGAGGTTGGGGCGGGAACGAGGGCGGGGCTGGGGCCAAGGGGTCGTGAGTGGGGGGCTCAGCAGAGGCTTGGGTGGGAACGAGGGCGGGGCTGGGGACAAGGGGTCGTGAGTGGGGGGCTCAGCAGAGGCTTGGGTGGGAACGAGGGCGGGGCTGGGGACAAGGGGTCGTGAGTGGGGGGGCTCAGCAGAGGTTGGGGCGGGAACGAGGGCGGGGCTGGGGCCAAGGGGTCGTGAGTGGGGGGCTCAGCAGAGGGTTGGGCGGGAACGAGGGCGGGGCTGGGGCCAAGGGGTCGTGAGTGGGGGGCTCAGCAGAGGCTTGGGTGGGAACGAGGGCGGGGCTGGGGACAAGGGGTCGTGAGTGGGGGGGCTCAGCAGAGGTTGGGGTGGGAACGAGGGCGGGGCTGGGGCCAAGGGGTCGTGAGTGGGGGGCTCAGCAGAGGCTTGGGCGGGAACGAGGGCGGGGCTGGGGCCAAGGGGTCGCGAGTGGGGGGCTCAGCAGAGGTTGGGGCGGGAACGAGGGCGGGGCTGGGGACAAGGGGTCGTGAGTGGGGGGGCTCAGCAGAGGTTGGGGCGGGAATGAGGGCGGGGCTGGGGCCAAGGGGTCGTGAGTGGGGGGCTCAGCAGAGGTTGGGGCGGGAACGAGGGCGGGGCTGGGGCCAAGGCTGAGAGGGTCAAATCAGGGCGAATTGCTCAGAAACGGCGACGCTCCGCCCAAGGCTGGGCCCACCGAGCCCCCGATCCCTGCACCGGCCAGCGGAGCCCCCTCAGGCACCCCAGTGCTTCTGGGGCACCGCCAGCCCCCCCTCACCCAGGGGAGAGGTTCTAACCCATCCCCCCCCTCCCCTCAGGCACCCCAGTGCTTCTGGGGCACCGCCAGCCCCCCCTTACCCGGGGGAGAGGTTCTAACCCATCCCCCACATCCCCTCAGGCACCCCAGTGCTTCTGGGGCACCGCCAGCCCCCCCTTACCCAGGGGAGAGGTTCTAACCCATCCCCCCTCCCCTCACACACCCCAGGGCTTCTGGGGCACCGCCAGCCCCCCCTTACCCAGGGGAGAGGTTCTAACCCATCCCCCCCTCCCCTCAGGCACCCCAGTGCTTCTGGGGCACCGCCAGCCCCCCCTTACCCGGGGGAGAGGTTCTAACCCATCCCCCACATCCCCTCAGGCACCCCAGTGCTTCTGGGGCACCGCCAGCCCCCCCTTACCCAGGGGAGAGGTTCTAACCCATCCCTCCTCCCCTCACACACCCCAGGGCTTCTGGGGCACCGCCAGCCCCCCCTTACCCAGGGGAGAGGTTCTAACCCATCCCCCCCCTCCCCTCAGGCACCCCAGTGCTTCTGGGGCACCGCCAGCCCCCCCTTACCCAGGGGAGAGGTTCTAACCCATCCCCCCCTCCCCTCAGACACCCCAGTGCTTCTGGGGCACCGCCAGCCCCCCCTTACCCAGGGGAGAGGTTCTAACCCATCCCCCACCTCCCCTCAGGCACCCCAGTGCTTCTGGGGCACCGCCAGCCCCCCCTTACCCAGGGGAGAGGTTCTAACCCATCCCCCCCTCCCCTCAGACACCCCAGAGCTCCCTGTGCCCCCCAGCACCCCGTCACACAGGGGAGAGGTTATAACCCATCCCCCACCTCCCCTCACACACCCCAGTGCTCCCTGTGCCCCCCAGCCTCCCTCACACAGGGGAGAGGTTATAACCCATCCCCCACCTCCCCTCAGACACCCCAGTGCTCCCTGTGCCCCCCCAGCGCCCCCTTACACAGGGGAGAGGTTATAACCCATCCCCCACCTCCCCTCACACACCCCAGTGCTCCCTGTGCCCCCCCAGCGCCCCCTTACACAGGGGAGAGGTTATAACCCATCTCACCAACTCCCAGCAGGTTCTACCAGGTTCAAAGTTCCAGCCACGGTCCCAGGGCAATTTACACCTTGGCACGTACCCAAAGGAGCCCGCTGGGCCAGGCCTGTAGCTTCTAAAATGTAAAGGTTTAGTGAAAGCGAGAGCACGCGCCACAGGGCAGCGAGGGCGAGGGTTACACCGGTGAAGGCCGCGAACGTCACACCCCCATTGCAAAGGGCTGGCTGCAGCGTGGGCCTCACTGGCTGGCCGAGGGCACGTCTCTGAGCTTCAGCTGCCACGGATGGGTCTCCCGGCCCGGTGTGCAGCGCGTCGGCGGGTAGCCGGGCCCCTGGCGAGGTGAGAAGCCGGACGGAAGACCAACTGGAGGAGTCTTCAGGGCCCCAGATAACCTCGGCCATGTGGGGGGCCCATTGCTCGCGCTGGGTACATGTACACAGATGGCGGGAGGGCCCACGGGCCGGCCCCCGTGCAGGCGGACACCAGGGCCTGCGTCCCAGAGTGGGGCGGGGTGGTTGAAGGCAAGTCCCTTCAGTGCAGGTGCCTCCCCATGTTTCATTGGCTGGTGAATGTTTCTTGATGGGCCAGTCACCTGAATACCTTGCCCAGACCTGCAGGGAGCACCGTGGGGGGGCAGAGCTCCTGACTAATCCAGCCCCTGCCTCTCGCTGTAGGGAGCAGGGCAGGGTGCTGGCCGGCAGGGCACCTTCTGGTTACTCCATCCCCAGCCTCTCCCAGCAGGGGGCGCTGTGGGGAGATCCTGGCTAGTCCATCCCCAGCCTCTCCCAGCAGGGGGCGCTGTGGGGAGATCCTGGCTACTCCATCCCCAGCCTCTCCCAGCAGGGGGCGCTGTGGGGAGATCCTGGCTACTCCATCCCCAGCCTCTCCCAGCAGGGGGCGCTATGGGGAGCTCCTGGCTACTCCATCCCCAGCCTCTCCCAGCAGGGGGCGCTGTGGGGAGATCCTGGCTACTCCATCCCCAGCCTCTCCCAGCAGGGGGCGCTGTGGGGAGATCCTGGCTACTCCATCCCCAGCCTCTCCCAGCAGGGGGCGCTGTGGACATGGCAGGCTGGGAGCTCCCTGGCAGCCCCTTCCTCTCCCAGCAGGGGGCGCTGTGGCATCGCAGGCTGAAAGCTCCTTGGCAGCCCCTTCCTCTCTCAGCAGGGGGCGCTGCGGCATCGCAGGCTGGGAGCTCCCTGCCATCCCCTGCCTCTCCCAGCAGGGGGCGCTGCGGCATCGCAGGCTGGGAGCCCCCTGGCAGTGCGCCCATGGCGGCCCTCGTGGGGCTAGGATTAACGATGTGGCTACGTGAGGAGGCTCAGCGGCCGGAGAGGAGCCAGCCCCCGCTGGGCAGGGCGGTACCCAGGTTACCTGGTGTATGAGGCCGATGGGTTTCTGGCCCCGCGCGTGAAGTCAGCGATCTGCCAGCCCGGGGCGCTCCGAGGGGAGGGAGGTGCAAACCCGAGTATTAGCAGCTTTCCCCAGCATCTCCTGCCCACAGCCCTTCGTGCGCGTTACCCACATTGCCCCGGTAACCCCACGGCCCCTTCACGCCCACTGGGCAGCTCCGAGCGAGCCTCAGCAAACACCAGGGAAACTGAGGCACGGTGAGAGGGCATCACTTGCAGAACCACAGCTAGACCCAGGGGGCCATGGCTCTCAGGCCCACAGTGCCAGAGGTGGGTGGCAGGGCTGGGCGACCCAGCCCTGGCATGGCTCAGAGCTGCCCGGGCTCAGCTCATGCTGCTAGCCGAGCGCCCCCTGCACAGACCCCCTCCTGCCCGTCAGAGGGGCTCAGGGTCTCCCAGGTCTGGCCTTCCCCTGGGCTCCTTGCATCACTGGGGTCCCAGGACATCGTGAGCCCTGGGCCAAGGCAGGCTGCCCCGGCCCCCAGCTGCCACCTCCCACCCTGCACGTGGCGTCTGCAGGGGCCTTGTGTCCGGCCACAAACAGCCCTGGGTGGATGTTTAATCTGCCCCCAGCCCTGCCCAGCCTGGTGACACCAGCGCTGGCCAGGGGAGTCTGCCCAGACAGCCGAGGCCCCAGGAATTTGCTGCTCCCTGCAGGACGCCCCGAGCTCGACCCCCCCTCAAATTCTGGGGCTCTGTTCTCTCCCCGTGCTGGGGGCCTGGGCCGTGCCCACGCAGGCGCCGAGATGGGACAGGCCGGGCTGGGAACGGGGCGAGTGCCTCTGCTCTGCTCCCAACAGCGCCCCCCCGGCACCGAGCGGCGCCGGCTGGCAACCTGCAGGCTTGTGGCTCAGGGGTCTGCCCCCAGAGTCACCAGGCCGGGGGGGATGGAGGGGGGGACAATCCCTGAGGACTGGGCGGTGGCCGGCCGGGCACTGTGTGAAACGAGACACTCGGGTTCGTCCCGGCAGAGGACTCCAGGTGGCACCAAGTGGGCACAGTGGGCATCAACGCCCTGCTGAAGCCAAGGGCCCTGGCAGCCACCGCAGGGTGAATACCTGCCCCAGCTGGGCACAGGGCCCCCGTCCTGCCACCGGGGCCCCCATCCTGCCACCGGGGCCCCCGTCCAGCCACCTGGGCCCCCATCCTGCCACCAGGGCCCCCGTCCTGCCACCGGGGCCCCTGTCCAGCCACCTGGGCCCCCATCCTGCCACCTGGGCCCCCGTCCTGCCACCGGGGCCCCTGTCCAGCCACCTGGGGCCCCATCCTGCCACCGGGGCCCCCGTCCAGCCACCAGGGCCCCCGTCCTGCCACCAGGGCCCCTGTCCAGCCACCTGGGCCCCCGTCCAGCCACCGGGGCCCCCGTCCAGCCACCGGGGCCCCCGTCCTGCCACCAGGGCCCCCGTCCTGCCACCGGGGCCCCCGTCCAGCCACCAGGGCCCCCGTCCTGCCACCGGGGCCTCTGTCCAGCCACCGGGGCCCCCGTCCAGCCACCAGGGCCCCTGTCCTACCACCAGGGCCCCCGTCCTGCCACCAGGGCCCCCGTCCTGCCACCGGGGCCCCTGTCCAGCCACCAGGGCCCCTGTCCTGCCACCGGGGCCTCTGTCCAGCCACCTGGGCCCCCATCCTGCCACCTGGGCCCCCGTCCAGCCACCAGGGCCCCCGTCCTGCCACCGGAGCCCTCGTCCAGCCACCTGGGCCCCCATTCTGCCATCAGGGCCCCTGTCCAGCCACGTGGGCCCCCATCCTGCCACCTGGGCCCCCGTCCAGCCACCAGGGCCCCCGTCCTGCCACCGGAGCCCTCGTCCAGCCACCTGGGCCCCTGTCCAGCCACTGGGGTCACCAAACTTCGTGCCCAACCTGAACAGGTGGCACAGGCGGGCCCCGCAGAGCAGAGCAGCCCAGGGCAGAGGCGTCAGGCCAGCCTAGAGCTGGAAGGCCCCGAGGGTCGGCTCCCCTAGTGTAAAGTGTCCCGGGCCCGGAGCAGGCAGGATGCTGGGGGCCGTGGCAGGGAGGGGCTGGGCTGGGCAGTGCTCTGGGGCCCGAGGGGGCCGTGCAGATCGGCGCCGTGGGGAGCGTGGGCCGCCCGCCGGAGGGGCTCAGGATCCGTCCTCACCAGCTGGGCTCCGCCCCTGCCCTGGGCGTCGGTAACGGCGAACCCAGCCCGGGCGCGTCCGGTTCATTAGCGTCACCCCAAGGGCTGCCTTTGGACTCGGGGGGGGAGGGGAAGTGGACCTTCTAGCCTGGCCGTGACCCAGGCGCTCCCAGCCCCTGCGCGGCACCGGCGGGGCGATGGCGGCCGGGAGGACGGGCCTGACGCTGGACGCGGTGAATCCGGGCGTCAGGGGCATCAGCTTCCCACGCTGGTGGAGGCGGCCGCGCGAATCCAGCGCCAGCTGGCGCAGGTGAGGGGTCTGGAAGGCGCCCGGGAGGCTTGGGGGGCTGGCGGGCCCGTGGGGCAGCCTGGGGGTGCTGGGGCAGGGCCTGCGGCAGTGTCCTGGGTTCTGGCTGCGGGAACTTGCAGTGCGGGTCTCTGTTGGCCAGCGGCTCCAGCCACGGCCCCGGGGGCTGCCTGCTGGCGGCCGAGCCGAGCCAGGGCCAACGGCCCGCATGGGCAGTCAGAGCGCAGGGTGGCACCGCCAGCTCCCAGGACACCCCGGCGCCGAGCGGCCAGAGCCCTGCAGCGTGGATCCCCCGGCAGCCCCTGGGGGAGCAGAGAGCAGGGGGATCCACTGGGCTGCCCCTGTCTCCTCCTAGCGCCCGTGTGGGAGGGAGCAGCTAGTGAGAGCCCCAGCCTCGTGCCCCTCCCTGCCCTGTGTCGCTCCCAGCAGCACTCAGACCTGGGCGCCAGGAGCAGCACAAACCCTGGGGAGCCCAGCGGACATGGCCAGGAATGTGAAGGGTGGGAGGGGAAACTGAGGCTGGCAGTCACACGGAAGCCTGACCTCTGTGAGCTACCTCCCCACGCCACTGAGCCCCCCCCGCAGGCGTGTGCTAGGCCTGGCTGGAAGGGGGCGTCACGCAGGGCCACGGCATCCCACGGGGAGCAGGAGACTCATGCCCAGAGCCTGGTGCACGAGCCCCGATGCTCAGCCTGCCCCCAGTGCCAGGGCAGGTGCCTGTTCCTGTCCCCGAGCCTATGGGGGCCAGGAGAGCCCCGGGGCTGTCTGCAGGGCCACCCAGGGTAGCTCGTTAGTGGCTAATTGGGGCCTTGGTCACGGCCTAGGCCACCACCACCCCGCTGGGCCAGTACAAGCGGCAGCCAGAGCCGTCCTGTCCTTGGCCACTGGGTGGCACTCGCATGCCGCAGAGCGGGGGCTGTGTGGCTCTCACCGGCGCTGCACTGGGGGGTTAGCCTGGCTAGCGAGCCCCACCGGAGGCCTCCCTGCGACGGAGCAACGGCCCCAGCACCTTGCCCCGATCACGGCCAAGGCCAGGCGCGAAGCATCGGAGGCAGCCCCGACAGCCGCGGTTTAGCGCCCTGGGTTCCCGGAGAGGGACCATGGCGAGGCTCCAGTCCGACCCGCTGGGTCACCCAGGCCGCAGCCCGGCCCCCACGTTGTCGGTCAGGCAGAAAGCGCCCAGCCGGGTGTGACAGCATCCACCCCCCGGCGCCCCGCGGATGGTTCCAACAGCCAGGTCCCCTCACTGCTAGTCACTGGCACCGCGCGTCCACGAGGAGTAACGGGAGCTGGAATTAGGATCTCTAATTGGAACTACCTACTCCGTGCCACGTGTAGCCGCGGGCACGGAGTCCGCACTAACGGGGATTTAAAAATGGCGGCGCCCGGGAACATGCAAATGAAGCCCGGGATATTTAAATCCCAGGCTTCATTTGCAACTCCGCTTGCCCTCATTTGCCTACCTAGCTCGAACTAGCGAGTTAGTGTAGACGTACCCCATGAGAGCAGGGGGCTGGACTTGACCTCTCGAGGTCCCTTCCAGTTCTAGTGTTCTAGGATTCTAACCGGGGGGTGGGGTGGGGGGCAGGAGAACCAGGGAGCAGGGAGAAGGGGGGGCAGTGGAACTTGGGAACAGGAGAATTGGGGGTCAGGGGAACTGGGGAGCAGGGAGAAGTGGGGGGCAGTGGAACTTGGGGATAGGAGAATTGGGGGTCAGGGGAACTGGGGAGCAGGGAGAAGGGGGGGCAGTGGAACTTGGGGATAGGAGAATTGGGGGTCAGGGGAACTGGGGAGCAGGGAGAAGTGGGGGCAGTGGAACTTGGGAACAGGAGAATTGGGGGTCAGGGGAACTGGGGCGCAGGGAGAAGTGGGGGGCAGTGGAACTTGGGAACAGGAGAATTGGGGGTCAGGGGAACTGGGGCGCAGGGAGAAGTGGGGGGCAGTGGAACTTGGGAACAGGAGAATCGGGGGTCAGGGGAACTGGGGAGCAGGGAGAAGGGGGGGCAGTGGAACTTGGGAACAGGAGAATTGGGGGTCAGGGGAACTGGGGCGCAGGGAGAAGTGGGGGGCAGTGGAACTTGGGAACAGGAGAATCGGGGGTCAGGGGAACTGGGGCGCAGGGAGAAGTGGGGGGCAGTGGAACTTGGGAACAGGAGAATCGGGGGTCAGGGGAACTGGGGAGCAGGGAGAAGGGGGGTCAGGGGAACATGGGGATAGGAGAATCGGGGGTCAGGGGAACTGGGGAGCAGGGAGAAGGGGGGCAGTGGAACTTGGGAACAGGAGAATTGGGGGTCAGGGGAACTGGGGAGCAGGGAGAAGGGGGGGCAGTGGAACTTGGGAACAGGAGAATCGGGGGTCAGGGGAACTGGGGAGCAGGGAGAAGGGGGGCAGTGGAACTTGGGAACAGGAGAATTGGGGGTCAGGGGAACTGGGGCGCAGGGAGAAGTGGGGGGCAGTGGAACTTGGGAACAGGAGAATTGGGGGTCAGGGGAACTGGGGCGCAGGGAGAAGTGGGGGGCAGTGGAACTTGGGAACAGGAGAATCGGGGGTCAGGGGAACTGGGGAGCAGGGAGAAGGGGGGTCAGGGGAACATGGGGATAGGAGAATCGGGGGTCAGGGGAACTGGGGAGCAGGGAGAAGGGGGGCAGTGGAACTTGGGAACAGGAGAATTGGGGGTCAGGGGAACTGGGGAGCAGGGAGAATTGGGGGTCAGGGGAACTGGGGAGCAGGGAGAAGGGGGGCAGTGGAACATGGGGATAGGAGAATCGGGGGTCAGGGGAACTGGGGAGCAGGGAGAAGGGGGGCAGTGGAACATGGGGATAGGAGAATCGGGGGTCAGGGGAACTGGGGCGCAGGGAGAAGGGGGGCAGTGGAACGTAGGGCCTGCTCTCCGTGGACACAGGCTGCAGAACAGACTCTGTCTGCAGGGAGCTCAGGCCTGCCACCGACAGAGGCTGCTTTGCAGTAACCTCTCTTGCCACCCCCCTACCCCTGTGCGGCTGCCTCTGCTAGAGCCAGAAGCACAGGGGCAGGGAGGACCGGGGAGCTGGTGCTGGGGGGAGCCGGCTTTTAAGCGAGGGGAGGGCAGGTTGGTCTGCTGCTTGAAAGCTGGCTCTCCGTGTGTATTGGCTTCAGCCTGCCCTCCTCATCCTCTTTTAGAGGCAGTGGGGGGGGGGGGGTGAGGGTTGGGGGGGGCGGAAGAGGTGGATTTGGCTGTCACGGGGAGCCAGCTTTTAAGCCAGCTCCTTACAGGCAATCTCTCGCTCCGCCCCTTGCTGCCTCTGATACAGAGGCAGCAAAGGGGCGGGGGGATGTGTGTAGCTGACAAGATGAACAGATAAGCCCGGACTTGTCGGTTAATCGTGTCGTCGTCTACCCAACGACATCTCGACTGCGAACGGCTCCCTGGCGGGAGGGCGAAGCGGAGCCCCCCGAGCTGGGAAGACTCAGTATGAAACGTCAGCGGCTGGGCGACCGCGGGAGCTGCAAACCGAGGCAGCGGACGGCGGTGCTGGAGGAGGCAGGGGAGGCTTGGTCTCCTGGTCCCGCCCGGCGTAGGAGATCGGGTTGGCCAGTGACGGAAGGGAGGGGACACCTGCTTGGACTTGCTTGGATCTCTCTCTGGCCTGGGGCCGGGGTGGTTTCCTGTGCGTGAGGTGCATGCTGGGGGCTGTTTTGGAGGAAAGTTTCTTAGCCGTAGTCCAGAGAAGAGCAATGGGAAAGATTCAAGGACTAGAAGACATGAGCTCTGAGGCTAGGCTGAAGGAATGAGAAGAACTGGGCTTGTTTGGTTTGGAAAGGAGAAGACAGAGGGGATGTAACAGCGGTTTTCAAGTATCTAAAAAGGCGTCACAAGGAGGAGGGAGAAAACTTGTTCCCCTTGGCCTCTGAGGACAGGACAAGAAGCAATGGGCTTAAACTGCAGCCAGGGAGGTTGAGGTTGGACATTAGGGAAAACTTCCCAACTGTCCGGGTGGTCAGACACTGGAATAAATTGCCCGGGGGGGTTGTGGAACCCCCATCCATGGAGATATTGAAGAGCAGGCTGGCCAGACACCTGTCAGGGATGGTCTAGACGGTGCTTGGTCCTGCCGTGAGGGCGGGGGACTGGACTCGATGCCTCTCGAGGTCCCTCCCGGTTCAGCGTTCTGTGGTTCTGTGGTTCTGTGACTGGAGGGGCAAGTTGAGACCCCCCAAAGACCAAGAGACGCCGGAGTCCCCTTGCCATCCAGATTTGGGAAGGGACAGATGGTGCCTGCAGGGTGAAGGGGTAGGGAGGGCAACGGGGGGCACCGGTCAGCAGTTGCCATTTTGGCAGGGGCACGGGGAGGCGGCACAGCTCCTGAGGGGTCAGCTCTGGGTCCCAGTTCAAGGAAGGTTGGGGCTGGCCCCACGGGGCCCGGTGAGAGAGGAGCACCGGTGGCTGGGAAGCCGATCCCAGCAGCGCCGCACACGGCTGGAGGTGGATGCGGCTGGACAGACGGTGCCCACCACAGAGAAGAGAAGCAGGAGGAATCCCGCCAGCCGGACGTTTCTAATGGTCCCCAGGGGACAGACCACGGGCCCGACAGGCCTCTCCTAGCACCAGCTCCTTGGGGCAGGGCCTTGGTGGCTGCTGACGCGCTGGCTCTAGAGGCGGAAGGGCCCTGGCCCACCCAGCCCTTCTCCCTGGCTTGGCTCCCAGGGGGTGGGGTGTAGGGGTGGGCTTGGCCCCTGGAGCTCACCGTCCCCCTCCGTTCTGGCAGGGCCGATTTCCGGGCTGGTTCTTTGAGCTTGTGAACATCGACCCAGCCGTCAGGAAGAGCTTCTGGAGCTGGGGAATGTCCGTCTACCCCCTGATCCTGGGCCAGGCCCTGCTGGAGCCGCCCCGGCCGGGGCAGCCCTCCTGCCAGACCTTCATGGCCGTGGGTGCCGTGGGGCGGGGCGGGAGGGGCGGGGAGGGGGACCCAGCTGCAGCGAGCTCAGGGGGAAGAAGGGGAGGCTACTCCGGGATGGGGGGGTGCAGGGGAGAGGCAGAGACGCTGGGTGGAGCACGCCAAGCCACACAGAAGGAGGGGCCATGCTGTTGAGCGTTGGTGCTGGGGCACTGCCGAGTCGGGGGGGGGGGGCTCGAGGGATGCCAGGGTGGTGCCCAGCTCAGGAGGAAACTTGGGCTGAGACTGGCGTGGATGAAGAGCTGTTCTGACACTGCAGGCTAGTGGTTAGAGCAGCGTTGGACAGTCAATACTCCTGGGTTCCATTCCTGTCTCTAAGCGGGAGAGGGGTCTAGTGGTTAGAGCGAGCAGGACTCCTGGGTTCTACCCCTGTCTCTAAGCGGGAGAGGGGTCTAGTGGTTAGAGCGAGCAGGACTCCTGGGTTCCATTCCTGTCTCTAAGCAGGAGAGGGGTCTAGTGGTTAGAGCGAGCAGGACTCCTGGGTTCTACCCCTGTCTCTAAGCGGGAGAGGGGTCTAGTGGTTAGAGCGAGCAGGACTCCTGGGTTCTACCCCTGTCTCTAAGCGGGAGAGGGGTCTAGTGGTTAGAGCGAGCAGGACTCCTGGGTTCTACCCCTGTCTCTGAGCGGGAGAGGGGTCTAGTGCTTAGAGCGAGCAGGACTCCTGGGTTCTACCCCTGTCTCTGAGCGGGAGAGGGGTCTAGTGGTTAGAGCGAGCAGGACTCCTGGGTTCTACCCCTGTCTCTAAGCGGGAGAGGGGTCTAGTGGTTAGAGCGAGCAGGACTCCTGGGTTCCATTCCTGTCTCTAAGCGGGAGAGGGGTCTAGTGGTTAGAGCGAGCAGGACTCCTGGGTTCTACCCCTGTCTCTAAGCGGGAGAGGGGTCTAGTGGTTAGAGCGAGCAGGACTCCTGGGTTCCATTCCTGTCTCTAAGCGGGAGAGGGGTCTAGTGGTTAGAGCGAGCAGGACTCCTGGGTTCTACCCCTGTCTCTAAGCGGGAGAGGGGTCTAGTGGTTAGAGCGAGCAGGACTCCTGGGTTCCATTCCTGTCTCTAAGCGGGAGAGGGGTCTAGTGGTTAGAGCGAGCAGGACTCCTGGGTTCTACCCCTGTCTCTAAGCGGGAGAGGGGTCTAGTGGTTAGAGCGAGCAGGACTCCTGGGTTCCATTCCTGTCTCTAAGCAGGAGAGGGGTCTAGTGGTTAGAGCGAGCAGGACTCCTGGGTTCTACCCCTGTCTCTAAGCGGGAGAGGGGTCTAGTGGTTAGAGCGAGCAGGACTCCTGGGTTCTACCCCTGTCTCTAAGCGGGAGAGGGGTCTAGTGGTTAGAGCGAGCAGGACTCCTGGGTTCTACCCCTGTCTCTGAGCGGGAGAGGGGTCTAGTGCTTAGAGCGAGCAGGACTCCTGGGTTCTACCCCTGTCTCTAAGCAGGAGAGGGGTCTAGTGGTTAGAGCGACTTAATCTCATTACACAATCAAGATCTGCAGCAGCAGCCTTGCAGCTACGGGGTGGAGATGAAAGGTCATTGAGGCCCAGCATGGCCCAACAGCCTCTGGATAGGGGCCGGGGGGCAACGGGACAGTGAGGTGGGAGCAGAAATCACCAGAGCTGAGGTGAACGTCAAAGTCAAACAGCGTCCTGGGACGCTAACTCGGGCCTGCACCATCCCCGTCCGAGAACACGGCAGGACCTGGCACGTGGCCTGCAGCCCACTACCAAGGATTTCTGATGACTCTGTCACATCCTAGATCAGAGAATTGCAAATATAGGACCTGTTTGAAGGGAGGGAAGAAAAATGATCCAGGAAACCACATCCCCGTTAGTCTGCCCTCAGTTGTATGCCAGGTCTTGGACTACATTTTGAAGGGAAAGTAGTTAAGGAGACAGGTAAATGGCAATTGGACTCAAACACGGCGCGGCGTCACCATAGGTCGATCATGCCAGGCCAAGCTGAGCTGCCTGGTTGAGAAGATAACGGATTTCTTAGACAAAGGAAAAGCAGTGGCCCTGATCTTTCTGGATTGCCACAAGGAATTTGATACAATTCCGCATGGGAAATTATTAGTTGCATTGGAGAAGATGGGGAAGATTTGTGAATTGAAAAGAGAGACGACCGAGGGCCATGCTGATCGATGAGCGGTCAGGCTGGAGGGAGGCTACATATGGAGTTCGGAGATTGGGCTGGGGGTCAGTCTGATTTAATGATCTCGGCACAGATGTGGGGGTTTGCTAGTAAAGTCTGCGAGTGGCACAGAGTCGGGTAGCACTGCCCAGATGAAGGAGGACCAGGGTGTCATATGACGTTGGAAGCTGGAATACGAACAGGCGGGTGAGTTAATAGCGTGACGTGCAAAGTCAGGGACGTCGGTACTAAGAGCAAGAACGGTTACTGTACGCGTATCAGCTGGAAGTGAGAGGAGAAGGAGCTGGGTGTACCGGTCGATCACAGGAAGACGATAGGCCGCCAGCTGTCCTAGGGTGTATCAGGTGAAGTGTTTCCACACAAGACAGGAAGGTGTTCAGACAAGGCAGCGGTGAGACGTCAGCTGGAACCCTGCACAGTTCTGGTCTCTCCTGGTTCAGAGAGATGAATGCCGCCCGGGACTCAGAGCGGGACTTGTTCAGCCTGACCAAAAGAAGGCTGAGGAGAGCCGGGGGGGGGGGGGGGGGCTCTCTGTAAATGCGTCCGGTGGGTCCATGCCGGGGCGGGAGAGGAGTGACGAAGGTAAGTGCCCACGTGGACACAGGAACAGATGGTAGAACCGGCCATCAACACGGGTACGTCTAAACTACATGCCTCCGTTGACGGAGGCATGTAGATTAGACAGATCGGCAGAGGGAAATGAAGCCGCGATTAAAATAATCGCGGCTTCATTTAAATTTAAATGGCTGCCCTGCTCTGCCGATCAGCTGTTTGTCGGCAGATCGGGGCAGTCTGGACACGCCGCGCCGACAAAGAAGCCTTTCTTGATCGGCACAGGTAAACCTGGTTTCACGAGGCATACCTGTGCCGATCAAGAAAGGCTTCTTTGTCGATGTGGTGCGTCCAGACTTCCCCAATCTGCCGACAAACAGCTGATCGGCAGAGCGGGGCAGCCATTTAAATTTAAATGAAGCCGCGATTATTTTAATCGCGGCTTCATTTCCCTCTGCCGATCTGTCTAATCTACATGCCTCTGCCGACAGAGGCATGTAGTCCAGACACAGCCCCAGTGTAGGCTGGAAATGAGGGGAGGGTTTCTAACCATCAGAGGAGTGAAATTCCAAACTGCCTTGTAGGGTAGCAGTGGGGACAAAAGACCTTCCTGGCTTCAACACTGAGCTGGATAAATTCGTGCAGAGTGTCCCCCGCGATGGCGAGCAGCCGATCTGGGAATGCGAACAGCTAATGTTTCCTTTGGCCATTTGCCCACAGCGGACCCCGGCGTGGTGTCTGCTCAGGGAACACGGCTCCAAGGAAGAGCGGGCGGTGGCGGGGCAGGGTCGAGGGTCATCGGCAGAGCAGGGGCAGGATACCAGGGTGGTGACAGCAGACACACATCAGCCTGTTACTGCTGGACCGTGGCCATTCTCCTCCACACATGAAGAGCCACCTCGTGGCCCAGGCTCAGGTCACGCTGCCCGGCCCGTGTTCACTGCGCGCAGGACAGCGGTGAAATTCACGAGCATCTGCAATCCCCGTGCCACTGTGAGGGGGGCACACCAGCCTGGAATCTGGCCCCATCTCAGCAGTCAGCTGTGCTCTTCCAGCCTCAGGGCCAGGCATGCCAGAAAGGGCTGAGCAGCCGCAGAGTTCATGGACGGACTGCCCAAAGCCAGCCCCATCCTGCTGAGGGCCCAGGGCTGGCAGCCACTGCAGGGCCACCAGCAAGCTGGGGTTTGGGGGAAAGCTGTTAAGGATCCTTGCATTGAGGGGGGAATAGAGAATGGGAGGGTCAGCCCAGGTTGGGAGGAGGGGCAGGGGATGCAGCGATGGGTTGTACTCAGGCAGGGGAGCAGGCTGGGGCCAGGGCAGTGGGCATGGGAAGGGCTGGAAGCAGAAGAGCTGGATTAACTCAAAGCCATCTGGGGTTTGGAGCCGCGGCCTCTCTGGCTCCGTGGGATCAGAACCGTGTTATCCATGGGGGCAGGAAGGGGAGGGGAGACCTGGGGAACAGAGACAATGGACCGGAGAGATGCAGGCAGGGACCAGAGAAGTTTATTAAGGGACATGTGCTCATTCCACACCCCCCTGCCCCTGCCCCCAGCGCAAGGAGAGGTGCTTCCCCCACTCATGGACTGTCACTCCCGCTTCCAAGCGCTCACCTCCAGCTGGTGCCACAGGGTGAGGTGCTCCACCCTGCAGGGGCTGGTGATGCTGACGTAACGGCCGTTCAGCTAAGGATCTCGGAACGGTGTCAGTGATAGTCCCGCAGCTGCAAAGAGCAGAAGACAAGAGGGAGAGGCTGAGATTAGGGAGCCCAGGCGAGTTGGCAGCAGGACTGACGGCCCTTTAACTCTGAGCCTGCAGAGGGCAAAGCACGGAGTGATAATGAACCCAGACAGCGTGTCCCTATTCCCGTCACCACCCGATGCAGACGAGGAATAAGACGTGCATTTTATCGGGTCATTAACTGCTGGAGCAGATCACTGAGGGCCATGGTGGATTCTCTTTCCTTTGCAGGCTTTAGATCAAGGCTGGATATCCACCTAACGGAGACACTGCAGCCCACATGGAAATTATGGGTTCAGGGTAGAAAAAACTGATGACCTACCTCTCACAATGCCTGTTCTTCGAGATGTGTTACACATGACATAGAATCATAGAATAATAGGACTGGAAGGGACCTCGAGAGGTCATCGAGTCCAGCCCCCCGCGCTCAAGGCAGGACCAAGCTCCGTCTACACCATCCCTGACAGATGTCTATCCAACCTGTTCTTAAATATCTCCAGAGAGGGAGATTCCACCACCTCCCTTGGCAACTGATTCCAATATTTGACCACCCTGACAGTTAGGAATTTTTTCCTAATGTCCAATCTAAACCTCCCTTGCTGCACTTTAAGCCCATTACTCCTTGTCCTGTCCTCAGAAACCAAGAGGAACAAATTTTCTCCTTCCTCCTTGTGACACCCTTTTAGATATTTGAAAACCGCTATCATGTCCCCCCTTAATCTTCTTTTTTCCAAACTAAACAAGCCCAGTTCATGAAGCCTGGCTTCATAGGTCATGTTCTCTAGACCTTTAATCATTCTTGTCGCTCTTCTCTGTACCCTTTCCAATTTCTCCACATCTTTCTTGAAATGTGGCGCCCAGAACTGGACACAGTACTCCAGCTGAGGCCTAACTAGTGCAGAGTAGAGCGGCAGAATGACTTCACGAGTTTTGCTTACAACACACCTGTTGATACAACCTAGAATCATATTTGCTTTTTTTGCAACAGCATCACACTGCTGACTCATATTCAACTTGTGGTCCACTATGACCCCTAGATCCCTTTCCGCCATGCTCCTTCCTAGACAGTCGCTTCCCATCTTGTATGTATGGAACTGATTGTTCCTTCCTAAGTGGAGCACTTTGCATTTCTCTTTCTTAAACCTCATCCTGTTTACCTCTGACCATTTCTCTAACTTGCTAAGGTCATTTTGAATTATGTCCCTATCCTCCAAAGAAGTCGCAACCCCACCCAGTTTGGTATCATCTGCAAACTTAATAAGCGTACTCTCTATCCCAATATCTACATCATTGATGAAGATATTGAACAGTACGGGTCCCAAAACAGACCCTTGAGGAACTCCACTTGTTATCCCTTTCCAGCAGGATTTAGAACCGTTAACAACAACTCTCTGACTACGGTTATCCAGCCAATTATGCACCCACCTTATCGTGGCCCTATCTAAGTTATATTTGCCTAGTTTATCAATAAGAATATCATGCGAGACCGTATCAAATGCCTTACTAAAGTCTAGGTATATGACATCCACCGCTTCTCCCTTATCCACAAGGCTCGTTATCCTATCAAAGAAAGCTATCAGATTAGTTTGGCATGACTTGTTCTTCACAAACCCATGCTGGCTATTCCCTAACACTTTATTACCTTCCAAGTGTTTGCATATGATTTCCTTAATTACCTGCTCCATTATCTTCCCTGGGACAGACGTTAAACTGACCGGTCTATAGTTTCCTGGGTTGTTCTTATTCCCCTTTTTATAGATGGGCACAATATTTGCCCTTTTCCAGTCTTCTGGAATCTCCCCTGTCTGCCATGATTTTTCAAAGATCATAGGTAAAGGCTCAGATACCTCCTCTATCAGCTCCTTGAGTATCCTGGGATGCATTTCATCAGGACCTGGTGACTTGCTGACATCTAACTTTCCTAAGTGATTTTTAACTTGTTCTTTGTGTATCCTATCTTCTAAACTTACCCTCTCTCTGCTTGTATTCACTACGTTAGGCACACCTCCAGACTTCTCGGTGAAGACCGAAACAAAGAAGTCATTGAGCATCTCTGCCATTTCCAAGTTCCCTGTTACTGCTTCTCCCTCCTCACTAAGCAGTGGGCCTACCCTGTCCTTGGTCCTCTTCTTCCTTTTAATGTATTTATAAAAGGTCTTCTTGTTTCCCTTTATGCCTGTAGCTAGTTTGATCTCATTTTGTGCCTTTGCCTTTCTAATCTTGCCCCTGCATTCCCGTGTTGCTTGCCTATATTCATCCTTTGTAATTTGTCCTAGTTTCCATTTTTTATATGACTCCTTTTTTATTTTGAGATCATGCAAGATCTCCTTGTTAAGCCAAGCTTGTCTTTTGCCATACTTTCTATCTTTCCTACACAGCGGAATTGTTTGCTTTTGGGCCCTTAACAACGTCCCTTTGAAATACTTCCAACTCTCCTCAGTTGTTTTTCCCTTCAGTCTTGCTTCCCATGGGACCTTACCTACAAGTTCTCTGAGCTTATCAAAATCTTCCTTCCTGAAATCCATTACCTCAATTGTGCTGGTCTCCCTTCTACTTTTCCTTAAGATCATGAACTCTATTATTTCATGATCACTTTCCCCTATACTGTCTTCCACTTTCAAGTTCTCAACTAGTTCCTCCCTATTTGTTAAAACCAAATCCAGAACAGCTTCTCCTCTGGTAGCTTTTTCAAACTTCTGAAACAGAAAGTTGTCTCCAATGCAGTCCAGAAACTTATTGGATAGCCTGTGCCTCGCTGTGTTAGTTTCCCAACATATGTCTGGATAGTTGAAGTCCCCCATCACCACCCAATGACAGTGTAAGTGTGGAAATGGCTGAGGTGCAGAATGATTTCTTTGTGTCAGTTTTCATGAAAAAGGTTGGCGGTGATTGGGTGCCTACAATAGTGTACGCTGGAGAAAAGGAGGTAGATTCAGAAGTTAAAATAGGAAAAGAAGAAGTTAAAATTACTTAGGAAAGTTAGATGTTTAGAAATTATTAGGGGCTGTTGAAATGCATCCTAGAATACTCAAGTAGCTGACAGAGGACGTATCTGAGCCTTTAGCTATCATCTTCAAAAAGTCATGGAAGACAGGAGAGACTCCAGAAGACTGGAAAAGGGCAAATCTAGTGCCCAGCTATAAAAAGGGAAATAAGAACACACCAGGAAACGACAGACCAGCCTGTTTAACTTCTGTGCCAGAAAAGACAATGGAGCAAATAATTAAGGTATTCGTCAGCAAACATCTGGAAGATAACAAGGCAATAAGTAACAATCAGAATGGATTTGTAAAGAACAGATCATGTCCAACCAGCCTGCTAGCTTTCTTTGACATGGTAACAAGCCTTGTGGGTAAGGGGGAAGCAGTAGACATGGTATACCTCGTCTGGAGCAAACCATTTGAGACAACCCAACCTGGGAGGGTTCCACTATAAAGTGGGTGCATAGCTGGTTGGAGAACTATTCTGAGTGTAATTATCAATGGTTCACAGTCATGCTGGAAGGGCATAAGTGGTGGGGTTGTGCAGGGATCAGTTTTGGCACCGATTCTGTTCAATATCTTCATCAACACTTTAGATAACGGCATAGAGAGGATGCTTATACAGTTTGTGGATGAGCCCAAAGCGGGAGGGGTTACAAGTGCTCTGGAGGATCAGATTACTATTCAAAACGGTCTGGACAACCTGGAACAATGGTGTGAGGTAAATAGGATGAAATTAAATAAGGAAACTGCTGAGGAAGGAACAATCAGTTGCACACACAAAAAATGGGAAGTGACTGTCCTGGAAGGAGTCCAGCAGAAAGGGATCTAGGGGTCCTATTGGACGACAAGTTCAATATGAGTCAACAGTGTGACATTGCTGCAAAAAACCATGATTCTGGGATGCATGAACAGGAGTGTCGTGAGCAAGACAGGAGAAGTCATTCTTCCGCTCTGCGCTGATTAGGTCTCAGTTGGAGCATTGTGTCCAGTTCTGGGCACCGCATTTCGAGAAAGATTCGGTGACAATGGAGACGGTCCAGAGAAGAGCAACAAAAATGATTGAAGGTCTAGTGAACATGACTTATGAGGGAAGGCTGAAGGAACTGGGCTTGTTTAGTTCAGAAAAAGAGAAAACTGACACGAGACATGAGAGCGGTTTTCAAGTATCTAACAGGGTGTCACGAGGAAGAGGGAGAATTTTTTCCCTCCTTAACCTCTGATGAGAGAAGAAGCAGCAATGGGCTTAAATTGCAGCAAGGGAGGTTTAAGGTTGGACATTAGGAAAGTCTTCCTCATTGTCAGGGTGGTTAAACACTGGAATAGATTAGCTGGAATAAATTAGCTAGCTTTTTTAAGAGCAGGTTAGATAAAAATCTTAACTGGGCAGGCAATGAATTTTTTGTATGTAAAAAGTACAAAAATAATAAAACGCTGTAAATTTAAAACAAAAATTTAGTTTTCTCCAAATTTCGGTTGTGTTGACGTACCTCCCAGACTTCTCGGCTGTGTGTAGACTGCATCCCTTTTCCGTAAAAGGGATGCAAATTAGACACATTGCAATTGCAAATGAAGCGGGGATTTAAATCCCCCCTGCTTCATTTGCATAAACGTGGCTGCCGCTTTTTTCCGGCTCAGAGCTTTGCCGGAAAAAAACGCCGGTCTAGACACGGATCTTTCAGAAAATAAAGCCTTTTCCGAAAGATCCCTTATTCCTCTTAAAATAAGGAATAAGGGATCTTTCGGAAAAGGCTTTATTTTCCGAAAGATCCGCGTCTAGACGAGCGCTTTTTTCCGGCAAAGCTCCGAGCCGGAAAAAAGCGGCAGCCATGTTTATGCAAATGAAGCGGGGGGATTTAAATCCCCGCTTCATTTGCAATTGCGATGTGTCTAATTTGCATCCCTTTTACGGAAAAGGGATGCAGTCTAGACACAGCCCTCTTGTGTACCCCTAAGGGTACTCACACCACTGGTTGAGAAACTCTGATCTAGACGGTGGTTGGTCCTGCCATGAGAGCAGGAAGCTGGACTCAAGAATCTCTTGAGTCCCTTGCAGTTCGAGCGTTCTATGAGTCTAGGAGAAGGTGGGCCACGTGACCAAGTCACTGCATGTCCTTTGAGCTAAGAAGGTCGCCGAGGAGGCTTGGGCCCCTGGGGAGTGGACAGTACGTTTTGGAGAAGGTTGTGGCATGATCGTATGCAAGAAGTGATCCAGAATGAGATCCTTTGAGCAGGGACAGGAAGCCCTTTCAATCTCTCCTCTATTGCTACTAATCGCTGTGGTGACCTATGGAACGGTTTTGTCCTTTCAAAAGAAAATACCAGAGCCGGCCGGACGGCCGTTAGAATCATAGAACCAGAGAGCTGGAAGAGACCTCAGAGGGTCATCAAGTCCAGCCCCCTGCTCTAGGCAGGACCAACACCAATTAAATCAACCCAGCCAGAGCTTTGTCAAGCTGCGACTTAAACACCTCTAGGGATGGAGACTCCACTACTTCCCTAGGTAACCCATTCCAGTGCTTCACCACCCTCCTAGGGAAATAGTTGTTCCTAATATCCAACCTGGACCTCTCCCACCGCAACTTGAGCCCATTGCTCCGTGTTCTGCCACCTGTCACTACTGAGAACAGCCTCTCTCTATCCTCTTTGGAACCTCCCTTCAGGAAGTTGAAGGCTTCTCTCAAATCCCCCCTCACTCTTCTCTTCTGCAGACTAAACAAACCCAAATCCCTCAGTCTCTCCTCATAGGTCATGTGCTCCAGCCCCCTAATCATTTTGGTCGTCCTCCGCTGGACCCTCTCCAATGCAGCCACATCCTTTTTGTAGTGGGGGGCCCAGAACTGGACACAATACTCCAGATGTGGCCTCACAAGAGCCGAAGAAAGGGGAATAATCACTTCTCTAGATCTGCTGGCAATTCGCCTCCTAATGCACCTAATATGCCATTAGCCTTCTTGGCTACAAGGGCGCCCTGTTGACTCCTATCCAGCTTCTCATCCAGTTTAATCCTCAGGTCCTTTTCTGCTGAACTATTACTTAGCCAGTCGGTCCCCAGCCTGTACCAAAGTCTGGGATTCTTCCATCCCAAGCGCAGGACTCTGCACTTGTCCTTGTTGAACCTTATCAGATTTCTTTTGGCCCAATCCTCTAATCTGTCCAGGTCACTCTGGACCCGATCCCTGCCCTCCAGCATATCTAGCTCTCCCCTTAGCTTAGTGTTATCTGCGAACTTGCTGGGGGTGCGATCCATCCCTTGATCCAGGTCATTCATAAAGATGTTGAACAAAACCGGCCCTAGAACCGATCCTTGGGGCACTCCGCTAAAAACCGACCACGAACCTGACATGGAGCCATCGATCACAACCCGCTGGACCCGACAGTCTAGCCAGCTTTCTATCCATCTTACAGTCCATTTATCCAACCCATATTCCCTTAACTTGCTGGCAAGAATATTGTGGAAGACCATATCAAAAGCATTGCTAAAGTCAAGGTATATCACATCCACTGCCTTCCCCATGTCCACGGAGCCAGTTACCTCATCATAGAAGCTAGTCAGGTTGGTCAGGTACGACTTGCCTTTTGTGAATCCATGCTGACTATTCCTGATCACTTTCCCCTCTTCCAAGTGCTTCAAAATGGATTCTTTGAGGATCCCCTCCATTATTTTTCCAGGGACTGAGGTAAGCCTGACTGGTCTGTAGTTCCCTGGATCGTCCTTCTCTTTTTTAAGGATGGGCCCTACATTTGCCTTTTTCCAATCATCTGGGACCTCTCCCGATTTCCATAAATTTTCAAAGATAAAGGCCAAAGGCTCTGCAATGACATTTGCCAACTCCCTCAGTCCCCTCGGATGCATTAAATCTGGACCCATGGATTTGTGTATGTTTAGCTTTTCCAAATAGTTCCTAACCTCTTGTTTTCCCACCTAGGGATGTCCACCTCCTTGCCATATTGCGTTGCCTAGTTCAGTAGTCAGGGAGTTGAACGGGTCTGTGAAGACACAAGGAAAGAAAGCATTGAGTACTTCAGCTGTTCCCACATCATCTGTCACTAGGTTACATCCCTCATCCAGTAAGGGCCCCACCCCTCCCTGATCACCCTCTTCTTGCGAACATGCCTGTAGAAACCTTTCTTGTTCCCCTTCCCATTCCTTGCCAGCTGTAATTCCAATTGCGCTTTTGCCTTCCTGATAAATCCCCTGCATTCTCGAGCAATATATTTATACTCCTCCCTAGTCATCTGTCCAAGTTTTCACTCCTTGTAAGCTTCCTTTTTGTGCTTAAGGTCACCAAGCATGTCCCCAGTAAGCCAATCTGGTCGCCTACTATATTTGCTTTTCTTACTGCGCATTGGGATGGTTTCTTTCTGTGCCTTTAATAAGGCTTCTTTAAAATACTGCCAGCTCTCCTGGACTCCTTTCTCCTCCATGTTAGCATCCCAGGGAATCCTTCTCATTAGTTGTTTGAGGGAGTCGAAATCTGCTTTTCTGAAGTCCAAGGTGTGTATATTGCTACGTTCCTTTTTTCCTTTGGTCAGGATCCTGAAATCTACCATCTCATGATCACTGCTTCCCAGGTTGTCACCCACCTCCACTTCCCCTATTAGTTCCTCCCTGTTTGTGAGCAGAAGGTCAAGCTGTGCACGGCCCCTGGTCGGATCCTTCAGCACTTGTACCTAGAAGTTATCCCCAACATTCTCCCAGAACTTCCTGGATTGTCTGTGTCCTGCCGTATTGGCTTCCCAACAGATGTCAGGGTGATTAAAGTCCCCCACGAGAACCAGGGCCTGCGATCCGGAAGCTTCTCTCAGTTGTCCGAAGAAAGCCTCATCTTCCTCATCCACCTGATCCGGTCTATAGCAGACACTGACCACAACAGCACCCCCATTGCTTCCACCTCTAAACTTAACCCAGAGACTCTCAACAGACTTTTCTCCCTCTATATACTGGAGCTCTGAGCAGTCCTACTGCTCTCTTACATATAGTGCAACTCCTCCTCCTTTTCTCCCCCGCCTGTTCTTCCTGAACAATTCATACCCTTCCATGACAGCGCTCCAGTCATGCGAGTCATCCCACCAAGTCTCCGTTATTCCAATCAAATCATAGTTCTTTGACTGGGCCAAGGCTTCGAATTCTTCCTGTTTGTTGCCCAGGCTTCTTGCATTAGAGTACAAACACCTCAGATAATCAGTTGTTCGCCCTGCCTTCCCCATCTGAATCGGGATCCTCCTTTGTTGTTCACATGGAGCCTCCCTCACCTGCCCCTGCCAGCTGCAGCCCAAGCCCCCATCAGCATGGGAAGGAACGAGGCTCCCAGGGTTTCTACTGTCTCACTAGGTCGAGTTTGGCACACGAGGGACTGGGGTATAATTGGAAAGGGTCCCATTCGTGTTCTGCCAGCTCCCTACCTTCTGGTATTGGGTCACAGCCCTGAGATAGAACCTCGACCTCACACAGGGTCAGATACTCCTTTCTGCCCGGGATGACGATGGTGACGTAGCGGCCCTCCAGCCCGTTGCAGCAGATGATGCTGAGGGATCCGGGTTTGGTGTAGGTGATGGTCCCACAGCTATAGAAAAAAGCAGAAGTCAAGAAAATCAAACATGAGAATCATAGAATACTTAGGACTGGAAGGGACCTCGAGAGGTCATCGAGTCCACTCCCCTGCCCTCATGTATTCAAATCTAAAGTGCCTGATGAAATTCACCCTTCAGAACTTAAGCAACTTGCTGAACCAATCTCAGAACTATTAATGCAGAAAGACGGGTGCAGTCCTAGAAGACTAGAGAAGAGCAAACATTGTACCTGTCTTTGAAAAACAGGGAAGAAAGACGTGGCGAATTCTAAGCTAATCAGTGCAATTTTGATACCTCAGAAGACACTGGAACACATTATGGAACAGTGTGAAAGCAGCGGGAGGAGGATGAAGTGATATGCCATAGCTAATGTGGATTTGCGAAGAACAGCTCATGCCATTCCAATCTAATGTTCTTCTTTAACAGATTAACCGGCCTAATGGACAGAGGGAAGTGGTAGATGTGATAGGAATTTATTTAATAAGGCTTCGGAGAGACTCGCATGTGACTCTTTCTTCTCATAAAGAAAATAAGGGAAGATTGTCTAGATTAAATTACTATCAGGTACAAGGCCGGCCCGACTATGTAGGCGATCTAGGCAGTCACGTAGGGCAACAGTTGTCAAGTAGCACTAAATTAGATGGATATGAATTTTTTTCTCTTTTTGAAAATGTATATCAACTAGAAGATTTACCCGGTGTTGCTGGGGTTCTTAACTCAAGAGGTTTTTTTTTCTTCATTTAAATCGTTGCTCTGGGCTGGGGATGAGGGATTCAGTATTCAGGCTACCCTGGGGAGAAAGGCCATCCCCAGCTCTCTCTCACTGCTGCAGCGTGGGTCAGGAGAGAAGTGTCCATGGCTGCTGTAGCTCCAGTGGGCACAACCAGGGGAGGGGTGCATGTCCCCCAGCTGGAGGACAGAGACACAGACAAACAGGCATACAAACAGGCTATGTCTACACTGCAGGCTTCTTGCGCAAGAAGCTTTTTGTGGAAGAGATCTTCCACAAAATCTTCTTGTGCAGGAGCATGTCCACACTGCAAAAGCACATCGAAAAAGTGATGCTCTTTTGCACAAGAGAACATCCAGACTGCAGGGACGCTCTCTCGAAAGAAAGCGCTGACCGCTATCCACAGAATGGCCACCAGGGCACCTGTGCTTCTTTCAATAGGGGTTTTTTGCGCAAAAAGAGGCAGCTCTCCATCCACACATACCGTTTGTGGAAGAGCGCTTTAGCCAAACGGAGTTATGCCTCATAGAAAGGAATAACTCTTGAGCAAAACTCCCTCTCTTCTTTTGATTTTTTTGCGCAAAAACACGCTTGAGGTGTAGCTGCTCCACAAGTTTTTCTGCAAAAACTCTGTAGTGTAGACATAGCCACAGAGTATATCTCGGAAATAAAGAGTAGGCACCCGTCCCTTTCTCACCTTTCTACATTACTACCATTGTTCTCTATTTTCAGGGCTTGACAAACTCGCCAGCCCAGCATCGCGCATGCGCCAGACCGGCACTGCTCATGTGCGCAGCACCGGTGAACGGGGCACATGGAGCGACCAGCTGAAATCTACTTGCCATGAGCGAGTAGAAATAGTGGTTTGTCGAGCCCTGTGTATTTTGATCATTTAGGTGAAACAGTTATTTTTCAGAAAATTAACACCACAGCAGATAAAAAGATGCGGTCTGGAGCTCAGTGTTGGAAAAGGAAAGCAGAGCAGATAAAAGAATAAGTAACGCAAAAAAGTTATCTTTGACTTGCCAAACACTGTGGCTACGTCTAGATGGCATCCCTTTTTTGTAAAAGAGATGCAAATTAGACGTATCGCAATTGCTAATGAAGCGGGGATTTAAATCTCCCCCGCTTCATTAGCATAAAAATGGCTGCCGCTTTTTTTCGGCACGGAGCTTTGTAGGGAAAAAGCGCCAGTCTAGACGCGGATCTTTCGGAAAATAAAGCCTTTTCCGAAAGATCCTTTATCCCTTATTTTAAGAGGGAGGCAGCTCATAGCATCAAACTAACACTGAAGGTGAGCAAATGTATTCATCTCCAGACATGGGCACCAAGGTTGGGATGAAGAAAAGATAACGAGGGAGAAGGAGGGAAATAGACGTGGAAGATCATAGAATACTAGGACTGGAAGGGACCTCGAGCGGTCATCGAGTCCAGTCCCCTGCCCTCATGTCTAGACCATCCCTGATAGACATTTATCTAACCTGCTCTTAAATCTCTCCAGAGATGGGGATTCCACAACCTCCCTGAGTAATTTATTCCAGTGTTTAACCACCCTGACAGTTAGGAACTTTTTCCTAATGTCCAACCTAAACCTCCCTTGCTGCAGTTTAAGCCCATTGCTTCTTGTTGTACCCCCAGAGGCCAAGATGAACAAGTTTTCTCCCTCCTCCTTGTGACACCCTTTTAAATACCTGAAAGCCGCTCTCATGTCCCCCCTCAATCTTCTCTTTTCTAAACCAAACAAGCCCAATTCCTTCAGCCTTCCCTCATAGGTCATGTTCTCTAGACCTTTCATCATTCTTGTTTCTCTTCTCTGGACCCTCCCCAATTTCTGGACCCTCTCCCCCTACAGCCAGTTCACCTGCTGCCCACGAGAGGAAGCGGAGGCAGAAAGAGGTGGAGGGGGGAAGGACACATCCAGGGAACGGGGTGGAACGGGGCAGGAAGCAGCAGGGCAGGAGTAGGAAGAGGGCAGAGGGGGTGGGGTAGAGTGGGGATGAACCTTGGGGCAGATCGGGTGTCATGTACCCCCAGTGACTTGTTGCAGCGCAGGTTTGGGAGGGCCTGCAGGCCAAACGGATGGGCCACACCCACCCAGGCCCACTTGTGGCGAGGCCTCTGCACCACCAGCAAAGCACTCGTGGCCCCAGGCAGCTCGGAGGGGAAGCCCTGGCTGGCTATGAGACCCAGCCCCTGTGCCCGCGCCGGGAGGACTCATCTCGTTGCAGACAAGGGAGAAGCAACTCACAGGGGGTTGTTCTTGCCGTGGTTCACCAGGGAGTCTCCCACGTGGATCTCGGCCCCCTTCAGTCTCTCCCCGCAGCACTCGTCTTCCAAGTGCTTCACGATCACCACGGAGATGTAATGCCGGCCGCCCAAGTCCACGTTCCACCAGGGCTCCATGTCGCGATGAGTTTGGCTGCAGGAGTCTTGTTCCCACAGCCCATCACGTTTTCCATCCACGGCCCTACCAGCCACGGCTTGTCCAGTCGTGTTCGCCAACGTGGACGACTGCGTGGCCGGACGTCCCAGCGCCAAGTTAAAAGCTGGACTCCGAGGGAGAGAAGAGGGGAGGTGGGACCTGCCCTGTGCCACTGGACAGGGGTTCTAGACGCCCTGTCGCCCACACGGAGCCAGAGCTGCTTCCCAGAGGTGACACGCAAACCAGGCGCGGCCTGAGAGCCAGGTTCACCGGGGGAGCCAGGGACCCGGGGGAGGGGAGTGACAACGCTTGGCGCTGGGGTCTCTTGGGGCTTGGTGCCTCTCTCAGGCCACCATGTCTCATACCCAGCTGGAGCTGCTCCCCTAGCAGGGATGGGGCACGATGTTCACATGGATCCCCCACTCCCGCCTGCCGCTGCCAGCTGCAGCCCACGCCCAGGTGAGCAGTGCGAAGGGAAGCGTCTGCCAGGGCTTCTGCTGCCTCAAGAGACTGGGGTATATACCGGGAAAGGGAACAGGGTCCCGTTCACATTGTGCCGGCTCCTTACCTTCTGGTGGTGGGACACAGCCCTGAGATAGAACCTCGACCTCACACAGGTTGAGATACTCCGCCCTGCCCGGGATGACGATGGTGACGTAGCGGCCCTCCAGCCCACTGCAGCAGATGGTGCTGAGGGATCCGGGTCTGGGTTCGGTGATGGTCCCGCAGCTAAAGGAAAGGGCAGAAGCCAAGGAGACCGAACAAGTTAGATGAGTTCAAATGCACAGAGCCTGGTGAAATCCACCCCCAGATCTTTGGGAAGTAGCCAAGCCAATCTCAGAACTACTCATGCTTTCAAAGAGCTCACAAAGGACGGGGGAGGTCCCCGGGGACTCGAGAAGGGCAAACTTTGGTCTAGAATTTCCCACATCCTCTTTGTTCCCCATATTCAAAGACAGGAACAGCCAGCCCATATTAGATGCCTCTGAAGACACTGGAACGATTTGTGGAAGAGTCTGAAAGCAGCAGGAGGATGATAAAGTGATGTCATAAGAACGGCCAGACTGGGTCAGACCAAAGGTCCAGCCAACCTAGTGTCCTGTCTGCCAGCAGTAGCCAATGCCAGGTGCTCCGGAGAGAGGGAACACAACAGGGGATCAGACAAACAGAGGCTGGGGGCACCATTCCTACCCATCCTGACTAATAGCCATTGATGGACTTAACCTCCATGAATGTATCTAGGTCTTTTTTGAACCCTAGTCTTTTCATCATCCTCTGGCGAGGAGTTCCACAGGTTGACTGTGCACTGCGTGAAGCAAAACTTCCTTTTGTTTGTTTTACATCTGCTACCTATTCATTTCATTTAGTGACCCCTAGTTCTTATATTGCGGGAGCCAGTTAATAATTTTTCCTCATTCACTTTTTCCACCCCAGGCATGATTTTATACACCTCTATCATATCCCCTCTTGGGCTCCTATTTTCTAAGCTGAAAATGTCCAAGTCTTTTCATTCTTTGGATGAGGCGAGCACATCTGTATGCTTTCAGATGTTTCAAGTGTCCTTTAATCCTCGTGCAACGAGGTTCACAGGGACGTCGGAATAGGAAGCCCGTTATATTTCGATATAAAGAGCTTGCTCTTAAGACGCAGAATAGCCATTTCAAGATACCAGCGGTATCCCAAATAACTTCACAGTGCAGACGTAGAGCTTAATGGCTGCATTAGCTGCGCCATTTCAGATTTTGATGGGGGGGGGGGGCAAATTTAATCATGATTCTGGGGACTAGTTAGCCCTTGACATCTCTAGTTTCCTGGCTGATAACTGAGCAGGCAGCTGACTGGAACCTTGTGTCTACCTCCCATATAAAGGAGACACAAATATTAGACCCACTTAGCTGTACAACATGTTCTAACTCCTTGTGGCAAGTCACTTATGGGATACTGCTGGGTTTCAAATTGCAAAATATAGTCGTACTGTTTTACCAACTCTGCGGAGGGGAGGAACCCCATGAAAGTTCCCAGGCTCTATAGCAGGTCAGGGAGGGCAGTAGGGACTAGTGGGTTGCAGCAGGGGCAGATACATCTGGGTTCTATGTAAGAACCTCAGAACAGCCAGACTGGGTCAGATCAAATGTCCATCTAGGCCAGTGTTTCTCAAACTTTTTTTTTATAAAGTACCCTTTTTTAAAAACACACACACACAAAACACATTTCTAGGTACCCCCAGTACCTACAGTTTCCAGACACACCATTTTTTTTCTACCATTGCAACCCATTAGTTTAAGAACCTCAGAACAGCCAGATTGGGTTAGACCAAAGATCCATTTAGCCCAAAGTCCTGTCTTCTGACAGTGGCCAGTACCAGGTGTCCCAGAGGAAATGCACACAACAGCAATCATTGCGTGATTCACCCCATCACCCTTTCCCAGGCTCTGGCAAACAGAGGCGAAGGACGTGCAGAACACGGTGTTGGATATCTGGCCACAGTGACTAATAGCGACTGAGGGACCTCTTCTCCATGAACTGATCTAGTTCTTTTTTAAACACTTCTAGTTTTGGCCTTTACAATAGCCTCTGGCCCAGAGTTCCTCTAGTTGACCGTGAAGAAATACTTTCTTTTGTTTGTTTTAAATTTGCTGCCTATTAATTTCATTGAATGACTCCTAGTTCTCATGTGTTCAAAAGTCTCAGCGGGGTAGCCGTGTTAGTCGGTAACTAAAAAAACTTAAATGCCAAGAATGGTCCTGTAGCATCTGAGGGTATGTCTACACTACCCCGCTAGTTCGAACTAGGAGGGTAATGTAGGCATACCGCACTTGCAAATGAAGCCCGGGATTTGAATTTCCCGGGCTTCATTTGCATAAGCGGGGAGCCGCCATTTTTAAAACCCCGCTGGTTCGAACCCCATGCAGCACGGCTACATGGGGCTCGAACTAGGTAATTCGAACTAGGCTTCCTATTCCGAACGAGGTGTATCAGTAGTTCGGAATAGGAAGCCTAGTTTGAACTACCTAGTTTGAGCCCCATGTAGCCACGCTGCACGGGGTTCGAACCAGCGGGGTTTTAAAAATGGCGGCTCCCTGCTTATGCAAATGAAGCCCGGGAAATTCAAATCCCGGGCTTCCTTTGCAAATGCGGTATGCCTACATTACCCTCCTAGTTCGAACTAGGAAGGTAGTGTAGACATACCCTTAGAGACTAACCAAAAATATATAGATACTATCATGAGCAGGGCTTGACAAATTATACAATCTACTTGTCCGTGGCGAGTAGATTGTAACCCGGAAGAGCTGGGTTCTGGCCATCTGCGCATGTGCAGAACGATCTGCGCATGTGCAGATCACCGGACAGCGCGGCTGGTGAGCGGGGGTTGCCGCGGTTTGGCGAGCCCTGATCACGAGCTTTCGTGGGCACAACCCAGTTCTTCAGATGACAGATATGGAACAAGAAGCACAGAGCTTCAAATAAAGAGCAGAAAAAGAGGGGAGAGGAGGAGGAAAAATCCCCATGTCAATTAAAGTGTCTGTTCTAAATGAGGCTAATAGAGTGGGCTGTAGGTGTCTGATATTTAGCTTTGGATATCAGTTGGGTGTCGAATATGAACTGGATGGGCCATTATGTCTTTTTTTTCAAGCCATGAGAGACAGTGGCACATTTACATATGAAGGCCTGTTCCGCAGACTGTCTGATTGATTTCTGAAATTACTTTGTAAGAGAATGGCCACCTTTAAATCCATTAATGAGCGTGGGGCAAGTTACAATGTTCTCTTACAGGTTTCTGTGAGTTACCATTTCGAATATCTGAGTTGTGTGCATTAAGCCCCCGTCCAGTTTGGCCAACATCTATGGCAGGGGGACGTTGCTGGTACTTGATGGCATATATCACATTAGCAGATGTGCACTTGTACAAGCCCCTGATGTGGTGGCTTATGTGGTTGAGTCTTGTGATGATGTCGCTTGTATAGATGTGTGGACAGTTGGCACCAGCTGGCTCTTGTGTGAGTATGTTTGAGGTGTGCTATGTGGTTGCTGCAAATAATCTGTTTCAGGTTGGTGGGGGGAGGTTGTCTGTAGGCGAGGATTGGCCTGTCCCCCAAGGCCTGTGAGAGTGAGGGGTTGTTTTCCAGAATAGGTTGTAGATTGTTAATGATGCCCTGGAGGGTGGTTAAGTTGGGGCTGTAGGTGATGACTAGGCTGCAGGTGATGAGTAGTGGTGTTCTGTTTTCTTTGTTTGTTAGGCCGATTTTCAAGAAGCCGATGTCTGGCTCTGTCAATCTGTTCTTTTCACTTCCCTGGGTGGGTATTTCAGTTTTAAGAATGCCTGATAGAGACCCTGTAGGTGTTTGTCTCTGTCTGTGGGATTGGAGCAAATCCGGTTGTATCTTAGGGCCTGGCTGGAAACAATCGATCGGATAATATGCCCAGGATGGAAGCTAGAGGCATGTAGGTAAGTATGATGGTCGGTAGGTTTCCGGTATAAGGTTGTGCAAATCTGGCTGTCGTATTCCTCATTTAACACTATAGGCGCGTTTCTGAAAATATTTGTGCTAAGCGAAAATGTGCTATGGGGTGTGTATCAATTTTCCTATTAAAATAATAGAAAAGTTGGGGGCTGTGTTTCACGTGGTGGTGGTGGCAAAGTCCATTTTTTATTGGTGCTGGGTTGTCAACATCAACATTAGATATCTAGTAACACAAGTCTCCGCGGTTTTTTAAAACACAAAGATAAACATGTGAGTGAGCAGAGAAGCACGGTGACCACGTGTATTCATCCGCTCGTGCATATTACTGCTGTTTTCACCAACTTATACTGCCGCGCAAAGTAGTCCGCCACGTGATTATTTTCGTGTTATTTCGGGGACCGTCGTGTTATTTGAAAAACATTCCCTAAAAAAAAGTGCTATTGCGAAAACGTGGTAAGTGGGCATATGTTAAACGAGTAATTACTGCAGTTGTACTGTAGTGTCAAGATGTGGATCCCTTGTGTGGACTGGTTCAAGCTGAGGTTGATGGTGAGGTGGAAGTTGTTGAAATCCCTGTGGAACTCTTCCAGGGTCTCCTTTCTGTGGGTCCGTGTGATGACAATGTCATCAATGTAGTGTAAGTAGAATAAGGGTGCCAGGGGGGCAAGAGCTGAGACGAGCCAGAAAGACGTTGGCATATTGTGGGGCCATGCGGGTGCCCATGGCAGTGCTGCTAACTTGAAGATACAAATTGTCCCCAAATTGGAAATAGTTGTGGGTGAGAACAAAACCACAAAGCTTAGTCACCAGGTGTGCAGTGGCATCATCATGAGGAATATTGGTGCAAAGAGCTTCTGCATCCAGGGTGGCCAGGCTGGTATTTTCAGGAAGATCACTGATACTCTGGAGTTTCTTCACGAAGTCGGTGGTTTCCGGAAGGTAGCTATCGTGCTCCATATTTGTCATCTGAAGAAGTGGGTTGTGCCCATGAAAGCTCATGATACCGTCTATATATTTTTGGTTAGTCTCTAAAGGTGCTACAGGACCATTGTTGTTGTTTACATTTTCCTAGTTCTTGTGTTATCTGAAGAAGTAAATAACACGTCCTTATTCAATTTTTCCACATCACTTGTGATTTTATAGACCTCCATTACATCTCCTCCTTAGTGCTCTCTTGCAAACTAAAAAGTTCCAGTCTGTTTGATCTCTTCTCATGTGGCATGTATTCAGTAATCCTCATCCGAAATTTCTGTTGCCCTTCTCTGTACTTTTTCCAAATCCAATTTATTTTTCTCCTGGGGTGATCAAATTTGCACACAGTATTTAATGTATGGGCATACCATGGATTTATACAGAGGCAATACAATATTTTTCTGTCTATTCCCTTCCGAATGAGTTACAATCTTCTGCTTTGGTTTTTTTTATTGTTACTGGACATAGAGCAGATATTTTCAGACAACTATCCAAAATGCCTATAAGATCTCTTTATTAATGGCATCAGCTAATTTAGAAGCCATCATTTTATACATATAGTTGGGCATTACTTTGCATTTATCAACATTGAATTTATTCCCTATTTTGTTGCCCAGTCATCTCATTTTGAAGCTCTTCACAGTCTCCTTTGACTTAGCTACCTTCAGCAGTTTGATTTCATCTGCAAATGTTTCCATCTCACTGCTTACCCCTTTCTCCAGATTATTTATAAATAAGTTGAATAGGATGGGTCCCAGGACAGACTCCTGTGGGCACCACTAGTTACCTCTCCCCATTCTGAAAACTGACCATTTAGTCCTGCCCTTTGAATCAATTACCAATCCATGGGAGGACCTCCTCTCTTACTCCATGAGAGCTTCCTTTGCTTAAGAGCCTTTGGCAAGAGTGTGAAGGCGCATTGGGGTTTTCCCGTCTCCTGCACCCCCGTAATGGCACAGACAGACTCCACCAGCCAGAAGAATAGAGGGAGTTTATTGCTTCTCCAGGATACAGCACAGCACAGATGGAATCTGGTTACAGGGCAGGCCTAGGATGCCTCAGCCCCCCTTGAGATGGGGGAGCCTGGGCCCCTAAATCCCAGCCCGTTGCCTAGGCTGCTTCCTCCATGATACCAGCCAGAATCCTAACTCCCTCACTTCCAGCCCTGCCCCCAGCCAGGGCTCCACTCCCCTTCTTCCCATTGTTCTGCTCCCTGGGAGATCACTGGTCAGACAGGTTCAAAGCCCCCTTGCATAATGACTCATCCCCTGCCCTGCTGGGCCGTGCTGCAGCCAGCAGCCAGTGGAGGTCACTCACAACCCTCTGCCCAGCATAGCAACCAGCAAGGTATCCCCCACTACGCCACAAAGGGACTTTGTCAAAGGCTTTGTGATGGTTTCACCCCTCCCCCATGCTATATGAAATGGACTCATGGACACAAATATGCATCACTCGAAGATGCTTTGGACAAAATACCTTATGTAACCTATCAAACGTGATGTCACAGTCTGCTGGATCGGTGTACCTTATTTTGTCAAGTATCAGAGGGGTAGCCGTGTTAGTCTGAATCTGAAAAAGCGACGAGGAGTCCTGTGGCACCTTATAGACTAACATGCATCTGACGAAGTGGGTCTTTGCCCACGAAAGCTTATGCTCCTACACTTCAGTTAGTCTATAAGGTGCCACAGGATTCCTCGTCGCTTATTTTGTCGTAAGTATCATTTTTGTGTGTAAAGTTAGAAATATGGGATATAAAATCATTCATGGTTTTAAATGTGCAAGTGAAAGCCGCCAAGCATGTTTCACTCAGGCTACGTCTACACCGTTATTTATATCGTTACCAGGCACTTCTCCTGGTCATCACACACCCAGCTGTCTATGTTTCTAATGTCGAATCTCCCATTACAAATACCATCATCAGGAAGGGAGGTCCCAGCTATGGTTTCATTTCCCTCTGCTCCTTCCTTGAGACTTTCAGCCTCTTCAACAGCACACAGGCTGCCTGTCCAGAAGCGGGACTGCTCTACGGCGTCTTGGAAAGTCTCATCTATGTGCCTCTCTGCCTCCCATAGCTCCTTCAGTCCAGCTATTCTGGTCTCCAAAGCTCACACCCGGACCCTGAGGCCTGGAGCACCTTGCGCTGAAATCACACATAGGCCACCTGACCTGTCCCTAGGTAACCCTAAATGCTACATTGTGTGCAATAGCTGTGATAGTCCGCACTCGGCTGCTGGGCTTCTACCTGCATCCTCTTTTCACTCCCAGAGCTAACTCTGGGTATGTCTACACTAGCCCCCTAGTTCAAACTAGGGAGGCTAATGTAGGCATTCGATATTTAAATATCCCGGGCTTCATTTGCATCTTCCCGGGTGCCGCCATTTTTAGAAGTCCCTTAGTCCGAACTCCGTGCCCGCGGCTACACGCGGCACGGAGTACGTAGTTCGAATTAGGATCTCTAATTTGAACTACCGTTACTCCTCGAACTAGGGGGCTAGTGTAGACATACCCTCTGTTCTTGATTGTGTTTTAAGCAAGTGGTTTTGCTGTTAGTTTGCAGAATATTAAGCATATCTAGCCCCCTCCCCCCACACACACTTTGCCTCTAAATTCCCTCGCAAAACTCCCGTTTGCCCACCCTTTGTTTCCCATCTTGGAACGGTTGTGCCTGGCAATGCTTTAGGGATCAGCTCATGAGCCTTAGTTCACCTTCCTGACAAGCCTTTTGTGACCTTAATCGCCCTGCCTCTGTTTGGATACAACCCCCCCACCCCGGCCCCAACGGCTCTGCTGCTCCCAGCCCCAACTTCATCGCAGTCACACTCTGGCTTGTGGCTGTTAAGGGCTCTGTCTGGGCCAAGGGAGAGCAGAAAACTGCTTCAGAATTCGGGAAGGGGGGAGGTACTGCAGCTCCCCCCAAGGCCCACTCAGTGGTGCTCTAGGGCTGTGTGGTGGCTCCTGGCACTAGGGCAGGGCTGTGGGGCTCAGTCGGACGCACAGATCACAGAGGAAGCTCCTAGCACTGCAGGGCTCAGGGCAGCTGCTCAGGGAGCGCCCCAGGAAATTCAACCTAGGAGAGGGATCCGGGAGGGAAGAGCTCCAAAGGGGGAGCTACGAGTCCCAAGCCCCTAAGGGGGAGCTGCTCCCCACAGAAATCCCTCCCCAGACAGCGGCAGGTGCTCCCGATCACACGGTAACGCCATGCGGCTCTGGAGAGCAGCTGCCGTGCTTTGTGCTCTGGTCTAGGGTGACTTGGTCCTGCCTCGGCATGGGGGGAAGGAAGGGATGGCCCCTGGGGGTGGATTCCTGCCCCGCATTTCTGTGTCTCTGCATGGGGGAACGTAGCCCTACAGCTCAGATTTGGATGGGGCTGGATGGTAAGTGGATGGGCCGCACTCCAGCCATGGCTATGCCCTTGCACCACTGGGAAACACTCCCAGCATCCGGCTGCTCAGTGCGGAAGGCACCAGGCTGAGGCTCCCCCCAGCAAATGAGACCCAAGCCCAGTGCTGAGCTGGAAGGACCCATCTCACCGCAGACAAGGGGGAAGCAACTCACAGGGGGTTGTCCTTGCCGTGGTTGGCCAGGGAGTCTCCCACGCGGATCTGGGCCCCCTGCAGCCTCTCCCAACAGCACTCGTCTTCCCTGTTCTTCACCATCACCATGGAGACGGAATGCCGGCGGCCCAAGTCCACGGTCCACCAGGGCTCCGTGTCGCGCTGAGTGTGGCTGCAGGAGCCGTGATTAAAATCCCCATCACGATTTCCATCCACGACATTTCCAATCGCGTCTACTTTAATCCCCAAATACCTGGACGACTGAGCGACCGGACGTCGGAGCGCCAAGTTCTGAGCTGGAATCAGAAGGTGAGAAGAGGGGAGGTGGGACGTGCCCGTTGCCAGAAAGGGTGGGGCTCCACAAAACCTTTCTGCAGCAGAGCCAGAGCCGCTTCCCGGTGGTGACACACGAACCAGGGACTCTGTGAGGGCCAGGTTCACCGTGGGAGCCAGTGACTCGAGGAACGGGAGCGACAGCAGCTTGGTGCTGGGCCAGGAGCAGCCCATGCCCAGGTGAGCAGTGGGAAGGGAAGTCTCCCAGGGCTTCTGTTGCCTGGTTGGTGCAGAAGGGACTGGGGTGTAACATGAAAGGGAACAGGTTTCCATTCACATTGTACCAGCTCCTTACCCCCTGGTGGTGGGGCACAGCTCTGAGAGAAAACCTCGACCTCACACAGCATGAATATCCTCGGCGTGTCTGGGATGATGATGGTGACGTAGCGACCCTCCAAGCCTCTGCAGCAGATGGTGCTGAGAGATCCGGGTCTGGTGTCATCGATGGTCCCGCAGCTAACGGAAAGAGCAGAAGCCAAGGAGACAAATCAAGTTAGATGCTTTCAAATGCGCAGTGCCTGGTGAAATTCACCCGACAGAACCTAGGGAAGTAGCAGAGCCAATCTCAGAACTATTAATGCTTTTACAGAGAATTCACGGAGCACGGGTGAGGTCCCAGAGCACGAGAGAAGGGTGAATACAACTCCTTGCTTTGAAAATCGGGAACAAAGAGGAAGTGGCAAAGATCTTTTCATGGGAGGAAATGGGTGTTGCTCACGAAAGTTCATGATAACATACATACATATATTAGACTCTAAGGCACCATTGGTTTTAAAAGCTGTTTCTAGAATAAACAGTGCAACTTCCATAACTCATAAGACACTGAAATAAACTATCAGACAATGGGAAAGCAGCTAATGCACAAATTTTGCCACACCTCTCTAATTTTCTTCTTGACATCCTTACTGACCTAATGGGGGGAGAGGAGAGTGGTAGATGTGCTACGTCTTGATTTTAGGAAGGCTTTCGAGAGACACTCCTGTCATAGCAAATGAGGGAAAGACGGTCTAGATAAAACCACTATCAGGTGGGTGCACAGGTGTTTGAAAACACACATGCTGAGAGTAGTTAACAACAGCTGATGCTGTCTCTAGAAGGAAGTTTCAGGGATGTGCCATGCGTTGGGCACTGGTCTCTATGTTCATTAATGACGTTGACATTGGCGCACCGAGTAGGGTTATAAAATGTGCATTTGAAACCAAGCCGGGAGGGGTTGTAAGAGCATTGGGGGTAAGGAAGAAAATGCAAAATCATCTTGATAATGTGGGGAACTGGCGTGAAAACTAGCAGAAGCAATTTAATAAAGGGACGTGCTGTTCCACGGAAGGAAAATGTCTAACTCCTATATAAGGGAAAGACACATTAGACCCACTCAGCTCTGGCACATGTTCTGAGGGCTTGTGGAAAGTCACTTATGGGATACTGTCGGGTTTCAAATGTTCAGATAGACACTTCCTTTTTTTTTTACTAACTCTTTAGAGGGAGAGGGACCCCATTAGAAGTCCTGGGCTCTATCTCAGTTCAGGAAGGGCAGTGAGGTCTAGTGGGCTGCACCAGGGGCAGATGCATTTGGGTTCTAGGTAAGAACCTCAAAACGGACAGACCAAAGGTCCATCTAGCCCAGTGGCCAATACCGGGTGCCCCAGAGGGAATGCACCCAACAGGCAATCATTGCGTGATTCACCCCATGACCCTTTCCCAGGCTCTGGCAAACACAGGTGAGGGACATAGACTCATAGACTTTAAAGTCAGAAGGGACCATTATGATCATCTAGTCTGACCCCCTGCACAGTGCAGGCCACAGAATCTCACCCACCTCCTCCTAGAATAATCCTCTCACCTAGATCTCAGGGTATGTCTACACTACCCCGCTAGTTCGAACTAGGAGGGTAATGTAGGCATACCGCACTTGCAAATGAAGCCCGGGATTTGAATTTCCCGGGCTTCATTTGCATAAAGGGGAGCCGCCATTTTTAAAACCCCGCTGGTTCGAACCCCGTGCAGCGCGGCTACACGGGGCACGAACTAGGTAGTTCGAACTAGGCTTCCTATTCCGAACTACCGGTACACCTCGTGGAACGAGGCCTAGTTCGAACTACCTAGTTCGTGCCCTGTGTAGCCGCGCTGCACGGGGTTCGAACCAGCGGGGTTTTAAAAATGGCGGCTCCCTGCTTATGCAAATGAAGCCTGGGAAATTCAAATCCCGGGCTTCATTTGCAATTGCGGTATGCCTACATTACCCTCCTAGTTCGAATTAGGAGGGTAGTGTAGACATACCCCAAGATCATGTTATCTCATCAAACCATCCCGTTCATAAATCCATCTAGTTTAATTTTGAAATCAAATAGATCTTTTGCCCCCACTGCTTCCCTTGGAAGGCCGTTCCAGAACCTCACTCCTCTAATGGTTAGAAACCTTCGTCTAATCTCAAGTCTAAACTTCCTACTAGCCAGCTTATTTCCATTTGTTCTTGTGTCCACATTGGTATGAAGCTTAAATAATTCCTCTCCCTCCCTGGTATTTATCCCTCTAATATATTTAAAAAGTGCAATCATGTCCCCCCTCAGCCTTCTTTTGGTTAAAGTAAACAAGCCAAGCTCCCTGAGTCTCCTTTCATAAGACAGGTTTTCCATTCCTCGGATCATCCTAGTGGCCCTTCTTTGTACCTGTTCCAGTTTGAATTCCTCCTTCTTAAACATGGGAGACCAGAACTGCACCCAGTATTCCAACTGGGGTCTCACCAATGCCTTGTATAATGGCACTAACACCTCCTTATCCCTACTGGAAATACCTCGCCTAATACATTCCAAGACCATAGTAGCCTTTTTCACGGCCATGTCACAATGGCGGCTCATAGTCATTCTATAATCAACCAGGACTCCGAGGTCCTTCTCCTCCTCCGTTACTTCCAACTGATGTGTCCCCAGCTTATAACTAAAATTCTTGTTATTAATCCCTAAGTGCATAACCTTACACTTCTCACTATGAAATTTCATCCTATTGCTATCACTCCAATTTACAAGGTCATCTAGATCTTCCTGTATGATATCCTGATCCTTTTCTGAATTGGCAATACCTCCCAACTTTGTGTCATCTGCAAATTTTATCAGGGCACTTCCACTTTTGGTGCTAAGGTCAGCAATAAAAAGATTAAATAAAATTGGCCCCAAAACTGATCTCTGACATTCAGAAAAGGATGCTGCATCTCTGGCCACATGGGCTAATAGCCACTGAGGGACTTATTTTCTGTGAACTGATGTAGTTCTTTTATGAACCCTGTTATAGTTTTGGCCTTCACAGAATCCTTTGGCAAGGAGTTCCAAAGGTTGACAGTGAAGAAATAGTTCCTTTTATTTCTTTGGCTCAGGGAGCGACTCAGGAAAGGCAACCTAGGAGAGGTGTCAGGGAGGGAAGAGGTTCCAAAAGGGGGAGCTACGAGTGCCAAGCCCTGTGGTGGAGCTGCTCCCTGCAGGAATCCCTCGCCAGGCAATGGCAGGTGCTCCCGATCACACAGTAACGACGTGGGGCTCTGGAGAGCAGCTCCCGTGCTTTGCGCTCTGGTCTAGGGTGACTTGGTCCTGCCTCAGCATGGGGGGAAGGAAGGGATGGCCCCTGGGGGTGGATTCCCGCCCCGCCTTTCTGTGTCTCTGCATGGGGGAACGTAGCCCTACAGCTCAGATTTGGATGGGGCGGGATGGTAAGTGGATGGGCCGCACTCCAGCCATGGCTATGCCCTTACACCACTGGGAACCTCTCTGATCTCGGGTTAGTTAGTCCTGCCCCAGCATGGGGTGGGGTGGAAAACATGGCCTTTTGGGGTGGCTTTCCCTTTCTGGTTAGCTGTACGGGCTGAACGGAGCCCTCCAGGTCAGACTTGAGTGGGCCTAGTGGGAGGGCCATGCCCAGCCGGGCCTACCTGTGTTTATGCCCCTGCACCACCCGTAAAGCACTCACAGCCACAGGACGTTCAGAGGTGAAAAGGCCGTGCCCTGACCCCGGCTGGCAATGAGACCCCAGGCCTGTGCCCACGCTGGGAGTCTCAGCTCACCGCAGACAAGGGGGAAGCCACTCACAGGGGGTTGTCCTTGCCGTGGTTGGCCAGGATGTCTCCCACGTGGATCTGGGCCCCTTTCAGATTCCCCCCGCAGCACTCGTCTTCCCTGTGCTTCACGATCACCACGGAGATGGACTGCCGGCTGCCCAAGTCCACGGTCCACCAGGGCTCCACTTCGAAATGGGTGTGGCTGCAGGAGCCTTCTTCCCACTTCCCATTGCGTTTCCCATCCACGGCTCTTCCAGCCACGGCTCTTCCAAGCTTATCCACGAATGTGGACGACTGAGTGGCCGGACGTCCCAGCGCCAGGTTCTGAGCTGGAATCAGAGGGCGAGAAGAGGGGAGGTGGGACGTGCCCGTTGCCGGAAAGGGCGGGGCTCTACAAGACCTTTGTCCAACCTGGAGCCAGAGCCGCCTCCTGGCAGGGACACACAAACCAGGGACCACGAGGGAGTCAGATTCTCAGTGGGAGCCAGAGACCCAGGGAACGGGAGTGAGAAAAGGCTGGTGCTGGGGTCTCAGCCCAGAGAGCGCCTCTCAGCCACCATGTCCCATACCCCGCAAGAACTGCTCCCCAGGCAGGAATGGGCCACGACGTTCACACATGAAACCTCCCCCACCTGTCTTGCCAGCTGCAGACCACGCCCAGGGGAGCAGTCGGAAGGGAAAAGTCTCCCAGGGCTTCTGCTGCCTCGCTAGGCAGAGCTCGGCACACAAGGGACTGGGGGTAACATGAAAGGGAACAGGTCTCCATTCACACAGTGCCAGCTCCTTACCCCCTGGTGGTGCGGCACAGCCCTGAGATAGAACCTCGACCTCACACAGGGACAGATACTCCTCCCTGCCCGGGATGACAATGGTGACGTAGCGGCCCTCCAGCCCGTCGCAGCAGATGGTGCTGAGGGATCCGGGTCTGGTGTCGTTAATGGTCCCACAGCTAAAGGAAAGAGCAGGAGCCAAGGGAACAAAAGAAGATGAGGGTGTTCAAGTGACAGCACCTGCTGAAATTCACCGCACAGCGCTTCATGAACTAGCTGAGCCAGTCTCAGGACTATTCATGCTTGTGCAGAGACTCACGAAGGAGGGTGCGGTCCCAGAGCATGGGACAAGGGCAAACCTGGGCCCTGTCTTTGCTGTTCCTCTTTCTTCCCTGTTTCCAGATTGTGGACCAATGAGCCCAACTTCAGTGCCCCATGAGACACGGAAACAAACGATTGAACAGTCTGAAAGCAGCGGGAGGAGAATCATTGAATCATAGAGCTGGAAGAGATCTCAGGAGTCATCAAGTCCAGCCCCCTGCCTAAGGCAGGATCAATCAGAACTGAATCAACCCAGCCAGGGCTTGGTCAAGCCAGGACTTAAACATCTCTAGGGATGGAGACTCCACCCGCTCCCCAGGGAACCCAGCCCAGCGCTTCCCCACCCGCCTAGGGAAAGAGTTTTTCCTAATATTCAACCTAGACCTCCCCCATTGCAACTTGAGCCCATTGCTCCTTGTTCTGGCACCTGCCCCCACTGAGAACAGCCTCTCGCCAGTCTCTTTGGAACCCCCCTTAAGGGAGTTGCAGGCTGCTCTCAAATCCCCCCTCACTCTTCTCTTCTGCAGACTAAACAGACCCAAGTCCCTCAGCCTCTCCTCATAGGTCGTGTGCTCCAACCCCCGAATCATACGGTGATATGGCACAACTGATGTGGATTTGCAAAGAACAGCTCATGCCATGTCTCGCGCATGCTCTTCTTGATCAGACTAATCGGCCTTATGGGTGAGGGAGGGGAGCATTAGGGGTACGTCTAGACTGCATGGCTCCATCAATGTTTACTCAACAAAGGGAAACGAAGCAGCGATTTAAATAATCGCCACGTCATTTAAATCAAAATGGCCGCCATGCTGTGCCGATCAGCGGTTTGTCGGCACAGCGCGGCAGTCTAGACAGGGATCTGCCGACCCCAAAACTCTTTGTCGGCAGATCCTGCTTCACGAGGTGTCACATTACTGGATATGGAGGGGAGCAGCCAGATCGCTGCTGCACCCATAGGTGGGGGTGTTGGCCCCAGAAAATGGTATAGAAGGGGGCCATGTGAGGTGTTGAATAGAAGCTCACTGTCTGCTAATCCTATGTACGCTATTTATGTGGTTGTATAATGTCTGTGTGTATAGTTAGGAATCTCTAATCTGTGTGGATACTGAATATTTCTCTGCATGTGGTTGAGCATTGGGCAGAGCCCGGCCTGTGGACATGCTAATTAGCAAGGCCCTGTGGGACAATGGCACTCAATGGGCCAAGGACACACCTAAAGCATGAGGGTGGAGACCTAAGAGCGGCCAGTAGAGAGAGGCTGAGGACCAGGTGATCTCCTGCAGCCAAGAAGAGGCCAGGAAGGAGGTATAAAGAGGCCATGTGGTCGACGCCATCTTGGTTCTCAGCTCAGCACTTCATCCCAGAGGCAGCATTGCAGGGATCAAAGAGCCAGGAAGACCTGTGAACCCATCCTGATCCTAGGATGCGCAACAAGAACTTTTAAACCAGCAGCTGTAACATCCCTGCTAGAGCCTGCATCGAGGACTGGGAGATTCGGTGCATGTAATGTACTATCCTTTAGCAACCTTACTCTCATGCTTTTCTTTCTTGTAATAATAAACCTTTAGTTGTTAGATGCTAAAGGATTGGCCCAGCGTGATTTGTGGGTAAGGTCCAGAGGGTAAATTGACCAGGGATCTGTGGCTGGTTTCTTGGAACCGGACAGGACTTGTTCGGGGTAGGTGGGATTGGGTGCTAGGACCCCCCACCTGTGTATAGGCCCGGGGCCATCTGGGGCACGGATATTGCTGGGGTGTCGGAGGGGTTTTGCTCGGGAGGCTTCAGGCAGGCAGCTGAAGTGCTCTGTGGGACTTGTTTGTGGCCTGTTTGGAGAGGTCACCAGTCTGGGGGCTGTAAGGAGCCCCGGATTTGAGCAATTCGCCCTGAGCGGGCGCCCTCAGCAGTGCCCAGACACGGCCCGGTCTGTCACACGAGGCATAAAGGATCTGCCGACAAAGGGTTCTGGGGTCGGCAGAGACCCGTCTAGACTGCCGTGCTGTGCCGACAAACCGCTGATCAGCACAGCGCGGCGGCCATTTTGATTTAAATGAAGCGGCGATTATTTAAATAGCCACTTCATTTCCGTTTGTCGTCCTGCCTCATCTACATGGCTCCATCGATGGAGCCGTGTAGTCTAGACACACCCTAGATGTGATCTCACTAGAGTTTAGGAAGGCTTTTGAGAGAACCCCATGTCACACTCCTGTCTGCAAATGAGGGAAAGACGATCTAGGTAAAATCACCATCAGGTGGGTACACAGGTGTTTGAAACGCACGCCAAGAGGCATTAACAATAGTGAATGTCACATTGAGGGCCTTTATGTAGAAGGAAGTTTCAGGGATGTGCCCTGCGTTGGGCCCTGGTCTCTATTGGTATGTCTACACTACCCCGCTAGTTCGAACTAGGAGGGTAATGTATGCATACCGCACTTGCTAATGAAGCCCGGGATTTGAATTTCCCAGGCTTCATTAGCATAAGCGGGGAGCCGCCATTTTTAAATCCCCGCTGCTTTGAACCCCGTGTAGCGCGGCTACACGGGGCTCGAACTAGGTAGTTCGGACTAGGGTGCCTATTCCGAACTACCAGTACACCTCGTTTCACGAGGAGTAACGGTAGTTCGGAATAGGACCCTAGTCCAAACTACCTAGTTCGAGCCCCGTGTAGCCGCGCTACACGGGGTTCGAAGCAGCGGGGATTTAAAAATGGCGGCTCCCTGCTTATGCTAATGAAGCCCGGGAAATTCAAATCCCGGGCTTCATTAGCAAGTGCGGTATGCATACATTACCCTCCTAGTTCGAACTAGCGGGGTAGTGTAGACATACCCTTGGTTCATTAATGACGTTGACATTGGCGCACCGAGTAGGGCTATAAAATTTGCAGGTGAAACCAAGCCGGGAGGGGTTGTAAGAGCATTGGGGGTACGGATGGAAATTCAAAATCATCTTGATAATGTGGGGAACTGGCGTGAAAACTAGCAGGAGCAATTCAATAAAGGGAAGGAAAATGTCTAACTCCCATATAAGGGAAAGACACATTAGACCCACTCAGCTCTGGCACATGTTCTGAGGGCTTGTGGCGAGTCATTTACGGGATACTGTCGGGTTTCAAATTTTACTACAGACCCTTCCTTTTTTTACTACCTCTGTGGAGGGAAGAGGCCCCGTGAGAGCTCAGAGAGGGCAGTGGGGTCTAGTGGGTTTCTCTAGGGCAGCGGTTCCCAACCTTTTCCAGATGGGGACCCATTTTGACAACTCAGGAAGACTTGGTTGACGCAAGGCAATTCAAAATCGGGGGGAGCAGGGAGGACAGAGTCACCCGGGGAGACACTTGGTGACCCTTTTGAAATGTAACGGCGACCCATATTTGGGTCCCAAGCCATAGGTTGGGACACTACACTCTAGGGGCAGATACATCTGGATTTTATGTAAGAACCTCAGCCTAGGTCCAACCAAAGTGTCCAGCTCAGTGTCCTGTCTGCCAACAGTGGCCAATGCCAGGTGAGGGACATACAGAACATAGTGCTGGATCTCTGGCCACACATGGGCTAATAGCCACTGAGAGACCTATTCTCCTTATCTAGTTCTTTTCAGAATCCTGTATAGTTTTGGCCTTCACAGCATCCTCTGGCAAGGAGTTCCACAGGTTTTCTTGGAAGAAATATACTTTCTTTTGCTTCGTTTCTTTCAGGGGCAGCTCAGGAAAGTCAACCTAGGAGATGGGTCCGGGAGGGAAGAGGATCCAAAGGGGGGAGCTACGAGTGTCAAGCCCCTAAGGGGGAGCTGCTCCCAGCAGAAATCCCTCCCCAGACAGTGGCAGGTGCTCCTGATCACACAGTAATGCCATGCGGCTCTGGAGAGCAGCTGCCGTGCTTTGTGCTCTGGTCTAGGGTTCCTTGGTCCTGTCTCAGCATGGGGGGAAGAAAGGGATGGCCCCTGGGGGTGGATTCCTGCCCCGCCCTTCTGTTTATTTGCGAGGGGAGAATGGTCACAGACGGCCCAGCAGTCCCCCCCTACAGCCCCGTTCAGACAGGAACTACCCGGGCTCACATTGCTAACAGCAAGGGCTGTTCCCCTAACACTAATTGCTGGGGGACATGGTGGATTCTCCTCCCCTGGAGCCCTTCGGTCAAGGCCGGACACCTGTCGAACAGACACGCTGGAGCTCACAGAGATTGCGGGCTCAGCACAGAATCACTGCGTGAGGGTCCCTGGCCCGTGTCACACGGCAGCTCACACCAGGGGCTTGGGAAGGTCCCTCCAGGCCTCAGGAGTCTCTGGAGCCAGGAACATCAGTTCCCGGGGACCCGGGTGCGAGGATTCAGGAGAACGGCGGTGAGGGCAGAGACAGAACACACGGGGGCTGGAGAGCGACGGCTCCACCCTGCACGGCCCAGCAGGGGGCGCTGTGCTCAGTGCCATGCAATTCCCTTCCCGCCCAGAGCTCAGATCACCACTGCCGGGGCGCAGCTAGGAGGGGAAATCTGGGCGGGGCCTGACCTTCAGGTGGGGGGGCCATGCTGGGAGGCGCGGGAAGGGGACAGGAGGGAGGAGGGCGGCTCCCTCCCCACTTCCACCTGCCCCTTGCTGCTCAGCAGGCACAAGAGGAGTGAAAATACAGTGAGTGCTCAGCACCCCCAGCCGCCTCCCCGACCATCTGCATCCCCCCCGCCCTCTGCTCTCAGCTCTTCTGCAGCATGCAGGGGGCGCTGGAGGGGAGGGGCAGGAGGATGAGGGGGACTAGAACAGTGTTGGAGGGGTGGGACGAGCATCCCCACGCAGCCTGGTGTGGCCATGCCCACGCTGCACCCCCATGTGGGCCTCAGCTCCCCGTCCCTTCCCACTGTTTGTGGCCCAGGCTGGGGCTGGTGCGACCAGACGACCTGCCACATGGGACTTGGGCAGGCTGGGGCTGGGGCCTGCTCAGGATTCCTGGACTGGAGGCGCTGAGGCCGCTGGGGCGGGCATACAAGGATGGGATGCTCTGGGCTGTGGCAAGAGAGGAGATGGGGGGGGGGACTGTAGTGGGAAGGGGAGGAGCCTGGGGGTAGCCTCCCCCAACAGCCAGATCACCTGCTGCCCATGAGGTGTGGGGGCAGAAAGAGTCGGGGCTGGAGGGAGGGGGTTGCCTGTCCAGGGAAAGGAGCACACGGGGCGGGAAGCGCAGTGGCAGGAAGGGCAGGCAGCAGGTGGGGCGAAGTCCAAGAGGGGATGAGCCGTGGATGAAAGAGGCGTCATGCACCCCGGGCAACTCAGGAAGACGGTGTCCCCCCTCCACTGGCGCTACAGCTGAGTTGGGGTTTGTCTGGAGGCCAAGGGGGGGCTGCACCCCACCCAGCTCACCCATGGCCATGCCCCTGCACCCCCGCAAAGCACTCCTAGCCCCAGGCAGCTCCAAAGAACCATAGAGCTGGAAGAGACCTCAGAAGGTCATCGAGTCCAGCCCCCTGCTCTAGGCAGGACCAATCCCAACTAGATCAACCCGGCCAGGGCTTTGTCAAGCTGAGACTTAGGGTACGTCTAGACTACGTCCGTCGACGGAGCCATGTAGATTTGTTTGTTCGGCAAAGGGAAATGAAGCCGCGATTTAAATAATCGCGGCTTCATTTAAATTTAAATGGCTGCCCTGCTCTGCCGATCAGCTGTTTGTCGGCCGATCGGGAAAGTCTGGAAGCTCCCGTGCCGAACTGAAAGCCCTTTATCGACCTCCCCAGTAAACCTCATCCTACGAGGCATAACGGGGAGGTCGATAAAGGGCTTTCAGGCCGGCACGGGAGCTTCCAGACTAGCGCTGAGCCGACAAACAGCTGATCAGCAGTTTGTCGGCTCAGCGCAGCAGCCATTTAAATTTAAATGAAGCCGCGATTATTTAAATCGCCGTTTCATTTCCCTTTGCCGATCTGTCTAATCTACATGGCTCCATTCACGGAGCCATGTAGTTTAGACACACCCTTAAACACCTCTAGGGATGGAGACTCCACTACTTCCGTAGGGAACCCAGCCCCGTGCTTCACCACTCTCCCAGGGAAATCATTTTTCCTAATATCCAACCTGGACCTCCCCCACCACAACTTGAGCCCATTGCTCCTTGTTCTGCCGCCTGTCACTACTGAGAACAGCCTCTCTCCAGCCTCTTTGGAACCCCCTTCAGGAAGCTGAAGGCCGCTATTAAATCCTCCCTCACTCTTTGCTTCTGCAGCACAGTAGAGGCCGCACCAAGGCCCCGACTGGCAATGAGACCCCACCCCTGTGCCTGAGCTGGCAGGACCCATCTCGCTCTAGACAATGGAGAAGGAACTCACATGGGGTTGTCCTTGCCTTGGTTGGCCAGGGAGTCTCCCACGTGGATCCGGGCCCCCTGCAGCCTCTCCCAACAGCAGTCTTCCCTGTTCTTCACGATCACCATGGAGACGGAATGCCGGCTGCCCAAGTCCACGCTCCACCAGGGCTCTGTGTCGAACCTGGTGTGGCTGCAGGAGCCGTGATTGTACGTCCCGTTACGGTTTCCATCCACGGCCTTGCTAGGCCCAGAGAATTCATTATTGGGATCGTACGTGGACGACTGAGTGACCGGACGTCGCAGCGCCAAGTTCTCAGCTGGAATCAGAGGGCGAGAAGAAGGGAGCAGAGAGATGCCCGTCACTGGGGACATAAGGGGGCGGGGGTCCCAAAGCCCTCTCCTGCAACGGAGCCAGAGCTGCTTCCCGGCAGTGACACACAAACCGGGCACCATGTGAGAGGCGTGGAGCAGGTGGGGTGAAGTCCCAGAGGTAGCTGGGACCCTGGAAATAGGAGTGAGGGGAGCAGGATGATGCTGGCAGCGGGTTGGTGCCTGTTTCTCAGCCCAGAGAGTCTCTGTCAGCCCACCACATCCCCTCCCTCACAGGAGACACTCCCCAAGGCAGGGATGGGGCTGTCCTGCCAGCTGCAGCCCACGCCCAGGAGCAGTGGGAAGGGAAGAGTCTCCCAGGGTTTCTGCTGCCTCACTAGGCAGAGGCTGGTGCAGAAGAGACTGGGGCGTGACATGAAAGGGAACAAGTTTCTATTCCCATTGTGCCAGCTCCTTACCCCATTGTGGTGGGATACAGCTCTGAGATAGAACCTCGACCTCACACAGGGAGAGATACTCCTCCCTGCCCGGGATGGTGATGGTCACATAGCGGCCCTCCAGCCCACTGCAGCAGATGGTGTTGAGGGATCCGAGTCTGGTGTCATCAATGGTCCCGCAGCTAAAGGGAAGAGCAGAAGCCGAGGAGACACAACGAGGTCGATGTGTTAGACCCACAGCGCCTGGTGAGATTCACCCGACAGAACCTAAGGAACTGGTGAGCCAAGCTCAGAACTATTCATGATGTGACGAAGCGGGCCAGGTGATTAGATGAAGGTTTCTAACCATTCGAGGAGTGAGGTTCTGGAACGGCCTTCCAAGGGAAGTAGTGGGGGCAAAAGATCTATCTGGCTTCAAGATTAAGCTAGATGGGTTTATGAAGGGGATGGTTTGATGAGATAACATGATCTTGGTAACTAATTGACCATTCATTATCAGTGGGAAATAGGTCAAGGGAGGGATGATAGGAGTTACTATAGAGAACTTTCTGGGTGTCTGGCTGGTGAGTCTTGCCCACATACTCAGGGTTTAGCTGATCGCCATATTTGAGGTCGGGAAGGAATTTTCCTCCAGGGTAGATTGGCAGAGACCCTGGAGGTTTTTCACCTTCCTCTGTAGCATGGGGCACAGATCACAGCTGGAGGATTCTCTGCATCTTGGGGTCTTCAAAGTATTTGAAGGCTTCAGTATCTGAGATCTAGGTGAGAGGATTATTCTAGGAGGGGTGGGTGAGATTTTGTGGCCTGCACTGTGCAGGGGGTCAGACTAGATGATCATAATGGTCCCTTCTGACCTTAAAGTCTAGGGGTGTGTCTAGACTACAGGGTTTTGTCGACAAAAGTTGACTTTTGTCGACAAAACTATACTTGCGTCCACACTGCCTTTGAGTTATGTCGACATAACGTCGACAAAACTCAGCAGTTTTGTCGACGTATGTAAACCTCATTCTACGAGGAATAACGCCTTTTGTCGACAGAGTTCTGTCAATAGAAGGCATTATTGCATCTACACTGTCCTTTGCGTCCACACTGTTATGTCAACAAAGCGGCTTGCTTTGTCGACAGAACTGGATGTAGTCTAGACGCTCTATGTCGACATACGTTTTGTCAACAGATTCTGTTGACAAAACTTATGTCGACGTAAAGCCTGTAGTCTAGACATATCCTATGAGTCTATGAGGTCTGGGCACCACTGAGGGTGTCCGCTCAGGGCAAATCGCTCAAACCCAGGGCTGCTTACAGCCCCTGACTGGAGCCCTTCCCAAAGCAGGTCACAAACCAGTCACACACAGGAGGTCCAGCTGCAAATCCAGCCAGCAGGAAGCCTCACGAGCAAAACCCCTCAGGTACCCAGCTCTCTCTGTGCCACAGTCAGCCCCGGGCCGAACACAGATGAGTAGGGTTGCCAGGTGGTTTCAACAGAAATCGCAGACACACTTGACGTTCCATCTCAATCTGCATTCCATCTTCGTTAGAAAATACCAGACAGTCCTAGTTTCTCATTTCTAGTTTCTCAATTTGTTTCCTGATCAGAAAGCTCAAACACTGGACTGTCCGGTTCAAAACTGGACACCTGGCAACCCTACTGATGAGGGGTTATAGACCCCAATCTCATCTACCCCAAACAGGTTCTCTACCCCCTGCCCTGCTTCTGCTTCCAGCCTCACCTCCGAGGCATCAGACAGGAGCCTAGAACCCTCACTCACAGGCTACTGCTTGCTCCCCTGCATAGACACACGGCCATCTGCCTTAGGCAAACATTGAGAGATACTCTCCCCTCGGTTACAGTAGGACCCACTAGCCCCAGACCAGAGCTGAATTAAGGGGGGGGGCTAGCCGGGCAGCTGCCCGGGGCGCCAACCTATGGGGGGTGCCTGATGGCAGCTGTAAGGGGTGCTGCGTGCCCGGCCACATGGTGCCCCTTAGAGCTGCAATCAGGTGCCATCTGCCCGGGGCCGGGGGCCATGCGGTGCCCCTTAGAGCTGCCATCAGGTGCTGTGTGCCTGATTGCAGCTGTAAGGTACGCAGCATGCCGGGGGGCGGGGCTGCGCATGCACCCTGCGCCCGGGGGTGGAGAACGGCTTGAGCCGGCCCTGCCCCAGACAACTGCCCAGAGTCACACGCACCCCCCTGCTAGCCGCCCTCACGGCACCCCTAACAGACTGAACTAGGAGTGCCCAACCACTAAGCAATGCAAATGGACGTTTCAAGCACAGACGCGCCGGTTGACACACGCCACCAGTCCTATCTCAGCCCGACTTTACAAAGACATTCATCGTACAAACTGATTCCCCAGACACTGGGGCAGGGGCAGTCTTGTCCCAGGAGTGGGAAGGGGCCGACCACCCCATCCTCTATTTAAGCCGAAAGTTGCTACCTCGAGAACAAGAATATGCCACCGTAGAGAAAGAAGCACTAGACGCCAAATGGGCAGTGGAAGAGCTGTGCTATTATTTGCTAGGGAACACCTTCCCGTTAGTAACTGTCCATGCGCCACTGCGGCGGATACATACTGTCATGATTATGAAGGTTAGCCAGCAGCCTGGGGATTAAGGGGTTAACTACACCTAGCCAGGTGGAGTGACCAATAGGAATGTAGGTGGGACTTTCAAACTGGGACAAAGGAATTTGGGTTTTTTTCCTTTCTCCCTTTTGTCTCTGGGTGTGGGCTCTGCAGCTACAGAGAGGGCCAAGCATCTCTCTCTCTCCAAGACCCCGTTCTCCATTTTCTGTAAGCAGGGTAAAGTTTAGGTAGTTTCGTTAGGCTTTATTGTTTTAAGGGTTGGGGATGGGATCTGAGATCTGGCACTGCTTAAGAGATGTTTGGTTTTTCTTTTTAACTAAGTTTTAGCCCATGGTGTAATTCCTCCATGAGTATCTTTTGTTACCTTTCCGTCTGATCCTTACGCTTGAAACAGGAATATTGTTGTAATAATAAAAGTTTTCTCTTTTCTGTTTATTAACCTGGCATTGGTTACTTGTGTGTCCTGATTTTTATAATAGGGGTGAGATTTCCCAACTGATCTTTCCCCTAATCTCGTTATTAATATTTGGGTGGTGGCAGCGGAAGATTTATTCCCAAGATCTAGGTTTTTAAGATTTTGGGGGAAGTTTTATACCAAAGCCTAGTAGATAAGGCTTTGGGGTACACTTGCTGGCCCCCACTTCTGCATTTATCATGCCAGAGTGGGGAAGGAGCCATGACACATACTATGAAGGACAGTAATTCCCGTATTATGCGGTGGTATTTAGCATTACAACCCTATAAATTTGAGGTATTGCATAGTCCGGAAAAAGCCCACAGTAATGCTGATTTCTTCTCCGGGTGTTTGTCCACAGGGAGGAACTCAGAATGAGGACAGGTTCTAGAAGGGTGTGTGTGTGATGGGGTGTCGCTCACCCGCACTGACGGCCGCTAGGACTCTGGGGAGGCTCGCGCCATAGCCTTAGCATGGCGGTGCGTCAGCGGCGGGGCACCCGGGATGCTGGAGGCCCCGGCGCATAAGGAAGGGAGAAGGAGGCCAGAAATTGGGGGAGACTTGTGGGAGAGGGCTGGGCTTGCTCTTGCAGCTGGCCGGATGGACGGACCAGAGCAACACCGGCACGGACCAGGGCCTTCACCCCAGGTGCGGAGGAGGTAGCACGGAACCCTGTGCGGAGCGAGTTCCCCGGGGACCAACAGACGCCGTGGGCCCCCGGGTTGGAGTGGACATCCGATTCACAATTATAAAGGAGAGTGAACCCGGACTCCGGGTGGGGAGCTGGGTTCAGGTGGGAAATATTAGGACAGAATTAGGATGAGACTCACCCCCATTGCTGTTTCAGAGACCTAAGGTGGAAACCAGCAACAAAAAAAGAGAACCTGATTGCATCTAACTGCACATTCCCTATCTACTCACATTTCTTGTTCTCAGGTTCTGTCCTTTGTAGACATGAAAATGGCTGGACATTCCATGTCCATCTCCCAAGGTTTACTTCATCTTTCCTTAGCTTTGTAACGCTCCACAGTCCTACAACTCAGAGTTGGGTGGCCCAGGAGGCCAAGTGGATGGTCTGTGTCTTACCCAGGCCCACCCGTGTCCCTGCACCATTGACAAAAGAGTCAAAGCCTCGCGATGCTCGGAGGCGAAAAGGCCATGTGCTAGCCCCAGCTGCCAGTGAGACCCAACCCCTGTGTCTGAGCTGGGAGAAGTCATCTTGCTGCAGGCAAGGGGGAAGCAACTCACATGGGGTTGTCTTTGCCATTGTTCGCTAGGGAGTCTCCCACGTGGATCTGGGCTCCTTGCAGTCTCTTCGCACAACAGTCTTCCCTGTTCTTCACAATCACCATGGAGACGGAATGCCGTCTGCCCAAGTCCACGGTCCACCAGGGCCCCAAATCGAAAGAGGTATGGCTGCAGGAGCCGTGTTCATAATTCCCATCACGGCTACCATCCACAGCCCTGCCAGGCTTGTTCACTAAATTAGCATCCTCGACCGTGAACGACTGAGTGGCCGGACGTCCCAGCGCCAGGTTCTGAGCTGGAATCAGAGGGCGAGAAGAGGGGAGGTGGGACGTGCCCGTTGCCGGAAAGGGCGGGGCTCTACAAGACCTTTGTCCAATACGGAGCCAGAGCCGCCTCCTGGCAGGGACACACAAACCAGGCACCATGACAGAGCCAGATTCTCAGTGGGAGCTAGAGACCTAGGGAATGGGAGTGAGAAAAGGCTGGTGCTGGGGTCCCAGCCCACAAAGAGCCTCCCTCAGCCACCATGTTCTATACCCGGCTGAAACTGCTCCCCAGGCAGGGATGGGGCACAATGTTCACACGTGGAGCCTGCACCCCTGACTGCCTCTGCCGGCTGCAGCCCACGCCCAGGGGAGCAGTGGGAAGGGGAGAGTCTCCCACGGTTTCTGCTGCCTCACTAGGACTCAGAAGGGACTGGGGTAGATCATGAAAGGGAACCGGTTTCCAGTCACATTGTGCCAGCTCCTTACCTTCCGGCGGTGGGGCACACCCCTGAGATAGAACCTCGACCTCACACACGGAGAGATACTCCGTCTTGCCCGGGTGGACGATGGTGACATAACGACCCTCCAGCCCACTGCAGCAGATGGTGCTGAGGGATCCGAGTCTGTTCTCAGTGATGGTCCCGCAGCTAAAGGAAAAAGCAGAGGCCAAGAAGACAAAACAAGTTAGATGTGTTCAAATGCCAACACCTGCTGAAATTCACCCCCCAGCACGTAGGGAAATAACGGAGTCAATCTCAGAACTAGTCAGGCTTTTATAGAGAAGTCACAAAGACTCATAGACTTTAAGGTCAGAAGGGACCATTCTGATCATCTAGTCTGACCCCCTGCACAGTGCAGGCCACAGAATCTCAACCACCCCTCCTAGAATAATCCTCTCACCTATATCAAAGATATTGAAGCCTTCAAATACTTTGAAGGCCCCAACATGCAGAGAGTCCTTCAGCTGTGATCTGTGCCCAATGCTACAGAGGAAGGCAAAAAACCTCCAGGGCCTCTGCCAATCTACCCTGGAGGAAAATTCCTTCCCGACCCCAAATATGGCGATCAGATAAACCCTGAGCATGTGGGCAAGACTCACTAGCCAGACACCCAGAAAGTTCCCTATAGCAACTCCTATCATCCCTCCATTGACCTATTTCCAACTGATAATGAATGGTCAATTAGTTACCAAGATCATGTTATTTCATCCAACCATCCCCTTATCATAGAATCCTAGAACTGGAAGAGACCTCAGAAGGTCGTCAAGTCCAGCCCTCCGCTCTAGGCAGGACCAATCCCAACTAAATCAACCCGGCCAGGGTTTTGTCAAGCCGAGACTTAAACACCTCTAGGGATGGAGACTCCACTACTTCCCTAGGTAACCCATTCCAATGCTTCACTACCCTCCTAGTAAAATAGTTTTTCCTAATATCCAATCTGGACCTCTCCCACCACAACTTGAGACCATTGCTCCTTGTTCTGCCATCTGTCACTACTGAGAACAGCCTCTCTCCAGCCTCTTTGGAACCTCCCTTCAGGAAGTTGAAGGCTGCTATCAAGTCCCCCCTCACTCTTCGCTTCTGCAGACTAAACAGACCCAACTCCCTCAGCCTCTCCTCGTAGGTCATATGCTCCAGACCCCTAATCATTTTGGTTGCCCTCCGCTGGACCCTCTCCAATGCGTCCGCATCCTTTTTGTAGTGGGGGGCCCAGAACTGGACACAGTACTCCAGATGTGGCCTCACCAAAGCCGAATAAAGGGGAATAATGACATCTCTGGATCTGCTGGCAATGCTCCTCTTAATGCATCCTAATATGCCATTAGCCTTCTTGGCTACAAGGGCGCCCTGTTGACTCATATCCAGCTTCTCATCCACTGTAACCCCCAGGTCCTTTTCTGCAGAACTACTACTTAACTGGTTGGTCCCCAGCCTGTAACTATGCTTGGGATTCTTCCATCCCAAGTGCAGGACTGTACACTTGTCTTTGTTGAATCTCATGAGATTTCTAGTGGCCCAATCCTCCAATTTATCTAAGTCACTCTGGACCCTATCTCTGCCCTTAAGCGGATCTACCTCTCCCCCCAGCTTAGTGTCATCTGCAAACTTGCTGAGGGTGCAATCTATCCCCTCATCCAGGTCATTAATAAAGATATTGAACAAAACCGGTCCTAGAACCGAACCTTGGGGCACTCCACTAGAAACCGACCACCATCCTGACATCGAACCGTTGATCACTACCTGCTGGGCCCGGCCTTCTAGCCATCTTTCTATCCATCTTACCGTCCATTTATCCAATCCGCATTCCCTTAACTTGCTGGCAAGAATATTGTGGGAGACCGTATCAAAAGCCTTGCTAAAGTCAAGGTATATAACATCCACTGACTTTCCCATGTCCACTGAGCCAGTTACCTCATCATAGAAGCTAATCAGATTGGTCAAGCACGACTTGCCCTTTGTGAATCCATGCTGACTATTCCTGATCACTTTCCTCTCATTCAAGTGTCTCAAAATGGATTCCTTTAGGATCCCTTCCATGATTTTTCCAGGAACCGAGGTAAGACTGACCGGCCTATAGTTCCCTGGATCGTCCTTCTTCCCTTTTTTGAAGATGGGCACTACATTTGCCTTTTTCCAATCATCCGGGATTTCGCCCGATCTCCACGACTTTTCAAAGATAATGGCCAAAGGCTCCTCAATGACATTTGCCAACTCCTTCAGTACCCTTGGGTGCATTAAGTCTGGACCCATGGATTTGTGTACGTTTAGTTTTTCTAAATAGTTCCTAACCTGTTCTTTACCCACCAAGGGCTGTCCATCTTCTTCCCATCTTGCGTCGCTTAGCACAGAAGTCCAGGAGCCGACCTTGTCCGTGAATACAGAGGCAAAGAAAGCATTGAGTACTTCAGCTTTCCCCACATCCTCTGTCACTAGGTTACCTCCTTCATCCATTAGGGACTGTACACCCTCTCTGATCACCTTCTTCTTGTTGACATGCCTGTAGAAACCTTTCTTGTTCTCCTTCACATCCTTAGCCAGTCGCAACTCCATTTGCGCTTTCGCCTTCCTGATAACCCCCCGGCATTCTCGAACTATACATTTAAACTCCTCCCTAGTCATTTGTCCAAGTTTCCACTTTCTTTAAGCTTCCTTTTTGTGCTTAAGTACACCAAGGATTTCCCCTGTAAGCCAATCCGGTCTCCTACCAGGTTTGCCTCTCTTGCTACGCGTCGGGATGGTTTCTTTCTGTGCCTTGAATAAGGCTTCTTTAAAATACTGCCAGCTGTCCTGGACTCCTTTCCCCTTCATGTTAACATCCCAGGGGATTCTTTCCATCAGATCTCTGAGGGAGTCAAAATCTGCTTTTTTGAAGTCCAAGGTGTGTATTTTACTACTCTCTTTCCTTCCTTTGGTCAGGATCCTGAAATCTACCATCTCATGATCACTGCTTCCCAGGTTGTCACCCACCTCTACGTCCCCTATTAGTTCCTCCCTGTTTGTGAGGAGAAGGTCAAGTTGTGCACGGCCCCTGGTCGGATCCTTCAGCACTTGTACCAAGAAGTTATCCCCAACATTCTCCAAAAACTTCCTGGATTGCCTGTGTACTGCTGTATTGGTTTCCCAACAGATGTCAGGGTGATTAAAGTCCCCCATGAGAACCAGGGCCTGCGATCTGGAAGCTTCGCTCAGTTGTCCGAAGAAAGCCTCATCTACCTCATCCACCTGGTTCGGTGGCCTGTAGCAGACACCAACCACAACATCACTGCTGTTTGCTCCTTTAAACCTGACCCATAGACTTTCAACAAGTTTTTCTCCCTCTTTATACTGGAGTTCAGAACAATCATAGTGCTCTCTTACATATAGTGCAACTCCTCCTCCTTTTCTCCCCTGCCTATTCTTCCTGAACAATCTATACCCTTCCATGACAGCGCTCCAGTCATGCGAGTCATCCCACCAAGTCTCTGTTATCCCAATTAAATCATATTTCTTGGACTGGGCCAGGGCCTCCAGTTCTTCCTGCTTAAGGCCCAGGCTTCTCGCATTAGTGTACAAACACTTCAGGTAACCAGTTGATTGCACTATCTTCTCCATTCGAAACTGGGGTCCTCCTTTCTCGCTCCTTGCTCTATGCATTTCTTCCCGGTATCTGACTTTCCCACTCCCCTCAGGGTTTTGGTCACCGTCCCCCGACGAACCTAGTTTAAAGCCCTCCTCACTAGGTTCGCAAGCCTGCCTGCGAAGATGCTCCTTCCTCTCTTCGTTAGGTGGATTCCATCTCTTCCTAACAATCCTTGCGCCCGGAACAGAGTCCCATGGTCGAAGAAACCAAAGCCCTCTCTGCGACACCACCTGCGCAACCACGCATTTACGTCCTCAGTTCGACGATCCCTGCCCAGTCCTTTCTCTTCAACAGGGAGGATGGACGAGAACACCACTTGCGCTCCAAAGTCTTGGATCCTTCTTCCCAGCGCTACATAATCCGCAGCAACCCGCTCAAGGTCATTCTTGGCCGTATCATTCGTTCCTACATGGAGAAGCAGGAAGGGGCAGCGATCCGAAGGTTTGATCAGCTTGCTAAGCCTCTCAGTGACATCCCGAATGCGAGCTCCCGGTAAGCAGCACACCTCTCGAGATTCCAGGTCCGGACGGCAGAGGGATGGCTCAGTCCCTCTTAGGAGGGAGTTCCCGACCACCACCACCCGTCGTTTCCTTTTGGGGGTGGTGGCCGTGGAACCCCCATCCCTAGGACTACGCATCCCATGCCTTTCAGTAGATGGTGCTCCCTTCTGGTTTCTACCTTGTGAGGTCCCTTCCAGAGCTTTCAGCACTGCAGAGCCTGTGGAGAGAGCTTGAAAGCGATTGCTTACCTCTATAGCATCGGGGGAATCCCGTGCTGGCCTTTTTCCCCTTCTAGAAGTTACATGCTGCCAGTTCTCTTCTTGGTCGCGTACTGTCCTCACTGGCTCCTCTGCCTGCCGAGTTTGAAGGATCAATTGCTGCCTTCTATCGAGGAAGTCTTCATCCTCTCTGATCAAGCGTAAGGTCGACACTTGGGCCTCCAGTCCTCTAATTTTTTCTTCCAAAATCTCGACCAGCTTGCACTTGGTGCAGATGAAATCCGTTCTTTCTTCCGGGAGGAAGACAAACATGGCACACGCCGTGCAGGTAACAACAGCAGCAGACGCATCATCAACCATCGCTGCTGTCCAGGAGAAGGGATTTAAAAAGAAAGAAAGACAAGAGAACCTCCCGCCCTTCCCTCTCCCCTTCCAAACTCCCTCTTAAAACTCCCTGTTAGCAATCACCTGTTCGCAAGCTCCTTGGTCGCTTGCCCACTGCCTTATAAAGCCCCTCCCCCAAAGGATGGGTGAGGTCCCGGGGACTAGAGAAGGGCAAACCTTGCACCTATCTTTGAAAACAGAGAACAAAGAGGAAGTGGCAAATTCTGTAGCAATGAGCCCAACTTCAATACCTCACCAGACACTGAAATAAATGATCGGACAGTCTGAAAGCAGCGGGGGAAGAATACAGTGAAATGCCACAACAGACGTGGATTTGAAAGAACAGCCCATGCCGTGCCTCTCGCATGCTCTTTAACACGCTAGCCAGCCTAATGGATGAGGGAGGAGAGTATTAGATGTGATTTGTCCAGGTCAGGTGTGGCCATCCCGCAGCTCGCGAGCTGCACGCAGCTCTTCCCCCGGTCAGTGCGACTCGTGAACTTGCCCCCAAGGCTCGCAAAGCCGCCCCCGTTTCCCAGCTCCTCTGTGCTCACCGGGGTAGGGGAACCGTCTGGATCCAAAAGGGTGGCTGCAGATGGGAGCCTACTGAGGCCAAAAAGCCTTCTTAAAGGGCCAGTCTTTCTTTCTTCCTTCCTTCCTTCCTTCCTCCCTCCCTCCCTCCCTCCCTCCCTCCCTCCCTCCCATTTTTGGGGGGACTCTTTTTTTTTCTCTACCATTTTTTTTGCCACGGCTTTTCACGCTGGATCTTAGCTCTTCATCCAGAATGGGTTGGCTACCCCTGGTCAGGATCAGGGCTACTCAACACACTGCCCATGGGCAGAGATCAACACATGGCTTGGGGGTGGGAGCCAAAACAAAATTAGTCAATATAATGGTCTTCTGTTGATATGCGTTTTATTAGTTAAATTCTAGGGCTTTAATTGCTCATTGAAAGTACTGTCATATAGGTGGCAATCAGGGGAAATGTTGCATTTTATTGCAATGAGCAGAACTGGCTTAAATGGGGCCTGCGTGTAGTGTAGTCTTGCCTTAATATTTGTATTTATGACCATCAGTGTGAAAGAAGCTATTTGCATATATTTGCATATATATTCACATGTATATGCAACCACACATAAGCGGTGGCCCCCAGGCCTTCCAAAGTTGAGTAGTCCAGCTCTATATTTTAGGAAAGCTTTTGAGAGAATCCAATGCAACACTCTTGTCATATGCAAACGAGGGAAAGACGGTCTAGGTAAAATCACTATCAGGTGGGTGCACAGGTGTTTGAAACGCACGCCAAGAGGAGTTAACAATAGTGAATGGTCACATTGAGGGGCTTTATGTAGAAGGAAGTTTCAGGGATGTGCCCTGCGTTGAGCACTGGTCTCTATGTTCATTAATGACGTTGACATTGGCGCACCGAGCAGGGTTATAAAATGTGCAGGTGAAACCAAGCCGAGAGGGGTTGTAAGAGCATTGGGGGTAAGGAAGAAAATGCAAAATCATCTTGATAATGTGGGGAACTGGCGTGAAAACTAGCAGGAGCAATTCAATAAAGGGAAGTGCTGTTCCGCGGAAGGAAAATGTCTAACTCCCATATAAGGGAAAGACACATTAGACCCACTCAGCTCTGGCACATGTTCTGAGGGCTTGTGGCGAGCCATTTCTGGGATACTGTGAAGAAGTGGGCTGTGCCCAGAAATCTCATGATCCCAGCTACATGTTTCGTTCGTCTTTCAGGTGCTACTAGACTATTCGTTGTTTTTAAATTGTTTCCAGGTTTTGAATTGAATTGTAATATACCCACTTCCTGTTCTACTAACGCCGTGGAGGGGAGAGACCCCACTGGAGCTCACGGAGGGCAGTGGACTCTCGTAGATTACAGCACGGGCAGATACATCTGGGTTCTATGTAAGAACATTGGCCAGACTAGGTCAGACCAAAGGTCTATGTACCCCAGTGGCCAATGCCAGGTGCCCCATAGGGAATGCACACAACAGGCAATCATTGCCTAATTCATCCCGCCACCCTTTTCGAGCCCCTGGCAAAACATGGTGCTGGATCTCCGGCTACAGGGGCTAATAGCCACTGAGGGACCTATTCTCCATGAACTGTTCTTGTTCTTTTCAGAACCCTATTATAGTTTTGGCCTTCACAGCATCCTCTGGCAAGGAGTTCCACAGGTTGACAGTGAAGAAATACTTTGAGTCTTTTGTTCCCTTTACTTAGGGAGATCCCAGGAAGGCAACCTAGGAGAGGTGCCCAGGAGGGAAGAAGCTCCAAAGGGGAGAGCTATGTGTGCCAAGCCCCTAAGGGCTGTTTCCCCTGAAGCTAATTGCTGACGGACACAGTGGATTCGCCTTCCCCTGGAGACCTGGGGATGGGAAAGGTCCCTCCAGGCCTCAGGAGTCTCTGGAGCCAGGAACCCCAGTTCCTGTTGGCTCAGGTGTGATGATTCTGCAGGAGGAACAGCTGTGAGGGCAGAGACAGAACAGGCGGGGCTGGAGAGCTCTCAGCTGTTCTGCATCATGCAGGGAGCTGGAGGGGAGGAGAAGGGTGCAGAGCAAGTATCATAGTGGGGGGGAGGGGCTGAGCCTCGCCAAGCAGCCTGGCATGGCCCTGCCCATGCTGGGCTCCTGAGCTCCCCGTCCCTTCCCACTGTTTGTGGCCCAGGCTGGGGCTGGTGCCGGTGCCATCAGATCACCTGCCATATGTGACCTGGGGAGGCTGGGGCTGCTGGCTGCCCAGGACCTGGAATTGGAGGCACTGAGGCTGGCAGATGAGGTTGGGGTGCCCTGGGCATCTGGGGAAGGGACGGAGAGAAGGGGGACCACAGGGGGAAGGAAGACGCTTGGGGCACAACAGCGAATTCACCTGCTGCCCATGAGGAGGGGCGCAAAGAGTCGGGGGGGTTTACCTGTCCAGGGAAAGGAGCACACGGGGCGGGAAGCGGAGTGGCAGGAAGGGCAGGCAGCAGGTGGGGCGAAGTCCAAGAGGGGATGAGCCATGGATGAAAGAGGCATCATGCACCCCTGGCAACTCAGGAAGACGGTGTCCCCCCTCCACTGGCGCTACAGCTGAGTTGGGGTTTGTCTGGAGGCCAAGGGGGGGCTGCACCCCACCCAGCTCACCCATGGCCATGCCCCTGCACCCCTGCAAAGCACTCCCAGCCCCAGGCAGCTCGGAGGGGAAGAGGCTGCACCGTGGCCCTGGCTGGCAATGAGGCCCCACCCCGTGTCTGGCCTGGGAGGTCTCATCTCACCGCAGACAAGGGGGAAGCGACTCACATGGGGTTGTCCTTGCCGTTGTTGGCCAGGGAGTCTCCCAAGTGGATCTGGGCCCCCAGCAGCGTCTCCCAACAGCACTCGTCTTCCCTGTTCTTCACGATCACCACGGAGACGGAATGCCGGCTGCCCAAGTCCACGGTCCACCAGGGATCTGTGTCGCGCTGAGTGTGGCTGCAGGAGCCTCGCTCCCAAATCCCTTCACGGTTTCCATCCACGGCCTTGCTAGCCAGGCCTTCTCCAAAGCTGTCCTCGTACATGGACGACTGCGTGGCCGGACGTCCCAGCGCCAAGTTCTGAGCTGGAATCAGAGGGTGAGAGGAGGGGAGGTGGGATGTGCCCGTTGCCGGGGGCGGGGCCTCTAGAAGCCCTTTCTCCCACACGGACCAAAGCCATTTCCTGATGGTGACACACAAACCAGCCACCACGTGCGAGCCGGGTTCACAATAGGAACTTGGGCAGGAACGACAGCAGGGTGGTGCTGGGCGATCAGCCCACCTGTCCCATAGCTCACTGGCATGGGGCATGATGTTCACATGCAGCCCCTCCCACCTACCCCTGCCAGCCGCAGCCCACGCCCAGGGGAGCAGTGGGAAGGGGCGATGTTCCCAGGGTTTCTGCTGTCTCGCTAGGCAGAGGCTGACGCACAGGGGACATGAAAGGGAACAGGTCTCCAGTCACATTGTGCCAGCTCCTTACCCCCTAGTGGTGGGGTACAGCCCTGAGAGAGAACCTCGACCTCACACAGGGAGAGAAACTCCCGCCTGCCCGGGATGACGATGGTGACGTAGCGGCCCTCCAGCCGGTTGCAGCAGATGGTGCTGAGGGATCCGGCAGTGGGGTCGGTGATGGTCCCGCAGCTAAAGGAAAGTGCAGACGCCAAGAAGCCAAAACAAGATGGAAACATCCAAACCCACAACGCCTGGTTAAATGACCCTGCGGCACTTAAGGGAGTATCTGGCCCAGTCTCATGGTACCACAGCAGTGACAGCGATGGCCCAACCCTTTTCTATCGCTAGGCCCTGGGGCAGTTGCCTTCCTGGGCCCCGCCCATCAGCAGGTCGGGGCGAGTGTCACTCGGGGATGTCGTCCGGGCAGGGTTGTGTGTAAGACGTGGGCAGTGACTGACCCACTAGAGGGCTCAGCTGGAGCACCGTGTCCTGCTTCCCACCCCGCACTTTAAATGTGGAAAATGGAATAGGCTCTAATGGGCAGCAGCCGAAACGACAAGCTGCCTCAGGCACAGGCGGAAGGACCTGGGCGGGTGTAGTCAGGAGGAGAAGGCTGATGACAACTGTCTTCAGACAGGCCTGTGGTGGGGAGCTCCTGCCCTGCACCGGCGGGGCTTAGTGCGGGCTGGCCGGCGAGACGTGGTCCCTTCCAGTGGCACAGTCGCCTGCACGGGGCGGCGCAGGTCAGCTCCCCCCTGGCGCTCAGGAGGTCGGGCACCCAGCCTCCCCGCGACCGGCTCGCCTAAGGAAAAGGGGCCAACCCAGCTCCACTGTGCGCCATGAATTCTCTGGGTGGCGGGGGGCTGCCAATTAGCTAGGTGGCTCCTGGCACTAGGGCAGGGCTGTGGGGGCTCAGTGGGACGCACAGATCACAGGGGAGCAGGGGTCAGGGCAGCCGCTCAGGGAGCGCCCCAGGAAAGGCTGGAGTCAGCCTCCCCGTGGCAGTTGCTGCTCCTGGAAGTGGCTGGCCTGTCCCTGCAGCCCCTGAGAGAGGCGGAGCAGGGGGTCTCCACGTGCTGTCCTTGCCTGCAGACACCGCTCCCGCAGCTCCCATTGATCAGTAACGGGGAACCGTGGCCGGTAGACTCTGTGGCTCAGCGCCTGTGGGTGGGGGGCAGCACATGGAGCCCCGGCTGTACTTTCTAGCTGCTTTCAGGAGTGGTGCAGGGCCAAGGGAAGGGGTAAGTTACCATAACCCTGCTGCTCCCCCGCCCGGAAAGCCTCTCAGTTACACGGTGCCCAGCCAGCGCCTGAACCCCTGTCCCAGCCCTGAACCTCTTCCTGCACCCAACTTCCGGCCCCAGAAGTGACTCCCCCTGCGCCCAAACTCCTTCCCCATGAAATGCCTCCTGGACCCCAATCCTGCCCCCGGGCTCAGCCCAGAGCACCCCTCACACTCCAAATCCCTTTGCCCCAAACGAGAGACGCCACCCCAACCCCCTACCTCCGCCTGGGGAAAGCGAGTGAGGAGGAGGGAGAAGGGAAGGAAGTGGGGCCAGGTTATCTGGGTTGGAGATAGATCTTACATTGCACTTACATTGAAAAAGTGATCTTGTGGTTAAAAAGGTTGGGGACCACTGGGTTAGAGGGCTGGGGCACATGGCCTACGAGGAGAGGCTGAGGGAGTTGGGTTTGTTGAGTCTGCAGAAGGGAAGAGTGAGGGGGGATTTGAGAGCAGCCTTCAACTTCCTGCAGGGGGGTTCCAGAGAGGCTGGAGAGAGGCTGTTCTCAGTGGGGGCTGATGGCAGAACAAGGAGCAATGGGCTCAAGGTGCAGTGGGGAAGGTCTAGGTTGGAGATTAGGACAAACTCTTTCCCTAGGCAGGTGGGGAAGCCCTGGGATGGGTCCCTAGGGAGGGGGTGGAGTCTCCATCACTAGAGGTGTTTAAGTCTCGGCTTGACAAAGCCCTGGCTGGGCTGATTTACTTGGGGTTGGTCCTGCTCTGGGCAGGGGGCTGGACTCGATGCCTCCTGAGGGCTCTGCCCGCCCTGGAATTCTACGTCTCCTTTCAGTCTTCTCCTGTCCAGACTAAACAAGCCCAATTCTTTCAGTCTTCCCTCACAGCTCATGTTCTCTAGACCCTTCATCATTCTCATAGCTCTTCTCTGGACCCTCTCCAATTTCTCCATTTCTTTCTTGAAATGTGGTGCCCAGAACTGGACCCACTACTCCACTTGAGGCCTAATCAGCACAGAGTAGAGCGGAAGAATGACTCCTCGGGTCTTGCTCACAATGCTCCTGTTAATGCCTCCCAGAATCGGGTTTGCTTTTTTTTGCAAGTGTCACACTGTTGACTCATCAATTTGTGGTCCACTCTGACCCCTAGGTCCCTTTCTGCCGGACTCCTTCCTAGACAGTCGCTTCCCGTTCTGTATGTGTGACACAGATCGGTCCTTCCTAAGTGGAGCACTTTGCATTGGTCCTTATTAAACTTTATCCTGTTTCCCTCAGACCATTTCTCCAGTTTGTCCAGAACATTTTGAATTCTGACCCTCGCCCCCAAAGCACCTGCCACCCCTCCCAGCTTGGGATCATTTGCAAACTTAATAAGCGTCCTCTCTGTGCCAATATCTAAATTATTGATGGAGACATTGAATAGAACCAACAGCTCTGCACTGACATCTGACAACTCCCTCCGCACCCTGGGACCTTGAAGTCCTGGAACCTTGACCTGTCCTGGGCCCCGAAGAGAACATGGGCTGGAAGGGGAAATCCCCTTCACCTCCAGCTGCTAACCCCCCCCTAAGTGAACAACTATTAATCTAACCGGACAGCCAGCACAGAGCTGGTTGCGCGAGGGTCTTGCAAAGCAAGAGAGCCACGAGCTCCAACAGCCATCGATGGCGGTAGGAAGGAACTGAGGGGTGCTTGGGTCGGCAGGGTCACACAATGGCTGTGTCTACACTGGCATGAATTTCCGGAAATGCTTAAAACGGAATACTATTCCGTTTTCAGTTTCTCCAGAAAAGGAGCGTCTACATTGGCAGGCTGCTTTTCCGGAAAAGCCCTTTTTCCGGAAAAGCATCTGTGGCCAATGTAGACGTGCTTTTCCGGAAAAGAGCCCCGATCACCATTTTCGCGATCGGGGCTTTTTTCCGGAAAAGACTACTGGGCTGTCTACACTGGCCCTTTTCCGGAACAGTGTTCCGGAATAAGAACTTATGCCCGAGCGGGAGCAGAATAGTTTTTCCGGAATAGCGGCTGATTTTGTACAGTAGAGCATCGTTGCTTTTCCGGAAATTCAAGGGCCAGTGTAGACAGTTCACAGCTTATTTCGGAAAAGCGGCTGATTTTCCGGAATAAGTGGCCCAATGTAGACACAGCCACAGTGTGCAGCACCGGCACCGTTCCTGGGAGCTCCACAGCCAGCCCAAGGGGTCACAACTGAGGGAAAACGGCCGGCAGCCGTGTGCACGGTGCGTACACAACTCAACTGGAACACGCATGAGCAGGCACTCCAAGAACTACCCAGGCTCACATTGCTATCAGGCTGTTTCCCCCAACACTAATTACCGGGGGAGATGATGGATTTTCCAGCCCCTGGAGCCCTTGGGTCAAGGCCGGACACCTGTCGAACAGACACGCTGGAGCTTGCAGAGATTGCGGGCTCAGCACAGAATCACTGCGCGAGGTTCCCATGCTCACACCAGGGGCTGGAGAGCAACGGCTCCAGCGTGCATGGCCTGGCAGAAGTTGCTGTGCTCACTGCCATGCAATTCCCTTCTGGCCCAGGCCACCACTGCCATGGTGTAGTTAGGAAGGGAAATATGGGTGAAGCCTGACCTTTAGGTAGGCAGGAACTGCTGGGAGGCACGGGAAGGAGACAGGAGGGAGGGGCCCAGCTGCCCTACCCACCTCCACCTGCCCCTTGTCGCTCAGCAGGCACAAGAGGATGAAAATACAGTGGGTGCTCAGCACCCCCAGCCGCCTCCCCAGCCAGCTGTATCCCACTCACCCACCTCGCCCTCCACTCTCAGCTCTTCTGCAGCATGCAGGGGGTGCTGGAGGGCAGCGGGAGGACAGTGGGGAGTGAGTATTATTGGGGGGGGGACTCTGAGCCTCCCCAGTCAGCCTGGCGTTGCCCTGTCCGTGCAATGTCCCCAGGAGGGCCTGAGCTCCCAACCCTTCCCGCCCTTCATGGCTCAGGCTGGGGCTGGTGCCCCCAGATGACCTGCCATATGGGACTTGGCGAGGCTGGAGGAGATGCCTGTCCAGGGCTCTCGGAGCGGGGGCGCTCAGGCCGCTGGGACCAGCAGACGCAGTGGGGGTGCGCCAGTCTCCTCATTGCAGGAGGAATAATGGCAGTTCGAATTAGGAGCTTTCATTTGAACTACCTAGGCTGTGCCGCGTGTAGCCACGGGCAGGGAGTTCGAACAACGGGGCATTTAAAAATGGCGGCGCCTGGGAACATACAAATAAAGCCTGGGATATTTCAATCCCGGGCTTCTTTTTCAAGTTCAAATGCCTACATTAGCCACCCTCGTTCGAACTAGGGGGCTAGTGCAGACATACCCTAGGAGGGAATGGAAGAGGAGGACTAGGTCCTGGGGCAGAAGTGGAGGAACCAGTGGCTAACCTCCCCTATAGCCAGTCACCTGCTCCCTATGAGGAGCAGCGGGGGCAGAAAGAGGTGGGGGGAAGGGCACATCTAGCGAAAGAGGCAAAACTGGGCAGGAAGCAGGGGGCCAGGAATGGAAAGTGGCCGTGGAGGTGGGGCAAAGAGGGATGAGCCCTGGGACAGAACGGGAGTCCTGCACCTCCAGCAACTCGGGAAAGACAGTGCCACTCTGTTTACCCTACAGCTGAGAGTTGCCTCGGCCGGGAAGCCAAGCGGGTGGGGCTGCACCCACCCTGGCACAGCTGTGGCTAGGCCTCTGCCCCACCTGCAAAGCACTCTCCTCCTAAGGCAGCTTAGAGGTATCAGGCCGCCTGGCTGCCAAAGAGACCCGACCCCCCGTGCCTGAGCTTGGAGGACTCAGCTCACTGCAGACAATGGAGAAGAAACTCACATGGTGTTGTTGAGTTCATGGTAATTCTGGGAGTCTCCCACGTAGATCTGGGCCCCCTTCAGTCTCTCCCAACAGCAGTCTTCCCTGTTCTTCACAATCACCATGGAGACAAAATGCCGGCTGCCCAAGTCCACGCTCCACCACGGATCTCTTTCGAGCCCGGTGTGGGTGCAGGAGCCCTGATCATGATACCCATTACGTTTTCCGTCCACAGCCCTTGCAGGCACGGCTTCCCCAAAGTCGTCCCAGTACGTGGACGACTGAGTGGCAGTATGTTGCAGCGCCAGGTTCTGAGCTGGAATCAGAGGGCGAGAAGAGGGGAGGTGGGATGAGCCCATCGCCAGGGCCTCAGGATGGTTTTCGTCCTAAATGGCATTAGAACCAGGCACTGCGTGAGAGCCAGGTTCACACTGGGTCTCAGGGCCATGCGGGCAGCAGGGACTGGGGTGTAACGTAACAGGGCACGTCACTGTGCCAGCTCCTTACCCCCTGGCGTTGGGGTGCAGTCCTGAGAGACCCCAGGCTCTGCGAGGATCCCAATCGCCATCCACAGGCACCAGAGAAGCGCCATCCTCGCACTGCCAACACAGGAGAGCAGAATCAGCTACGGTCATGGCGCAGTTCAGGTGGCACCTCCCACCCACCGCTGGGCCTGATTTTTCCAAGAAGGAAACTGAGACACAGGGAGCAGCCAGTTGTCTAAGATCCTGAAGCGGGTGTGGGGCAAACCTGTGGCTGGAACCAGGGTGCCTGACAATCTATCCCCCTCCTCTGCCCACTGCTCCATCTCACTGTGTGTGACCATGTCTGCTGATGAGTTTCCACCAGGGAGGTTTGACGTAGATTAATTTAATCATTGTGTGACTGTATCAAAACGTAGTGATTCCACGATGATTCGATGGCTGCAGGCAGTGTGTTTCTGGCCCCACTCCCGGGGAGCCCCCGCCACCTGTGGGGAGCTGGCTCCCCCCGAGCACTGGCTCCTGCCTGCCCCCCTCTGCTTTTATGGGAGGCAGAGAGAGGAGGGGGGTGTAGATGGCTCTGCGGAGCAGGTCTGCCCGGAAAGTCTGCTTAAAAGCCAGCTCCCCCGGTGTATTGGCTCCCACCGGCTCCCCTCACCCTCCACGCTGCTCCCTGTCTACCAGAGGGACCAGTGCAGGGACAGCGGGAGGGGGCTCAGAGAACTCCAGGAGATCCAATGCTCATGGGGAGGCAGCTTAAAAGCCAGTTCCCCATGGACACCGGCTCCCGTCACCCCCCTTTGCCCTCTGAAACAGGGACAGCGGAACGTGAGTAGCCAATAGGATTAACCAATAAACCCAGTCTGATCGGTTCATCTACTTGACTACACGCTCACATTCCCCGTTTCCACGGGCCTAAGCGGCAGGGTTAAGCGGCACTGCCTGAGGCTTGATGAAATGGGGTTTCAGCCAGACCCTGACAGGGTCCACTCGGTGAACACCCAGCTGGAGAGAAGTGCTCACGCGGCCAACTTCTCCCTTGGCTTCTGCCGAGCCAAAGACTGGAGAGTCAGCAGCGCTGGATTCACAACCCTTCCTAGACAACAGGGGGAGCCGCCCAGCAAAGCTCATTTCAAGGGAAATTCCCTGGGGCGGATGCCCGATCACCCTTCCAGCCCCACTTCCACCCTCGTCTGAGGACTCCGCCGGAGCCTGGCTCTTTTGCCAATGGCACTGGGGTGAATCGCACCCTCGCTGTATCGAGGGAGTGTCTCTGGAAGGGCTTTAAGTCAGAGGGGCCATGGCCTCGCCTGGCAGGAGGCAAAGGCAGGTATAAAAGTCCACTGATCAGCTGGGGCAGAAGGGAAGAGGGACTCACCAGCTCACCTGGGCACCTGCCGTCACCGGCTTTGGGAGACAGGTAGAAACTCCAGTTCTCTTCCAGGAGCTTCAACCGCTACAGCCTTGTTATCCCGTCTTGGGCCGGTCTGTGGGTGTCCAGCCGCTTTTATCCAGTTCCCAGTGGGTGGCACGGTGACTGGTTACTGCTTTGCAAGCCGACGGACACGGACCAATGAGGATGTGACTAACGAAGTCAAGTTTGCCAACAGTGACTCGATGTCCCACTTTTAAAGGGACTGTCCTGCCTTTCAGCCTTCCCGGCTGTGTCCCTGCGCTAAAGAACGGGCCAGTTGTCAGATGTCTTTGTCTCTCCCCTCCAGTCAGTACTGGTGGGTCCTGCTGCTGGCCGGAGCTTTGCTCCCAGCTGCTCCCCCAAGTATTGCACAGGGTTGATCCCCCCCAGATATTAGTCCCAGACAGAACAAACGCAACCAACTTACTTAAGTACCAACTTTACACAGATCTTACGAGAAAGAACCATCAGAAATAACCGTAACAAGTCCAACTTACTCTCTGCAACGTCACTTGGCTACCTTAGGGTCCACATCCATTATCTGCACACGTCTACAGGGACACAAAGAGAGAATGAAATCAATCGAAACCGGTCAGTCCCCACAGTGTCAGAGTGAGAAGAAGCACATGGGAGGTTTTTTCGGGTAAGAAAGACAATACCCCCTGTTTGAGAATACAACATAAAAAGCAGCATCTGAATGTATCTGCACAGCCATGTGCATGTCCTGCAGCCACCGTTATAGTTACCAGGGTGCTACTCGGACGACACTAATAGCTACGTAGATTGGGCCCAAGCAGAGGAGCCAGGTTCTGTCGGCCAAGTCCCGTACTGAGTTTTCTTATGCTGGTCTATACGTTTTGCTGAACTCTATTGTAATTAATTTCCTTGCAACAAAGGGTTATTTCAAGAGTCCCTTCATTGTCATGGAATCCTAGAACTGGACAGGACCTCGAGAGGCCATCGAGTCCAGTCCCCTGCCCTCATGGCAGGACCCAGCACTGTCTAGATCATCCCTGATAGATGCCTGTCTAACCTGCTGTTGGATATCTGCAGTGATGGAGAGTCTGCAACCTCCCCAGGCAATTTATTCCAGTGTTTCACCACCCTGACAGGGAGGAAGTTTTACCTAATGTCCAACCTAAACCTCTGCTGCTGCAATTTAAGCCCATTGCTTCTTGTCCTGTCCTCAGAGGCCAAGGAGAACAATTTTCCCTCCTCCTCCTCTTCGAAACACCCTTTTAGATACTTGAAAACTGCTCTCATGTCCCCTCTCAGTTGTCTCTTTTCAAAATTAAACAAGCCCAATTCCTTTAGCTCCTGTTTTCTAGACCTTTCATTGTTTTTGTTGCTCTGCTCTGGATCTTCTCCAGAGCGTTCCTGAAATGTGGGGCCCAGAACTCGACACAATACTCCTGACTGAGGCGTAATCAGCGCAGAGTAGAGCGGAAGAGCGACGTCTCGGCTCTTGTTTACAACACTCCTGCTCATGCATCCCAGAATCATGGCTGCATTAGCATTTTGATGACCTTTTATGGGTGTTGGCACATTCTGGTCTCTAAGCGATGTTGTTATTTTAAAACTCCGGGGGTGCTTCAGGGTCATCAATCTGCCCCTTGTTACTCATTAGGTACAGCGGGTGCATTTGATAGTCTCTTGGTGGCCCTGAGTTTCCGGCCCCTCCTTTGCCATCTGGACGCTGTAATGGTCTCTGCTCTTATCTTTCCCCATGCGTGCATTCCTCACTCGCACAAACGAGGATTACATCGTTTCTTTCATAAAGTCCGCACAGAACATTCTAGGACTAGGAGCTAATTATTACAGAATTTTTCCACCCTAAAAAGCTAATCCAAACATAATTAAATCTTATGTTCTAAGGACAAAAGGATGAGCACAGTGCGTACCACGGGCTCTTCTGGTCTGTTCCTGCCTTAACGTCAGTGACAGACACCGATAACACATCTGATGCGTCTCTACCAATCTCATTTTTGTGCTAGGTGGCCGGCAGGGTCCACGAAGGCATATTACATTATACAAAGCTAAAACGAATGATTAAAACTCCACATGACAATGCCACTCAAATACCACAGTTCTGTGGCTGCTACAGAAATACAGACAAGAGAAACTCCGAGTTCCCAAAGCCTTAGGCTGAGTTAACCGGAGCCTCAGAGTAAGTCTACACTAGCACGTTAGTTCGAGCTAGGTAGGGTAATTAGGGCAAGCGGAGTTGCAAGCGGAGTTAAATATCCTGGGCTTCATTTGCATGTTCCTGGGTGCCGCCATTTTAAAATTCCCCTTAGTCCGAACTCCGTGCTCGCGGCTACACGTGGCACGGAGTAGGTAGTTCGAATTAAAGATCCTAATTCAAACTACCGTTACTCCTCCATATTGTGGGGGTCGCAAACTGTGTTAACAGTAAATGCAGATATGACCACCATTGCTTACAGTTATTGTGAGAATGCACAATGCAGAAAAGTCAGACTGTTTTTAATTCAGTTAAAAGGAGAGACCCAATACACTTGGATGGACAGAAGCCGTTCCTTCAGGCTATGTCTACACGGCAGGCTTCTTGCACAAGAACTGCTTCGTGCAAGAGTTCTTGTGCAAAAATTCTTGTGCAAGAGCGTGTCCACACTGCCATGTGCTTTTGTGGAAGAGTGTCCATGGCAGTGTGGACACTCTCTTGCACAAGAAAGCTCTGATGGACATTTTAGCCATAGGTCTTCCTTGTGCAAGAAACCCATTGCCTGTCCGCACTGCCTTCTTGTGGAAGAGCTCTTGCACAAGAGGGCTTAGTCCTCATGGGGAGAGGAATAACTCTTGCACAAGAAACCCTGTTTTCCTACGCTTTACTGTAAATTTACTTGTGCAAGAACACACGTGCAGTGTGGATGCTCTGCAAGTTTTTGCAGACGAACGGCCGTTCTTGTGCAAGAAGCCTGCAGGGTAGACGTAGCCATTGTGTATTTGACTTTGGGCCACACCTAACGATTTCTGTGATCTCAGCTCTTGGCCAGAACACAGACCAGGCACAAGACATTCCAGCATCCTCTGGAATACATTTACATACAGAAGAGACGCCTTATGGAGCCTTTCCTTAACTCTATCATTGCAACAGTGGGGAGAAATGGGTTGGACCAGTCTTATAACTCATACCTGGAGTACATGCAGCCTGCTGACTCACCTCCCGCCCCAGCTTAATCTATAGGTCTCTGAGGCTGTGTCTACACTGGAGGGGCTCTTGTGCAAGAACGCTTGTGCAAGAACACGTCCACACGGCCATGTGCTTTTGCACAAGAGCATCCATTGCAGTGTGGACGCTCTCTTGCGCAAGAAAGCTCTGATGGCCATGTTAGCCATAGGGGTTCTTGCACAAGGAACCCCTGCCGCGTGTCCACACTGCCCTCTTGTGCGAGAGGGCTTACACTTGTTAGAAAAGAGCGTAGCTCTTGCGCAACAAGCCCTGTCTTCCGACACCGTACTGTAAATCTTCTTGCGCAAGAGCAGGCGGGCCATGTGGACGCTCTGCGGGTTCTCGTGCAAGAACCTGCCAGTGTAGACAGAGCCAGACTGTGCTTGCGAGCAGGGAAGCGTTGCCTCCCAGAGGTGCTCTGTGAATTTCCCAGGTTACTGGGTGGGGGCTCTAGCCAGTTCTGTGATGGATGGAGACCCACCCCTAGATATCAAACCGGGCCCTGGTTGCTCCTGGTACTACCTGGCAGAAGGGTCACACAAGAAACCTCTTTCCTCCTGAGAAGCCTCTCGGAGGAGCTCACTGCCCTCCAAAATCCAAGTCCTTGGTACTTAGGGTGACCTCTACGAGCCACGAGAGGAATTGTGGGTAAGTTCCCTATGCAAATGTAGCTGTGTGAGGGACGAGAGCTCCCTCTCCTCAGCAGTTCCCGGGGAGATTTACACAGAGAAGAGATGGCGTCAGTTTCGTTCATTGTTCAGTGTCACATTATGGGTTTGATCGCAACAGGGATGTGAATGGGTAACTGGTTAACCTCAGGTTAAAGAGAGCACCTTGGCTTGCAGATAGAAGCAGCAGATGGAGGGACCCGGGTGTCGGGGGGAACCGGGTGTCGGGGGGAACTGGGTGGCAGGGGAAACCAGGGGATGGTGGGAAATGGGAGACTGGAAGAATCAGGGGACAGGAGGAACTGGGCAGTGGGGGGGATTATGGGATGGGGAAAGGGGAACAGGGAGAATTGGGGAACAAGGGGAACTGGGCAGCAGGGAAAACCTGGAGCAGGGGGAATCGAGGGGCAGGGGGAACTAAGCAACAGGGGGAATCAGGGGCCAATGAGAACTGGATGGGGGGGTGTCATGTTATTGGATTTTAAAGTGAGCAGACAGATCACTGTTGCACCCACGAGGGGTGTTTGCCCCGAAGTCTGTACAAAGGGGGCCATGTGAGGTGTCAAATGAAAGCTTATGCTCTACTGATTCTATGTGTGCTACTCAGGTACGTGTGTGATGTCTGTGTGTGGAGTTATGAATATGGGCCCTGTGCTCGTACTGGGAATGCGCTCTGTCGGGGAGGAGCAATGGGCCTGTTGTGAGGAAGGACTGTTCAGTGACTGGTCGTGCTAACTAGCCCTGCTCCAAGGACAATGGCTCTGTGGCCAGTACTCACCTGAGGGATGCGTCTGGGAACCTGCAGACTGACCAGTGCCTCTTGGCTGCTGGCATGTGGAACCCAGGCAGGTCACTGGACCATGTGACCAGCTCCAATTTAGGAGACACCGGAAACATAAAAATCCCAGGAGGGCGTCTCCATCTTGTCTTCAAGCTTGCTCCTGATTCCACACGCAGCCTTGCGAGGGATAGAGACCTGGGGAGGATTGCTGACCTGTCCTGACACAGGATGTACACCAGAGACGTCTAAGCTAGCAGCTTGTAACATCTCTGCTAAGAGCCTGCATCCAGAACTTGGTGATTGGTGCACGTAATGTATTCTCCTTAACAGTCTTACTCCCTACCAGAGGTGGAGAGTAACTAAATAGAAATACTTCATTATACTACTCAAGTACATTTTTTCAGTATTTGTACTTTACTCAAGTAATTTATTTTTTGATACCTTTACTTTTACTCAAGTAGGTTTTTTTAGAAAATATCGTAATTTTTACGCCACTACAATTTCCGGAAGCACATAGTTACTCACTACGTTCATCGTTCTGATTTGCCTAAGCGCAGCTTCTTGCGCAAGCACCCAATAATCCAAAAAAATAACCAATCAAGAAGCACAATGACCCTGCCAACAATGAAGCCATTTAGGGTAGGTCTAGATTACTTGCCTCTGCCAGCAGAGGCGTGTAAATTAGACTATCTGACATAAGGAATGAAGCGAGGATTTAAATATCCCCCGCTTCATTAAAATAAAAATGGCCGCTGCGTTGTGCTGGCTCAGCTGATCATTGGCACAACGTGGCAGTCAAGACGCAGATCGGTTGGCAAGGAAGCCTTTGCCGACCGATCCTGTAAACCTCGTTTCACAAGGCATAAGGGAGCGGTCAGCAAAGGCTTTCCTCGCCAACCAATCCGCGAGCTGAGCCGGCACAACGCAGTGGCCATTTTCATTTTAATGAAGCGAGGGATATTTAAATCCCCGTTTCATTGCCTATGTCGGCATGTCTAATTTACATGCCTCTGCCGGTGTTGCATGTAGTCTAGACGTACCCTTAATAGTCCCATCAACACCTTTTCATTCAAAACCAGTATCTGTGCAGGCACTGCCAGCCTGAGCCCTGAGCAACCAGGGCTGCTGCCCAGGGCCATGTGCGGAGGGGGCGCATTTGAATAGTCTCATGTGACCTTAGCTGGGGCCAGCCAGCTAAATAGGAGGGAAACCCAGCAGCCACCTCAGCCAAGGTCGGGGAGGACAAAGGCACTTACTTGTGTCAGGTAAATCCTTGCTCTGGTAGGAGCAGCATCAGGGTGGGTGCCCAGGGCCGGGGCTCCCTATTCTCCCTGGGACAGGGGGCTCCCCGAATGACAGACCGTGCCGAGTCTGGGCACAGCTGAGGGCGTCCGCTCAGGGCGATTTGCTCAAATCCGGGGCTCCTTACAGCCCCCAGACTGGTGACCTCTCCAAACAGGCCACAAACCAGTCCCACAGAGCACTTCAGCTGCCTGCCTGAAGCCTCCCGAGCAAAACCCCTCCGACACCCCAGCAATATCCGTGCCCCAGATGGCCCCGGGCCTCATACACAGGTGAGGGGTCCTAGCACCCAATCCCACCTACCCCAAACAAGTCCTGTCTGGTTCCAAGAAACCAGCCACAGATCCCTGGTCAATTTACCCTCTGGACCTTACCCACAAATCACGCTGGGCCAATCCTTTAGCATCTAACAACTAAAGGTTTATTATCACAAGAAAGAAAAGCATGAGAGTGAGGTTTTTAAAGGATAGCACATTACATGCACCGAATCGCCCAGTTCTCGATGCAGGCTCTAGCAGAGATGTTACAGCTGCTGGTTTAAAAGTCCCTAGGATCAGGATGGGTCCACAGGTCTTTCCAGCTCTTCAATCCCTGCACTGCTGCCTCTGGGATGAAGTGCTGAGCTGAGAACAAAATGGAGACCACCACATGGGCTATTTATCCCTCCTTCCTGGTCCCTTCGTGGCTGTAGCAGGTCACCTGGCCAGAGGCCAATCTCTGTGTTCCCTGCTGGCAGCTCTCAGGTGACAGCCCCCATTCTTTAGGTGTGTCCTTGGCCCATTGAGAGCCATTGTCCCACAGGGCCTCGCTAATCAGCATGTCCACAGGCCCGGCTCTGCCCAATGCTCAACCACGTGCAGGGAAATCTTCAGTATCCATACAAGTACATGCTTATAATTGCCGGACATTATACAAACACATGAACAGCGTCTATAGGATTAGCAGACAGTGAGCTTCTATTCAACACCCCACATGGCCCCCCTTTATACCATTTTCTGGGGCCAACACCCTCACCTATGGGTGCAGCAGCGATCTGGCTGCTCCCCTCAAAATCCAGTAACGTGACACCCCGTAGAAGCCGTGGGGCAGGCTGTGCTGGAAGAGGCATGGGGTGGGCAGCTGAGTTTGGTGGGGATTGAAGAACTGTGTCTGTGTGCCCAGCTTCCCGCAGTGTGTCGGCTGGCTGGGATTTGGAGCAACCCTGCTATCTGGGTGTGTGCTAGTGTGGAACAGGTGTGCCTCATTCCCCCTCCTTTCCCCCCCAAGAGCCCCATAGAGGAACTGAGGAGAGCTGGGCTACTGGCTCGGGAGGGGGGTATAACACTTTGAGTTGTTGGGGGAGACCTTTAAATTGCCCCTCCCCCCATGAGCAGTTGATCTTGTCCTCCGGCTTCCGTAGCTGGCTCAGAAGTTTTGCTCACTTTTTTGGGGTGGATGAGGGAAGGGGGGGAGCTGCTGTTTCCCCAACGTGAGGCAGGTGGGTGCAGAGGAGATGTGTGTTACTGAAATCAGCCCTCGCATGTGCCCCTCTAGGGAAATGAGTCACAGTGGGTGATGGCTGGCTGGATGGTCGGAACACATTTATCAGGTGGAGTCTTGTGTCCAGTTCTGGGCACCGCATTGCAAGAAAGATGTGGAGAGTTTGGAGAGGGCCCAGAGAAGAGCAACGAGAATGATGAAAGGTCTAGAGAACATGAGCTATGAAGGAAGACTGAAGGAATTGGATTTGTTTAGTTTAGAAAAGAGAAGACTGAGGGGGACATGAGAGCCGTTTTCAGGTAACTAAAAGGGTGTCACAAGGAGGAGGGAGAAAACTTGTTCATCTTGGCCTCTGAGGACAGGACAAGAAGCAAGGGGCTTAAACTGCAGTAAGGGAGGTTTAGGTTGGACATTGGGAAAAAGTTCCTAATTGTCAGGGTAGTCAAACGCTGGAATAAATTGCCCATGGAGGTTGTGGAATCCCCATCTCTGGAGATATTTAAGAGCAGGTTAGATAAATGTCTATCAGGGATGGTCTAGACAGTGCTGGGTCCTGCCGTGAGGGCAGGGGACTGGACTCGATGACCTTTTGAGGTCCCTTCTAGTCCTAGTATCCTATGATTCTATGATCTTCCATTCAATTCTTAATGACCTATCCACACCCTCAGGTTTTGCTTATGTTTTCACTACAAGCTGTCGCTGAAATTTCTCAGGTCAGGGGCTTCGTTGAAGCTGTTTCTGAGCAGTGTTGTTCTTTCATTAAGATTACCAAGCAGGAAATGTTCATTGCTCCTATCTTAACCCGCAAACCTTCTTCATGCTCTGGAAGTCACTGGGGTTCCCAGTGTGAGAATCGGAAGATAAGGTGTGATCGTTGTGACTTGCAGTTTCAGTGAAGCACTTGAACTCAGTGCTCAGTGGGAATATAGGCATCTCCTGTGGAATGCTTCACCCCTGCTGCTCTGGCTTATGAAAAGGCTTGGCGGAATGCACTCTTTATGGGTTATAACTTTGTGTCATGTTTTAAGCTTTTCATCTTTTTATAATTTTCACAGTTATTGGGAAATTATGGAGGGAGGTCTGATAATTGTTTAATGACGAAGTGGAGATGCAAAGAGTTCAAGCTTTAAAGCTGTTAAAACCCAAAGAGAGAGACAAGGTGGGGGAGGTAATATCTTTTTTTAAATTAGTTTGGAACAGTTTGAGTTGGTGAGAGATTAGATTAGCCCTTTTGCGCTTTACAGACCTGGAGAAGAGCTCTGAGTGGTTCCAAAGGGGCTACGTCTAGACTGGCATGATTTTCCGGAAATGATTTTAACGGAAAAGTTTTCCATTAAAAGCATTTTCGTAAAAGTGCGTCTAGATTGGCAGGATGCTTTTCGGCAAAAGCACTTTTTGCGGAAAAGCGTCCGTGGCCAATCTAGACGCGCTTTTCCGCAAAAGAGCCCCGATCGCCATTTTCGCCATCGGGGCTTTTTTGCGGAAAACAAATCTCTGCTGTCTACACTGGCCCTTTTGTGCAAAAGTTTTTCGGAAAAAGACTTTTGCCCGAACGGGAGCAGCATCGTATTTCCGCAAAAAGCACTGATTTCTTACAGGAGATCGTCAGTGCTTTTGCGGAAATTCAAGCGGCCAGTGTAGATAGCTGGCTAGTTTTTCCGGAAAAGCGGCTGCTTTTCCAGAAAAAGTGGCCAGTCTAGACACAGCCAGGTTGTCTCTGTCACCAACCCTATTTGGTCCAATTAAAGATATTACTTCACTCATCTTATAACTCTCATCCAGGCACCAGTCTGACTACAACAAAACAGCAAAAACCACCATATCACATGTCAAGATACATGGCCAGTTATACAAAATAATTATCCTAACATGAGACATGAGTTGTTGATTTAGCTCTTCATTCACCCGTCCATTTGTGACATGCCCAGGTCAGAAGTTTCTATCATTGACTTATAACTCTAACAAGTGCTCAGGAAGCATTGTTCTCGCTTTCCCTATCTGTAAATAATGGAATTATTACGGATTGAAATAGTTCAGGATTTTGGGGTACCATGAAATCAGCTAATTTCTAAGTTATTTGCAAAGAAACAAAACAAAATAAGCACAAACCCCCAAATCCCTAGAGATTTCAGGTGCCTCTGGAATTGTTAAAGTTGCCTTCCCCAGCCCCCCCCCCCCCCCGTGAGTGAGGAGTAACCAGAGGGCTGCAGGAGAGCCACATGCACCAGATGCCGCCCCCATCTGACAGCAGGGAGCCCACCGTGAGCTGCAGACCAAACTCCAGGCCTAAAGGGCAAGGGCTGTGCAGCCAGGATTTTTGACCCATGTTTCATTTCACAGTCTGACGTGATTCCAAACCAGCAGCTGCTTTCTGAGTGTCAGATCTGAGGGAAAATATTGGATCCAGGGCTGGGGAACCGTTCTGGGGTCGGGGGCCACTGAGCCCCAGAAAAAGCAGTCGGGGCTGCACACGAATGAGAAGAAAAACAGACCCCAGGCCCATCACTGATGTGACCCCCAGCTGAGAAGACACATTCCCCTCGCACACTGGAGCCTTGGGGGGCCCGACCTGTAGATTTTGTGTGCTCCAGCCCCATGGGGGGATGGCAGGAGGTTGGAGCACTGGGTGAGGGGTGGGGAGGGGGAAGCCCTGAGCCTCAGGGGCCAGATCCAGGCAAGCCAGGGACCACATCCAGACCCCTTAGGTTCCCCACCCCGACTTAAGCGACAATAATCCGTTCCCCACGTAGCTCTGAAAGGAAGGGCTTGGCCAAGGACTATGACAACCTCTGACAACTCCTTCTGCAATGGGGAGAGACAATAGCCCTGCATGCGGGAGTGGGGGACCGTGAGCCTCACGGGCTGGATCCGGTGTGTGTGGGAGAAGCAGCACAGTGCCGTGTCCTGCCGCTCATCCCTCCCCCGGCTGGGGGAATGCCGTGCTGGAAACTGCTTGTGAGAGCATTTCCCCGCTGCTCCTATTGGCCACATTTTGGGGCTACATCAGTGGGGGAGTTTTGTTTGTTTTTTGAGGGGGCGTTGCCTCTCACTTGTGTGACCCCACCTGATTCTTCCATAGGTCAGTGGCTCCCGACCCAAAAAGGTTTCTCCACCCCGAGCTAGAGTTTTCCAGAAGGAGCATCTTCTTCTTCAACGGCTATTGTTGTTTCTCTCTCTCTCACACACATGCACGCATATATATAAATGCACATTGTGTGTATGAAAAATAATGGAGCCTTATGATAACTCGGTTGGTTAACCATAGCATTCCATAGGATACTTCTGGATACTTGAGTACGATTAAGATGCGATACTTTTGTACTTTTACTCAAGGGCTGTGTCTAGACTGGCCAGTTTTTCCAGAAAATCAGCCGCTTTTCCGGATAAACTTGCCAGCTGTCTACACTGGCCGCTTGAATTTCTGCGAAAGCACTGACGATCTACTATCTGAAATCAGTGCTTCTTGCGGAAATACTATACTGCTCCCATTCGGGCAAAAGTCCCTTTTGCACAAAAGGGCCAGTGTAGACAGCTCAGATTTGTTTTCCGCAAAAAAGCCCCGATTGCGAAAATGGCGATCGGGGCTTTTTTGTGGAAAAGCACGTCTAGATTGGCCACAGACGCTTTTCTGCAAAATGTGCTTTTGAGGAAAAGCATCTGTGCCAATCTAGACACTCTTTTCCGAAAATGCTTTTAACGGAAAACTTTTCTGTTAAAAGCATTTCCGGAAACTCATGCCAGTTTAGACATAGCCAAGTAGTTTTCCAGACGGATACTTTGACTTTTACTTGGTTACATTTTTTTCAAAGTAGCAGTACTTTTGCTCAAGTCACTTTTTGGGATGCTTTATCCACCATTTCTCTCAACCTTTTCTTTCATTTGTTAATAAACCTTTAGATTTTAGATTCTAAAAGATTGGCCCAGCATGCTCTTGTGGGTAAGATCTAAATTGCAAATTGGCTTGACACAGGTTCTTTGGGACTGGGAGGATCTGTGTAGAGTTGGTGAGATTGGGTTTTATAACCTCTCACCTGTGTGTAAGGTCAGGGGCTGATTGTGGCACAGGGAAAGCTGAGGTGCCTGAGGGGTTTTGCTTGTGAGGCTTCCTGCTGGCCGGATTGGCAGCTGACGCGCTGTTTCTGACTGCTTTGCGGCCTATTTGGGAAAAGTCTCCAGTTGAAGGTTGTAAGTAGCCCTGGTTTTGAGCAACTCACCCTAAGCTGATACCCAGACCTGGCCTGGTCCGTCCCAGTGGCATAGTCGGCAGGATCCACAGAACCTGGTCAATTGAGCTTTGGATCAGGACCAACGCTGTTCTAAATTGGATTTTGGTATGAGAGTTTGGTTGCTTAAAGAGCAGCTGCAATGAGTCAGCAACAGTCTGACAGTCTGGACAGAGAGGCTCTGGAAGATTTGTGCTGGGTGAAAGGCGTCACCTTTAGGAAGAAAGCTGAGATCTTTGTCAGTGGCCAGAGATGCTGCAGAAGAAATGAGAGTGCAGGACCCAGTGAGGAGATTGCAGCTGAAATAGAAACAAGAAACTGAAGAATTTCTTCTGCTAGCTGAGCAGAGAGTGGCTAAGGCAAACAGAGAAGCAGCTGAAAGAAAGCAGAAGCTAGACCAAGAACATGCAGAGCAGATGGCAGAGTCGGGCAGAAAAATCAGCCAAGCCAAGGAGAGAACTGCCAGACTTGAACCTCAGCTTAGGAAAAGGGAAGAACAGCAGAGACCGTATCCTCTGTGGAGTTCGGTGTGTAACCGTGTGGCTTTGCGGTGTGATTATGACATGGCAGATGTGTTTAACCAGGCTGATGTCTTAACCCAGCCCCAAAGCATGTATGAATGCAACTCTTCTGTGCTACCTGTAGCTAACAGGGAGGTTTGTGAAAAGGGTACGTGTGACTCTGGGCAGTTGTCTGTAGCTAGCCAGTCCTACTGTGACCAAGAGGAGAGTTTCTCCAAATGTTTGCCCGAGGGAGATGGCTGTGTGTCTGTGCTCACAGCAGTGTGCCTGTGAGTAAGGCTTCTGAGGGCCTGTCTGATGTCCAGGGGTCGGGACGATGCTTCTCTGGAGCAGTCTGGAGTGACTGGCCAGGATAAATTCCTAAGGGTACGTCTACACTAGTGTTATTTCAAAATATCAAATTTCGAAATAGTTATTTGAAATAAGATATTTTGAAGTAACATGTCTAAACCCAAAATGCATTCGAAATAGCATTTTGCTATTCCCAAATAGCGCGTCCACACTGAGAGGACACTGAATTGCATTTAAGGCCAGTCGGAACCAATTATGGCAGGGCATCAGGTCAGGAGTTACTTTGTGTGGCTGCTGTCTGAGGCTGGAGCCTGTGCTTAAAGGGACAGCCCACCCCGCCACCGGACAGCTGGTTCTCAGGTTTCACTGCTTGCTTGCCTACCTCGATGAGGGACAGAACAGCATTCTTTTTCCTCTGCGTGCTCTGGTTGCCCTCACTCGGGACACCACAGCACTTTGCAACATGGAGCTGGAGCTGCCCCTGGGCACTCTGGTGCTTCTCATGGACGCGTTGCTGTGAGCCTGGCTGCACTTTCTGCAGGCTGCCATCTGGGAGGTCCATCGGGGGCTGTCAGTATCCAGGAGGCCCTGTGGGAGAGCTTCCATCCTGAGGAGCACTAAGAGCCTCCCTGGTCTGCCCCACTGGGGGCTTGTGCCTCATTCCTCCTCACGTCCTTCCACTTACCCCTCCCTAACCCCCCTTCCTGATGTAAACTAAAATACATGTATTTTCATGAACACAATCGCTCTTTATTTAACAAAACTGGGGGGAGGGCGGAATGAAACTCTGGTGAGACTGGGGAAAGAAGGTGAGAGACGGTGGGAGAGGGGAGGGGGAAACCTGGGAGGAGGAAGCTGGAAGGGGGAAGCAAGGGGAAGAAGGGGGAGGGGAAGCTCAGGGCTTAGGGTTCGGGGTATCGCTGGGACAGCTGTCTCTCAGCACTGCGGGTGCGGGAGCCTCAGTGTCCCTGGGGGGTGGGACTGGGGAGGGGATGGAGGATGTGGAGGGAGAAGTGGGAGGGGGAGAAGGAGTGGGAGGAGGAGCGGTAGCTGGGGAGGCAGCAAGCTGTGCACCAGGGTCTGCAGGTTTTGGCAGATGGCACAACCCTGGGCAAGCTGCTCCCACTGGAGCTGCAGGGCTTCTTGCACCCAGTGCTGGAGGGTGCGGTGCAGGGCTCGCATTGCCCCCAGGTGCTGCTGCGGGTACCCCCCCACTGCACGGATGGGCCTGCGGAGTCCTTGGGTGCAGGCGCATGTCCCGGGTGGGGTGATGTGCCCTCACGCACAGCTGGTGCGGCTGGGGAAACAAGAGAAGTGGTCAGTTCTCCCTGGGGACACAGTGGGTGAAGTCCAGCCCCCCTCTGCAAGGTGAGGATGACCGTTCCCTGCACCGTCAGAGCTGATGTGCTTGCACCCAGGCCATGTTCGGGATGTCCAGCTATCCCCGGGAGTGGGAGCTGCCCCGAGACCGCACCCCTGCCCCTGTGCTGTGTATAGTGTGGGTGTGGGTGTTTGGGGGCGGGCGGGAGATCTCCCCTGCCTCTGTGTAGAATGGCCTTGTGGAGGGAGGGCGTCCTGCTGTGTCCCACCCCAGAGTCAGGCGAATGTCATGCCTCATCACCCACACGTGTGGTTAACAGGGTGGCAGCCAGCCCCACACATGTGCAGGTTGCTGCATGATCCATGGATAGCAAGGCTCACAGGCGCAGTCCCTGGTTTCTGTCCACCCCCCACATAAGGGGACAGTGATGGTACTCACCTGTTGCTGCCTCCCCGGCCTCGGTTGACACCGGCGACAGGTCTGCTGGGGCGGCTCGGGGGTCCTGGCTGCTCAGCACGCTCCGTCTGGTCTGCTGCAGCTCCTGGCGCTCCTCCTCCTCCTCCTCGATGCCCTGGTCAGGGCCCTTTGCCCCAGGGTCGATGACCACCTGGGGGGCATGGACCATCCCGCCCCCAGGATGCAGTCCAGGGCATCGAAATAGGGGCAGGTTGGTGGGAGCTGCCCCCTGTGGCCCTGGCATATGCCTGCTGAAGCTCTTTTATTTTCACCTGCACCTGCTCCTGGGTGCAGATGTGGCCTTTGCTGACCATGCTGGCAGCCATCCTGCCACAGACAGCCTCATTCCTCCATCTAGTGCCGAGATCAAGGACATTGGGGGCATCCCCCCAAACCTCAATCAGGTCCATGATCTCCACCCGCCCCTGGCAGGCTCCTGGGAGCTGGGGGACTGGTCCTGGGGAGTGGTAGAGGGCTGGCTGTCACTGGCTGCCTGATTCATGCTGGGGCCACTGAGTCAGGGGCAGCAAATGCTGGTTCTGGGCTGCCAGGCCTGGAGCTGGCACAGATACTGTGGCCAGACTCTACCCCTTTAAGGGCTCCGGGAGGTGGGGGGGGAGAGGGAGAGGCGTTTTCTTGGTTGAGGCCAGAGTGGCCAGCAGGGCACCCTGGGAAGGGCTGGAGGCCCCCCACTTTCGAAATAGCCCCCATTCCAAGTCTACCCAGCGCCTATGTCGAAATAGCAATTTCGAAATAGGCGCTATTCCTCGTGGAATGAGGTTTACCGATTTCGAAATAGCAGATGGCCGGTGTAGATGCTAGGAAAGTTATTTCAAAACAACAGCTGCCAGGATGGCTCCACGCTGTCAGTGATCCTTGCGCTGAGGTGGAATAGAGAATGGGAGAGTTGCCCAGGTTGGGAGGAGGGGCAGGGGATGCAGCGATGGGTTGTACTCAGGCAGGGGAGCAGGCTGGGGCCGGGGCAGTGGGCGTGGGAAGGGCTGGAAGCAGAAGAGCTGGATTAACTCAAAGCCATCTGGGGTTTGGAGCCGCGGCCTCTCTGGCTCTGTGGGATCAGAACCGTGTTACCCATGGGGGCAGGAAGGAAGGCGGGGGGAGGGGTAACCTGGGGGACAGAGACAATGGACCGGAGAGATGCAGAAAGGGACCAGAGAAGTTTATTAGGGGACAGAGGCTCATTCTGCATCCCACTGCCCCTGCCCCCAGTGCAAGGACAGGTGCTTCACAGACTGTCACCCACTTCCGAGCGCTCACCTCCAGCTTGTGCCACAGGGCTGGTGATGCTGATGTAATGGCCATACAGTGAAGAACCCAGGAACGGTGTCAGTCCCGCAGCTGCAAAGACAAGAGGGAGAGGCTGAGATTAGGGAGCCCAGGTGAGTTGGCAGCAGGACTGACGGCCCTTTAACTCTGAGCCTGCAGAGGGCAAAGCACGGAGTGATAACGGACCCAGACGGCGTGTCCCTATTCCCGTCACCACCCGATGCAGACGAGGAATAAGACGTGCATTTTATCGGGTCATTAACTGCTGGAGCAGATCACTGAGGGCCACGGTGGATTCTCTTTCCTTTGCAGGCTTTAGATCAAGAATGGACATCCACCTAACGGAGACACTGCAGCCCACATGGAAATTATGGGCTCAGGGTAGAAAAAACCGATGACCTACCTCTCACAATGCCTGTTCTTCGAGATGTGTTACACATGTCTGCGGCAATGTAGGTGTGCAAGTGCTCCAATCCCGGTACTGGGGATTTTCCCCTGGGGGTATCCCTGGGTTCAACTCCTATGCTCCCTGAGAGCGGGGCTGGTGGGGGTTCTGGAATGGACGTGTGTGACACATCTCGAAGAGCAGCACTAATGAGAGGTGGGTAAGAGTTTTTAATTCACGTGCTTGCATGTGTCCATTCCCGCTTGGGTGACTTGCAAGCAGTGAGATCAGAGTGTGGAATTGCTCCTCCAAAGTGGGTGTCATCTCTGGCCTGCTGCATGACAGCCTAGTGTGTCTAGTATCTAGGTGAAAGTACAAAGGATGGATAGAAACAAGTAACACAAGTGTGAAGGGGCAAAGTTAGAAAGGTGAAGGCACAAAACGAGCTCAGTCTACTTAGAGACATAAATGGTAACAAGAGAACATTCTACAATATACTAGAAGCAAGAGGCAGACCAAGGACAGGGTAGGCCCATTGCTCACTGAGAAGGGAAAAACAAGAACAGAAAGTGTGGAAATGGCAGAGGTGCTGAATGATTTCTTTGTGTCAGTTTTCATGAAGAAGGTTGGCAGTGACTGGATGCCTACAATAGTGTACGCTGGAGAAAAGGAGGTAGATTCCAAAGTTAAAATAGGAAAAGAAGAAGTTAAAATTACTTAGGAAAGTTGGATGTTTAGAAATTATTAGGGGCTGTTGAAATGCATCCTAGAATAGTTGAGCTGATTGAGGGCGTATCTGAGCCTTTAGCTATCATCTTCAAAAAGTCATGGAAGACAGGAGAGACTCCGGAAGACTGGAAAAGGGCAAATCTAGTGCCCAGCTATAAAAAGGGAAATTAGAACACACCAGGAAACGACAGACCAGCCTGCTTAAATTCTGTGCCAGAAAAGACAATGGAGCAAATAATTAAGGTATTCGTCAGCAAACATCTGGAAGATAACAAGGCAATAAGTAACAATCAGAATGGATTTGTAAAGAACAGATCATGTCCAACCAGCCTGCTAGCTTTCTTTGACATGGTAACAAGCCTTGTGGGTAAGGGGGAAGCAGTAGACATGGTATACCTCGTCTGTAGCAAACCATTTGAGACAACCTGGGAGGGTTCCACTATAAAGTGGGTGCATAGCTGGTTGGAGAACTATTCTGAGTGTAATTATCAATGGTTCACAGTCATGCTGGAAGGGCATAAGCGGTGGGGTTGTGCAGGGATCAGTTTTGGCACCGATTCTGTTCAATATCTTCATCAACACTTTAGATAACGGCATAGAGAGGACGCTTATACAGTTTGTGGATGAGCCCAAAGCGGGAGGGGTTACAAGTGCTCTGGAGGATCAGATTACTGTTCAAAACGGTCTGGACAACCTGGAACAATGGTGTGAGGTAAATAGGATGAAATTAAATAAGGAAACTGCTGAGGAAGGGACAATCAGTTGCACACACAAAAAATGGGAAGTGACTGTCCTGGAAGGAGTCCAGCAGAAAGGGATCTAGGGGTCCTATTGGACGACAAGTTCAATATGAGTCAACAGTGTGACATTGCTGCAAAAAACCATGATTCTGGGATGCATGAACAGGAGTGTCGTGAGCAAGACAGGAGAAGTCATTCTTCCGCTCTGCGCTGATTAGGTCTCAGTTGGAGCATTGTGTCCAGTTCTGGGCACCGCATTTCGAGAAAGATTCGGTGACAATGGAGACGGTCCAGAGAAGAGCAACAAAAATGATTGAAGGTCTAGTGAACATGACTTATGAGGGAAGGCTGAAGGAACTGGGCTTGTTTAGTTCAGAAAAAGAGACAACTGACACGAGACATGAGAGCGGTTTTCAAGTATCTAACAGGGTGTCACAAGAAAGAGGGAGAATTTTTTCCCTCCTTAACCTCTGATGAGAGAAGAAGCAGCAATGGGCTTAAATTGCAGCAAGGGAGGTTTAAGGTTGGACATTAGGAAAGTCTTCCTCGTTGTCAGGGTGGTTAAACACTGGAATAGATTAGCTGGAATAAATTAGCTAGCTTTTTAAAGAGCAGCTTAGATAAAAATCTTAATTGGGCAGGCAATGAATTTTTTGTATGTAAAAAGTACAAAAATAACAAAACGCTGTAAATTTAAAACAAAAATTCAGTTTTCTCCAAATTTCAGTTGTGTTGACGTACCTCCCAGACTTCTCGGCTGTGTCTAGACTGCATCCCTTTTCCGTAAAAGGGATGCAAATTAGACACATCGCAATTGCAAATGAAGCAGGGATTTAAATCCCCCCCGCTTCATTTGCATAAACATAGCTGCCACTTTTTTCCGGCTCGGAGCTTTGCCGGAAAAAAACGCCAGTCTAGACGCGGATCTTTCGGAAAATAAAGCCTTTTCCGAAAGATCCCTTATTCCTCTTAAAATAAGGACTGCATCTCCTGGATTGTAATCTGAGCTAAGAAGGCCGCCGAGGAGGATTGGGCCCTTGTGGAGTGGACAGTACGTTTTGGAGAAGGTTGTGGCATGATCGTATGCAAGAAGTGATCCAGAATGAGATCCTTTGAGCAGGGACAGGAAGCCCTTTCAATCTCTCCTCTATTGCTGTGGTGACCTATGGAACGGTTTTGTCGTTTCAAAAGAAAATATCAGAGCCGGCCGGCCGGCCGTTAGAATCATAGAACCAGAGAGCTGGAAGAGACCTCAGAAGGTCATCAAGTCCAGCCCCCTGCTCTAGGCAGGACCAACACCAACTAAATCAACTCAGCCAGGGTTTTGTCAAGCTGAGACTTAAACACCTCTAGGGATGGAGACCCCACTACTTCCCTAGGGAACCCATACCAGTGCTTCACCACCCTCCTAGGGAAATAGTTGTTCCTAATATCCAACCTGGACCTCTCCCACCGCAACTTGAGCCCATTGCTCCTTGTTCTGCCATCTGTCACTACTGAGAACAGCCTCTCTCCAGCCTCTTTGGAACCCCCCTTCAGGAAGTTGAAGGCTTCTCTCAAATCCCCCCTCACTCTTTGCTTCTGCAGACTAAACAAACCCAAATCCCTCAGTCTCTCCTCATAGGTCATGAGCTCCAGCCCCCTAATCATTTTGGTCGCCCTCCGCTGGACCCTCTCCAATGCATCCACATCCTTTTTGTAGTGGATGGCCCAGACCTGGACACAATACTCCAGATGTGGCCTCACCAGAGCCGAATAAAGGGGAATAATCACTTCTCTAGATCTGCTGGCAATTCGCCTCCTAATGCACCCTAATATGCCATTAGCCTTCGTGGATACAAGGACCCGCTGTTGACTCCTATCCAGCTTCTCATCCAGTTTAATCCTCAGGTCCTTTTCTGCTGAACTATTACTTAGCCATTCGGTCCCCAGCCTGTAACGATGCTTGGGATTCTTCCATCCCAAGTGCAGGACTCTGCACTTGTCCTTGTTGAACCTCATCAGATTTCTTTTGGCCCAATCCTCTAATCTGTCCAGGTCACTCTGGACTCTATCCCTACCCTCCAGCGTATCTACCTCTCCCCCTAGATTAGTGTCATCTGCGAACTTGCTGAGGGTGAAATCCATCCCCTCATCCAGATCATTCATAAAGATATTGAACAAAACCGGTCTTAGAACCAATCCTTGGGGCACTCCGCTAGAAACCAACCGCCATCCTGACATCGAGCTGTTGATCACTACCCGCTGGATGCAACAGTCTAGCCAGCTTTCTATCCATTTTACAGTCCATTTATCCAACCCATATTCCCTTAACTTGCTGGCAAGAATATTGTGGAAGATCATATCAAAAGCGTTGCTAAAGTCAAGGTATATCACATCCACTGCCTTCCCCATGTCCACGGAGCCAGTTACCTCATCATAGAAGCTAATCAGGTTGGTCAGGTACGACTTGCCTTTTGTGAATCCATGTTGACTATTCCTGATCACTTTCCCCTCTTCCAAGTGCTTAAAAATGGATTCCTTGAGGATCCCCTCCATGATTTTTCCAGGGACTGAGGTAAGCCTGACTGGCCTGTAGTTCCCTGGATCATCCTTCTCTTTTTTAAGGATGGGCCCTACATTTGCCTTTTTCCAATCATCTGGGACCTCTCCCGATTTCCATGAATTTTCAAAGATAATGGCCAAAGGCTCTGCAATGACATTTGCCAACTCCCTCAGTACCCTCAGATGCATTAAATCTGGACCCATGGATTTGTGTATGTTTAGCTTTTCCAAATAGTTCCTAACCTCTTGGTTTCCCATCAAGGGATGTCCACCTCCTTGCCATACTGCGTTGCCTAGTTCAGTAGTCAGGGAGTTGAACGGGTCTGTGAAGACACAAGGAAAGAAAGCATTGAGTACTTCAACTGTTCCCACATCATCTGTCACTAGGGGCATGTCTACAGTACCCTCCTAGTTCGAACTAGGAGGGTAATGTAGGCATACCGCACTTGCAAATGAAGCCCGGGATTGGAATTTCCCGGGCTTCATTTGCATAAGCGGGGCGCCGCCATTTTTAAATCCCCGCTCGTTCGAACCCTTTGCCATTTTTAAATCCTCGTGGAATGAGGAGTAACGGTAGTTCGGACTAGGCTTCCTAGTCCGAACTGCCTAGTTCGTGCCGCGTGTAGCCGCGCGGCACAGGGTTCAAACGAGCGGGGATTTAAAAATGGCGGCGCCCCGCTTATGCAAATGAAGCCCGGGAAATCCAAATCCCAGGCTTCATTTGCAAGTGCGGTATGCCTACATTACCCCGCTAGTTCGAACTAGGAGGGTAGTGTAGACATACCCTGGGTTACCTCCCTCATCCAGTAAGGGCCCCTCATCCTCTCTGATCACCCTCTTCTTGCGAACATGCCTGTAGAAACCTTTCTTGTTCCCCTTCCCATTCCTTGCCAGCTGTAATTCCAATTGCGCTTTTGCCTTCCTGATAAATCCCCTGCATTCTCGAGCAATATATTTATACTCCTCCCTAGTCATCTGTCCAAGTTTTCACTCCTTGTAAGCTTCCTTTTTGTGTTTTAGGTCACCAAGCATGTCCCCAGAAAGCCATTCTGGTCGCCTACTATATTTGCTTTTCTTACTGCGCATTGGGATGGTTTCTTTCTGTGCCTTTAATAAGGCTTCTTTAAAATACTGCCAGCTCTCCTGGACTCCTTTCTCCTCCATGTTAGCATCCCAGGGAATCCTTCTCATTAGTTGTTTGAGGGAGTCGAAATCTGCTTTTCTGAAGTCCAAGGTGTGTATTTTGCTACGTTCCTTTTTTCCATTGGTCAGGATCCTGAAATCTACCATCTCATGATCACTGCTTAAACTTAACCCAGAGACTCGCAACAGACTTTTCTCCCTCTATATACTGGAGCTCTGAGCAGTCCTACTGCTCTCTTACATATAGTGCAACTCCTCCTCCTTTTCTCCCCCGCCTGTTCTTCCTGAACAATTCATACCCTTCCATGACAGCGCTCCAGTCATGCGAGTCATCCCACCAAGTCTCCGTTATTCCAGTCAAATCATAGTTCTTTGACTGGGCCAAGGCTTCGAATTCTTCCTGTTTGTTGCCCAGGCTTCTCGCATTAGAGTACAAACACCTCAGATAATCAGTTGTTCGCCCTGCCTTTCCCATCTGAATTGGGATCCTCCTTTGTTGTTCACATGGAGCCTCCCTCACCTGCCCCTGCCAGCTGCAGCCCAAGCCCGCATCAGCGTGGGAAGGAACGAGGCTCCCAGGGTTTCTACTGTCTTACTAGGTCGAGTTTGGCACACGAGCGACTGGGGTATAATTGGAAAGGGTCCCATTCGTGTTCTGCCAGCTCCCTACCTTCTGGTATTGGGTCACAGCCCTGAGATAGAACCTCGACCTCACACAAGGTCAGATACTCCACTCTGCCCGGGATGACGATGGTGACGTAGCGGCCCTCCAGCCCGTTGCAGCAGATGATGCTGAGGGATCCGGGTTTGGTGTAGGTGATGGTCCCACAGCTATAGAAATAAGCAGAAGTCAAGAAAATCAAACATGAGAATCATAGAATACTTAGGACTGGAAGGGACCTCGAGAGGTCATCGAGTCCACTCCCCTGCCCTCATGTATTCAAATCTAAAGTGCCTGATGAAATTCACCCTTCAGAACTTAAGCAACTTGCTGAACCAACCTCAGAACTATTAATGCAGAAAGACGGGTGCAGTCCTAGAAGGCTAGAGAAGAGCAAACATTGTACCTGTCTTTGAAAAACAGGGAAGAAAGACGTGGCGAATTCTAAGCTAATCAGTGCAATTTTGATACCTCAGAAGACACTGGAACACATTATGGAACAGTGTGAAAGCAGCAGGAGGAGGATGAAGTGATATGCCATAGCTAATGTGGATTTGCGAAGAACAGCTCATGCCATTCCAATCTAATGTTCTTCTTTAACAGATTAACCGGCCTAATGGACAGAGGGAAGTGGTAGATGTGATAGGAATTTATTTAATAAGGCTTCGGAGAGACTCGCATGTGACTCTTTCTTCTCATAAAGAAAATAAGGGAAGATTGTCTAGATTAAATTACTATCAGGTACAAGGCCAGCCCGACTATGTAGGCGATCTAGGCAGTCACGTAGGGCAACAGTTGTCAAGTAGCACTATATTAGATGGATGTGAATTTTTTTCTCTGTTTGAAAATGTATATCAACTAGAAGATTTACCTGGTGTTGCTGGGGTTCTTAACTCAAGAGGTTTTTTTTTCTTCATTTAAATCGTTGCTCTGAGCTAGGGATGAGGGATTCAGTATTCAGGCTACCCTGGGGAGAAAGGCCAACCCCAGCTCTCTCTCACTGCGGCAGCTTGGGTCAGGAGAGAAGTGTCCATGGCTGCTGTAGCTCCAGTGGGCACAACCGGGGAGGGGTGCATGTCCCCCAGCTGGGGGACAGAGACACAGACAAACAGGCATACAAACAGGCTATGTCTACACTGCAGGCTTCTTGCGCAAGAAGCTTTTTGTGGAAGAGATCTTCCACAAAATCTTCTTGTGCAGGAGCATGTCCACACTGCAAAAGCACATCGAAAAAGCGATGCTCTTTTGCACAAGAGAACATCCAGACTGCAGGGACGCTCTCTCGAAAGAAAGCGCTGACCGCTATCCACAGAATGGCCACCAGGGCACCTGTGCTTCTTTCAATAGGGTTTTTTTGCGCAAAAAGAGGCAGCTCTCCATCCACACATACCTTTTGTGGAAGAGCGCTTTAGCCAAACGGAGTTATGCCTCATAGAAAGAGCTTACCAGGAGCTCGCATTCGGGATGTCACTAAGAGGCTTAGCAAGCTTACTAAACCTTCAGATCGCTACCCCTTCCTGCTTCTTCATGTAGGAACTAATGATATGGCCAAGAATGACCTTGAGCGGGTTACTCCGGATTATGTAGCGCTGGGATGAAGGATCCAAGAATTCAGAGCACAAGTGGTGTTCTCGTCCATCCTCCCTGTTGAAGGGAAAGGACTGGGCAGGGATCGTCGAATTGAGGACATAAATGCGTGGTTGCGCAGGTGGTGTCGCAGAGAGGGCTTTGGTTTCTTCGACCATGGGACTCTGTTCCGGGCGCAAGGATTGTTAGGAAGAGATGGGATCCACCTAACGAAGAGAGGAAGGAGCATCTTCGCGGGCAGGCTTGCAAACCTAGTGAGGAGGGCTTTAAACTAGGTTTGTCGGGGGACGGTGACCAAAACCCTGAGGGGAGTGGGAAAGTCGGATACCGGGAAGAAATGCATAGAGCAAGGAGCGCGAAAGGAGGACCCCAGTTTCGAATGGAGAAGATAGTGCAATCAACTGGTTACCTGAAGTGTTTGTACACTAATGCGAGAAGCCTGGGCAATAAACAGGAAGAACTGGAGGCCCTGGCCCAGACCAAGAAATATGATTTAATTGGGAAAACAGAGACTTGGTGGGATGACTCGCATGACTGGAGCGCTGTCATGGAAGGGTATAGACTGTTCAGGAACAACAGGCAGGGGAGAAAAGGAGGAGGAGTTGCACTATATGTAAGAGAGCACTACGATTGCTCTGAACTCCAGTATAAAGAGGGAGAAAAACTTGTTGAAAGTCTATGGGTCAGGTTTAAAGGAGCAAACAACAGCAGTGATGTTGTGGTTGGTGTCTGCTACAGGCCACCGAACCAGGTGGATGAGGTAGATGAGGCTTTCTTCGGACAACTGAGCGAAGCTTCCAGATCGCAGGCCCTGGTTCTCGTGGGGGACTTTAATCACCCTGACATCTGTTGGGAAACCAATACGGCAGTACACAGGCAATCCAGGAAGTTTTTGGAGAATGTTGGGGATAACTTCTTGGTACAAGTGCTGAAGGATCCAACCAGGGGCTGTGCACAACTTGACCTTCTCCTCACAAACAGGGAGGAACTAATACGGGACATAGAGGTGGGTGACAACCTGGGAAGCAGTGATCATGAGATGGTAGAGTTCAGGATCCTGACCAAAGGAAGGAAAGAGAGTAGTAAAATACACACCTTGGACTTTAAAAAAGCAGATTTTGACTACCTCCGAGATCTGATGGGCAGAATCCCCTGGGATGTTAACATGAAGGGGAAAGGAGTCCAGGAGAGCTGGCAGTATTTTAAAGAAGCCTTATTGAAGGCACAGAAAGAAACCATCCCGACGCGTAACAAGAGAGGCAAACCTGGTAGGAGACCGGATTGACTTACAGGGGAAATCCTTGGTGAACTTAAGCACAAAAAGGAAGCTTACAGAAAGTGGAAACTTGGACAAATGACTAGGGAGGAGTTTAAATGTATAGCTCGAGAATGCCGGGGGGTTATCAGGAAGGCGAAAGCGCAAATGGAGTTGCGACTGGCTAAGGATGTGAAGGATAACAAGAAAGGTTTCTACAGGCATGTCAACAAGAAGAAGGTGATCAGAGAGGGTGTGCAGCCCCTAATGGATGAAGGAGGTAACCTAGGCTATGTCTAGACTGCAGGCTTCTTTCGAAAGAGGCTCTCTTTCGAGGAAGCCCTATTTACATTGAAGAACGCCTTCTTTCGAAAGAGGAACTTTCGAAAGAAGGCGTTCTTCCTCGTGAAACGAGGTTTACCGCCATCGAAAGAAAAGCCGCGTTCTTTTGAAATAATTTCGAAAGAACGCGGCTTGAGTCTGGACGCAGGGGAAGTTTTTTCGGGAAAGGCTACTTTTCCCGAAAAAAACCCTGAGTCTGGACACAGCCCTAGCGACAGATGATGTGGGGAAAGCTGAAGTACTCAATGCTTTCTTTGCCTCTGTATTCACGGACAAGGTCGGCTCGTGGACTTCTGTGCTAAGTGACGCAAGATGGGAAGAAGATGGACAGCCCGTGGTGGGTAAAGAACAGGTTAGGAACTATTTAGAAAAACTAAACGTACACTAATCCATCGGTCCGGACTTAATGCACCCGAGGGTACTGAAGGAGTTGGCAAATGCCATTAAGGAGCCTTTGGCTATTATCTTTGAAAAGTCGTGGAGATTGGGAGAAATCCCGGATGACTGGAAAAAGGCAAATGTAGTGCCCATCTTCAAAAAAGGGAAGAAGGACGATCCAGGGAACTATAGGCTGGTCAGTCTTACCTCGGTTCCTGGAAAAATCATGGAAGGGATCCTAAAGGAATCCATTTTGAGACACTTGGATGAGAGGAAAGTGATCAGGAATAGTCAGCATGGATTCACAAAGGGCAAATCATGCCTGACCAATCTGATTAGTTTCTATGATGAGGTAACTGGCTCATTGGACATGGGAAAGTCAGTGGATGTTATATACCTTGACTTTAGCAAGGCTTTTGATACCGTCTCCCACAATATTCTTGCCAGCAAGTTAAGGGAATGTGGATTGGATAAATGGACAGTAAGATGGATAGAAAGATGGCTAGAAGGCCGGGCCCAGCGGGTAGTGATCAACGGTTCGATGTCAGGATGGCGGTCGGTTTCTAGCGGAGTGCCCCAAGGTTCGGTTCTAGGGCTGGTTTTGTTCAATATCTTTATTAATGACCTGGATGAGGGGATAGATTGCACCCTCAGCAAGTTTGCAGATGACACTAAGCTGGGGGGAGAGGTAGATACGCTTAAGGGCAGAGATAAGATCCAGAGTGACTTAGACAAATTGGAGGATTGGGCCACTAGAAATCTCATGAGATTCAACAAAGACAAGTGTAGAGTCCTGCACTTGGGATGGAAGAATCCCGAGCATAGTTACAGGCTGGGGACCAACCAGTTAGGTAGTAGTTCTGCAGAAAAGGACCTGGGGGTTCCAGTGGATGAGAAGCTGGATATGAGTCAACAGTGTGCCCTTGTAGCCAAGAAGGCTAATGGCATATTAGGTGCATTAAGAGGAGCATTGCCAGCAGATCCAGAGATGTCATTATTCCCCTTTATTCAGCTTTGGTGAGGCCACATCTGGAGTACTGTGTCCAGTTCTGGGCCCCCCACTACAAAAAGGATGCGGACGCATTGGAGAGGGTCCAGCGGAGGGCAACCAAAATGATTAGGGGTCTGGAGCATATGACCTACGAGGAGAGGCTGAGAGACTTTGGTCTGTTTAGTCTGCAGAAGCGAAGAGTGAGGGGGGACTTGATAGCAGCCTTCAACTTCCTGAAGGGAGGTTCCAAAGAGGCTGGAGAGAGGCTGTTCTCAGTAGTGACAGATGGCAGAACAAGGAGCAATGGGCTCAAGTTGTGGTGCGAAAGGTCCAGATTGGATATTAGGAACAACTATTTTACTAGGAGGGTAGTGAAGCATTGGAATGGGTTACCTAGGGAAGTAGTGGAGTCTCCATCCCTAGAGGTATTTAAGTCTCGGCTTGACAAAGCCCTGGCTGGGTTGATTTAGATGGGATTGGTCCTGCCTAGAGCGGTGGGCTGGACTTGATGACCTTCTAGGGTCTCTTCCAGTTCTATGATTCTATGATAAGGGGATGGTTGGATGAAATAACATGATCTTGGTAACTAATTGACCATTCATTATCAGTTGGAAATAGGTCAATGGAGGGATGATAGGAGTTGCTATAGGAAACTTTCTGGGTGTCTGTCTGGTGAGTCTTGCCCACATGCTCAGGGTTTATCTGATCGCCATATTTGGGGTCGGGAAGGAATTTTCCTCCAGAGTAGATTGGCAGAGGCCCTGGAGGTTTTTTGCCTTCCTCTGTAGCATTGGGCACAGATCACAGCTGGAGGACTCTCTGCATGTTGGGGCCTTCAAAGTATTTGAAGGCTTCAATATCTGAGATATAGGTGAGAGGATTATTCTAAGAGGGGTGGGTTAGATTCTGTGGCCTGCACTGTGCAGGGGGTCAGACTAGATGATCATAATGGTCCCTTCTGACCTTAAAGTCTATGAGTCTATGAGTCTATGAGAATAACTCTTGAGCAAAACTCCCTCTCTTCTTTTGATTTTTTTGCGCAAAAACACGCTTGAGGTGTAGCTGCTCCACAAGTTTTTCTGCAAAAGCTCTGTAGTGTAGACATAGCCACAGAGTATATCTCGGAAATAAAGAGTAGGCACCCGTTCCTTTCTCACCTTTCTACATTACTACCATTGTTCTCTATTTTCAGGGCTTGACAAACTCGCCAGCCCAGCATCGCGCATGCGCCAGACCGGCACTGCTCATGTGCGCAGCACCGGTGAATGGGGCACATGGAGCGACCAGCTGAAATCTACTTGCCATGAGCGAGTAGAAATAGTGGTTTGTCGAGCCCTGTGTATTTTGATCATTTAGGTGAAACAGTTAATTTTTCAGAAAATTAACACCACAGCAGATAAAAAGATGCGGTCTGGAGCTCAGTGTTGGAAAAGGAAAGCGGAGCAGATAAAAGAACAAGCAATGCAAAAAAGGTTCCTTCCTCAGTTATCTTTGACTTGCCAAACACTGTGGCTACGTCTAGATGGCATCCCTTTTTTGTAAAAGAGATGCAAATTAGACGTATCGCAATTGCTAATGAAGTGGGGATTTAAATCTCCCCCCCTTCATTAGCATAAAAATGGCTGCCGCTTTTTTTCGGCACGGAGCTTTGTCAGATAAAAGCGCCAGTCTAGACGCGGATCTTTTGGAAAATAAAGCCTTTTCCGAAAGATCCCTTATCCCTTATTTTAAGAGGGAGGCAGCTCATAGCATCAAACTAACACTGAAGGTGAGCAAATGTATTCATCTCCAGACATGGGCACCAAGGTTGGGATGAAGAAAAGATAACGAGGGAGCAGGAGGGAAATAGACGTGGAAGATCATAGAATACTAGGACTGGAAGGGACCTCGAGAGGTCATCGAGTCCAGTCCCCTGCCCTCATGGCAGGACCAAATACTGTCTAGACCATCCCTGATAGACATTTATCTAACCTGCTCTTAAATATCTCCAGAGATGGGGATTCCACAACCTCCCTGGGCAATTTATTCCAGTGTTTCACCACCCTGACAGGCAGGAAGTTTTTCCTAATGTCCAACCTAAACCTCCTTTGCTGCAGTTTAAGCCCATTGCTGCTTGGGGTACGTCTAGACTACAGGCTTTTATCGACAGGCTTTGTCGACAGATACTGTTAACAAAGCTTCTGTCGACAAAGAGCATCTAGACTACAGCCAGTTCTGTCGACAAAAAGAAAGCCGCTTTTTCGACAGAGAGTCTAGATGCTTTCTTTTGAAAAAGCGCAGTGTGGATGCAAAAGCGCCTTTTTTCAACAAAACTCTGTCGACAAAAGGCGTTATTCCTCGTAGAATGGGGTTTACCACCGTCGACAAAACTGCCATGTTCTGTCGACTTCTTGTTGACAGAACTCGGCAGTAGTGTAGACACAGGTATAACTTTGTCAACAAAAGTCCACTTTCGGGCTGTGTCTAGACTACATGCCTCTGTCGGCAGAGGCATGTAGATTAGACACGTAGGCAAAGTCAAATGAAACCGCGATTTAAATGATCGCGGCTTCATTTACATTTACATGGCTGCCGCGCTGAGCCGACAAACAGCTGATCAGCTGTTTGTCCGCTCAGCGCGCTAGTCTGGACGCTCCCCTGCCGACATCAAAGCCCTTTCTTGGCAGCCCTGTTATTCCTCGTGGGATGAGGTTTATCGGGGCTGCCGACAAAGGGCTTTGATGTCGGCAGGGGAACGTCCAGACTAGCGCGCTGAGCGGACAAACAGCTGATCAGCTGTTTGTCGGCTCAGCAGCCATGTAAATGTAAATGAAGCCGCGATCATTTAAATCGTGGCTTCATTTGACTTTGCCAAACAAACAAATCTACATGGCTCAGTCGACGGAGCCATCTAGTTTAGACGTACCCTTGTCGACAAAACCCTGTAGTCTAGACACACCCTTGTTCTATCCCCAGAGGCCAAGAGGAACAATTTTTCTCCCTCCTCCTTGTGACACCCTTTTAAATACCTGAAAGCCGCTCTCATGTCCCCCCTCAATCTTCTCTTTTCCAAACTAAACAAGCCCAATTCTTTCAGCCTTCCCTCATAGCTCATGTTCTCTAGACCTTCCATCATTCTTGTTTCTCTTCTCTGGACCCTCCCCAATTTCTGGACCCTCTCCCCCTACAGCCAGTTCACTTGCTGCCCATGAGTGGGAGCGGGGGCAGAAAGAGGTGGAGGGGGGAGGGACACATCCAGGGAACGGGGTGGAACGGGGCAGGAAGCAGCAGGGCAGGAGTAGGAAGAGGGCAGAGGGGGTGGGGGTAGAGTGGGGATGAACCTTGGGGCAGATCGGGTGTCATGTACCCCCAGTGACTTACATTGCAGCGCAGGTTTGGGAGGGCCTGCAGGCCAACCGATTGGGCCACACCCACCCAGGCCCACTTGTGGTGAGGCCTCTGCACCACCGGCAAAGCACTCGCGGCCCCAGGCAGCTCGGAGGGGAAGCCCTGGCTGGCTATGAGACCCAGCCCCTGTGCCCGCGCCGGGAGGACTCATCTCGTTGCAGACAAGGGGGAAGCAACTCACAGGGGGTTGTTCTTGCCGTGGTTCACCAGGGAGTCTCCCACGTGGATCTCGGCCCCCTTCAGTCTCTCCCCGCAGCACTCGTCTTCCAAGTGCTTCACGATCACCACGGAGATGTAATGCCGGCCGGCCAAGTCCACGTTCCACCAGGGCTCCATGTCGCGATGAGTTTGGCTGCAGGAGTCTTGTTCCCACAGCCCATCACGTTTTCCATCCACGGCCCTACCAGCCACGCCCTGTCCAGTTGTGTTCGCCAACGTGGACGACTGCGTGGCCGGACGTCCCAGCGCCAAGTTAAAAGCTGGACTCCGAGGGAGAGAAGAGGGGAGGTGGGACCTGCCCTGTGCCACTGGACAGGGGTTCTAGAAGCCCTGTCGCCCACACGGAGCCAGAGCTGCTTCCCAGAGGTGACACGCAAACCAGGCGCGGCCTGAGAGCCAGGTTCACCGGGGGAGCCAGGGACCCGGGGGAGGGGAGTGACAACGCTTGGCGCTGGGGTCTCTTGGGGCTTGGTGCCTCTCTCAGGCCACCATGTCTCATACCCAGCTGGAGCTGCTCCCCTAGCAGGGATGGGGCACGATGTTCACATGGATCCCCCACTCCCGCCTGCCGCCGCCAGCTGCAGCCCACGGCCAGGTGAGCAGTGCGAAGGGAAGCGTCTCCCAGGGCTTCTGCTGCCTCAAGAGACTGGGGTATATACCGGGAAAGGGAACAGGGTCCCATTCACATTGTGCCGGCTCCTTACCTTCTAGTGGTGGGACACAGCCCTGAGATAGAACCTCGACCTCACACAGGTTGAGATACTCCGCCCTGCCCGGGATGACGATGGTGACGTAGCGGCCCTGCCAGCCACTGCAGCAGATGGTGCTGAGGGATCCTGGTCTGGGTTCGGTGATGGTCCCGCAGCTAAAGGAAAGGGCAGAAGCCAAGGAGACCGAACAAGTTAGATGAGTTCAAATGCACAGAGCCTGGTGAAATCCACCCCCAGATCTTAGGGAAGTAGCCAAGCCAATCTCAGAACTACTCATGGTTTCAAAGAGCTCAAAAAGGACGGGGGAGGTCCCCGGGGACTCGAGAAGGGCAAACTTTGGTCTAGAATTTCCCATATTCCCCATGTTCAAAGACAGGAACAGCCAGCCCGTATTAGATGCCTCTGAAGACACTGGAACGATTTGTGGAAGAGTCTGAAAGCAGCAGGAGGATGATAAAGTGATGTCATAGCTAATGTGGATTTGTGAAGAACATAAGAACGGCCAGACTGGGTCAGACCAAAGGTCCATCCAACCTAGTGTCCTGTCTGCCAGCAGTGGCCAATGCTAGGTGCTCCGGAGAGAGGGAACACAACAGGGGATCACTACATGATCCCCCCTGTCGTCCATTTCCAGACAAACAGAGGCTGGGGGCACCATTCCTACCCATCCTGACTAATAGCCATTGATGGACTTAACCTCCATGAATGTATCTAGGTCTTTTTTGAACCCTAGTCTTTTCATCATCCTCTGGCAAGGAGTTCCACAGATTGACTGTGCACTGCGTGAAGCAAACTTCCTTTTGTTTGTTTTACATCTGCTACCTATTCATTTCATTTAGTGACCCCTAGTTCTTATATTGTGGGAGCCTCAGAACAGCCAGACTGGGTCAGATCAAATGTCCATCTAGGCCGGTGTTTCTCAAACTTTTTTTATAAAGTACCCTTTTTTAAAAACACACACACACAAAACACATTTCTAAGTACCCCCAGTACCTACAGTTTCCAGACACACCATTTTTTTTCTACCATTGCAACCCATTAGTTTAAGAACCTCAGAACAGCCAGATTGGGTTAGACCAAAGATCCATTTAGCCCAAACTCCTGTCTTCTGACAGTGGCCAGTACCAGGTGTCCCAGAGGAAATGCACACAACAGCAATCATTGCGTGATTCACCCCATCACCCTTTCCCAGGCTCTGGCAAACAGAGGCGAAGGACGTGCAGAACACGGTTTTGGATATCTGGCCACAGTGACTAATAGCGACTGAGGGACCTCTTCTCCATGAACTGATCTAGTTCTTTTTTAAACACTTCTAGTTTTGGCCTTTACAATAGCCTCTGGCCCAGAGTTCCACTAGTTGACCGTGAAGAAATACTTTCTTTTGTTTGTTTTAAATTTGCTGCCTATTAATTTCATTGAATGACTCCTAGTTCTCATGTGTTCAAAAGTCTCAGCGGGGTAGCCGTGTTAGTCGGTAACTAAAAAAACTTAAATGCCAAGAATGGTCCTGTAGCATCTTAGAGACTAACCAAAAATATATAGATACTATCATGAGCAGGGCTCGACAAATTATACAATCTATTTGTCCATGGCGAGTAGATTGTAACCTGTAAGAGCCGGGTTCTGGCCATCTGCGCATGCGCAGAACGATCTGCGCATGTGCAGATCACCGGACAGCGCGGCTGGTGAGCGGGGGTTGCCGCGGTTTGGCGAGCCCTGATCATGAGCTTTCGTGGGCACAACCCAGTTCTTCAGATGACAGATATGGAACAAGAAGCACAGAGCTTCAAATAAAGAGCAGAAAAAGAGGGGAGAGGAGGAGGAAAAAACCCCATGTCAAGTAAAGTGTCTGTTCTAAATGAGGCTAATAGAGTGGGCTGTAGGTGTCTGATATTTAGCTTTGGATATCAGTTGGGTGTCGAATATGAACTGGATGGGCCATTATGTCTTTTTTTTCAAGCCATAAGAGACAGTGGCACATTTACATATGAAGGCCTGTTCCGCAGACTGTCTGGTTGATTTCTGAAATTACTTTGTAAGAGAATGGCCACCTTTAAATCCATTAATGAGCGTGGGGCAAGCTACAATGTTCTCTTACAGGTTTCTGTGAGTTACCATTTCGAATATCTGAGTTGTGTGCATTAAGCCCCCGTCCAGTTTGGCCAACATCCATGGCAGGGGGGCGTTGCTGGTACTTGATGGCATAGATCACATTAGCAGATGTGCACTTGTACAAGCCCCTGATGTGGTGGCTTATGTGGTTGAGTCTTGTGATGATGTCGCTTGTATAGATGTGTGGACAGTTGGCACCAGCTGGCTCTTGTGTGAGTATGTTTGAGGTGTGCTATGTGGTTGCTGCAAATAATTTGTTTCAGGTTGGTGGGGGGAGGTTGTCTGTAGGCGAGGATTGGCCTGTCCCCCAAGGCCTGTGAGAGTGAGGGGTTGTTTTCCAGAATAGGTTGTAGATTGTTAATGATGCCCTGGAGGGTGGTTAAGTTGGGGCTGTAGGTGATGACTAGGCTGCAGGTGATGAGTAGTGGTGTTCTGTTTTCTTTGTTTGTTAGGCCGATTTTCAAGAAGCTGATGTCTGGCTCTGTCAATCTGTTCTTTTCACTTCTCTGGGTGGGTATTTCAGTTTTAAGAATGCCTGATAGAGACCCTGTAGGTGTTTGTCTCTGTCTGTGGGATTGGAGCAAATCCGGTTGTATCTTAGGGCCTGGCTGGAAACAATCGATCGGATAATATGCCCAGGATGGAAGCTAGAGGCATGTAGGTAAGTATGATGGTTGGTAGGTTTCCGGTATAAGATTGTGCAAATGTGGCCGTCGTATACAGTAATTCCTCATTTAACACTATAGACGCGTTTCTGAAAATATTTGTGCTAAGCGAAAATGTGCTATGGGGTGTGTATCAATTTTCCTATTAAAATAATAGAAAAGTTGGGGGCTGTGTTTCAGGTGGTGGTGGTGGCAAAGTCCATTTTTTATTGGTGCTGGGTTGTCAACATCAACATTAGATATCTAGTAACACAAGTCTCCGCGGTTTTTTAAAACACAAAGATAAACATGTGAGTGAGCAGAGAAGCACGGTGACCACGTGTATTCATCCGCTCGTGCATATTACTGCTGTTTTCACCAACTTATACTGCCGCGCAAAGTAGTCCGCCACGTGATTATTTTCGTGTTGTTTCGGGGACCATTGTGTTATTTGAAAAACATTCCCTAAAAAAAAGTGCTATTGCGAAAACGTGTTAAGTGGGCCCATGTTAAACGAGTAATTACTGCAGTTGTACTGTAGTGTCAAGATGTGGATCTCTTGTGTGGACTGGTTCAAGCTGAGGTTGATGGCAAGGTGGAAGTTGTTGAAATCCCTGTGGAACTCTTCCAGGGTCTCCTTTCTGTGGGTCCGTGTGATGACAATGTCATCAAGGGTATGTCTACACTACCACCCTAGTTCGAACTAGGGTGGTAATGTAGGCAACCGGAGTTGCAAATGAAGCCCGGGATTTGAATTTCCCGGGCTTCATTTGCATAAAGCCGGGCGCCGCCATTTTTAAATGTCCGCTAGTGCGGACTCAGTCCCTAGGTAATCATAAATGCTACATTGTGTGCAATAGCTGTGATAGTCTGCACTCGGTGACGGGCTTCTACCTGCATCCTCTTTTCACTCCCAGAGCTAACTCTGGGTATGTCTACACTAACCCCCTAGTTCGAACTAGGGAGGCTAATGTAGGCATTCGATATTTAAATATCCCGGGCTTCATTTGCATCTTCCCGGGTGCCGCCATTTTTAGAAGTCCCTTAGTCCGAACTCCATGCCCGCGGCTACACGCGGCACGGAGTACGTAGTTCGAATTAGGATCTCTAATTTGAACTACCGTTACTCCTCGAACTAGGGGGCTAGTGTAGACATACCCTCTGCTCTTGATTGTGTTTTAAGCAGGTGGTTTTGCTGTTAGTTTGCAGAATATTAAGCATATCTAGCCCCCTCCCCCCCACACACTTTGCCTCTAAATTCCCTCGCAAAACTCCCGTTTGCCCACCCTTTGTTTCCCATCTTGGAACGGTTGTGCCTGGCAATGCTTTAGGGATCAGCTCATGAGCCTTAGTTCACCTTCCTGACAAGCCTTTTGTGACCTTAATCGCCCTGCCTCTGTTTGGATACAACCCCCCCACCCCGGCCCCAAGGGCTCTGCTGCTCCCAGCCCCAACTTCATCGCAGTCACACTCTGGCTTGTGGCTGTTAAGGGCTCTGTCTGGGCCAAGGGAGAGCAGAAAACTGCTTCAGAATTCGGGAAGGGGGGAGGTACTGCAGCTCCCCCCAAGGCCCACTCAGTGGTGCTCTAGGGCTGTGTGGTGGCTCCTGGCACTAGGGCAGGGCTGTGGGGCTCAGTCGGACGCACAGATCACAGAGGAAGCTCCTAGCACTGCAGGGCTCAGGGAGCGCCCCAGGAAATTCAACCTAGGAGAGGGATCCGGGAGGGAAGAGCTCCAAAGGGGGAGCTACGAGTGCCAAGCCACTAAGGGGGAGCTGCTCCCCGCAGAAATCCCTCCCCAGACAGCGGCAGGTGCTCCCGATCACACAGTAACGCCATGCGGCTCTGGAGAGCAGCTGCCGTGCTTTGTGCTCTGGTCTAGGGTGACTTGGTCCTGCCTCGGCATGGGGGGAAGGAAGGGATGGCCCCTGGGGGTGAATTCCTGCCCCGCATTTCTGTGTATCTGCATGGGGGAACGTAGCCCTACAGCTCAGATTTGGATGGGGCTGGATGGTAAGTGGATGGGCCGCACTCCAGCCAGACCCACCCCTGGCTATGGCCTTGCACCACTGGGAAACACTCCCAGCATCCAGCTGCTCAGAGCGGAAGGCACCAGGCTGAGGCTCCCTCCAGCAAATGAGACCCAAGCCCAGTGCTGAGCTGGAAGGACCCATCTCACCGCAGACAAGGGGGAAGCAACTCACAGGGGGTTGTCCTTGCCGTGGTTGGCCAGGGAGTCTCCCACGCGGATCTGGGCCCCCTGCAGCCTCTTCCAACAGCACTCGTCTTCCCTGTTCTTCACCATCACCATGGAGACGGAATGCCGGCGGCCCAAGTCCACGGTCCACCAGGGATCTGTGTCGTACAGGGTGTGGCTGCAGGAGCCGTGATTAAAATCCCCATCACGATTTCCATCCACGACATTTCCAATCGCGTCTAGTTGAGTCCCCAAAAACCTGGACGACTGAGCGACCGGACGTCGCAGCGCCAAGTTCCGAGCTGGAATCAGAAGGCGAGAAGAGGGTGGTGGGACGTGCCCGTTGCCAGAAAGGGTGGGGCTCCACAAAACCTTTCTGCATCAGAGCCAGAGCCGCTTCCCGGTGGTGACACACGAACCAGGGACTCTGTGAGGGCCAGGTTCACCGTGGGAGCCAGTGACTTGAGGAACGGGAGTGACAGCAGCTTGGTGCTGGAGTCTCAGTCTAGAGAGCCTCTCTCAGGCCACCGTATCTCACATCCAGCTGGAGCTGCTGGCCAAGGCTCAATGATGACATGGAGCCTCCCCCAGCTGCCCCTGCTGCCAGGAGCAGCCAATGCCCAGGTGAGCAGTGGGAAGGGAAGTCTCCCAGGGCTTCTGTTGCCTCACTAGGCCGAGGTTGGTGCAGAAGGGACTGGGGTGTAACATGAAAGGGAACAGGTTTCCAGTCACATTGTACCAGCTCCTTACCCCCTGGTGGTGGGGCACAGCTCTGAGAGAAAACCTCGACCTCACACAGCATGAATGTCCTCGGCGTGTCTGGGATGATGATGGTGACGTAGCGACCCTCCAAGCCTCTGCAGCAGATGGTGCTGAGAGATCCGGGTCTGGTGTCATCGATGGTCCCGCAGCTAACGGAAAGAGCAGAAGCCAAGGAGACAAATCAAGTTAGATGCTTTCAAATGCGCAGTGCCTGGTGAAATTCACCCGACAGAACCTAGGGAAGTAGCAGAGCCAATCTCAGAACTATTAATGCTTTCACAGAGAATTCACGGAGCACGGGTGAGGTCCCAGAGCACGAGAGAAGGGTGAATACAACTCCTCGCTTTGAAAATCGGGAACAAAGAGGAAGTGGCAAAGATCTTTTCATGGGAGGAAATGGGTGTTGCTCACGAAAGTTCATGATAACATACATACATATATTAGACTCTAAGGCACCATTGGTTTTAAAAGCTGTTTCTAGAATAAAAAGTGCAACTTCCATAACTCATAAGACACTGAAATAAACTATCAGACAATGGGAAAGCAGCTAATGCACAAATTTTGCCACACCTCTCTAATTTTCTTCTTGACATCCTTACTGACCTAATGGGGGGAGGGGAGAGTGGTAGATGTGCTACGTCTTGATTTTAGGAAGGCTTTCGAGAGACACTCCTGTCATAGCAAATGAGGGAAAGGCGGTCTAGATAAAACCACTATCAGGTGGGTGCACAGGTGTTTGAAAACACACATGCTGAGAGTAGTTAACAACAGCTGATGCTGTCTCTAGAAGGAAGTTTCAGGGATGAGCCCTGCGTTGGGCACTGGTCTCTATGTTCATTAATGACGTTGACATTGGCGCACCGAGTAGGGTTATAAAATGTGCAAGTGAAACCAAGCCGGGAGGGGTTGTAAGAGCATTGGGGGTAAGGAAGAAAATGCAAAATCATCTTGATAATGTGGGGAACTGGCGTGAAAACTAGCAGGAGCAATTCAATAAAGGGAAGTGCTGTTCCGCGGAAGGAAAATGTCTAACTCCCATATAAGGGAAAGACACATTAGACCCACTCAGCTCTGGCACATGTTCTGAGGGCTTGTGGAAAGTCACTTATGGGATACTGTCGGGTTTCAAATGTTCAGATAGACACTTCCTTTTTTTTTTACTAACTCTTTAGAGGGAGAGGGACCCCATTAGAAGTCCTGGGCTCTATCTCAGTTCAGGAAGGGCAGTGAGGTCTAGTGGGCTGCACCTGGGGCAGATTCATTTGGGTTCTAGGTAAGAACCTCAAAACGGACAGACCAAAGGTCCATCTAGCCCAGTGGCCAATACCAGGTGCCCCAGAGGGAATGCACCCAACAGGCAATCATTGCGTGATTCACCCCATGACTCTTTCCCAGGCTCTGGCAAACACAGGTGAGGGACATAGGCTCATAGACTTTAACGTCAGGAGGGACCATTATGATCATCTAGTCTGACCCCCTGCAGAGTGCAGGCCACAAAATCTCATCTACCCCTCCTAGAATAATCCTCTCACCTAGATCTCAGATATTGAAGCCTTCAAATACTTTGAAGACCCCAAGGTGCAGAGAATCCTCCAGCTGTGACCTGTACCCCATGCTACAGAGGAAGGCGAAAAACCTCCAGGGCCCCTGCCAATTCTCCCTGGAGGAAAATTCCTTCCCGATCCCAGATATGGCGATCAGCTGAACCCTGAGCATGTGGGCAAGACTCACCAGCCAGACACCCAGAAAGTTCTCTCTAGTAACTCCTATCATCCCTCCATTGACCTATTTCCCACTGATAATGAAGGGTCAATTAGTTACCAAGATCACGTTATCTCATCAAACCATCCCCTTCATAAACCCATCTAGTTTAATCTTGAAGCCAGATAGATCTTTTGCCCCCACTGCTTCCCTTGGAAGGCTGTTCCAGGACTTCACTCCTCTAATGGTTAGAAACCTTCATCTAATCTCAAGTCTAAACTTCCTACTAGCCAGATTATATCCATTTGTTCTTGTGTCCACATTGGTATTAAGCTTAAATAATTCCTCTCCCTCCCTGGTATTTATCCCATATATATATTTGAAAAGTGCAATCATGTCCCCCCTCAGCCTTCTTTTGGTTAAAGTAAACAAGCCAAGCTCCCTGAGTCTCCTTTCATAAGACAGGTTTTCCATTCCTCGGATCATCCTAGTGGCCCTTCTTTGTACCTGTTCCAGTTTGAATTCCTCCTTCTTAAACATGGGAGACCAGAACTGCACCCAGTATTCCAACTGGGGTCTCACCAGGGCCTTGTATAATGGCACTAACACCTCCTTATCCCTACTGGAAATACCTCGCCTAATACATCCCAAGATCGTATTAGCCTTTTTCACGGCCATGTCGCAATGACGGCTCATAGTCGTCCTATAATCAACCAGGACTCCGAGGTCCTTCTCCTCCTCCGTTACTTCCAACTGATGTGTCCCCAGCTTATAACTAAAATTCTTGTTATTAATCCCTAAATGCATAACCTTACACTTCTCACTATGAAATTTCATCCTATTGCTATCACTCCAATTTACAAGGTCATCTAGATCTTCCTGTATGATATCCTGATCCTTTTCTGAATTGGCAATACCTCCCAACTTTGTGTCATCTGCAAATTTTATCAGGGCACTTCCACTTTTGGTGCCAAGGTCAGCAATAAAAAGATTAAATAAAATTGGCCCCAAAACTGATCTCTGACATTCAGAAAAGGATGCTGCATCTCTGGCCACATGGGCTAATAGCCACTGAGGGACTTATTTTCTGTGAACTGATGTAGTTCTTTTTTGAACCCTGTTATAGTTTTGGCCTTCACATAATCCTCTGGCAAGGAGTTCCAAAGGTTGACAGTGAAGAAATAGTTCCTTTTATTTCTTTGGCTCAGGGAGCGACTCAGGAAAGGCAACCTAGGAGAGGTGCCTGGGAGGGAAGAGGTTCCAAAAGGGGGAGCTACGAGTGCCAAGCCCTGTGGTGGAGCTGCTCCCTGCAGGAATCCCTCGCCAGGCAATGGCGGGTGCTCCAGATCACACAGTAATGACGTGGGGCTCTGGAGAGCAGCTCCCGTGCTTTGCGCTCTGGTCTAGGGTGACTTGGTCCTGCCTCAGCATGGGGGGAAGGAAGGGATGGCCCCTGGGGGTGGATTCCCGCCCCGCCTTTCTGTGTCTCTGCATGGGGGAACGTAGCCCTACAGCTCAGATTTGGATGGGGCAGGATGGTAAGTGGATGGGCCGCACTCCAGCCACGGCTATGCCCTTACACCACTGGGAACCTCTCTGATCTCGGGTTAGTTAGTCCTGCCCCAGCATGGGGTGGGGTGGAAAACATGGCCTTTTGGGGTGGCTTTCCCTTTCTGGTTAGCTGTACGGGCTGAACGGAGCCCTCCAGGTCAGACTTGAGTGGGCCAAGTGGGAGGGCCATGCCCAGCCGGGCCTACCTGTGTTTATGCCCCTGCACCACCCGTAAAGCATTCAGCCACAGGACGTTCAGAGGTGAAAAGGCCGTGCCCTGACCCCGGCTGGCAATGAGACCCCAGCCCTGTGCCCACGCTGGGAGGTCTCAGCTCACCGCAGACAAGGGGGAAGCCACTCACAGGGGGTTGTCCTTGCCGTTGTTGGCCAGGGTGTCTCCCACGCGGATCTGGGCCCCTTTCAGATTCCCCCCGCAGCACTCGTCTTCCCTGTGCTTCACGATCACCACGGAGATGGACTGCCGGCTGCCCAAGTCCACGTTCCACCAGGGCTCCATTTCGAAATGGGTGTGGCTGCAGGAGCCTTCTTCCCACTTCCCATTGCGTTTCCCATCCACGGCTCTTCCAGCCACGGCTCTTCCAAGCTTATCCACGAATGTGGACGACTGAGTGGCCGGACGTCCCAGCGCCAGGTTCTGAGCTGGAATCAGAGGGCGAGAAGAGGGGAGGTGGGACGTGCCCGTTGCCGGAAAGGGTGGGGCTCTACAAGACCTTTGTCCAACCTGGAGCCAGAGCCACCTCCTGGCAGGGACACACAAACCAGGCACCACGAGAGAGTCAGATTCTCAGTGGGAGCCAGAGACCCAGGGAACGGGAGTGAGAAAAGGCTGGTGCTGGGGTCTCAGCCCAGAGAGCGTCTCTCAGCCACCATGTCCCATAGCCCGCAGGAACTGCTCCTCAGGCAGGAATGGGCCACGACGTTCACACATGAAACCTCCCCTACCTGTCCTGCCAGCTGCAGACCACGCCCAGGGGAGCAGTGGGAAGGGAAGAGTCTCCCAGGGCTTCTGCTGCCTCGCTAGGCAGAGCTCGGCACACAAGGGACTGGGGGTAACATGAAAGGGAACAGGTTTCCAGACACACTGTGCCAGCTCCTTACCCCCTGGGGGTGGGACACAGCCCTGAGATAGAACCTCGACCTCACACAGGGACAGATACTCCGCCCTGTCCGGGATGACGATGGTGACGTAGCGGCCCTCCAGCCCACTGCAGCAGACGGTGCTGAGAGATCCGGGTCTGGTGTCGTTAATGGTCCCACAGCTAAAGGAAAGAGCAGGAGCCAAGGGAACAAAAGAAGATGAGGGTGTTCAAGTGGCAGCACCTGCTGAAATTCACCGCACAGCGCTTCATGAACTAGCTGAGCCAGTCTCAGGACTATTCATGCTTGTGCAGAGACTCACGAAGGAGGGTGCGGTCCCAGAGCATGGGACAAGGGCAAACCTGGGCCCTGTCTTTGCAGTTCCTCTTTCTTCCCTGTTTCCAGATTGTGGACCAATGAGCCCAACTTCAGTGCCCCATGAGACACGGAAACAAACGATTGAACAGTCTGAAAGCAGCGGGAGGAGAATCATTGAATCATAGAGCTGGAAGAGATCTCAGGAGTCATCAAGTCCAGCCCCCTGCCTAAGGCAGGATCAATCCGAACTGAATCAACCCAGCCAGGGCTTGGTCAAGCCAGGACGTAAACATCTCTAGGGATGGAGACTCCACCCGCTCCCTAGGGAACCCAGCCCAGCGCTTCCCCACCCGCCTAGGGAAAGAGTTTTTCCTAATATTCAACCTAGACCTCCCCCATTGCAACTTGAGCCCATTGCTCCTTGTTCTAGCACCTGCCCCCACTGAGAACAGCCTCTCTCCAGCCTCTCTGGAACCCCCCTTAAGGGAGTTGCAGGCTGCTCTCAAATCCCCCCTCACTCTTCTCTTCTGCAGACTAAACAGACCCAACTCCCTCAGCCTCTCCTCGTAGGTCGTGTGCTCCAGCCCCCGAATCATACGGTGATATGCCACAACTGATGTGGATTTGCAAACAACAGCTCATGCCATGTCTCTCGCATGCTCTTCTTGATCAGACTAATCGGCCTTATGGGTGAGGGAGGGGAGCATTAGGGGTACGTCTAGACTGCATGGCTCCATCAATGTTTACTCAACAAAGGGAAACGAAGCAGCGATTTAAATAATCGCCACGTCATTTAAATCAAAATGGCCGCCATGCTGTGCCGATCAGCGGTTTGTCGGCACAGCGCGGCAGTCTAGACAGGGATCTGCCGACCCCAAAACTCTTTGTCGGCAGATCCTGATTCACGAGGTGTCACATTACTGGATATGGAGGGGAGCAGCCAGATCGCTGCTGCACCCATAGGTGGGGGTGTTGGCCCCAGAAAATGGTATAGAAGGGGGCCATGTGAGGTGTTGAATAGAAGCTCACTGTCTGCTAATCCTATGTACGCTATTTATGTGAGTGTATAATGTCTGTGTGTATAGGTAGGAATCTCTAATCTGTGTGGATACTGAATATTTCTCTGCATGTGGTTGAGCATTGGGCAGAGCCCGGCCTGTGGACATGCTAATTAGCGAGGCCCTGTGGGACAATGGCACTCAATGGGCCAAGGACACACCTAAAGCATGAGGGTGGAGACCTAAGAGCTGCCAGCAGAGAGAGGCTGAGGACCAGGTGATCTCCTGCAGCCAAGAAGAGGCCAGGAAGGAGGTATAAAGAGGCCATGTGGTCAATGCCATTTTGTTCTCAGCTCAGCACTTCATCCCAGAGGCAGCAGTGCAGGGATTGAAGAGCCAGGACGACCTGTGAACCCATCCTGATCCTAGGATGCGCAACAAGGACTTTTAAACCAGCAGCTGTAACATCTTTGCTAGAGCCTGCATCGAGGACTGGGCGATTCGGTGCATGTAACGTACTATCCTTTAGCAACCTCACTCTCATGCTTTTCTTTACTGTAATAATAAACCTTTAGATATAGATTCTAAAGGATTGGCCCAGCGTGATTTGTGGGTAAGGTCCAGAGGGTAAATTGACCAGGGATCTGTGGCTGGTTTCTTGGAACCAGACAGGACTTGTTCGGGGTAGGTGGGGTTGGGTGCTAGGACCCCCCACCTGTGTATGAGGCCCGGGGCCATCTGGGGCACGGATATTGCTGGGGTATTGGAGGGGTTTTGCTCGGGAGGCTTCAGGCAGGCAGCTGAAGTGCTCTGTGGGACTGGTTTGTGGCCTGTTTGGAGAAGTCTCCAGTCTGGGGGCTGTAAGGAGCCCGGATTTGAGCAATTCGCCCTCAGCGGTGCCCAAACACGGCCCGGTCCGTCACACGAGGCATAAAGGATCTGCCGACAAAGGGTTCTGGGGTCGGCAGAGACCCGTCTAGACTGCCGTGCTGTGCCAACAAACAGCTGATCGGCACAGCGTGGAGGCCATTTTGATTTAAATGAAGCGGCGATTATTTAAATAGCCACTTCATTTCCATTTGTCGTCCTGCCTCATCTACATGGCTCCATCGATGGAGCCGTGTAGTCTAGACGCACCCTAGATGTGATCTCACTAGAGTTTAGGAAGGCTTTTGAGAGAACCCCATGTCACACTCCTGTCTGCAAACGAGGGAAAGACGATCTAGGTAAAATCACTATCAGGTGGGTGCACAGGTGTTTGAAACGCACCCCAGGAGGAGTTAACAATAGTGAATGTCACATTGAGGGCCTTTATGTAGAAGGAAGTTTCAGGGATGTGCCCTGTGTTGGGCACTGGTCTCTGTGTTCATTAATGACGTTGACATTGGTCATTTACGGGATACTGTCGAGTTTCAAATTTTACTACAAACCCTTCTTTTTTTTACTACCTCTGTGGAGGGAAGAGGCCCCGTGAGAGCTCAGAGAGGGCAGTGGGGTCTAGTGGGTTTCTCTAGGGCAGCGGTTCCCAACCTTTTCCAGATGGGGACCCATTTTGACAACTCAGGAAGACTTGGTTGACGCAAGGCAATTCAAAATCGGGGGGAGCAGGGAGGACAGAGTCACCCGGGGAGACACTTGGTGACCTTTTGAAATGTAACGGCGACCCATATTTGGGTCCCAAGCCATAGGTTGGGACACTGCACTCTAGGGGCAGATACATCTGGCTTTTATGTAAGAACCTCAGCCTAGGTCCAACCAAAGTGTCCAGCTCAGAGTCCTGTCTGCCAACAGTGGCCAATGCCAGGTGCCCCAGAGGGAAGGCTCACAACAGGCAATCATTGTGTGATTCACCCGGTCACCCTTTCCCAGGCTGTGGCAAACAGGTGAGGGACATACAGAACATGGTGCTGGATCTCTGGCCACACACGGGCTAATAGTCACTGAGAGACCTATTCTCCTTATCTAGTTCTTTTCAGAATCCTGTATAGTTTTGGCCTTCACAGCATCCTCTGGCAAGGAGTTCCACAGGTTTTCTTGGAAGAAATATACTTTCGCTTCGTTTCTTTCAGGGGCAGCTCAGGAAAGTCAACCCAGGAGAGGGGTCCGGGAGGGAAGAGGCTCCAAAGGGGGAGCTACGAGTGCCAAGCCCCTAAGGGGGAGCTGCTCCCAGCAGAAATCCCTCCCCAGACAGTGGCAGGTGCTCCCTATCACACAGTAACGCCATGCGGCTCTGGAGAGCAGCTGCCATGGTTTGTGCTCTGGTCTAGGGTTCCTTGGTTCTGCCTCAGCATGGGGGGAAGAAAGGGATGGCCCCTGGGGGTGGATTCCTGCCCCGCCCTTCTGTTTATTTGCGAGGGGAGAATGGTCACAGATGGCCCAGCAGTCCCCCCCTACAGCCCCATTCAGACAGGAACTACCCGGGTTCACATTGCTATCAGCAAGGGCTGTTCCCCTAACACTAATTGCGGGGGGACATGGTGGATTCTCCTCCCCTGGAGCCCTTCGGTCAAGGCCGGACACCTGTCGAACAGACACGCTGGAGCTCACAGAGACTGCGGGCTCAGCACAGAATCACTGCGTGAGGGTCCCTGGCCCGTGTCACACGGCAGCTCACACCAGGGGGTGGGGAAGGTCCCTCCAGGCCTCAGGAGTCTCTGGAGCCAGGAACATCAGTTCCCGGGGGCTCGGGTGCGAGGATTCAGGAGAACGGCGGTGAGGGCAGAGACAGAACACACAGGGGCTGGAGAGCGACGGCTCCACCCTGCATGGCCCAGCATGACCCCATGTGGGCCTCAGCTCCCCGTCCCTTCCCACTGTTTGTGGCCCAGGCTGTGGCTGGTGCGACCAGACGACCTGCCACATGGGACTTGGGCAGGCTGGGGCTGGTGTCTGCTCAGGATTCCTGGACTGGAGGCGCTGAGGCCGCTGGGGCGGGCATACAAGGATGGGATGCTCTGGGCTGTGGCAAGAGAGGAGATGGGGGGGGGGGACTGTAGTGGGAAGGGGAGGAGCCTGGGGGTAGCCTCCCCCAACAGCCAGATCACCTGCTGCCCATGAGGCGCGGGGGCAGAAAGAGTCGGGGCTGGAGGGAGGGGGTTACCTGTCCAGGGAAAGGAGCACACGGGGCGGGAAGCGGAGTGGCAGGAAGGGCAGGCAGCAGGTGGGGCGAAGTCCAAGAGGGGATGAGCCGTGGATGAAAGAGGCGTCATGCACCCCGGGCAACTCAGGAAGACGGTGTCCCCCCTCCACTGGCGCTACAGCTGAGTTGGGGTTTGTCTGGAGGCCAAGGGGGGGCTGCACCCCACCCAGCTCACCCATGGCCAGGCCCCTGCACCCCCGCAAAGCACTCCTAGCCCCAGGCAGCTCCAAAGAACCATAGAGCTGGAAGAGACCTCAGAAGGTCATCGAGTCCAGCCCCCTGCTCTAGGCAGGACCAATCCCAACTAGATCAACCCGGCCAGGGCTTTGTCAAGCCGAGACTTAGGGTACGTCTAGACTACGTCTGTCGACGGAGCCATGTAGATTTGTTTGTTCGGCAAAGGGAAATGAAGCCGCGATTTAAATAATCACGGCTTCATTTAAATTTAAATGGCTGCCCTGCTCTGCCGATCAGCTGTTTGTCGGCCGATCGGGAAAGTCTGGACGCTCCCGTCGACGTGAAAGCCCTTTATCGACCTCCCCGGTAAACCTCATCCTACGAGGCATAACGGGGAGGTCGATAAAGGGCTTTCAGTTCGGCACGGGAGCTTCCAGACTAGCGCTGAGCTGACAAACAGCTGATCAGCAGTTTGTCAGCTCAGCGCGGCAGCCATTTAAATTTAAATGAAGCCGCGATTATTTAAATCGCCGTTTCATTTCCCTTTGCTGATCTGTCTAATCTACATGGCTCCATTGACGGAACCATGTAGTTTAGACACACCCTTAAACACCTCTAGGGATGGAGACTCCACTACTTCCCTAGGGAACCCAGCCCCGTGCTTCACCACTCTCCCAGGGAAATCGTTTTTCCTAATATCCAACCTGGACCTCCCCCACCACAACTTGAGCCCATTGCTCCTTGTTCTGCCGCCTGTCACTACTGAGAACAGCCTCTCTCCAGCCTCTTTGGAACCCCCTTCAGGAAGCTGAAGGCCGCTATTAAATCCTCCCTCCCTCTTTGCTTTTGCTTCTGCAGCTCAGTAGAGGCCACACCAAGGCCCCGACTGGCAATGAGACCCCACCCCTGTGCCTCAGCTGGCTCTAGACAATGGAGAAGCAACTCACATGGGGTTGTCCTTGCCGTTGTTGGCCAGGGAGTCTCCCACGTGGATCCGGGTCCCCTGCAGCCTCTCCCAACAGCAGTCTTCCCTGTTCTTGACAATCACCACGGAGACGGAATGCCGGCTGCCCAAGTCCACGTTCCACCAGGGCTCTGTGTCGAACATGGTGTGGCTGCAGGAGCCGTGATTGTACGTCCCGTTACGGTTTCCATCCACGGCCTTGCTAGGCCCAGAGAATTCATTCATGGAATCGAACGTGGACGACTGAGTGACCGGACGTCGCAGCGCCAAGTTCTGAGCTGGAATCAGAGGACGAGAAGAGGAGAGCAGAGAGATGCCCGTCACTGGGGGCATAAGGGGGCGGGGGTCCCAAAGCCCTCTCCTGCAACGGAGCCAGAGCTGCTTCCCGGCAGTGACACACAAACCGGGCACCATGTGAGAGGCGTGGAGCAGGTGGGGTGAAGTCCCAGAGGTAGCTGGGACCCTGGGAATAGGAGTGAGGGGAGCAGGATAATGCTGGCAGCAGGTTGGTGCCTGTTTCTCAGCCCAGAGAGTCTCTGTCAGCCCACCACATCCCCTCCCTCACAGGAGGGACACTCCCCAAGGCAGGGATGAGGCTGTCCTGCCAGCTGCAGCCCACGCCCAGGAGCAGCGGGAAGCGAAGAGTCTCCCAGGGCTTCTGCTGCCTCACTAGGCAGAGGCTGGCGCAGAGGAGACTGGGGTGTGACATAGAATCATAGAATAATAGGACTGGAAGGGACCTCGAGAGGTCATCGAGTCCAGCCCCCAGCCCTCAAGGCAGGACCAAGCTCCATCTACACCATCCCTGACAGATGTCTATCTAACCTGTTCTTAAATATCTCCAGAGAGGGAGATTCCACCACCTCCCTTGGCAATTTATTCCAATATTTGACCACCCTGACAGTTAGGAATTTTTTCCTAATGTCCAATCTAAACCTCCCCTGCTGCACTTTAAGCCCATTACTCCTTGTCCTGTCCTCAGAAACCAAGAGGAACAAATTTTCTCCTTCCTCCTTGTGACACCCTTTTAGATATTTGAAAACTGCTATCATGTCCCCCCTTAATCTTCTTTTTTCCAAACTAAAAAGCCCAGTTCATGAAGCCTGGCTTCATAGGTCATGTTCTCTAAACCTTTAATCATTCTTCTCGCTCCTCTCTTTCCAATTTCTCCACATCTTTCTTGAAATGTGGCGCCCAGAACTGGACACAGTACTCCAGCTGAGGCCTAACTAGTGCAGAGTAGAGCGGCAGAATGACTTCACAAGTTTTGCTTACAACACACCTGTTGATACAACCTTGAATCATATTTCCTTATTTTGCAACAGCATCACACTGTTGACTCATATTTAACTTGTGGTCCACTATGACCCCTAGATCCCTTTCCACCATTCTCCTTCCTAGACAGTCGCTTCCCATCTTGTATGTATGGAACTGATTGTTCCTTCCTAAGTGGAGCACTTTGCAATTCTCTTGATTAAACCTCATCCTGTTTACCTCTGACCATTTCTCTAACTTGCTAAGGTCATTTTGAATTATGTCCCTATCCTCCAAAGAAGTTGCAACCCCACCCAGTTTGGTATCATCTGCAAACTTAATAAGCGTACTCTCTATCCCAATATCTACATCATTGATGAAGATATTGAACAGTACGGGTCCCAAAACAGACCCTTGAGGAACTCCACTTGTTATCCCTTTCCAGCAGGATTTAGAACCGTTAACAACAACTCTCTGACTACGGTTATCCAGCCAATTATGCACCCACCTTATCGTGGCCCTATCTAAGTTATATTTGCCTAGTTTATCAATAAGAATATCATGCGAGACCGTATCAAATGCCTTACTAAAGTCTAGGTATATGACATCCACCACTTCTCCCTTATCCACAAGGCTCGTTATCCTATCAAAGAAAGCTATCAGATTAGTTTGGCATGACTTGTTCTTCACAAACCCATGCTGGTTATTCCCTATCACTTTATTACCTTCCAAGTGTTTGCATATGATTTCCTTAATTACCTGCTCCATTATCTTCCCTGGGACAGACGTTAAACTGACCGGTCTGTAGTTTCCTGGGTTGTTCTTATTCCCCTTTTTATAGATGGGCACAATATTTGCCCTTTTCCAGTCTTCTGGAATCTCCCCTGTCTGCCATGATTTTTCAAAGATCATAGCTAAAGGCTCAGATACCTCCTCTATCAGCTCCTTGAGTATCCTGGGATGCATTTCATCAGGACCTGGTGACTTGCTGACATCTAACTTTCCTAAGTGATTTTTAACTTGTTCTTTTTGTATCCTATCTTCTAAACTTACCCTCTCTCTGCTTGTATTCACTACGTTAGGCACACCTCCAGACTTCTCGGTGAAGACCGAAACAAAGAAGTCATTGAGCATCTCCGCCATTTCCAAGTTTCCTGTTACTGCTTCTCCCTCCTCACTAAGCGGTGGGCCTACCCTGTCCTTGGTCTTCCTCTTGCTTTTAATGTATTTATAAAAGGTCTTCTTGTTTCCCTTTATGCCTGTAGCTAGTTTGATCTCATTTTGTGCCTTTGCCTTTCTAATCTTGCCCCTGCATTCCCGTGTTGCTTGCCTATATTCATACTTTGTTAGTTGTCCTAGTTTCCATTTTTTATATGACTCCTTTTTTATTTTGAGATCATGCAAGATCTCCTTGTTAAGCCAAGCTGGTCTTTTGCCATACTTTCTATCTTTTCTACACAGCGGAATTGTTTGCTTTTGGGCCCTTAACAACGTCCCTTTGAAATACTTCCAACTCTCCTCAGTTGTTTTTCCCTTCAGTCTTGCTTCCCATGGGACCTTACCTACAAGTTCTCTGAGCTTATCAAAATCTGCCTTCCTGAAATCCATAACCTCAATTGTGCTGGTCTCCCTTCTACTTTTCCTTAAGATCATGAACACTATTATTTCATGATCACTGTCCCCTATACTGTCTTCCACTTTCAAGTTCTCAACTAGTTCCTCCCTATTTGTTAAAACCAAATCAAGAACAGCTTCTCCTCTGGTAGCTTTTTCAACTTTCTGAAACAGAAAGTTGTCTCCAATGCAGTCCAGAAACTTATTGGATAGCCTGTGCCCCGCTGTGTTAGTTTCCCAACATATGTCTGGATAGTTGAAGTGACATGAAAGGGAACAAGTTTCTATTCCCATTGTGCCAGCTCCTTACCCCATAGTGGTGTGATACAGCTCTGAGATAGAACCTCGACCTCACACAGGGTCAGATACTCCTCCCTGCCCGGGATTGTGATGGTCACATAGCGGCCCTCCAGCCCACTGCAGCAGATGGTGCTGAGGGATCCGGGTCTGGTGTCATCAATGGTCCCGCAGCTAAAGGAAAGAGCAGAAGCCAAGGAGACACAACGAGGTAGATGCGTTAGACCCACAGCGCCTGGTGAAATTCACCCGACAGAACCTAAGGAACTGGTGAGCCAAGCTCAGAACTATTCATTATGTGACGAAGCGGGCCAGGTGATTAGACGAAGCTTTCTAACCATTAGAGGAGTGAGGTTCTGGAACGGCCTTCCAAGGGAAGTAGTGGGGGCAAAAGATCTATCTGGCTTCAAGATTAAACTAGATGGGTTTATGAAGGGGATGGTTTGATGAGATAACATGATCTTGGTAACTAATTGACCATTCATTATCAGTGGGAAATAGGTCAATGGAGGGATGATAGGAGTTACTATAGAGAATTTCTGGGTGTCTGGCTGGTGAGTCTTGCCCACATGCTCAGCGTTTAGCTGATCGGGAAGGAATTTTCCTCCAGGGTAGATTGGCAGAGGCCCTGGAGGTTTTTCGCCTTCCTCTGTAGCATGGGGTACAGATCACAGCTGGAGGATTCAGTAATGCTGATTTCTTCTCCAGGTGTTTGTCCACAGGGAGGAACTCAGAATGAGGACAGGTTCTAGAAGGGTGTGTGTGTGATGGGGTGTCGCTCACCCGCACTGACGGCCGCTAGGACTGGGGAGGCTCGCGCCATAGCCTTAGCATGGCGATGCGTCAGCGGCGGGGCACCCGGGATGCTGGAGGCCCCGGTGCATAAGGAAGGGAGAAGGAGGCCAGAAATTGGGGGAGACTTGTGGGAGAGGGCTGGGCTTGCTCTTGCAGCTGGCCGGATGGACGGACCAGAGCAACACCGGCGCGGACCAGGGCCTTCACCCCAGGTGCGGGGGAGGCAGCAAGGAACCCTGTGCGGAGCGAGTTCCCCGGGGACCAACAGACGCCGTGGGCCCCCGGGTTGGAGTGGACATCCGATTCACAATTATAAAGGAGAGTGAACCCGGACTCCGGGTGGGGAGCTGGGTTCAGGTGGGAAATATTAGGACAGAATTAGTATGAGACTCACCCCCATTGCTGTTTCAGAGACCTAAGGTGGAAACCAGCAACAAAAAAAGAGAACCTGATTGCATCTAACTACACATTCCCTATCTACTCACATTTCTTGTTCTCAGGTTCTGTCCTTTGTAGACATGAAAATGGCTGGACATTCCATGTCCATCTCCCAAGGTTTACTTCATCTTTCCTTAGCTTTGTAACTCTCCACAGTCCTACAACTCAGAGTTGGGTGGCCCAAGAGGCCAAGTGGATGGTCTGTGTCTTACCCAGGCCCACCCGTGTCCCTGCACCATTGACAAAAGAGTCAAAGCCTCGCGATGCTCGGAGGCGAAAAGGCCATGTGCTAGCCCCAGCTGCCAGTGAGACCCAACCCCTGTGTCTGAGCTGGGAGAAGTCATCTTGCTGCAGGCAAGGGGGAAGCAACTCACATGGGGTTGTCCTTGCCATTGTTCGCTAGGGAGTCTCCCACGTGGATCTGGGCTCCTTGCAGTCTCTTCGCACAACAGTCTTCCCTGTTCTTCACAATCACCATGGAGACGGAATGCCGTCTGCCCAAGTCCACGGTCCACCAGGGCCCCAAATCGAAAGAGGTATGGCTGCAGGAGCCGTGTTCATAATTCCCATCACGGCTACCATCCACAGCCCTGCCAGGCTTGTTCACTAAATTAGCATCCTCGACCGTGAACGACTGAGTGGCCGGACGTCCCAGCGCCAGGTTCTGAGCTGGAATCAGAGGGCGAGAAGAGGGGAGGTGGGACGTGCCCGTTGCCGGAAAGGGCGGGGCTCTACAAGACCTTTGTCCAACACGGAGCCAGAGCCGCCTCCTGGCAGGGACACACAAACCAGGCACCATGACAGAGCCAGATTCTCAGTGGGAGCTAGAGACCTAGGGAATGGGAGTGAGAAAAGGCTGGTGCTGGGGTCCCAGCCCACAAAGAGCCTCCCTCAGCCACCATGTTCTATACCCGGCTGAAACTGCTCCCCAGGCAGGGATGGGGCACAATGTTCACACGTGGAGCCTGCACCCCTGACTGCCTCTGCCGGCTGCAGCCCACGCCCAGGGGAGCAGTGGGAAGGGGAGAGTCTCCCACGGTTTCTGCTGCCTCACTAGGACTCAGAAGGGACTGGGGTAGATCATGAAAGGGAACCGGTTTCCAGTCACATTGTGCCAGCTCCTTACCTTCCGGCGGTGGGGCACACCCCTGAGATAGAACCTCGACCTCACAAAGGGTCAGATACTCCGACCTGCCCGGGATGACGATGGTGACATAACGACCCTCCAGCCCACTGCAGCAGATGGTGCTGAGGGATCCAGGTCTGTGGTCAGTGATGGTCCCGCAGCTAAAGGAAAAAGCAGAGGCCAAGAAGACAAAACAAGTTAGATGTGTTCAAATGCCAACACCTGCTGAAATTCACCCCCCAGCACGTAGGGAAATAACGGAGTCAATCTCAGAACTAGTCAGGCTTTTATAGAGAAGTCACAAAGGATGGGTGAGGTCCCGGGGACTAGAGAAGGGCAAACTTTGCACCTATCTTTGAAAACAGAGAACAAAGAGGAAGTGGCAAATTCTGTAGCAATGAGCCCAACTTCAATACCTCACCAGACACTGAAATAAATGATCGGACAGTCTGAAAGCAGCGGGGGAAGAATACAGTGAAATGCCACAACGGACGTGGATTTGCAAAGAACAGCCCATGCCATGCCTCTCGCATGCTCTTTAACACGCTAGCCAGCCTAATGGATGAGGGAGGAGAGTATTAGATGTGATTTGTCCAGGTCAGGTGTGGCCATCCCGCAGCTCGCGAGCTGCACGCAGCTCTTCCCCCGGTCAGTGCGACTCGTGAACTTGCCCCCAAGGCTCGCAAAGCCGCCCCCGTTTGCCAGCTCCTCTGTGCTCACCGGGGTAGGGGAACCGTCTGGATCCAAAAGGGTGGCTGCAGATGGGAGCCTACTGAGGCCAAAAAAAGGGCCAGTATTTCTTTCTTTCTTTCTTTCTTTCTTTCTTTCTTTCTTTCTTTCTTTCTTTCTTTCTTTCTTCCTTCCTTCCTTCCTTCTTCCCTTCCCTTCCCTTCCCTTCCCTTCCCTTCCCTTCCCTTCCCTTCCCTTCCTCTCTCCCTTTCTTCCTTCTTTCCTTCCTCCCTCCCTCCTTCCCTTCCTTCCTTCCTCCCATTTTTGGGGGGACTCTTTTTTTTTCTCTACCATTTTTTTTGCCATGGCTTTTCACGCTGGATCTTAGCTCTTCATCCAGAATGGGTTGGCTACCCCTGGTCAGGATCAGGGCTACTCAACACACTGCCCATGGGCAGAGATCAACACATGGCTTGGGGGTGGGAGCCAAAACAAAATTAGTCAATATAATGGTCTTCTGTTGATATGCGTTTTATTAGTTAAATTCTAGGGCTTTAATTGCTCATTGAAAGTACTGTCATATAGGTGGCAATCAGGGGAAATGTTGCATTTTATTGCAATGAGCAGAACTGGCTTAAATGGGGCCTGCGTGTAGTGTAGTCTTGCCTTAATATTTGTATTTATGACCATCAGCGTGAAAGAAGCTATTTGCATATATTTGCATATATATTCACATGTATATGCAACCACACATAAGCGGTGGCCCCCAGGCCTTCCAAAGTTGAGTAGTCCAGCTATGTGTGCCAAGCCCCTAAGGGCTGTTTCCCCTGAAGCTAATTACTGATGGACACAGTGGATTCTCCTTCCCCTGGAGACCTGGGGATGGGAAAGGTCCCTCCAGGCCTCAGGAGTCTCTGGAGCCAGGAACCCCAGTTCCTGTTGGCTCAGGTGTGATGATTCTGCAGGAGGAACAGCTGTGAGGGCAGAGACAGAACAGGTGGGGCTGGAGAGCTCTCAGCTGTTCTGCATCATGCAGGGAGCTGGAGGGGAGGAGAAGGGTGCAGAGCAAGTATCATAGTGGGGGGGAGGGGCTGAGCCTCGCCAAGCAGCCTGGCATGGCCCTGCCCATGCTGGGCTCCTGAGCTCCCCGTCCCTTCCCACTGTTTGTGGCCCAGGCTGGGGCTGGTGCCATCAGATGACCTGTCACATGTGACCTGGGGAGGCTGGGGCTGCTGGCTGCCCAGGACCTGGAATTGGAGGCACTGAGGCTGGCAGATGAGGTTGGGGTGCCCTGGGCATCTGGGGAGGGGACGGAGAGAAGGGGGACCACAGGGGGAAGGAAGATGCTTGGGGCACAACAGCGAATTCACCTGCTGCCCATGAGGAGGGGCGCAAAGAGTCGGGGAGGGGGTTACCTGTCCAGGGAAAGGAGCACACGGGGCGGGAAGCGGAGTGGCAGGAAGGGCAGGCAGCAGGTGGGGCGAAGTCCAAGAGGGGATGAGCCGTGGATGAAAGAGGCGTCATGCACCCCGGGCAACGCAAGAAGACGGTGTCCCCCCTCCACTGGCGCTACAGCTGAGTTGGGGTTTGTCTGGAGGCCAAGGGGGGGCTGCACCCCACCCAGCTCACCCATGGCCATGCCCTGCACCCCTGCAAAGCACTCCTAGCCCCAGGCAGCTCGGAGGGGAAGAGGCTGCACCGTGGCCCTGGCTGGCAATGAGGCCCCACCCCGTGTCTGGCCTGGGAGGTCTCATCTCACCGCAGACAAGGGGGAAGCGACTCACATGGGGTTGTCCTTGCCGTTGTTGGCCAGGGAGTCTCCCACGTGGATCTGGGCCCCCTTCAGCCTCTCCCAACAGCACTCTTCCCTGTTCTTCACGATCACCACGGAGACGGAATGCCGGCTGCCCAAGTCCACGGTCCACCAGGGATCTGTGTCGAGCTGAGTGTGGCTGCAGGAGCCTCGCTCCCACACCGCTTCATGGTTTCCATCCACGGCCTTGCTAGCCAGGGCTTCTCCAAGGCTGTCGTGCAACGTGGACGACTGCGTGGCCGGACGTCCCAGCGCCAAGTTCTGAGCTGGAATCAGAGGGTGGGAGGAGGGGAGGTGGGATGTGCCCGTTGCCGGGGGGGGGGACCTCTAGAAGCCCTTTCTCCCACACAGACCAAAGCCATTTCCTGATGGTGACACACAAACCAGCCACCACGTGCGAGCCGGGTTCACAATAGGAACTTGGGCAGGAACGACAGCAGGGTGGTGCTGGGCGCTCAGCCCACCTGTCCCATAGCTCACTGGCATGGGGCATGATATTCACTTGGGGCCCCTCCCACCTACCCCTGACAGCTGCAGCCCACGCCCAGGGGAGCAGTGGGAAGGGGTGATGTTCCCAGGGTTTCTGCTGTCTCGCTAGGCAGAGGCTGACGCACAGGGGACATGAAAGGGAACAGGTCTCCAGTCACATTGTGCCAGCTCCTTACCCCCTAGTGGTGGGGTACAGCCCTGAGAGAGAACCTCGACCTCACACAGGGAGAGAAACTCCCGCCTGCCCGGGATGACGATGGTGACGTAGCGGCCCTCCAGCCTGTTGCAGCAGACGGTGGTGAGGGATCCGGCAGTGGGGTCGGTGATGGTCCCGCAGCTAAAGGAAAGTGCAGACGCCAAGAAGCCAAAACAAGATGGAAACATCCAAACCCACAACGCCTGGTTAAATGACCCTGCGGCACTTCAGGGAGTATCTGGCCCAGTCTCATGGTACCACAGCAGTGACAGCGATGGCCCAACCCTTTTCTATCGCTAGGCCCTGGGGCAGTTGCCTTCCTGGGCCCCCCCCATCAGCAGGTCGGGGCGAGTGTCACTCGGGGATGTCGTCCGGGCAGGGTTGTGTGTAAGACGTGGGCAGTGACTGACCCACGAGAGGGCTCAGCTGGAGCACCGTGTCCTGCTTCCCGCCCCGCACTTTAAATGTGGAAAATGGAATAGGCTCTAATGGGCAGCAGCCGAAATGACAAGCTGCCTCAGGCACAGGCGGAAGGACCTGGGCGGGTGTAGTCAGGAGGAGAAGGATGATGAAAACTGTCTTCAGACAGGCCTGTGGTGGGGAGCTCCTGCCCTGCACTGGCGGGGCTCAGTGCGGGCTGGCCGGCGAGGCGTGGTCCCTCGCTTTTCCGGAAATTCAAGGGCCAGTGTAGACAGCTCGCAGCTTATTCCGGAAAAGCGCATGATTTTCCGGAATAAGTAGCCCAGTGTAGACACAGCCAAGGGGCTCGTCTACACTGGGCCCTTTTCCGGAAGGGGCATGTTAATTTCACCTATAGTAGTAGGGAAATCCGCGGGGGATTTAAATATCCCCCGCGGCATTTAAATAAAAATGTCCGCCGCTTTTTTCCGGCTTTTAAAAAAGCCGGAAAAGAGCGTCTACACTGGCCCCGATCCTCCGGAAAAAGCGCCCTTTTCCGGAGGCTCTTATTCCTACTTCAAAGACTAAAGCCCAATTCTTTCAGTCTTCCCTCACAGCTCATGTTCTCTAGACCCTTCATCATTCTCATAGCTCTTCTCTGGACCCTCTCCAATTTCTCCATTTCTTTCTTGAAATGTGATGCCCAGAACTGGACCCACTACTCCACTTGAGGCCTAATCAGCACAGAGTAGAACGGAAGAATGACTCCTCGGGTCTCGCTCACAATGCTCCTGTTAATGCCTCCCAGAATCAGGTTTGCTTTTTTTTGCAAGTGTCACACTGTTGACTCATCAATTTCTGCCGGACTCCTTCCTAGACAGTCGCTTCCCGTTCTCTATGTGTGACACGGATTGGTCCTTCCTAAGTGGAGCACTTTGCATTGGTCCTTATTAAACTTTATCCTGTTTCCCTCCAGCTATTTCTCTAGTTTGTCCAGAACATTTTGAATTCTGACCCTCGCCCCCAAAGCACCTGCCACCCTTCCCAGCTTGGGATCATTTGCAAACTTAATAAGCATCCTCTCTGTGCCAATATCTAAATTATTGATGGAGACATTGAACAGAACCAACAGCTCTGCACTGACATCTGACAACTCCCTCCGCACCCTGGGACCTTGAAGTCCTGGAACCTTGACCTGTCCAGGGCCCCGAAGAGAACATGGGCTGGAAGGGGAAATCCCCTTCACCTCCAGCTGCTAACCCCCCCCTAAGTGAACAACTATTAATCTAACCGGACAGACAGCACAGAACTGGTTGCATGAGGGATACGAGGGACTTGCAAAGCAAGAGAGCCACGAGCTCCAACAGCCGTCGATGGCGGTAGGAAGGAACTGAGGGGTGCTTGGGTCGGCCGGGTCACACACAGTGTGCAGCACCGGCACCGTTCCCGGGAGCTCCACAGCCAGCCCAAGGGGTCACAAATGCAAGAAGTATGGGTATATACAAATACAAGAAGTATGGGTAATAAGCAGGAAGAACTGGAATTGCTAACCAATAAATACAACTATGATATCATTGGTATTACAGAAACCTGGTGGGATGGGACGCACGATTGGAATGTTGGTATGGAAGGGTACGGCTTGCTCAGGAAGGAGAGACAGGGAAAAAAGGGAGGAGGGGTTGCCTTGTATATTAAAAATGTACACACTTGGACTGAAGTGGAGATGAACGTAGGAGATAGCTGTGTAGAGAGTCTCTGGGTTAAGCTAAAAGGGGTAAAAATGAGGGTGATATCATGCTAGGAGTCTACTACAGGCCACCTAGCCAGTGGAAGAGGTGGATGAGGCCTTTTTTAAACAATTAACAAAACTATCCAACGCCCAAGATTTGGTGGTGATGGGGGACTTCAACTATCCAGACATATGTTGGGAAACTAACACAGCGAGGCACAGGCTATCCAATAAGTTTCTGGACTGCATTGGAGACAACTTTCTGTTTCAGAAGGTTGAAAAAGCTACCAGAGAAGAAGCTGTTCTGGATTTGGTTTTAACAAATAGGGAGGAACTAGTTGAGAACTTGAAAGTGGAAGACAGTATAGGGGACAGTGTTCACGAAATAATAGAGTTCATGATCTTAAGGAAAGGTAGAAGGGAGACCAGCACAATTGAGGTAATGGATTTCAGGAAGGCAGATTTTGATAAGCTCAGAGAACTTGTAGGTAAGGTCCCATGGGAAGCAAGACTGAAGGGAAAAACAACTGAGGAGAGTTGGAAGTATTTCAAAGGGACGTTGTTAAGGACCCAAAAGCAAACAATTCCGCTGTGTAGGAAAGATAGAAAATATGGCAAAAGACCAGCTTGGCTTAACAAGGAGATCTTGCATGATCTCAAAATAAAAAAGGAGTCTCATAAAAAATGGAAACTAGGACAACTAACAAAGGATGAATATAGGCAAGCAACACGGGAATGCAGGGGCAAGATTAGAAAGGCAAAGGCACAAAATGAGATCAAACTAGCTACAGGCATAAAGGGAAACAAGAAGACCTTTTATAAATACATTAAAAGCAAGAGGAAGACCAAGGACAGGGTAGGCCCACCGCTTAGTGAGGAGGGAGAAGCCGTAACAGGAAACTTGGAAATGGCGGAGATGCTCAATGACTTCTTTGTTTCGGTCTTCACCGAGAAGTCTGGAGGTGTGCCTAACGTAGTGAATACAAGCAGAGAGAGGGTAAGTTTAGAAGATAGGATACACAAAGAACAAGTTAAAAATCACTTAGGAAAGTTAAATGTCAGCAAGTCACCAGGTCCTGATGAAATGCATCCCAGGATACTCAAGGAGCTGATAGAGGAGGTATCTGAGCCTTTAGCTATGATCTTTGAAAAATCATGGCAGACAGGGGAGATTCCAGAAGACTGGAAAAGGGCAAATATTGTGCCCATCTATAAAAAGGGGAATAAGAACAACCCAGGAAACTACAGACCGGTCAGTTTAACATCTGTCCCAGGGAAGATAATGGAGCAGGTAATTAAGGAAATCATATGCAAACACCTGGAAGGTAATAAAGTGATAGGGAATAGCCAGCATGGGTTTGTGAAGAACAAGTCATGCCAAACTAATCTGATAGCTTTCTTTGATAGGATAACGAGCCTTGTGGATAAGGGAGAAGCGGTGGATGTCATATACCTAGACTTTAGTAAGGCATTTGATACGGTCTCGCATGATATTCTTATTGATAAACTAGGCAAATATAACTTAGATAGGGCCACGATAAGGTGGGTGCATAATTGGCTGGATAACCGTAGTCAGAGAGTTGTTGTTAACGGTGCTAAATCCTGCTGGAAAGGGGTAACAAGTGGAGTTCCGCAAGGGTCTGTTTTGGGACCCGTACTGTTCAATATCTTCATCAGTGATAGCGACGAGGAGTCCTGTGGCACCTTATAGACTAACTGAAGTGTAGGAGCATAAGCTTTCGTGGGCAAAGACCCACTTCGTCAGATGCAACTCGGGAAAGACAGTGCCACTCTGTTTACCCTACAGCTGAGAGTTGCCTCGGCCGGGAAGCCAAGCGGGTGGGGCTGCACCCACCCTGGCCCAGCTGTGGCTAGGCCTCTGCCCCACCTGCAAAGCACTCTCCGCCTCAGGCAGCTTAGAGGGATCAGGCCCTGTGCTGGGCCTGGCTGCCAAAGAGACCCGACCCCCGTGCCTGAGCTTGGAGGACTCAGCTCACTGCAGACAATGGAGAAGTAACTCACATGGCGTTGTTGAGTTCATGGTAATTCTGGGAGTCTCCCACGTAGATCTGGGCCCCCTTCAGTCTCCTCCAACAACACTCCTCTTCCCTGTTCTTCACAATCACCATGGAGACAAAATGCCGGCTGCCCAAGTCCACAGTCCACCACGGATCTCTTTCAAGCCCGGTGTGGCTGCAGGAGCCCTGATCATGATACCCATTACGTTTTCCGTCCACGGCCCTTGCAGGCACGGCTTCCCCAGCGTCGTCCCAGTACGTGGACGACTGAGTGGCCGGACTTTCCATCGCCAGGTTCTGAGCTGAAATCAGAGGGCGAGAAGAGGGGAGGTGGGATGAGCCCATCGCCAGGGCCTCAGGATGGTTTTCGTCCTAAATGGCATTAGAACCAGGCACCGCGTGAGAGCCAGGTTCACACTGGGTCTCAGGGCCATGCGGGCAGCAGGGACTGGGGTGTAACGTAACAGGGCACGTCACTGTGCCAGCTCCTTACCCCCTGGCGTTGGGGTGCAGTCCTGAGAGACCCCAGGCCCTGCGAGGATCCCAATCGCCATCCACAGGCACCAGAGAAGCGCCATCCTCGCACTGCCAACACAGGAGAGCAGAATCAGCTACGGTCATGGCACGGTTCAGATGGCACCTCCCACCCACGGCTGGGCCTGATTTTTCCAAGAAGGAAACTGAGACACAGGGAGCAGCCAGTTGTCTAAGATCCTGAAGCGGGTGTGGGGCAAACCTGTGGCTGGAACCAGGGTGCCTGACAATCTATCCCCCTCCTCTGCCCACTGCTCCATCTCACTGTGTGTGACCATGTCTGCTGATGAGTTTCCACCAGGGAGGTTTGACGTAGATTAATTTAATCATTGTGTGACTGTATCAAAACGTAGTGATTCCACGATGATTCGATGGCTGCAGGCAGTGTGTTTCTGGCCCCACTCCCGGGGAGCCCCCGCCACGTGTGGGGAGCTGGCTCCCCCCGAGCACTGGCTCCTGCCTGCCCCCCTCTGCTTTTGTGGGAGGCAGAGGGAAGAGGGGGGTGTAGACGGCTCTGCGGAGCAGGTCTGCCCAGAAAGTCTGCTTAAAAGCCAGCTCCCCCGGTGTATTGGCTCCCACCGGCTCCCCTCACCCTCCACGCTGCTCCCTGTCTACCAGAGGGACCAGTGCAGGGACAGCGGGAGGGGGCTCAGAGAACTCCAGGAGATCCAATGCTCATGGGGAGGCAGCTTAAAAGCCAGTTCCCCATGGACACCGGCTCCCGTCACCCCCCTTTGCCCTCTGAAACAGGGACAGCGGAACGTGAGTAGCCAATAGGATTAACCAATAAACCCAGTCTGATCGGTTCATCTACTTGACTACACGCTCACATTCCCCGTTTCCACGGGCCTAAGCGGCAGGGTTAAGCGGCACTGCCTGAGGCTTGATGAAATGGGGTTTCAGCCAGACCCTGACAGGGTCCACTCGGTGAACACCCAGCTGGAGAGAAGTGCTCACGCGGCCAACTTCTCCCTTGGCTTCTGCCGGGCCAAAGACCGGAAAGTCAGCAGCGCTGGATTCACAACCCTTCCTAGACAACAGGGGGAGCCGCCCAGCAAAGCTCATTTCCAGGGAAATTCCCTGGGGTGGATGCCCGATCACCCTTCCAGCCCCACTTCCACCCTCGTCTGAGGACTCCGCCGAAGTCTGGCTCTTTTGCCAATGGCACTGGGGTGAATCGCACCCTCGCTGTATCGAGGGAGTGTCTCTGGAAGGGCTTTAAGTCAGAGGGGCCATGGCCTCGCCTGGCAGGAGGCAAAGGCAGGTATAAAAGTCCACTGATCAGCTGGGGCAGAAGGGAAGAGGGACTCACCAGCTCACCTGGGCACCTGCCGTCACCGGCTTTGGGAGACAGGTAGAAACTCCAGTTCTTGTCCAGGAGCTTCAACCGCTACAGCCTTGTTATCCCGTCTTGGGCCGGTCTGTGGGTGTCCAGCCGCTTTTATCCAGTTCCCAGTGGGTGGCACGGTGACTGGTTACTGCTTTGCAAGCCGACGGACACGGACCAATGAGGATGTGACTAACGAAGTCAAGTTTGCCAACAGTGACTCGATGTCCCACTTTTAAAGGGACTGTCCTGCCTTTCAGCCTTCCCGGCTGTGTCCCTGCGCTAAAAAACGGGCCAGTTGTCAGATGTCTTTGTCTCTCCCCTCCAGTCAGTACTGGTGGGTCCTGCTGCTGGCCGGAGCTTTGCTCCCAGCTGCTCCCCCAAGTATTGCACAGGGTCGATCCCCCACAGATATTAGTCCCAGACAGAACAAACGGAACCAACTTACTTAAGTACCAACTTTACACAGATCTTACGAGAAAGAAACATCAGAAATAACCGTAACAAGTCCAACTTACTCTCTGCAACGTCACTTGGCTACCTTAGGGTCCACATCCATTATCTGCACACTTCTACAGGGACACAAAGAGAGAATGAAATCAATCGAAACCGGTCAGTCCCCACAGTGTCAGAGTGAGAAGAAGCACATGGGAGGTTTTTTCGGGTAAGAAAGACAATACCCCCTGTTTGAGAATACAACATAAAAAGCAGCATCTGAATGTATCCACACAGCCATGTGCATGTCCTGCAGCCACCGTTATAGTTACCAGGGTGCTACTCGGCTGATACTTATAGCTGCGTAGATTGGGCCCAAGCAGAGGAGCCAGGTTCTGTCGGCCAAGTCCCGTACTGACTTTTCTTATGCTGGTCTATACGTTTTGCTGAACTCTATTGTAATTAATTTCCTTGCAACAAAGGGTTATTTCAAGAGTCCCTTCATTGTCATGGAATCCTAGAACTGGACAGGACCTCGAGAGGTCATCGAGCCCAGTCCCCTGCCCTCATGGCAGGACCCAGCACTGTCTAGATCATCCCTGATAGATGCCTGTCTAACCTGCTGTGTATTCCAGTGTTTCACCACCCTGACAGGCAGGAAGTTTTTCCTAATGTCCAACCTAAACCTCTCCTGCTGCAATTTAAGCCCATTGCTTCTTGTCCTGTCCTCAGAGGCCAAGGAGAACAATTTTCCCTCCTCCTCCTCCTTGAAACACCCTTTTAGATACTTGAAAACTGCTCTCATGTCCCCTCTCAGTTGTCACTTTTCAATATTAAACCAGCCCAATTCCTTTAGCTCCTGTTTTCTAGACCTTTCATTGTTTTTGTTGCTCTGCTCTGGATCTTCTCCAATTTCTCCACAGCGTTCCTGAAATGTGGGGCCCAGAACTGGACACAATACTCCTGACTGAGGCGTAATCAGCGCAGAGTAGAGCGGAAGAACGACGTCTCGGCTCTTGTTTACAACACTCCTGCTCATGCATCCCAGAATCATGGCTGCATTAGCATTTTGATGACCTTTTCTGGGTGTTGGCACATTCTGGTCTCTAAGCGATTTTGTTATTTTAAAACTCCGGGGGCGCTTCAGGGTCATCAATCTGCCCCTTGTTACTCATTAGGTACAGCGGGTGCATTTGATAGTCTCTTGGTGACCCTGAGTTTCCGGCCCCTCCTTTGCCATCTGGACGCTGTAATGGCCTCTGCTCTTATCTTTCCTCATTCGTGCATTCCTCACTCGCACAAACGAGGATTACATCGTTTCTTTCATAAAGTCCGCACAGAACATTCTAGGACCAGGAGCTAATTATTATAGAAGTTTTCCACCCTAAAAAGCTAATCCAAACATAATTAAATCTTATGTTCTAAGGACAAAAGGATGAGCACAGTGCGTACCACGGGCTCTTCTGGTCTGTTCCTGCCTTAACGTCAGTGACAGACACAGATAACGCATCTGATGCGTCTCTACCAATCTCATTTTTGTGCTAGGTGGCCGGCAGGGTCCACCAAGGCATATTACATTATACAAAGCTAAAACGAATGATTAAAACTCCACATGACAATGCCACTCAAATACCACAGTTCTGTGGCTGCTACAGAAATACAGACAAGAGAAACTCCGAGTTCCCAAAGCCTTAGGCTGAGTTAACCGGAGCCTCAGAGTACGTCTACACTAGCACGTTAGTTCGAGCTAGGTAGGGTAATTAGGGCAAGCGGAGTTGCAAGCGGAGTTAAATATCCCGGGCTTCATTTGCATGTTCCTGGGCGCCGCCATTTTAAAATTCCCCTTAGTCCGAACTCCGTGCCCTCGGCTACACCTGGCACGGAGTAGGTAGTTCGAATTAAAGATCCTAATTCAAACTACCGTTCCTCCTCCATATTGTGGGGGTCGCAAACTGTGTTAACAGTAAATGCAGATATGACCACCATTGCTTACAGTTATTGTGAGAATGCACAATGCAGAAAAGTCAGACTGTTTTTAATTCAGTTAAAAGGAGAGACCCAATACACTTGGATGGACAGAAGCTGTTCCTTCAGGCTATGTCTACACGGCAGGCTTCTTGCACAAGAACTGCTTCGTGCAAGAGTTCTTGTGCAAAAATTCTTGTGCAAGAGCGTGTCCACACTGCCATGTGCTTTTGTGGAAGAGTGTCCATGGCAGTGTGGACACTCTCTTGCACAAGAAAGCTCTGATGGACATTTTAGCCATAGGTCTTCCTTGTGCAAGAAACCCATTGCCTGTCCGCACTGCCTTCTTGTGGAAGAGCTCTTGCACAAGAGGGCTTAGTCCTCATGGGGAGAGGAATAACTCTTGCACAAGAAACCCTGTTTTCCTACGCTTTACTGTACATTTACTTGTGCAAGAACACACATGCAGTGTGGATGCTCTGCAAGTTTTTGCAGAAGAACGGCCGTTCTTGTGCAAGAAGCCTGCAGGGTAGACGTAGCCATTGTGTATTTGACTTTGGGCCACACCTAACGATTTCTGTGATCTCAGCTCTTGGCCAGAGCACAGACCAGGCACAAGACATTCCAGCATCCTCTGGAATACATTTACATACAGAAGAGACGCCTTATGGAGCCTTTCCTTAACTCTATCATTGCAACAGTGGGGAGAAATGGGTTGGACCAGTCTTATAACTCATACCTGGAGTACATGCAGCCTGCTGACTCACCTCCCACCCCAGCTTAATCTATAGGTTTCTGAGGCTGTGTCTACACTGGAGGGGCTCTTGTGCAAGAACGCTTGTGCAAGAACACGTCCACACGGCCATGTGCTTTTGCACAAGAGCATCCATGGCAGTGTGGACGCTCTCTTGCGCAAGAAAGCTCTGATGGCCATTTTAGCCATAGGGGTTCTTGCACAAGGAACCCCTGCCACGTGTCCATACTGCCCTCTTGTGCGAGAGGGCTTACACTTGTTAGAAAAGAGCGTAGCTCTTGCGCAACAAGCCCTGTCTTCCGACACCGTACTGTAAATCTTCTTGCGCAAGAGCAGGCGGGCCATGTGGACGCTCTGCAGGTTCTCGCGCAAGAACCCACCAGTGTAGACAGAGCCAGACTGTGCTTGCGAGCGGGGAAGCGTTGCCTCCCAGAGGTGCTCTGTGAATTTCCCAGGTTACTGGGTGGGGGCTCTAGCCAGTTCTGTGATGGATGGAGACCCACCCCTAGATATCAAACCGGGCCCTGGTTGCTCCTGGTGCTACCTGGCAGAAGGGTTACACAAGGAACCTCTTTCCTCCTGAGAAGCCTCTCGGAGGAGCTCACTGCCCTCCAAAATCCAAGTCCTTGGTACTTAGGGTGACCTCTACGAGGCACGAGAGGAATTGTGGGTAAGTTCCCTATGCAAATGTAGCTGTATGAGGGATGAGAGCTCTTTCTCCTCAGCAGTTCCCGGGGAGATTTACACAGAGAAGAGATGGTGTCGGTTTCATTCATTGTTCAGTGTCACATTATGGGTTTGATCGCAACAGGGATGTGAATGGGTAACTGGTTAACCTCAGGTTAAAGAGAGCACCTTGGCTTGCAGATACAACCAGCAGATGGGGGGACCCGGGTGTCGGGGGGAACTGGGTGTCGGGGGGAACCACGGGATGGTGGGAAATGAGAGACTGGAAGAATCAGGGGACAGGAGGAACTGGGCAGCAGGGGGGATTATGGGATGGGGGAAAGGGGAACAGGGAGAATTGGGGAACAAGGGGAACTGGGCAGCAGGGAAAACCTGGAGCAGGGGGAATCGAGGGGCAGGGGGAACTAAGCAACAGGGGGAATCAGGGGCCAATGAGAACTGGATGGGGGGGTGTCATTTAATTGGATTTTAAAGTGAGCAGACAGATCACTGTTGCACCCACGGGGAGTGTTTGCCCCAAAGTCTGTACAAAGGGGGCCATGTGAGGTGTCAAATGAAAGCTTATGCTCTACTGATTCTATGTGTGCTACTCAGGTACGTGTGTGATCATAGAATCATAGAATCATAGAATAATAGGACTGGAAGGGACCTTAAGAGGTCATCGAGTCCAGCCCCCCGCCCTCAAGGCAGGACCAAGCTCCACCTACACCATCCCTGACAGATGTCTATCTAACCTGTTCTTAAATATCTCCAGAGAGGGAGATTCCACCACCTCCCTTGGCAATTGATTCCAATATTTGACCACCCTGACAGTTAGGAATTTTTTCCTAATGTCCAATCTAAACCTCCCCTGCTGCACTTTAAGCCCATTACTCCTTGTCCTGTCCTCAGAAACCAAGAGGAACAAATTTTCTCCTTCCTCCTTGTGACACCCTTTTAGATATTTGAAAACCGCTATCATGTCCCCCCTTAATCTTCTTTTTTCCAAACTAAACAAGCCCAGTTCATGAAGCCTGGCTTCATAGGTCATGTTCTCTAGACCTTTAATCATTCTTGTCGCTCTTCTCTGTACCCTTTCCAATTTCTCCACATCTTTCTTGAAACGTGGCGCCCAGAACTGGACACAGTACTCCAGCTGAGGCCTAACTAGTGCAGAGTAGAGCGGCAGAATGACTTTACGAGTTTTGCTTACAACACACCTGTTGATACAACCTAGAATCATATTTGCTTTTTTTGCAACAGCATCACACTGTTGACTCATATTCAACTTGTGTTCCACTATGACCCCTAGATCCCTTTCTGCCATGCTCCTTCCTAGACAGTCGCTTCCCATCTTGTATGTATGGAACTGATTGTTCCTTCCTAAGTGGAGCACTTTGCATTTCTCTTTATTAAACCTCATCCTGTTTACCTCTGACCATTTCTCTTTTGATGAAGATATTGAACAGTACGGGTCCCAAAACAGACCCTTGCGGAACTCCACTTGTTATCCCTTTCCAGCAGGATTTAGAACCGTTAACAACAACTCTCTGACTATGGTTATCCAGCCAATTATGCACCCACCTTATCGTGGCCCTATCTAAGTTATATTTGCCTAGTTTATCAATAAGAATATCATGCGAGACCGTATCAAATGCCTTACTAAAGTCTAGGTATATGACATCCACCGCTTCTCCCTTATCCACAAGGCTCGTTATCCTATCAAAGAAAGCTATCAGATTAGTTTGGCATGTCTTGTTCTTCACAAACCCATGCTGGCTATTCCCTATCACTTTATTACCTTCCAAGTGTTTGCATATGATTTCCTTAATTACCTGCTCCATTATCTTCCCTGGGACAGACGTTAAACTGACCGGTCTGTAGTTTCCTGGGTTGTTCTTATTCCCCTTTTTATAGATGGGCACAATATTTGCCCTTTTCCAGTCTTCTGGAATCTCCCCTGTCTGCCATGATTTTTCAAAGATCATAGCTAAAGGCTCGGATACCTCCTCTATCAGCTCCTTTGATGTCTGTGTGTGGAGTTATGAATATGGGCCCTGTGCTCGTACTGGGAATGCGCTCTGTCGGGGAGGAGCAATGGGCCTGTTGTGAGGAAGGACTGTTCAGTGACTGGTTGTGCTAACTAGCCCTGCTCCAAGGACAATGGCTCTGTGACCAGTACTCACCTGAGGGATGCGTCTGGGAACCTGCAGACTGGCCAGTGCCTCTTGGCTGCCGGCATGTGGAACCCAGACAGGTCACTGGACCATGTGACCAGCTCCAATTTAGGAGACACCAGAAATATAAAAATCCCAGGAGGGCGTCTCCATCTTGTCTTCAAGCTTGCTCCTGATTCCACACGCAGCCTTGCGAGGGATACAGACCTGGGGAGGATTGCTGACCTGTCCTGACACAGGATGTGCACCAGAGACGTCTAAGCTAGCAGCTTGTAACATCTCTGCTAAGAGCCTGCATCCAGAACTTGGTGACTGGTGCACGTAATGTATTCTCCTTAACAGTCTTACTCTCTACCAGAGGTGGAGAGTAACTAAATAGAAATACTTCATTATACTACTCAAGTATATTTTTTCAGTATTTGTACTTTACTCAAGTAATTTATTTTTGTGATACTTTGACTTTTACTCAAGTAGTTTTTTTAGAAAATATCATAATTTTTACGCCACTACAATTTCCGGAAGCACATAGTTACTCACTACGCTCATCGTTCTGATTTGCCTAAGTGCAGCTTCTTGCGCAAGCACCCAATAATCCAAAAAAAAACCAATCAAGAAGCACAATGACCCTGCCAACAATGAAGCCATTTAGGGTAGGTCTAGATTACTTGCCTCTGCCGGCAGAGGCGTGTAAATTAGACTATCTGACATAAGGAATGAAGCGAGGATTTAAATATCCCCCGCTTCATTAAAATAAAAATGGCCACTGCGTTGTGCTGGCTCAGCTGATCGTCGGCACGACGTGGCAGTCAAGACGCAGATCTGTTGGCAAGGAAAGCCTTTGCCGACCGATCCTGTAAACCTCATTTCACAAGGCATAAGGGATCGGTCAGCAAAGGCTTTCCTCGCCAACCAATCCACGTCTTGACTGCTGCGTTGTGCCGACGCTCAGCTGAGCCGGCACAACACGGTGGCCATTTTAATTTTAATGAAGCAGGGGATATTTAAATCCCCGTTTCATTGCCTATGTCAGCATGTCTAATTTACATGCCTCTGCCGGTGTTGCATGGAGTCTAGACGTACCCTTAATAGTCCCATCAACACCTTTTCATTCAAAACTAGTATCTGTGCAAGCACTGCCAGCCTGAGCCGTGAGCAACCAGGGCGGCTGCCCAGGACCATGTGCGGAGGGGACGCATTTGAATAGTCTCATGTGACCTTAGCTGGGGCCAGCCAGCTAAATAGGAGGGAAACCCAGCAGCCACCTCAGCCAAGGTCGGGGAGGACAAAGGCACTTACTTGTGTCAGGTAAATCCTTGCTCTGGTAGGAGCAGCAGCAGGGTGGGTGCCCAGGGCCGGGGCTCCCTATTCTCCCTGGGACAGGGGGCCCCCCGAATGACAGACCGGGCCGAGTCTGGGCACAGCTGAGGGCGTCCGCTCAGGGCGATTTGCTCAAATCTGGGGCTTCTTACAGCCCCCAGACTGGTGACCTCTCCAAACAGGCCACAAACCAGTCCCACAGAGCGCTTCAGCCACCTGCCTGAAGCCTCCCGAGCCAAAACCCTCCGGCACCCCAGCAATATCCGTGCCCCAGATGTCCCCAGGCCTCATACACAGGTGGGGGGTCCTAGCACCCAATCCCACCTACCCCGAAAAAGTTCTGTCCGGTTCCAAGAAACCAGCCACAGATCCCTGGTCAATTTACCCTTTGGACCTTACCCATAAATCACGCTGGGGCAATCCTTTAGCATATAACAACTAAAGGTTTATTATCACAAGAAAGAAAAGCATGAGAGTGAGGTTGTTAAAGGATAGCACATTACATGCACCGAATCGCCCAGTTCTCGATGCAGGCTCTAGCAGAGATGTTACAGCTGCTGGTTTAAAAGTCCTTGTTGTGCATCCTAGGATCAGGATGGGTTCACAGGTCTTTCCGGCTCTTCGATCCCTGCACTGATGCCTCTGGGATGAAGTGCTGAGCTGAGAACAAAATGGAGACCATCACATGGCCTCTTTATACCTCCTTCCTGGTCCCTTCTTGGCTGTAGCAGGTCACCTGGCCAGAGGCCAATCTCTGTGTTCCCTGCTGGCAGCTCTCAGGTGACAGCCCCCATTCTTTAGGTGTGTCCTTGGCCCATTGAGAGCCATTGTCCCACAGGGCCTTGCTAATCAGCATGTCCACAGGCCCGGCCCTGCCCAATGCTCAACCATGTGCAGGGAAATCTTCAGTATACAAGTACATGCTTATAATTGCTGGACATTATACAAACACATGAACAGCGTCCATAGGATTAGCAGACAGTGAGCTCCTATTCAACACCCCACATGGCCCCCCTTTATACCATTTTCTGGGGCCAACACCCTCACCTATGGGTGCAGCAGCAATCTGGCTGCTCCCCTCAAAATCCAGTAACGTGACACCCCGTAGAAGCCATGGGGAAGGCTGTGCTGGAAGAGGCGTGGGGTGGGCAGCTGAGTTTGGTGGGGATTGAAGAACTGTGTCTGTGTGCCCAGCTTCCCTCTGTGTGTCGGCTGGCTGGGATTTGGAGCAACCCTGCTATCTGGGTGTGTGCTAGTGTGGAGCAGGTGTGCCTCATTCCCCCCCTTTCCCCCCCAAGAGCCCCATAGGGGAACTGAGGAGAGCTGGGCTACTGGCTCAGGAGGGGGGGTATAACACTTTGAGTTGTTGGGGGAGACCTTTAAATTGCCCCTCCCCCCATGAGCAGTTGATCTTGTCCTCCGGCTTCCGTGGCTGGCTCAGAAGTTTTGCTCACTTTTTTGGGGTGGATGAGGGAAGGGGGGGAGCTGCTGCTTCCCCAACGTGAGGCAGGTGGGTGCAGAGGAGATGTGTGTTACTGAAATCAGCCCTCGCATGTGCCCCTCTAGAGAAATGAGTCACAGTGGGTGATGGCTGGCTGGATGGTCGGAACACATTTATCAGGTGGAGTCTTGTGTCCAGTTCTGGGCACCGCATTGCAAGAAAGATGTGGAGAGATCTTTTCCGAAAATGCTTTTAACGGAAAACTTTTCTGTTAAAAGCATTTCCGGAAACTCATGCCAGTTTAGACATAGCCAAATAGTTTTCCAGACAGATACTTCGACTTTTACTTGGTTACATTTTTTTCAAAGTAGCAGTACTTTTGCTCAAGTCACTTTTTGGGATGCTTTATCCACCATTTCTCTCAACCTTTTCTTTCATTTGTTAATAAACCTTTAGATTTTAGATTCTAAAAGATTGGCCCAGCATGCTCTTGTGGGTAAGATCTAAATTGCAAATTGGCTTGACACAGGTTCTTTGGGACTGGGAGGATCTGTGTAGAGTTGGTGAGATTGGGTTTTATAACCTCTCACCTGTGTGTAAGGTCAGGGGCTGATTGTGGCACAGAGAAAGCTGAGGTGCCTGAGGGGTTTTGCTTGTGAGGCTTCCTGCTGGCCGGATTGGCAGCTGACGCGCTGTTTGTGACTGCTTTGCGGCCTATTTGGGAAAAGTCTCCAGTTGAAGGTTGTAAGTAGCCCTGGTTTTGAGCAACTCACCCTAAGCTGATACCCAGACCTGGCCTGGTCCGTCCCAGTGGCATAGTCGGCAGGATCCACAGAACCTGGTCAATTGAGCTTTGGATCAGGACCAACACTGTTCTAAATTGGATTTTGGTATGAGAGTTTGGTTGATTAAAGAGCAGCTGCAATGAGTCAGCAACAGTCTGACAGTCTGGACAGAGAGGCTCTGGAAGATTTCTGCTGGGTGAAAGGCGTCACCTTTAGGAAGAAAGCTGAGATCTTTGTCAGTGGCCAGAGATGCTGCAGAAGAAATGAGAGTGCAGGACCCAGTGAGGAGATTGCAGCTGAAATAGAAACAAGAAACTGAAGAATTTCTTCTGCTAGCCGAGCAGAGAGTGGCTAAGGCAAACAGAGAAGCAGCTGAAAGAAAGCAGAAGCTAGACCAAGAACATGCAGAGCAGATGGCAAAGTCGGGCAGAAAAATCAGCCAAGCCAAGGAGAGAACTGCCAGACTTGAACCTCAGCTTAGGAAAAGGGAAGAACAGCAGAGACCGTATCCTCTGTGGAGTTCGGTGTGTAACCGTGTGGCTTTGCGGTGTGATTATGACATGGCAGATGTGTTTAACCAGGCTGATGTCTTAACCCAGCCCCAAAGCATGTATGAATGCAACTCTTCTGTGCTACCTGTAGCTAACAGGGAGGTTTGTGAAAAGGGTACGTGTGACTCTGGGCAGTTGTCTGTAGCTAGCCAGTCCTACTGTGACCAAGAGGAGAGTTTCTCCAAATGTTTGCCCGAGGGAGATGTGTCTGTGCTCACAGCAGTGTGCCTGTGAGTAAGGCTTCTGAGGGCCTGTCTGATGTCCAGGGGTTGGGACGATGCTTCTCTGGAGCAGTCTGGAGTGACTGGCCAGGATAAATTTCTAAGGGTACGTCTACACTAGTGTTATTTCAAAATATCAAATTTCGAAATAGTTATTTGAAATAAGATATTTTGAAGTAATATGTCTAAACCCAAAATGCATTCGAAATAGCATTTTGCTATTCCCAAATAGCGCGTCCACACTGAGAGGACACTGAATTGCATTTAAGGCCGGCCGGAACCAATTATGGCAGGGCATCAGGTCAGGAGTTACTTTGTGTGGCTGCTGTCTGAGGCTGGAGCCTGTGCTTAAAGGGACAGCCCACCCCGCCACCGGACAGCTGGTTCTCAGGTTTCACTGCTTGCTTGCCTACCTCGATGAGGGACAGAACAGCATTCTTTTTCCTCTGCGTGCTCTGGTTGCCCTCACTCGGGACACCACAGCACTTTGCAACATGGAGCTGGAGCTGCCCCTGGGCACTCATGGACGCGTTGCTGCGAGCCTGGCTGCACTTTCTGCAGGCTGCCATCTGGGAGGTCCATCGGGGGCTGTCAGTATCCAGGAGGCCCTGTGGGAGAGCTTCCATCCTGAGGAGCACTAAGAGCCTCCCTGGTCTGCCCCACTGGGGGCTTGTGCCTCATTCCTCCTCACGTCCTTCCACTTACCCCTCCCTAACCCCCATTCCTGATGTAAACTAAAATACATGTATTTTCATGAACACAAACGCTCTTTATTTAACAAAACTGGGGGGAGGGCGGAATGAAACTCTGGTGAGACTGGGGAAAGAAGGTGAGAGAGGGTGGGAGAGGGGAGGGGGAAACCTGGGAGGAGGAAGCTGGAAGGGGGAAGCAAGGGGAAGAAGGGGGAGGGGAAGCTCAGGGCTTAGGGTTCGGGGTATCGCTGGGCCAACTGTCTCTCAGCACTGCGGGTGCGGGGGCCTCAGTGTCCCCGGGGGGTGGGGCTGGGGAGGGGATGGAGGATGTGGAGGGAGAAGTGGGAGGGGGAGAAGGAGTGGGAGGAGGAGCGGTAGCTGGGGAGGCAGCAAGCTGTGCACCAGGGTCTGCAGGTTTTGGCAGATGGCACAACCCTGGGCAAGCTGCTCCCACCGGAGCTGCAGGGCTTCTTGCACCCAGTGCTGGAGGGTGCGGTGCAGGGCTCGCATTGCCCCCAGGTGCTGCTGCGGGTACCCCCCCCACTGCACGGATGGGCCTGCGGAGTCCTTGGGTGCGGGCGCATGTCCCGGGTGGTGTGATGTGCCCTCACGCACAGCTGGTGCGGCTGGGGAAACAAGAGAAGTGGTCAGTTCTCCCTGGGGACACAGTGGGTGACGCCCAGCCCCCCTCTGCAAGGTGAGGATGACCGTTCCCTGCACCGTCAGAGCTGATGTGCTTGCACCCAGGCCATGTTCGGAATGTCCAGCTATCCCCGGGAGTGGGAGCTGCCCCGAGACCGCACCCCTGCCCCTGTGCTGTATATAGTGTGGGTGTGGGTGTTTGGGGGCGGGCGGGAGATCTCCCCTGCCTCTGTGTAGAATGGCCTTGTGGAGGGAGGGCGTCCTGCTGTGTCCCACCCCAGAGTCAGGCGAATGTCATGCCTCATCACCCACACGTGTGGTTAACAGGGTGGCAGCCAGCCCCACGCATGTGCTGGTTGCTGCATGATCCATGGATAGCAAGGCTCACAGGCGCAGTCCCTGGTTTCTGTCCACCCCCCACATAAGGGGACAGTGATGGCACTCACCTGCCTCGGATGACACCGGCGACAGGTCTGCTGGGGTGGCTCGGGGGTCCTGGCTGCTCAGCAAGCTCCATCTGGTCTGCTGCAGCTCCTGGCGCTCCTCCTCCTCGATGCCCTGGTCAGGGCCCTTTGCCCCAGGGCCGATGACCACCTGGGGAGCATGGACCATCCCGCCCCCAGGATGCAGTCCAGGGCATCGAAATAGGGGCAGCTTGGTGGGAGCTGCCCCCTGTGGCCCTGGCATATGCCTGCTGAAGCTCTTTTATTTTCACCTGCACCTGCTCCTGGGTGCAGATGTGGCCTTTGCTGACCATGCTGGCAGCCATCCTGCCACAGACAGCCTCATTCCTCCATCTAGTGCCAAGATCATGGACATTGGGGGCATCCCCCCAAACCTCAATCAGGTCCATGATCTCCACCCTGGACCAGGAAGGCACCCGCCTTTTCCAGCCCCTGGCAGGCTCCTGGGAGCTGGGGGACTGGTCCTGGGGAGTGGTAGAGGGCTGGCTGTCACTGGCTGCCTGATTCATGCTGGGGCCACTGAGTCAGGGGCAGCAAATGCTGGTTCTGGGCTGCCAGGCCTGGAGCTGGCACAGATACTGTGGCCAGACTCTACCCCTTTAAAGGTTCCGGGGGGGAGGGGAGGGGAAGAGGGAGAGGCGTTTTCTTGGTTGAGGCCAGAGTGGCCAGCAGGGCACCCTGGGAAGGGCTGGAGGCCCCCCACTTTCGAAATAGCCCCCATTCCAAGTCTACCCAGCGCCTATGTCGAAATAGCAATTTCGAAATAGGCGCTATTCCTCGTGGAATGAGGTTTACCGATTTCGAAATAGCAGATGGCCGGTGTAGATGCTAGGAAAGTTATTTCAAAACAACAGCTGCCAGGATGGCTCCACGCTGTCAGTGATCCTTGCGCTGAGGTGGAATAGAGAATGGGAGAGTTGCCCAGGTTGGGAGGAGGGGCAGGGGATGCAGGGATGGGTTGTACTCAGGCAGGGAAGCAGGCTGGGGCCGGGGCAGTGGGCGTGCGAAGGGCTGGAAGCAGGAGCAGAAGAGCTGGATTAACTCAAAGCCATCTGGGGTTTGGAGCCGCGGCCTCTCTGGCTCTGTGGTGTCAGAACCGTGTTACCCATGGGGGCAGGAAGGAAGGCGGGGGGAGGGGTAACCTGGGGGACAGAGACAATGGACCGGAGAGATGCAGAAAGGGACCAGAGAAGTTTATTAGGGGACAGAGGCTCATTCCACATCTCACTGCCCCTGCCCCTAGTGCAAGGACAGGTGCTTCACAGACTGTCACCCACTTCCGAGCGCTCACCTCCAGCTGGTGCCACAGGGCTGGTGATGCTGATGTAATGGCCATTCAGTGAAGAACCCAGGAACGGTGTCAGTCCCGCAGCTGCAAAGACAAGAGGGAGAGGCTGAGATTAGGGAGCCCAGGCGAGTTGGCAACAAAACTGGCGGCCCTTTAACTCTGAGCCTGCAGAGGGCAAAGCACGGAGTGATAATGGACCCAGACGGCGTGTCCCTATTCCCGTCACCACCCGATGCAGACGAGGAATAAGACGTGCATTTTATCGGGTCATTAACTGCTGGAGCAGATCACTGAGGGCCACGGTGGATTCTCTTTCCTTTGCAGGCTTTAGATCAAAGCTGGACATCCACCTAACAGAGACACTGCAGCTCATGGGCTGCCTTTCATAATGCTTGTTCTTCGAGATGTGTTACACATGTCTGCGGCAATGTAGGTGTGCAAGTGCTCCAATCCAAGTACTGGGGATTTTTCCCGGGGGGTATCCCTTGGTTCAACTCCTATGCTCCCTGAGAGCGGGGCTGGTGGGGGTTCTGGAATGGACGTGTGTGACACATCTCGAAGAGCAGCACTAACGAGAGGTGGGTAAAAGTTTTCAGTTCTTCAGTTCTTCATGTGTCCATTCTCACTTGGGTGACTTGCAAGCAGTGAGATCAGAGTGTGGAATTGCTCCTCCAAAGTGGGTGTCATCTCTGGCCTGCTGCATGACAGCCTAGTGTGTCTAGTATCTAGGTGAAAGTACAAAGGATGAATAGAAACAAATAACACAAGTGTGAAGGGGCAAAGTTAGAAAGGTGAAGGCACAAAACGAGCTCAGTCTACTTAGAGACATAAAGGGTAACAAGAGAACATTCTACAAATATATTAGAAGCAAGAGGCAGACCAAGGACAGGGTAGGCCCATTGCTCAATGAGGAGGGAAAAACAAGAACAGAAAGTTAAAATAGGAAAAGAAGAAGTTAAAATTACTTAGGAAAGTTAGATGTTTAGAAATTTAGGGTCTGATGAAATGCATCCTAGAATACTCAAGTAGCTGACAGAGGACGTATCTGAGCCTTTAGCTATCATCTTCAAAAAGTCATGGAAGACAGGAGAGACTCCAGAAGACTGGAAAAGGGCAAATCTAGTACCCAGCTATAAAAAGAGAAATAAGAACACACCAGGAAACGACAGACCAGCCTGTTTAACTTCTGTGCCAGAAAAGACAACGGAGCAAATAATTAAGGTATTCGTCAGCAAACATCTGGAAGATAACAAGGCAATAAGTAACAATCAGAATGGATTTGTAAAGAACAGATCATGTCCAACCAGCCTGCTAGCTTTCTTTGACATGGTAACAAGCCTTGTGGGTAAGGGGGAAGCAGTAGACATGGTATACCTCGTCTGTAGCAAACCATTTGAGACAACCTGGGAGGGTTCCACTATAAAGTGGGTGCATAGCTGGTTGGAGAACTATTCTGAGTGTAATTATCAATGGTTCACAGTCATGCTGGAAGGGCATAAGCGGTGGGGTTGTGCAGGGATCAGTTTTGGCACCGATTTTGTTCAATATCTTCATCAACGATTTAGATAACGGCATAGAGAGGGCACTTACACAGTTTGTGGATGAGCCCAAAGCAGGAGGGGTTACAAGTGCTCTGGAGGATCAGATTGCAATTCAAAACAGTCTGGATAAACTGGAACAATGGTCTGAGGTAAATAGGATGAAATTAAATAAGGAAACTGCTGAGGAAGGAACAATCAGTTGCACACACAAAAAATGGGAAGTGACTGTCTAGGAAGGAGTCCAGCAGAAAGGGATCTAAGGGTCATATTGGACAACAAGCTAACTATGGCTGTCAGCAGAGGCATGTAGATTAGACACATAGGCAAAGGCAAATGAAGCCGCGATTGAAATGATCGTGGCTTCATTTACAATTACATGGCTGCCGCACTGAGCCGACAAACAGCTGATCAGCTGTTTGTTGGCTCATGCGCTAGTCTGAACGCTCCCCCTGTCGACATTAAAGCCCTTTGTCGGCAGCCCCGGTAAACCTCATCCCATGAGGAAAGGGCTTAAACTGCAGCAAGGGAGGTTTAGGTTGGACGTTAGGAAAAACTTTCTGTCAGGGTGATTAAACACTGGAATAAATTAGCTAGAGAGGTTTTTAAGAGCAGGTTAGATGAACATCTATCAGGGATGATCCTGACCAGTATTGCTCAATCTTTTTTTATAAAGTACTCCTTTAAAAAAATTATAAGTACCCCAAATACCTACAGTTTTCAGACACAACGTTTTTTCTACCATTGCAACACATTTGTTTAAACAACTTCATCGTAGCCGAGCAGGCGACGAAAGTTTTGGGTGTAAAAAGTACAAAAATAATAAAGCACTGTAAAACTTCAAACAAAAAATCAATTTTCTCTAAATTTCAGTTGTGTTGACGTACCCTCCGGACTTCTCTCGAGTACCTCTAAGGGTACTTGCACCGCTGGTTGAGAAACACGGATCTAGATGCTGCTTGGTCCTGCCATGAGACCAGGGGACTGGGCTTCATAATCTTTTGAGTCCTTTTCAGTTCTAGCGTTCTATAAGTCTAGGAGAACGTGGGCACATATGACCTAGTCACTGCATCTCCTGGATTGTAATTTGAGTTAAGAAGGCCGCCGAGGAGGCTTGGGTCTTGTGGAGTGGACAGTCAGTGTTGGAGAAGGTCGTGGCATGGTCGTATGCAAGATGCGATCCAGGATGAAATCCTCTGAGCAGGGACGGGAAGCCTTTTCATTCTGTCCTCTATTGCTTCTAAGAGCTGTGGTGACCTACGGAACGGTCTAGTCCTTTCAATAGAAAATGCCAGAGCCAGCCTGCCATTCAAGAAGTACAGGTGCTGCTCTTCCCTAGTTGCACGAGGTGTAGGGTAAAACACAGGCAGAAAGACCAGCTGACTGGAGTGGAAGTGGGATACGACTTTTGGAAGGAATTTAAGGTTTGGCTGAAGTTGAACCTTGTCTTTGAAAGACACTGAATAGGGTGGTTCTGCAGTAAAGGCCTGGAGTTTTGAAACCCTCCTGTCTGAATTGATCACCTACTGGAAGGCCGTCCTGTCTTACAGGAGAGATGTAGGAGCAAGTCCATCTCTGCTGGTTCAAAGGTCAGTCCCGTCAGTTTTGAGAGGATGAGCTTCAAATCCCATGGAGGAAGCAGTTCACTTATTGGAGGCAGTGCCCTCTCTAGAACCTTCAGACACAGCAGGTAGCCCTTGCTAAGCTGGATCAAGAAGTACACCGGCAGAACCCCACGACCAGAAGGGAAAACGTTTCCACTTTGCACAGTAAGCTGTCCTCATGGAAGTCTCCCTGCTGCCCAGGAGAATTTTTTGGTCCTGCTCTGAACAAGCCTGCCCCGGCTCAGATGTATAGAGCTGAGATCCAAGTGGTGCAATTGACCACGGTCTTGTGCAATCTGGTCTGGGAACAGTGGAAGCTTGTTTGCCTCTTATGAGACCTGGCTCGACTGAGGGGAAGCAGCGTTGCTGTCTGGGCCACGCTGGAGTGATCAGAATGACCCAGTCCTGGTCCTGCTCGATCTTTGTCTGCACTTTGTGAACCAGCAATATGGGCAGAAAGGCATCGTGTAAGTGACGCGGACGGTGAGCAGAAATGCATGTAGGGAGCCTGGACTGTGGCCCTAAAGGAGAAGAGCTGCAGGCTTTTTGTTGGAACACGGGGGGAAGATGTTCAGTGTGACACTCGCATGCGAGGCCCATCCATGGTGAGTGGAGAAGGACCCGAGGAGACAGTCCACAAGCTGGTTCTGCACCCCTGGTAGGAACAAAGCTTCAACCGTGATTGAATGGTGTGATGCAGAACTCCCATAGGCGCGCTGTTTCCTGACACGGGGAAGAACCTCTCCACCCTGCCCGCTGACATAGTACATGACTGGCGTATTGTCAGTTGTGTTCACAGCATGAGGTAGGAATGTTGGACATGCCAGAGGGAGCACCCCGAGCTCTGTGACACTGACATGGAGCACCAGCTCCTCTGTGGACCAGCATCCTAGAGCAGGGGTGGATATAGGGCAAGACGAGTGGAGTGGCCGCCCCGGGCCCCACGCTTCAAGAAGCCCCGTGCATGCGCCGTAGCAAAGGGGGGCCCCGTGAAATTGTACTGCCCTGGGCCCCGCAAAATGGTCATCTGCCTCTGTCCTGGAGTCCTGAACGCTCTTTGTTGGGCTCCTCAATCCAGCACTGATTCATCAAGACCAGGTGCACGGATGGTTGAGGTTTTGTGAAGGGAATCTCTTTGCAGATTCTCCAGCAACCTAGCCACAAAATAGGGAGCTGAGCATGTGCAGAGGCACCATAACCATCCTAACTAGGGGTGCCTGTAGGAAATGTCTGTCATGGCCAGGGCTCGACAAATAATGCAATCTTCTCGCCCATGGCAAGTAAATTACAACCAGGAAGAACTGGGCTCGGACGATCTGCGCATGTGCAGATTGCCAGACAGCGCAGATGGCGAATGGGGCTTGCCGCGGTTTGGTGAGCCCTGATCACGGCCCTATAGAAATATGCACCCTGTAAGTCAATGGTGGTGCCTGAGGGGAGCTCAATACCAGCAGAGTCATCAAGTCTTTAGCAGCAGCATAAGCCTCTAGGGTTGATGGCACCACAGAGTCACCTCCCAAGGGGTAGCCCCTCACTCCGAGGTGATTGCAATGCTGGTGCTGATGCTAGTGCCGGATGCTGCTGTGGTACCAACATGGGCCAGCAGCCAGGGTTGGGTCTCACTCTATCCCTGTCTGCCCGTTTGTCTGTCTTTGTGGCAATGGTCTTATGATGTCTTCTGCACCTCTTCTTGGGCACCAGCAAGGAAGATCAAGGAATTCATGGCGGGGGGGGAGGGATGTGTTCTGAACCAATGCTTCTGGACTTGATGCTGAATTGGCACTTGGAAAAGGGGAGGGGGCTCCAATAGCCACCATGGATGGAAAAAAGAACTAGTTGATGGGGGGGCTCACCAAGAGGGCCCATTATACCTGTGTTATCAGCATGTGGCACCAGGTGCCAATCCGACAGATGCCTCTAGGGAAAAAAAATCAATAGCTGTGTTGTGTGCTGTCATGAATAGCTGTTAAGGAGAGTCTGACTTACCTGGAGAGGGAGGAAAGGGTTAAGCAACTCTGGAGATGCACCTGAGGGAGCGGGCTTCAGGCATTCAGCCAATGAAATGCAGATAGGAATTTCAAACCGAGAGAGGGGTTTTTTTCTCTCTTCCTTTGTTTTGAGATCATAGCAGTTTTTCCCCAGATAACAGGAGAGATGGGCTCTCCCAGGAACGGACTCCATGAAATGTGTAAATAGGGAAAAGTTTAGAGAGTCCTTCAGGTTTGATTGTTTTCCTTGTTTGAAAATCATGTCTGAGCTGGTTACTTGTTTTTCTCTTTTGTAACTCAGGATTACAGACCAGGGATTTTCCCTGAGTCTATTTTACTCCATGGTTTTTAACACATAGTCATTTACTATGCTAACAACAGTAGCCTTGCTTTGATAATAAAAGTGTTTTCTTCTTGTTTTGATTAACTGGCATTGGTTGATCTTTCTGTCCTTAAGTCTACATACCTAAGTTACCTGGAAGAAGCAAAGCCCCATTGTTCTCTGCAGATTACCTGTATTTGTTTTCCCAGCTCCCAGCAAAATGGAGGTTGGGGTATGGGAAGAGCTTTGCCTGAGAGAGGCGGGTTCAAGTGACCTCTCCCCTGGAAAAGGGCTTATTTTATATTTTTGATTTACACTCGATGGTGGCAGCAAATCGATCATCTTTCGTTTGGGTCTCAGGAAAACTAAGACCGGACAAGTTACAGAGACAGGTTCTTACGGAGTTAAGGGACGGGGGTATAACTTGAAAGGGAACAGGGCTCCTTACCTTCTAGTGGTGGGGCACAGCCCTGAGATAGAACCTCGACCTCACACAGGGTCAGATACTCCTCTCTGCCAGGGATGACAATGGTGACGTAGCGGCCCTCTAGCCCGTTGCAGCAGATGATACTGAGGGATCCAGGCCTGGTGTAGGTGATGGTCCCACAGCTATAGAAAAGAGCAGAAGTCAAGAAAATCAAACATGAGAGATGTATTCAAATCCAGAGTGCCTGATGAAATTCACCTTTCAGTACTAAAGCAACTTGCTGAACCAATCTCAGAACTATTAATGCAAAAAGTCGGGTGCAGTACTAGAAGACTAGAGAAGAGCAAACATTGTGCCTGTCTTTGAAAAACAGGGAAGAAAGACGTGGCGAATTCTAGGCCAATCAGTCCAATTTTGATACCTCAGAAGACACTGGAACACATTATGGAACAGTGTGAAAGCAGCGGGAGGAGAATGAAGTGGGTATGCCATAGCTAATGTGGCTTTACAAAGAACAACCCATGCCATAATGATCTAATGTTCTTCTTCAAGGGTATGTGTAGACTGCATCCCTCTGTTGGCAGAGGGATGCAGTTTAGACAGATTGACATTGCAAATGAGGCAGGGATTTAAATATCCCGTGCCTAATTTGCATAAAAATGGCCACAGCATTTTGCTGACTCAGCACTTTGTCTGCAAAAAGCGGCAGTCTAGAGGAGGATCTGTTGGGAAAGAAAGCCTATTTCGACAGATCCCTTATGCCTCCTGCAAGGCTAACGCAAGACCCTTGTTTTTTAGGTGCAGTGCATAGTCCAGTACGGAGGAAATGGACGGACGTGCCGGATTGTGGTGGTTCGAGGTACACCAGGAGGAGTATCCGTGCCACTTGTGGAGGTAAGTTTTTCTCGTGGTTTGTCGCCTACTCTGTACTAGGACGTTTTGGACTGCGGCAGAACAAACAGATTCACCTGGGTTCAGCCAGTTAGGAACCATGCTGTTAGGTTCAGCATTTGTATCTGGGGATGTTTCAGGCGTCCTCGGGCTTGTGTGAGGAGGTCGTGGAGAGGCGGAAGGTGGATTGGTGTCCGCACGGAGAGGCGATGCAGGAATGGAAACCAGTGCTGGCGAGGCCAATCTGGGGCTATGAGGATTATCGTAGCCCTGTCCGCCTTCAGCTTCTGAAGGACCTTGGGAATGAGAGGTATGGGGGGAAATGCATAAAGGAGGGGTCCGCGCCAAGTCACGAGGAAGGCATCCCCTAGAGATGCGCGGCCCAGGCCCGCTCTGGTGCAAAACTTGTGGCATTTTGCGTTGGCGGGAGTTGCGAAGAGGTCCACTTGGGGAGTCCCCCAATGTTGAAAGATGTCGCGTAGTATGCCATCGTGCATTTCCCATTCGTGTTTTGAGTGGAAGTGTCTGCTCAGGAAGTCTGCCGTCACGTTTGTGGTGCCAGGTAAGTAGGATGCCAAAGGAGTCACCCCGTGGCGAATGCACCAGTTCCAAAAGCGGATAGCTTCCGTGATAGGGAACGGGAGCGAGCGCCGCCCTGGCGATTTACGTAGTACATGGCTACAATATTGTCTGTAAGTATCGTCACAATGGTATTTCGAATGTGGACGAGGAAGGATTTGCATGCGTTGAAAATAGCCCGAAGCTCTAGAAGGTTTATGTGCAACCTTGCTTCTTGTAGGGACCACTGGCCTTGTACCGAGAGGGAACCCATGTGGGCCCCCCAGCCTAGTAAGGAGGCGTCCGTTGTGATTTGGTGGAGAGGCTGCTGCAGGTGAAATGGTACGCCCGACAGCAGGTTTGTGTGGCTGGTCCACCATCGGAATGATTGAAGAACGGCCGGTGGCGGTGTAACGGGTCTGTGAAGATCGTATCTGGTGTGGTGGTATACGAGGCTCAGCCAGTGCTGAAGGGCACGCAGGTGTAGTCTGGCGTATTTCACGACGTACGTTGTGGCGGCCATGTGGCCCATGAGTCTGAGACATGTGATGAGTAGAACGGTGGGGCTCATGGTGATGGTGCAAATGAGGTCCTGAATGGCCTGAAACCTCTGCAACGGTAGGAACGCTCTGCCAGCGAGTGAGTCCAGACGGGCCCCAATGAACTCGATGTCCTGAGTGGGATGCAAGACGGACTTCTGCTCGTTGAGGAGGAGTCCGAGCGATCGGAAGACTTGCATCGTGAGGTGAACCATGTGGGAGACCTCATGTGCCGAAGCGCCTTTGAGCAGGCAATCGTCCAGATAAGGGAAGATGAGCACCCCTTGGCGTCGCAGAAAGGCCGTGACCACAGATAGGAGCTTTGAGAATACCCTAGGGGCTGAAGATAGCCCGAAGGGGAGGACCTTGTATTGAAAATGGTCCTTCGCCACGACGAAGCGCAAGAACCTTCTGTGAGCAGGGTGAATAGGGACGTGGAAATAGGCGTCTTGGAGGTCGAGGGCGGCAAACCAGTCCTGTGGATTTAGAATAGGGATTATGGCAGCTAGAGTTGTCATTTTGAATCGTTGTTTTCTGAGATATTTGTTCAGACGACGGAGGTCTAGGATAGGACGCCAGCCTCCGGACCTTTTCTGGGTGAGGAAATAGTGAGAGTAAAAACCCCTGTTCCTGAAGTCCTTCGGAACTGGCTCTATGGCACCCAGAGAGAGAAGGCGTTCGACCTCTAGTCTGAGGAGAGTCTCGTGAGAGGGGTCCCTGAAGAGGGACGGGGTGGGAGGAGTGGTTGGTGGGATGGCTATAAGAGGGATAGGATAGCCGAACTGAACAATCTCGAGGACCCATTTGTGCGTGGTGATTGTTGCCCATTGATGTAGAAAGGGTCTTAGACGGTAGTGAAACAGCTGGGTTGAACGATTCACGGTGCTGCCCGTGGTTGTGTGCTCGCCCTCGACCAACACATCAAATCTGTTGCTTGTTGTTGGAAGGTATGTTCGTTCTGCCGTTCAGGTTTCGGCGTCGTTGAGGCCTCTGGCGAGAATGCTGGTTGTCAAAAGGCCTCTGTTGTTGGTGGTGCTGCTACCACTGGTGTCTAATGTAGGGGTAATCATATCTGCGCTGATATGGTGAGTACCGACGTCTCTTAAAGGGGGGCGTATACATCCCCAAGGTTTGCAGGGTTGTCCGAGAGTCTTTAGAGGAGTGCAGGATCGCATCCGTGTTTTCTGCGAAGAGCTTGTCCTTGTCGAAGGGTAAGTCCTCGACCTTCGTCTGTAGTTCCTTTGGAACTCCTGCCGCTTGAAGAAAAGAAGCTCTACGCATAACAATAGCCATAGCGGCAGAGTGAGCAGCAGTATCAGCCACGTCCATGGCCATCTGGAGGGATGTTCTCGCTGATGTATAGCCCTCTTGGATGACTGAACTCAGGATCGATCTTTTTGAATCGGGGAGATGATCCATGAGGGGAGTGAGGCGTGAAATTGTGTCGAAGGAATGATTGGAAAGATGCGCCGAGTAATTGGCGATTCTGAGGAGTAAAGTTGCCAAGGTATATACCTTTCTGCCCAGGACGTCAAGCCTCCTTACATCTTTATCAGAGCCCTGGTGTTTGAGATGAGGGGCTCTAGATCTCTGCTGAGCTGCGTCAACTACTAAAGAGTTAGGCTGTGGATGGGCGAAGAGGAATTCCATGCCTTTTGGTGGCACAAAATATTTCTTGTCGGCTCTTTTGTTGGTGGGAAGGGCCGACGCTGGAGCATGCCACACTTCGTCAGCCAGTTCCAGGATGCCTTCGTCGAGAGGGATGGCGAGGCGTGAACTGTGTCGTGGTTGGAGATTCCTAAAAAGCTTGTGTTGCTTATCTTTGAGCTCTTGTAGGGGAATCTCCTGGGTAATCGATACCCGCTTAAATAATTCTTGGAATTGACGGAGGTCGTCTGGAGGAGAGCTATCGTCGGGGTTCACTGCATCCTCCAGAGGAGATGAGACTGGAATGGAAGACCCCGAGGCATGGTGCACGAAGGGAGTATGTTCCGGCTCTGAAGAGTGGTGAGATGGTGATGGCGCATGATGCGGAGGAGTAAGGGGAGCCGGGGTTGGAGAGCGCCTGCGTGCAGCATAGTTGGAGACGGATCGTGGTCGATAAGAATACCGGCTATGGGAATGTCGAGAGTCACGGTCGTCGCGATGGTAGGTGCCATGAAGCGGCGAACGGTCATAATTGAAGCTGGAGTGGCTGCCGTACCGATAACGGTACGGGGAGCAGGGCGAGCAGGAGCGGAGGTGTGATGCCCTGGAGGAGGCAGGAGAGGCAGAGAGATGCCTGTACTGGTGCCTGCGATGGGGAGATCCAGCAGCCAGAAACGGGGAGGGCAGTCTCGACGAGGTGCGAGGAGAGCGGCACCGGTGAGAGGACCGGCATGGAGATCGCAGCGCCGGCTGAGAAGAGGACGGTGCTGGGGAGAAGAAGCGGGAGCAGGAGCAGCTGCGGCGGCGTGGGGGATAGAAAGCAGCAGCAGGAGCAGGGCTCCGGGGTGATTGACGTGCGGCAGGCGCTGAATTACTTAGCTCCTGGTGTGGAGGAGCAGGAGCGATCGGCACCGCGCCGGCCCCAAAACTGGTCGGCGCCGTGTGGTCCGGCACCGCGCAGCTACTGGAAGGCGGTGCCAGGGCGGTTGTCGCGGCTGGTGCCGTGATCGGGTCCGGGGCTGCTCTCGGCGGCTGAACTGAAGCCGGCCGGGGAGCTGACGTCTTTGCAGGCTCCCGTGGCCACTTAGACTTGGAAGCCCCTGAGGCAGGGGGACATGGCTTCGGAATGCCAGAGGTCCCCGGTGTCTGTGCCTGGCTGTCCCTGCCATTCAAGGCAGCTGGCAGGGATCTTGCTGGGGACAAGGTCAATTTCTTCTCCAGTCCCGCAGTAGCGGAGGAAGCCCGGCGCTTAAGCGGCTGCTGATTGAAGTCAGCTTGCTGCGGCTGCAGGGCTGTATCAAAGAGCAGCATACGGAGGCGCCTCTCCCTGTCTGTCCTGGCTCCGGAGGTGAGCCTTAGGCAGTGGTGATCCTTCCCCTCTTGAAAGAAAAGGTTTTTTTTGTTTTTTACTTTATGGGGGAGAGGGGAGAGGGAGGGAAAGGAGATTTTTTATGTAGAAAGGGAGAACTAGACGCTGTCTAGTTCTGAGGAGAGAGGAGCGCGGGTACAGGCGTCTGCAGCCTGAGGCGCTGAAGAGGAACTGGCGGGCGGCCGGACCGCGCGACGGAAAGAGCGCGAAAGCCGCGAGCCTGCGGCACATGCGTGGTCCGGCCGGATACTGCTACTGACAAGTCTCCGTCTGCGGCGCAGGGGCAAGCCCAGCACCCATAGTGGAGCACCCGCGGGGACATCCCTGAAGAAGAACTGTGTTTTATTTAGTCTGCAGAAGCGAAGAGTGAGGGGGGATTTGACAGCAGCCTTCAACTTCCTGAAGGGGGTTCCAAAGAGGATGGAGAGAGGCTGTTCTCAGTGGGGGCAGGTGGCAGAACAAGGAGCAATGGGCTCAAGTTGCAGTGGGGGAGGTCTAGGTTGGATATTAGGAAAAACGATTTCCCTACCGTTTGGGAGAAAGGGCAGGTCCCCCAGGATTTTGGAGATGCCCTGAGTGTACACCTATACAAGAGAAAAGCTGACTGTGCTGCTGTGGGGACCACTGGGGCATCTTGCTACTATCTACAGCTGGGAAGATCCTGGTCTGCATCCTCTACAACCAGCTGTCATTACGTGTGTCCACAACTGGCATCATTCCTGCAAGTCAGTGTGGCTTTCCTGCTGCCAGGTGCTGCCGACAGGATATTCCCATCCAGGCAGACAGAAGAAAAATGGAGGGAGCAACATCAGGCTCTCTGCGTGAATTTCATCGAGCTGATCAAGGTGTTCGACACGGCCAACGGAAAAGGCTCTGGAAGGTGCTTGGGCAAATCAGCTGTCCAGAAAATGTTTGACTCAATGGAATTCGGTCCTTTCCTGATGGCCACCTGCTGGGCCACGTCCGTAACAACGGGGAGACATCAGCATCTTTTGAAGCGTCAAATGGTGCAAACGAAGGAGGTGACCTTCCTCCTCTCCTGTTCAGCTTCTACTTTTCCATGGTGCTGCTAGTTGCTTTCAGGGATGGTGCACTGGCCTTACCTACTCAGTCCCACCCCAATAGAAGCGTTTTCCACCCTCAGGGTGGCACCAAAGTCTTCACCACAACTGCCCCTGGCCTCCTGGTTGCTGATGACTCTGCAATGTTGGCTCATCCCACTGAGGATGCACAGGAGCGTTTCAATCATTTTGCTGCTTGTACTCACTGGTTTGGACTCATCGAGCTTCAAGACAATAGAGGTCGGGTCAATCTGTTTGGAAAGAGCTCAGCACTCCAGTGACTGCTGCCCCTGCTGCTGTCCTTAGGCTGTTCCTATCCCTGCACTCACTCTTAAAGGGGACACGCTGGTTTAGGTTCATATATAGATATATATTTTTGCTTAATAAGTCTTGGAGTCCCCCCCACCTTTTTTTTTTGCTCAACAACTTTGGTCTCTCCCCTCTTTCTTTTTTCATCAGAATTTTCTCCCTGTGTTTTTTTTTGGGGGGGGGATGTTGGGTATTTTTGTTTCAACCATTTAGCAAACCTGTCCACACGCTGCCCCCCGCAGGGCCCGAACTCCCAACCCCTTCCTGCTCTTTGCGGCCTAGGCTGGGGCGGATGTCACCAGACGACCGGCCACATGGGACGTGGGCAGGCTGGGGCTGGTGCTGCCCGGGGCTTCAGGTTTGCGGGTGCTGGGGCTGGCGGAGGCAGTGGGGCTGCTTTGGGAGCTGGTGGGGGAGTGACACAAAAGGGGGGCAGGATCTCAGGCAGAAGGAACGGAGCCTGGGACTAGCCTCCCCCTACAGCCAGTTCACTTGCTGCCCATGAGTGGGAGCAGGGGCAGAAAGAGGTGGAGGGGGGAGGGACACATCCAGGGAACGGGGTGGAACGGGGCAGGAAGCAGCAGGGCAGGAGTAGGAAGAGGGCAGAGGGGGTGGGGGTAGAGTGGGGATGAACCTTGGGGCAGATCGGGTGTCATGTACCCCCAGTGACTTACATTGCAGCGCAGGTTTGGGAGGGCCTGCAGGCCAACCGATTGGGCCACACCCACCCAGGCCCACTTGTGGCGAGGCCTCTGCACCACCGGCAAAGCACTCGCGGCCCCAGGCAGCTCGGAGGGGAAGCCCTGGCTGGCTATGAGACCCAGCCCCTGCGCCCGCACCGGGAGGACTCATCTCATTGAAGACAACGGGGCAGCAACTCACAGGGGGTTGTTCTTGCCGTGGTTCACCAGGGAGTCTCCCACGTGGATCTCGGCCCCCTGCAGCCTCTCCCCGCAGCACTCGTCTTCCAAGTGCTTCACGATCACCACGGAGACGTAATGCCGGCCGGCCAAGTCCACGTTCCACCAGGGCTCCATGTCGCGATGAGTTTGGCTGCAGGAGTCTTGTTCCCACAGCCCATCACGTTTTCCATCCACGGCCCTACCAGCCACGGCTTGTCCAGTCGTGTTCGCCAACGTGGACGACTGCGTGGCCGGACGTCCCAGCGCCAAGTTAAAAGCTGGACTCCGAGGGAGAGAAGAGGGGAGGTGGGACCTGCCCTGTGCCACTGGACAGGGGTTCTAGAAGCCCTGTCGCTCACACGGAGCCAGAGCTGCTTCCCAGAGGTGACACGCAAACCAGGCGCGGCCTGAGAGCCAGGTTCACCGGGGGAGCCAGGGACCCGGGGGAGGGGAGTGACAACGCTTGGCGCTGGGGTCTCTTGGGGCTTGGTGCCTCCCTCAGGCCACCATGTCTCATACCCAGCTGGAGCTGCTCCCCTAGCAGGGATGGGGCACGATGTTCACATGGATCCCCCACTCCCGCCTGCCGCCGCCAGCTGCAGCCCACGCCCAGGTGAGCAGTGCGAAGGGAAGCGTCTCCCAGGGCTTCTGCTGCCTCAAGAGACTGGGGTATATACCGGGAAAGGGAACAGGGTCCCGTTCACATTGTGCCGGCTCCTTACCTTCTGGTGGTGGTGCACAGCCCTGAGATAGAACCTCGACCTCACACAGGTTGAGATACTCCGCCCTGCCTGGGATGACGATGGTGACGTAGCGACCCTCCAGCCCACTGCAGCAGATGCTGCTGAGGGATCCGGGACTGGGGTCGGTGATGGTCCCGCAGCTAAAGGAAAGGGCAGAAGCCAAGGAGACCGAACAAGTTAGATGAGTTCAAATGCACAGAGCCTGGTGAAATCCACCCCCAGATCTTAGGGAAGTAGCCAAGCCAATCTCAGAACTACTCATGCTTTCAAAGAGCTCACAAAGGACGGGGGAGGTCCCCGGGGACTCGAGAAGGGCAAACTTTGGTCTAGAATTTCCCATATTCCCCATATTCAAAGACAGGAACAGCCAGCCCGTATTAGATACCTCTGAAGACACTGGAACCATTTGTGGAAGAGTCTGAAAGCAGCAGGAGGATGATAAAGTGATGTCATAGCTAATGTGGATTTGTGAAGAACATATGAACGGCCAGACTGGGTCAGACCAAAGGTCCATCCAACCTAGTGTCCTGTCTGCCAGCAGTGGCCAATGCTAGGTGCTCCAGAGAGAGGGAACACAACAGGAAATCAAGTGATCCTCCCTGTCATCCACTTCCATACAAACAGAGGCTGGGGGCACCATTCCTACCCATCCTGGCTAATAGCCATTTATGGACCTCATCTCCATGCATGTATCTAGCTCTTTTTTGAACCCTGTTAAAGTCCTAGTCTCAACATCCTCTGGCAAGGAGTTCCACAGGTTGACTGTGCACTGCGTGAAGAAAATCTTCCTTTTATTTTTTTAAAATCTGCTACCAATTAATTTCATTTGATGTTGAATATAATGACCCATCTAGTTCCTGTCTTTGTTTAAGCCATGAGAGATAATGTCAAATCAGCATATGAAGGCCAGTTCCCCAGACTCTCTGGTTGATCCCTGAAATTACTCTGTAAGGGTATGTCTATACTACCCCGCTAGTTCGAACTAGCGGGGTAATGTATGCATACCGAACTTGCTAATGAAGCCCGGGATTTGAATTTCCCAGGCTTCATTAGCATAAAGCCGGCGCCGCCATTTTTAAAAGCCGGCTAGTGCGAACTCCGTGCCGCGCAGCTACACGCGGCACGGGCGTACAGATAGTTCGGAATGGCTACCTAGTTCGAACTATCTAGCCCGTGCCGCGTGTAGCCGCACGGCACGGGGTTCGCACTAGCTGGCTTTTAAAAATGGCGGCGCCGGCTTTATGCTAATGAAGCCTGAGAAATTTAAATCCCGGGCTTCATTAGCAAGTTCAGTATGCATACATTACCCCGCTAGTTCGAACTAGCGGGGTAGTGTAGACATACCCTAAGAGAATAGCCCCCTTTCAATCCATTAATGAATGCCGGGCAAGTTACAATGTTCTCCCACAGGTCTGTGTGTGTTACCATTTTGAATATCTGAGTTGTGTCCATTTATCCTTTGTCGTAGCAACTGTCCAGTTTGGCCAACATCCATGGCAGAGGGGCATTGCTGGCACTTGATGGCATAGAACATACTAGCAGATGGGCACTTGTATGAGCCCCTGATGTGGTGGCTTACGTGGTTGGGTCTTGTGAAGATGTTGATTGTATAGGTGCGTGGGCAGAGTTGGCACCAGATGGGTCCTGTGTGAGTATGTTTGAGGTGTGCTGCCTGGTTGCCAGAAAGAATTTGTTTCAAGTTGGCGGGGTGGGGGTCTGTAGGCGAGGATTGGTCTGTCCCCCAAGGCCTGTGAAAGTGAGGGGTTGTTTTCCAGGATAGGTTGTAGATTGTTAATGATGTCCTGGGGGAGGGGGAGTTAAGTTGGGGCAGTATGTGATGACTAGTGGTCTGTTTTCTTTGTTTGTTAGGCCTGTCTTCAGGAAGCTGATGTCTGGGTACTCATCTGGCTCCGTCAATCTGTTCTTTTCACTTCCCCAGGTGGATATTTCAGTTTTAAGAATTCCTGATAGAGATCCTGTAAGTGTTATCTCTGTCTACTGGAGAAATAATCTCCGACAAGCAACAACAGTTGGGGAGATGGGTGGAACACTACTCCGACCTCTACTCCAGATGGAATACGGTGACCTCCGCAGCATTAGATGCCATTGAATGCCTGCCAATAATGGAAGAACTTGATGCAGAGCCAACAGTAGAAGAGCTCAGCAAGGCTGTTGATAAACTGGCCTCAAGAAAAGCCCCTGGCAGCGACGGGATTCCTCCAGACCTGCTGAAACAGTGCAAGTGTTCCTTACTGCACCCTCTTCACAAAGTGCTCTGTCAGTGCTGGAAAGAAGGAGCCGTACCGCAGGATATGCGGGATGCTAAGATCGTCACCCTCTACAAGAATAAGGGCGAGAGAAGTGATTGCAACAACTACAGAGGCATCTCCCTTCTTAGCATCGTAGGCAAAGTATTTGCTAAGGTCATCTTGACCCGACTGCAGAAGCTGGCTGAACGTGTCTACCCGGAGTCACAGTGTGGTTTCCGCGCAGAACGGTCAACCGTAGACATGATTTTCTCCCTACGACAACTCCAGGAGAAGTGTAGAGAACAGCAGATGCCCCTGGACGTCTCCTTCATTGATCTCACCAAAGCCTTTGACCTGGTCAGCAGAGACGGACTCTTCAAAATCCTTCACAAGATCGGCTGCCCACCAAAACTGCAGAGTTTGATTGAATCTTTCCACACAGACATGAAAGGAACAGTGCAGTTTAACGGCAGTTGCTCCGAGCCTTTCAGCATCAGCAGCGGCGTCAAGCAAGGCTGCGTTCTTGCCCCCACATTGTTTGGGATCTTCTTTGCCCTGCTCCTCAAGCATGCCTTCGGCTCAGCAACGGAAGGAATCTACCTCCACACCAGATCGGACGGCAAGCTATTCAATCTCTCTCGCCTCAAAGCCAAGACGAAGATACGCGAGACGCTGATCAGGGACATGATATTTGCCGACGACGCAGCAGTCGTCACACACACCCAGGAAGAACTACAGTCGCTCATGAGCCGTTTTTCCATGGCCTGCAAAAACTTTGGGCTGACTATCAGTTTGAAAAAAACAAACGTCCTAAGCCAGGACACTGTCCCTCCACCAGCCATCACAGTAGACGACTACCAGCTTGACGTCATCCACCAGTTCATGTACTTGGGCTCCACCATCACCGATAATCTCTCCCTTGACGCTGAGCTCGACAAGAGGATCGGGAAGGCAGCCTCTACTTTAGCCCGCCTGACAACCCGAGTGTGGACCAACCCCAGGCTGACAACCGCAACAAAGATGGCAGTGTACAACGCCTGCGTCATCAGCACCCTGCTGTACGGGAGCGAGAGATGGACCACATACGCGAGACAAGAGCGGAGACTGAACGCCTTCCATCTACGAGGTCTGCGCCGCATCCTGGGTATTACCTGGCAAGACAAAGTCTCCAACCTCGAAGTTCTGACTCGAGCCGGCCTCCCCAGCATGTACACCATGCTCCGACAACGTCGCCTGCGTTGGCTTGGCCATGTACGCCGCATGGAGGATGGGAGGATCCCAAAGGACATCCTCTACGGGGAACTGGCATCTGGGAAGAGAACCACAGGGCGCCCGAACCTGCGATTTAAAGATGTCGTGAAGAGGGACATGAAAGCCATCGACATAAACACGCAGTCCTGGGAAGACCTCGCAGCAGACCGCCCAAAGTGGAGGGGCACCCTGACCACACAGCTCAAGTCAGGCGAAACGAACATGATGCGTGCATCAGAAGAAAAGCGAGCCCGCAGGAAGTTACGCAACAACAACAGCCAGGGAACCACCTATAGCTGCGACTTCTGCGGCAAAGAATGCCTGTCCCGGATTGGCCTTTTCAGCCACCAACAACGCTGTCCCTGACGCTGTCCCAGACAATTCGACACGAACCAAGACGAGAACTAGGATACGTCATCCATGGTCAACTGACCGACGGAGGCCTTCTATCTCTGTCTGTGGGATTGGAGCAAATCTGGTTGTATCTTAGGGTCTGGCTATAAACAATTGTTCGGGTAATGTGCTCAGGATGGAAGCTAGAGGCATGTAGGTAAGTATGATGGTCAGTAGGTTTCCGGTGCAAATATGGCCGTCGTATAGCTGTACTGTAGTGGATCTCATGTGTGGACTGGTCCAGGCTGAGGTTGATGGTGAGGTGGAAGTTGTTGAAATGCCTGTGGAACTCTTCCAGGGTCTCCTTTCTGTGGGTCTGTGTGATGACAATGTCGTCAATGTAGCGTAAGTAGAATAAGGATGCTAGGGGGTGAGAGTTGAGGAAACGTTGTTTGAGGTCAGCCAGAAAGACGTTGGCATATTGTGGGGCCATGTTGATGCCCATGGATGCACCACTGACTTGAAGATACAAATTGTCCCCAAACTGGAAATAGTTGTGAGTAAGAACAAAATCACAAAGCTTAGTCACCAAGTGTGCTGTGGCATCATCGGGGATGATGTTTCTGATGGACAGTAATTGTCATCATGAGGAACGTTGGTATAAAGAGCTTCTGCCTCCATGGTGGCCAGGCTGGTGTTTTCAGGAAGATCACTGATACTCTAGAGTTTCCTCAGGAAGTCGGTGGTTTCCGGAAGGTAGCTATCGTGCTCCATATTTGTCATCTGAAGAAGTGGGTTGTGCCCATGAAAGCTCATGATACTTTTGGTTAGTCTCTAAAGGTGCCACAGGACCATTGTTGTTTAAATTTTCCTAGTCCTTATTTTATCTGAAGGAGTAAATAACATTTCCTTACTCAGTTTTTCCACATCACTTGTGATTTTATAGTATCAGAGGGGTAGCCGTGTTAGTCTGAATCTGCAAAAGTGACGAAGAGTCCTGTGGCACCTTATAGACTAACTGAAGTGTAGGAGCATAAGCTTTCGTGGGCAAAGACCCACTTCGTCAGATGCATGTCACATGCATCTGACGAAGTGGGTCTTTGCCCACGAAAGCTTATGCTCCTACACTTCAGTTAGTCTATAAGGTGCCACAGGACTCTTCGTCGCTTTTGTGATTTTATAGACCTCCATTATAGCTCCTTCTTAGTGATCTCTAGCAAACTAAAAAGTCCCAACGTGTTTGATCTCTTTTCAGATGGCGTGCGTTCAGTAATCCTCCTCATTTCTGTTGCCCTTCTCTGTACTTTTTTTAATGGAGTTAGCTAAGTTAGACACCATCATTGTATACATATAGCTGAGATGATGTTTTCTAATGTGCATTACTTTGCAATTATCAACACTGAATTTATTTGCTAATTTGTTACCAGGTCACCTCATTTTGTGAAATCCTTTTGAAGCTCTTTATCATGTCCTTTGATTTAACTACCTGGAGCAGTTTGGTATCATCTGCAAATTTTGCCACCTCACTGTTTACCCCATTCTCTAGATCATTTATAAATAAGTTGAATAGGATGGGTCCCAGGACAGACCCCTGGGGGACACCACTAGTTACCTCTCCCCATTCTGAAATCCGACCATTTATTCCCACCTTTGTTTCATGTCTTTGAACCAATTACCAATCCATGGGAGGACTTTCCCTCTTATCCCAAGAAAACTTAGAAGGAGACCTTCATAAAAAGGAAGGGGAGTGAAACAATGGCCATAGGTTCAAAGGGAAGTCTGGTCAAGGAGACTGAAACAAGGTTCAAGTCCCATGGGTAGAACCGTAGGAGGTGGGTACAGGTTCTGAAGATGTTTAAGGAATCTTTTTGTGACCGGGTGTGCGAATATTGATCAACAAGATCGTGAAATGCTGTTATTGCTCATAGGGGGACTCTATTTCAAAATAGGGATGCAAATGTAGGCGACCGAAATTGCTAATGAAGATGGGATTTAAATATCCCATGCTTCATTAGCATAATGAACACACAGCTATCCATCCATATGTCATTGATACCTACGTATACCACAACCACTGGCTTCTCCCTAGCACTATAAATATATATATCTAGATGTCTAATGTGCAGGGCTCGACAAATAATACAATCTACTCACCTGTGGCGAGTAGATTGTAACCCGGAAGAGCCGGGTTCGGGTGGTGTGCGCGTGCGCAGATCTCTGGACAGCGCAGCTGGCGAGTGGGGCTCACTGCGGTTTGGCGAGCCCTGCTAATGTGGATAAGTGTAAAATAAAGCACGTTGGAGAAAATAACCCCAACTATACGTACAGTATGATGGGGGCTAATTTGGCTACGACAAATCAGGAAAGAGATCTTGGAGTTATCGTGGACAGTTCTCTGAAAACTTCCACACAGTGTGCAGCGGCAGTCAAAAAGGCAAATAGGATGCTAGGAATTATTAAGAAAGGGATAGAAAATAAGACCCAGAATATCTTACTGTCCCTGTATAAAACTATGGTACGCCCACATCTTGAATACTGTGTACAGATGTGGTCTCCTCACCTCAAAAGATATTTTGGCCTTGGAAAAGGTTCAGAAAAGGGCAACTAAAAGATTAGGGATTTGGAACGGGTCCCATATGAGGAGAGGCTAAAGCGACTGGGACTTTTCAGTTTGGAAAAGAGGAGACTGAGGGGGGATATGATAGAAGTCTATAAAATCATGAGTGGTGTGGAGAGGGAGAATAAAGAAAAGTTATTCATTAGTTCCCATAACATAAGGACTAGAGGACACCAAATGAAATTAATGGGTAGCAGGTTTAAAACTAATAAGTGAAAGTTCGTCTTCACACAGCATGTAGTCAACCTGTGGAACTCCTTGCCAGAGGAGGCTGTGAGGGCTAGGACTATAATAGAGTTTAAAGAGAAGCTAGATAATTTCATGGAGGTTAGGTCCATAAAAGGCTATTAGCCAGGGGATAAAATGGTGTCCCTGGCCTCTGTTTGTCAGAGGCTGGAGAGAAATGGCAGGAAACAAATCGCTTGATCATTGTCTTCGGTCCACCCTCTCTGGGGCACCTGGTGCTGGCCATTGTCGGCAGACAGGATACTGGGCTAGATGGACCTTTGGTCTGACCCAGTACAACCGTTCTTATGTCTCAAGAGATCTGCAACCTTCATGCCAGGCAAGCAACGTCACCAGGCACTTCTCCTGGTCGTCATGCACCCAGCTCTCTATGTTTCTAATGTCGAATCTCCCATTACAAATACCATCATCAGGAATGGAGGTCCCAGCTATGGTTTCATTTCCCTCTGCTCCTTCCTTGAGACTTTCAGCCTCTTCAGCAGCATACAGGCTGCCTGTCCAGAAGTGGGACTGCTCTTGGAAAGTCTCATCTATGTGCCTCTCTGCCTCCCATAGCTCCTTCAGTCCAGCTATTCTGGTCTTCAAAGCTCACACCCAGACCCTGAGGCCTGGAGCACCTTGCGCTGAATTCACACATTGGCCACATATGAGGAACTGCAGCTCCCCCCAAGGCCCACTCAGTGGTGCTCTAGGGCTGCGTGGTGGCCAGTTAGTTACTTGGCACCTGGCATTAGGGCAGGGCTGTGGGGCTCAGTCGGACGCACAGATCACAGAGGAAGCTCCTAGCACTGCAGGGCTCAGGGCAGCTGCTCAGGAAGCGCCCCAGGAAATTCAACCTAGGAGAGGGGTCCGGGAGGGAAGAGGCTCCAAAGGGGGGAGCTACGAGTGCCAAGCCCCTAAGGGGGAGCTGCTCCCAGCAGAAATCCCTCCCCAGACAGTGGCAGGTGCTCCCAATCACACAGTAACGCCATGCGGCTCTGGAGAGCAGCTGCCGTGGTTTGTGCTCTGGTCTAGGGTGACTTGGTCCTGCCTCGGCATGGGGGGAAGGAAGGGATGGCCCCTGGGGGTGGATTCCTGCCCCGCATTTCTGTGTATCTGCAGGGGGGAACATAGCCCTACAGCTCAGATTTGGATGGGGCAGGATGGTAAGTGGATGGGCCGCACTCCAGCCACGGCTATGCCCTTGCACCACTGGGAAACACTCCCAGCATCCAGCTGCTCAGAGCGGAAGGCACCAGGCTGAGGCTCCCTCCAGCAAATGAGACCCAAGCCCAGTGCTGAGCTGGAAGGACCCATCTCACCGCAGACAAGGGGGAAGCAACTCACAGGGGGTTGTCCTTGCCGTGGTTGGCCAGGGAGTCTCCCACGCGGATCTGGGCCCCCGTCAGCCTCTCCCAACAGCACTCGTCTTCCCTGTTCTTCACGATCACCATGGAGACGGAATGCCGGCTGCCCAAGTCCACCCTCCACCAGGGCTCTGTGTCATACAGGGTGTGGCTGCAGGAGCCGTGATTAAAATCCCCATCACGATTTCCATCCACGACATTTCCAATCGCGTCTAGTTGAGTCCCCAAAAACCTGGACGACTGAGCGACCGGATGTCGCAGCGCCAAGTTCTGAGCTGGAATCAGAAGGCGAGAAGAGGGGAGGTGGGACGTGCCCGTTGCCAGAAAGGGTGGGGCTCCACAAAACCTTTCTGCAGCAGAGCCAGAGCCACTTCCCGGTGGTGACACACGAACCAGGGACTGTGTGAGGGCCAGGTTCACCGTGGGAGCCAGTGACTTGAGGAACGGGAGCGACAGCAGCTTGGTGCTGGAGTCTCAGTCTAGAGAGCCTCTCTCAGGCCACCATGTCCCATACCCAGCTGGAGCTGCTGCCCAAGGCAGGCAGGGAGCTCAATGTTTACATGGAGCGTTCCTTACCTGCCCCTGCCAGCTGTAGCCCATGCCCAGTTCAGCAGTGGGAAGGGGCGATGCTCACAGGGTTTCTGCTGTCTCACTAGGCAGATTCTGGCATTGAGGAGCCTGGGGTATAACATAAAAGGGAAGAGGTTCCCTGTCACATTGTATCAGCTCTTTACCCGCTGGTGGTGGGATGCAGCTCTGAGATAGAACCTCAACCTCACACAGCATGAGAGTCCCCATCCTGTCCGGGATGACGATGGAGACGTAGCGGCCCTCCAACCCTCTACAGCAGATGGTGCTGAGGGATCCGGGTCTGGTGTCAATGATGGTCCCGCAGCTAAAGACAAGAGCAGAAGCCAAGGAGACAAAACAAGATTGATGATTCAAATGCGCAGTGCCTGATGAAATTCACCCAACAGAACCTAAGGAAGTAGCAGAGCCAATCTCAGAACTATTAATGCTTTCACAGAGAACTCACAGAGGACGGGTGAGGTCCCAGAGCACGAGAGAAGGGCAAACATAATCCCTCACTTTGAAAATCGGGAACAAAGAGGAAGTGGCAAAAATCTTCTCATGTGAGGAAGTAGGTTTTGCTCATGAAAGCTCATGATAATATACGTATATGAGACTCTAAGGCGCCATGGGACTACTCATTGTTTTAAAAAGTTGTTTCTAGAACAAACAGTGCCACTTCAATAACTCATAAGACATTGAAATAAACTACCAAACAGTGTAAAAGCAGCTGGGGGATAAGCCATAGCTAATGTATGAATTTTGCCATACCTAGTTGATTTTCTTCTTGACATGCTTACTGGCCTAATGGGAGGGAGGGGTGGTAGTTGTGATAGGTCTTGATTTTCTGAAGGCTTTTGACAGAATCCCATGTGACACTCTTCTCATAGGCAAATTAGGGAAAGACCGTCTAGATTAAATTACTATCAGGTGGATGCACAAGTGTTTTGAGAAAAAAAAAACACATGTTGAGAGTAGTTAACAACAGTTGATGCTGTGTCTGGAAGCAAGGAAGTTTCAGGGATCTGTCCTGTGTTGGGTATTGTTCTATATTTTCATTAATAACTTTGACATTGGTGCCCATAGTAGGGTTATAAAATGTGCAGGTGAAACCAAGCTGGGAGGGGTTGTAAGAGCATTGGGAGTTGTTACTCCAACACATTCCCACTGGAAACTACCCAGGGGTACACGGGTATGGGTTTATTGCCACTAAAGAAAATAGAGCTGCCACCAAAAGTTTAAACTAAACGGGGTGTGGGTGGGTCTCTCTCTCTCTCATATATTCATTCATTCCTGCCCTCGGGCACTCCCACAGGCATATGGGTTACAGAAGGAGCCAAGACATGTGGATCCTGAAGGGTCTGTCTGCGGATCATGGCTGGGGAACTGGTGAGGAGGAGAGACACTGGCTGTAGAGAGGAGTTTCTCAGGAGCAGGGGAAGAAAAAGAGACTTTGGCCATGTGCTCTCTCTCCGTATATTGTGTCTGAATGGCTCCTGTGACTCATCCACCTCCTCGCCAGGGAGCATGCCCAGACTTCCCTTTATCCAGCAAAGCAGCAGTCTCTGATGACTCATCATCATGTGCTCCAGCCTCAGCCTTGCAATTTCAAACACACACACACACACACACACACACACACACACCCCTCTCTTCATTCACTCAGGGGAGAATGCAGTTTAGAGCAAGTTATAAGCAAGGTGGCTGAGCGTTAAAAAGATTACAAAGTTGTAGCTTACAGTAAGTTTCTGAACTTATAAAGCAATGTTGCTGAGAGTTACAAAGTTGTAAAGTTTGACAAAGATTACAATGAGTTGCAGTGTTTAAACCTTAGACCTTACAGTTAGTGTATTTTCAGAAAATGCATGTATAAAATCAAGTAAGCTCAGGCGAAGGCTTTTTTATGCAAGAGGAGAAAGGAAGAAAATGCAAAATCATCTTGATAATGTGGAGAATTGTCTAACTCCCATGTAAAGGAAAGAGATATTAGATCCACTCAGCTCTGAAACATATTCTGGTGCCTTGTGGCAAGTCACTTATGGGATACTGTGGGGTCTCAAATTCTACTATATATACTTCCTTTTTTTAATTAACTCTGCGGAGGGGAGAGACCCCATTAGAACTCCTGGGCTCTATCTCAGCTCAGGGAGGGCAGTGGGTTGTAGCAGGGGCAAATACATCTGAGTTGGATGTAAGAACCTCAGAACTACCAGACTGGGTCAGACCACAGGGCTATCTAGCCTGGTGTCCTGTCTGCTGACAGCGGCCAATGCCAAGTACCCCATAGGGAATGTGCACAAGAGGCAATCATTGTGTGATTCATCCCATCACCCTTTCCCAGCCTCTGGCAAACAGAGGAGAGGGACGTGCAGAACATGGTGCTGGATCTCCGGCCACATAGGCTAATAGCCACCGAGGGACCTATTCTCCATGAACTGATCTAGTTCTTTTTTGAACCTTGTTACAGTTTTGGCCTTCACAGTATCCTCTGGCAAAGAGTTCCACAGGTTGACAGTGAAGAAATAGTTTCTTTTATTTCTTTTGCTCAGGGAGTGCCCCGGGAAAGGCAATCTAGGAGAGGTGTGTGGGAGGGAAGAGGATCCAGAGGGAGGGCCTACAAGTGCCAAGTTCCTAAGGGGGAGCTGCTCCCTGCAGAAATCCCTTGCCAGGCAATGGCAGGTTCTCCAGATCACAGAGTAACGCCATGCGGCTCTGGAGAGCAGCTGCCATGGTTTGCGCTCTGGTCTAGGATTCCTTGGTCCAGCCTCAGCATGGGGAAATAGAAAACATGGCCTTTTGGGGTGGCTTCCCCTTTCTGGTTACCTGTATGGGCGGAACGGAGCCCTACTGGGCAGACTTGGGTGGGCCAAATGGGAGGGCCATGCCCCAGCCGGCCCTACCTGCGTTTATGCCCCGCACCACCCGTAAAGCACTCACAGCCACAGGCAGCTAAGAGGTGAAAATGCCGTACCCTGGCCCCGGCTGGCAATGGGACCCATCTCGCCGCAGACAAGGGGGAAGCAACTCACAGGGGGTTGTTCTTGCCAAAGTTCACCAGGGAGTCTCCCACGTGGATCTGGGCCCCTTTCAGATTCCCCCCGCAGCACTCGTCTTCTCTGTGCTTCACGATCACCACGGAGATGGACTGCCGGCTGCCCAAGTCCACGTTCCACCAGGGCTCCGTTTCGAAATGGGTGTGGCTGCAGGAGCCTTCTTCCCACTTCCCATTGCGTTTCCCATCCACGGCTCTTCCAGACACGGCTCTTCCAAGCTTATCCACGAATGTGGATGACTGAGTGGCCGGACGTCCCAGCGCCAGGTTCTGAGCTGGAATCAGAGGGCGAGAAGAGGGGAGGTGGGACGTGCCCGTTGCCGGAAAGGGTGGGGCTCTACAAGACCTTTGTCCAACACGGAGCCAGAGCCACCTCCTGGCTGGGACACACAAACCAGGCACCACGAGAGAGTCAGATTCTCAGTGGGAGCCAGAGACCCAGGGAATGGGAGTGAGAAAAGGCTGGTGCTGGGGTCTCAGCCCAGAGAGAGCGCCTCTCAGCCCCATACCCAGCAAATGATTTTCCCCAAGGCAGGGATGGGACTCGATGTTCACATGGAGCCTCCTACACCTGCCTCTGCCGGCTACAGCCCACACCCCGGAGAGCAGTGGGAAGGGAAGAGTCTCCCAGGGTTTCTGCTGCCTCACTAGGCAAAGGCTGGTGCAGAAGGGTTTGGAGTGTAACATGAAAGGGAACAGGTTTCCAGTCACATTGTGCCGGCTTCTTACCCCCTGGTGGTGGGACACAGCCCTGAGATAGAACCTCGACCTCACACAGGGTCAGATACTCCTCCCTGCCCGGGATGACGATGGTGACGTAGCGGCCCTCCAGCCTGTTGCAGCAGATGGTGCTGAGGGATCCGGAAGCGATATCATTAATGGTCCCGCAGCTAAAGGAAAGAGCAGAAGCCAAGAAGACAAAAGAAGATGAGGGTGTTCAAATGGCAGCACCTGCTGAAATTCACCGCACAGCGCTTCATAGAATCATAGAATCATAGAATAATAGGACTGGAAGGGACCTCGAGAGGTCATCGAGTCCAGCCCCCCGCCCTCAAGGCAGGACCAAGCTCCGTCTACACCATCCCTGACAGATGTCTATCTAAACTGTTCTTAAATATCTCCAGAGAGGGAGATTCCACCACCTCCCTTGGCAACTTATTCCAATATTTGACCACCCTGACAGTTAGGAATTTTTTCCTAATGTCCAATCTAAACCTCCCCTGCTGCACTTTAAGCCCATTACTCCTTGTCCTGTCCTCAGAAACCAAGAGGAACAAGTTTTCTCCTTCCTCCTTGTGACACCCTTTTAGATATTTGAAAACCGCTATCATGTCCCCCCTTAATCTTCTTTTTTCCAAACTAAACAAGCCCAGTTCATGAAGCCTGGCTTCATAGGTCATGTTCTCTAGACCTTTAATCATTCTTGTCGCTCTTCTCTGTACCCTTTCCAATTTCTCCACATCTTTCTTGAAATGTGGCTCCCAGAACTGGACACAGTACTCCAGCTGAGGCCTAACTAGTGCAGAGTAGAGCGGCAGAATGACTTCACGAGTTTTGCTTACAACACACCTGTTGATACAACCTAGAATCATATTTGCTATTTTTGCAACAGCATCACACTGTTGACTCATATTCAACTTGTGGTCCACTATGACCCCTAGATCCCTTTCCGCCATGCTCCTTCCTAGACAGTCGCTTCCCATCTTGTATGTATGGAACTGATTGTTCCTTCCTAAGTGGAGCACTTTGCATTTCTCTTTATTAAACCTCATCCTGTTTACCTCTGACCATTTCTCTAACTTGCTAAGGTCATTTTGAATTATGTCCCTATCCTCCAAAGAAGTTGCAACCCCACCCAGTTTGGTATCATCTGCAAACTTAATAAGCGTACTCTCTATCCCAATATCTACATCATTGATGAAGATATTGAACAGTACGGGTCCCAAAACAGACCCTTGAGGAACTCCACTTGTTATCCCTTTCCAGCACGATTTAGAACCGTTAACAACAACTCTCTGACTACGGTTATCCAGCCAATTATGCACCCACCTTATCGTGGCCCTATCTAAGTTATATTTGCCTAGTTTATCAATAAGAATATCAAGCGAGACTGTATCAAATGCCTTACTAAAGTCTAGGTATATGACATCCACCGCTTCTCCCTTATCCACAAGGCTTGTTATCTTATCAAAGAAAGCTATCAGATTAGTTTGGCATGACTTGTTCTTCACAAACCCATGCTGGCTATTCCCTATCACTTTATTACCTTCCAAGTGTTTGCATAGGATTTCCTTAATTACCTGCTCCATTATCTTCCCCGGGACAGACGTTAAACTGACCGGTCTGTAGTTTCCTGGGTTGTTCTTATTCCCCTTTTTATAGATGGGCACAATATTTGCCCTTTTCCAGTCTCTTTTCATGAACTAGCTGAGCCAGTCACAGGACTATTCATGCTTGTGCAGAGACTCACGAAGGAGGGTGCGGTCCCAGAGCACGGGACAAGGGCAAACCTGGGCCCTGTCTTTGCAGTTCCTCTTTGTTCCCTGTTTCCAGATTGTGGACCAATGAGCCCAACTTCAGTTCCTCATAAGACACTGAAATAATCAAACAGTCTGAGAGCAGTGGGAGGAGACTACAGTGATATGTCCTGACTGATGTGGATTTGCAAACAACAGCTCATGCCATGCCGATTTAATGTTCTTCTTTAACAGACTAATCAACCTAATGGATGAGGGAGGGGAGCATTTTAGGAAGGCTTTTGACAGAATCCCTAGCGACACACTTGTCGTAAGCAAACTAGGGAAAGGCCTTCGAGATCAGGTGGGTGCACAGGTGTTTGAAAACAAAAAACAAAAAACACGCTGAGAATAGTTGGGTACTGTTCTATATTTTCATTCATGACTTTGACATTGGCACACAGAGTACAGTTATAAAATGTACAGGTGAAACCAAGCTGGCAGGGGTTGTAAGAATATTGGAAGTAAGGATGAAAATGCAAAATCATCTTGATAATGTGGAGAATTCACCTGAAAACTAGAAGGAGAAATTCAATAAAGGAAAGTGCTGTTCCCAGGAAGGAAAATTTCTAACTCCATGTAAGATTTCAGAGGGGTAGCTGAGTTAGTCTGCAACAGGAAAAATTTAAAAAACAACAAATAGTCTAGTAGCACCTTAAAGACTAACAAAACATGTAGATGGTATCATGAGCTTTCGTGGGCACAACCCACTTCTTCAGATAACTAGAGTATTAGAAGTCATTCTTCCACTCTACTCTGTGCTGGTTAGGCCTCAGTTGGAGTATTGTGTCCAGTTCTGGGCACCGCATTACAAGAAGGATGTGGAGAAATTGGAGAAGGTTCAGAGAAGAGCGAGAAGAATGATTAAAGGTCTAGAAAACATGACCTATGAAGGAAGGCTGAAAGAATTGGGTTTGTTTATTTTGGAAAAGAGAAGATTGAGGGGGGACATGAGAGCTGTTTTCAGGTATTTAAAAGGGTGTCATAAGGAGGAGGGAGAAAACTTGTTCATCCTGTTCTCTGAGGATAGAACAAGAAGCAATGGGCTTAAACTGCAGCAAGGGAGGTTTAGGTTGGACATTAGGAAAAAGTTCCTAACTGTCAGGGTGGTCAAACACTGGAATAAATTGCCCAGGGAGGTTGTGGAATCTCCAACTCTGGAGATATTTAAGAGCAGGTTAGATAAATGTCTATCAGGGATGGTGTAGACGGAGCTTGGTCCTGCCATGAGGGCAGGGGACTGGACATGATGACCTCTCGAGGTCCCTTCCAGTCCTATTATTCTATGATTTAAGTCCAGATCCAAGAATAAAGGAAGGGAATAGGGCTGAGGGGACGGAGAGGGGAAAGCGAGGGAGAAGGGGGGGAAAAAAGAGAAAAAAGGAGTGGAGGAAGGAAGCTAGTGAGTAGATGGTTCAAATAGTTGCAAGAGGCTGAGAAGAACAATTAGCACCTCCATTGTTAGGCTGGTTAGTTAAGTCCTTAGGATGTGGAAGGTCGTGTGCCAGCCAGACCATATCCTGGTTCATGCCACTTGCAGAAGAATTAAACTTGTGAACGAAGTTAAGTTCCAACCCTTCTGTGTGTATTTGGCTTGTGGAATTGGCCTAAAACAACACGGTGACTTGGAGATCCATTAATGAGTGCCCAGGCAGGTGAAAGTGTTCTCCTACAGGTTTTTGTGTATTGCCTTTTTGGAGATCTGATTTGTCTCCATTAATTCTTCCCCATAGAGACTCCAGCCAGCTGAGGAAGTGAGCAGTGCCCACGAGAGCTCCTGATCCCGTTGGCATGTTTTGTTAGTCTTTAAGGTGCTACACTAGACTATTGGTTGGTTTTAAAGTTTTTCCCATATAAGGGAAAGACAAACATTAGACCATTCTTACCCATCCTGGCTAAGAGCACCTGGCATTGACCACAAGAGGCAACAATTGAGTGATTCACCCCCTCACCCTTTCCCGGTCTCTGGGACACAGCAGTGAGGGCCGTGCAGAACATGGTGCTGGATCTCTGGCCACATGGGCTAACAGACATTGAGGCACCTATTCTCCATGAACATATTTAGTTCTTTTCTAAACTCTGCTATAGCTCTGGACTTCAGAGTGTCCTCTGGCAAGGAGTTCCACAGGTTGACTCTGAAGAGAAATACTTTCTTTTGCTTCTTTTGTTTCAGGGGCACCCCAGGAAAGGCAAGGTGTCCGGGAGGGGAAGACGCTCCAAAAGGGGGAGCTACGAGTGCCAAGTCCCTAAGGGGGAGCTGCTCCCAGCAGAAATCCCTCCCCAGACAGTGGCAGGTGCTCCCAATCACACAGTAACGACATGCGGCTCTGGAGAGCAGATGCCGTGCTTTGCACTCTGGTCTAGGGCTACTTGGTCCTGTCTCAGCATGGGGGGGATGGAAAGGATGGCCCTTGCCTTGCCTTTCTGTGCATCTCTGTGGGGGGAATGGATACTACCTGCCCTAGCAGTCCCCATTGAGACAGGAACTACCTGGGTTCACATTTCTATCAGCAAGGGCTGTTTCCCCTTATAGCTAATTACTAAGCAACATGATGAATTCCCCTGCTCCTGGAACCCTTAAGTCAAGGCCGGGACATCTATCTAGACACGCTGGAGCTCACAGAGATTGCGGGCTCAGCACAGAATCACTGCGTGAGGGTCCCTGGCCCGTGTCACACGGCAGCTCACACCAGGGGCTGGGGAAGGTCCCTCCAGGCCTCAGGAGTCTCTGGAGCCAGGAACATCAGTTCCCGGGGGCTCGGGTGCGAGGATTCAGGAGAACGGCGGTGAGGGCAGAGACAGAACACGCAGGGGCTGGAGAGCGACAGCGCCACCCTGCACGGCCCAGCAGGGGGCGCTGTGCTCAGTGCCATGCAATTCCCTTCCCGCCCAGAGCTCAGATCACCACTGCCGGGGCGCAGCTAGGAGGGGAAATCTGGGCGGGGCCTGACCTTCAGGTGGGGGGGCCATGCTGGGAGGTGCAGGAAGGGGACAGGAGAGAGGAGGGCGGCTTCCTCCCTGGTTCCAGTTGCCCCTGGAGGGGAGGGGCAGGAGGATGAGGGGGACTAGAACAGTGTTGGGGGCGGGGACGAGCATCCCCACACAGTCTGGTGTGGCCATGCCCACGCTGCACCCCCATGTGGGCCTCAGCTCCCCGTCCCTTCCCACTGTTTGTGGCCCAGGCTGGGGCTGGTGCGACCAGACGACCTGCCACATGGGACTTGGGCAGGCTGGGGTTGGTGCCTGCTCAGGATTCCTGGACTGGAGGCGCTGAGGCCGCTGGGGCGGGCAGACGAGGTCGGGATGCTCTGGGTTGTCGTGGCGGAGGGAGAGGGATGTGACCGTAGCGGGAAGGGGAGGAGCCTGGAACTAGCCTCCTGATAGTCAGTTCACCTGCTGCCCATGAGGAGCAGGGGCAGAAAGTCTTGGGGTGGAGGGGGTAACATGTCTAGAGAAAGGGGCGAAATGGGGCAGGAAGCAGCAGGTCAGGAAAGGAAGGTATCAGGCAGGGGTGGAGTCAAAGGGGGGGATGAGCCGTAGAGTGGAAGGGGCGTCATGCACTTGCCCCCCCTCACTTGCGCTACAGCTCAGTTTTGGGGTGTGTTTGTAAGCCAAACGGGTGGGGCTGAACCCCACCCAGGCTCACCCATAGCCATGCCCCTGCAAAGCACTCCCAGCCTCAGGCAGCTCGGAGGGGAAGAGGCCGCACCATGGCCCTGGCTGGCAATGAGACCCAAGCTCTGAGCCTGAGCTGGCAGGAGTCATCTCACCGCAGACAAGGGGGAAGCAACTCACAGGGGGTTGTCCTTGCCGTGGTTGGCCAGGGAGTCTCCCACGCGGATCTGGGCCCCCTGCAGCCTCTCCCAACAGCACTCTTCCCTGTTCTTCACGATCACCATGGAGACGGAATGCCGGCGGCCCAAGTCCACACTCCACCAGGGATCTGTGTCGTACAGGGTGTGGCTGCAGGAGCCTCGATCCCACGCCCCTTCACGGTTTCCATCCACGGCCTTGCTAGCCACGGCTTCTCCAAGGCTGTCCTCGTACGTGGACGACTGAGTGACCGGACGTCGCAGCGCCAAGTTCTGAGCTGGAATCAGAGGGCAAGAAGAGGGGAGCAGAGAGATGCCCGTCACTGGGGACATAAGGGGGCGGGGTCCCAAAGCCCTCTCCTGCAACAGAGCCAGAGCTGCTTCCTGGCAGTGACACACAAACCGGGCACCATGTGAGAGCCAGGTTCATGCTGGTAGCTGGGACCCTGGGAATAGGAGTGAGGGGAGCAGGACGATGCTGACAGCAGGTTGGTGCCTGGGTCTCATCCCAGAGAGTCTCTGTCAGCCCACCGCATCCCCTCCCTCGCAGGTGATACTCCCCAAGGCAGGGATGGAGCACGATGTTCACATGAAGCCTCCTACACCTGCCCCTGCCAGCTGTAGCCCACGTCCAGGGGAGCAGTGGGAAGGGAAGAGATCCCAGGGTTTCTGCTGCTTCACTAGGCAGAGGCTGGTGCAGAAGAGACTGGGGTGTGACATGAAAGGGAACAAGTTTCTATTCCCATTGTGCCAGCTCCTTACCCCATTGTGGTGGGACACAGCCCTGAGATAGAACCTCGACCTCACACAGGGAGAGATGCTCCGCCCTGCCCGGGATGACGATGGTCACATAGCGGCCCTCCAGCCCGTTGCAGCAGATGGTGCTGAGGGATCCGGGTCTGGTGTCATTAATGGTCCCGCAGCTAAAGAAAAGAGCAGAAGCCAAAGAGATAAAACAAGGTCGGTGTGTTAAACCCACAGTGCCTGGTGAGATTCACCCGACAGAACCTAAGGAACTGGCTGAGCCAATCTCAGAACTATTCATGTTTTTATAGAGAACTCATAAAGGTCTGGTGAGGTCTGAGAAGACGAGAGAAGGGCAAACCTTTCACCTATCTTTGAAAATGCGGAACAAAAAGGACGTGACGCATTCTGAACCAACCAGCTCAACTTCGATGCTTCAGAAGATACTGGAACAAAATAATTGAACAGTCTGAAAGCACCTGAAGAATAATAAAGTAATGCGTCATAGCTAATATGGATCTGTGAGGAACAAATCATGCCCTACCTACCTAATTACTACTATCAGATGGGTGCACGACTGTTTATAGAGGGATGATAGGAGTTACTATAGAGAACTTTCTGGGTGTCTGGCTGGTGAGTCTTGCCCACATGCTCAGGGTTTAGCTGATCGCCATATTTGGGGTCGGGAAGGAATTTTCCTCCAGGGTAGATTGGAAGAGGCCCTGGAGGTTTTTCGCCTTCCTCTGTAGCATGGGGCACAGATCACAGCTGGAGGATTCTCTGCATCTTGGGGTCTTCAAAGTATTTGAAGGCTTCAATATCTGAGATCTAGGTGAGAGGATTATTCCAGGAGGGGTGGGTGAGATTTTGTGGCCTGCACTGTGCAAGGGGTCAGACTAGATGATCATAATGGTCCCTTCTGACCTTGAAGTCTGAGTCTGAGACACTATGCATGCGGAGTACTAATCAACCAGCATTCAGTAACTAAGGGTATGTCTAAACAGTAGCGTTATTTCAAAATAACTTGGTATGTGTCTACACAGCAGGCAGTTATTTCAAAACAATGTCAAAATACTGTCAAGCTGAAGGACCCATTATTCTTCCTCCTGTAACCCTCATTGTACTAGGAGTAAGGGAAGTCGGTGGAAGAGTGCTCTATTTCGAAATAAGTGCTTTGTAGATGCTCCCAATTGTGAAATAAGCTATTTTGAAATAAGCTACACACTTGACGTAGCTGAACTTGTGTAGCTTATTTCAAGTTAAGCTCTTATTTCAAGTTAAGCAGATGTACCCTAAAGGGGTTAAATCCAGAACAGTGGGTATCCAGGAAGTGTTGGCAGGGAGGCAGGAGAACCAATGGGCAGAAAGTGTAAGATCTAAACTGATAGCAGGCATGTGCCTGCTGCAGTTCTTTGTGTGGTTTTAGAGGAAAAAAGCTGGGTAAAAACTAAGTAAACCTTGGGAGATGGACATGGAATGCCGAGCAATATTCCTGTCTACAAGGGATGGAACCAGGGAACAAGAAATGTGAGTAGATAGGGAATGTGCAGTGAGACAAGATAAGGTTTTTTTTCATTATTTTTGGTTTTTGAACTCTGCTGAGCCCATGTCTCCCTTCCCCGCCCCCACTGTACACTGTTAACTGACCCTAAATCCCAGAGAAGCAATTGTCTGTGCTCTGATCTGTTTTCTCAGTTGCTTTTAATGCCTAGCAACCAAGTCTGCTTTCCCAAATACATCTTCTTTGGTTTGTTAATGAAATCACCTGTTTGAAGACTATGATCTGATTCCTGTGTCCTACAAAGCAGGATGCACATGCCTGAGACGTCAGTTATTTGAAATTACGCTTTGGCTGTGTCTAGACTGCTTTTGCGGAAAAACTTGCCAGCTGTCTACACTGGCCGCTTGAATTTCCACAAGAACACTGACTTCCTACTGTCTGAAATCAGTGCTGCTTGCGGAAATGCTATGCTGCTCCCGTTCGGGCAAAAGCCCTGGCTACATTCTGGGCCAGGTCCCCTTTTCTCTCTGCCTGCTCTGTTTGCAGCCAATCTTCCCCACCACCCACCTGGCTGCAGGAGCTGCTGGGAGTGTGGGAGTGGATAGGGGGGCCTTTGCTGCTCTCACCCTGGTGGGGGAGATGGGACCCCCCCCTTCCAACTTTTTGGGGACTGCCTGGCCCCTTTCTTCACTGCTACAGGCCTGGACTTCACCCTTCCTGCAACTGCCATGCCCTCTGGAGTGGAGGAGGTAAGGGGGCTGCTTTACAGCAGCTCCTGGGGGTCTTCCTTCCCCTCCACAAGTTTGTGGGGGGAGGGGGAGTGTTTGTGAGGGGCCTCCTGCCATCTGGGCCCCTAGGTGGCAGCTGGTACAACTTTTGTGGGGTGCTGGGGCTGGGGGGGCTCCCTCTGCCCCCCCCGTCTCCCCTGCATCTCTGTTGCTGCTCCCTCCCTGTTGCTGCAGGGGCCATCTCCATCCTTGGCCCCCCTGCTTGCCTCCCCGCCCCTCCCTTGCTCTGGTGGCTCCTGCAGCAGGTGCAGTAAGCCTGCCACTCAGGCGCCTGTGGGCACACTAGTTTCCTCCCCCCCCCCCAGCAGTGTCTTGCTGCCCCCCCTGCTTTCTTGAGCAGGCTCCTCCTCACAGCCTGCATTCCCCTCTCCTCTTTTCGTGGGCCCATGCCCCCCTTTTGTCATCTTGTTTGGCACCTGAGCCTCCCACTCTCCTTTAGTTACCCTCCCCCCACACACCGTTTCACTTCCCACATGCCTTTCAATAATTGACCCTCTCACATTCCCAGTGCAGCCGGAGGAGCCGCTCTTACCTTCCCGTGCTGGGAGCTGTACCCCTTGTTCCTTTACCTCCCCCCCTCCTCCTTTGTGCGTTGCTGCCCTCTCACCCCACTTCCAGCCTAGCGGGGGGAGTGGTGAGCCTTCCTCTCTCTCCCCCTTCCCCCTCTCCCCTGCCCCTTGCTCTACCCCCTGGCACTATTGGTCTCTCCTAATTGTCTGTTCCTGTCTCCCCCCGCCCCTCCATCCATGAACATAATGGAGGGGCAGTCGTGTGATGTCCCTGCCACCCCTGGCCCACCCTCCCTCACTGCCTCTATGAACCTTGATCCCTCTGAGGCTGCCGGGCCACCCGCTCATGCAGCAGAGGTGGTGGACATGGACGGGGATTCCGGGACCCCGACCGCTCCTGCCACGGTACCTTCTGCCACCAGTGTCACCACTAAGAAAGCCGCCCTGAAGGGCAGGAAGGGCCAGGGGACCAAGAAAGGCTGGAACTCCACCCGGAAGGCAAAACCCCCTGCTGCGGCCTTGGCCCCTAAGGTAGGCCCTGTCCGAGTCCCGTCTCTGATCCCGCCACCCTCTCCTCCACAGGCCCAGCCTTGCCGCTTTGGGTGGTGGCAGCAACGGCGCCCGCACGCTTATCTGGGCCTTGCAGAGCCCGAGTGGGATTGACGACGGTCACAGTTGGAGGAGGGGCGACCCCAGTGCCCTCCCAGGCATCGAGGGTCCCAAGTGCATCTCCGAGCCGGGCCAAAGGGCAGTCCCTTTGGACATGCCCCGTCGCCCGACAGAGAAAACACTGGGCCTCCCCCAAGGTGTAATGTACCCGGTACTGGGCCCCTTGATAGGGCACCAGAAATGACCCTTCGAGGGCTCCTCCACCAGGCCCCGCTGGCAGGAGTTGGATTTGCACCTGCCGGCGGAAGGAAAGAACGTGGCGGAGGGTAGGGTCCTTGCAGCCCAAAGGAAGGGGACTCAGGACTGACAAGGGCCTCCCCAGGGTGGAGAGGAAAGGTAATAGGGCGGCATTGGGGAGGAACGGAGGGCAAAACCGCCCGTACGCCCAGGTCCTCCAAAGGCTCGAGGGGAATGTGGATTCCCCGCACCGCCAAACCCTTCTCCACCGCTTCCTGGGCAGCGGCCTCCGACGCCAGGAAGAATACCACCTTCCCGAACATCTTGGAGGCCACCATCACGGCTGTGAGCCCCACCACGTGTGCCAACGCCCGCGCGTAGGTCTCCACGTGGGGCGAGGCTGACACCAGGAGGCAACGGACCCCGTGCCTCCTGGTCAGGGTGGGGAAGGGGCGGTGGCCGCCGGGGATGGAATTCCAGTAAGCGGCTTCGGTGGATAGGGAGGCAGCAGGTGCAGGGGTGGCAGCCACCTGGGCATATGCTCTGGGGGCTGGGACACCGTCGTCCCCAGAACTGGTGGAAGGAACAGGGGGACAGGAAAGAGGGGAAGCCACGGCAACCCTCACACCCGTCCCTGTTTTTCCTTTTATTTGTCCCAAGTAATTACTTGGTTTCCTGGGCTCAGTGGACCCTCCCCATAGGCTGGGCGGAGGTCCTTTAAATGTGGACTCCAATAGGCACCCCTGCTCTGTCACACTATCTACTCACATTTCTTGTTTTCAGGTTCCGTCCTTAGTAGACATGAAAATGGCTGGACATTCCATGTCCATCTCCCAAAGTTTACTTCATCTTTCTCTAGCTTTGTAGCACTTCACAGTCCTACAACTTAGAGCTGAGTGGTCCTGGAGGCCAAGTGGATGGGCTGTACCCTAAACAGGTCCAGCTGTGGCTATGCCCCTGCACCATTGACAGAGCACTCAAAGCCTCAGGCAGCTCAGAGGGGAAGAAGCCATGCTATAGCCTAGGCTGGCAATGAGGCCCAACCCCTGGGCCTGAGCTGGGAGAAGTCATCTTGCTGCAGGCAATGGGGAAGCAGCTCACATAGGGTTGTCCTTGCCATGGTTCACTAGGGAATCTCCCACGTGGATCTGGGCTCCTTTCAGTCTCTTCTCACAACACTCCTCTTCCCTGTTCTTCACAATCACCATGGAGATAGAATACCGACTGCCCAGGTCCACGTTCCACCACGGCTCTATGTCAAAAATGGTGAGGCTACAAGAGCCTTGTTTATAATTCCCATCACGTTTTCCATCCACGGCCCTTCCAGGCTCAGCATCTCCAGCATCGTCCCTGAACGTGGACGACTGAGTGGCCGGACATCCTAGCGCCAAGTTCTGAGCTGGAATCAGAGGGCGAGAAGAGGGGAGGTGGAATGTGCCCATTGCCGGAAAGGGTGGGGCTCTATGAGACCCTTGTCCAACATGGAGTTAGAGCTTCTTCCTGGCAGGGACATACAAACCAGGCACCATGACAGAGCCAGATTCTCAGTGGGAGCCAGAGACCCAGGGATGGGAGTGAGAAAAGGTTGGCGCTGGGGTCTCATCCCACAGAGAGCCTCTCTCAGCCACCATGTCCCATACCCGGCTGGAACTGCTCCCAAGCAGGGATGGGCCACGATGTTCACACATGGAGCCTCCCTTGTGAGCTGTAGCCCACGCCCAGGTGAGCAGTGAGAAGAGAAAGTCTCCCACGGTTTCTGCTGCCTCACTAGGTTTCTGCCGCCTCACTGGCTCACAAGGGACTGGGGTATAACATGAAAGGGAACAGGTTTGCAGTCACATTGCACCAGCTTCTTACCTCCTGGGGGTGGGGCACAGCCCTGAGATAGAACCTCGACCTCACACAGGGAGAGAGACTCCACCCTGCCAGGGATGACGATGGTGACATAACGACCCTCCAAGCCATTGCAGCAGATGGTGCTGACGGATCCAGGTCTGCTGTCAGTTATGGTCCCGCAGCTAAAGGAAAGAGCAGAAGCCAAGAAGACAGAATAAGTTAGATGTGTTCAAATGCCAACACCTACTGAAATTCACCCCCCAGCGCTTAGGGAAATAACAGAGTCCATCTCAGAACTATTCATGCTTTTATAGAGAACTCTCAAAGGATGCTTGAGGTCCCAGGGGACTATAAAAGGGCAAATATTGTTCCCTGTGACAAATTCTGGACCAATGAGCCCAACTTCCGTGCCTCATAAAACACTGAAATAAATGATCGAACAGTTTGAAAGCAGCGGGAGGAGAATACTGTGATATGCCACAACTGATACGCACAAATGAGAAGTCCAAATAGTAAAATGGGTAAACTAGAGTGCCTAGTTTTAAAGGAGGAGATTGATATAATAGGCATCACAGAAACTTGGTGGAACGAGGACAATCAAGGGGACACAGTCGTACAATATATATCGGAAGGTCAGAACAGGCCGTGCTGGTGGGGGAGTGGCACTATACATGAAAGAAAATGTAGAATCAACGAAGTAAAAATCTTAAAGGAACCAAAATGTTCCATAGGATCTCTATGGATAGAAATTCCAAGCTCCAATAATAAGAATATAGCTGTAGGGATATATTATCAAACACCTGATCAGGACAGTGATAGTGACTATGAAATGCTAAGGGAGATTAGAGAGGCTATCAAATTTAAAAAAAATCGATAGTAGTGGGGATTTCAACTATTCCCATATTGACTGAGTAGACGTCACCTCAGGAAAGGATGTAGAGATAAAATGTCTTGACACCTGAAATGACTGCTTCTTGGAGCAGCTGGTTCTGGAACTCACAAGGGGAGAGGCTATTCTTGATTTAGTCCTAAGTGGAGCACAGGATCTGGCTCAAGAGGTAAATATAACTGGACCGCTTGTAAACAGTGACCATAATATAATCAAATGTAACATCCCAACACTGTGGCATTTAGTTTCAGAAAGGGGAGCTACACAAAAATGAGGAAGTTAGTTAAATAGAAGTTAAAAGGTACAGTGACAAAAGTAAAATCTCTGCAAGCAGCATGGAAACTTTTCAAAGATACTATAATAGAGGCACAACTTAAATATATACCCCAAGTTAAAAAAACACAGTAAGAGAACAAAAAAAGTGCCACCGTGGCTTAACAACGAGGTAAAAGAAGCAGGGACAGATAAAAAGACATCTTTTAAAAAGTGGAAGTCAAATCCTAGTGAGGAAAATAAAAAGGACCATCAATTTTGTCAAGTTAAGCGTAAAAATATAATAAGAAAATCCAAAAAGGAGTTTGAAGAACAACTAGCCAGAGGGAAGAAGTTCCAAAGGGGAGAGTTATAAGTGCCAAGCCCCTGTGGGGGAGCTGCCCCCAGCAGAAATCCCTCACCAGACAGTGGCAGGTGCTCCAGATCACACAGTAACACCATGAGGCTTTGGAGAGCAGCTGCCATGCTTTGCGCTCTGGTCTAGATTTACTTGGCCCTGACTCAGCATGGGGGGGGGAAGGAAGGGATGGCCCCTGGGGGTGGCTTCCTGACCCACCTTTCTGCGTATCGGCATGGGGAGAATGGACACTTTAAGAGATGCTGCCAGCCCAGCTGTTCCCCCCTCAGCCCCATTGAAACAGGGACCAGCTGGGTTCCCATTTCTATCAGCAAGGGCTGTTTCCCCTGAAGCTAATTACTGATGGACATGGTGGATTCTCCTTCCCCTGGAGACCTGGAGATGGGAAAGGTCCCTCCAGGCCTCAGGAGTCTCTGGAGCCAGGAACCCCAGTTCCTATTGGCTCAGGTGTGATGATTCTGCAGGAGGAACAGCTGTGAGGGCAGAGACAGAACAGGTGGGGCTGGAGAGCTCTCAGCTGTTCTGCATCATGCAGGGAGCTGGAGGGGAGGAGAAGGGTGCAGAGCAAGTATCATAGTGGGGGGAGGAGGGGCTGAGCCTACCCAAGCAGCCTGGCATGGCCCTGCCCATGCTGTGCCCTCAGGGCTCCTGAGCACCCCGTCCCTTCCCACTGTTTGTATCTTAGATGCCTATATACAAATGCAAGAAGTATGGGTAATAAGCAGGAAGAACTGGAAGTGCTAATAAATAAATACAGCTGTGACTTTGGCATCACAGAGACTTGGTGGGATAATACACACGATTGGAATATTGGTATAGAAGGCTACAGCTTGCTCAGGAAGGACGGGTGGGGGAAAAAGGGAAGCGGTGTGGCCTTATATATTAAAAATGTACACGCTTGGACTGAGGTGGAGATGGACATAGGAGACAGAAGTGTTGAGAGTCTCTGGGTTAGTCTAAAAGCGATTAAAAACAAGGGTGATGTCATGATAGGGGTCTACTACAGCCCACCTACCCGAAAGAGGCTTTTTTTAAACAACTATCAAAATCATCCAAAGAGCAGGATTTGGTGGTGATGGGGGATTTCAACTATCCAGACATATGTTGGGAAACTAACACAGCGGGGCACAGACTATCCAATAAGTTCTTGGACTACATTGAAGACAACTTCTTATTTCAGAAGGTTGAAAAAGCTACTGGGGGAAAACTGTTCTAAACTTGATTTTAACAGATAGGGAGGAATGGGTTGAGAATTTGAAAGTGGAAGGCAGCTTGGGCGAAAGTGATCATGAAATCAGAGTTCATGATTCTAAGGAATGGTAGAAGGGAGAACGGCAAATTAGAGACAATGGATTTCAGGAAGGCAGATTTTGGTAAGCTCGGAGAACTGGTAGGTAAGGTCCCATGGGAAGCAAGACTAAAAGAAGAAACAACCGAAGAGAGTTAGCAGATTTTCAAAGGGACATTGTTAAAGGCCCAAAAGCAAGCTATTCCGCTGTGTCGGAAAGATAGAAAATATGGCAAAAGACCACCTTGGCTTAACCAGGAGATCTTGCATGATCTAAAAATAAAAAAAGAGTCATATAAAAAAATGGAAACTAGGACAAATAACAAAGGATGAATATCGGCAATCAATACAGGAATGCAGGAGCAAGATTAGAAAGGCAAAGGCACAAAACGAGCTCAAACTAGCTATAGGCATAAAGGGAATCAAGAAAACATTCTATAAATATATTAGAAGCAAGAGGAAAACCAAGGACAGGGTAGGTGCATTGCTCAGTGAGGAGAGGGAAACAGTAACAGGAAACTTGGAAATGGCAGAGATGGTTAATGACTTCTTTGTTTCGGTCTTCAGTGAGAAGTCTGAAGGAATGTCTAACATAGTGAATGCTAGTGGGAAGCGGGGAGGTTTAGAAGATAAAATAAAAGAATAAGTTAAAAATCACTTAGAAAAGTTAGATGTCTGCAAGTCACCAGGGCCTGATGAAATGCATCCTAGAATACTCAAGGAGCTGATAGAGGAGGTATCTAAGCCTTAAGCTATCATCTTTGGAAAATCATGGAAGACAGGAGAGATTCCAGAAGATTGGAAGAGGGCAAATATAGTGCCTATCTCTAAAAAGGGAAATAAAAAACAACCCAGGAAAATACAGACCAGTCAGTTTAACTTCTGTGCCAGGAAAGATAATGGAGCAAGTAATTAAGGAAATCATCTGCAGAGTTGGAAGATAGTAAGGTGACAGGGAACAGCCAGCATGGATTTGTAAAGAACAAATCTTGTCAAACCAATCTGATAGCTTTCCTTGATAGGATAACGAGTCTTGTGGATAAGGGAGAAGCGGTGGAAGTGGTAATACCTAGACTTTAGTAAGGCGTTTGATACGGTCTCACATGATATTCTTATCAATAAACTAGGCAAATACAACTTACATGGGGCTACTATAAGGTGGGTGCAGAATTGGCTGGATAACTGTTCCCAGAGAGTAGTTATTAACGGTTATTAACAGTTCACAATCCTGAACAAGTGGGGTTCTGCAGGAGTCTGTTTTGGGACCAGTTCTGTTCAATATCTTCATCAACAATTTAGATATCAGCATAGAGAGTACGCTTATTAAGTTTGCAGATGATACCAAGTTTGGAGGGGTTGCAACTTCTTTGGAGGATAGGGTCATAATTCAAAATGATCTGGACAAATTGGAGAAATGGTCTGAGCTAAACAGGTTGAAGATTAATGAGGACAAATGCAAAGTGCTCCACTTAGGAAGGAACAATCAGTTCACACATACAGAATGGGAAGCGGCTGTCTGGGAAGGAGTATGGCAGAAAGGGATCTAGGGGGTATAGTGGACCGCAAACTAAATATGAGTCAGTGTGACACTGTTGCAAAAAAGCCAACATGATTCTGGGCTGCATTAACAGGTGTGTTGTGAGCAAGACACGAGGAGTCATTCTTCCGCTCTGCTCTGCGCTGGTTAGGCCTCAGTTGGAGTATTGTGTCTAGTTCTGGGCACCGCATTTCAAGAAAGACGTGGAGAAATTGGAGAAGGTCCAGAGAAGAGCAACAAGAATGATTAAAGGTCTAGAGAACATGAGCTATGAGGCAAGGCTGAAGGAATCGGGCTTGTTTAGTTTGGAAAAGAGAAGATTGAGAGGGGACATGACAGCGATTTTCAGGTATCTAAAAGGGTGTCCCAAGGAGGAGGGAGAAAAATTGTTCTTCCTGGCCTCTGAGGATAGAACAAGAAGCAATGGGCTTAAACTGCAGCAAGGGAGGTTTAGGTTGGACATTAGGAAAAAGTTCCTGTCAGGGTGGTTAAAGACTGGAATAAATTGCCCAGGGAGGTTGTGGAATCTCCAACTCTGGAGATATTTAAGAGCAGGGTAGATAAATGTCTATCAGGATGGTCTAGACAGTATTTGGTCCTGCCGTGAGGGCAGGGGACTGGACTCGATGACTCTCGAGGTCCCTTCCAGTCCTATTATTCTATGATTCTATGTGACTTGGGGAGGCTGTGGCTGCTGGCTGCCCAGGACTCCGGGATTGGAGGCATTGAGGCTGGCAGATGAGGTTGGGGTGCTCTGGGCATCTGGGGAGGGGATTGAGAGAAGGGGGACCACAGGGAGAAGGGGAGGAGCCTGGGGCTAGCCTCCCCAAAAGCCACTTCACTTGCTTCCCATTAGGAGGATTGGGGTAGAAAGTTGGGGGAGGGGGGTACCTGTCCAGGGAAAGGGGAGAAATGGGGCAGGAAAGGAAGGCAGCAGGCAGGGGTGAAGTCAAAGAGGGGATGAGCCATACGGTGGAAGGGGCGTCATGCTACCCTGGCAACTCAAAAAGATGGTGCCCCCCACTCATACTACAGCTCCGATTTGGGGTGTGTTTGTAAGCCAAACAGGTGGGGCTGTACCTCTCCCAGGCTTGGAAGGTACCAGGAATGGATATAAAGTGCCATGTGGCAGACTCCATCTTGGTCTTCAATTCTGCTCCTGATCCCACATGCAGCCTTGCGAGGAACAGAGAGACGGGAAGGATTGTCGCCCCGTCCTGACATAGCATGTACACGAGAGAATTTTAAGCCAGCAATTTGTAACATCTCTGCTGAGAGCCACATCCAGAACTTGGTGACTGGTGCATGGAATATATTTTCCTTAACAACCTCACTCCTCTCATACTTTTTCTTTCTTTGTTTTTAAATAAACCTTTAGACTCAAGGGCTGTGTCTAGACTGGTAAGTTTTTCCACAAAATCATCTGATTTTGCGGAAAAACTTGCCAACTGTCTACACTGGCCGCTTGAATTTCCGGAAAAGCACTGACAATCTCATGTAAGATCGTCAGTGCTTTTCTGGAAATACTATGCTGCTCCCGTTCGGGCAAAAGTCTTTTTCCGAAAGACTTTTGCGCAAAAGGGCCAGTGTAGACAGCACAGTACTGTTTTCCGCAAAAAAGCCCCGATCGTGAAAATGGCGATTGGGGCTTTTTTGCAGAAAACCGCGTCTAGATTGGCCACGGACGCTTTTCCGCAAAAAGTGCTTTTGCGGAAAAGCGTCCTGCCAATCTAAACGTGCTTTTCCGAAAATGCTTTTAACGGAAAACTTTTCCGTTAAAAGCATTTTCAGAAAATCATGCCAGTCTAGACGTAGCCTAAAGGATTGGCCCACCGTGCTCTTGTGGGTAAGAAAAAGTGTAAATTGCCTGGGAATTTGTGGCTGGTTCTTTGGGACCAGGAGAACCCGTACAGGGTAGCTGAGAGTGGGTTCTATCACCCCTTACCTATGGATAAGGCCCGGAGCTGACTGTGGCACAGAGAGAGCTGGGGTATCTGAGGGGGTTTGCTCATGAGGCTTCCTACTGGCCAGATTGGCAGCTGAAGCGCTCGGTGTGACTGGTGTGTGGCCTGTTTGGGAAGGTGTCCAGTCTGGGGCTGTAAGCAGCCCTGCTTTTGAGCAGTGCGCCCTGAGTGGACCCTCAGTAGTGCCCAGATCCGGACGATCACACCCTGCACCCCTGCAAAGCACTCAGCACCAGGCAGTTCGGAGGGGAAGAGGCCGCACCATGGCCCTGACTGGCAATGAACCCCAAGCTTTGAGTCTGAGCTGGGAGAACTCAGCTCACTGCAGACAGTGAGAAAGCGACTCACAGGGGGTTGTCCTTGCCATGATTGGCCAGGGAGTCTCCCACGCGGATCTGGGCCCCCTTGAGTCTCTCCCCACAGCACTCGTCTCCCCTGTTCTTCACGATCACCACGGAGACGGAATACTGACTGCCCAAGTCCACGGTCCACCAGGGCTCTGTGTCGAAGCGGGTGTGGCTGCAGGAGCCTTGGTCATAACGCCCTTCACTGTTTCCATCCACGGCCCTGCCAGGCTCGGCTCGGCCAGTGACGTCTTCGTGCGTGGACGACTGATTGGCCGGACGTCCCAGCGCCAAGTTCTGAGCTGGAATCAGAGGGTGAGAGGAGGGGAGGTGGGACGTGCCCGTTGCCGGGGGAGGAGGGGCCTCTAGAAGCCCTTTCTCCCACACAGACCAGAGCGGTTTCCTGATGATGACACACAAACCAGGCACCATGTGCGAGCCAGGTTCACAGTAGGAACTTGGGCCCTAAGGACAGGAATGACAGCAGGGTGGTGCTGATGTTCACATGCAGCCCCTCCCACCTACCCCTGCCAGCTGCAGCCCACACCCAGGGGAGCAGTGGGAAGGGACGATGCTCCCAGGGTTTCTGCTGTCTCGCTAGGCAGCAGCTGTCACAGAAGGGACTGGGGTAAAGCATGAAAGGGAACAGGTCTCCATTCACATTGCTCTAGCTCCTTACCCCCTAGTGGTGGGATACAGCCCTGAGATAGAACCTCGACCTCACACAGGGTCAGAAACTCCTCCCTGCCCGGGATGACGATGGTGACGTAGCGGCCCTCCAGCCTGTTGCAGCAGATGGTGCTGAGGGATCCGGCAGTGGGGTCGGTGATGGTCCCGCAGCTAAAGGAAAGTGCAGACGCCAAGAAGCCAAAACAAGATGGAAACATCCAAACCCACAACGCCTGGTTAAATGGACCCTACGGCACTTACGGTGAGACTGGCCCAGCTACTCCCGAACCACAGTAGTGGCAGCAATGGCCGAGCCCTTTTCTATCGCTAGGCCCCGGGGCAGTTGCCTTCCTGGGCCCCCTGTCAGCAGCCCGGGGCAAACGTCACTCGGGGATGTCGTCAGGGCAGAGTTGTGTGTAAGACGTGGGCAGTAACTGACCCACTTTACTTGGCCCTGGGGAGGGCTCAGCTGGAGCACCGTGTCCTGCTTCCCACCCCGCACTTCAAGAAAAGATGTGGAAATTGGGAGAGACGCTAATGGGCAGCAACTGAAATGACAAGCTGCCTCAGGGCACAGGCTGAAAGACCTGGGCAGGTGTAGTCAGGAGGAGAAGGCTGATGGGGGCAGGATAACAGTCTTCCGACAGGCCACAGGGTGGTCACAGGGCAGCAGGCCCCTCAGGAGGTAGGGCACCCAGTCTCCTCGCGACAGGCTCCCCTAAGGCGAAGGGGCCAACTCAGCTCCACCGGGTGCAGTTAATTCCCTGAGTGACTGGGAGCTGCCAATTAGCTAGGTGGCTCCTGGCACTAGGGCAGGGCTGTGGGGCTCAGTCGCACGCACCGATCACAGAGGAAGCTCCTAGCACTGCAGGGCTCAGGACAGCTGCTCAGGGAGCACCCCAGGAAAATCAACCTAGGAGAGGGATCCGGGAGGGAAGAGGCTCCAAAGGGGGGAGCTACGAGTCCCAAGCCCCTAAGGGGGAGCTGCTCCCCGCAGAAATCCCTCCCCAGACAGTGGCAGGTGCTCCCGATCACACGGTAACGCCATGCGGCTCTGGAGAGCAGCTACCGTGCTTTGCGCTCTGGTCTAGGGTGACTTGGTCCTGTCTCAGCATGGGGGGGATGGAAGGGATGGCCCCTGGGGGTGGATTCCTGCCCTGCCTGTCTGTGAATCTGCAAGGGGGGAAATGGACACAGCCAGCCCAGCAGTCCCCACCACAGCCCCATTCCGATAGGAAAAAATGGTGACTTGCCTTTGTAATAGTTGTTCTTTGAGACGTGTTGCTCCCGTCTGTTCCAGCGCGGTGTGCCTGCGCTATGCGCACAACTGCCGGAACGCTTTTCCATACTGGCTTCGTTGGGTCGGCTGTGGAGCTCCCCGGAGCGATGCCAGCGTGCTGCACTGTACATGACCCTGCCAGCCCCATCACCCCCCACTTCCTTGTTGCTGGCTACTCCATCAGTGAGAAAGGAGGGTCTGCCATGAGATTGATAGCCCCTTCATCCAGTCTGGTGCTGCTACGAACTGCTATGAGGAGTTACATGATGGCTTAGTTCTGTTGATGTACAATGTGAGTGCTCACCTGACTTCCAAAGAGTGCAGCCGTGTCTCCTGCAGACTCTGGTGATGTTTGGGAAGGAAAACTCGCAGAAAAATGTCCTGACCTGTGTGGAAGGTAGAGACACTTCCAGGAGACAAGCTGGGTGAGAGCAACGCTGAACCTGGTCTTTATGGAACACAGCGTGCGGAGGTTCTGACGTGGCGATGCAGAGTTCCGATGCCCGTCTATTGGAGGGGATGGCGACAAGGAAAGACACTTTCCATGAAAGGTAAAGAAAGAAACACCTTGCTAAAGGCTGAAAGCGGGATCCATGAGTGTCAAAAGGACCAAGTTGAGATCCCAAGTAGAAACCGGGCACCAGACCAGCAGGCAGAGGCTATCCGTACCCAAGAGAAAGAGCGCGACAACCAGGGGACTCGAGAAGACGGGGTGACCAGCCTCACCTGGATGAAAGGCCAAACTAGCTGCCAGGAGAACCTTCAGTGAGGAGGTGTAGCTGATGTTTCAAGAATATCAGGCACTCCAACCCTGGGGAACAGAGGCTGACGAGGACACCAGGTTATGCTGGCGTCAGCAACAGGCGAAGTGCTTCCATCTTATCAGATATGTGAGCCAAGTGGAAGGCTTCCTACTGCTCATAAGAACTGGATGAACCAGCTTAGGGCAGGCCAGCTCGGGGGAGGGGAGGTTCAGCCATGGAGCCACCGGGCTGTGAGATGGAGACAGCACAAGTCCAGGTGGTGGAGATGACCATGGTCGTGAGTGATGTGGTCTGGGAGCAGGGGCAGTGGAACGGGCGGTTGAATAGATAGGTCCACAAGGGTGGGGAACCAGAGCTGAGGTGTCAGAATGACAACCAACCTGTCCTTGTGGAGACTGGGGAGCACCGCGTGGACCAGCAGAAATGGGGGAAGGGCATGCAGCAGGACGTCCACTATAGGATCAGGAATGCGTCCGCTAGGGACCCTGGTCTGAGGCCCCAGAACGAGCAGAACCGTGGGTGTTTCTGATTTCCCCAGACAGATCTCTTCTCTACCTGGGGCAACCCCCATGCTTGGGGAACAGTGTGAAGGAAATCTGAATGAACCAATCACTTGTGAGCCAGGAAACATTGGCTGAGATGGTCCACCAGCTGATTTTGAACCCCTAGAAAGTAGGACGCCTCCAGGTGAATGTGGGCTATACGCAAGTCCCACAGACAATGGGCTTTGGTACAAAGGGGGCGGGGGATGACCTGGCTCCGCCGTATTGATATAATACATGGTGGTCCTGTTGTCCATGATGACTATCATGGAGTTACCCCAAAGGTGGGGGGAGCAGACATGAAAGTCGGACTTCCTGAAGCTCATGCACATTGACAAAGAAGGACAACTCCTCCTCCTACCACATCACTTTAGTGGTGAGATCCCCAAGGTGAATACCACAATCCAGAGCAGATACATCCATGACCAGAGACATCATAGGTTGTGGAGTGTGGATGGGAATGCTGAACAGAATGCTGTATGTTGGAGGGCAGAGATAAGGTCCAGAGTGACCTAGACAAATTGGAAGACTGGGCCAAAAGAAACCTGATGAGGTTCAACAAGGACAAATGCAGAGTCCTGCCCCTTGGGTTGGTAGAATCCCAAGCATTGGTACAGGCTGGGGACTGACTGGCTAAGTAGCAGTTCAGCAGAAAAGGACCTGGGGGTTACATTGGATTAGAAGCTGGAGATGAGTAAAAGACACACCCTTGTAGCCAAGAAGGCTAATGGCATATTAGGTGCATTAGGAGACGCATTGCCAGCAGATTCAGAGCAGTGATTATTCCCCTTTATTCTGCACTGGTGAGGCCACATCTGTCATATTCCATCCAGTTCTGGGTCCCCCATTACAGAAAGGATGTGGACGCATTGGAGAAAGTCCAGCAGAGAGCAACAAAAATGATTAAGTCCTGGGGCCCATGATTTATGAGGAGAGGCCAAGGGATTTGGGCTTATTTAGTCTACAGAAGAGAAGAGGTAGGGGGGATTTGAGAGCAGCCTTCAACTTCCTGAAGGGAGTTCCAAAGGGGATGGAGGGAGGCTGTTCTCAGTTGTGGCCGATGGCAGAACAAGTTGTTATACTTTCAATGGGTGATGTCTAGGTTAGATATTAGGAAAAACAATGTTACTAGGTGAAGCACTGGGATGTGTTCCCTTGGGAGGGAGTGGACTCTCCGTCCTTAGAGGTGTTTCAGTCCCAGATTGTTAGAGCCCTGGCTGGGATGATTGAGTTGGGGTTGCTCTGGGCAGGGCGCTGGACTCAGTGATCTCCTGAGGTCTCTTCCAGCTCTATGATTCTATCAACAGGAGTAAAAGCCCTTGTCCCTGAAATCCTAAGGACCCTCTTTCACTGTGCCCAAGTCCCGGTGAGTGTGCACTTCCTGAAGTAGAAATTTCTCCTGAGAAGGGTCCCTGAAGAGGGATGAGCAGGGTGAGGGGTGGGATGGCACGTGAGAACTCAGTGGGGTTGAGTAGCCCTCTTCCATTGTCTGAAGGACTCAGTGGCCCAAAGTGATGGACTCTCGGGCACAGTGAAAATGGGACAAACAGTGGAGGAAAGCCAAGGAAGGATCCGGCAGCATCGGTGCTCCATCCTCATGCCTGGAGTCCTGTGGCAGGGAGTCCTTATACTTCCAGAGGGAGGCCCATGGTTTATATGTGTATTGACTCAGGAGAGCTAGCTGGTTCGCTATCCAGAGTACTAACCCCTTCGTGGAGTGGACCTTACGGCCAAACAAGTCAAGGTGCTTCACATGTTTGCATTTGGGCGCTCGGGTCTGATGACTCTGACACCCCATTTCATCCACCACCTCCAAGACCAGGGAATTTAGCAGACGGTGGGTGAAAAGGTAGGTGACAAAGTATTCCTACTGCACCCCCTTGGCAAGAACCTGGAGTGGCACGAAGAAAAAGACCAACATGGCGAGTGGGACCAGCGCTGAGAATACTGTGTTGAAGGCCGGTGCCGGGGCGAAGATGCACACTCCAAATAGCGGCAATGGGATGAAGGTCCGTACTCTGCAGAGCGATGCCAGACCTCGGTACAGTTCTGGGAAATCCCCTCTGTGCTGGAAAACGGTACCAAGATGAAGAGGAACATCGACAATTCCTGGACAAGGCAGAACTCGAGTGGCACTGTGAGTCCTCTTGATGTCATCCATGGGAATGGCCGGAGAGTTACGAAGACCGTGAAGCTGACAAGATCTGCTCTCCAAAGCAGCCCTGGAGGGAGAACGGCTCCAAGGGGACCGGCTGCGAGAGCAATGCCGCAAGTGTGACTGATGCGGCAAGTCAGGCAGGGGCTGGAATTGGTGGGTCTATCAAGGCCAGATTCCCCCGTGAAGGCTGCTGGGAAGTGAAGGCCTTGTCCCACCATGGGGACTGCGTCATCTCGTTGAGGCCTCGTATGGCCTCGAAGGTGTCCTGTGGGAAGGACAGGCCCATCGCCAATGGTTCACCCCTCGGAGACAAGAGGATGGGACTTGGTGCATAGGAAGGGCAGGGTGGTTCGGTGCCGTGTGTCCAGGAACACTAAGGGGCTGCCAACACCACAGGTACAGAGGGAGCGGCCGGTGATGGACACGCCAACGCTGAGGACCTGGCCGCTTAGGAAGGCTGTGCCGGGGAGTGAGAGTAGCGCCAGGTGGATGCCGCAGGGGAGCAGTGGTACCAAGGGGTTTCCTTTTTACTGCCACTCCTGGATCCAAAGGAGGCGTGTTGTGCACTGAAGCACTTGGCACCGGATTCTCCATCTGAGATCTCAAAGCAGATTCCATGAGGAGCTGCTTCAAGCAAAAGTCCCACTCCTTTCTGGTGCAGGGCCTGAAGGCCTTGCAGATCTCACTTGTCCATCCAGTGGCCTTTCCCCAGGCACCGGAGACACAATTCGTTGCAGGGAGGAGGGTCATTTAAGGCAAGACCTGCAGGGTCTGAATCATAGAATCACAGAATCCTAGGACTGGAAAAGACTCCGGAGATCATCAAGTCCAGCCCCCTGCCCAAAGAAGGACCAACCCCAACTAAGCCATCCCAGCCAGGGCGTTATCAAGTCAGGACTCCTCTTCTCTAACCTTCATCACCCTCCTACGGAAATCATTTTTCCTACTATCCAACCTAGATCTTCCCTTGTGTAACTTGAGACCATTGCTCCTTGTTCTGCATCCGTCACTACTGAGAACAGCCTCTCGCCAGCCTCTTTGGAACCCCTGTAAAGGGTTCCACCCTTCAGACAAGCATCCTTTGGTGGCTGAGGGGAGTCTTACAGTCTCTACTCACCTGTGTACGGGTGAGGCAGCATCCAGTAAGAGGCCGGAAATCAAGCTTCTTTTGCCCGCCCCTCTGTGTGGCTTGCAGGGGGGGGACTCCAGTAGGGAGCTCAGGCTTTGTCCACCCCATCACAACCCCCCTTTGGGTAGCTGAAGGCTGCTCTCAAATCCTCCCTCACTTTTCTCTTCTGCAGACTAAACATGCCCAAATTCCCCAGCCTCTCCTCATTGGTCATGTGCTCCAGGTCCTGAATCATTTGGGGACCAACTGGCTAAGTAGCAGTTCAGCAGACAAGGACCTGGGGGTTACAGTGGATGAGAAGCTGGATAGGAGTCCACAAGGTGCCCTTGTAGCCAAGAAGGCTAACGGCGTATTGGGTGCATTAGGAGGTGCACTTCCCAACAGATTTAGGGAAGTGATTATTCCCCTTGCAGTCCATTTATTCAATCCATACTTCCTTATCTTGCTGCCAAGAATACCGTCGGAGACGTATCAAAAGCTTTGCTAAGGTTGAGGTATATCACGTCCACTGCCTTCCCCATGTCCACAGAGCCAGTTACCTCATCATAGAAGCTAATCAGATTGGTCAGGCACGACTTGCCCTTGGTGAATCCATGTTGACTATTCCTGATCACTTTCCCCTCTTCCAAGTGCTTCCAAATGGATTCCTTGAGGATCCCCTCCATGATGTTTCCGGGGACTGAGGTGAGGCTGACTGGTCTGTAGTTCCCTGTATCGTCCTTCTTCCCTTTTTAAAGATGGGCCCTACATTTACCTTTTTCCAGTCATCCAGGACCTCTCCCGATCTCCACGGGTTTTCAAAGATAATGGCCAACGGCGCCGCAATGACATCTGACAACTCTCAGCACCCTGGCACCTTGAAGTCTTGGGACCTTGGCCTGCCTTGGGCCCCGAAGAGAACATGGGCTAGAAGGGAAAGTCCCCTTCACCTCCAGCTGTGAACACCAACACTAACTGAACAACTACTAATCTAACCGGACACCCAGCACAGAGCTGGTTGCGTGAGGGATACGAGGGACTTGCAAAGCAAGAGAGCCACGAGCTCCAACAGCCGTCGATGGCGGTAGGAAGGAACTGAGGGGTGCTTGGGTCGGCAGGGCCATATACAGTGTGCAGCACCAGCGCCGTTTCAGGGAGCTTCACAGCCAGCCCAAGGGTCGCAGCTAGGGAAAAACTTCCGGTAGTCGTGCATGCGGTGCGTATGCAACTTAACTGGAACACGTATGAGCAAGCACACCAAGAACTACCCAGGTTCACATTGCTATCAGCAAGGGCTGTTCCCCTAACACTAATTGCGGGGGGACATGGTGGATTCTCCTCCCCTGGAGCCCTTCGGTCAAGGCCGGACACCTGTCGAACAGACACGCTGGAGCTCACAGAGATTGCGGGCTCAGCACAGAATCACTGCGTGAGGGTCCCTGGCCCGTGTCACACGGCAGCTCACACCAGGGGGTGGGGAAGGTCCCTCCAGGCCTCAGGAGTCTCTGGAGCCAGAAACATCAGTTCCCGGGGACCCGGGTGCGAGGATTCAGGAGAACGGCGGTGAGGGCAGAGACAGAACACACAGGGGCTGGAGAGCGACGGCTCCACCCTGCACGGCCCAGCAGGGGGCGCTGTGCTCAGTGCCATGCAATTCCCTTCCCGCCCAGAGCTCAGATCACCACTGCCGGGGCGCAGCTAGGAGGGGAAATCTGGGCGGGGCCTGACCTTCAGGTGGGGGGGCAATGCTGGGAGGTGCACAAAGGAGGCAGTAGGGAGGAGGGCAGCTCCCTCCCCACTTCCACCTGCCCCTTGCTGCTCAGCAGGCACAAGAGGAGTGAAAATACAGTGAGTGCTCAGCACCCCCAGACGCCTCCCCGACCATCTGCATCCCCCCCCGCCCTCTGCTCTCAGCTCTTCTGCGGCATGCAGGGGGTGCTGGAGGGCAGCTGGAGGACGGTGGGGAGTGAGTATTATCGGGGGGGGGGGGAGGACTCTGAGCCTCCCCAGTCAGCCTGGCGTTGCCCTGTCCGTGCAATGTCCCCAGGAGGGCCTGAGCTCCCAACCCTTCCCGACCTTCCTGGCTCAGGCTGGGGCTGGTGCCCCCAGACGACCTGCCATATGGGACTTGGCGAGGCTGGAGATGGTGCCTGTCCAGGGCTCTCCGGTGGGGGCACTCAGGCCGCTGGGGCCAGCAGACGCAGTGGGGATGTGCCAGCCTCCAGGGCTCATCCAGACTACGCTAGTGTCGAAAGAGGATATGCATGGAATTTGCACATCCTCTTTCGACACTCTAGCGTAGTCTAGATGAGCCCCCAGAGGAGGAGGGAATGGAAGAGGAGGACTAGATCCTGGGGCAGAAGTGGCAGAACCAAGGACTAGCCTCCCCCTATAGACAGTCACCTGCTCCCTATGAGGAGCAGCCGGGGCAGAAAGAGGTGGGGGGAAGGGCACAACTAGGGAAAGGAGCAAAACTGGGCAGGAAGCAGGGAGCCAGGAATGGAAAGTGGCCGTGGAGGTGGGGCAAAGAGGGGATGAGCCCTGGGACAGAACGGGAGTCCTGCACCTCCAGCAACTCGGGAAAGACAGTGGCACTCTGTTTACCCTACAGCTGAGAGTTGCCTGGGCCGGGAAGCCAAGCGGGTGGGGCTGCACCCACCCTGGCCCAGCTGTGGCTAGGCCTCTGCCCCACCTGCAAAGCACTCTCCGCCTCAGGCAGCTTAGAGGGATCAGGCCCTGTGCTGGGCCTGGCTGCCAATGAGACCCGACCCCCGTGCCTCAGCTGGGAGGACTCAACCCACAGCAGACAATGGAGAAGAAACTCACATGGGGTTGTTCTTGCCGTTGTCATCCAGGGAGTCTCCCAGGTGGATCCGGGCCCCCTTCAGTCTCCTCCCACAACACTCCTCTTCCCTGTTCTTCACGATCACCATGGAGACATAATACCGGCTGCCCAAGTCCACGGTCCACCACGGCTCTCTGTCGAACCTGGTGTGGCTGCAGGAGCCTTGTTCATAATACCCGACACGTTTTCCATCCACGGCCCTTGCAGGCTCGGCTTGCCCAGTGTTGTCCTCGAACGTCGACGACTGCGTGGCCGGACGTCTGAACGCCAAGTTCTGAGCTGGAATCAGAGGGTGAGAGGACGGGGGGCTCCTTGTACCACATGACAGAGCCACTTCCCAGTGACCACACACCAGGTGCTGCGTGAGAGCCAGGCTCACAGTGGGAGCCGGGCCCATGGGGCTAGGAGTGACAGCAGGGTGGTGCTGGGGACTCAGCCCAGAGAGAGCCTCTCTCAGCCACCACCTCCTGCACCCCGCTGGTGCTGCTCCCCATGGCAGGGATGTGGCTGGATATTTACAGGCAGACTCCCCCAACTGCCCCTGCCAGCTGCAGCCCTTGCCCCCATGACCCGTGGGAAGGGAAGAGTCTCCCTGGGTTTCTGCTGTCTCATTAGGCTGGATCTGTCCCACCAAGCCATTTGATCCAGCCCATGGCCTGCCTTGGCAGCAGGGGTGGGGGCAAGAGGCTACACGCGCTCCCCTGCACCCGGGTACCAATTGGCTTGGGGACGGGGTAGCGGAACAAAAGCCTCCGCCCCTCCCTCCACTGTGCAGCGCGTAGACGGAGCTGCCAGGGGTTCAAAATGGCTGGCGGTTCCCTGTGCACGATGCGCACACACGCCCCTGCCCCCAGCGGAGTGGATTGGCCTGGAGCAGGGGAACGTGCAAAATCTCCCCTGCTTCCTCCCAGCCAGGGGCGTGCGGCACATTGGCCTGGGGGTGGGGGAGCACATGCGAAGTCCCTTGCCCCCCAGGGACGCACGGCCCTAAGCAGCGCATGGAGGGAACCCCTGTGCCTGGGGCTCCGGCAGGACGGAGCCTCCCTCAGGGACCCTGTTGGGCTGCTGGCCAGGAGCCGTCTGAGGTAAGTGACTCCCAGCCAGAGCCTGCCTCCGGCACCTCAGCCCCTCCCACTTCCTAACTCCTGCCCCAGGTCATCACCCTCCCTCTTCCCTAAGTCACCACCCGACTCCTCTGCACACCGCCCCCAATCACAGTGCCCTCCCAGACCCTGCACCCCTTGCTACACCCCCCAGTCAAAACTCACTCCTGCACCCCTACTCCCTCCTGGACCCAGCACCCCAATCCCCTGCCCAAGGTCACAACCCCCTACTTCACCTCAACTCCCTCTGAGACCCCATACCCTCTCCTGTACCCCAGTCCCTGTCCCTTCTGCACCCAGCCTCTGTCCCAAACCCTGCACCGCCTCCGTGCAGAAGTGCAGCCCTTAACCACTTTCCAATATCTTGGAGTAGCCTGCCAAAAAAAATTAAAAAAGAAGTTGGCCCAGCAGGGACTGGGGTGTAACGTAACAGGGCACGTCACTGTGCCAGCTCCTTACCCCCTGGCGTTGGGGTGCAGTCCTGAGAGACCCCAGGCTCTGCGAGGATCCCAATCACCATCCACAGGCACCAGAGAAGCGCCATCCTCGCACTGCCAACACAGGAGATCAAAATCAGCTACGGTCATGGCGCGGTTCAGGTGGCACCTCCCACCCACGGCTGGGCCTGATTTTTCCAAGAAGGAAACTGAGACACAGGGAGCAGCCAGTTGTCTAAGATCCTGAAGCGGGTGTGGGGCAAAGCTGTGGCTGGAACCAGGGTGCCTGACAATCTATCCCCCTCCTCTGCCCACTGCTCCATCTCACTGTGTGTGACTGTGTCTGCTGATGAGTTTCCACCAGGGAGGTTTGACGTAGATTAATTTAATCATTGTGTGACTGTATCAAAACGTAGTGATTCCACGATGATTCGATGGCTGCAGGCAGTGTGTTTCTGGCCCCACTCCCGGGGAGCCCCCGCCACCTGTGGGGAGCTGGCTCCCCCCGAGCACTGGCTCCTGCCTGCCCCCCTCTGCTTTTGTGGGAGGCAGAAGGAGGAGAGGGGTGTAGACGGCTCTGCGGAGCAGGTCTGCCCGGAAAGTCTGCTTAAAAGCCAGCTCCCCCCGTGTATTGGCTCCCACCGGCTCCCCTCACCCTCCACGCTGCTCCCTGTTTACCAGAGGGACCAGCACAGGGGCGGAAGGGGGAGAGGGGCCAGAGAGCTCCATGGGATCTGATGCTTCTGGGGAGGCAGCTTAAAAGCCAGTTCCCCATGGGCACCGACTCCCGTCACCCCCCTTTGGCCTCTGAAACAGGGACAGCGGAACGCGAGTAGCCAATAGGATTAACCAATAAACCCAGTCTGATCGGTTCATCTACTTGACTACACGCTCACATTCCCCGTTTCCACTGGCCTCGTGAGGACATAACTTGGCGCATCCAGTGAACCTGCCTCAGCGTGTCTAGATCCTTTCACACAGGGCCTTCCCCATGGGGCAATCAGGTTTTGTACACCCATCAAATCGTGGGCTGGGCAGAACCACTCAACCGAAGAGCATTGAAAAGTTAAAGCTGAGACTCTCTAGCCAAATCTTTCTAGTTTCTCTGGAAATTCACCTGCTATTAGGAATACAGCTCCCATAGTTGGAGTTGAGAGCACACAGTGGTCATGTAGGGCAAGTACATTTCCGAGGTTTTGTAATGAAGCAACAAACAAACCCTGGAAACCCAGCAGATTAAATATCCAATCGTAGCATCATAAATTTGTTTTAAACCTGCCGCCTAGTAATTTCAGTTGGTGACTTCTGGTTCTTATATTGTGGGAATAAGTAAAGTTTCCTTAGTCACTTTTTCCATATAGACCTCTGTCCTATTCCCCCCTTAGTCTCCTCTTTTCTAAGCTGAAAAATCCCAGTCTTTTAATCTCTCTTCATATGGGAACCATTCCAAACCCCTCATCATTTTTGTTGCCCTTATATATCTAAGGGTATGTCTACACTACCCCCCTCGTTCGAACTAGGGGGGGTAATGTAGTCATACGGCGTTGCAAATGAAGCCCGGGATTTGAATTTCCCAGGCTTCATTTGCATAAAGCCGGCCAGCGCCATTTTTAAATGCTGGCTAGTTTGGACTGCGTGCCGCGCGGCTACACGCGGCACGAACTAGCTAGTTCGGATTAGGTTGGAACGAGGAGTACAGCTAGTTCGGAATAGGAAGCCTAATCCGAACTAGCTAGTTCGTGCCGCGTGTAGCCGCACGGCACGCAGTCCGAACTAGCCGGCATTTAAAAATGGCGCCGGCCGGCTTTATGCAAATGAAGCCCGGGAAATTCAAATCCCGGGCTTCATTTGCAACTCCGTATGACTACATTACCCCCCTAGTTCGAACTAGGGGGGTAGTGTAGACATACCCTAATGCCCAGGGATCGACAGATCCGTGAATCTACTTGCCCGTGGCGAGTAGATTTCAGCCAGTCGCCCTGCTCACCAGCGGCGCGCGCATGTGCAATGCGGTTCTGGTGCATGCGCAGGGTGGGCCTGGCGAGTAGATTTCGCCTTTTTTGACAGATCCTGTATTCCTCAAAAAACTCGATTTACAGGATCTGTCAAAAAAGGCTTTCTTTTCAACAGATCTGCATCTAGACTGCCTTTTTTTTTTTCGAAAAAACTCCATTTCGAAAAAAAGCGGTGGCCACGTTTATGCTAATGAGGCACGGGCTATTTAAATCACTGCTTCATTAGCAATTTCGACGTGCTTGATTGGCATCCCTCTGTTGACAGAGGGATGGAGTCTAAACGTAGCCCCCTTGCTCCTTGTCCTATCATCAGGGGCTAAGGAGAATATTTTTCTCCCTCCTTGTAAAATATTTGTAGGTACCTGAAAGCTGTTCTCATGTCCCCTCTCCGTGTTCTCTTTCCAGACTAAACAAACCCAGTGCTTCCCAGTTCTTATTTTCCCTCCTAGGTCATGTTTTCTAGACCTTCAATCATTTTTGTTGCTCTTCTCCAATTTCTCCACATCTTTGCTGAAATGTGGCACCCAGAACTGGACACAAGACTCCAGCTGAGGGCTAATCAGCGCAGCGTAAATTTGTCAAGTATTTTACTCTGCATTACGGCCTGGTTCGCCTCACCACAACTCTCATTTTTCATTCTTTTTTTCTAATAAAAGTACCAGTCCCACATGGTGTGACAAGGAAGGAATTGCCTGCAATGTTTCTACACGGGAGATGCGCGGCAGGGACTTACTCAACCAGGGATTGCTACCCAGGGGGCACAACGGGTTAAAAAGCTGCTGTTGGGGCAGAGCAGGAGACAGGAGGGGATGTCCCCCTCTCTGGGGTGGCGTGAGAGGGTCCCGAATGCACTGACTGAACCTCACCCCGATCAATGGGCGATTTGGAAAGACAATGGAACGTTCCACGCGCTGATCAGCTGACACCTGGCTGCAGGAAACTCCCGCAGCTAGAACGTGGGTCTCAGCAGGGTCTTCAGCAGACAGAGAGCGGCCCAGGAGGGAGCAAGAGGCTGGGGCATGAGATGCTCTAGGTAGGAACCGGGGCTCTCACCTGGAACTGAGACAAGGGATACCAGGATGGTTCCTTCAGCAGCATGGCCCAAGGGAGCCCTGGCTTGGCCAGCAAGCTCCGAGGCTTTCCCTTTGCCTCTCTCTGCTAACGTAAGGATTCCCCGCGCCATGTTCCAGCTGACTGCTAGTGCCTGTGCTGTGCTGAAACGCTGCCTCGTGTTACTGCAAGAGGGACACCGGGGGGACTCCATGAAGTGGGGCTCCATTGGATCCAAGCCAGCGGTGATGGGGGGCAGGCAGACCACCTCCAAGGAATCACAAAGAGTTGAGCTGTGGTGTCTGTCCCCAAGCAGGATGTAAGCGGCACTGCCCGAGGCTTGATGAAATGGGGTTTCAGCCAGACCCTGACAGGGTCCGCTCGGTGAACACCCAGCTGGAGAGAAGTGCTCACACGGCCAACTTCTCCTGGGCCGAAGACTGGAGAGTCAGCAGCGCTTGATTCACAACCCTTCCTAGACAACATGGGGAGCCGCCCAGCAAAGCCCGTACCTTGGGCATCTGCCTCATTTCCAGAGAAATTCCCTGGGGCAGATGCCCGATCACCCTTCCAGCCCCACTTCCACCCTTGTCTGAGGACTCGGCCGGAGTCTGGCTCTTTTGCCAATGGCACTGGGGTGAATCGCACCCTCGCTGTATCGAGGGAATGTCTCTGGAAGGGCTTTAAGTCAGAGGGGCCATGGCCTCGCCTGGCAGGAGGCAAAGGCAGGTATAAAAGTCCACTGATCAGCTGGGGCAGAAGGGAAGAGGGACTCACCAGCTCACCTGGGCACCTGCCGTCACCGGCTTTGGGAGACAGGTAGAAACTCCAGTTCTTGTCCAGGAGCTTCAACCGCTACAGCCTTGTTATCCCGTCTTGGGCCGGTCTGTGGGTGTCCAGCCGCTTTTATCCAGTTCCCAGTGGGTGGCACGGTGACTGGTTACTGCTTTGCAAGCCGACGGACACGGACCAATGAGGAAGTGACTAACGAAGTCAAGTTTGCCAACAGTGACTCAATGTCCCACTTTTAAAGGGACTGTCCTGCCTTTCAGCCTTCCCGGCTGTGTCCCTGCGCTAAAGAACGGGCCAGTTGTCAGATGTCTTTGTCTCTCCCCTCCAGTCAGTACTGGTGGGTCCTGCTGCTGGCCGGAGCTTTGCTCCCAGCTGCTCCCCCAAGTATTGCACAGGGTCGATCCCCTACAGATATTAGTCCCAGACAGAACAAACGCAACCAACTTACTTAAGTACCAACTTTACACAGATCTTACGAGAAAGAAACATCAGAAATAACCGTAACAAGTCCAACTTACTCTCTGCAACGTCACTTGGCTACCTTAGGGTCCACATCCATTATCTGCACACTTCTACAGGGACACAAAAGAGAGAATGAAATCAATCGAAACCGGTCAGTCCCCACAGTGTCAGAGTGAGAAGAGACACATGGGAGGTTTTTTTCGGGTAAGAAAGACAATACCCCCTGTTTGAGAATACAACATAAAAAGCAGCATCTGAATGTATTCGCACAGCCATGTGCATGTCCTGCAGCCACCGTTATAGTTACCAGGGTGCTACTCGGACGACACTAATAGCTACGTAGATTGGGCCCAAGCAGAGGAGCCAGGTTCTGTCGGCCAAGTCCCGTACTGAGTTTTCTTATGCTGGTCTGTACGTTTTGCTGAACTCTATTGTAATTAATTTCTTTGCAACAAAGGGTTATTTCAAGAGTCCCTTCATTGTCATGGAATCCTAGAACTGGACAGGACCTCGAGAGGTCATCGAGCCCAGTCCCCTGCCCTCATGGCAGGACCCAGCACTGTCTAGATCATCCCTGATAGATGCCTGTCTAACCTGCTGTGTATTCCAGTGTTTCACCACCCTGACAGGCAGGAAGTTTTACCTAATGTCCAACCTAAACCTCTCCTGCTGCAATTTAAGCCCATTGCTTCTTGTCCTGTCCTCAGAGGCCAAGGAGAACAATTTTCCCTCCTCCTCTTCGAAACACCCTTTTAGATACTTGAAAACTGCTCTCATGTCCCCTCTCAGTTGTCACTTTTCAAAATTAAACCAGCCCAATTCCTTTAGCTCCTGTTTTCTAGACCTTTCGTTGTTTTTGTTGCTTTGCTCTGGATCTTCTCCAATTTCTCCCCAGCGTTCCTGAAATGTGGGGCCCAGAACTGGACACACTACTCCTGACTGAGACGTAATCAGCGCAGAGTAGAGCGGAAGAGCGACGTCTCGGCTCTTGTTTCCAAGACTCCTGCTCATGCATCCCAGAATCATGGCTGCATTAGCATTTTGATGACCTTTTCTGGGTGTTGGCACATTCTGGTCTCTAAGCGATTTTGTTATTTTAAAACTCCGGGGGCGCTTCGGGGTCATCAATCTGCCCCTTGTTACTCATTAGGTACAGCGGGTGCATTTGATAGTCTCTTGGTGACCCTGAGTTTCCGGCCCCTCCTTTGCCATCTGGACGCTGTAATGGCCTCTGCTCTTATCTTTCCCCATGCGTGCATTCCTCGCTCGCACAAACGAGGATTACATCGTTTCTTTCATAAAGTCCGCACAGAACATTCTAGGACCAGGAGCTAATTATTATAGAAGTTTTCCACCCTAAAAAGCTAATCCAAACATAATTAAATCTTATGTTCTAAGGACAAAAGGATGAGCACAGTGCGTACCACGGGCTCTTCTGGTCTGTTCCTGCCTTAACGTCAGTGACAGACACCGATAACACATCTGATGCGTCTCTACCAATGGATTTTTGTGCTAGGTGGCCGGCAGGGTCCACCAAGGCATATTACATCATACAAAGCTAAAACGAATGATTAAAACTCCACATGACAATGCCACTCAAATACCACAGTTCTGTGGATGCTACAGAAATACAGACAAGAGAAACTCCGAGTTCCCAAAGCCTTAGGCTGAGTTAACTGGAGCCTCAGAGATTTAAATCCCCCACCAGTTACAAGAAACATACAAAACACGTCTGGATCATTGTAGAACTGTTTGCTTGCTGCCCCGCCCCGAACCAGAGCCTGGCTAATGACCACTGAGTCCACTGTTGGCTCGGCCCCACCGAAGACCTGAGCCCCTGGACTATTGAGGACCATCCACAATGAGGGCACAGTACAATTAACTGTTGCCTTGGCCCAACCAGAAGCCCAATCCTGTAGACTTAGTGACTGTGGATTGGGCTGACCCAAGGCCGGAGCCCAGTATAGCTGATTCTCCAGGACAGACTGAGCAGGGATGGAATGAGGAGGAGTGGTCACCCATGACCCAGAGGGGAGGAGCCCCTCCATGAGTTCTGGTGGGCTACAGCGACCCATAAACCCCACTTGCAATTGGCTCTCCAGCTGGCAGGGAGCAGCTATAGGAACATGTACCTCCAGCAACCATTGCAGGAGGGACACGGGCAAAGAGTGGGATGGAGATCAGCAGCAGTGCTGCAAGAAAACGACGGCAGTGCACAAAGGATACCACGAGGCAGGAAGCACAACACCAGATCTGATGCCTGGTCCCAGACCTGCCACTTCTAGAAGGAACCACCTGGCATACTTGGCGGGGACCCCAGCAGTACCCCGCACAGCTGGTAGGAGCCACAGACAGACAGCTGCCATGAACAGCCATGCGCAGGAGATGCAGTGCGGGACTCCAGCCAGGCCACACACTAGGGCCTGTTTGGCCTACTTGGGTAACCCCCCTCCCGTTCACACGCTCACTATGGGGCTCTGCTTTGCGGCTATTTACACAACTTTGTGTCAGCTGGGCCCGAGGCTTCTCGATATGCTCTGCCTTGTGTGGCAGTGTGTGTACTCACCCCAGACCAGACCCATGGGGCACTGGCCTGCCCTGGCCTGGTGTCCCTTGTAGGGGGCACTGTCACGTTACTGGATTTTGAGGGGAGCAGCCAGATCGCTGCTGCACCCATAGGTGGGGGTGTTGGCCCCAGAAAATGGTATAAAAGGGGGGCCATGTGGGGTGTTGAATAGAAGCTCACTGTCTGTTAATCCTATGTACGCTGTTCATGTGTGTGTATAATGTCTGTGTGTGCAATTATAAGCATGTACTTGTATGGATACTGAATATTTCCCTGCATGTGGTTGAGCATTGGGCAGAGCCCGGCCTATGGACATGCTAATGGACATGCTAATCAGCGAGGCCCTGTGGGACAATGGCACTCAATGGGCCAAGGACATACCTAAAGAATAAGTGGTGACTCATACCTATGGGCTACCAGCGGGCAACACAGGAATAAGGTGGACCAGGTGACCTGCTATAGCCAAGAAGAGACCAGGAAGGAGGGATAAATAGGCATGTGGTGGTCTGCATCTTGGTTCTCTGCTCAGCACTTCATCCCAGAGGCAGCATTGCAGGGATCGAAGAGCCCGGAAGACCTGTGAACCCATCCTGATCCTAGGATGTGCAACAAGGACTTTTAAACCAGCAGCTGTAACATCCCTGCTAGAGCCTGCATCGAGAACTGGGAGATTCGGTGCATGTAATGTATGATTCTTTAGCAACCTCACTCTCATGCTTTACTTTTTTGTGGTAATAAACCTTTAGTTTTAGATTCTAAAGGATTGGCCCAGCGTGATTTGTGGGTAAGGTCCAGAGGGTAAATTGATCAGGGATCTGTGGCTGGTTTCTTGGAACTGGACAGGACTTGTTCGGGGTAGGTGGGATTGGGTGCTAGGACCCCCCCACGTGTGTATGAGGCCCGGGGCCATCTGGGGCACGGATATTGCTGGGGTGTCAGAGGGGTTTTGCTCGTGAGGCTTCAGGCAGACAGCTGAAGCACTCTGTGGGACTGGTTTGTGGCCTCTCCAGTGGCATCTCTGTCTCTTTTTCTCAGCAGCTTTTGGCATGGTGGCCTTGGGGGGTGCCCCTTGCCTGACCCTGATGAGGGGTTCTCTGGGATCCTGGGAGCCAGGGCTGTATTAGGCCAAGAACAAACAGCTTGGAAAGCCAATAGGATCAACTTTATACAGAAAGAAAGAGGAGAAGGAAAAGGCTCAGGACCCAGCAGGACAAGGAGAGGGAAATACACACGAGGGCTGTGTCTAGACTGGCAAGATTTTGTGCAAATACTTTTAACGGAAACGCAAGAGAGTGTCTACACTGGCACAGATGCTTTTGCGCAAAAGACATATTTTGCGCAAGAGCATCCGTGCCAGTGTAGACGCTCTCTTGCACAAGAAAGCTCCCATGGCCATTTTAGCCATCGGGCTTTCTTGAGCAAGAAATTAACTTGCCTGTCTACACTGGCCCTCTTGTACAAGAATACTTGTGCAAGAGGGCTTATCCCTGAGTGGGAGCGTCGGAGTATTTGTGCAAGAACCACTGATTTTGTACAGTACAAAGTCAGTGTTCTTGCGCAAATACTTGCGGCCAGTGTAGAGAGGCGGAAAAATTTTGCTCAAAAGCAGCTGCTTTTGTACAAAATCTTTCCAGTCTAGACGCAGCCTAGGGGTATGTCTAGACTACATGCCTCTGCAGGCAGAGGCATGTAAATTAGACTACCTGACATAGTCAGTGAAACGGGGATTTAAATATCCCCCGCTTCATTAAAATAAAAAAGGCCCCCACGCTGTGCCGGTTCAGCTAATCGTTGGCACCACGCGGCAGTCAAGACGTGGATTGGTTGGCAAGGAAAGCCTCTGCTGACCAATCCTGAAACCTTGTTTCACGAGGCGTAAGGGATAGGTCAGCAGAGGCTTTCCTCATTGACCAATCCGCATCTTGACTGCCACGCTGTGCCAACGCTCAGCTGAGCCAGCACAGCGTGGCGGCCATTTTTATTTTAATGAAGGGGGGATATTTAAATCCCCGCTTCATTGACTATGTCGGGTAGTTTAATTTACATGTCTCTGCTGGCAGAGGCATGTAGTCTAGACATACCCAAAAATCCATAGTGAACAGCAAGGAAAACCAGCCACAGATAGAAAACGTGGCTCACACTGGTCAGGTTATGTACGGAAACAACAGAGTACAATCAAAAAGACCTAAGCGTTTGCTTCCTTCTCATTTTAAGTGTTCACTTAATTAATTTCTGTAAAAAATCTATAGAACATTACTGAAGAGGGGGAAAGTTTTTGCCCCTACTCAGTAAAGTTCTGTTTATGGAGAATCAAATTCTCTTCATTAGCTCCCAAAATATATTGCAGAATGTGCAGCGGTAGCCAAAGCAAAGACAAGGTGTAAATACGCACACGGCAGCACAGGATTCTCAGCTTCCAGGAAATACCCGGGCGTATTTAGACATGCTCAGCAAGCACTGCACAGTTCTTAGCCGCTCTCAACGGCCCAGGCGTAGGGAACACTCCAGCAGAGAACTCTACTGAGCCTGACCATTAAAGTGTTCTTTCCAAGCCTCCCTCAGCTGCACAGCTCCCCACGGGACTCTGGTAGTAGCCCATGTGTCTGGCTGTCCAGCGTCAGCAGCCAAGTCTCCCCCTCTCTGGTGGCAGCTTTCCCTCCTTTGCCTCACAGACAGTCTAGAGGGCGCATCAGGTATGTTTCCTCCTGAAGACCAAGCTAGTGAGCAAACACCGCCAGCCGCCCTTCCACCTTCCCAAAGCACAATCAAGTGTCATTCTGCAGATGCTAAGCCAGAGGCTGAAGCTTTCCCTGATGCTGCCAAGGTAACCAATCAGCAGCATTTCCAGGGGCGACAGGGGCAGGTTGGATCCCCTTATTGGCATTGCTATATCACCTGGGGTGCTCCACCAGCCAGGAGACAATGTCCCTGCTTCCAGCTTTCTGCACACTTTTGGGTTCTGAGAGTGCGAGCCACAGCGCTTCAGTCCGGGAGCTCCACAGCTGCCTATAACTGGCTGATGGAATAAGGACAATCTGCCTCATTTGAACACAAGTTCGACTCCAGTCGTCTGTTACCCCTCTGCCAGGTGGCTGACACAGCAACACATGGGTCAATACCAGGTAGAGTCCCTTTTGACAACCAACTAAACATTCCCATGGGCCTACCCTCTTGGCCGCCCCGCCCCACTCATGCACCAGACCCTGCTCATGGTTGGAGTCAGCAAGTAGCAGTGATCCAAATGTCTCTTGGCGGCTCTGTCTCCAGGCCCAAGGCAGCTGATTGTCCAGGGCTCCACCACCTCTCCAGCTTTGTGCTTCAGCTTTATCAAAATGCCGGCTGGGTAATGAGAGCCTGACCAGAATCCTCCCAGTTCCCTGCAGTGGCTGGCTGTCCTCTGGGCTCTTTTACAACGTCCCTTGTAACAGTCACCACAACAGAGACCTCACTCTTTGCTGTCTCTTCACAAAACTTCCAAAAAGAGGAAAGCAAAAGTGCACAGGATCTTCAAGCCGACCCTTACTGGTTATAAATGTAAGGGGGGTCTGAATCAATGTTCCCATTACAGCTAGCTGCAGTGAGAAAGGAATCCAGGGTGTAGCTATGTTCACTCAGTTTGCCTAGAGTTGGTATGTATTCAAGAGTTCATGCTGGAATGGGAAAGAAATCCTGGGTGTGGTTATGTAAATGCACTTCACTCAGGTTGCTTATGCCTGCTTGATATTCAACAGTTAGAAGGTATTTTGACCATTGTAACCAATTTGGCTGTTGTGGGGGTCGCAAACTGTGTTTACAGTAAATGCAGATATGACCACGAGTGCTTACAGTTATTATGAGAATGCACAATGCAGAAAAGTCAGACTGTTTTTAACTCAGTTAAAAGGAGAGACCCAATACACTTGGATGGACAGAGGCTGTTCTTTCAGAGACCTGTGGATTAAGCTGGGGTGACAGGCTGCATGTACTCCAGGCATGAGCTGTAAGACTTGTTCAACCAGTTTCTCCCCACTGTTGTAATGAAAGAGTTAAGGAAAGGCTCCATAAGGAGTCTCTTCTGTATGTAAATGTATTCCAGAGGCTGCTGGTATCTCTTGCGGTTGGTCTCTGCTCTGGGCCAAGAGCTGAGATCACTGAGAGATGAAATCTCTCGGTTTGGCCCAAAGTCAAATACACCCTGAGCCAGCAGAGGATGCGTGGAGTGTGAGGAGCAGCCAGCAGAGCTGTGGCAGTGAGGGACGACTGACGGACGGGCATGAGGAGCAGCCACTTCCCCTCCACACACACAGTCAGGGTAGGAGGTGAACTCTGCAGCTCACCTCTGAACTCTGGTCTGCCCCGACAAGGACAGCAACTGTGGGTGGGGGTAGAGAAGGGTCAGGCATTTGAAGGCGACATTCACTCTGCTGGACTTGAGAGCCTCAGAGGGAAGGGCCATTGCCCAATCCACTTGAGCTGGGATATTTACTCGTGGTTTCGGTTATGGACTCCGTGGTGTTTTCCTATGAATTCCGGTTGTGGCATTTCCCCAAGTTAATGCCACGTTACTTCTCTCCTTTTTTATTAAAAGTTTTGTTTTCCACACACAGACTGTGCGTGCGAGTGGGGAAGCGTTGCCTCCCACAGATGCCCAGGGGTGCTCTGTGAATTTCCCAGGTTACTGGGTGGGGGCTCCAGCCGGTTCTGTGATGGATGGATGGAGAAGAACCCCTAGATATCGAACCCGGCTCTAGTTGCTGCTGGAGCTACCTGGCAGAAGGGTCACACAAAGAACCACTTTCCTCTTGAGAAGCCTCTCGAAGGAGCTCACTGCCCTCCAAAATCCAAGTCCTTGGTACTGAGGGTGACCTCCCAAGAGCCAGGAGAGGAATTGTGGGTAAGTTCCCTATACAAATGTGGCTATGTGAGGGACGAGAGCTCTTTCTCCTCAGAAGTTCCTGGCCGTGGGGCTTACATGGAGAAGAGATGAGGGCCAGTTGGGATTCGAGAAGCTGTCTGTTCCCAAGCTAGTGAAACGTCTCCTCTGGTGTCAGTTTTGTTCTTTGTTCAGTGTCACTTTAAGGGTTTGTTCCCAATAGAGATGTGAATGGGTTAACCCCAGGTACCTGATGGGCGAGTTGGAGAGAGCAGCCTTGGCTTGAAGATGGAACCAGGGATGGGAGGAACTGGGCGTCGGCGGGAACTGGATGGCAGGGGAAACCAGGGGATGGTGAGAAATGGGGGGCAGGGAGAATTGGGGGATAAGACTAATTGGGCAGCAGGGGGAATTAGGGGATGGGGGAAAGGGCAACAGGGAAAATTGGGGGACAAGGGGAACTGGGAAGCAGGGGAAACCCAGAAGCAGTTGGGCGACAGGGGAACTGGGGACAAGGGAACCAGGATGTAGGGTGTGCCATGGAGCAGGGGGAACAGGGCAACTGGGGAACCAGGAGAACTGGAGGACAGGGGGAAATAAGCAACAGGGGGAACCAGGGGCCAATCAGAACTGGATGGGGGGTGTCATGTTATTGGATTTTAAAGTAAGAGGACTGATCACTGTTGCACCCACGGGTGATGTTTGCCCCAAATTCAGTACAAAGGGGGCCATGTGAGGTGTCAAATGAAAGCGTATCCTCTACTGATTCTATGTGTGCTACTCATATAGGTGTGTGATGTCTGTGTGTGGAGTTAGGGCTATGGGCCCTGTGCTTGTAGTGGGAATGCGCTCTGTCGGGGAGGAGCAATGGGCCTGTTGTGAGGAAGGACTGTTCAGTGTCTGGCCCGTGCTAACTAGCCCTGCTCCAAGGACAACGGCTCTGTGGCCAGTTCACACCTGAGGGATGCGTCTGGGAACCTGCAGACTGGCCAGTGCCTCTTGGCTGCTGGCATGTGGAACACAGACAGGTCACGGGATCATGTGACCAGCTCCAATTTAGGAGACACCAGAAATATAAAAATCCCAGGAGGGCGTCTCCATCTCATCGTCAAGCTTGCTCCTGATTCCACATGCAGCCTTGCGAGGGATAGAGAGCTGGGGAGGATTGCTGACCCGTCCTGACACAGGATGTGCACCAGAGACGTCTAAGCTAGCAGCTTGTAACAGCTCGCTAAGAGCCTGCATCCAGAACTTGGTGCCTGATGTATGTGATGTGTTCTCCTGAACAACCTTTCTCTCCACCTTTCCTTTCTTTTATTAATAAACCTTTAGATTGTAGATTCTAAAGGACTGGCCCAGGGTGCTCTTGTGGGTAAGATCTAAAGTGTAAATTGGCCGGGGACTGTGGCTGGATCTGTGGGACTGTTCGGAGTTGGTGAGATTGGGTTCTATAACCCCTCACCTGTGTGTAAGGACCGGGGCTGATTGTGGCACAGGGAGAGCTGAGGTGTCCGAGGGGTTTTGCTTGTGAGGCTTCCTGCTGGCTGGGTTTGCAGCTGGAGCGCTCGGTGGGACTAGTGTGTGGCCTGTTTGGGAAAGGTCTCACGGTCAAGGGCTGTAAGTAGCCCTGGTTTTGAGCAAGTTGCCCTGAGCTGATGCCCTCAGTGGTACCCAGATCCAACCCGGATCACAGAGGAGGAACCGGGGACAGGGAAACTGAGGGACGGGGTAACCAGTGGACAAGGGAAACTGGGCAGCAGGTGGCGTTGAGTCAGGGAAACTAGGGAGCAGGGAGAAGTGGGGGGTGGGGACCAAGCTGGCAGCTGATGGACAGGTTCTCAGCAGGGGGGGTTGGCTGGACAGCCAGGCAAGGCTGCCAGGATGGCTCCACACTAAGGATCCTTGCGTTGAGGGGAAACAGAGAATGGGAGAGTTGCCCAGGTTTGGGGGAGGGGCAGGGGATGCAGGGATGAGTTGTACTCAGGCAGGGGAGCAGGCTGGGGCCGGGGCAGTGGGCGTGGGAAGGGCTGGAAGCAGAAGAGCTGGATGAATTCAAAGCCATCTGGGGTTTGGAGCCGCGGCCTCTCTCGCTCCGTGGGATCAGAACCGTGTTACCCATGGGGGCAGGAAGGGGAGGGGAGACCTGGGGGACAGAGACAATGGACCGGAGAGATGCAAGAAGGGACCAGAGAAGTTTATTAGGGGACATGTGCTCATTCCACTGCCCCTGCCCCCAGCGCAAGGAGAGGTGCTTCCCCCACTCATGGACTGTCACTCCCGCTTCCAAGCGCTCACCTCCAGCTGGTGCCACAGGGTGAGGTGCTCCACCCTGCAGGGGCTGGTGATGCTGACGTAACGGCCGTTCAGCTAAGGACCCCAGAATGGTGTCAGTGTCAGTCCCGCAGCTGCAAAGAGCAGAAGACAAGAGGGAGAGGCTGAGATTAGGGAGCCCAGGCGAGTTGGCAGCAGGACTGATGGCCCTTTAACTCTGAGCCTGCAGAGGGCAAAGCACGGAGTGATAACGGACCCAGACGGCGTGTCCCTATTCCCGTCACCACCTGATGCAGACGAGGAATAAGACATGCATTTTATCGGGTCATTAACTGCTGGAGCAGATCACTGAGGGCCACGGTGGATTCTCTTTCCTTTGCAGGCTTTAGATTAAGACCGGACATCTGCCTAGCGGAGACACTGCAGCTCGTGGGCTACTTGTCACAATGCTTGTTCTTCAAGATGCGTTACACACGTCCATTGCAACGTAGGTGTGCAAGTGCTCCGATCCAGACACTGGGGATTTTCCCCTAGGGCAGCCGTGGCCAACCCGAGGCTCACGAGCCACATGCGGCTATTCCTCCTTCACCCCTTCCCCTCCCGGGTGCAGCTCGCGGAGCCCCCCCCCATGACTCGAAAGCTGCCCCCGTACCTCCAAAAACAACACCCCCCCTTTTTTTTTTAAGATCCTTATGCCTGTCCCGGAGAGGCATAAGGATCTTGCAGAAAAAGGGGGTTTTGTGCAAAACAGCCCTGGCCACTCTGCCTGTTTTTGCGCAAAAACCCCTTGCACAAAAACAGAATGCAAGAGAGCATGCAAACGAAGTGCAAGACAAGGTGGATCATTTGCATTGCTTCTTGTGGCAAAAGTCATAGTGTAGCCGTAGCCTAGGAGCGGGGCTGGTGGGGGTTCTGGAATGGACGTGTGTGACACATCTCGAAGAGCAGCACTAACGAGAGGTGGGTAAGAGTTTTTAATTCACGTGCTTGCATGTGTCCATTCCCGCCTGGGTGACTTGCAAGCCGTGAGATCAGAGTGTGGAATTGCTCCTCCAAAGGGAGTGTCATCTCTGGCCTGCTGCATGACAGCCTAGTGTGTCTAGTATCTGGGTCAAAGTACAAAGGATGAATAGAAACAAGTAACACAAGCATGTAGGGGCAGAATTAGAAAGGTGAAGGAACAAAACGAGCTTAATCTACTCAGAGACATGCAGGCTGTGTCTACATTGGCGTCCCTTTCCAGAAAAGGGATGCTAATGAGACACATCGCAATTGCAAATCCGCGGGGGATTTAAATATCCCCCGCAGCATTTGCATTTACATGGCTGCCGCTTTTTTCCAGCTTGGGGATAAGCTGGAGAAAAGCGCCAGTCTAGACATGATTCTCCGGAAAATAAGCCCTTTTCCGGAGGATCTCTTATTCCTACTTGAAAGTTTTGCAATTGCGATGTGTCTCATTAGCATCCCTTTTCCGGAAAGGGATGCCAATGTAGACACAGCCAAAGGGTAACAAGGAAACATTCTACAAATATACTAGAAGCAAGAGGCAGACCAAGGACAGGGTAGGCCCATTGCTCACTGAGGAGGGAAAAACAAGAACAGGAAGTGTGGAAATGGCAGAGGTGCTTAAAGATTTTTTTCTGTCAGTTTTAACCAAGTAGCTTGGCAGTGATTGGATGCCTACAATAGCGTACGCTGGAGAAAGGGAGGTAGATTCAGAAGTTCAAATAGGAAGAGATGAAGTTAAAATCACTTAGAAAAGTTAGATGTTTCAAGACACCAGAACCAGATGAAATGCACCCTAGAATACTCAAGGGCGACATCTAGACTGGCATGATTTTCCGCAAATGCTTTTAACGGAAAAGTTTTCCCTTAAAAGCATTTGCGGAAAAGAGCGTCTAGATTGGCACAGACGCTTTTCCGCAAAAGCACTTTTTGCGGAAAAGCGTCCGTGCCAATCTAGATGCTTTTCTGCAAAAAAGTCCCGATTGCCATTTTTGCGATCGGGGTTTTTTTGCGCAAAACAAATCTGAGCTGTCTACACTGGCCCTTTTGCGCAAAAGGACTTTTGCCCGAACGGGAGCAGCATAGTATTTCCACAAGAAGCACTGATTTCAGACAGTAGGAAGTCAGTGTTCTTGAGGAAATTCAAGCAGCCAGTGTTGACAGCTGGCAATTTTTTCCGCAAAAGGTACTGAGTCTCCCAGGGCTTCTGCTGCCTCACTAGACAGAGGTTGGCGCAGAAGAGACTGGGGTGTAACATAAAACGGGTTTCCAGTCACATTGTACCAGCTCCTTACCACTTGATCGTGGGGCGCAGCCCTGAGATATGACCTCAACCTCACACAGGGTGAGATTCCCTGCCCTGCCCGGGATGACGATGGTGATGTAGCGGCCTGCCAGGCCATTGCAGCAGATGGTGCTGAGAGCGCCAGGCTTGGTCTCCGTGATGGTCCCGCAGCTGAAGGAAAGAGCAGAAGCCAAGAAGACCAAACGAGATGGATGGATTCAAACTCAGAGTGCCTGGCGAAATTCAGCTCACTGCACTTAAGGAAATAGCCGAGCCAATCTGAGAACTATTATTGCATTTATAGAGACCTCATGAAGGATGGGCGTGGCTCTAGAGGACCAGAGAAGGGCAAGTTAATCCAGCTCTTCTGCTCCTGCCTTCATTCAGTAGCAAGGAATAGAGATTTTCAGAGCTTCCCAAAATTAGTCACCTTGAAGTGCAACCGTTTACAGCGCTGATAAAAAACACCGCGTAGAAGTTTAAAGTGGCAGCTACTGGGTGGTTTGCCCTGTGCAGGATAACTGCATTAGAATTAATGAAAACGTGGTAAAAGATCAATATTTATCTTGATTTTCACATTATTCATTTGCATGTCAAGCCAATAAAGGTCAAAGTTCATTCTAAACTTCTCATGCTTCTCTATTTTGAATGTTGCGGGGAATCAAAGTTCTTGTTGAGTGTCAAGTACTGTTGGGCTGGCCGAGAGCTAGTGGGTGAGGTTCCCTAGGGCGGGGTGGAGTCTCCATCCCTAGGGGTGTTTAAGTCCCAACTTGACCAAGCCCTGGCTGGGATGATGGAGTTGGGGCTGGTCCTGCTTTGGGCAGGGGGCTGGACTTGATGCCTCCTGAGGGCTCTGGCCGCCCTGGGATTCTGTGATCAGAACTGTTTGAAAAATTCCCCAGTACACAGAATAGCTGTCAGTGGTTTATGGTCAGAGAGAGGGGCTTGTGGGCATTTGTCCTGTGTTAGATACGGTTCTATATTTTCATCTATGGCTCAGCCTCTCCACACAGCCTGCTGTGGCTCTGTTCACGCGTTACCCCCGGCAGGGCCTGAGTTCCCAACCCCTTCCTGCTCTTTGTGGCCTAGGCTGGGGCAGGTGCCACCAGACGACCGGCCACATGGGACGTGGGCAGGCTGGGGCTGATGCTGCCCGGGGCTCCAGGATTGCGGGTGCTGGAGCTGGCGGAGGCAGTGGGGCTTCTTTGGGAGCTGGTGGGGGAGTGACACAAAAGGAGGGGCAGGATCTCAGGCAGAAGGAACGGAGCCTGGAGGTAGCCTCCCCTACAGCCAGTTCACCTGCTGTCCATGAGGGGTAGTAAGGGCAGAAAGAAGCGGAGGGGAAAACGGGGTGAAATGGGGCAGGAAGTAGCAGGGCCGAGTAGAAAGAGGGCAGCAAGGGTGCGGGTAAAGGGGGGATGAACCCCGGGGAAGAACAGGAGCCATGCACCCCAGCAAATCAGAAAGATGGTGCCAATCCGTTTACACTCCCGCTAAGATTTGGGAGGGCCTGCAGGCCAAACGGATGGGCCACACCCACCCAGGCCCACTTGTGGTGAGGCCTCTGCACCACCGGCAAAGCACTCGCAGCCCCAGGCAGCTCGGAGGGGAAGCCCTGGCTGGCTATGAGACCCAGCCCCTGTGCCCGCGCCAGGAGGACTCATCTCGTTGCAGACAAGGGGGAAGCAACTCACAGGGGGTTGTTCTTGCCGTGGTTCACCAGGGAGTCTCCCACGTGGATCTCGGCCCCCTGCAGCCTCTCCCCGCAGCACTCGTCTTCCAAGTGCTTCACGATCACCATGGAGACAGAATATCGGCTGACCAAGTCCACGTTCCACCAGGGCTCCATGTCACGCTGAGTTTGGCTGCAGGAGCCTTGTTCCAGCTTCCCATCGTGTTTTCCATCCACGGCCCTACCAGCCACGGCTTGTCCAGTCGTGTTCGCCAACGTGGACGACTGCGTGGCCGGACGTCCCAGCGCCAAGTTAAAAGCTGGACTCCGAGGGAGAGAAGAGGGGAGGTGGGACCTGCCCTGTGCCACTGGACAGGGGTTCTAGAAGCCCTGTCGCCCACACGGAGCCAGAGCTGCTTCCCAGAGATGACACGCAAGCCAGGCACGGCCTGAGAGCCAGGTTCACCGGGGGAGCCAGGGACCCGGGGGAGGGGAGTGACAACGCTTGGCGCTGGGGTCTCTTGGGGCTTGGTGCCTCTCTCAGGCCACCATGTCTCATACCCAGCTGGAGCTGCTCCCCTAGCAGGGATGGGGCACGATGTTCACATGGATCCCCCACTCCCGCCTGCCACTGCCAGCTGCAGCCCATGCCCAGGGGAGCAGTGTGAAGGGAAGAGTTCCCAGGGCTTCTGCTGCCTCACTAGGCCGAGGCTGGTGCAGAAGGGACTGGGGCGTAACATGAAAGGGAACAGGTTTCCAGTCACATTGTGCCAACTCCTTACCCCGTGGTTGTGAGACACAGCTCTGAGACAGAACCTCGACCTCACACAGGGACAGATACTCCGCCCTGCCCGGGATGGTGATGGTGACGTAGCGGCCCTGCCGGCCATTGCAGCAGATGGTGCTGAGGGATCCAGGTCTGGTGTCGTTAATGGTCCCGCAGCTAAAGGAAAAAGCAGACGCCAAAGAGACAAAACAAGGCAGATGTGGTCAAATCCATAGCGCCTGGTGAAATTCACCCGACAGAACCGAAGGAACTGGCTGAGCCAAGCTCAGAACTATTCATGATTTTACAGAGAACTCACGAAGGACAGTTTTGGTTCCAGAGGACTAGAGAAGGGCAAACCGTGGCCTAGAATTTGCCACATCCTCTTGTTTCCCCGTATTCAAAGACAGGAACAATCAGCCCAACATTAATACCTCAGAAGACACTGGAACACATTATGGAACAGTGTGAAAGCAGCAGGAGAAGGATGAAGTGATATTCCATAGCTAATGTGGATTTTCAAAGAACAACCCATGCTAGACGATCTGATGTTCTTCTTTAACAGATTAACTGGCCTAATGGATGGAAGGAAGTGGTAGATGTGACAGGAATGTATTTAATAAGGCTTTTGAGAGAATCCCAAATGACAGTTGTCTCATAAGCAAATTAGGGAAAGAGAGTCTAGACAAAATTACTATCAAGTGGGTGCAGAACTCTTTGAAGAAACATACACGGGGGCTGTGTCTACACTGGCCACTTATTCTGGAAAATCAGCCGCTTTTCCGGAATAACTTGCCAGATGTCTACACTGGCCCCTTGAATTTCCAGAAAAGCACTGACGAACTAATGTAAAATTGTCAGTGTTTTTCCGGAAAAACTATGCTGCTCCCGTTTGGGCAAAAGTCCTTTTCCAGAAAACTGTTCCGGAAAAGGGCCAGTGTAGACAGCACAGTAGTGTTTTCCGCAAAAAAGCCCTGATCGCGAAAATGATGATCGGGGCTTTTTTGCGGAAAAGCGCGTCTACATTGGCACAGACGCTTTTCCAGAAAAAGTGCTTTTCCGGAAAAGCATCCTGCCAATGTAGACATGCTTTTTCCGGAAATACTTATAACAGAAAACTGTTCCATTTTAAGCATTTCCGGAAAAGGATGCCAGTGTAGACGTAGCCGGGGAGTAGTTAACAATAGTTGTTGGTCAAATTGAGGGCCTGTTTCTAGGAGGAACTCACAGGGACCTGTCCTGCATCAGGTACTGGTCTGTATTTTCATTAACGACTTTGCCGTTGGCGCATAGAGTACAGTTCTATGTTTGAAGGTAGAACCAAGCTGGGAGGGGCTGTAAGAACATTGGGGCTGCGTCTAGACTGGCAAGTTTTTCCACACGGCTGGGGGCTGCCAATTAGCTACATGGCTCCTGGCCACAGGAAAGGTCAGCGGCACCATTTCAGATTTTGATGGGGGGAGGGCAAATTTAACCATGATTCCGGGGGCTAGTTAGGCCCTTGATATCTCTAGTTGTCTGGGCAATAACTGAGCAGGCAGCTGACTGGAGCCTTGTGTCTACCTCCCATATGAAGGAGAGACAAATATTAGACCCAGTCAGCTGTACAACATGCTCCCACACTTTGTGGCAAGTCACTTATAGGATACTGCTGGGTTTCAACTTGCAAAATATAGTCGTACTGTTTTACCAACTCTGTGGAGGGGAGGTACCCCATTAGAACTCCTGGGCTCTATCTCAGGTTAGGGAGGGCAGTAGGGACTAGTGGGTTGCAGCAGGGGCAGATACATCTGGGTTGATGTAAGAACCTCAGAATGGCCGGACTGAGTCAGACCAAAGGTCCGTCTAGCCCAGTGTCCTGTCGGCCGACAGTGGCCAATGCGGGTGCCCCACAGAGAATGCACACAAGAAGCAATCATTGCATGATTCATCACATCATCCTTTTCCAGGCTCTGGCAAACAGGTGAGGGACGTGCAAAACACGGTGCTGGATCTCTGGCCACACGGGCTAATAGCCACCGAGGGACCTATTCTCCATGAACATATCTAGTTTTTTTTTTTTGAACCCTTACAGTTTTGGCCTTCACACCATCCTCTGGCAAGGAGTTCCACAGGTTAACTGGGAAGAACTATTTTCTTTTGTTTCTTTTGCTCAGGGAGTGCCCCTGGAAGGGCAACCTAGGAGAGGTGTCTGGGAGGGAAGAGCCTCCAAAGGGAGGAACTACGAGTGCCAAGCCCCTATGGGGGAGCTGCTCCCAGCTGAAAGTCCCTTGCCAGACAATGGCAGGTGCTCCAGATCCCAGATTAACAACACGCAGCTACTCGGAGGGGAAGAGACCAGGCTGAGGCTCCCTCAGCAAATGAGACCCAAGCCCTGTGCTGAGCTGGGAGAACTTAACTCGCCACAGAGAACGGGAAAGCAACTCACAGGGGATTGCTCTTGCCATTGTCAGTCAGGGAGTCTCCCACGTGGATCTCAGCCCCCTTCAGTCTCTTCCAATAGGAGCCGTCTTCTCTGTTCTTCACCATCACCATGGAGACGGAATGCCGTCGGCCCAAGTCCACGGTCCACCAGGGCTCCGTGTCACGCTTGGTGAGGCTGCAGGAGCCACGTTCCCAGACCCCATTGCGATTTCCATCTACAGCATTTCCTGCCATGTCAAATATCGTCCCCAGGAACGAAGACGACTGAGCAGCCTGACGTCGCAGCGCCAAGTTCTGAGCTGGAATCAGAAGGCGAGAAGAGGGGGGGTGGGACGTGCCCGTTGCCAGAAAGGGTGGGGCTCCACAAAACCTTTCTCCAGCAGAGCCAGAGCCGCTTCCTGGTGGTGACACACGAACCAGGGACTGTGTGAGGGCCAGGTTCACCGTGGGAGCCAGTGACTCGAGGAACGGGAGTGACAGCAGCTTGGTGCTGGGGTTACAGCTCAGAGAGAGCCTCTCTCAGCCACCACCTCCCATACCCCATTGGTGCTGCTGTTCACATGTTGCCTCCCCCGCCTGTCCCTCCCCTGCCAGGTGCAGCCCATGCCCAGGTGAGCAGTGGGAAGGGAAGTCTCCCAGGGTTTCTGCTTTCTCACTAGGCAGAGGCTGGCACAGAAGGGACTGGGGCGTAACATGAAAGGGAACAGGTCTCCAGTCACATTGCCCTAGCTCCTCACCTCCTGGTGGTGTGATACAGCCCTGAGATAGAACCTCGACCTCACACAGGGACAGATACTCCGCCCTGCCCGGGATGACGATGGTGACGTAGCGGCCCTCCAGCCCACTGCAGCAGATGGTGCTGAGGGATCCGAGACTGGGGTCGTTGATGGTCCCGCAGCTAAAGACCAGAAGAGAAGAGGAGCAAGCAAGACTGATGTATTCAAATACATAGTGCCTGATGAAATTCACCCGTCAGTGCTTAGGGAAATAGCTGAGCCAATCTCAGAAGCATGAATGATTTTATAAAGAGCTTTCAAAGGACGGGTGAGGTCCCAAGGGACTAGAGAAGGGCAGACATTGCTCCTGTCATTGAAAACAGGGACCAAAGAGGAAGTGAGAAATTCTAGACCAATCAGCTCAACTTTGATACCTCAGGAGACACTGGAACAAGTGATCGAAGCGGGAGGATAATACAATGTTATGTGACAGCTGATTAGTGAAGAACAACTCATGCCATATCTATCCAATGCTCTCCTTTGACAGAGTAACTGGCCTAACTGGGAGAAGTGGAAACCATAGATGTGGTAGATCTCGATTTTAGGAAAGCTTTTGACAGAATCCCACATGACATTCGCCTCATAAGCAAATTAGGAAAAGAGCATCTAGATTTAATTACTATCAAGTGGGTGCAGAACTGTTTGAAAAAAACATACAAGGGAGCAGTGAACAATAGTTGATGGTCAAACTGAGGGTCTGTAGCTAGTAGGATTTCGTAGGGTCTGTCCTGTGCTGGGTTCTGTTCTGTATTTTTATGATGACTTTGACATTGACGCACAGAGTACAGTTATACATTTGTGCTTAGAACCGAGCTGGGAGTAAGGATGAAATTCAAAACGATGTTGATAATGTGAAGAATTGGCCTGAAAACTAGAAGATAAAATTCAATAAACAAAAGTGCAAAGAACTGCGCCCAAGAAAAAAAATGTCCAACTTCAATATATTAGACCCACTCAGCTCTAAGACATATTCTGAGGTCTTGTGGCAAGTCATTTACTGGATACTGTTAGGTTTAGAATTTTAAAATACATACGGTTTTTTTTTACTAACTCTGTGGAGGGAGAGCAACCCCAGTAGAACGCCTGGGCTCTATCTCAGGTTAGAGAGGGCAGTGGGGTCTAGTGGGCTACACCAGGACAGACACATCTGGGTTTGATGTAAGAACCTCAGAATGCCCAGACTGGGTCAGACCAAAGGTCCATCTCACCCAGTGTCCTGTCTGCCGACAGCGGCCAGTGCCAAGTGCCCCAGAGGAAATGCGCACAACAGGCAATCATTGCGTGATTCATCTCCTCACCCATTCCCAGCCTCTGGCAAACAGAGGTGAGGGACATAGAATCATAGAATCATAGAATAATAGGACTGGAAGGGACCTCGAGAGGTCATCGAGTCCAGCCCCCCGCCCTCAAGGCAGGATCAAGCTCCGTCTACACCATCCCTGACAGATGTCTATCTAACCTGTTCTTAAATATCTCCAGAGAGGGAGATTCCACCACCTCCCTTGGCAATTTATTCCAATATTTGACCACCCTGACAGTTAGGAATTTTTTCCTAATGTCCAATCTAAACCTCCCCTGCTGCACTTTAAGCCCATTACTCCTTGTCCTGTCCTCAGAAACCAAGAGGAACAAATTTTCTCCTTCCTCCTTGTGACACCCTTTTAGATATTTGAAAACCGCTATCATGTCCCCCCTTAATCTTCTTTTTTCCAAACTAAACAAGCCCAGTTCATGAAGCCTGGCTTCATAGGTCATGTTCTCTAGACCTTTAATCCTTCTTGTCGCTCTTCTCTGTACCCTTTCCAATTTCTCCACATCTTTCTTGAAATGTGGCGCCCAGAACTGGACACAGTACTCCAGCTGAGGCCTAACTAGTGCAGAGTAGAGCGGCAGAATGACTTCACGAGTTTTGCTTACAACACACCTGTTGATACAACCTAGAATCATATTTGCTTTTTTTCAACAGCATCACACTGTTGACTCATATTCAACTTGTGGTCCACTATGACCCCTAGATCCCTTTCCGCCATGCTCCTTCCTAGACAGTCGCTTCCCATCTTGTATGTATGGAACTGATTGTTCCTTCCTAAGTGGAGCACTTTGCATTTCTCTTTATTAAACCTCATCCTGTTTACCTCTGACCATTTCTCTAACTTGCTAAGGTCATTTTGAATTATGTCCCTATCCTCCAAAGAAGTTGCAACCCCACCCAGTTTGGTGTCATCTGCAAACTTAATAAGCGTACTCTCTATCCCAATATCTACATCATTGATGAAGATATTGAACAGTACGGGTCCCAAAACAGACCCTTGCGGAACTCCACTTGTTATCCCTTTCCAGCAGGATTGTGAACCATTAACAACAACTCTCTGACTACGGTTATCCAGCCAATTATGCACCCACCTTATCGTGGCCCTATCTAAGTTATATTTGCCTAGTTTATCAATAAGAATATCATGCGAGACCGTATCAAATGCCTTACTAAAGTCTAGGTATATGACATCCTCCGCTTCTCCCTTATCCACAAGGCTCGTTATCTTATCAAAGAAAGCTATCAGATTAGTTTGGCATGACTTGTTCTTCACAAACCCATGCTGGCTATTCCCTATCACTTTATTACCTTCCAAGTGTTTGCATAGGATTTCCTTAATTACCTGCTCCATTATCTTCCCTGGGACAGACGTTAAACTGACGGGTCTGTAGTTTCCTGGGTTGTTCTTATTCCCCTTTTTATAGATGGGCACAATATTTGACCTTTTCCAGTCTTCTGGAATCTCCCGTCTGCCATGATTTTTCAAAGATCATAGCTAAAGGCTCAGATACCTCCTCTATCAGCTCCTTGAGTATCCTGGGATGCATTTCATCAGGACCTGGTGACTTGCTGACATCTAACTTTCCTAAGTGATTTTTAACTTGTTCTTTGTGTATCCTATCTTCTAAACTTACCCTCTCTCTGCTTGTATTCACTACGTTAGGCACACCTCCAGACTTCTCGGTGAAGACATGTACAACATGGTGCTGGATCTCTAGTCACATGGGCTAATAGTCACTGAGGGACCTATTCTCCATGAACGTATCTAGTTCTTTTTGAACCGTTACAGTTTTGGCCTTCACAGTATCCTCTGGCAAGGAGTTCCACAGGTTGACTGTGAAGAAATACTTTCTTTTGCTTCTTGTGTTTCTTTTGCTCAGGGAGTGTCCCAGGAAAGGCAACTAGGAGAGGGATCCGTGAGGGAAGAGGCATCAAAGGGGAGAGCTACAAGTGCCAAGCCCCTAAGGAAGAGCTGCTCCCAGAAGAAAATCCTTCACCAGACAGTGGCAAGTGCTCCAGATCACACAGTAATGACATGGTTTGCGCTCTGGCCTAGGGCTACTTGGTCCTGCCTTGGCACGGGGGGGGGGGGGGCGGGGTGTGGAAGGGATGGCCCCTGGGGGTGGCTTCCTGCCCTTCCTGTCTGTGTATCTGCATGCGGGGAATGTAGCCCTACAGCTCAGATTTGGATGGGGCGGGATGGTAAGTGGATGGGCCACACTCCAGCCAGACCCACCCATGCCTATGCCCTTGCACCACTGGGAAAGGACTCCCAGCATCCGGCTGCTCAGGGGGAAAGACGCCCGGAAGTTGCTCCCTATTGCCAAATGAGACCCAAGCCCTGTTCCTGATCTGGGAGGACTTATCTCACCGCAGACAAGGGGGAAGCAACTCACAGGGGGTTGTCTTTGCCATAGTTCACGAAGGAGTCTCCCACGTGGATCTGGGCCCCCTGCAGCCTCTTCCAACAGCACTCGTCTTCTCTGTTCTTCACGATCACCACAGAGACCGAATGCCGCTTGCCCAAGTCCACGGTCCACCACGGCTCCGTGTCACGCCCGGTGTGGCTGCAGGAGCCTTGTTCAAAAATCCCTTTGTGACTTCCATCCACTGCTCTTCCAGGCTCAGATTTTTCAATCTGCTCACTGAATGTGGACGACTGCATGGCTGGACGTCTTAGTGCCAAGTTCTGAGCTGGAATCAGAGGGTGAGAAGAGGGGATGTGGGACTGGCCCATTGCCTGTGGGGGGTGGGCAATAGAAGCCCTTTGTCCCACCCGAAATCTGAGCCACTTCCTGGTGGTGACACACAGGAACTTAGGGTCTGTGTGAGAGCCAGGTTCACAGTGGGAGCCAGGCCCATGGGGCTAGGAGTGACAGCAGGTTGGTGCCGGGGTTTCAGCTGAGACAGCATGTTCACATGGAGCCTTCTACACCTACCCCTGCCAGCTGCAGCCCATGCCCCGGTGGGTGGTGGGAAGGGAAGACTTTCCCAGGGTTTCTATTGCCTCACTAGACTGAGGCTGGCACAGAAGGGACTGGGGTGTAACATAAAAGGGCACGTCACTGTGCCGGCTCCTTACCCTCTGGAGGTGCGGTGCAGTCCTGAGAGACCCCAGGCCCTGCGAGGATCCCAATCGCCATCCACAGGCACCAGAGAAGCGCCATCCTCGCACTGCCAACACAGGAGATCAAAATCAGCTACGGTCATGGCGCGGTTCAGGTGGCACCTCCCACCCACCGGCTGGGTCTGATTTTTCCAAGAAGGAAACTGAGACACAGGGAGCAGCCAGTTGTCTAAGATCCTGAAGCAGGTGTGGGGCAAACCTGTGGCTGGAACCAGGGTGCCTGACAATCTATCCCCCTCCTCTGCCCACTGCACCATCTCACTGTGTGCCGATGAGTTTCCACTGGCCTTTTGGAGACATAACAGCTCATCCAGTGAACCTGCTCCAGAGAGCATCTTTCTCTACCCCCCTCCCTCTTCCCTTCTCCTATTTATTTCAAGTTTTCATATCCCCTACTCATAACTCCGGTCATCTGAAGGAGTGGGCTGTGCCCACGAAAGCTCACGATACCATCTACATGTTTTGTTAGTCTATAAAGTGCTACCGGACCATTTGTTCGGTTTTTTTAGATGCTTAGTGTCCAGCATACTAGCCACTAGCCACATGTGGCTATTTGGCCAGTTGAATGTGGCTAGTTGGCCAGCTGAGTGCGGCTATTTCACTTTAGCAGTAGTTTCTAGAGTGGCTACTGCTCCAAAACTGGTTGGACACCATGGCTGTGTCTACACTGATGCAATCTCACGCAAAAGCGGCCGCTCTTGTGCAAAAACTTGCTGCCTGTCTACACTGGCTGTGTGTTCTTGCACAAGTAAACTGACATTCTCATGTATAAAATCAGGGCTTCTTGCACCAGAACTCTGACGCTCCTGCTCAGGAATAAGCCCTCTTGTGCAAGAGCTCTTCCAGAAGAGGCCAGTGTAGACAGGCAACATGAATTTCTTGTGCAAGAAAGCCCTATGGTTAAAATGGCCATCAGAGCTTTCTTGTGCAAGAAAGCGTCTACACTGGCACGGATGCTCTTGCGCAAAAGCACATGCCAGTGTAGACACTCTCTTGTGGAAGAGTTTTTGCAGAAGAACTCTTCTGCAAAAGAGTTCTTGCGCAAGAAGCTGCCAGTGTTGACGTAGCCTCCAAGTCCAGATCCTTTCATTTCCTTCTCTATGGGGCAATCAGGTTTTGTACACCAGTCAAATAAAGGGCTGGTCAGAACTGTTCAGCCAAAGAGCATTGGAAAGTTAAAGCTGAGACTCTTTAGCCAACGCTTTCTAGTTTCTCTGGAAATTCACCTGCTATTAGAAATTACTATAAGCAAAGTAAATTATCATGGGATAAGCAGGAGGGTCTGCTTGTCAAGTGGAAACTGGTTAAAAGTGAAAACAAAAGACAGGACTATGCAGCACTTTAAAGACTAACAAGATGGTTTATTAGGTGATGCGCTTTCGTGGGCCAGACCCACTTCCTCAGATCAAATAGTGGAAGAAAATTGGCAGGACCATATATACCAAAGGATACAATCAAAAACAAGTGAACACATATAAAATTGACAAATCAGATTTTAGAACAGAGGGGAGTGAGGGGGGAAGGTTAGTGTCTGTGAGGTAATGTCATTAGGGGTGATAATTGTAATGGGTGAGATAATTAGCATCCTTGTTAAGGCCCATATGTAAAGTGTCAAATTTAAGCATGAATGACAGTTCTGAGGCTTCTCTTTGAAGTCTGGAGTTAAAATCTCTTTGAAGCAATAGGCATGTTTTAAGGTCATTGAGAGAATGGTCAGTCTGGTTAAAATGGCAAGCGACAGTTTCCTCTCTGTGAGAGAGCCTGATGTCTGTTTTGTGGGCATTGATTCTTTGGCGAAGTGTCTGAGAAGTTTGTCCAATATACATAGCAGACGGACACTGTTGGCACATGATGGCATAAATTATATTTCTGGACGAACAGGACTATGTGTTCTTGATCTTGTAACGGGCATGGTTAGGTCCAATAATGGTTGTCAGCAGAGTAAATATGTGGACAAAGCTGGCACCAGGGTTTGTTGCAAGGGAAAGCTCCAGGGCTGGTATTAGTGTGGTATGTCCTGTGGTTGTTGGTAAGAATCATCCTGAGGTTAGGTGGGAAGAAATAAATGGTCAGTTTTCAGAAGAGGTAACTAGTGGTATCCCGCAGGGATTCAGTACTAGAATCGATTCTATTCGACTGATTCATAAATGATCTGGAGAAAGGGGTAAACAGGGAGGTGGCAGATTTTGCAGATGTTACAAAACGGCTCAAGATAATGAAGTCCAAAGCAGACTGAAGAATTTCAAAAGGATCTCACAATATTAGGTGACTGGGCAACAACATGGCAAATGAACGTTAATGCTGATAAATGCAATGTAATGCATATTAGAAAACATACTTCCAACGATATGGATACGACGGGAACAAAATCAGCACGTACCACTCAAGAGAGAGATTTTGAAGTCGTCTCTTACAACAGCCTCTCAATGTACAACAACAGTGAAAAAAGCCAGCAGAACGTTAGGAACCATTAAAAAGGGATAGTAAATAAGACAGAGAATATCTTATTGCCACTATAGAACGGATGTGGTTGCCTCATCTCAAAAAAGATATCTTGGAATTGGGAAAAGGTCGGAAAAGGGCAGCAAAAAATATTTGAGGCTTGGAACGGCTGCCATGTGAGGAGAGTTTAATACAAATGGGACTTTTCAGCTTTGAAAAGAGATTAAGGAGGGATAAGACAGAAGTCTATAAAACAGATCGGCTACGTCTAGACTGGCATGATTTTCCGGAAATGCTTTTAACGGAAAAGTTTTCCGTTAAAAGCATTTTCGGAAAAGAGCATCTAGATTGGCACATAGAATAGTGATAGAGATGTAGCCGTGTTAGTCTGGTGTAGCTGAAACAAAATACAGGACTATGTAGTCTTTAAACCATCTTGTTAGTCTTTAAAGTGCTACATAGTCCTGTAGATTGGCACGGACGCTTTTCCGCAAAAGCACTTTTTGCAGAAAAGTGTCTGTGCCAATCTAGACGCGCTTTTCCGCAAAAAAGCCCCAATCGCCATTTTCGCCATCAGGGCTTTTTTGTGGAAAACAAAGCTGAGCTGTCTACACTGGCCCTTTTGCGCAAAAGTTTTGCACAAAAGGACTTTTGCCCGAACGGGAGCAGCATAGTATTTCTGCAAAAACACTGACAATCTTACATGAGATCGTCAGTGCTTTTGCAGAAATTCAAGCGGCCAGTGTAGACAGCTGGCAAGTTTTTCCAGAAAAGCGGCTGATTTTCCGGAAAAACTGGCCAGTCTAGATACAGCCATCTGGTTTGGAGAAGGTAAATAAGGAAAAGTTATTGACTTGTTCCCATAACACAAAAACGAGGGGGGTCGCCCGATGAAATGAACAGGTAGCATTTGTCAGAAGCTTGGTCCCTGTTCTGCTCACTCCCTTTGGGGCACTTGGCATTATTGGTCACATAGGTAAAGTGTATGTCAGAGGTTTTGTAATGATGCAAAAACCAAACGTTTAAATCCCAGCAAATTCACAGCCAGGATTCAATATAATAAAGATCCAAACATGTATGAAAGTGCATAGCAAAGGCACCCAAAGAGCCTTAAATCTATCCTGTACGTGTCCCAGAAGGAAAAAAACCATTAATGTGTCTTTAACAATCAGTGTAATGTTATCTGAGTTCCCACCCACAGAAATGTCTTAGTCACATGGTGCACAGTAGGGCAGAATTAAGGTTTCTGCTGACGAAGAATGTTTGTGCAATGAAGCACAAGCGGAAACAGCTGGAATTGACTATAGAACACACTCTTCAAATGTAGCCCAGGTACAAAACGGTGAGTTTAACTGAATGGAAAGTTGAAGAGTTTGTGGTGGGGCAGAGTTAAGGTTGTTTATGAGGCCTAATGTGACCTTAACATGTTTGGATTTCTTTAAGTTTAACCTTAACTGTTAATTTCCTGTGTTTATGATACTTGTTTTTCAGATAAGGGCATCATTTGTCATGTAGTTTACTCTGCGTTACTCATATGCACTCTCAGCCAGAACTCTGAATTCTCCTCATTTTTTTTTTAATAAAAAGTGCCAGCCCCCCGCGGCGTGACAAAGAGGGAATTGTCTGCAATATGTCTGTGAATGAGGGCGCGGCACTTACTCAGCTATGGGCTGCTATCCAGTGGGCACAGAAGGGATAAAAAGCAGCTGTTGGGGCAAAGCAGGAGACATGAGGGGCTGGCCCCCAACTGTCTGGGATGGAGTGAGGGTCCTTAAGGCACTGACTGAACCCCACCGAGATCACAACCCTTCCTAGACAACATGGGGAGCCGCCCAGCAAAGCCCGTACCTTGGGCATCTACCTCACATCCAGAGGAATTCCCGGGGGCAGATGCCCGCTCACCCTTCCAGCCCCACTTCCACCCTCGTCTGAGGACTCCGCCGGAGCCTGGCTCTTTTGCCAATGGCACTGGGGTGAATCGCACCCTCGCTGTATCGAGGGAGTGTCTCTGGAAGGGCTTTAAGTCAGAGGGGCCATGGCCTCACCTGGCAGGAGGCAAAGGCAGGTATAAAAGTCCACTGATCAGCTGGGGCAGAAGGGAAGAGGGACTCACCAGCTCACCTGGGCACCTGCCGTCACCGGCTTTGGGAGACAGGTAGAAACTCCAGTTCTCTTCCAGGAGCTTCAACCGCTACAGCCTTGTTATCCCGTCTTGGGCCGGTCTGTGGGTGTCCAGCCGCTTTTATCCAGTTCCCAGTGGGTGGCACGGTGACTGGTTACTGCTTTGCAAGCCGACGGACACGGACCAATGAGGATGTGACTAACGAAGTCAAGTTTGCCAACAGTGACTCGATGTCCCACTTTTAAAGGGACTGTCCTGCCTTTCAGCCTTCCCAGCTGTGTCCCTGCGCTAAAAAACGGGCCAGTTGTCAGATGTTTTTGTCTCTCCCCTCCAGTCAGTACTGGTGGGTCCTGCTGCTGGCCGGAGCTTTGCTCCCAGCTGCTCCTCCAAGTATTGCACAGGGTCGATCCCCCACAGATATTAGTCCCAGACAGAACAAACGCAACCAACTTACTTAAGTACCAACTTTACACAGATCTTACGAGAAAGAAACATCAGAAATAACCGTAACAAGTCCAACTTACTCTCTGCAACGTCACTTGGCTACCTTAGGGTCCACATCCATTATCTGCACACTTCTACAGGGACACAAAAGAGAGAATGAAATCAATCGAAACCGGTCAGTCCCCACAGTGTCAGAGTGAGAAGAAGCACATGGGAGGTTTTTTCGGGTAAGAAAGACAATACCCCCTGTTTGAGAATACAACATAAAATGCAGCATGTGAATTTATTCACACACACACACACACACACACACACATCCTGCAGCCGTTGTTATAGTTACCAGTCTGTGGCTCAGACCAACCTAATGGCTAGTTAGATTGGACCCAAGCAGAGATGCCAGGTTTGGTCAGTCATGAACCGATGCTTTGAGGCTTTGCAGAAGGGAACCCAGTGAGACACCCCGTCTTCGATACAAGTTTTTTCTTACGCAGGTCTGTACGTTTTGCTGTGCTCCATTGTCATTAATTACTTAGCACCAAATAGTTATTTTTAGATTGCTTCCATTGTCACAGAATCACAGATTATTAAAACTGGAAGGGACCTCGAGAGATCATCAAGTCCAGTCCCCTGCCCTCACGGTAGGACCCAGCACCATGTTTTAGAGATCATTCCTGGCAGAAGTCTATCCAACCTGCTCTTAAATATCGCCTTTGATGGAGATTCCATGACCTCCCTAAGCAATTTATTCCAGTGTTTCACCACCCTGCCAGGCAGGTAGTTTTCCCTAATGTCCAACCTAAACCTCCCTTGCTGCAATTTAAGCCCATTGCTTCTTGTCCTATTATCAGACATTAAGGAGAACAATTTTTCTCCCTCCTCCTTGTAAAACCCTTTTAGATACTTGAAAACTGCTCTCGTGTCCCCTCTCAGTCTTCTCTTTTCCAAACTAAACAAGCCCAATTCTTTTAGTCTTCCCTCATAGCTCATGTTCTCTAGACCTTTCATCATTCTCATTGCTCTTCTCTGGACCATCTCCAATTTCTCCACATCTTTCCTGAAATGTGGTGCCCAGAACTGGCCACAATACTCCAAGGCCCAAGTAGAGTAGAGTAGAGTGGAAGAATGACTTCTCATCCCAGAATCATGGCTGCATTAGCATTTTGATGACTTTCTCTGGGTGTTGGCACATTCTGATCTCGATAGGACTTTGTTATTTTTAACTCCGGGGGTGCTTCAGGGTCATCAATCTGTCCCTTGTTACTCATTAGGTACAGTGGGTGCATTTGATAGTCTCTTGTTGACCCTGAGTTTCCAGCCCCACGCTTGGCCATCTGGATGCTGTAATGGCCTCCACTCTTATCTTTCCCCGTGCGTGCATTCCTCGCTCGCACAAACGAGGATTACATCGTTTCTTTCATACACACCGCACAGAACATTCTTGCTAATTGTTACAGAATTTTCCACATTAAAAAGCTAATAGAAGCCTTCATTAAATCTTACATTCTAAGGGCAAAAGGGTGAGCACAGTGAGTCACGAGAACTCTTCTGGTCTGTTCCCGCCTTTACATCAGTGACAGACACAGACAGCCTGAGGCATCTCTACCACGGGCATGTTCTGCTACTCAGAAAGGGTGGCCGGCAGGGCTCACCGAGCCATATTACATCATACCAAGCTAAAACGAATGATTAAAACTCCACATTTCAGCTACACTCCAATCCCACAGTTCTGTGGTTCCGACAGAAACTCCGAGTTCCCAAAGCCTGAGGCTCTGATCACTTGAGCCTCAGAGATTTAAATCCCCCACCAGCTAGAGGACAAATACGAAACTGAGAACAGCAAAACACGTCTGGCTCATGACATTCAATGGGAGAAAGGTGGAGGCAATGTGAACAAAACAGTTTGGCTCCGATCACCCAACATTCAAAGGACAGGATGAACATGGGCAGCAAGCAGGGGTGTCTGGGGGAGGTTCCTGGACTCTGGGGCTGGGGAGGCTGCAGGCACTAGCCAGTTTTGGGCAGGGGCTGGCAGCTGTGGCGGGGGGTACCAGAGTTCTGGGGCACACGGAAGGGCAGGGCCTGTGGGGGGAAGAGCTGGGGGCTAGTTTCTCCCAGCCAGAGGTTCCCGAGCCGCCCATTAAAATAAAAAGTGATTGTTCCCTCGCTTTCTAATGACCATGGACCGCACGGCCCTGCGGGAGGGTTAACGCTGCCACGGATCTGCTGGGGCCTGCTTCCCAGGCCGCCCAGTGCACACGGCCATACCCAGCTCCAGAAACTACTTGTGCCTCTGCCTAGCAACAATGATTCACACACGACTCAGTCCTATCCACCTCCCAACAGACGTCTGCAAGAGAGCTTGCCTACGCGGCACTTGTGTTCCACACCCCTTTGACAAACAACTCCATCGAACTCCAGAAACCTGCCAAAACTCAACGCACCCTCCCCAGCTGCCACTACGGAGCAGCCCCCCACACAAGCAAGGAAATCGTTTTCAGGGGGAAAGGTCTAGTCATGCATTCCCTCCGGGCCAGACTGGGAGGGACTTCTGGGGTTGGATGCTTGTTTGTTTTCATAGAATCCTAGAACTGGAAGGGACCTCGAGAGGTCATCAAGTCCGGTCTCCTGCCCTCATGGCAGAACCCAGCACCGCTAGATCATCCCCGACAGGTGTCATGTCGTTATCAGGTCCCCTCTCACGGTACGTCTACCCTGCGGGATTTTTCCGGGATAGCAGAGGTATCCAAGAAAAACTCCACCCCGTCCAGGCAACACGTTTGCGCTTCCGCTTTTCTTTGCTTCTAATTCCTCCTGCTGTTATTCTGCAGCTGCTACGTCAGAGGCTGACGTTTTCCCTGCTGCTGCCAAGGCAACCCATCTACAGCTTTTCCCAGTAGGGATGTAAATGGGTAACCGGTTAAGCCTAGGGACCAGACGGGTGAGTTGGCGAGAGCAGCCCTGGCTTGCAGATGGAACCAGGAGGTGGGGGGGAACTGGCTGTCAGGGGAAGTCAGGTGGCAGCGGAAACCGGGGGACAAGAGGAATGGGACAGCGGGGAACCAGGGAACTGCGGGAATCCAGGGACAGAGAATCAGGAGACGAGACGCATTGGGCAGCGGGGGAATTAGGGGAAGGGGGGAATTAGGGGAACAGGGAGAACTGGGGACAGGGAGAATCAGGGGACAAGGGGAACCAGGTGGCAGGGGAAACCAGGGAGCAGGGGGAATCGCGGGGCAGGGGGGAATTGGGGGACAGGGGAACTGCAGGATGAGGGAAGCAGGCTGTAGGGAGTGCCATGGAGCAGGGGGAACAGGGGAATCAGGAGAGCTGGAGGACAGGGGATCTGAGGAGCAGGGGGAACCAGAGTCCAGTGAGAAATGGATGGCAGGGAAACCAGGGGACAGGGAAACTGAGGAACAGGGGAAACACTGGACAAGAGAAACTGGACAGCGGGTGGTGTTGGGTCAGGAGAACTGGGGAGCAGGGAGAAGGGGGGGCAGTGGAACATGGGGATAGGAGAATCGGGGGTCAGGGGACCTGGGGAGCAGGGAGAAGTGGGGGCAGGGCCCCATCTGGGAGCTGGGTTCTCAGCAGGTGGGTTGGCTGGACTGATGGGGGTGGGAGCAGCCAGGCCAGGCTGCAGGACGGCCCCACACTTGACTCAGTCCCAGCCTTGGCCGACCGGGCGACCTCTCCCTTTGCCAGGCGGCTCCTGGATCTCAGGCTGCACCAGGCCCACTGCGGCGCGTGGCATTGGGGAGACGGGAGAGCAGCCCATAGCCACTGGATGCAGTGGGGAGCACGTGGGGGGGCAACTGAAGAATTTGATGTCAAGCAACTTCCGCATACTGCATCCCCAGCAGCACCCTGACCCCTGTGTGCCCCCCCGTGGCATCCTGACCCCGTGTGCCCCACCCCTGGCATCCTGACCCCATGTGGCCCCCCCATGGCACCCTGACCCCGTGTACCCCCCCAGCAGCACCCTGGCCCCTGTGTGCCCCCCCGTGGCACCCTGACCCCGTGTGCCCCCCCAGCGGAAACCTGACCCCGTGTGCCTCACCCCATGGCACCCTGGCCCTTGTGTGCCCCACCCCTGGCACCCTGACCGCTGTGTGCCTCCCCAGCAGCACCCTGACCCCTGTGTGCCCCACCCCTGGCACCCTGACCCCGTGTGCCCCCCGTGGCACCCTGACCCATGTGCCCCCCCATAGAACCCTGACCTGTGTGCCCCCCAGCAGTATCTGACCCCTGTACCCGCAGCTGCACCCTAATCCCCAGTGGATAGAGCAGGCAGAGCTCCTGGGTTCTACCCCAGTCTAAGTGGGAGAGGGGTCTAGAGGTTAGAGCGAGCATGTCAAAAAGGATGTGGACGCACTGGAGAGGGTCCAGTGGAGGGCAACCAAAATGATTCGGGGGCTGGAGCACACGACCTATGAGGAGAGGCTGAGGGAGTTGGGTCTGTTTAGTCTGCAGAAGAGAAGAGTGAGGGGGGATTTGATAGCAGCCTTCAACTTCCTGAAGGGGGTTTCAAAGAGGCTGGCGAGAGGCTGTTCTCAGTAATGACAGGCGGCAGAACGAGGAGCAATGGGCTCAAGTTGCAATGGAGGAGGTTTAGGTGGGATATTAGGAAAAAGGATTTCCCTAGGCGCGCGGTGAAGCGCTGGGCTGGGTTCCCTAGGGAAGTAGTGGAGTCTCCATCCCTAGAGATGTTTAAGTCTCGGCTTGACAAAGCCCTGGCTCGGTTGATTTAGTCGGGATTGGTCCTGCCTAGGGCAGGGGGCTGGACTCGATGACCTTCTGAGGTGTCTTCCAGCTCTATGGTTCTATGATTCCTGAAAATAACCAGCGTAGCGGCATTGCACAAGGGGGGTTTTCTTGCGCAAGAGGGGCAGTGTAGACAGCTCCTTGTGGCGCAAGAGCCTCTTCTGCAAAAAATGGCGGCTCATTAGGTATGTAAATGAAGCTCAGCGATATTCCACGCTTAGCCTCATTTGCATATTTCTGGCACAGGAACCCGCCAGTGTAAACAACGCCTTGGGTTCTACCCCTGTCTCTAAGCAGGAGAGGGGTCTAGTGGTTAGAGCGAGCAGGACTCCTGGGTTCTACCCCTGTCTCTAAGCAGGAGAGGGGTCTAGTGGTTAGAGCGAGCAGGACTCCTGGGTTCTACCCCTGTCTCTGAGTGGGAGAGGGGTCTAGTGGTTAGAGCGAGCAGGACTCCTGGGTTCTACCCCTGTCTCTGAGCGGGAGAGGGGTCTAGTGGTTAGAGCGAGCAGGACTCCTGGGTTCTACCCCTGTCTCTAAGCGGGAGAGGGGTCTAGTGGTTAGAGCGAGCAGGACTCCTGGGTTCTACCCCTGTCTCTGAGCGGGAGAGGGGTCTAGTGGTTAGAGCGAGCAGGACTCCTGGGTTCTACCCCTGTCTCTAAGCGGGAGAGGGGTCTAGTGGTTAGACCGAGCAGGACTCCTGGGTTCTACCCCTGTCTCTAAGCGGGAGAGGGGTCTAGTGGTTACAGCGAGCAGGACTCGTGGGTTCTACCCCTGTCTCTAAGCGGGAGAGGGGTCTAGTGGTTAGAGCGAGCAGGACTCCTGGGTTCTACCTGTGACGTAGTGGGGGTACCTGGCTGGTTTCTATGCTGCTGGCTCTGGGGTAACCCCCACTGGCTGCCGTGGGTACCACGACCCAGCAAAACAGGATGAGCCGCTATGCAAACCAGTGGCCAGACACCCCCCATGGAGAGGAACAAAGGAAGGTGGAATGCTGCCCTGGCTGGGGGGCAGAGCTGGAAGAGGGTTAGTTAGTGGCTGGCTGTCTGGGAGCATGGAGGAGACAGCCTAGGGAAAGGGGCTGGAGTTTAGGGGCCCAGTCTCCCCCCATCTCAAGGGGGCCTGAGGCATCCTAGCCCAGCTCTGTGACCAGATTCCATCTGTGCTGTGCTGTATCCTGGAGAGGCAATAAACTTCCTCTATTCCACCGGCTGGTGCAGTCTGTTTGTGCCATTTCGGGGTGCAGGAGATGGGGGAACCCCATCGCGCCGTCACACTGGTGTCAGAAGTGGGATGCACTGCACCCCGTGGATGGAGCTTCCAGCGGAGAGTGACAAGGCGCAGTAGAAGCAAGAGCCCTGGAGCCAGGCGTGCTGGAGACAGAGCGAAGCGGATCCTGGGAATCGTGGGGCGCTGCAGCACTAGACTGGTGAGTCTGCACCGAGGGGACCAGCGGGCAGATGGCCTACGCCCGACTCTTGAAGGCAGAGCTGGTGGGGCTGTGCAGAGAGAGGGGCTTGCCTGTGCAGAAAGCAACCAAGGCCCAGCTGATTGCCCAGCTGGAAGAGAATGACCAGCCACAGGGCCAGGATCTTGTCCCCAGGGGAAGCAGCCAGACCCCCCCTGAGAGGGTGTCAGGCTCAGAAAGGGGGAGGAGCGCTGGAACCCACCGGAGAGATGAGGCAGCATCTCCCGGGAGGCCTGCAAGCCGTAGCCCATCTAGAGCAGGGGCCAGCCCAGCGGAGCTACGGCGGCTGGAGATCCAGCTGCAGATAAAGGAATTGGAAGCAGAGGACCGAGAGAGGGACCACCAGGACTGAGAGAGGCAGCGACAGCATGAGCTGGCCATGGCAGAGCGGAGAACCGGCGGGGCACCGGCTGCGCCAAGTGCGGATGGGCCCCAGGGTCCCAGGACTGCCAGACGCTTGGAGAGGCTCGTGGTGGCCCAATTGAAGGACGTGGGCGACATAGACGGGTTCCTCAGCTCCTTTGAGAGGGCCTGTGGACTGCAACAGGTCACCCCAGCTGACTGGCTGCAGGAGCTCATCCCCGCACTGAGCCAGGAGGCAGCCGGAGTGCTCAGTCAGCTGGAGGACCTACAGCCAGGGGATTACAACCGAGTCAAGGAGGCCCTGCTGCACAAGTTCGGGCTGACCCCCGAGATGTACAGGAAGAAGCTCCGGGGGGTGCAGAAAGGGCCACGGGAGACCTATGTGGATCTGGCCTCCCGCCTGGCGCAATACTGCCGCAAGTGGGTGTCTGGAGTCGGAGCCCAGACCGCAGGGGAGCTGCTCAAGCTGGTCCTGATGGAGCAGTTCTATGAAGCGTGCCCACTCAAACTGAGGCTGTGGCTCAAGGACCGGAGACCAGAGAACCCCCAGGAGGCTGGGAGGCTGGCAGATGAGTTCACGGAGAGCCGGTCCGGGTGTGAACGGGAGTCCCGGAGAGAAAGGGAACCGCGCAGAGACCGGATCTCGGCTGAGCGATGGAGGGAGTCAACTACGGGGCGAGACCAAGGAACAGGTCGTCTGTGCCCCAGAGAACCAGCCAGGGCCTGGACAGAGACAGCCCAAAGCCTAACTTGCCATCGCTGTGGGCAAAAAGGCCACAAGAGGGCTCAGTGCACCAGGTCCCAGGACCGGGGACTTTCCAGGGTTAACTGGCTGGGGCGGGAGGAAGGGCAGGCTGCCCCAGAGGCAGGGGCTGGCAGGCAAACCTCAGCTCAGAGAGAGGGGAAGGATGCTCAGTGCACCTCCCCTGGGAGGTCTGATTCTCAGGAGGCGGATTTCTCTGTGTACCGGGTGGGGGCAGGACGGCCCCTGCGGAGCGAGTGCCTCATACCCCTGGAGGTGGATGGTAGGAAGGTGACGGGTTTCTGGGACACGGGGGCGGAGGTGACACTGGCCCGATCCGATATAGTGGCCCCAGAGCGGATACTACCCCACACGCAGCTGACCCTGAAGGGCATAGATGGGTCCCCGTTTAAGGTGCCTGTAGCCCGGGTGCATCTGAAATGGGGGGCCAAGGAGGGCCTCAAGGAAGTGGGGGTGCACCCGCACTTGCCCACCGAGGTGCTGATGGGGAATGACCTAGAGGAGTGGCCCCATGAATCCCAGCTGACTCTAGTCACTACCCGGAGCCAGAGCCAGCGGGGGGCTGACAATGTGGGTCCAGGGAAGGACTCCCGGCAGAGTCCTCAGGGTCCCATCCCAGTAGACACGGGGTCCAGCCAGGCTGGGACTCCGGACCTAGGCAAAGGTGGGGAACAGGTCCCGATCCCTGCCTCAGCAGCTGAATTCCAGGCTGAGGTGCAGGCAGACCCCTTCTTGCAGAGGCTGAGGGACCAGGCTGGCCTCCGTGCAGCTCAGCCCCGGGGGAGAGGTGGCCAGGAGAGATTCCTGCGGGAGCGTGGACTCCTGTTCCGTGAATGGCTTCCCCCCAGGAAGGTGAGGGCATGGGGGGTCCAGCGGCAGCTGGTCATCCCCCGAAAGTATCGCCTCAAACTGCTGTATTTGGCCCATGACGTCCCCGTTGGGGGCCACCGGGGGATCCGGAGCACCCGGCTGAGGCTGCTCCAGCACTTCTATTGGCTGGGAATCTTTACAGCCGTGCAGCAGTACTGCCGGTCCTGTGACTCCTGCCAGAGGGGCGGGCAGGCCCAAGACAGTAGGAAAGCGGCTTGGGGGTCTCTACCCCAGATAGAGGACCCTCTGGGCTTGCTGAGAGAGTTATGGGAGGGGAAGACCTCCCTGGATGGAGCATCGGGGGTGGAAGCTGCCCTGGCTGTCCAGAGAAGGCTCGCTGGGCTCATGGCCCCGGCCCGAGACACCCTGGCCAGAGATCAAGGCCAGCGGAAGGGTGGGTGTGACCCCCGAGGACAGGCCTGTGCCAGTCGCCCTGGAGCGGGGCGGCGAGTGGACAGAGGGAAGCCAGCTCATGTGGGGCCTCGCCACGGCTGGCCCGAGTCAAGGGGAGCACCCATGACCCCGGGGCGGGTTCCCACGCAGAGGACCCGAACTTCCCTAGGTCACGAGCGGAGTGACCCTGCTCAGTTCGCTCTCGGAGGGGGGAGAACTGTGACGTAGTGGGGGTACCTGGCTGGTTTCTATGCTGCTGGCTCTGGGGTAACCCCCACTGGCTGCCGTGGGTACCACGACCCAGCAAAACAGGATGAGTCACTATGCAAACCAGTATGGCCAGACACCCCCCATGGAGAGGAACAAAGGAAGGTGGATGCTGCCCTGGCTGGGGGGCAGGGCTGGAAGAGGGTTAGTTAGTGGCTGGCTGTCTGGGAGCATGGAGGAGACAGCCTAGGGAAAGGGGCTGGAGTTTAGGGGCCCAGTCTCCCCCCATCTCAAGGGGGCCTAAGGCATCTTAGCCCAGCTCTGTGACCAGATTACATCTGTGCTGTGCTGTATCCTGGAGAGGCAATAAACTTCCTCTATTCCACCGGCTGGTGCATTTTGGGGTGCAGGAGACGGGGAACCCCCAACGCGCCGTCACACTACCCCGTCTCTAAGCGGGAGAGGGGTCTAGTGGTTAGAGCGAACAGCACTCCTGGGTTCCATTCCTGTCTCTAAGCGGGAGAGGGGTCTAGTGGTTAGAGCGAGCAGGACTCCTGGGTTCTACCCCTGTCTCTAAGTGGGAGAGGGGTCTAGTGGTTAGAGCGAGCAGGACTCCTGGGTTCTGTGCCCAGAGGATAACATCTACCTCCCCTGCTCTCTCTGTGGGTCTCTCCCTCTGGGGCTCCCAGGAGAAACAGACGATCCTGAGTGACCTGGCCCAGGACATCTTCAGCCAGGCGCCCGGGATCCACTGTAACCCCGTGCAGGGTGCCATGTGCGCCTTCCCCAGGATCCAGCTCCCAGCCAGAGCTGTGCTGGAGGCCTAGGTGAGAGCCGTGCAGGGGACGGAGCAGCCCTAGGCCCAGCCGGGGGGGGGGGGAGTGACCTGCCAGCCTCCCTTTCCCCCCCAGGCCCTCGGACTGGAGCCTGATTTCTTCTTCTGCCAGAAGCTGCGGGAGGCCACGGGGATTGAGCTGGCCCCAGGGAGCATCTTCGGGCAGCGCGAGGGCCCCCACCACGTCAGGTACCACGGCACGAGGAGTCCCACGTCAGTGACAGGAGCAGGGCAGGTGACGGGACGGGAGGGGTGACTCAGTGAGGGGCGGTGGGCTGGGTGACTGATGATGGGGTCCAGGGCGGCGATGGGGGAGCAGATGGGGTGGAGTGTTGGGGCCAGGGTGAGTGATGGGTGAGGAGCTGGGAGATGGAACACGGGCTGGGGCAGATTAGGTCAGTGTGAGTGACACGGCGGGGTCAGGGTCAGTGGTGGTTTGGGGGTTGGGTGACGGGGTCAGTGGCGGTTTGGGGGTTGGGTGACGGGGTGAGTGATGGTTTGGGGGTTGGGTGACGGGGTGAGTGGCGGTTTGGAGGTTGGGTGACGGGGTCAGTGGCGGTTTGGGGGTTGGGTGACGGGGTCAATGGCGGTTTGGGGGTTGGGTGAGGGGGGTCAGTGGTGGTTTGGGGGTTGGGTGATGGGGTGAGTGGCGGTTTGGGGGTTGGGTGACGGGGTCAATGGCGGTTTGGGGGTTGGGTGAGGGGGGTCAGTGGTGGTTTGGGGGTTGGGTGACATGGTAAGTGGTGGTTTGGGGGTTGGGTGACGGGGTGAGTGGCGGTTTGGGGGTTGGGTGACGGGGTGAGTGATGGTTTGGGGGTTGGGTGACGGGGTCAATGGCGGTTTGGGGGTTGGGTGACGGGGTGAGTGGCGGTTTGGGGGTTGGGTGACGGGGTGAGTGGCGGTTTGGGGGTTGGGTGACGGGGTCAGTGGCGGTTTGGGGGTTGGGTGACGGTGTGAGTGATGGTTTGGGGGTTGGGTGACGGGGTCAATGGCGGTTTGGGGGTTGGGTGACGGGGTGAGTGGCGGTTTGGGGGTTGGGTGACAGGGTCACTGGCGGTTTGGGGGTTGGGTGACGGGGTGAGTGGCGGTTTGGGGGCTGGGTGACGGGGTGAGTGGCGGTTTGGGGGTTGGGTGACGGGGTCAGTGGCGGTTTGGGGGTCGGGTGACGGGGTGAGTTGTGGTTTGGGGGTTGGGTGACGGGGTGAGTGGTAGTTTGGGGGTTGGGTGACGGGGTGAGTGGTGGTTTGGGGGCTGGGTGACGGGGTCAGTGGTGGTTTGGGGGTTGGGTGACATGGTAAGTGGTGGTTTGGGGGTTGGGTGACGGGGTGAGTGGTGGTTTGGGGGTTGGGTGACGGGGTCAATGGCGGTTTGGGGGTTGGGTGACGGGGTGAGTGATGGTTTGGGGGTTGGGTGACGGGGTCAATGGCGGTTTGGGGGTTGGGTGACGGGGTGAGTGGTGGTTTGGGGGTTGGGTGACGGGGTCAGTGGCGGTTTGGGGGTTGGGTGACGGGGTGAGTGGCGGTTTGGGGGTTGGGTGACGGGGTCAGTGGCGGTTTGGGGGTTGGGTGACGGGGTGAGTGCTGGTTTGGGGGTTGGGTGACGGGGTCAGTGGCGGTTTGGGGGTTGGGTGACGGGGTGAGTGATGGTTTGGGGGTTGGGTGATGGGGTCAATGGCGGTTTGGGGGTTGGGTGACGGGGTCAGTGGCGGTTTGGGGGTTGGGTGACGGGGTCACTGGCGGTTTGGGGGTTGGGTGACGGGGTGAGTGATGGTTTGGGGGTTGGGTGACGGGATCACTGGCGGTTTGGGGGTTGGGTGACGGGGTGAGTGGCGGTTTGGGGGCTGGGTGACGGGGTGAGTGGCGGTTTGGGGGTTGGGTGACGGGGTCAGTGGCGGTTTGGGGGTCGGGTGACGGGGTGAGTTGTGGTTTGGGGGTTGGGTGACGGGGTGAGTGGTAGTTTGGGGGTTGGGTGACGGGGTGAGTGGTGGTTTGGGGGCTGGGTGACGGGGTCAGTGGTGGTTTGGGGGTTGGGTGACATGGTAAGTGGTGGTTTGGGGGTTGGGTGACGGGGTCAATGGCGGTTTGGGGGTTGGGTGACGGGGTGAGTGATGGTTTGGGGGTTGGGTGACGGGGTCAATGGCGGTTTGGGGGTTGGGTGACGGGGTGAGTGGCGGTTTGGGGGTTGGGTGACGGGGTCAGTGGCGGTTTGGGGGTTGGGTGACAGGGTGAATGGCGGTTTGGGGGTTGGGTGACGGGGTGAGTGGCGGTTTGGGGGTTGGGTGACAGGGTCAGTGGCGGTTTGGGGGTTGGGTGACGGGGTGAGTGATGGTTTGGGGGTTGGGTGACGGGGTCAATGGCAGTTTGGGGGTTGGGTGATGGGGTGAGTGGCGGTTTGGGGGTTGGGTGACGGGGTCAAGGGCGGTTTGGAGGTTGGGTGACGGGGTGAGTGGCGGTTTGGGGGCTGGGTGATGGGGTGAGTGGCGGTTTGGGGGTTGGGTGACGGTGTGAGTGGCGGTTTGGGGGCTGGGTGACGGGGTGAGTGGCGGTTTGGGGGTTGGGTGACAGGGTGAGTGATGGTTTGGGGGTTGGGTGACGGGGTGAGTGTCGGTTTGGGGGTTGGGTGACGGGGTCAATGGCGGTTTGGGGGCTGGGTGACGGGGTCAGTGGCGGTTTGGGGGTTGGGTGACGGGGTGAGTGGTGGTTTGGGGGTTGGGTAACGGGGTCAATGGCGGTTTGGGGGTTGGGTGACGGGGTGAGTGGTGGTTTGGGGGTTGGGTGACAGGGTCAATGGCGGTTTGGGGGTTGGGTGACGGGGTGAGTGGCGGTTTGGGGGTTGGGTGACGGGGTGGGTTTGGGGATGGATGAGCGGAAGTTGGCCTCACCTCTAGCCTGGTGCCTACAGGCCAGAAGGCAGAGCCTGGGCCGCAGGTGCTGCAGGGCGGGGCTGTGTCCTTGCCCTGGGGCCATGGAACCAGCTGGCCCATGTGCATGCAGGGCCAGGGCAGCAATGCCCCTGGAGCACAATCCCAGGGCTCCGTGCAGCCGAGGGTCTGTGGGCCCGGCCCTGGGGCTCTCGGCCCTTCTGTTGGGAGGCCGCTCGGGGCTGAAACCCTGGGCCAGGCAGGAGCAAGGTCTTAGCCCTTCTCCCAGTGGTCTCCCTTCCCCTCCCCAGGGTGACGCTGCTGCTCCCTGTGGAGACACTGAGGACTGTCTCACAAACCATCGCCGACTTCCACTCCCAGCTCCTCCAGCAATACGCCTCAAGGGTGGGGGAGGGGCGAAGGGGGGGAGCTGGGGGGGGGGTCTTTGCCAGTGAATAAATGGACTTAATCTCATTACACAATCAAGATCTGCAGCAGCAGCCTGGCAGCTACGGGGTGGAGATGAAAGGTCATCGAGGCCCAGCATGGCCCAACAGCCTCTGGATAGGGGCCGGGGGGCAACGGGACAGTGATGTGGGAGCAGAAATCACCAGAGCCGAGGTGAACGTCAAAGTCAAACAGCGTCCTGGGACGCTAACTCGGGCCTGCACCATCCCCGTCCGAGAACACAGCAGGACCTGGCACGTGACCTGCAGCCCACTACCAAGGATTTCTGATGACTCTGTCACATCCTAGATCAGAGAATTGCAAATATAGGACCTGTTTGAAGGGAGGGAAGAAAAATGATCCAGGAAACCGCATCCCCGTTAGTCTGCCCTCAGTTGTATGCCAGGTCTTGGACTACATTTTGAAGGGAAAGTAGTTAAGGAGACAGGTAAATGGCAGTTGGACTCAAACACGGCGCGGCGTCACCATAGATCGATCATACCAGGCCAAGCTGAGCTGCCTGGTTGAGAAGATAACGGATTTCTTAGACAAAGGAAAAGCAGGGGCCCTGATCTTTCTGGATTGCCACAAGGAATTTGATACAATTCATGGGAAATTATTAGTTGCATTGGAGAAGATGGGGAAGATTTGTGAATTAAAGAGAGACGACCGAGGGCCATGCTGATCGATGAACGGTCAGGCTGGAGGGGGGCTACATATGGAGTTTGGAGATTGAGCAGTGTGATTTAACATCTTTATTAATGACCCTGGCACAAAAAGTGGGAGTTGGCTCATAAGAGGCTATGTCTAGACTGCAGGAATCTTTCGGAAGAAGCTTTTCTGGAAGAGATCTTCTGAAAAACCTTCTTCCGAAAGAGTGCGTCCACACTGCCAAAGCGCATCGAAAAAGCAAGCTGCTTTTTTGACAGATAGCATCCACACCGAATGGACACTCTCTCGCATTCAAGCTGTGATTGCTGGAGACGGAATGGCCACCAGGACACCTGTGCTTTTTCCTCTTTCCTCTTCTTCCGAAAGAACTCCCTCTCCCCCGTCCACACACGCCTTTTTCTGAAAGAGCTCTTTCGCAAAAAAGCTTCTTCCTCGGAGAAGGAGCATTACCGATGCCGGAAAAACCCCTCTGTTCTTTCAATTTACTTTCGATTGCAGTGTGGACGTTACTCAGGGTTTGTCGGAAATACAGCCGTGTTTCCAACAAAACTCTATAGTGTAGACATACCCAGAGTTGGGTGGCATTGCCCAGGCCCAGAGGGAGGAGGTCCAGAATCTCACAGAACAGTGTTTTTTAAAGTGTTTAAGACCAAGGAACACTGGTGTGCCACGGGACACAGATTCAGAAACACTTTCACAGAAGATCTGGCCATTGATGGGACAGTAGCCAGGGAGGGCTCTGTGTTACTACAGAGGATTCTGGCTGGTGGGTCTCAGGCTCTAACTGATCTCCATATCTGGGCTCAGGGGAAAACTTTCTGCGGAGTCAGACTGACAGAGACCGTGGGTTGGTTGGGTTTTTCCACTTTCTCCTGCAGCGTGGGGCACAGGTCACTTCAGATTTTTGGTGAATGGTGGATTCTCTGTAACATGATAAGAAGCCACCAGTCACGCAGCCAGAGGTTAGAGGCCCATTGTAAGAGCGGGTGGGTGCGGTTCTGTAGCCTGTGATATGCAGGAGGTCCGACTACATGATTGTGCCAGTCTTTTCTGGCCTTCAAGCCTAGGAGCCTAGACAGAGCCAATGTCTCCTGTAAGGTTCTCTGGGAGAGCGGGCGGTGGCAGGGCAGGGTCGAGGGTCATCGGCAGAGCAGGGGCAGGATACCAGGGTGGTGACAGCAGACACACATCAGCCTGTTACTGCTGGAACGTGGCCATTCTCCTCCACACATGAAGAGCCACCTCGTGGCCCAGGCTCAGGTCACGCTGCCCGGCCCGTGTTCACTGTGCGCAGGACAGCGGTGAAATTCACGAGCATCTGCAATCCCCGTGCCACTGTGAGGGGGGCACACCAGCCTGGAATCTGGCCCCATCTCAGCAGTCAGCTGTGCTCTTCCAGCCTCAGGGCCAGGCATGCCAGAAAGGGCTGAGCAGCCGCAGAGTTCATGGGCGGACTGCCCAAAGCCAGCCCCATCCTGCTGAGGGCCCAGGGCTGGCAGCCACTGCAGGGCCACCAGCAAGCTGGGATTTGGGGGAGGGCTGTTAAGGATCCTTGCATTGAGGGGGGAATAGAGAATGGGAGGGTCAGCCCAGGTTGGGAGGAGGGGCAGGGGATGCAGGGATGGCTTGTACTCAGGCAGGGGAGCAGGCTGGGGCCGGGGCAGTGGGCGTGGGAAGGGCTGGAAGCAGAAGAGCTGGATGAATTCAAAGCCATCTGGGGTTTGGAGCCGCAGCCTCTCTGGCTCCGTGGGATCAGAACCGTGTTACCCATGGGGGCAGGAACGGGGGAGGGGGAAAATCTGGGGGACAGAGACAATGGACTGGAGAGATGCAGGCAGGGACCAGAGAAGTTTATTAGGGGACACGTGCTCATTCCACGCCCCCCTGCCCCTGCCCCCAGCGCAAGGAGAGGTGCTTCCCCTCCGCATGGACTGTCACTCCCGCTTCTGAGCGCTCACCTCCAGCTGGTGCCACAGGGCTGGTGATGCTGACGTAACGGCCGTTCAGCTAAGGACCCCAGAACGGTGTCAGTGATAGTCCCGCAGCTGCAAAGAGCAGAAGACAAGAGGGAGAGGCTGAGATTAGGGAGTTACCAGGCGAGTTGGCAGCAGGGCAAAGCACAAAGTGATAACGGACCCAGACGGCGTGTCCCTATTCCCGTCACCACCCGATGCAGACGAGGAATAAGACGTGCATTTTATCGGGTCATTAACTGCTGGAGCAGATCACTGAGGGCCACGGTGGATTCTCTTTCCTTTGCAGGCTTTAGATCAAGGCTGGACATCCACCTAACAGAGACACTGCAGCTCACATGGAAATCAGGGGGTCGGTAGAAAAAACGATTACCTACCTCTCACAATGCTTGTTCTTCAAGATGCGTTACACATGTCCACTGCACCGTAGGTGCGCAAGTGCTCCGATCCAGGTACTGGGGATTTTCCCCTGGGGGTACCCCTTGGCTCAGCTTGGATGCTCCCTGGTGCCACACGCTTATAGTGCTTGACTACTCAGAGTGGAGCCAGCGGGTGGGTTTTGGAATGGACGTGTGCAACACATCTCGAAGAGCCACACTAATGAGAGGTGGGTAACGGTTGTTGATTCTTCAACTGCTTGCACATCTCCATTCCCACTTGGGTGACTCACAAGCAGTCACATGGTGGGCTCTGAGTTCGAGGACAAGCTGTGTGTAGAGCAGGCATCATCTCTGGCCTGCTGCAGGATAGCACAGTGCATGGAGGAGGTGGGCACAGATAACCAGATGGCTGCACTACGCTTGTCCTGGATTGACATTTGAGCTCAGGTGGCTGCCGAGGAGGCTTGGGCCCTTGCGGAGTGGACAGTCAGTGTTGGAGAAGGTTGTAACACACTCGTATGCAAGACGCGATGCAGGACATGATCCTCTGAACAGACATGGGAAGCCTTTTCATTCTGCCCTCTCTTGGTACAAAGAGCTGTGGTGACCTATGGAACGGTCTTGTCCTTTCAATAGAAAATGTCAGATCCAGTCTGCCGTTCAAGGAATACAGATGCTGCTCCTCCCTAGCTGCACACGGGTAGGGTAAAACACTGGCAGAAAGACCGGCTGGCTGGAGTGAAACTGGGACACGAATTTTGGCAGGAATTCAGAGTGTGGCGGAAGCTAACCCTTGTCCTTAAGGGACTCTCTATAGGGTGGTTTTGCTATAAGGGGCCAGAATTTTGAAACCTTCCTGGTAGAAGTAACGACCTCCAGAAAGGCCCTGCTTGGGAGACGAACCAGTGCTGTTGTCTGAGCCACGCTGGAACTACCAGGATGACCCAACCATGGTCCTGCTTGATCTTTGGTTGCACCTTGTGAACCAGCAATATGGGTAGAAAGGCACCATGGAGGTGACACAGCCAGTTAGCAGAAATGCATCTGTTAGCGAGCCCGGACTGTGGCCCCTAAGGGTGAAGAGCTGCTGGCTTTCCGTTGGAACACTCTGCATGACACTCGCGTGTGAGGCCCATCCGTGGTGAGTGGAGGATCGGATGAGACGGCCCGCAAGCTGGTTCTGCACCCCAGTAGGAATGAATCATAGAATCATAGAATCATAGGACTGGAAGGGACCTTGAGAGGTCATCGAGTCCAGCCCCCCGCCCTCAAGGCAGGACCAAGCTCCGTCTACACCATCCCTGACAGATGTCTATCTAACCTGTTCTTAAATATCTCCAGAGAGGGAGATTCCACCACCTCCCTTGGCAATTTATTCCAATATTTGACCACCCTGACAGTTAGGAATTTTTTCCTAATGTCCAATCTAAACCTCCCCTGCTGCACTTTAAGCCCATTACTCCTTGTCCTGTCCTCAGTAACCAAGAGGAACAAATTTTCTCCTTCCTCCTTGTGACACCCTTTTAGATATTTGAAAACCGCTATCATGTCCCCCCTTAATCTTCTTTTTTCCAAACTAAACAAGCCCAGTTCATGAAGCCTGGCTTCATAGGTCATGTTCTCTAAACCTTTAATCATTCTTGTCGCTCTTCTCTGTACCCTTTCCAATTTCTCCACATCTTTCTTGAAATGTGGTGCCCAGAACTGGACACAGTACTCCAGCTGAGGCCTAACTAGTGCAGAGTAGAGCGGCAGAATGACTTCACGAGTTTTGCTTACAACACACCTGTTGATACAACCTAGAATCATATTTGCTTTTTTTGCAACAGCATCACACTGTTGACTCATATTCAACTTGTGGTCCACTATGACCCCTAGATCCCGTTCCGCCATGCTCCTTCCTAGACAGTCGCTTCCCATCTTGTATGTATGGAACTGATTGTTCCTTCCTAAGTGGAGCACTTTGCATTTCTCTTGATTAAACCTCATCCTGTTTACCTCGGACCATTTCTCTAACTTGCTAAGGTCATTTTGAATTATGTCCCTATCCTCCAAAGAAGTTGCAACCCCACCCAGTTTGGTATCATCTGCAAACTTAATAAGCGTACTCTCTATCCCAATATCTACATCATTGATGAAGATATTGAACAGTACGGGTCCCAAAACAGACCCTTGCGGAACTCCACTTGTTATCCCTTTCCAGCAGGATTTAGAACCGTTAACAACAACTCTCTGACTACGGTTATCCAGCCAATTATGCACCCACCTTATCGTGGCCCTATCTAAGTTATATTTGCCTAGTTTATCAATAAGAATATCATGCGAGACCGTATCAAATGCCTTACTAAAGTCTAGGTATATGACATCCACCGCTTCTCCCTTATCCACAAGGCTCGTTATCCTATCAAAGAAAGCTATCAGATTAGTTTGGCATGACTTGTTCTTCACAAACCCATGCTGGCTATTACCTTCCAAGTGTTTGCATATGATTTCCTTAATTACCTGCTCCATTATCTTCCCTGGGACAGACGTTAAACTGACCGGTCTGTAGTTTCCTGGGTTGTTCTTATTCCCCTTTTTATAGATGGGCACAATATTTGCCCTTTTCCAGTCTTCTGGAATCTCCCCTGTCTGCCATGATTTTTCGCCTGTGATTGAAGGTGTGATGCAGAACTCCCATAGGCGCGCTGTTTCCTAACAAGGGGAAGAAGAGGTTCCACTCTGCCCATTGAGGCAGTACGTGGCTGACGCATTGTCCGTGACACAGAGACTGTTGTGTTCACAGGAGGAGGTAAGAACACTTGACATGCAAGAGGAAGTCCCCTGAGCTCTGTGACACTAATGTGGATCACCAGCTCCTCTTTGGATCAGGGCATGGTGGAGTGGAAATGAACAAGAGGATGTTGTCGACCTTCACTATGTTTGATCCAGTAGACAGAAGTGACCTGTTTCCAGGCCTCAAGGAAGTGGGCAAAATGGTTGGAAAAAACAGGCATAACCAGATCCTTGGGAAGTGGAATTGGTTTGCTGGCCTCAACAAACCCAACGAAATGAGTGCTCCAAGCCACCCGAATGACATGGAGCCAGGGGAGAGAACCCTGCCAAAGAGGAGGAAGATGGGTGTGGCCTGCACCCCAAGTCTTTATGGCTTTGTCTCCCCTGGTCACCTCTCTGTTGAGGATAAAAGCAGCCAAACTGCCATGGCCCATACGATCTCCTGGGCTGGGAATGGCAGTGCAAATCAGGGACTTCAGAGTCGCTTTAGTGTCCTTAACACCGTGGAGCCTTGTGTCGGTTTGTTCGGAGAAATGGCAGGGCCTCGGGTCTTGCAGTGCCTGCTGGACTTCTTGTGGGAACTCTGACACTGAGCTACAAAGGCCGGCTGGTTCGCTATGCACAGCTGGAGTCCTCCCCTAGCATAGGTCGTCTCCCCCAGCATGTCCAGCTTTTTCTGCTCCTTTGCTTTGGAGTCAATCCTGTATTGCCCAACAGCCCTTTTCATTAGCACCCACTACAACGAGAGACCCAGGCAGGAGAGGAGGAAATAGAAACTCTCGTCCCTTGGCTGGCACAAAGTACTTTCTTTCCGTTCTCTTGGCTGTGGCAGGGATGGATACTAGGTTTTGCCAAAGGGTTTTTACTGGCCCCACAATGGAGATGTGCCAGGGAAGAGCGACCTCTGCAGGGGCTGCAGCCTTCAAAATGTCCCGGAAACGGTTCGATAACTCCCTGACAACCTCCACCTGAAGGCTCAAACCAGAGGCCACCCATGTCAGTCTTGGTGGGCCCTCAGGTCATCCTCTGGGGAGGAGGAGGAGAGGGGATGTGCTGTCCCAGCATCCAGGAGAATCTCCTCGTGGCCAGCTTGGACCTTATGCCCAGTACCTGTTCCCAAACCTGCCTCTGTACTGGGACTGTCATGGGTTCAAGGCCGGAGATGGTACATGGGCTGGCTCCAGCATCAATCCCAGTGTGTTCTTGTTGTGTCCTGGTGCTGCCCTAGGCTTCAACTGCACTGACTAGGCCTACGTCTACACTGCTTCCCTCTTCCGCAAGAGCCTATGCAAATGAAGTGTGGATTAGCATATTGCCATGCTTCATTTACATAATTAATGAGCAGCCATTTTTGCTCAAGAACCTTTTGCACAAAAAGGCACAGTCAACACAGCGCCTTTCGTGCGCAAAAACCCCTCTTGCGCAAGAGCCGTTCTTCCTCATTTTTTCTGGAAGAATGGCTCTTGTGGAAGAGGGTTTTTTTGCGCAAAAATGACTCCTAATTAATTATGCAAATGAATGTGGCAATATGCTAATTCATTATTCATTTGCATAGGCTCTTGCGGAAGAGGGAAGCAGTGTAGACATAGACTGGGAGTGCCTCGAGCTGCTGGCCCAGGGGCAGAGCTGATGGTACCACAAAGTCACCCCCACCTGGTGCCAAGCGGAGGGGACCGTTTCACCTCAAGGTGTTTGTGGTGCCAGTGCTGGATGCTGCTGTGGCACCATCGTGGGAGAGCGCCTAGATATGGGTCTCACCCTCTCCCTGATTGTCTTTGAGGCAATGGTCTTCTGAGGTCTTCTGCTCCTCTTCTTGGGCACCATCAAGCAGAGCTGTGCCGCGAGTTCTTGCGGGAGGCCGTGTGGGCTGCACCAATGCTGATGGGCTTGATGCTGAGTCAGCTGTTGGCTCCAAGGCAGGCTTCATTGCCGCCTTCGGGAGGAGGACTTTCCATCCTGCTGCCAGATCCTTTTTGGTTTACAGCTTGAAATTGGGCAGATCTGGCTGTGATCTTCCCAGTGTCCCTCACCCATGCACGTAAGACAAATTAAGTGCAGGTCACTGGTTGGCACAGGCTTTGCACAGAGAGGGCACTGCTTAAACCCTAGTGACCAAGGCGTGCCCCAGCGTTGGGTGACATGGGTTTGATCTACACGCCTGGAGAGCAGTCCAACCACTACTTACAATATGACAACCACGGTAACTAATTAAAGGGAACTAGTTAATGGGGGGCTCATCAGTCGGGCCCCTTGTACCCGTGCTATGAGCACGTGGCGCCGGAGGGCACAAGAGCCAATCCATCGGATACCACTAGGGCAGTCATGTCAACCATGCGGCCCAATCGAATTCTTTAGCAGCCCGCGACTACATCTTTAGAAATGATCTAAGTGTGGCCCGCCCGGTTACATTGTTTATAGCAGGGGTGAGCAGCCTGCAGCTCGCAAGCCGCACGTGGCCCTTTGATTAAAGAAATGCAGCTCCTTCTGGTTCTGAACTGGTGCCCGGATTGCTCACGGCCGACTGCTCTGTGCATGCGGCCCAGAGCCTGAAGGGAGAAGCGTGTGGCGAAGATGGCTCCAGGACCCAGGCATTAGGTTAGAGCGGAGGTAGGGGGGGAGGGGACGACGGACGGCTGGGAGTGCCTGGCTCTGGGGGAGCAGAGGGGGACTGGGTTAGAATGGGGGTCTAGGGGTGCCTGAATCGGGGGGGGAGTGCCTGGCTCTGGGGGAGCAGAGGGGGACTGGGTTAGAATGGGGGTATAGGGGTGCCTGGATCGGGGGGAGCAGAGGGGGACTGGGTTAGAATGGGGGTATAAGGGTGCCTGAATCGGGGGGGCTGGGAGTGCCTGGCTCTGGGGGAGCAGAGGGGGACTGGGTTAGAATGGGGGTATAGGGGTGCCTGGATTGGGGGGGCTGGGAGTGCCTGGCTCTGGGGGAGCAGAGGGGGACTGGATTAGAGTGGGGGTATAGGGGTGCCTGGCTGGGGGGGAGGGGAAGGGCACTGGATTAGAGCGGAGGGGCTGAAGCCCCTTCAAATCAAAGGCTTCATGGATGCAAATAACAATTTTACACATCGAATGACTGTATTATATTCAAACAAGACCTGAAAATTATGATAAAATAGACCTAAGACATAACCTCTAATAATAAATAATGACGACTTTCTGACCGAAGTACATTGTCTTCGGTGGCCCTGCAAGCTGTCAGTTTTCGTTTGTGCGACCCTCAGCGGGCTTTGAGTGTGACATGGCTCACTAGGGAAAGATCAATAGCTGTGCGCCGGACGCGTGTGCACTTCGGTTGATGGACACATTCGAGTGCTCGAAGAATCCCTCCGTTCCCCACACTGCTGCTGCATGACAGTCAGCTCCACAGTGGCAGCTGGGGACAGGAGGGACAGCCGGTCAGTGCTGGGTTCTCAGCCCAGAGAGTCTCTCAGTCCACCATGTCTCATACCCATCTGGAGCTGCCCCCCATGGCAGTGATGGGGCACAGGGTTCATATGGAGCCACCCACGCTTGCCCCTGCCAGCTGCAGCCCACGCCCAGGTGAGCAGCAGGAAGGGAAGAGGCTGCCAGAGGTTGGCGCACAAGAGACTGGGGTGCAATGTAGAAGTGAACAAGTTTCTATTCCCATTGTGCCGGCTCCTTACCCACTAGAGGTGGGGCACATTCCTGAGATAGAACCTCGACCTCACACAGGGTGAGATGCTCCGCCCTGCCCGGGATGATGATGGAGACGTAGCGCCCCTCCAGCCGGTTGCAGCAGATGGTGCTGGTGGCTCCGGGCTCAGTGGCAGTGATGACCCCGCAGCTAAGGAAAAGAGCAGAAGCCAAGAAGACAAAAGAAGATGGACGCATGCAAGTGAACACGGCCTGATGCGATTAATTCACTGTGCAGACCTACAGAGGGAGCTGAAGCTCTCCCAGAACTATTACCTATTTCTCTGAGAACCTACGGAGGACAGGTGTGGTCCAGAGGGTTTGAGAAGGGCAAAGGGACCTAGCACTGAAAAGGGCAACAAAGAGGATATAGCAAATTCTAGACCAATCAGTCACACCCCACACTTCAAATGTAGGAAAACGGGAGACTAATGAGCAACAGCCTAAATGAAACCTGGCCTCAGGGCACAGGCCGAAAGACGTGGGCAGGGTTGGTCTGGAGAACAGAAGGCTGACGGGGGCAGGACAACAGTCTTCACACAGGTCACAGGTGGGTCACAGGGCAGCAGGCCCCTCAGGAGGCCGGGCACCCAGCCTCCCCATGATGAAGGAGAAGGAGCCAACCCAGCTCCACTGTGCGCTGTTAATTTCCTGCATGCCTGGAGGCTGCCAATTAGCTAGGTGGCTCCTGGCACCAGGGCAGGGCTGTGGGGCTCAGTCGGGGGCACAGATCACAGAGGAAGCTCCTAGCACTGCAGGTTTCAGGTAGGGATGTGAACGACTAGTCGAATAGTCAACTGATAGCAAATACTTATCGACAAGTCGACACCCTAGTCGATTCATCGCTTCCTGCATCCCCTGGCTGCCCCTATCAGAAAGGGGCAGCAAGGGGGGAGAGGAGGGATGCTTCAAAGCAGCAGCACCGTGTGCAGCCTGGGTCCCCCGCTGGCTCCGGGCTGCACGCGGCATTTCAAAGTGGCAGCGCCACGTGGAGCCCGGGGTCAGCAGGGGACTGACCCTGGGCTCCAGGCAGCACTGAGCTTTGAAATGCTGGGCTCCCCGCAGTGTTTCAGAGCAGCAGCACCGCATGGCACCCGGGGACTCAGAGTCTCCAGCTGACCCCAGGCACTGTGCGGTGCTCCTGCAGCGCTGTCGCCCTGGGGCCATTGCTACACTTCAAAGGCGAAGGTGCCCTAATCAGCTAATGGAATAGTGAATGCAAATTGCATCGACTATTGGATTGGCCCGTTACTCTAAATTTAACACCCCTAGTTTCAGGGCAGCTGCTCATGGAGCACCCCAGGAAAGGCAACTAGGAGAGGGGTCCGGGAGGGAAGAGGAGCCAAAGGGGGGAGCTACGAGTGCCAAGCCCCTAAGGGGGAGCTGCCCCCAGCAGAAATCCCTCCCCAGACAGCGGCAGGTGCTCCAGATCACACGGTAACGCCATGCGGCTCTGGAGAGCAGCTGCCACAGTTTGCTCTCTGGTCTAGAGTGACTTGGTCCTGTCTCGGCATGGGGGGGATGGAAGGGATGGCCCCTGGGGGTGGCTTCCTGCCCTGCCCTGTCTGTGAATCTGGGTGGCAGGAATGGACACTGTAAGTGATGCTGCCAGCCCAGCGGTCCCCATCACAGCCCCATTGAGACAGGAACTACCCGGGTTCACATTGCTATCAGCAAGGGCGGTTCCCCTAACACTAATTGCTGGGGGACATGGTGGATTCTCCTCCCCTGGAGCCCTTCGGTCAAGGCCGGACACCTGTCGAACAGACACGCTGGAGCTCACAGAGATTGCGGGCTCAGCACAGAATCACTGCGTGAGGGTCCCTGGCCCGTGTCACACGGCAGCTCACACCAGGGGGTGGGGAAGGTCCCTCCAGGCCTCAGGAGTCTCTGGAGCCAGGAACATCAGTTCCCGGGGGCTCGGGTGCGAGGATTCAGGAGAACGGCGGTGAGGGCAGAGACAGAACACGCAGGGGCTGGAGAGTGACGGCTCCACCCTGTACGGCCCAGCAGGGGGCGCTGTGCTCAGTGCCATGCAATTCCCTTCCTGGCCAGAGCTCAGATCACCATCAGCAAAGCACTCGCAGCCTCCAGCAGCTCAGAGTGGAAGAGGCCAGTGCGGCCCAGCTGGCAATGAGACCCAACCCCTGTGCCGGAGCTGAGAGGTGTCATTGCTACAGACAGTGGGGAAGGAACTCACATGGGGTTGTGCTTGCCATGGTTCACCAGGGAGTCTCCCACGTGGATCTGGGCCCCCTTCAGTCTGTCCCCACAACACTCGTCTTCCGTGTGCTTCACGATCACCACGGAGACGGAATGCCGGCTGCCCAAGTCCACGGTCCACCATGGCTCTGTGTCGAGGTTGGTGTGGCTGCAGGAGCCGTCTTTCCACAGCCCATCATGTTTCCCATCCACGGCCTTTCCAGCCAGAGCTATTTCAGTCCCGTTCTGGTACGTGGATGACTGATTGGCCGGACGATACAGCGCCAAGTTTTCAGCTGGAATCAGAGGGCAAAAAGAGGGAAGGTGGGACGTGCCCATTGTTGGGAGGAGGGAGCACTAGGAGCCCTTTGTCCAACATGGAGCCAGGGATGCTCCTTGGTGGTCACACACAAACCAGGTACCACAAAAGAGGCAGGTTGGCAGAGGGAGCTGGGGTGCTGGGGACAGCAGTGACAGCAGGTTGGTGCTAGCATCCCAGATCAGAAAGAGCCTCTTTTAGCCCACCACATCCCATATCCAGATGGATCTGCTCCCCACAGTAGGACAGGGCTCTCTGTTCATATACATTCCCCTGCCAGCTACTTCCCATGCCTAGGTGAGCAGTGGGAAGGGAAGAATCTGCCAGAGTTTCTGCTGTCTCACCAGGCAGAGGTTGATGCACAAGAGACGGGGGTAGAACATGAAAGGGAACAAGTTTCTATTCCCATTGTGCCAGCTCCTTACCCATTAGAGGTGGGGCACAGCCCTGAGATAGAACCTCGACCTCACACAGATTGAGATACTCTTCCCTGTCCGGGATGACGATGGTGACGTAGCGGCCTGCCAGCCTGTTGCAGCAGATGGTGCTGATGGATCCGGGTCTGGTGTCGGTGATGGTCCCGCAGCTAAAGAAAAGAGCAGAAGTCAAGAAGACCAAACAAGTTAGATGTGTTCAAATTCAGAGCACCTACAGTTCACCCTACGGTACTTAAACAACTTGCCGAGCCAATCTCGGGACCATCCATGATTTTATAGAGAACTCAAAAGGACGGGTGCAATCCCAGAGGACTAGAGAAGGGCAAACATTGTTTCCGTCTTTGAAAATGTTGAGCAAAGAGGATGTAGCAAATTCTAGACCAATGAGCCCAACTTCAAGGCTTAAAAGACACCGTAACAGATTATCAGACAGTTTGAAAGCAGCTCAGGGGATTATAAAGTGATACGGTCATAGGTAATGTGGATTTCTGAAGTACAAATTGTGCCATACCTAACTGGCCTAATGGAGGGGGTCAGCAGTAAATGTGATAGGGATTCAGAGATAAAATTTCTTGATACCTTAAATGACTGTTTCTGGGAGCAGCTGGTTCTGGAACCCACAAGAGGACAGGCAATTCCTGATTTGGTCTTACGTGGAGCATAGGATCTGGTCCAACAGGTAAATATAATTGGACGGCTTGGAAATAGTGACCATAATATACTAAAATTTAACATCCCTCTGATGGGAAAAACACCACAGCAGCCCAACACTGTGGCATTTAATTTCAGAAAGGGAACTACACATAAACGAGGTGCTTAGTTAAACAGAAGTTTAAAAGTACAGTGCCAAAAGTAAAATCCCTGTAAGTTGTTTGGAAACTTTTCAAAAATGCCATTATAGAGGCCCAACTGAAATGTATCCCCCAAATTAAAAAACATGGCAAGAAAACCAAAAAAATGCCACCGAGGCTTAACAACCAAGTAAGAGAAGCAGTGAGAGATAAAAAGGCATAATTGAAAAAGCAGAAGTTAAATCCTAGTGAGGAAAATAGAAAGGAGTATAAACTCTGTCGAATCAAGTGAAAAATATAAGAAAACCAAAAAGAAGTTTGTAGAACAGCTAGTCAAAAACTCAAAAAGCAAAAGAAAAAAGTTTTTTAAGTACATCAGAACCAGGAATCCTGCTAAACAACGTGTGGGGACACGGACGATCAAGATGCTATAGGAGCAGGAGTTCTGGCCAGGATGGAGGGTGCAGGAGCTGCCTGAGGTCTTGACGGGGGGTGGGGGAGGAGGGGAGGGTGCCAGGGGGAGGGAGGTACAGACTCTGGCAGAAACTGAGTTGTATGATTCATTTCACACTGTGGAGCATGGCTGTGTGTGTAAATACAGGTCAAATGTGTCATGGCATTGCTTCAAAAGAACACCGCCTGGTTTGCTGCCTGAGGGCAGCTCTGACCGTTGCATCATGCAGCTGAGCTGTTCTGCCATGATATGAGCTTAAAAGTCTCATTGGGGCAGCCGTGTTAGTCTGTCACTAAAAAACTTAAAAAAGAACAATGGTCCTGTTGCACCTTAGAGGCTACCAAAAATATAGCTAGATCGTATGATGAGCTTTTGTGGGCATGACCCACTTCTTCAGAGGACAGAAATGGAGCAAGAGGGGCAGGGGTTGAATTATAAAGCAGAAAAAGAGGGGAGAGGGGGATGAGAAAGAAAGGGAAAAAACCCGTCACTTCCAGTGTCCGTGCTAAATCAGGCTAATGGAGCAGGCTGTCGGTGCCCGATACTTAGCTTCTGATGTCAGCTGGCTGCTGACAAAGGATGAATGGCACAAATCAGATATTCAAAATGGTAACACAGAGAAACCTGCTGGAGAACATTGTAACTTGCCCAGGCTCTCATGAATGGATTGAAAGGTGGATATTTCCTTACAAAACAATTCCAGGAATCAGCTAGATCAGGGTTACTCATTTCTGGAAGCCCCGGGGGCCACAGTGATACTCACAGCACGTGCCAAGGGCCACAACGTAAATGTGGTTGCATAGACATGGAAATATATATGCAAATATATGCAAATAGCTTCTTTCACAGCGACAGGCATGAATACAAAGATTAAGGCAGGACTACACAGCACGCAGGCCCCATTTCAGTCAGTTCTGCTGATAGTAATAAAATGCAACATTTATCCAATTTCCACCCATATGCCAGCACATGGTAGATTCCACTTTCCCAGGAGCCTTTAAGTCAAGGCCGGACACCTGTCGAACAGACACGCTGGAGCTCACAGAGATTGCGGGCTCAGCACAGAATCACTGCGTGAGGGTCCCTGGCCCGTGTCACACGGCAGCTCACACCAGGGGCTGGGGAAGGTCCCTCCAGGCCTCAGGAGTCTCTGGAGCCAGGAACATCAGTTCCCGGGGGCTCGGGTGCGAGGATTCAGGAGAACGGCGGTGAGGGCAGACACAGAACACGCAGGGGCTGGAGAGCGACGGCTCCACCCTGCATGGCCCAGCAGGGGGCGCTGTGCTCAGTGCCATGCAATTCCCTTCCCGCCCAGAGCTCAGATCACCACTGCCGGGGCGCAGCTAGGAGGGGAAATCTGGGCGGGGCCTGACCTTCAGGTGGGGGGGCCATGCTGGGAGGCGCGGGAAGGGGACAGGAGGGAGGAGGGCGGCTCCTTCCCCATTTCCACCTGCCCCTTGCTGCTCAGCAGGCACAAGAGGAGTGAAAATACAGTGAGTGCTCAGCACCCCCCGCTGCCTCCCCGACCATCTGCATCCCCCCCGCCCTCTGCTCTCAGCTCTTCTGCAGCATGCAGGGGGCGCTGGAGGGGAGAGGAAGGGGGGGTGAGTATCATAGTGGGGAGGGGAGGGTCTCCCAAAACAGCCTGCTGTGGCCCTGCCCACACTGTGCTCCCAGGAGGTCCGAGTTCCCAACCCCTTCGTGCTCTTTGTGGCCTCGGCTGGGGCTGAGGCCACCAAATGGTTTCCACGTGGGAGGCTGCGGCTGGTGCCTGCCCGGGGCTCCAGGGCTGGGGGTGCTGGGGCTGGCGGAGGCACTGGGGACACTTTGGGAGCTGGTGGGGGAGTGACACAAAAGGGGAGGCCAGGATCTCAGGCAGAAAGGGAGGAGCTGGGGGTGGTCTCCCCAACAGCCAGTGCCCCTGCCCATGAGGCAGTGCGGATGTACAAAGAGGCAGAGGCAAGGAGGGAGATATCCATGGAAGAGGGTGGAATGGGGCGGGAAATACCAGGGCAGGGGTGCAAAGAGGCAGGTTGCGGGGGGACGCGGCGACAATCCCTGGGGCAGAGCAAGACTCATGCGCCCCCAGCAACTCAGAAGGACGGTGCCACCCCACTTGTGCTACAGCTCAGGCAGGCCAAGTAGGTGGGGCAGCCCCCCACCCAGAGCCACCTGCGGCTATGCCCCTGCACCACTGGCAAAACACACACAACTTTAGTCAGCTGATAGGGAAAGAGGTCGCGCGGTATCCCCGACTGGCGATGAGACCCAGCCTCTGGGCTTGAATGGGGAACAACTCACAGAGGGTTGTGTTTGCCGTGGTTCATCCGGGAGACTCCCACGCGGATCTGGGCCCCCTGCAGCCTCTCCCCACAGCACTTGTCTTCCCTGTGCTTCACGATCACCATGGAGATGGAATGCCGCCTGCCCAAGTCCACGATCCACCACGGCTCTATGTCCAGCTTGGTGAGGCTGCAGGAGCCTTGTTCAAACTTCCCATCATGTTTCCCATCCACAGCCCTTCCAGCCACGGCTTTTCCGGTCTCATCCTCGAAGGTGGACGACTGATTGGCCAGACGTCCCAACGCCAAGTTCTGAGCTGGAATCAGAGGGCGAGAAGACAGGAAGTGGTATGGGCCACGGGTGCAGGGTGAGACGCCTCTAGAAGCCCTTTCTCCACATGGAGCCAGGGTACACACTAACCAGGCACCGCAGGAGAGCCAGGGTCACAATAGGAACTAGGAGTGAGAGTATGTTGGTGTTGGGGTCTCAACCCAAACAGAGCCTCTCTCAGGCCACCATCTCTCGTACCCAACTGGAGCAGCTCCCCCAGCTAGGGATGGGGCACGATGGTCACATGGAGCCTCCTCACACGCCCCTGCCAGCTGCAGCCACGCCCAGGAGAGCAGAGGGAAGGGAAAAGTCTCCCACTAGGCAGAGGCTGGCGAACAAGGGACTGGGGTGAAACATGAAAGGGAACAGGTCTCCATTCCCGTTGTGCCGGCTCCTTACCCCCTGGCGGTGGGGCACAGCTCTGAGACAGAACCTCGACCTCACACAGGGTGAGATGCTCCGCCCTGCCCGGGATGGTGATGGTGACGTAGCGGCCCTGCCAGCCATTGCAGCAGACGGTGCTGAGGGATCCGGGAACGGTGTTGGTGATGGTCCCACAACTAAACAAAAGAGCAGACGTCAAGAAGACAAAACAAATGTGATGTACTCAAATGCACAGCGCCTGGTGAAATTCACCCGACAGAACCGAAGGAACTGGCTGAGCCAGGCTCAGAGCTATTTGTGTTATTATAGAGAACTCACGTGTGGTTGCATGTGCACGAACTACAGCACAACGTCCAGCCCAAGCAACACTCCCTCCCTGCCCCCACCATGTGTGTGTGACAAAGTGAGATCACTCACCTGAAGATCCCTCCCAGGCTTCCAAGGAGGCCTGGGAGACATCCCAGCTCATGCCCCTGCACCACTGGCAAAACACAAACAACTTTAGTCAGCTGCCAGGGGAAGAGGTCGCGCAGTATCCCTGACTGGCAGTGAGACCCAACCTCTGGGCTTGAGATAGGACGACTTGTGTCATGCTGGAGAATGGGGAACAACTGACAGGGGGTTGCTCTTGTCCTGGTTCACCAGGGAGACTCCCACGCAGATCTGGGCCCCCTGCAGCCTCTCCCCCAACCTAAACCTCCCTCAATGAAGCTGAAGCCCATTGCTTCTTGTCCTGTCCTCAGAGGCCAAGGGGAACAAGTTTTCTCCCTTTTCCTTATGACACACTTTTAGGTACTGAATAGCTGTGATCATGTCCCATCTTTTCCAAACTAAACAAGCCCAGTTCCTTCAGTCTTCCCTCATAGCTCATGTTTTCTAGACCTTTCATCATTTCTGTTGCTCTTCTCTGGACCTTCTCCAATTTTTCCACATCTTTCTTGAAATTCAGTTCCCAGAACTAGACACAATACTCCAACTGAGGTCTAATCAATGCAGAGTAGAGCAAAATAATTAGCCCTTGTGTCTTGCTCCTGTGAATGCATCCCAGAATCAGGTTGGCTTTTTTTTGCAACAGTGTCAGGGTGTTGACTCATATGTAGTTTGTGGTCCACTACGACCCTTAGTTGCCTTTCTGCTACACTCCCTCCTAGACAGTTATTTCCCATTCTATATGTTCCTCCCTAATTGGAGATCTTTGCATTTCTCTTTATTAAACTTCATCCAATTTACATCAGACCATTTCTCCGGTTTGTCCAGGTCTTTTAGAATTATGACCCTATTCTCCAGAGCACTTGCAACCCCACCTGGTTTGGTGTCATGTGCAGACTTCTTAAGCGTACTCCCTAGGCCATTATCTAAATCATTGATGAAGATATTGAACAGAACTAGTCCCACAACTGATCCCTGAGGAACCCCACTCATTATGCTCTTCCAGCATGACTGTGAACCATTGATAACTACTCACTGAGAATGGGTATCCGTTCAGTTATGCACCCACTTTACAGCAGCCCTGTCTAGATTGTATTTCCCTTGTTGATTTGAAAGACAGTCATGCCAGACTCTACCAAAAGCCTTACTAAAGTCTAGGTATACCATGTCTTCCCCTTCCTCCATATCTACAAGGCTTGTTATCCCATCAAAGAACGCTACCAGCTTGGTTTGACATGATTTGTTCTTTACAAATCCATGCTGGCCGTTACCTATCACCTTCTTATCTTCCAGATGTTTGCAGATTAATTCCTTAACCATTTGCTCCATTACTTTTCCTGGCACAGAAGTTGAGCTGACTGGTCTATAGTTTCTTGGGTTGCCTCTCTGGCCCTACAAGTCAGATTTAGTTTGGACATCAAGTGGGTGGGCCTGTATCCCATTCAAGCCTCCCCCCCCCCCCCCCCCCCCCATAGCTATGCCTCTGCATTACCAGCAAAGCACTTGTAGCCTCAGGCAGCTCGGAGAAAAAGAGGACACGCAATAAACCCGTCTGGCAAGGAGACCCACCCCTGTGCCTGAGTTGGCAGGACTCATCTCGCTGCAGATAATGGGGAGGCAACTCACATGGGGTTGTCCTTGCCATGGTTCACTAGGGAGTCTCCCACGTGGATCTGGGCCCCCTTCAGTCTCTCCCCACAGCACTCCTCTTCCAAGTGCTTCACGATCACCACGGAGACGGAATGCCGGCTGCCCAAGTCCACGGTCCACCACGGCTCTATGTCCAGTTCAGTTTGGCTGCAGGATCCTTGTTCCCACAGCCCACTACGTTTACCATCCACGGCCTTTCCAGCCTCAGATCTGTCAGTCCAGTCCTCGAATGTGGATGACTGAATGGCCGGACATCCAAGAGCCAAGTTCTGAGCTGGAATCAAAAAGCAAGAAGAGGGGAGGTCTGACGTGCCCATTGCTGAGAAGAGACGGAGCTGTAAAAGCCCCTTCTCCCACATGGACTCACTGCCGGATGCCAGTGGTAACACACAAACCAGGCACTGCAATAAAGCCAGGTCCACAGTGGGAGCCAGGGCCCCGAAGACATGAGTGACAGAGGGCTGGTGCTGGGGTCTCAGCCCAGAGAGTGTCTCTCTCAGCCACCACGTCCCACACCCCACTGGAGCTGCTCAACACAGGGATGGGGCACGATGTTCACATGGAGCCTCTACCCCCGCCTGTCCCTGCCAGCTGCAGCCCACGCCCAGGGGAGCAGTGGGAAGAGAAGAGTCTCCCAGGGTTTCTGCTGCCTCACTAAGCAGAGGCTGGCATTGCGGGCACTGGGGTATAATATAAAATGGAACAGGTCTCCATTCACACTGTGCCAGCTCCTCACCCCCTGGCGGTGGGGCACAGCTCTGAGAGAGAACCTCGACCTCACACAGGGTGAGCTGCTCCATCCTGCCCGGGATGACGATGGTGACGAAGTGTCCCTCCAGCCCGTTGCAGCAGATGCTGTTGAGGGATCCGGGACTGGGGTCGGTGATGGTCCCGCAGCTAAAGAAAAGAGAAGACATCAAGACGATAAAATGAATTTGATGTATTCAAATGCACAGTGCCTGGTGAAATTCACCCCATGGTACTTAAGGAAATAGCTGAGCCAACCTAAGAACTATGAACAATTTTCTAGAGAACTCACAAAGGATGGATGCAGACCCAGAGGACTAGAGACTATCTGACATTGTACCTGTCTTTGAAAATGGGGGACAAAAAGTGGCAAATTCTAGGCCAATCAGCCTAATACTTCAGAAGACACTAGAATAAGTTCTCTCTTTAAAAGCAGCTTGGGGTTAGCAAAGTAATATGTCATAGCTCTTGTGGATTTGTGTAGAACAACTCATGCCATACCTATCACATGTTCTTCTTTTGACATCCATCTGGTCTAATGGGTGGGGGAGTAGATGTGGTAGGTCTTGGTGTTAGAAAGGCTTTTGACAGAATCCCACATGACAGTCTTCTCATAAGCAAATGAGAGAAGGATTGTCTAGATGAAATTACTATCAGGTGGATTCAAAACATGCAGGGAGTAGTTATCGACAGTTGACGGTCAAATTGAGAGACTATTTCTAAAGGTCCTCATAGGGGTCTGTCCTGTGTGGGGTACAATTCTATATTTTCATCAATGGATAGGATGATGGAGCACAGGCTACGGTTATCAAATGTACAGGTGAAACCAAGACGGGATGGGTTGTAAGAACATTGGGAGTAAGGATAAGAATGATCTTGATATTGTGGAGAATTGTCCTGAAATCTAAAAGGTGACATTCACTCAACACAAGTGCAAGGTACTGGTCTAGGAAAGAAAATGCCCAACGACACAATGAGGAAGGGCAGGTGAGGCAGTAGCCCGGCAGAGAAGCATCTTAGGTTATAGTAGATCGCAGATTGAATCTGAGCCGACCGTGGGATGCTGTTTGAAGAGGACCAATGTGACTCGGGGATGTAGTCAGGGCAGGGTTGCACGTAAGACATGGACGGTTCCTGACCCACTTTCCTTGGTCCTGGGGAGGGCTCAGCTGGAGCACCGAGTCCTGCTTCCCACCCCGCACTTTAAGAAAAGATGTGGAAAATGGGAGCGACTCTAATGGGCAGCAGCCATAATGACAAGCTGCCTCAGGGCACAGGGTGAAAGACCTGGGCGTGTGTAGTCAGGAGAACAGAAGGTCGATGGGGGCATGAAAACAGTTTTCAGACAGGCCACAGGGTGGTCACAGGGCAGCAGGGCCCCAGAGGAGGTCGGGCCTCCCCGTGACAGGCTCCCCTAAGGAGAAGGGGCCAACGGAGATTCTCTGGGTGCAGTTAGTTCCCCAGGCGGCTGGGACAGTGGCGCCATTTCAGATTTTAATGTGGGGGCCACTTTAACCATGATTCCAGGGGCTACTTAGGCACTTGACATCTCTAATTTTCTGGCTGATAATTTAGCAGTTGGCTGACTGGAGCATTGGGTCTCGTTCCTATATAAAAGAAAGAGAAGATTTACTCAGCATTGCGAGCGTCCTTAACTCAGTTCATTATCGTTTGGAAAATGAAAGGAAAATGGAACGTGCTTTATTTGAATCGTTGCTCTGGGGCGGTGCTGGGGAGGAGGGGTCCCGTATGACGGCTGCTCCAAGGAGAGAGGACGCCCCCAGCCCTCTCTCACCACAACAGCTTGTGGCCAGGTGAAAAGAACCTCTCCATGGCCACCGCAGCTCCAGCGGGCACAGCTTGGGGAGACGGGCTGGGGCAGGTCCTGGGTTGTCTGACCCCTGCGCTACCCAGGCAAAGTGAGGAATTCAGCAAACTGCCCTTTCCCCTCGCTCCCTGATGAAGGGGAACGGTCTGTAATGTCTGTGTAGGTACACGGGGGAGGGAGGGGGGTCAGATACCTTCCCCCTCCCTCCAGGGCACCTTGGGAGGTGGAGGACTCAGGACTGGAACGGACCAGGAGGGAGACACGTCCCCAGCCAGCTCCTTTCACCAGCCTGGTGCTCCTGTCTCTTTTCTGTTTGGTTTTATGAGATGCAATCCCATTCCAGGCACAACCCATGGTCCTGGCCCAACCAGCCCCTTACGTTGCTTTAAGTTATGGTAAGAAGAAGCTGTCTGCTGAATGCGATGGTCCTAACTAGTGCCACTTCGGAGGATTTTTTGAACAGGCGGCTGGATGGCCAGACAACTCTCTTAGGGTATGTCTACACTACCACCCTAGTTCGAACTAGGCTGGTAATGTAGGCAACCGGAGTTGCAAATGAAGCCCGGGATTTGAATTTCCCGGGCTTCATTTGCATAAAGCCGGGCGCCGCCATTTTTAAATGTCCGCTAGTGTAGACTCCGTGCCGCGCGGCTACACGCGGCACGGACTAGGTAGTTCGGAATAGGAAGCCTAGTCTGAACTACCTAGTCCATGCTGCGTGTAGCCGCGCGGCACGGAGTCCGCACTAGCAGACATTTAAAAATGGCGGCGCCCGGCAAGATGCAAATGAAGCCCGGGAAATTCAAATCCCGGGCTTCATTTGCAACTCCGGTTGCCTACATTACCACCCTAGTTCGAACTAGACATACCCAGACATACATGTTAGCAGACAAATATTAGACCCATTCAGCTATAATGTGTTCTGACATCTTGTGGCAAGTCCTTTATGGGACACTGGGGGTATGGCTACACTGCCACCCTGCTTCGAATGAGGGTGGCTAATGTAGGCATTCGAACTTGCAAATGAAGCCCGGGATTGAAATATCCCAGGCTTCATTTGCATGTTCCCGGGTGGGCGCCATTTTTAAATGCCCGTAGTTCAAACTCCCTGCCCCCGGCTACACGTGGCACAGACCAGGTAGTTCGCATTAAAGCTCCTAATTCGAACTACCGTTATTCCTCCTTGCAGGTTTAGCCGCGGGAAGGTAGTTTGAACTACGGGCATTTAAAAATGGCACCCGTCCAGGAACATGCAAATGAAGCCTGGGATATTTCAATCCCAGGCTTCATTTGCAAGTTCGAATGCCTACATTAGCTACCCTCGCTCGAACTAGGGTGGCAGTGTAGCCATACCCTGGGTGGTTTAACATTTTCATATATTTTCTTACTTTTTTTTTTTTTTTTTACTAACTGCAGAGAGGAGAGACCCCATTTCAGCTCAGGGAGGGCAGTGGGGTCTAGTGGGTTACAGCTGTGGCAGATGCATCTGGGTTCTAGGTAAGAACCTCAGAACAGCCAGACGGGGTCCGACCAAAGGTCCATCCAGCCCAGTGTCCTGTCTGCCCACAGTGGCCAATGCCAGGTGCCCCAGAGGGAATGCACACAACAGGCAATCATTGCGTGTTTCATCTCATCACCCACTCCCAGCCTCTGGCAAACAGAGGAGAGGGACGTGCAGAACATGGTGCTGGATCTCTGCCAGCATTGGCTAATAGCCATGGAGGGCCCTATTCTCCATGAACTTACCTAGGGGTTTTTTTTAACCCTGTTACAGTTTAGGCCTTCACAGCATCCTCTGGCAAAGAGTTCCACAGGTTGACCATGAAGAAATACTTTGTGTAAAATCTGCTGCCTATTCATTTCATTGAGTGACTCCTAGTCCTGGTCTTATTTGAATGAGTAATTAACTCTTCCGTATTCAGTTTTCCCACATCAGTCATGATTGTCTAGACCTTTATCGTCTCTCTCCCTTAATCATCTTTTTGTCCAAACTGGAAAGTCCCAGGCTTTTCTAATAAAAACAACGCCAAGTCTCGTAGCACTGTAAAGACTAACAAACTTGGGAGGTGTCTGAGACAGAACATCAGAAATGGCTGCCCGTCGCAGGGAGCCATAGCCTGTAATACCTCTGAGGCTGGTATAGGGGGCTCTGTCTGTGAGGTGGAGTGTTTTCCAAATAAGGGCATGTAAATTAATAATCTTCCCCTGCTCGCTCCACCCATTGCAGTAACAGATCAGCCAGTGGGCTGACTGGTGCTCAGGCCTGCTACTCCACCCACTGCAGCAAAAACCAACCTATGGGGTGATAAGTTCACAGGCAATAAAACAGGCAGGCAGCCCCTCTCTCACTGGGGATTCGCATTGAGTGAACGCCTGGCCTGATCACCCAGACGCCTTGCACCCCCCGCTCTTGAGTCTTACTGAGCGTACTCCGAGTTGGTCGACCCGAGTGGAGACAGTTTATGAGCGTGTGACCGGTACTTGTGTTCCTGCTGTCTCCAGAACTGGTATAACACCCCCCCCCCACCATCATCCCTATCCTAATTGATTTTTTAGTTGTCCTTATTGCTTGCCAAGTGACAGTGGCTAAAAAGTTACTAAGTTAGTTTATAAATAGTTGTGGTTTAGGTTTTTTACTGTTTCCTTGTATAAAGTTGTGTAAATAGTCAGCCCTATGGATAATACCAGTGTTAATTCAACTGTTCCTAACCCCTGGGCAGTTATTGGGAATTATTGTGATTTAGAAAAGCCTCAGGGAATTGTTTTGTGTTGTCTGGCAATCTGTTTAATTTTTATTCTGATGATTGTCTGGCGCCATCAAAATAAAATCAGTTTGTACTTTTTGAAACCCCCAGTTGTGGTCTCATCCTTTCCGGCATCCCTTCGAACCTCGTGTATTACGGGGACTGACATGGCGTCACGAACAGGATGCCGGAACCATGACAACTCTGACAGTTGCCCCTGGGCTAAAACTGAGACCCCAGGTTCTGAGGAGGATCAGTTTAATCATTTGCAATACCACCTCCTCTGTACTCGACAGCGCGAAGGGGCCCCTAACACTTTTGACTGGGTCTGTATCATAGGACACGGCCATGATTTTAGGACCTACACCGTTCCTTTGGGGTTGAGCGATGTGGGCTGCTTGCTAACTTGCAATCCCACCTTCAGGGCCACCCCGGCCGATAATAACCTTCAACCGTGTCTCACTCAAGTGGGTGAGACAGCCCCTAATTCAAACCCTCTTAGCCTCTGGAAAGAGGTGAACAGGGTAATTAAACTCTGTGGGGTAGCCCCCTCCATCTTGGCCCCCGAGCCAAGAGCCCCACATGGATCACCTGCACACCACCTGTTAATAGGATTGGTCCAAAGGTTAGATGGGATAAAAAAGGTTAAAAAACTACGCCCCGATTCTTATAAATCAGAGGATGTTCTGGCTGCCATCTGCAATACCCTAGCAGCAGCCCTTGATAAAGTTACCGTCTACCATGGGGCCGTTACAAATTGTGCCCGTGGGGTGGCGCACTCGCAGTCGGAGGGAGAACCAGAGTCTTCCCCTCAGACGCCAAAGACGCCTCCTTTAGAGACACAACTTCCTCCCCCATACCAAGGCTCTCATGACCCACCAAACATTTACCCTGGCTTGACTACCCTGAGTTCAACCATACCCACAGCTCCCGACCTGATTGTACCGGAGGCCCTTCCTGTGACCGTAACCCGATTAAAAATGGATGGTCAGGGGAATACCTCTCAGGTAACTGAGACCCGCCCCCGAACCAAGGCGGAAATGAAGGAGTTCATCACAGATACTGCCCGACGTCCAGATGAGCCTCCTATAATCTGGGTAGGGAGATTAGCCTTGGAACAGGGGAGTGACTGGGTTGACTGGGAGGAAGCCTTAACGTTAACCCGTACTGGGAGCTGGTCGCGGGGCCTTATGGGGGAAGTACTGGCAGCGAATAATCATTGGCCTGTAACAGCCACGGCTGCCGCGCACCTCCAAATACAAGGGGGATTTCGCGCAGTACAGATGCCACCTGATTGTGTGAATAACTCCACTACCCTTATGTACGCGATCGCTGGGAGTTCTATTCTGCTCTGGGATCCCACCGCACACCCCCTCAACTTAACTAACGTTCAGACGGTAGCACAAAACCCATTTCGTTTTGTTGATGATCCCACTCAGATTCCCATAGAAGATGCGGCTGTTACCCTAGCTGTGGACAACAGCCCTAATCTCGACACAGGGGCTCTTCTGTGGCTAAGGGGATACACAGGACAACCTATTGGCCGACTATACGACGCTGTAGAGAGGGTGAAGTGGGCAACACTAAAGGCCGCCCTACTTGCAACCCCCTCTACTCTGGTGAAAGGGTCCAAAATGGTGCCCAAACCCAAATACCCCGAGCGTTCGTTCATCGAGCGTAAGATTTTTGGATTTTTATTGGGTAAGGGACTCACCAAGGAAGCTATTAGGAAAATGAATAGTGATCAACAGAAAGACTTGGCTGTGAAATTGGGGTGGGAAGATCGCCCTATTCCCCCGCAGCCAAAAAACGGGGAGAGGCCGAGTGCCTAGCGGTCACTCGGCCCGATTTAAATGACCCTCGACCCTATCAAAACCTGACTACCGAAAACGAGACAATTATCCCCTTTTTGTTAGACACGGGGGCACAGGTATCCATCATCCCCCCCGATATGCCCCACACCCCCACTGGAAAGATAGTCTTTGTACAGGGATTAAATAGCGTTGAAGCAACCTACGTTAGTCCATCACAATTGGCTTTCTCTTCAATCTTAATTAGCCCGCCTTGAGGGCGTTGTTTGTCCCCTTTTTGTTTTTCAGGTACCAACCCATTCGAGCCCCCCACCGGCTGTTTGACTTCCGGAGCCGACGAGAACCATCAAGATGGAAAAAATTTAAGTCTGCCACTGAATCTTTAATTTGGGGATATGTTACCAAATGTCCCGCAATCTCGAAGCCCTCACTAATTTGACCGCTGAAGGGTTTCGACAAGTCGATTTGGCTCTCACTGTACTAGCTCATTATGCCGAAAAGAATCGTCTAATGATACAGGTTATATTGCAGAAGGACTTTCGTATGGCACTCGAGGACCTTGACCCCAGGTTTAAGGACCAATCCTGTTTGCGTTTCAAGCCCGGGTGGAACAACGTTTCAGCCATCACCCAACAGCTGACCTCACTTGCAGTTCGGATTCGCGAACAGCGGGAAGAATGGGACTGGTGGCAAACAAAACTTTCCTCTTGGGGACTGAGTACTTGGGCATCCACCATTAAGCAGTGGTTGATTGTATGTGCTCTTGTGTTACTAGCCTTTTTAGTGGGCACTGCTGTTGCAAAAGCTCTTATCCACAGAGTTGTTTCCGCATTCCCTGTTACTGTTGCTTACTTTTCCTTTTCCCCCTTTCTGAAGACAGCAGCTCACCAGAACCTCAATTTACCCAATTGGCTTCTTGCTAATTACCCTTACGTGCGCTCTCACCTTAGGCAACCCTCTTACCACTTGCTCCGGACAGCCACGGGGGCATGTCTGAGACAGAACATCAGAAATGGCTGCCCGTCGCAGGGAGCCATAGCCTGTAATACCTCTGAGGCTGGTATAGGGGGCTCTGTCTGTGAGGTGGAGTGTTTTCCAAATAAGGGCATGTAAATTAATAATCTTCCCCTGCTCGCTCCACCCATTGCAGTAACAGATCAGCCAGTGGGCTGACTGGTGCTCAGGCCTGCTACTCCACCCACTGCAGCAAAAACCAACCTATGGGGTGATAAGTTCACAGGCAATAAAACAGGCAGGCAGCCCCTCTCTCACTGGGGATTCGCATTGAGTGAACGCCTGGCCTGATCACCCAGACGCCTTGCACCCCCCGCTCTTGAGTCTTACTGAGCGTACTCCGAGTTGGTCGACCCGAGTGGAGACAGTTTATGAGCGTGTGACCGGTACTTGTGTTCCTGCTGTCTCCAGAACTGGTATAACACCCCCCCCCCACCATCATCCCTATCCTAATTGATTTTTTAGTTGTCCTTATTGCTTGCCAAGTGACAGTGGCTAAAAAGTTACTAAGTTAGTTTATAAATAGTTGTGGTTTAGGTTTTTTACTGTTTCCTTGTATAAAGTTGTGTAAATAGTCAGCCCTATGGATAATACCAGTGTTAATTCAACTGTTCCTAACCCCTGGGCAGTTATTGGGAATTATTGTGATTTAGAAAAGCCTCAGGGAATTGTTTTGTGTTGTCTGGCAATCTGTTTAATTTTTATTCTGATGATTGTCTGGCGCCATCAAAATAAAATCAGTTTGTACTTTTTGAAACCCCCAGTTGTGGTCTCATCCTTTCCGGCATCCCTTCGAACCTCGTGTATTACGGGGACTGACAGGAGGAAGTTTTTCTTCACTGTGGAACTCCTTGGCAGGCAGGCATACTGTGAAGACCAGGACTTTACCAGCGTTCAGAAAAGCACTAGATACATTCGTGGAGGTTAGGTCCATCAATACTTATTAGCCACACTAGGCAGGAATGGTGTCCCTAGCCCAGGGGTGGGAAAAGGGCCTCCGTGGGCCAGAGCGGGCCCACCAAGCGGGTTGATCTGGCCCGTGGAGGCCCTGCCGCTCTCCCAGCCCCAGGCCAATTAGGGTCTGGGAGAAGGGAAGCTCACAGAATTTCCTCCACCCTGCCCCTGCCCTGCAAGGAGCATGCAGCACTTAGAAGTGCCATGTGCTCCTGGCAGGGCGGGAGGGGACTTCATGTGCTTCCTGATTGACCTGGGGGCAGAAGGGGGAGCACGCAAAGTCTCCTCCCACCACCAGCGGCATGGGCACCTAGAGGGAGCCTCTTGAGAGGGGAACAAAGGCACTCCCCCACCCCCAGACCAATCATGGGCTATGGGTGGGGAAGGGGGGAAATATCCTGGCCCCGCCCCTTCCGCTTGAGACCCCGCCCCCTCCAGTGCGGCCCGGGGCCACTTCAAACATTTCTGAATTTTTGCCCCCGCCTGCCCTAGCCTCTGTCAGCGGCTGGAAATGCAGGATGGGAGAGGGATCCCTGGGGGATTCCCTGCTCTGTTCTTTGCTCCCTGGAGGGCCTGAGCTCCCCGTCCCTTCCCACGCTTTGTGCCTCAGACTGGGGCTGGTGCCACCAGACAACCTGCCACATGGGACTTGGGCAGGCTAGCGCAGCGCTCCAGGATTGGGCATGCTGAGGCTGGCGGAAGAGGTTGGGGTGCCCTGGGAACTGGTGGGGGATCGGCAAGAAAGGAAAGGGTGCGTCTCAGGCAGAAAGGGAGGAGACTCCCCCAACAGCCAGTTCACCAACTGCCCATGAGGAGCGGGGGCAGAAAGAGTCAGGGGCGGGGGGGTATATGTCCAAGGAAAGGGGTGAAATGGGGCAAGAAGCGGAGTGACAGAAAAGGGAGATAGCAGGCCAGGGTGGGGTCCAAGAGGGGATGAGCCGTAGGGTGGAAGGGGCATCATGCACCCCTGTAAACTCAGAAACACGGTGCCCCCCCACTTGTGCTACAGCTCAGATTTGGGGTTCGTCTGGAGGCAAAGTGGGTGGGGCTGCACCCCACTCAGGGTCACCTAAGGCTTTTCCCCTGCACTCCTGGGAAAACACTCGCAGCCTCAGGCAGCTGAGAGAAGAGGGGTATGTCTACACTACAGCGTTAATTCGAACTAACGCAGCTAGAACTAAAAACTAGTTCGAATTAGTGTTTTGCTAATTCGAACTAGCGCGTCCACATTAAGTGGACCCTGAAGCGGGGTTAAGGATGGCTCGTGCCCCATTCCTCCCTCACCTCCTTCCACTTACCCTTCCCTAGCCCCTCTTCTTTATGTACAAAATAAAGATAATGTGTCTTCCATAATGGAATCTGTCTTTATTGAACAAAACTGGGGGAGACTAGGAAAAGGAGGTGGGAGAGGGGAATCATAGAATCATAGAATCATAGAATAATAGGACTGGAAGGGACCTCGAGAGGTCATCGAGTCCAGCCCCCCGCCCTCAAGGCAGGATCAAGCTCCGTCTACACCATCCCTGACAGATGTCTATCTAACCTGTTCTTAAATATCTCCAGAGAGGGAGATTCCACCACCTCCCTTGGCAATTTATTCCAATATTTGGAAGGGAGAGGCTGGGAGAGGGGAGGGCAACTAAAATGATCAGGGGTTGGGAACAGGTCCCATATGAAGAGAGGCTAAGGAGACTGGGACTTTTCAGCTTAGAAAAGAGGAGACGGGGGGGGGGGGGGGACAGGATAGAGGTCTCTAAAAGCAGGAGTTGGGTGGAGAGGGTACATACAGAAAAGTTCTTCATTAGTTCCCATAAAGAAGGACTAGAGGACACCAAAGGAAAGGAATGGGTAGCAGGCTTCAAACTAGTAACAGAAAGTTGTTCTTCACAAAGCAAAGAGTCAACCTGTGGAACTCCTTGCTGCAGGAAGCTGTGAAGGCTAGAACTGGAACAGAGTTTAAAGGGAAGTGAGATCAAGTCATGGAGGTTGGGTCCATGGAGTGGTATTAGCCAGGGGGTAGGAGTGGTGTCCCTGCCCAAGGTTTATGGAAGGCTGGAGAGGGATGGTACGAGACAAATGGCTTGGTCACTGTCTTCGGTCCATCCCCTCCAGGGTCCCTAGGGTTGGCCGCTGTCGGCAGACAGGCTACTGGGCTAGATGGACCTTTGGTCTGACCCAGGACATCCATTGTAAGCTCAGGGCTCAGGGTCGGGGGTCTCAGTGGACCCCCTTGATTCTCTTGCACACCTGCTCCTGAGTGGCCAGGCTGGCAGCTCTCCTGCCCTAGCCAGCCACTTTCCTGTGCCTAGTGCGGAGATCGTGGACAAGGTCCACGATGTCCACACTAGCCCAGGCGGGTGCCTGCCTCTTGCGGTCCCGGGCAAGCTCCCGGGAGCCGCCAGCCTGGTCCCGGGAAGAGGGGGAGGGCTGGGGGGCATCGGGTGGCTGGCTCGATCCGTGCCAGGTGCAGGGTCTGCTGGCTGAGTGCTGGCAGGCTTGCACCTGGCATGGGCACCGTAGCCAGCCCGTGCCCCTTTAAGGGGTCCGGGGCCGGGAGGGGGGCAGACGAGTTTCCCTGGTGTTGGCCAGAGTGGCCACCAGGGAAACCTGGGGAGGACTAGCCTCCCACTAGTTCGAATTAAGGGGCTACACAGCCCTTAATTCAAACTAGCTAGTTCGAACTAGGCTTAATCCTCGTAAAATGAGGATTACCTAGTTCGAACTAAGCGCTCCGTTAGTTCGAATTAAATTCGACCTAACGGAGCGCTAGTGCAGCGCCTATGAAAGTTAGTTTGAACTAACTTTGTAGTGTAGACATACCTGAGGAGACTAGGCCCTGGCCCCAGCTCGCCATGAGACCCCACCCCTGTGCCTGAGCTGGGAGGGCCCGTCTTGCTGCAGACAAGGGAGAAGCAACTCACAGGGGGTTGTCCTTGCCGTGGTTCACCAGGGAGTCTCCCACGCGGATCTCGGCCCCCTGCAGCCTCTCCCCGCAGCACTTGTCTTCCCTGTTCTTCACGATCACCATGGAGACGGAATACCTCCTGCCCAAGTCCACGCTCCACCACGGCTCCAGGTCGTTCTTGGTCTGGCTGCAGGAGCCGAGTTCAAACTTCCCATCACGGTTCCCATCCACAGCCCTGCCAGGCTCAGCTTGCCCAGTCTTGTGCTCAACACTGGAGGACTGAGTGGCCGGACGTCCCAGCGCCAAGTTCTGAGCTGGAATCAGAGGGCGAGAAGAGGGGAGGTGGGACGTGCCCGTTGCCGGAAAGGATGGGATGGGGGAGGTCCCTCACGGAGCTAGAGCTGCTTCCTGTCAGTGACACACTAACCAGGCCAGGTTCCTAGTGGGAGCCGGGACCCTGGGAATAGGAGTGAGGAGAGCAGGATGGTGCAGACAGCAAGTTCATGCCTGGATCTCAGTCCAGAGAGAGCCTCTCTTAGACCACACGTCCCATACTCAAAGGCGCTGGTCCCAAAGGCCGGGATCGGGCACGATGGCCACATGGAGCCTCCTACACCTGCTCCTGCCAGCTACAGCCCATGCCCAGGAGAGCAGTGGGAAGGAAAGAGTCTCCCAGGGCTTCTGCTGCCTTACTCGGCAGAGATTGGTGCAGAGGGGCTAGGGTGTAACATGAAAGGGAACAGGTTTCCAGTCACATCGTGCCCGCTCCTTACCTCCTGGTGGTGGGATACAGCCCTGAGATAGAACCTCGACCTCACACAGGGTCAGATGCTCCGTCTTGCCCGGGATGACGATGGTGACATAACGACCCTCCAAGCCACTGCAGCAGATGGTGCTGAGGGATCCGGGTCTGTGGTCAGTGATGGTCCCGCAGCTAAAGGAAAGAGCAGAACCAAAGGAGACAAAACAAGTCTCACACTTTCTTTCTATTGGCTCTCCTGTGTCCCTGGCAACACCTTCCGGATACCCACTGATCTGGGTTTAACGGTTTAGTTGCTGAATGCTGGGATGTTAGAAAAGGGCAGTGTCCCTCCTATCCATCACAGTCCTACACGCAGTACTGGGTGGCCCTGGAGGCCAAGTGGATAGGCTGCGTCCCACCCAGGCCCACTCACGGCTATGCCCCTGGCACCATAACAGAGCACTCACAGCCTCAAGCAACTCAGAGGGGAAGCGGCCACACCCTGGCCCTGGCTAGCAATGAGACCCCACCCCTGGGCCACAGCTGGGAGAAGTTATCTCACTGCAGACAATGGGAAGCAACTCACAGGGGGTTGTCCTCGCCCTGGTTCACCAGCGAGTCTCCCACGTGGATCTGGGCCCCCTTCAGTTTCCCCCCGCAGCACTCGTCTTCTCTGTGCTTCACGATCACCATGGAGATGGAATGCCGGCTGCCCAAGTCCACGGTCCACCAGGGCTCTGTGTCGAGCTCGGATTGGCTGCAGGAGCCGAGTTCAAATTTCCCATCACGGTTTCCGTCCACGGCCCTCCCAGGCTCGGCTTTTGCAGTCCCATTGTTGTACGTGGACGACTGGTTGGCCGGACGTCCCAGCGCCAAGTTCTGAGCTGGAGTAAGCAGGTGAACAGAAGGGAGGTGGGACGTGCCCGTTGCCGGGGGAGGAGGGACCTCTAGAAGCCCTTTCTCCCACACGGACCAGAGCCATTTCCTGATGGTGACACACAAACCAGGCACCACGTGCGAGCCAGGTTCACAGTAGGAACTTGGGCCCTAAGGACAGGAACGACAGCAGGGTGGTGGATCCTCTCTCAGCCCACCACGCCGCATACCCCATTGAGATGAGGCATGATGTTCATGTGGAGCCTGCAACCCACGCCCAGGGGAGCAGTGGGAAGGAAGAGTTTCCCACGGTTTCTGCTGCCTCACTAGGCAGAAGCAGGCACACAAGGGACTGGGGTAAAACATGAAAGGGAACACGTCTCCATTCCCATTGTGCCAGCTCCTTACCCCCTGGCGGTGGGATACAGCCCTGAGATAGAACCTCGACCTCACACAGGGTGAGAAACTCCTCCCTGCCCGGGATGACGATGGTGACGTAGCGGCCCTCCAGCCCGTTGCAGCAGACGGTGTTGACGGATCCGGGACTGGGGTCGGTGATGGTCCCGCAGCTAAAGGGAAGAGCGAAGGCCAAGAAGTCAAAACAAGATGGAAAAATTCAAACCCTCAGCATCTGATTGAATGAACCTGCGGCACTGAAGGGAGTAGCTGAGCCAGACTCCCCGTACCACAGCAGTGGCAGCAACAGCCCAGCCTTTTTCTATTGTTAGGCCCTGGAGCGAATGTCACTCAGGGATGTCAGGATGGGGTTGTGTGTAAGACGTGGGCAGTGACTGACCCACTTTACTTGGCCTTGGGGAGGGCTCAGCTGGAGCTCTGTGTCCTGCTTCCCACCCCCCACTTCAAGAAAGTTGTCAAAAAATGGGAGAGACTTTCATTTGGCAGCAGCCAAAATGACAAGCTGCCTCAGGACACAGGCTGAAGGACCAGGGCGGGTGTAGTCAGGAGGAGAAGGCTGATGGGGACATGAAAACAGTCTTCAGACAGGCCACAGGGTGGTCATGGGGCAGCAGGTGACAGGCTCCCCTAAGGCGAAGGGGCCAACCCAGCTCCACCGGGTGCAGTTAGTTCCCTAGGTGACTGGGGGCTGCCAATTAGCTAGGTGGCTCCTGGCACTAGGGCAGGGCTGTGGGGCTCAGTCGGACGCACAGATCACAGAGGAAGCTCCTAGCACTGCAGGGCTCAGGGCAGCTGCTCAGGGAGCGCCCCAGGAAAATCAACCTAGGAGAGGGATCTGGGAGGGAAGAGCTCCAAAGGGGGGAGCTACGAGTCCCAAGCCCCTAAGGGGGAGCTGCCCCCAGGAGAAATCCCTCGCCAGACAGTGGCAGGTGCTCCCGATCACACGGTAACGCCATGCGGCTCTGGAGAGCAGCTACCGTGCTTTGTGCTCTGGTCTAGGGTGACTTGGTCCTGTCTCAGCATGGGGGGGATGGAAGGGATGGCCCCTGGGGGCAGCTTTCTGCCCTGCCTGTCTGTGTCTCTGCATGGGGGCAATGGACGCAGCCAGCCCAGCAGTCCCCATGACATCCCGTTCATTCAGGGGAAAACGGTCACTCGCCTATGCAGCTGCTGCCCTTCGAGAGGTGTTGCTCTTTTTCATTCCAGTTGAGGTGTGCGCGCTTCACCCACAAGTGCCGGACAGTTTTTCCACAGCCACTCCCTGTTGGGTCGGCTGTCTAGCTCCCTGTTGTGATGCCGGTGCAGTGCACTGTATATGACCCTGCCGACCCAGTTCCTTCTCGCCCGCTACTCCGCCAGCGGGAAAGGAGGTGGGTGTGCAATTGATGGGAGCAACACATCTGGAAGCCCAACAGTCACAACGGTGTGTAATCATTCCTTCGAGCGCTTGCTCACATGTATTCCACAGGAGGAGATGCACGAGCCTTACCCAGGAGGAGGTGTCGGAGGCACAGGGAGGGAACAGAGGTGGGAGGGGACTAGGCTCTCCTTCCAGCTGGCCCTTACCGCTCAGCGGGAACAAGAGGAGTGAAAAAATACAGGGGGTGCTCAGCACCCCCTGCAGCCTCCCTGACCATCTGCATCCCACAGACTCAGTGCCCCCCCACGCACCGCTAGCAGGTGTTCTGCGGCATGCAGGGGATGCTGGAGGGGAGGGAAAGGGGGATGAGCATAGTAGTGTGTGTGTGTGTCGGTGGGGGTGAGCCTCCCCAGTCAGCCTGGCGTGGCCCTGTCCATGCTGTGTCCCCAGGAGGGCCTGAGCTCCCAACCCCTTCCAGCCCTGTGTGGCTGGGGCTGGTGCCCCCAGATGACCTGCCACATGGGACTTAGCGAGGCTGGAGATGAAGCCTGTCAGGGCTCTCCGGTTGCTGGGGGCCAGCAGAGCCTGCGGTAGGTGTGTTCTAGCCTCTGGACTGGGACAGGAGGGTTAGGACCTTGCACAGAAGGTAGCCAGCTCACCTGCTCTTTATGAGGAGCAGCAGGGGAAGAAAGAGGTGGGGGAAAGGGAACATCTTGGGAAGGGGGGAAAATTGGGCAGGAAGCAGCGTGCCAGGAATGGAAAACGGCAGGCGAGGCGGGGCAAAGAGGGGATGAGCCCTGGGACAGAACGGGAATCATGCACCTCCAGCAACACTGCCACTGTGCTTACCCTACCACGGAGAGTTGTGTGGGCGTGGAAGCTAAGCAAGTGGGGCTGCAGCCCTCCCTGGCCCAGCTGTGGCTAGGCCTCTGCCCCGCCCCTCCGCAAAGCACTCTCCACCTCAGACCACTCAGAGGGGAAAAGGCCTCGACTGGCAATGAGACCCACGCTCTAAGCCTGAGCTGGAAGGACTCAACTTGCTGCTGTGATGGAGCAGGTGAGCCTACTGGAGTCCGGAAGGTGGGCGGGCATTAGCCCATCCACATCTAAAGGACCTCCCCCCAGCCTATGGGGAGGGTCCACTGAGCCCATAAAACCAAGTAATTATTTGGGACAAATAAAGAGAAAACCAGGATGGATGTGAGGGTCAAAGGGCTAAGACGAGGGAACCGGATGGAGATACCGAGCAGAGCGCCCCGGACCGCGCCCACTGCCCCTTAAAGGTCTCAAGTGAGCCAGCAGATGCTGCCCATTGGAACTCTGCCTGGATACGTGAGCGGATGCAGGAATGGAAATAGGCCCCACAGTCACAGGCCCCTCCCTCGGCCAACCTCTGCTTCCCGGTCTTATAAATCACCACCTTGGTGATAGCCAGGAGGAGGCTGACCAGGAGGTCCCACGACTTTGTGGGGCTACGGCTGCGGTGTGCATAGATTGGCAGGTGTGGGGAAAAGTGCAGCCAGAACCTCATCAAGAGGTTCTGGAAGAACCGAAAGAGGAGCTGTAATCTGGCGCACTCGAGATAAACGTGCGCCAGGTTCTCCCTCTCACCACAGAAGCGGCAAGTATCCAGAATGGGGGTGAACCGTGCCAAATACACACCCATGCTCACTGCTCTGTGCAGGATTCTCCAGCTGATGTCCCCAGTGGGCCGTGGAACCAAGGTGGAATAGAGACTGGCTCATTGGGGCTCCCCACCCTCTATTGGAGGTCCCACCACTTGGTATCTGGGCAGGACACGAGGGTGGGGAAATGGAGCATGTGAAGCACCAGCGTGTACAGGTGACTCTTTGGCGTGGTTCGGAAGGGGACCGGCTGCAAGGTGTGCAGCCAGCTCAGGTGATGAGGGGGAGACGGTCGGGGAGGTACGCAGGGATTAGGGCTGATCGATAGATCAGGTGGGCCGGAGGTGAGGGGCGGACCAGGTGCACTCTCTCGCAGGACCTTGTCGAGATAAACCCGAGCAGTGGGCGGCAAAGTGTCCTTCACCTCTTGAAGTATGTGCCAGGGAGTACGTAGGGTGGAGAGCCCCATGCGCTGGGCGAGCGCCTGAGGATCCACCCGTCTCCCTGCTCATAGACCAAGAGGTCTCCGATCCTTCTGACTTCTACCAGAACCAACCTCTGGCGCACCAAGGGGGACTCTGTCACCTGCACACGTAGATGGGGATTGAGTAGCAGGGGCTCCGCGAAGAGGTCTGCCCCCACGGTGGCTCCCAAGGACCTGGTTGCTGAGAACAGCTTCCAGGCCCGGAGGACATCCTGGTAGAAGGATGGCAGCTTGGAGAGGTCTCGCGGAAGACCTCTCTAATAAAGGAGCTGCCGATCATATCGGAGCCCTCAGAAGCGGCGAAGGAAAATGTGCGCCAGCGTGCTCCACGCCAGACTACCTGAATCATATAGGAGGCTCTGTAGAGCCTGGAGATAGAGGACACAGACCCGTGTGCGCAAACACATCAGACCCTGCCTTCCCTCCTCCAGGGGAAGATGGAGAATCCCTGCACAGACCCAATGTAATCCTGGCCAGAAGAACTGCAGCATCAGCTGCTGGATCTGATCCAGGAAACCCAGGGTTGGGACCAGGGTGCTGAGATGGTGACAGAGCATAGGCAGGACCAGTTGGTTAAGCATCCGTGCCCTCCCACGCAGGGAGAGGCACCGGAGTAATCCTGTCCATCTCCGCAACCGCTCAGCCACACTGGGCTCTAAACCTTGCCAGTTCTCCGGCCAAGAGGGATGCGTGGCAGAAAGAAAAATGCCAAGACAGAGCAGCAGATCCACCTCCAGCTGATGGCCTGAAGCATGGGTAGGGAGGGGAGCCTGCCTGCCACCCGGCCCCTACCATCAGACCAGAGCTCTTGACCCAGTTGACCTGGGCGGAGGAGGCCACCGAGTAGATGGCTTGGCAGGCCTCTACCCACGCCAGGTTTCCCGGATCATGAGAAAGACATCATAGGCATATTTCAACAGGACCAGCCGCATCTGTGGCTCATGGAGCACCAACCCCGTCAACCTCTTGTGAAGGAAAAGGAGGAAGGGCTCAATGGCCAGAGTATAGAGCTGGCCCAATGGCGGGCAGCCTTGACGTACTCCCCACCCAATGCTGACCGGTGCGGTGAAGGTCCAGTTGAGTTTGACCAAACACTCTGAGGAAGCGTACAGCACCTGGAGAAACCCCACAAAGCAGGGACCAAAGCCGAAGGCCTGCAGTGAGCCTAGGACATACCCGTGGTCCATCTGGTCTAACACCTTCTCCTGATCCAAGGACAGGAGGGTGAATGACAGACCATCCCTACACCCTAGCTCTAGAAGATCCCGGACCAAATAAAGGGTTGTCGAAGATGGTACGGCTCAGGATGGTGCAGGTCTGGTCTGGATGGACCACATCCGCCAGCACGGACTTGAGTCTCAGGGAGATGGCTTTGGCGACGATTTTATCATCCATGCTGAGGAGCAAGACAGGACGCCAGTTCCTCAGATCACGGAGGTTCCCCTTCTAGGGCAGCAAGGCAAGCACCGCTTGCCTGCACAATAAAGGGAGGACTCCACTCTCCAAGGACTCGGCCCAGATGCTGGCAAGGTCCAGGCCGAGGATGTCCCAGAACACGCGGTAGAATTCCACAGTCAGCCCGTCCATGCCCGGGGATTTATTGGTGGGCATGAGACGGATGAAGTGCCCCATTGCCCGACAGAGAAAGCACCGGGCCTCCCCCAAGGTGTAATATACCCGGTACTGGGCCCCTTGATAGGGCACCAGAAATGACCCTTTTAGGGCTTCTCCACCAGGCCCCGCTGGCAGGAGTTGGATTTGTACCTGCCGGCGGAAGGAAAGAACGTGGTAGAGGGTAGGGTCCTTGCAGCCCAAAGGAAGGGGACTCAGGACTGACAGAGGCCTCCCCAGGGTGGAGAGGAAAGGCAGTAAGGTGGCATTGGGGAGGAAGGGAGGAACAGAGGAAAAAACCACCCATACGCCCAGATCCTCCAAAGGCTTGAGTGGGACATGGACCCCCCACCCCCCAAACCCTTCTCCACCGCCTCCTAGGTGGCGGCCTCGTATGGCAGGAAGAATACTACCTTCCCGAACATCTTGGAGGCCGCCACCACGACCACAGGCTCCACCATGCGTGCCAACACCTGCATACAGGTCTCCATATGGGGTGAGGCCGACACCAGGAGGCAATGGACCCCGTGTCTGCTGGTCAGGGTGGGGAAGGGGCTGCAGCCCCCCAGGATGGAATTCTGGGAGTCGGCTTCAGTGGATCAGGAGGCAGCAGGCGGGGGGAAAGGGGAGGCAGTGGCTACCTGGGGCTGGGACACCGTCGCCCCCGGAGCTGGTGGAAGGCCCAGGGGGACAGGAAAGCGGGGAAGCTATGGCCCAGACCATGGCAGAGGGGGTAGCCTTTGTCACAGGAAGTTTTGCCTTCAGGTCGGGGCTCTTGCCCTTCTTGGTCCCCTGGCCCTTCCTGCCCTTCAGGGCGGCTTTCTTAGTGGTGACACTGGTGGCAAAAGGTACCGTGGCAGGAGCGGTCGGGATCCCAGAACCCCCGTCCATGTCCACCACCTCTGCTGCATGAGCAGGTGGCCCTGCAGCCTCAGAGGGTTCAGCATTCATAGAGGCAGTGAGGGGGGTGGGCCAGGGGCGTCACACAACTACCTCTCCATTACGTGGGGGGGGACAGACAGGAACAGACAATTAGGAGAGACCAATAGTGCCAGGGGGTAGAGCAAGGGGCAGGGGAGAGGGGGAAGGAGGAGAGAGAGGAAGGCTCACCACTCCCCCCGCTAGGCTGGAAGTGGGGTGGGAGGGCAGCAACGCACAAAGGAGGAGGGGGGGAGGTAAAGGAACAAGGGGTACAGCTCCCAGCACGGGAAGGTAAGAGCGGCTCCTCCGGCTGCACTGGGACGGTGAGGGGGTACATTATTTGGGGGAAGTGAAACGATGCGTGGAGGGAGGGTAACTAAAGAAGAGTGGGAGGCTCAGGCAGCAAACCAGATGTCAGAGGGGGGCATGGGCACATGAGAAGAGGGGAGGGGAATGCAGGCTGTGAGGAGGAGCCTGCTCAAGGAGACAGGGGGGCAGCAAGACACTGCTGGGGGGAGGGGGGATCTAGTGAGCACCTGCTGCAGGACACAACAAAGCAAGGGAGGGGTGGGGAGGCAAGCAGTGGGGCCAAGGATGGGAATGGCCCTGTAGCCCTGGGGCTGGGGAGGTAGCAGCAGCAGTTATGCAGGGGGAGCAGCGGGGGGCAGAGGGAGCCATCCCCAGCGCTCCACAAAAGCTGTACCAGAGGGAACAGCAGCAATCTTGGCTAATTAGAGGAGCTGAGACAGGGTGGCTGCAAATCAGTTAAGGGCCAGGTGAAGCTGATTGGGGCTACCACAAGGCCTCTTTAAAAACCCGCTTTTTGAAGAGAGTTGAGAAGGCGTTTAGAGCATGGAGAGAGAGTTTGGAGAGTTGAGGTGAAGTCTTGAGAGGGAAGGAGGAGTTTGGAGTATGGAGATAGAGAAAGACCACTGATAAAGAGACCAGAGGAGTCAAGCAGAACAGCATCGGCCCTGATAAAGGCTGCGGGGAGACGACAGAGGGACAAACCACAAACCAAGGCGAGTGAGTCTTACACTGCGACTCCTAAACTGTGGGACAGTGGGCCGACCAGGGGCCCAGGAGTGACTGGCCCTGCCACGTGTGGTGTCAGAAGTGGGATTGTTTCACAGCAGTGAGACCTTGCAGCAGTGAGACCCAGAGCAGGCTAGGCCACCCTAGTAAGACAGGAGAAAAAAAGATGGAGGATTTAGTCAAGGCCCTCATACAAGCCACTGCAGCCTGCACCCAGTTGTGATCAGACGGGACTTCCCCGGGTTTAGTGCCCTGCTCCTTACAACTGAGGGGAAGGAAGAGAGCCCCCTCCCAAGCGTCCACAAATTGTCCCAGGACTGATTTTCTGAGCCTGGGAAACCCCGGAAATCAAGGCAGGAGAGGAGGGCAGCCAAGAGACTGGGCACTTGAATCCTAAGGCAGGCCCTGGCCGGGAGGGAACCTGAGCCAACTGAGAATGAAGCACTGCAAGAGGTAGACGAGCCTGAGGCTGCGCCTGGATCAGCAGGGCCCCCTGGGATGGAAGAGGCTGAAGGTTCCCCAGAGCCCAGGCAGGTAGGGCCCTCGCTGGAAAATGTTGGACCGGACCAGGCCAAAGACCCCTTGTATCAAAACACTCGTAACGAGGTAGTTGAAGTAAACGGGATCTCTGTAGAAGGAAGGCTCAAGGGCCCTAGACCCTATTACGTTATCCAGAGGGATCTGCTGTACTGAGTGCTGCCTGGACTCGGTGGAACAGCTCTTGGTGCCTCAGAGTCACCGGCGAGCCATGCTGGACCTAGCACAGTCATTTATTCGGGGGTCACTAGGAGCTGAGAAGACCCTAGATCGGATTTTACGAAGGTTCTACTGGCCTGGGGTATATATGGAGGTTCGGCGATATTGTGCCTCTTGCCCCGAATGCCAGTTTCATGGGCCCCAGTCGCACTTGAGAGCCCCACTGATACCCCTACCTATTATTGAAGTCCCTTTTGAGCGCATCGCTACGGACCCATCAGAGACACCGGAGCATATTAGTGGTCCTGGACTACGCCACCCGATACCCTGAGGCAGTTCCCCTGAGAAATACCCACTCTAAGACAATCGCCAGGGAGTTAGTTCAAATCTTCTCGAGGGTGGGGATACCCAAGGAGATCCTAACCGATCAGGGTGCTCCCTTTGTGTCTAAGTTAATGAAGGACCTGTGTGCACTACTCCACATACGGGCTCTGAGGACATCAGTCTACCACCCGCAGACGGATTGCCTCGTCGAGCGGTTCAACCGCACCCTCAAGGACATGATCCGGAAGGCAGTGAGTCGGGACAGGAAAGATGGGGATGCCCTACTCCCATACCTCATGTTTGCCATCTGGGAAGTGCCACAGGCCTTTTAAATTAGGCAATCTCCATTAATTTATCTCCTAGAACTGGAAGGGACCTTGGAAGGTCATTGAGTCCAGTCCCCTGCCTTCACAGCAGGACCAAGTACCATCGCTGACCCTGGCCTCCACAGGTTTTTCCCCATTTGAACTGCTATAGGGGCAAAACCCCCAAGGTATCCTAGACCTCGCCAAGGAGACCTGGGAGGGACAGCCAAACCATGGACGCCATATTGTAGAGCACGTCCTCCAGATGAAGGACAGGATCGCTCAGGATACCCCATTGTAAGAGAGCACCTAGAAAAAGCCCAGCAGGCCCAGCGAACCTACTACAACCATCGCACAACAATCCGGAAATTCCAGGTGGGCGATCGGGTGATGGTGCTGGTCCCAACAGCAGAGAGCAAGCTCCTTGCCAGGTAGCAGGGACCCTATAAAGTGGTTGCGGATATAGGGGAGGTAGATTATAAGGTGCAGCAACCTGGTCCCTGGAAACTTGAACAAATCTACCATGTTAACCTGCTGAAACCATGGCGAGACTAGGAGGTAAAGCTGGCTGCCCTGGGGGCAGCAATACCAGATGAAAGCCAACAGGGACAGGTGGGGATTACTCCAGAATTAACCCTGGGCCACAAGGCAGAGATTCGTGCGATGCTGAAGCGACACTCAGATGTGCTCTCAACAGAGCCTGGCCGGATCACTAAGGTTAAGCACCACATAATCACAGTGGTATGAGTGAATGCTAGGCCCTACCGAATCCCAGAAGCAAAGCGAAAAGAGGTGCGAAAAGAAGTAAGAAAAATGCTGGAACTGGGCATCATTGAGGAGTCCCACAGCCAATGGTCCAGCCCTGTTGTCTTAGTGCCTAAGCCTGACAACAGTCTCTGGTTGGTTGGTTGGTTGTTTTTTTTTTGCAATGATTTCCAGAAGTTGAATGAGGTGTCCAAGTTTGATGCATACCCCATGCCGCAAATAGATGAGCTTGTTGATCGGCTGGGAAAGGCTCATTTTTTGTCCACTCTCGACCTGACCAAGGGGTACTGGCAAATTCCTTTGGCCAGGCAAGCCAGAGAGAAAACAGCCTTTGCCACCCCCGAGGGCCTAGATCAGTACACTGTCCTCTCGTTTGGACTACCCAGGGCCCCTGCAACCTTCTAATGACTTATGGACAAACTGCTGCGCCCTCACCGTGCATATGCAGCTGCTTATCTCAATGTCGTCATCCAAACCCCGGTCTGGGACACACATTTGGAGAAGGTGGTGGCTGTACTGGACACCACGAGGGAAGCTGGCGTAACCACAAACACGGCAAAATGTGCAACAGGACTAGCAGAGGCCAAATACCTGCGGTACGTAGTAGGGAGGGGCTTAGTGAGGCCCCAATTGATAAAGTGGATGCAATACAGAACTGGCCCCGGCCTGTACAAAAGAAACAGGTCCAGGCTTTCTTGGGACTAGTGGGGTATTACCGGAGGTTTATCTCCAACTTTGCTTCCAGGGTGTGTCCCCTGACAAACTTAACAAAAGCCCGGGGCCCAGACATGGTGCAATGGAGCCCAGCTGCAAAAGATGCATTCAACGACTTAAAATCAGCCCTGTGCAGTGACCCAGGGCTCATAGCCCCAGATTTTGAGAGGGTGTTCCTAATAGTGACGCCTCTGAAGTTGGGTTGGGTGCAGTATGGTACCAAATGGCTGGGAGAGGTAGTACAGGATGCTCTTCTAAGTCAGAAGCTCCTTCCAAGGGAAAGAAACTATGCCATCATGGAGAAGGAGTGCCTTGCAGTGAAGTGGGCCATGGAGAGCCTACGATACTACCTGCTCGGACGACAATTCACCCTCGTCACAGACCACGTGCCCCTACAGTGAATGCACTGGAATAAAGACAGGAATGCAAGAGTAACGCGATGGTTCCTGTCCCTACAACCATTCCACTTCCAAGTGAGGCATAGGGCCGGAGCCAAGCATGGCAATGCCAACGGCCTATCAAGGGTGCACTGCCTGCCGTCCCAAGTAGCCCAACCCCATAGTGTTGAGCAGGGGAGAGGGATATGTGACAGAGCAGGTGAAAGAGCTTGGTGGAAGGGGAGAGAGGCAGCTTTTGCAGAGGGAACAGAAGCAATCCTGGCTAATTAGAGGAGCTGAGACAGGGCGGCTGCAAATCAATCCTGGCTAATTAGAGGAGATGAGACAGGGTGGCTGCAAATCAATTAAGGGCCAAGTGAAACTGATTGGGGCTACCACAAGGCCTCTTTAAAAACCCTCCTGGGGCCGGGGGAGAGAAGAGAAAGAGAGAGTTGAGAAGGAGTTTGGAGCATTGAAATGAAGTTTGGAGAGGGAAGGAAGAGTTTTGAGACAGAGAAAGAAAACTGATAAGGAGACCGGAGGAGCCGAGCAGAACAGCATCGGCCCTGCTAAAGGCTTCAGGGAGACGACAGAGGGGCAAACACCAAACCAAGGCGAGTGAGTCTTATACCATGATTCCTAAACTGTGGGACATGGGGCTGACCAGGGGCCCAGGAGTGGGACTGACCCTGCCACGCTGCAGAGCACGGGGAAACAACTCACATGGGGTTGCGCCTGCCACCGTTAGCCACAGAGTTGCCCACGTGGATCTGGGCCCCTTTTAGTCTCTCCGCACAGCATTCTTCTTCCCTGTTCTTCACGATCACCAAGGAGACGGAACGCCGGCTGCCCAAGTCCACGCTCCACCACGGCTCTGTGTCGAACCTGGTGTGGCTGCAGGAGCTTTGATCATACGCCCCTTCACGGTTTCCATCCACGGCCCTTCCTGGCACAGCTTCTCCAGTAAAGTCCCTGATTGTGGACGACTGCATGGCCGGACGTCTGAGCGCCAAGTTCTGAGCTGGAATCAAAAGGTGAGAAGATGCAGGGGGGCCCCTCTCACACATGACAGAACCACTTCCCAGCAGTGACCACAAACCAGGAGCCGCGTGAGAGCCAGGCTCACAGAGGGGGCAGTTGGGGTCTTCGGACAGCAGGGTGGTGCTGGGGACTCAGCCCAGAGAGACTCTCTCTCAGCCACCACCTCCCACATTGGAGCAGAAGAGTCTGGGGTATAAACACAAAACACAACAGGTTTCCAGTCACATTCTGCCGGCTCCTCACCCCCTGGCGGTGGGGCACAGCCCTGAGATAGAACCTCGACCTCACACAGGGTCAGATACTCCTCCCTGTCTGGGATGACGATGGTGACATAATGACCCTCCAAGCCTCTGCAGCAGACAGTGCTGAGAGATCCAGGTCTGATGTTGGTGATGGTCCCGCAGCTAAAGAAAAGAGCAGAAGCCATGGAGGCAAAACAAGTTAGATGTACTCAAATGCACAGTGCCTGGTGAAATCCACCCCATAGTACCTAAGGAACTAGCTGAGGCAGTCTCAGAACTATTACTGATTTTATAGAGAACTCAAGAAGGATGGATGCAGTCCCAGAGTACCTGAGACGGGCAAACCTTGTTCCTGTCATTGAAACAGGGAACAAAAACGGATGTGGCTAATTCTAGACCAATCCACACAACTTTGATACCTCAGAAGAGGCTAGGACAAATTATCGAACAGTGTGAAAATAGTGCGAGGATAATAGTGCTAGGTCACAGCTGATGGGGATTTGTGAAGCACAAAACATGCCGTGTCTGGTGAATGTTCTTCTTTCACAGACTAACTGGCCTAATGGATGGGGGGAAGCCAGAGCCGTGAGAGGTTTTGATGTTAGGAAGATTTTTGACAGAATCCCACGACACTCGTCTCATAAGCAAATTAGGGAAAGAGCATCTAGATGAAATTACTATCCGGAGGATTCAAACCTCTTTGAAAAAACACACACAAGGAGTAGTTGACAATAGAACATAAGAACGGCCGTACTGGATCAGACCAAAGGTCCATCTAGCCCAGTATCCTGTCTGCCGACAGTGGCCAGCACCAGATGCCCCAGAGAGGGTGGACCGAAGACAATGATCAAGCGATTTGTCTCCTGCCATCCCTCTACAGCCTCTGACAAACAGAGACCAAGGACACCATTTTATCCCCTGGCTAATAGCCTTTTATGGACCTAACCTCCATGAAATTATCTAGCTTCTCTTTAAACTCTATTATAGTCCTAGCCTTCACAGCCTCCTCTGGCAAGGAGTTCCACAGGTTGACTACACGCTGTGTGAAGAAGAACTTCCTTTTATTAGTTTTAAACCTGCTACCCATTAATTTAATTTGGTGTCCTCAAGTTCTTCTATTTAGGGAACTAATAAATAACTTTTCTTTATTGGCCCTCTCCACACCACTCATGATTTTATATACCTCTATCATATCCCCTCTCAGTCTCCTCTTTTCTAAACTGAAAAGTCCCAGTCGCTTTAACCTCTCCTCATATGGGACCCGTTCCAAACCCCTAATCATTTTAGTTGCCCTTTTCTGAACCCTTTCCAAGGCCAAAATATCTTTTTTGAGGTGCAGAGATCACATCTGTACACAGTATTCAAGATGTGGGCATACCATAGTTTTATACAGGGGCAGTAAGATATTCTGGGTCTTATTTTCTATCCCTTTTTTAATAATAGTTGATGGACAAATTGAGGGCATGTGTCTCGAAGGGCTTCGGAGGGGAGTGTCCTGCATTGGTGATTGTTCTATATTTTCGCTAATGACTTGGACATAGGAACACAGAAGATAGTTATAAAAGCTGCAGTGAAAACTGCTCTGGGAGTTGAAAGAACACGGGGGGAAAGGAGGGGAGTTCAAAATGATGCTGATAGTGGAGAATTGACCTGAAATCCTGTAGGGGTTAATCATGGAAGAACTTTGTACATGCCGAGCATAGGGGTAGTGAGGCACGTATTCCTCCCTTCCCCTATATCTGATGAGCCAGAAGCAAGCCTCCAGGAACATACACTATTTAAGATAAGCCCCCCTTGTGGGCAGGCTGGGGCGAATGTCACTCAGGGATGTCGTCAGGGCAGGGTTGTGTGTAAGACGTGGGCAGCAACTTACCCACTTTACTTGGCCCAGGGGAGGACTCAGCTGGAGCACCGTGTCCTGCTTCCCACCCAGCACTTTAAATGTGGGGAAATGGGAGCGACTCTAACGGGCAGCTGCCGAAACGACAAGCTGGCCTCAAGGACCAGGCTGTGCCAAGGCTGTCCCCCACTCTGGCACTCTGAATTCAGGCAGTGGGGGTCCGCAAGAGAGCTTTAAAACCTCGCCTCTACTGACACTGGTTACAAAAACTTCCCCCAGAATCCTAATACATAGATTTGGGGGAATTTGCTGCCATCATCAAGTGCTTTTTGATCCCTAAAAAAACAGGGGCAAACACTTGAAACCATCCACAGGGGCACCCCAAGCTTGTTCACCCCAAAAGAGCTTGAAAAAAGAAAGAGAAAAACAAGCTGCAGTCTCTAGTGCTTCCCCTCCCCATTTACCATCTAAGCTTTGTGCCGAGACTTTTATCTGCTGTTTTAATTTGTTTCCCTTGGTTGCTCTGTACATCTAGCAACCCAGTCTGCTTTCTCAAGTTAATCTTTCGTTTTGTAATAAAAATCCCTTCTTTTAAGGTGAGGATTTGATTCTTGTTACCTGGCAGGTCTGTCTGTGTCAAAAGATACCATTGAGACTTGGTTGCTACATGTTACAGAGCAACCAAGGAAAACAAACTTAGAAAACAGAGAAAAGTCTCAGCACAAAGCTTAGATGATAGTAAATAGGGAGGGGAGGCATAGATTCACACAGAGTAGTTCAAACCAAACCACAAAAAATATATACACGAAAACTTTTTAAAAAGACAATCTTTCTAAAAGCACACCAAAAGAGTAAAACTAAAGTTTTCAGCTACCCATTTAGGAGAAAGATTGGATGGCTAAGTACGATTCAAGGTAGCTGCTAACTGTTACCCATCCAATCTTTCTCCTAAATGGGTAGCTGAAAACTTTAGTTTTACTCTTCTGGTGCACTTTTAGAAAGAATGTCTTTTTTAAAAGTTTATTTTTATGTGTGTGTGTGTGTGTGTGTGTGTGTGTGTGTGTGTGTGTCTTTGGTCTGAAATGTAGTGTGTTTCCATTAAAAAATGAGAGAAAAACGCTGGCTGGATTTGATCCGACAGCATTTTAAAAAAGTGTTCAAAAACAGCACTTGACTTCTCAGGGCAGTCTTGGGGCTGCTCTTCCCCTCCCTGGCTCTTGGGTTACTGTTATGCTCATTCTGGGCTGCTGTCTGCCCAGCTCTGGAGCTACTGCTACCTGAGCTCTAGAGCTGCTGTCACCCAAGTCTGGGCTGTGCCCCAGCTCTGAAGCTATTGTCACAATGGCTCTGCAGCTGCCCAACCCGTTCTGGGGCTCTTTTCCCTCTCTCCCCAGAGCTGCTGTTCCCCCAGCTTCACACTCCTACACAAAGAAAGCAGGCAGGGAACCTACATTCAATTCAGATTTCAACCCTCTATCTTGATTGGTTCTCCTGGCCCCTTGACCAACACCTTTGCTAGGTATCTGAGTTAACCCCTTAGTCACCGGGTGCTGGTCAGCACTCCTCCTATTCATGACAATCTTAAAGACCTTAGGCGGGTGTAGTCTGGAGAAGAGAAGGCAGATGGGGGCATGGTTTCAGTCTTCACACAAGTCACAGGGTGGGTCACAGGGCAGCTGGCCTCTGCGGAGGTCGAGCACCTAGTTTCCCCCACTCTCTTCCTCGCAACAACCTCCGCTATGGAGATGGAGCCAACCCAGATCCACTGGGCATCATTAATTCCCTAAATGGCTGGGGGCTGCCAATTAGCTATGTGGCTCCTGGCACTAGGGCAGGGCTGTGGGGCTCAGTCGGACGCACAGATCACAGAGGAAGCTCCTAGCACTGCAGGGCTCAGGGCAGCCGCTCAGGGAGTGCCCCTCAAAAGGCAATCTAGGAGAGGGGTCCGAGAGGGAAGAGGCTCCAAAGGGGGAGCTACGAGTCCCAAGCCCCTGTGAGGGAGCTGCTCCCAGCAGAAATCCCTCCCCAGACAGTGGCAGGTGCTCCTGATCACACAGTAACGCCATGCGGCTCTGGAGAGCAGCTGCCATGATTTGCGCCCTGGTTTAGAGTGACTTGGGGGGGAGGGAGGGATGGTCCCGGGGGGTGGCTTCCTGCCCTGCTTTTCTGTGTATCTGCATGGGGAGAATGGACACTGTAAGAGATGCTGCAAGTCCAGCAGTCCCCCCCTACAGCCCCATTCAGACAGGAACTACCCGGGCTCACATTGCTATCAGCAAGGGCTGTTCCCCTAACACTAATTGCTGGGGGACATGGTGGATTCTCCTCCCCTGGAGCTTGTAAGTCAAGGCCGGACACCTGTCGAACAGACATGCTGGAGCTCACAGAGATTGCGGGCTCAGCACAGAATCACTGCGTGAGGGTCCCTGGCCCGTGTCACACGGCAGCTCACACCAGGGGCTGGGGAAGGTCCCTCCAGGCCTCAGGAGTCTCTGGAGCCAGTAACATCAGTTCCCGGGGACCCGGGTGCGAGGATTCAGGAGAACGGCAGTGAGGGCAGAGACAGAACACACAGGGGCTGCAGAGCGACGGCTCCACCCTGCATGGCCCAGCAGGGGGCACTGTGCTCAGTGCCATGCAATTCCCTTCCCGCCCAGAGCTCAGATCACCACTGCCGGGGCGCAGCTAGGAGGGGAAATCTGGGCGGGGCCTGACCTTCAGGTGGGGGGGGCCATGCTGGGAGGCGCGGGAAGGGGACAGGAGGGAGGAGGGCGGCTCCTTCCCCATTTCCAGATGCTCTTTGCCACTCAACAGGCACGAGAGGAGTGAAAATACAGTGAGTGCTCAGCACCCCCTGCTGCCTCCCTGACCATCTGCATCCCTCCCACTCATCGCTCCCCCGCCCTCTGCTCTCAGCTCTTCTGCGGCATGCAGAGGGTGCTGGAGGGGAGGGGATGGCTCATGGGGTGAATATCATAATGTGGGGGGGAGGGCTGAATCTACCCACATCACTTGGTGTTGCCTTGCCTACACTGTGCACCCAGAAGGGCCTGAGCTCCCAATCCCTTCCTGCTCTACGTGGCCTAGGCTGCAGCTGATGCCACCAGATGACCTGCCACATGGGCCTTGGGCAGGCAGGTGCCTGCCCAGGAATCAGGATTGGAGGTGCTGAGGCCATGGGAGCTGGCTGATGAGGTGGGATGTTCTGAGCTGTGGCAGAGGAGGGGACGAAAGAGGAGGGGTGAGTCCTCAGGCAGAGGGGGAGGAGCCTGGGGCTAGCCTCCCCCAATAGCCAGTTCACCTGCTGCCCCTGAGGAGGAGCAGGAGCACAGAGTCGATGGAGGGAGGAAGGGGGGGTACCAGTCCAGGGAAAGGGGAGAAAGGGGGCAGGAATGGAATGTTACAGGCAGGGGCGGAGTCAAAGAGGGGATGAGCCGTAGATTGGAAGGGGCATCATGCACCCCTGGCAACTCAGAAACATGGTGCCCCCCCCCACTTGCACGACAGTTCCAATTTGGGGTTTGCCTGGAAGCCAAGCGGAAGCCAACCCACCCAGGCTCACCCATAGCTATGTGCCTGCACCCTAGCAAAGCACCCACAGCCTCAGGCAGCTCATCTCACTGCCAACAACGGGGAAGCAACTCACAGGGGGTTGTCCTTGCCGTGGTTGGCCAGGGAGTCTCCCACATGGATCTGAGCCCCCTTCAGCCTCTCCCAACAGCACTCGTCTTCCCTGTTCTTCACGATCACCATGGAGACGGAATGCCGGCTGCCCAAGTCCACATTCCACCACGGCTCATTTTCGAGCTTGGTGAGGCTGCAGGAGCCTTGTTTATAATTCCCATCACGGTTTCCGTCCACGGCCCTTCCAGGCTCGGCTTTTCCAGTGTCATCCTTGTGCGTGGACGACTGAGTGGCCGGACGTCCCAGCGCCAAGTTCTGAGCTGGAATCAGAGGGTGAGAGGAGGGGAGGTGGGACGTGCCCATTGGCGGGACACAGTATGGGGGGGAGAACGGGATGAGCTCCAGAAGCCCTTTCTCCCGCAACAGAGCCAGAGGTGCTTCCTGGCAGTGACACGCAAACCGGGCACCATGTGAGAGCCAGGTTCACAGTGGGAGCTGGGACCCGGGGAATAGGAGTGAGGGGAGCAGGATGGTGCCGACAGCGAGTTGGTGCCTGGGTCTCAGCCCAGAGAAAACCTCTCTCAGCGCATTATGACCCATACCCCGCTGGCGCTGCTCCCCAAGGCAGGGATGGGGCTGTTCTGCCAGCTGCAGCTCACGCCCAGGGGAGCGGTGGGAAGGGAAGAGTCTCCCAGGGTTTCTGCTGTCTCACTAGGCAGAGGCTGGCGCAGAAGGGACTGGGGTATAACTTGAAAGGGAACAAGTTTCTATTCATATTGTGCCAGCTTCTTACCCCATGGGGGCTGGGAGCAGCCCTGAGACAGAACCTCGACCTCACACAGGGTCAGATACTCCGACTTGCCCGGGATGACGATGGTGACGTAGCGGCCCTCCAGCCCGTCGCAGCAGATGGTGCTGAGGGATCCGGGTCTGGTGTCGTTAATGGTCCCGCAGCTAAAGGAAAGAGAAGAAGCCAAGGAGACAAAACAAGGTAGATGTGTTCACACCCACAGCGCCTGGTGAGATTCACCCGATAGTACCTAAGGAACGGCTGAATCAAGCTCAGAACTATTCATGTTTTTATAGAGAACTCATAAAGGTCTGGTGAGGTCTGAGAAGACTAGAGAAGGGCAATCATTGCACCCGTCTTCGAAAACGCGGAACAAAAAGGACATGGCAAATTCTAGACCAATCAGCCCAACTTCGATGTTTCAGAAGACACTGGAACAAAATATTGAACAGTTTGAAAGCACCTGGAGGATAATGTGATATTTCATAGCTAATGTAGATTTGTGAGGAACAAATCATGCAATACTTCTAGAATTACTTAGATGGGTGCACAACTGTTTTAAAAGAATGGGATGTAGGGAGTAGTTATCAACCAGCATTCAGTAACTAATGGGTTACACCCAGAACAGTGGTATCCAGGAAGTGTTGGCAGGGAACCAGGACAGCCAATGGAAAGAAAGTGTGAGATCTGAATTGAAAGCAGGCGTGTGTCTGCTGCAGTTCTTTATGGTGGTTTTAAAGAGAAAAAGCTGAGTAAAGATGAAGTAAACCTTTGGAGATATGGAATGTCCAGTAATATTCCTGTCTACAAAGGATGGAACCTGAGAACAAGAATCACAGAATCATAGCACACTAGAACTGGAAGAGCCCACGAGAAGTCACCAAGTCCAGTCCCCTACATTTATGGCAGGACAAATCACCATCTACATCCGTGTTTCTCAAACTGTGGGTTCCGACGCCCCGGGGGGTTGCGTGCAACTTAGAGGGGGGGTCGCAGTATCACAAAGTTTGAGAATCCCTGATCTACATCATCCCTGATAGATGTCTCTCAAACCTGTTCTGAAATCTCTCCAGAGATGGAGATTCCCCAATCCCCCCTAAGCAACTTATTCCAGTGTTTCACCACCCTGACAGGTAGGAAGTTTTTCCTAATATCTAACCTAAGCCTCCCCTGCTTCAATTTAAGCCCATTGTTTCTTTTACTATTATCAGAAGCTACAGAGAACAATTTTTCTCCCTCCTTCTTGGGACACCCTTTTAGATACTTGAAAACCGCTCTCATGTCCCCTCTCAGTCTTCTCCTTCCAAACTAAACAAGCCCAATTCTTTCAGCCTTCCTTCATAGGTCAAGTTCTCTAGACCTTTAATCATTCTTGTTGCTCTTCTCTGGACCTTCTCCAATTTGTCCACATCTTTCTTGAAATGTGGTGCCCAGAACTGGACATAAGACTCCAACTGAGGCCTAATCAGCGCAGAGTAGAGCGGAAGAATGACTTCTTGGGTTTTGCTTACAACACACCTGTAATGCATCCCAAAATCAGGTTTGCTTTTTTTTATAAAAGTGTCATACCCCTGCCAGCTTGATATAATCTAAAAACGTAATAAGCATACTCTCTATGTCAATATCTATATCGTTGATGAAGATATTGAATAGAACCAGTCCCAAAACAGACGCCTCTGGAACCCCACTTGTTATGCCCTTCCAGCATGAATGTGAACCATTAATAACTATTCTCTGAGAACAGTTATACTGCCTGTTATTCACCCACCTTATAGTAGCCCCATCTAAGTTGTATTTGCCTAGTTTATTGATAAGAAGGTTATGTGAGACCATATCAAATGCCTTACTAAAGTCTAGGTATACCATGTCCATCGCTTTTCCCTTATCTACAAGACTTGTTATCCTATTAAAGAAAGCTACCAGATTGGTTTGACGTGATTTGTTCTTTATAAATCCATGTTGGCTGTTACATATTACCTTATTTTCTTCTAGATATTTGCAGATGAATTCCTTAATTACTTGCTCCATTATCATCAACTGACTGGTCTATAGTTTCCTGGGTTGTTCTTATTTCCCACTTTACAGACAGGCACTAGATTTGACCTTTCCCTGTCTTCTGGAACCTCTCCCAACTTCCATGATTTTTTAAAGATGATAGCTAGAGGCTCAGATACCTCCTCTATCAGCTCCTTGAGTATTCTAGGATACATTTCATCAGGTCCTGGTGACATGCAGACATCTGACTTTTCTAAGTGACTTTTACCTTGTTTATTTTATTTTATTTTATCTTCTAAACCGTTCCCCTTCCCACTAGCATTCACCATGTTAGGCAATCCTTCATCATCAGACTTCTTGGTAAAGACTGAAACAAAGAAGTCTTTAAACACCTCTGCCATTTCCAAGTTTCCTGTTATTGTTTCTCCTTCCTCACTGAGCAGTGAGCCTACCCTGTCCTTGGTCTTCCTCTTGCTTCTAATATATTTATAGAATACCTTCTTTTTACCCTTTATGTCTCTAACTAATTTGAGCTTGTTTTATGCCTTTGTCTTTCTAATCTTGCCCCTGCATACCTGTATTGTTTGTTTATATTCATCCTTTGTAATTTGACCTAATTTCCACTTTTTATATGACCCCTTTTTTATTTTTAGATCATGCAAGATCTCCTGGTTAAGCCAAGGTGTTTTTTGTCGTACTTTCTATCTTTCCTACACAGTGGAATAGTTTGCTCTTGGGCCTTTAATAATGTCCCTTTGAAAATCTGCCAACTCTTTTCAGTTGTTCCTCCTCTTTGTCTTGCTTCCCATGGGACCTTACCTACCAGCTCTTTAAGTTTACTGGAATCTGCCTTTCTGAAATCATTTGTCTCTATTTTGCTGTTCTCCCTTCTACCATATCTTAGAATCATGAACCCTATGATTTCATGATCACTTTCACCCAAGCTGCCTTCCACTTTCAAATTTTCAAGCAGTTCCTCCCTATTTGTTAAAATCAAATCTAGAACAGCATCCCCCCCTCCCCCTCCTAGTAGTTTTCTTAACCTGCTGGAATAAAAAAAGTGTCTTCTCTGCAATCCAAGAATTTGTTGGATAATCTGTGCTCTGCTGTGTTAGTTTTCCAGCATAGGTCTGGATAGTTGAAATCCCCCATCACCACCAAATCCTGCGCTTTGGATGATTTTGTTAGTTTTTTTTTTTTAAGCCTCATTCACCTCTTCTGCCTAGGTAGGAGGTCTGTAGTAGCCCCCTAGCATGTGTGACAGAGCAGGGGTGATACAGCAGGGGAAAGAGCTTGATGGAAACTTGGAAATGGCGGAGATGCTCAATGACTTCTTTGTTTCGGTCTTCACCGAGAAGTCTGGAGGTGTGCCTAACGCAGTGAATACAAGCAGAGAGAGGGTAAGTTTAGAAGATAGGATACACAAAGAACAAGTTAAAAATTACTTAGGAAAGTTGGATGTCAGCAAGTCACAGGTCCTGATGAAATGCATCCCAGGATACTCAAGGAGCTGATAGAGGAGGTATCTGAGCCTTTAGCTATGATCTTTGAAAAATCATGGACGACAGGGGAGATTCCAGAAGACTGGAAAAGGGCATATATTGTGCCCATCTATAAAAAGGGGAATAAGAAAAACCCAGGAAACTACAGACCGGTCAGTTTAACATCTGTCCCAGGGAAGATAATGGAGCAGGTAATTAAGGAAATCATATGCAAACACCTGGAAGGTAATAAAGTGATAGGGAATAGCCAGCATGGGTTTGTGAAGAACAAGTCATGCCAAACTAATCTGATAGCTTTCTTTGATAGGATAACGAGCCTTGTGGATAAGGGAGAAGCGGTGGATGTCATATACCTAGACTTTAGTAAGGCATTTGATACGGTCTTGCATGATATTCTTATTGATAAACTAGGCAAATATAACTTAGATAGGGCCATGAGAAGGTGGGTGCATAATTGGCTGGATAACCGTAGTCAGAGAGTTGTTGTTAACGGTTCTAAATCCTGCTGGAAAGGGATAACAAGCGGAGTTCCGCAAGGGTCTGTTTTGGGACCCGTACTGTTCAATATCTTCATCAATGATGTAGATATTGGGATAGAGAGTACGCTTATTAAGTTTGCAGATGATACCAAACTGGGTGGGGTTGCAACTTCTTTGAGGATAGGGACATAATTCAAAATGACCGTAGCAAGTTAGAGAAATGGTCAGAGGTAAACAGGATGAGGTTTAATAAAGAGAAATGCAAAGTCCTCCACTTAGGAAGGAACAATCAGTTCCATACATACAAGATGGGAAGCGACTGTCTAGGAAGGAGCATGGCGGAAAGGGATCTAGGGGTCATAGTGGACCACAAGTTGAATATGAGTCAACAGTGTGATGCTGTTGCAAAAAAAGCAAATATGATTTCTAGGTTGTATCAACAGGTGTGTTGTAAGCAAAACTCGTGAAGTCATTCTGCCGCTCTACTCTGCACTAGTTAGGCCTCAGCTGGAGTACTGTGTCCAGTTCTGGGCGCCACATTTCAAGAAAGATGTGGAGAAATTGGAAAGGGTACAGAGAAGAGCGACAAGAATGATTAAAGGTTTAGAGAACATGACCTATGAAGCCAGGCTTCATGAACTGGGCTTGTTTAGTTTGGAAAAAAGAAGATTAAGGGGGGACATGATAGCGGTTTTCAAATATCTAAAAGGGTGTCACAAGGAGGAAGGAGAAAATTTGTTCCTCTTGGTTTCTGAGGACAGGACAAGGAGTAATGGGCTTAAAGTGCAGCAGGGGAGGTTTAGATTGGACATTAGGAAAAAATTCCTAACTGTCAGGGTGGTCAAATATTGGAATAAATTGCCAGGGGAGGTGGTGGAATCTCCCTCTCTGGAGATATTTAAGAACAGGTTAGATAGACATCTGTCAGGGATGGTGTAGACGGAGCTTGGTCCTGCCTTGAGGGCGGGGGGCTGGACTCGAAGACCTCTCGAGGTCCCTTCCAGTCCTAGTATTCTATGATTCTATGAAGGGGAAAGAGGCAGAGAGAGTCAGCAATCCTGGCTTATTAGGGGCAACAGAGGAGGGCTGCTGCAAAATCAATTAAGGCAGAGGTGAAAGTAATTGGGGCTGCCTGTGAGTGAGGGAAGTAGAGCTGAGAAGGAGTTTGGAGAGAGAAAGACATCGGAGGAGCTAAGAGAACAGAGTCAGCCTTGTTAAAGACGACAGGGAGACAACAAATCTCAAACCAAGGTGAGTGAGCCATATGCTGTGACTCCTAGACTGTGGGACAGTGGGCTGAACAGGGGTCAAGGGCTCAAGAGTGGGACTGACCCTGCCACACATGACATTACCCTTGTTTTTTTACCCCTTTATACCTAACCCAGAGACTCTCAACAAATCTGTCTCCTACATCCATCTACTCAGAAACGTGAGTAGATTGGGAATGTGTAGTGAGATGGGATCATGGTTTGGGTTTTGTTTTGTGAACTCTGTGTTGAACCCATTTCTTTCTCTTCCCCTCCGTCCCCATACTCTGTAACTGATGTTTAAAAGCAATTGTCTGTACTCTGATCTGTTTTCTCAGTTGCTTTTAACACCTAGCCACAAAGTCTGCTTTACCAAATACATCTTTGTTTTGTTAATGAAATCACCTGTTTGAAGACTATGATCTGATTCCTGTGTCCTACAAGGCAGGATGCACATGCCTGAGACGTCAGTTATTTGAAATTACTCTCCTGAGGGAGGGTAAAAGTTTGGGGGATCCTGTGGGAAGAAATTTCCAACTGAGTCTTCCTAGGTTTGGAAAAGGGGTTTGCACTTGGGTGGTGGCAGCATCCCACCCACAGTCAGGGAATCTGCGACCTTGGGGAGTTTTTAAGAAGATGCCTCTAGAGGCAGAGTCTTTTTAAAGTCTCTTGCGGACCCTCCACCTTCTGCACTCGAAGTGCCAGAGTGGGGAACATGCTTGATTTGGTGACAGCGCTGGTGGAACAATTGTGAACCAAGGGATACTTCCCTCCCCCTCCTTTTGCCTGTTTGGAAGATTTATGATTGTTTTGTGTTGCTGTCTGAGGGGTGAAAGGCAGGCAGAGGGCTCCACCTGCAAAGCCAGAGACCAAACCAAACATTGGGTTTTTTTCTAGCTTTTTGGGCAGCTGGATGCCTAGACTAGAGTAGGGCAGGGAACCAGCCCAGTGCATGCATTTGCAGTCTGACAGGGTGGCCCTGGAGCAACCAACCTTTCAAAGCAGCACACCAAGGCAGAAACGGCCCGAGATCAGGGTGAGATGCTCACCCACCGGGCAGACCTGTATAGCGAGGGTCCGGGGAGAAGGGTGTCCATAAGGGGCCAGGAGATGATAGTGATGCCCTTCCCCTCCCATATCACAGACAGAAAGGTGTGAAGAGGTCTCTAAGGGCATGTCTATAGTAGGAAATTATTTTGAAATATCTACATTTGAAATAGTAACTCCTGAAATAACAACATTGAAATGGCGCGTCCACACTATAGTGAAGCCTCAAACTTAGTCCAAGGCAGCCTCCCTTAATGTGGACATGCTGTCTCGACTAAGAGCCCCAGGAAGCAAATTCAAATTACTTCAAATTACTCTGGGGGGGGGGGGGTAGGTCTACACTACCCCGCTAGTTCGAACCATTTTTAAAACCCCGCTGGTTCGAACCCCGTGCAGCATGGCTACACGGGGCACCAACTAGGTAGTTCGAACTAGGGTTCCTAGTTCGAACTACCGTTACTCCTCGTGAAATGAGGAGTAACGGTAGTTCGAACTAGGAAGCCTAGTTCGAACTACCTAGTTCGAGCCCCGTGTAGCCGTGCTGCACGGGGTTCGAACCAGCGGGGTTTTAAAAATGGCGGCTCCCCGCTTATGCAAATGAAGCCCGGGAAATTCAAATCCCGGGCTTCATTTGAAAGTGCGGTATGCCTACATTACCCCGCTAGTTCGAACTAGGTGGGTAGTATAGACATACCTGGGAGTAGCTATTTTGAAATAGCAGCAACAAAGTGTCCACATTAATTCTATTTTGCAATAACTATTTCGAAATAAGTGTTATTCCCCGAGGAAAGCAGGAATACCTATTTTGAAATAACCAGCCCATTATTTCAAAATAACAGGCTTGGTAGTGTGGATACCTCATTATTTAAAGTACAGGTGGTTATTTTGAAATAACTCACTAGTGTAGACCAGGGCTAAGGGAGGCAGACCGCTAACTAAAGAGGAGATGGAGATCCTCAGACTGATGAGGTGTTTGGACATGGAGGAGAGAGGAAAAAATGAATCACTTTGAGGCTGAGTAAAGGGAAGAGCTGAGGTGCTTTAAACAGGAGAAAGCTGAGAAGCCGGGCACTCGCGCTACACCAACTTACCACCCTGCTCCAACGAATGCTCCCCAATCCAAGAAATATTCAGTCTATAAAGTAGGAGAGGCTGCAGAGGGCTTCTTAGAGAATTTTGAAAGGGCCTTGGGTACAGCATCTCCACAGCTCAGTGGTGGAATGAAGGCTACAATTCAGTGGATGCTTAGCAGTTGAAATGCCTATAGAAAACATGAATGACTATGACTTATTTAAACCAAAGGACAGACTTAGGATGAGGCTCACCGTCGAACATGCCTGTTGCTGCTTCAGGTAACGAAGGTGGAAACCAGAGACAAGAAAGATAACTGGATAGCATCTAACTACATATTCCCTATCTATTCACACTTCTTATTCCCAGGTTCTATCCTTTGTAGATATTTTAGACATGAGTATTGCTGGACATTCCATGTTCATCTCCCAAGGTTTACTTAATCTTTCCACAGCTTTTTCTCACTTTTTTTCCATTGGCTCTCCTGGCTTCCTGCCAGCACTTGCTGGATAGCCACTGTTCTGGGTTTAACCCATTAGTTGCTGAATGCTGGAATGTCTAAAAAAGGGGAATTCCCCTCCATCCATCACAGTCCTACAATTCAGAGTTGGGTGGTCCTGGAGGCCAAGAGAAAACCTATGCTCCACCCAATCCCACCTATGGTTATGCCTGTGCACCATCAACACAGCACTCAGACTCAGGCAGCTCAGAAGAGAAGACTGGCAATGAGACCTAATCCTTGTGCCTGAGCTGGAAGGGCTCATCTTGCTGCAGGCAATGGAGAAGCAACTTACATGGGGTTGTCCTTGCCATGGTTCACTATGGAGTCCCCCACGTGGATCTCGGCACCCTTCAATCTCACTCCACAACACTTGTTTTCCCCATGCTTCACGATCACCATGGAGACAGAATATCGCCTCCCCAAGTCCACGTTCCACCATGGCTCTCTTATGAGAGTGGTGTGGCTGCAGGAGCCAACTTCAAACTTCCCATCACGGTTTCCATCCACGGCTCTTCCAGGCACAGCTTGTCCAGTCTTGTCCAGTAATGTGGATGACTGATTGGCCGGACGCCCCAGCGCCAAGTTCTGAGCTGGAATCAGAGGGTGAGCAGAAAGGAGGTGAGATGTGTCAATCATCAGGGGAGGAGGGGCCCCTAGAAGCCCTTTCTCCCACACTTAAGAGCTGTTTCCTGATCATAGAATACTAGGACTGGAAGGGACCTCGAGAGGTCATCGAGTCCAGTCCCCTGCCCCCATGGCAGGACCAAATACTGTCTAGACCATCCCTAATGACACACAAACCAGGCACCACATGAGAGGCAGATTCACAGTAGGAACTTGGCCCCTAGACAGGAACAACAGAAGGCTGGTGCTGGGCTCTCAGCCCAGAGGGCCCTTCTCAGCCCACCTGTCCCATAGCTCACTGGCATGGGGCATGATATTCACATGGGGCCCCTCCCACCTACCCCTGACAGCTGCAGCCCATGCACAGTTCAGCAGTGGGAAGGGGTGATGTTCCCAGGGTTTCTGCTGTCTCGCTAGGCAGAGGCTGACGCACAGGGGACATGAAAGGGAACAGGTCTCCAGTCACATTGCTCTAGTTCCTCACCCCCTGGCGGTGGGGTACAGCCCTGAGAGAGAACCTCGACCTCACACAGGGACAGATACTCCTCCCTGCCCGGGATGACGATGGTGACGTAGCGGCCCTCCAGCCCGTTGCAGCAGATGGTGCTGAGGGATCCGGCAGTGGGGTCGGTGATGGTCCCACAGCTAAAGGAAAGAGCAAATACCAAGAAGCCAAAACAAAATGGAAGAATTCAAACTCTCAGCGCCTGGTTAAATGACCCTGCAGCACTTAAGGGAGTATCTGGCCCAGTCTCATGGTACCACAGTAGTGAAAGCGATGGCCCAACCCTTTTCTATCGCTAGGCCCTGGGGCAGTTGCCTTCCTGGGCCCCCCCCATCAGCAGGTCGGGGCGAGTGTCACTCGGGGATGTCGTCAGGGCAGAGTTGTGTGTAAGACGTGGGCAGTGACTGACCCACTTTACTTGGCCCGGGAGAGGGCTCAGCTGGAGCACCGTGTCCTGCTTCCCACCCCGCACTTTAAATGTGGAAAATGGAATAGGCTCTAATGGGCAGCAGCCGAAATGACAAGCTGCCTCAGGGCACAGACGGAAGGATCTGGGTGGGTTTAGTCAGGAAGAGAAGGTTGACGGGAGTAGGATAACAGTCTTCAGACAGGCCACAGGGCAGTCACGGGGCAGCAGGCCCCTGAGGAGGTCAGGCGCCCAGCCTCCCTGCGACAGGCTCGCCTAAGGCAAAGGAGCCAGCCTAGCTCCACAGTGCACCATTAATTCTCTGCATGGATGGATGTCTACCAACTTCCTACATGGCATCTGGCACTAGGAAAGGGCTGTGAGGGCTCCACTGGATGCACAGAACACAGAGGACGCTCCTGAGGATTGCAGGTCTCAGGGCAGCTCCTTAGGGAGTGCCCCAGGCAAGACGACCTAGGAAAGGATTCCCTTGTCCAGGAGGGAAGAGACTACGAGTGCCAAGGGGGAGCTACGAGTGCCAAGCCCCAAGGGGGAGCTGCTCCCCGCAGAAATCCTTCCCCAGACAGTGGCAGGTGCCCCCAATCACACAGTAACGACATGTGACTCTGGAGAGCAACTGCTGTGGTTTGTGCTCTGGTCTAGGGTGACTTCATCCTGCCTCAGCGTGGGGGTGTGTGTGGAAGGGATGGCCCCGGGGGTGGATTCCTGCCCTGCCCTTCTGTGTATCTGCATGGGGGGAAAGGACATGACAATAGAAGCAGCCTGCCCAGCAGTGTCCATCACAGCCTCATTCAGACAGGAAAAAACAGAATTGCAGAATCCCAGAACTACAGGATTAGAGGAGACCTCAGGGGTCATCGAGCCAATTCCCGGCCCACAGAAGGACCAACCCCAGCCCAATCACCCCAGCCAGGGCTTGCCAAGTCAGCTCAGAAACACCTCTCGCGGATGGAGATTCCACTCCCTCCCTGGCAAACTGTTCCCAGGGCTTCTCCATCCTTCTGGGGAAATAGTTTTTCCTAATATCCAACCTACCCCACCCTGACCACAATTAGAATGAGGAGCAGTGGATTACATCAACTGTCACCACTGAGAACAGCCTCTCTCCATCTTCTGTGCAATCCCCCTTCAGGAAGTTAAAGGCTGCTCTCAAATCCCCTCTCCCTCTTCACTCCTGAAGAGTAAATAAGCCCAAATCCCTCATGTGCTCCATCCCCCTCATCATTTTTGTTGCCTTCCACTGGACTTTCTCCAATGCATCCCCATTCTTGTAATGGGGCCCCCAAAATTGGATTCAATACTCTAGATGTGGCCTCACCAGCGTGGAATAAAGCGGAATAATCACTTCTCTAGATCTGCTGCCAATGCTCCACTAATGCATCCCAATATGCCGTTAGCCTGCTTGGCTACAAGGACACATGGTCGGCTCACATCCAGAGTCTCATCCTCTGCAATCCCCAGGTCCTTTTCTGCAAAACTGCTGCTTAGCCAGTCAGTCCCCCGCCTGTAGCAGTGATCGGGATTCTTCCACCCAAGGGCAGGACTCTGCACTTGTCCTTGTTGAACCTCCTCAGATTTCTTTTGGCCCAACCCTCCAACTTGTCTAGATCACTCTGGACCCTATCCCTGCCCTTCTACATGTCCACCTCTCCCCTCAGCTTAGTGTCATCTGCAAACTTGCTGAGGGTGCAATCCATCCCTTCATCCAGGTTTTTAATAAAGATGTTGAGAAACTGGCCTTGGAACCAATCCTGGGGACACTGTCTTTGACACCGACTGCCAACCAGACATCCAGCCGTTGATCACTACCCATTGAGCTTTCTATCCACCTTACAGTCCATTTATCCAATCAATACTTCCTTAACTTCCTGGCAAGAATATTGTGGGAGACCATATTAAAAGCTTTGCTAAAGTCAAGGTATATCACATCCACAACCTCCACCACCTTCCCCTTATCCACAGAGCCATTCACCTTGTCATAGAAGGCAATCAGGTTGGTCAGGCATGACTTGCCCTTGGTGAATCCATGTTGACTGTTCCTGATCTTTTTCCAGTCTTAAATTCTCCAACATGGATTCTGTGAGGATCTCCTCCATGATTTTTCTGGAAACTAAGTTGAGGCTGACCGGTCTGTAGTTACTTCCCTTTTTGAAAGATAGCACCTACATTTGCTTTTTTCCAGTCGTTCAGGACATCCCTCATTGCCACAAGTTTTCAAAACTAATGGCCAATGGTTCTGAAATGACAGCTGCCAACTCCCTCAGCGCCCTCGGATGCATTAGATTAGGTCCCATGGATTTGTGTATGTTTAGTTTTTCTAAATAGTTCTTAACCTGTTCTTTCTCCACCGAGAGCGGCCCAACTCTTTCCCATATTGCGTTGCCTAGTGCAGCCGTCTGGGAGCTGACTCTGTCTATCAAGACAGAGGCAAAAAAAAAAAAAGCATTGAGTACTTCAGCTTTCCCCCGTCATCTGTCACTAGGTTACCTCCCTCATCCAGTAAGGGTCCCACACCCACTCTGATCACCCTCTTATTGCTAACATGCCTGTAGAAGCCTTTCGTGTTACCCTTCACATCCCTTGCTAGCTGCAGTCCCAATTGTGCATTCACCTTCCTGATTACACCCCTGCATTCTCAAGGAATACCATTTATACTCCTCCCTAGTCATCTATCCAACTTTCCACTTCTTGTAAACTTCCTTTTTGTGTTTAATTTTGCCAAGGATTTCACTGCTAAGCCAAGCTGGTCGTCTACCATATTTGCTTTTCTTAATGCGCATCGGGATGGATTGTTCCTGCACCTTCAATAAGGCTTCTTTAAAATACAGCCAGCTCTCCTGGACTCCTTTCCCCCTCATGTTAGCATCTCAGGGGATTCTGCCCATCAATCCCTTGAGGGAGTCAAAATCTGCTTTTCTGAAGTCCAGAGTGTGTAATTTGCTACTCTCCTTTCTTCCTTTTGACAGGATCTTGAACTTGACCATCTCATGATCACTGCTGCCCAGGTTGTCACCCACCTCTACTTCCCCTACAAGCTCTTCCCTGTTTGTGAGCAGCAGGTCAAGCTGCGCACGACCCCTGGTCGGTTCCTTCAGCACTTGTACCAGGAAGTTATCCCCAATTCTCCAAAAACTTGCTGGATTGTTTGTGTACTGCTGTATTGGTCTCCCAGCAGATGTCAGGGGGATTAAAGTCCCCCATGAGAATCAGGGCCTGTGATCTGGAAGCTTCTATTAGTAGTTCTGTTAGGGTACGTCTAAACTACATGCCTCCGTCGACGAAGGCATGTAGATTAGACAGATCGGCAGAGGGAAATGAAGCCGCGATTAAAATAATCGCGGCTTCATTTAAATTTAAATGGCTGCCCCGTTCTGCCGATCAGCTGTTTGTCGGCAGATCGGGGCAGTCTGGACGCGCCACGTCGACAAAGAAGCCTTTCTTGATCGGCACAGGTAAACCTGGTTTCACGAGGCATACCTGTGCCGATCAAGAAAGGCTTCTTTGTCGACGCGGCGCGTCCAGACTGCCCCGATCTGCCGACAAACAGCTGATCGGCAGAGCGGGGCAGCCATTTAAATTTAAATGAAGCCGCAATTATTTTAATCGCGGCTTCATTTCCCTCTGCCGATCTGTCTAATCTACATGCCTCTGCCGACAGAAAACAAAGGATGAATATAGGCAAGCAACACAGGAATGCAGGGGCAAGATTAGAAAGGCAAAGGCACAAAATGAGATCAAACTAGCTACAGGCATAAAGGGAAACAAGAAGACCTTTTATAAATACATTAAAAGCAAGAGGAAGACCAAGGACAGGGTAGGCCCACTGCTTAGTGAGGAGGGAGAAGCAGTAACAGGAAACTTGGAAATGGCAGAGATGCTCAATGACTTCTTTGTTTCGGTCTTCACCGAGAAGTCTGGAGGTGTGCCTAACGTAGTGAATACAAGCAGAGAGAGGGTAAGTTTAGAAGATAGGATACACAAAGAACAAGTTAAAAATCACTTAGGAAAGTTAGATGTCAGCAAGTCACCAGGCCCTGATGAAATGCATCCCAGGATACTCAAGCAGCTGATAGAGGAGGTATCTGAGCCTTTAGCTATGATCTTTGAAAAATCATGGCAGACAGGGGAGATTCCAGAAGACTGGAAAAGGGCAAATATTGTGCCCATCTATAAAAAGGGGAATAAGAACAACCCAGGAAACTACAGACCGGTCAGTTTAACGTCTGTCCCAGGGAAGATAATGGAGCAGGTAATTAAGGAAATCATATGCAAACACTTAGAAGATAATAACACTTGGAAGGTGATAGGGAATAGCCAGCATGGGTTTGTGAAGAACAAGTCATGCCAAACTAATCTGATAGCTTTCTTTGATAGGATAACGAGCCTTGTGGATAAGGGAGAAGCGGTGGATGTCATATACCTAGACTTTAGTAAGGCATTTGATACAGTCTCGCATGATATTCTTATTGATAAACTAGGCAAATATAGCTTAGATAGGGCCACGATAAGGTGGGTGCATAATTGGCTGGATAACCGTAGTCAGAGAGTTGTTGTTAATGGTGCTAAATCCTGCTGGAAAGGGATAACAAGTGGAGTTCCGCAAGGGTCTGTTTTGGGACCCGTACTGTTCAATATCTTCATCAATGATGTAGATATTGGGATAGAGAGTACGCTTATTAAGTTTGCAGATGATACCAAACTGGGTGGGGTTGCGACTTCTTTGGAGGATAGGGACATAATTCAAAATGACCTTAGCAAGTTAGAGAAATGGTCAGAGGTAAACAGGATGAGGTTTAATAAAGAGAAATGCAAAGTGCTCCACTTAGGAAGGAACAATCAGTTCCATACATACAAGATGGGAAGCGACTGTCTAGGAAGGAGCATGGCGGAAAGGGATCTAGGGGTCAGAGTGGACCACAAGTTGAATATGAGTCAACAGTGTGATGCTGTTGCAAAAAAAGCAAATATGATTCTAGGTTGTATCAACAGGTGTGTTGTAAGCAAAACTCGTGAAGTCATTCTGCCACTCTACTCTGCACTAGTTAGGCCTCAGCTGGAGTACTGTGCCCAGTACTGGGCGCCACATTTCAAGAAAGATGTGGAGAAATTGGAAAGGGTACAGAGAAGAGCGACAAGAATGATTAAAGGTCTAGAGAACATGACCTATGAAGCCAGGCTTCATGAACTGGGCTTGTTTAGTTTGGAAAAAAGAAGATTAAGGGGGGACATGATAGCGGTTTTCAAATATCTAAAAGGGTGTCACAAGGAGGAAGGAGAAAATTTGTTCCTCTTGGTTACTGAGGACAGGACAAGGAGTAATGGGCTTAAAGTGCAGCAGGGGAGGTTTAGATTGGACATTAGGAAAAAATTCCTAACTGTCAGGGTGGTCAAATATTGGAATCAATTGCCAAGGGAGGTGGTGGAATCTCCCTCTCTGGAGATATTTAAGAACAGGTTAGATAGACATCTGTCAGGGATGGTGTAGACGGAGCTTGGTCCTGCCTTGAGGGCGGGGGGCTGGACTCGATGACCTCTCGAGGTCCCTTCCAGTCCTATTATTCTATGATTCTATGAAGATCAGACTCCTATACTTGGGATGGAAGAATCCCAAGCATTGTTACAGCCTGGGGACCGACTTGCTAAGTAGTAGTTCAGCAGAAAAGGACCTGGGGGTTACAGTGGATACAGTGTGTCATTGTAGCCAAGAAGACTAATGGCATATTAGGTGCATTAGGAGAAGCATTGCCAGCAGATCCAGAGAAGCACTGGTGAGGCCACATCGGGAGTACTGCGTTCAATTCTGGGGCCCTCATTACAGAAAGGATGTGGATGCATTGGAGAAAGTCCAACGTAGGGCAACAAAAATTATTAGGGCACTTGAGCACATGACTTATGAGGAAAAATTGAGGGATTTGGGCTTATTTAGTCTTCAGGAGAGACGAGAGGGATGGGTTTGATAGAAGCCTTCAACTACCTGAAGGGGAGTTCCAAAGAGGATGGAGAGAGGCTGTTCTCAGTGGTGACAGATGACAGAACAAGAAGCTATACTTTCACTGGGGGAGGTCTACGTTGTATATTAGGAAAAAGAATTTGACTAGGCGGGTGCGGAAGCACTGGGATGGGTTCCCTAGGGAGGTGATGGAATCTCCATTCCTAGAGGTTTTTACGTTTCAACTTGACAAAGCCCTGGCTGGGATGATTGAGTTGGGGTTGGGGTTGCTTTGGGAAGGGGGCTGGACTCAGTGATCTCTCCTGATGTCTCTTCCAACGGTAGGATTCTGTGATTCTATCAACAGGAGTAAAAGCCCTTGTCCCTGAAATCCCAAGGAACCTCTTACAGGAGGAGGTGGCTAGGCTGAGGAGCATGTGAGTCCATGAGGAATTCCTTGAAAGTATACATGTGGAGACAGCTGAGGAAGCTATCCCATTACAAAAGACTGCTGATGTATCACAGGTAGAGGAGGAGAGGGCTGTCTCAGGGGAGACACTGGCAGTTGGTCACTTCTAGCAGCAGGCAGTGCTCCACCCCTGCTCCCAACCCTCCCACCGTGGTTCTGGAGGACTGTTACACTATTCTGGATACAGGAGATAAAGAATCACCCCCTAAGGCAGATGAGGAAAAGCTTTGTACCCCCAAGGCTGGGAGGTCTGTAGGCACCACCGTGAGGAGGAAGCTTAGGGTAGTGGTGGTTTGAGTCTCTTCTAACAGGGATGGAGGTACCCATCTGAACCTGTAGATGCCATCTTGGGAGGTACGCTGCCGAGCAGGGGCCCGTATCTGAGATCTTACAAGGGCATTGTCAAGGGTTATCTGGCCCTCCCACTACTACCCCATGCTACTCATCCAGGTGGGCACTAATGACACTGCCAGGTGTGACCTTCCATGGATCAAGAGTGACTCAAGCGCTCTGGGAGTGCGGGTGAAGGAGTTTGGAGCGCAGGTGGTATTCTCTTCAGTCCTTCCTGCCAAATGTAGGGGCCCAGGCAGAGACAGGTGCATAGTGGAGGTGAATGTCTGGCTGCGAAGATGGTGTCACCAGCAGGGCTTTGGCTTCTTCAACCATGAGATGCTGTTCCAAGGAGGACTGCTAAGCAGGGATGGGGTTCACCTTTCAAGGAAGGGGAAGAGAGTATTTGGACACAGAGGGTATGTCTAGACTACATGCCTCTGTCGTCAGAGGCATGTAGATTAGGCTACCCGTCATAGGGAAATGAAGCCGTGATTTAAATAATCGCGGCTTCATTTAAATTTAAATGGCTGCCGTGCTCTGCTGACCAGCTGTTTGTCAGCAGATGGGGCAGTCTAGATGCACCACGGAAGCCTTTGTTGACCGGCGCAGGTATGCCTCGTGAAACCAGGTTTACCTGTGCTGGTCGACAAAGACTTCCTTGTGGACCGCGGTGCATCTAGACTGCCCCGATCTGCCGACAAGCAGCTGATCATCAGCTGGTCGGCAGAGCACAACAGCCATTTAAATTTAGATTTGATTTTAACAAATAGAGAGGAACTGCTTGAAAATTTAAAAGTGGAAGGCAGCTTGGGTGAAAGTGATCATGAAATCATAGAGTTCATGATTTTAAGGAATGGTAGAAGAGAACAGCAAAATAGAGACAATGGGTTTCAGGAAGGCAGATTTCAGTAAACTTAAAGAGCTGGTAGGTAAGGTTCCATTGGAAGCAAGACAAAGAGGAGGAACAACTGAAAAGAGTTGGCAGATTTTCAAAGGGACATTATTATCAAGAAACTAGGGAAATGCTACCTAGATGGGGCTACTGTGTGTGGGTGCACAACTAGCTGGATAACCGTTCTAAAAGAGTCATTATTAATGGATCACAGTCATGTTTTGCCCTTCCTACAAGTGGGGATCCACAGAGGTCTGTTTTGGGACTGGTACTGTTCAATATCTTCATCAATGATTTAGACACTAGCATAGAGAATATGCTTATTAAATTTATGGATGATACCAAGCTGGGAGAGGATCTAGGGGTCATAGTGAACCACAAGGTCAATACAAGTCAACAGTGTGACACCATTGCAAAAAAAAAAAGCAAATATTATTCTGGGATACACTACCAGGAGTGTGGAGAGCAAGATACGAGAAGTCATTCTTCTACTGTACCCGGCACTGATTAGGCCCCAATGGGAGTACAGTGTTCAGTTCTGGAACTCAGTAGAAGGTGGGTGAAAAGCTATGTGAACCCTTTGACAAAGTACTTCTGTTTCTACTCCCTTGGCAGTTGGGGGTGGGGAGGCAGGGGTCTGCCAGACAATCTTGGCCAACACCAATATGGCCTTGTGGTGGGTAGAGCCAGCTGGGAAGAGTCCTGAGGAGCCAGGATATCTATTATCAGATCATCTTGTTCCTCTGCCTTCTCCACCTGGAGGCTGATGTAATGGCCACTATGCAGAGGAAGTTCTGAAGTGTCCTATACTCCATAGGAGGAGAGGCTGTCACAGATGTGCATGCCACTGCTTCATCAGGGCAGGAACTTGAGGAGGCCACCAGAGGAGGCCCCATAGGTTGTAGGGGCCCTGACTGGTCCAGTGGGATGTGTGGAGTACCCTGCTGGTCCTCGGGAGGAGGTGTCACAGCTGTTCCTGGCTCAGAAAAAGGGGGTGAGTAGATGTCACCATAGGGGCCCTGGGAAGGGAAGGAAGCAGCAGGCAACATGCCCTGGTCCTGGTGGAATGTCTAAGGCAGTGATGCGCAACCCTGACCTCTCTTGGGAGACCAATACAGCACGACACAGACAACCCAGGATGTTTTTGGAGAATGTTGGGGATAACTTCTTGGTACAAGTGCTGAAGGAACCGACCAAGGCCATGAGCAGCTTGAGCTGCTGCTCACAAACAGGGAGGAACTAGTAGGGGAAGTGGAGGTGGGTGACAACCTGGGAAACAGTGAACATGAGATGGTAGATTTCAGGACCCTGACCAAAGGAAGAAAAGAGAGTAGTAAAATACACACCTTGGACTTCAAAAAAGCAGATTTTGACTCCCTCAGAGAACTGATGAGCAGGATTCTCTGGGATGCTTACACGAAGGGGAGAGGAGTCCAGGAGAGCTGGAAGTAGTTTAAAGAAGGCTTAAAGGCACAAAAAGAAACCATCTCGATGCACAGTAAGAAAAATACATATGGTAGGCGACCAGACTGGCTTACTGGGGAAATCATTGGTGAACTTAAACACAAAAAGGAAGCTAACAAGAAGTGGAAACTAGGACAGATGACTAGGGAGGAGTATAAATATATTGCTCGAGAATGCAGGGTAGTTATCAGGAAGGCAAAAACGCAATTCGAATTGCAGCTAGCAAGGGACGTGAAGGATAACAAGAAAGGTTTCTATAAGCATGTTAGCAATAAGAGGGTGATCAGAGAGGGTGAGGAGCCCTTACTGGATGAGGGAGGTAACCTAGTGACAGATGATGTAAGAAAAGCTGAAGTACTCAATGCTTTCTTTGCCTCTGTCTTCACAGACAAGGTGAGCTCCCAGACTAATGCACTAGGTAACACAATATGGGAAGGGGGTGGGCAGCCCTTGGTAGAGAAAGAACAGGTTAGGAACTATTTAGAAAAGCTAGACATACACAAATGTCATTGAAGAGCCTTTGGCCATTATCTTTGAAAACTCATGGAGATCGGGAGAGATCTCGTATGATTTGAAGAAGGCAAATGTAGTGCCCATTTTTAAAAAAGGGAAGAACAATCCAGAGAACTACAGACCAGTCAGCTTTTATCTCAATCCCCGGAAAAATCATGGAAAGGATCCTCAAGGAATCAATTTTGAAGCACTTGGAAGAGGGGAAAGTAGTCAACATGGATCCATTAAGGGAAAGTCATACCTAACCAATCTGATTAGCTTCTATGATGAGGTAACTGGCTCTGTGGATATGGGAAAATCAGTGGATGTGATAGACCTTGACTTTAGCAAAGCTTTTGATACAGTCTCCCACAATATTCTTGACAGCAAGTTAAGGAAGTATGGATTGGATAAATGCACTGTAAGATGGATAGAAAGCTGGCTAGACTATCGGGCCTAATGGGTAGTGATTAATGGTTTGATGTCAGGTTGGTGGTCGGTTTCTAGCAGAGTGCCCCAAGGATCGGTTCTAGGGCTGGTTTTGTTCAACATCTTTATTAATGACCTGGATCAGGGGATGGATTTCACCCTCAGGAAGTTTGTGGATGACACTAAGGTAGGGGGAGAGGTAGATATGCTGGAGGGCAGGGATAGAGTCCAGAGTGACCTAGACAGATTAGGGGATTGGGCCTAAGAAATGTGATGAGGTTCAACAAGGACAAGTGTAGGGTTCTGCCCTTGGAACAGAAGAATCCAAGGCATTGTTACAGGCTGGGGACCGATTGGCTAAATAGCAGTTCAGCAGAAAAGGACCTGGGGATTAAAATGGATGACAAGATGGATATGAGACAACAGTGAGCCTTCATAGCCAAGAAGGCTAACAACATATTAGGAGGAGCATTGACAGCAGATCTAGAGAAGTGATTATTCCCCTTTATTCAGTTCTGGTGAGGCCAGATCTACAGTATTGTGTCCAGTTCTGCCTCTCCCCCTCCGCCGCCACTATAGAAAGGACGTGGATGCATTGGAGAGGGTCCAGCAGAAGGCAACCAAAATTATTAGGGGGCTAGAGCACATGATCTATGAGGAGAGGCTGATGGATTTCAGTTTATGTAGTCTGCAGAAGAGAAGAGTGAGGAGGGATTTGACAGCAGCCTTCAACTTCCTGAAGGGAGGTTCCAAAGAGGATGGAGAGAGGCTGTTCTCAGTAGTGACAGATGGCAGAACAAGGACCAAAGGTCTCAAGCTGTGGTGCGGGAGGTCTAGGTTGGATATTAGGAAAAACTATTTCACTAAGAGGGTGGTGAAGCACTGGGCTGGGTTCCCTAGGAAGGGGGTGGAATCTCCATCCCTAGGGGTTTTTAAGACTCGGCTTAGAATCACAAAATCATAGAATACTAGGACTGGAAGGGACCTCAAGAGGTCATCGAGTCCAGTCCCCTGCCCCCAGGGCAGGACCAAGTACTGACTAGACCATCCCTGATAGACATTTATCTAACCTACTCTTAAATCTCTCCAGAGATGGGGATTCCACAACCTCCCTGGGCAATTTATTCCAGAGTTTGACCCTCCTGACAGTTAGGAACTTTTTCCTAATGTCCAACCTAAACCTCCCTTGCTGCAGTTTAAGCCCATTGCTTCTTGATCTATCCTCAGAGGCCAAGATGAACAAGTTTTCTCCCACCTCCTTGGGACACCCTTTTAGATACCTGAAAACTGCTATCATGTCCCCCCTCAATCTTCTCTTTTCTAAACTAAAAAACACAGCCTTCCCTCATAGATCATGTTCTCTAGACCTTTAATCATTCTTGTTGCTCTTCTCTGGACCTTCTCCAATCTCTCCACATCTTTCTTGAAATGAGGTGCCCAGAAATGGACACAATACTCCAACTGAGGCCTAAGCAGCGCAGAGTAGAGTGGAAGAATGACTTCTCGTGTCTGGCTCACAACACACCTGTTAATGCAGCCCAGAATCATGTTTGCTTTTTATGCAATAGCATCACACTGTTGACTCATATTTAGCTGGTGGTCCACAATAACCCCTAGGTCCCTTTCTGCCGTACTCCTTCCTAGACAGTTGCTTCCCATTCTGTATGTGTGACACGGATTGTTCCGTCCTAAGTGGAGCACTTTGCATTTGTCTTTATTAAACTTCATCCTGTTTACCTTAGACCATTTCTCCAATTTGTCCAGATCATTTTGAATGATGACCCTATCCTCCAAAGCAGTTGCAACCCCTCCCAGCTTGGTATCACCTGCAAACTTAATAAGTATACTTTCTGTGCCACTTTTGTAAATTGTTGATGAAGATATTGAACAGAGCCAGTCCCAAAACAGACCCCTGTTGAACCCCACTTGTTATACCTTTCCAGCAGGATTGTGAACCATTAATAACTACTAACTGGCTGGATAACCATACTCAGAGATGCACCCACCTTATAGTAGCCCCATCTAAGTTGTATTTGCCTAGTGTATTGATAAGATCATGTGAGACCGTATCAAATACCTTACTAAAGTCTAGGTATACCACATCCTCTGCTTCCCCCTTATCCACAAGACTCATTATTCTATTAAAGAAAGCTATCAGATTGGTTTGACATGATTTGTTCTTTACAAATCCATGCTGGCTGGTCCCTAACACCTTACCACCCTCCAAGTGTTTGCAGATGATTTCCTTAATTACTTGCTCCATTATCTTCCCTGGCACAGAAGTTAAACTGACTGGTCTGTAGTTTCCTGGGTTGTTCTTTCCCTTTTTATAGTTGGGCACTAGATTTGCCCTTGGCTTGACAAAGCCCTGGCCGGGTTCATGGAGTCGGGGTTGGTCCTGCCTTGGGCAGGGAGCTGGAGTTGATGACTCCTGACGTCTCTTCCAGCTCTTTGATTCTATAGTTCTAACCCCCAAGGGCTCGCTGATGTCATCCCGGGGCACGGGCAGAGGGGAAAAGGTCGCGGCATTTAGATCCAGCCATTCGGGGGCTGGGCCCGGCCGTTGACGGCCCCTGTGGCTCAGAGGTCGCAGATCACAGAAGGCTGCGCACCCCTACTCTAAAGGGGACAAAGTTGCCACTTCGGTGGACTCTGTGGGCATCAAGGTGAACCCTGAGTGAGACGGCTACAGCACAGCAGTTCCAGTCTGTGCCAGACGGAGTGGAGATGGCTGGTGGAGTGACTGAGATTGGTGCTGACTGGGACCGGGGCAAAGACTGGGACCGGCGCAGAGATGAGGACAGGCATTGAGACCTGGAGTGGCTTGAAGAGCGGGACCAACACGGAGCCTGGGACCAGTGCTGAGAGTACTGCGTCAAAGGCCGGTGCTGGGACGAAGACGCACACTCCAAATAGCAGCAATGGGGCGAAGGTCCGTACTCTGCAGAGCGATGCCAGACCTCGGTACAGTGCCGGGAAATCCCCTCTGTGCTGGAAAACGGTACCAAGATGAAGGGGAACACTGACAATTCCCGGACAAGGCAGAACTTGAGCGGCACCGTGAGGCCTCTTGATGTCATCCACAGGCACAGCTGGAGCGTTGCGAAGACCCTGAAGCCGACAAGATCTGCTCTCCAAAGAAGCCCTGGAGGGAGAACGGCTCCAAGGGGACCGGCTGCGAGAGCAATGCCGCAAGTGTGACTGATGCGGCAAGTCAGGCAGGGGCTGGAATTGGTGGGACTATCGTGGCCAGATTCCCCCGTAAAGGCTGCTGGGAAGTGAAGGCCTTGTCCCACCATGGGGACTGCGTCATCTCGTTGAGGCCTCGTATGGCCTCGAAGGTGTCCTGTGGGAAGGACAGGCCCATCGCCAACGGTTCACCCCTCGGAGACTCCAAGAGGATGGGACTTGGTGCATAGGAAGGGCAGGGCGGTTCGGTGCCGTGTGTCCAGGAACACTAAGGGGCTGCCAACACCACAGGTACAGAGGGAGCGGCCGGTGATGGACACGCCAACGCTGAGGACCTGGCCGCTTAGGAAGGCTGTGCCGGGGAGTGAGAGTAGCGCCAGGTGGATGCCGCAGGGGAGCAGTGGTACCAAGGGGTTTCCTTTTTACTGCCACTCCTGGATCCAAAGGAGGCGTGTTGTGCACTGAAGCACTTGGCACCGGATTCTCCATCTGAGATCTCAAAGCAGATTCCATGAGGAGCTGCTTCAAGCAAAAGTCCCACTCCTTTCTGGTGCAGGGCCTGAAGGCCTTGCAGATCTCACTTGTCCATCCAGTGGCCTTTCCCCAGGCACCGGAGACACAAGTCGTGGGGGTCACTTGTTGGCAGAGACTTAAGGCAAGACCTGCAGGGTTTGAAGACCTGGGACCTTGACCTGTCCTGGGCCCCGAAGAGAACATGGGCTGGAAGGGGAAATCCCCTTCACCTCCAGCTACTAACCCCACCCCTAAGTGAACAACTACTAATCTAACCGGACAGCCAGCACAGAGCTGGTTGAGCGAGGGATACGAGGGACTTGCAAAGCAAGAGAGCCACGAGCTCCAACAGCCGTCGATGGCGGTAGGAAGGAACTGAGGGGTGCTTGGGTCGGCAGCGTCACACACAGTGTGCAGCACCAGCACCGTTCCCGGGAGCTCCACAGCCAGCCCAAGGGTCGCAGCTAGGGAAAAACGTCCAGTAGTTGCGTAAGCAGTGCGTACACAACTCAACTGGAACACGTATGAGCAAGCACTCCAAGAACTACCCAGGTTCACATTGCTATCAGCAAGGGCGGTTTCCCCCAACACTAATTACTGGGGAAGATGATGGATTCTCTGTCCCCTGGGCCCTTGAGTCAAGGCTGGACACGTGTCTAACAGGCACGCTGGCACGCGCAGAGATTGTGGGCTCAGCAGGCACAAGAGGAGTGACAAAATACAATGGGTGCTCAGAATCCTCAGGCAGCCCCCTAACCAGCTGCATCCCACTCACTCAGTGCCCCCCCATCCACTCTCAGTTCTTCTGCAGCATGCAGGGGGTGCTGGAGGGCAGGGGGAGGATGGTGGGGAGTGGGTATCATAGTGGAGGGGGGGGCTCTGAGCTTCCCTAGTCAGGCTGGCGTTGCCCTGTCCGTGCAATTTCCCCAGGAGGGCCTGAGCTCCCAACCCTTCCCACCCTTCATGGCTCAGGCTGGAGCTGGTGCCACCAGTCGACCTGCCATATGGGACTTGGTGAGGCTGGAGGAGATGCCTGTCCAGGGCTCTCAGAGCAGGGGCACTCAGGCCTCTGGGGCCAGCAGACACAGTGGGGATGTGCCAGCCCCCAGAGGGGGAGGGAATGGAAGAGGAGGACTAGATCCTGGGGCAGAAGTGGAGGAACCAGTGGCTAACCTCCCCTATAGCCAGTCACCTGCTCCCTATAAGGAGCAGCGGGGGCAGAAAGAGGTGGGGGGAAGGGCACATCTAGCAAAAGAGGCAAAATTGGACAGGAAGCAGGGGGCCAGGAATGGAAAGTGGCCGTGGAGGTGGGGCAAAGAGGGGATGAGCCCTGGGACAGAACGGGAGTCCTGCACCTCCAGCAACTCGGGAAAGACAGTGCCACTCTGTTTACCCTACAGCTGAGAGTTGCCTGGGCCAGGAAGCCAAGCGGGTGGGGCTGCACCCACCCTGGCCCAGCTGTGGCTAGGCCTCTGCCCCACCTGCAAAGCACTCTCCGCCTCAGGCAGCTTAGAGGGATCAGGCCGCCTGGCTGCCAAAGAGACCCGACCCCCGTGCCTGAGCTTGGAGGACTCAGCTCACTGCAGACAATGGAGAAGTAACTCACATGGCGTTGCTGAGTTCATGGTAATTCTGGGAGTCTCCCACGTAGATCTGGGCCCCCTTCAGTCTCTCCCAACAACACTTGTCTTCCCTGTTCTTCACAATCACCATGGAAACAGAATACCGGCTGCCCAAGTCCACGCTCCACCACGGCTCTCTGTCGAGCTTGGTGTGGCTGCAGGAGCCCTGATCTTGATACCCATCACGTTTTCCGTCCACGGCCCTTGCAGGCACGGATATCCCAGTGTTGTCCTCATACGTGGACGACTGATTGGCCGTACGTTGCAGCGCCAGGTTCTGAGCTGGAATCAGAGGGCGAGAAGAGGGGAGGTGGGATGAGCCCATCGCCAGGGCCTCGGGATGGCTTTCATCCCAAATGACATTAGAACCAGGCACTGTGTGAGAGCCAGGTTCACAGTGGGTCTCAGGGCCATGCGGGCAGCAGGGACTGGGGTGTAACGTAACAGGGCACGTCACTGTGCCAGCTCCTTACCCCCTGGCGTTGGGGTGCAGTCCTGAGAGACCCCAGGCTCTGCGAGGATCCCAATCACCATCCACAGGCACCAGAGAAGCGCCATCCTCGCACTGCCAACACAGGAGATCAAAATCAGCTACGGTCATGGCGCAGTTCAGGTGGCACCTCCCACCCACGGCTGGGCCTGATTTTTCCAAGAAGGAAACTGAGACACAGGGAGCAGCCAGTTGTCTAAGATCCTGAAGCGGGTGTGGGGCAAACCTGTGGCTGGAACCAGGGTGCCTGACAATCTATCCCCCTCCTCTGCCCACTGCACTATCTCTTCTGATTAGTTTCCACTGAGGAGGTTAGACGTAGATTAATTTAATAATTGTGTAACTGTATCAAAATGTAGTGATTCCACAATGATTCTATAGACCCTGGGGGCAGGAATGGCAGGCAGTGAACTCCATGGGAGTCCCAGTCGCCCTGTTCTGTTGCCTCTGTATCAGAGGCAGCAGCGCAGGATGGCTGGCGGAACCTGTCTGCAAGGAGAGCTGGTTTAAAAACAGGATCCTCAGGGAGATTGGCTCCCACCTGCCAACCCGCGCCGCTGCATCTGAGACAGAGGCAGCAGAGTGGGGCAGCAGCAGCCCCTGTCTGCAGAGGGCCCGAACTCCCCACAGACAGAGGCTGCAGCACCATCCAAAAGAGCAGCCTCTGTCCACAGTGAGCCTGGGCACCTGGCAGCAGTCCCTGTCCGTGGGGGACCCGAGCTCCCAGAGGACAGAGAAAGCGCCAGCATCCACCCAAGCAGCCTCTGACCATAGTGAGGCCAGCCCGCCACAAACAGTGGCAGCTCTGTGGCACCCTCCCCTGTCCCCCCGCCCCGTGCTGCTGCCTCTGATAGAGGCAGCAACTCAGGGAGGCAGGGCAGGTAGCTCTGTAGAGCTGTTGCTTGTGGGGAATCCTCTTAACTCGTCTCTCACAGAGCAATGGCTCCTGCTTGGCCCCCTCTCCCTCTCTGGGAGGCAGTAAGAGAGGGAAGGCAGCCCTTAGGAACAGGCACATGGGGGAAGCTGGCTTAAAACTTGGCTCCCCGCATGTATTGGTTCCTGCCTGCACCCTTCACCCTCCACGCTGCTGCCTCTCTACTAGAGGGAGCAGCACGGAGGTGGGGAAGGGGTCAGGTGGCTCCACAGGATCTAGTGCTCATGGGGAGCCAGCTAAAAAGCCAGCTCCCCACAGGCACCAGCTTCCTCCTCCTGCCTTTGCTGCCTCTGAAACAAAGACACCGAGTGGGGAAGGGAAATGCATGTAGTTGGTTACTGGTTCATTGTGTAGTCGACTACACTTTGACATCCCTACACAATTAACTGATAACCAACTACATGCATTTCCCCCACCGGCTCCCCAAATGCATGTCCAACCTACGGGTGCAGTGTAGACACACCCTAAGAGTCTAGATCCTTCCATTCGGGTCCTTCTCCATGGGGCAATCAGGCTTTGTACACCAATCAAATTATGGGATTCTCAGAAACGTTCAGCCAAAGAGCATTCGAAAGTTAAAGTTGAGACTCTTTAGTCAAGTCTTTCTAGTTTCTCTGTTATTAGAAGTACAGCTAGTATAGTTAGGGTTGAGAGCACACGTTAGTTATTTAGGTAAAGTACATTTCAGAAGTTTTGTAAAAAGGCAAATAATAAACTTTGAAAACCCAGCACATTCACACCTAGGATTAAATATAGAACTGTAGCATCATAGCATACAAGACGTTGAGAGGTCATCAAGTCCAGTCTCCAGCACTCATGGCAGGACAAAGCACTATCTAGACCATCCCTGACAAATGTCTGTCTAACTTGCTCTTAAATATCTCCACTGTTGGATAATCCACAACCTCCCCAGGCAATTTATTCCAATATTTAACCATCCTGACAGGTAGGAAGTTTTTCCTAATGTCCAACCTAAGCCTCCCTTCCTGCAATTTAAGCCCATTGCTTCTTGTCCTATCATCAAAGGTTAAGCAGCTTAATTTTTCTCCCTCCTCCTTGTAACATAATTTTAGGTACTTGAAAGCTGTTACCATGTCCCCTCTCAGTCTATTTCCACTCTAAACAAACCCAGTGCTTCTCAGTTCTTCTTATCTACCCTCACAGGCCATGTTTTCTAGAACTTCAATCATTTTTATTGTTCTTCTCCAGTTTCTCCATGTCTTTACTGAAATGTGGCACCCAGATTTGGACACAATACTCCAACTGAGGCCTAATCAGCATAGAGGAGAAGGCAAGAATGACTTCTCTTGCCTTGTTTACAACACTCCTGTTAATGTATCCAAGAATGATATTTGCTTTTTCTTTTTGCAACCGTTTCACACTATAAGCTCATACTAATGACCCCTAGATCTCCTTCGGCAGGACTCCTTCCCAGACAGTCCCTTCCCATTCTGTGTGTGTGAAACTGATTGTTTCTTCCTAAGTGGAGCACTTTGCATTTGTCCTTATTAAACTTCATCCTGTTTACGTCAGACCATTGCTCCAGTTTGTCCAGATCATTATGAACTGTAATCCTATCCTCCAGAGCACTTGCAACCTCTCTCGTCTTGGTATCATCTGCAAACTTGATAAGCATTCTCTATGCCAGTGGTTCTCAAACTTTGTGACCCGCCCTCTAAGTTGCTCAGGACCCTCCGGGGGGTCAGGACCCACAGTTTGAGAAACGCGGCTCTATGCCATCATCTCAATTGTTGATGAAGTTATTGAATAGAACTGGTACCAAAACTGATCTCTGTGGAAGCCCACTTGTTATGCCCTTCCAACATGACTGTGAACCATCGATAACTACTCTCTGGGAACAGCTATCCAACCAGTTATGCACCCACCTTATAGTAACCCCATCTAGACTGTATCTCCCTAGTTTATTTCTAAGAAGCTCATGCAGGATTGTATCAAATACTTTACTCAAGTCCAGGGATACCATATCTACCGCTTCCCCCTTTTCCACAAGACTCGTTATCCTATCAAAGAAAGCTATCAGGTTGGTTTGACAAGATTTGTTCTTGACAAATCCACCATTACTTATCACATTTTTATCTTCCAAATGTTTGCAAAGAGATTCCTTTAAGTTAAGCTAAACTGCTCTGTAGAATCCTGGGTTGTCGTTATTTCCCTTTTTATAGATGACCACTATAATTGCCCTTTTCGAGTCTTCTGGAATCTCTCCCTTCTTCCATGATTTTCCAAGGATGATAGGTAATGGCTCAGATACCTCCTCAATCAGCTCCTTAAGTATTCCAGGATACATTTCATCACACCCTGGCATCTTGAAAACATCTAACTTTTCTTTTTAACTTGTTATTTTCCAGTTTTAACTTCTCAATCTATTTCCTTTACTCCAGCATTCACTACTGTAGGCCAGTGTTTCTCAACCTTTTTTTGTAAAGTACCCCTTTAAAAAAAAATCTAAGTACCTCCAGTTTTCAGACACACAAATTTTTTCTACCATTGCAACGCATTTGTTTAAACAACTTAATCATAGCCAGGTAGGCAATGAAAGTTTTGGGGATAAAAAGTACAAAATTAATAAAACGCTGTAAAATTTAAAACAAATATTCAGTTTTCTCCAAATTTCAGTTGTGTTGACATATCCCCCACAGACTTCTCTCAAGTACCCCTAAGAAAAGACAGGACTATGCAGCACTTTAAAGACTAACAAGATGGTTTACTAGGTGATGAGCTTTCGTGGGACAGCCCCACTTCCTCAGATCAAAGGAAGTGATAAGAACATAAGAACGGCCGTACTGGGTCAGACCAAAGGTCCATCTAGCCCAGTATCCTGTCTACCAACAGTGGCCAGCACCAGGTGCCCCAGAGAGGGTGGACCAAAGACAATGATCGAGCGATTTGTCTCCTGCCATCTCTCTCCAACCTCTGAAAAACAGAGGCCAAGGACACCATTTTATCCCCTGGCTAATAGCCTTTTATGGACCTAACCTCCATGAAATTATCTAGCTTCTCTTTAAACTCTATTATAGTCCTAGCCTTCACAGCCTCCTCTGGCAAGGAGTTCCATAGGCTGAATACACGCTGTGTGAAGAAGAACTTTCTTTTATTCGTTTTAAACCTGCTACCCATTAATTTCATTTGGTGTCCTCTAGTTCTTCTATTTAGGGAACTAATAAATATCTTTTCTTTATCGGCCCTCTCCACACCACTCATGATTTTATAGACCTCTATCATATTCCCCCTCAGTCTCCTCTTTTCTAAACTGAAAAGTCCCAGTCGCTTTAACCTCTCCTCATATGGGACCCGTTCCAAACCCCTAATCATTTTAGTTGCCCTTTTCTGAACCCTTTCCAAGGCCAAAATATCTTTTTTGAGGTGAGGAGACCACATCTGTACACAGTATTCAAGATGTGGGCGCACCTTAATTGTATACAGGGGCAGTAAGATATTCTGTGTCTTATTTTCTATCCCTTTCTTAATAATTCCTAGCAACCTATTTGCCTTTTTGACCGCCGCTGCACACTGCGTGGAAGTTTTCAGAGAACTGTCCATGATAACTCCAAGATCCCTTTCCTGATTTCTCGTAGCCAAATAACCCCCCATCATACTGTACGTATAGTTGGGGTTATTTTTCCCCGATTTGCATTACTTTACACTTATCCACATTAAATTTCATTTGCCATTTTGTTGCCCAATCACTCAGTTTGGTGAGATCTTCTTGGAGTCCCTCACAGTCTGCTTCTGTCTTGACTATCCTAAACAGTTTGGTATCATCTGCAAACTTTACCACCTCACTGCTTACCCCTTTCTCCAAATCATTTATGAATAATTTGAACAGGATTGGTCCTAGGACTGACCCTTGGGGGACACCACTAGTTACCCCTCTTCAATCTGAAAATTTACCATTTATTCCTACCATTTATTCCTACCCTACAAGGGGGATCCAGTAGATATAGTATACTCAGATTTTCAGAGAGCCTTTGACAAGGTCCCTCACCAAAGGCTCTTGTGTAAATTACATGTCCATGGGATAAGACAGAAGGTCCTTTTCATGGATTGAGAACTGGTTAAAAGATAGGAAACAAAGGGTAAATTTTCAGATTGGAGAGGGGTAACTAGTGGTGTCCCCCAAAGGTCAGTCCTAGGACCAATCCTGTTCAAATTATTCATAAATGATCTGGAGAAAGGGGTAAGCAGTGAGGTGGTAAAGTTTGCAGATGATACCAAACTGTTTAGGACAGTCAAGACAGAAGCAGACTGTGAGGGACTCCAAGAAGATCTCACCAAACTGAGTGATTGGGCAACAAAATGGCAAATGAAATATATTGTGGATAAGTGTAAAGTAATGCACATCGGGAAAAATAACCCCAACTATACTATACGTACAGTATGATGGGGGCTAATTTGGCTACGACAAATCAGGAAAGAGATCTTGGAGTTATCGTGGACAGTTCTCTGAAAACTTCCACGCAGTGTGCAGCGGCAGTCAAAAAGGCAAATGCTAAGAATTATTAAGAAAGGGATAGAAAATAAGACCCAGAATATCTTACTGCCCCTGTATAAAACTATGCTATGCCCACATCTTGAATACTGTGTACAGATGTGGTCTCCTCACCTCAAAAAAGATATTTTGGCCTTGGAAAGGTTTCAGAAAAGGACAACTAAAATGATTAGGGGTTTGGAACAGATCCGATATGAGGAGAGGTTAAAGCAACTGGGACTTTTCAGTTCAGAAAAGAGGAGACTGAGGGGGGATATGATAGAGGTCTATAAAATCATGAGTGGGGTGGAGAGGGCCAATAAAAAAAAGTTATTTATTAGTTTCCATAATAGAAGAACTAGAGGACACCAAATGAAATTAATGGGTAGCAGGTTTAAAACTAATAAAAGGAAGTTCTTCTTCACACAGCGTGTAGTCAACCTGTGGAACTCCTTGCCAGAGGAGGCTGTGAAGGCTAGGACTATAACAGAGTTTAAAGAGAAGCTAGATAATTTCGTGGAGGTTAGGTCCATAAAAGGCTATTAGCCAGGGGATAAAATGGTGTCCTTGGCCTCTGTTTGTCAGAGGCTGTAGAGGGATGGCAGGAGACAAATCGCTTGATCATTGTCTTCGGTCCACCCCCTCTGGGGCACCTGGTGCTGGCCACTGTCGGCAGACAGGCTACTGGGCTAGATGGACCTTTGGTCGGACCCAGTATGGCCGTTCTTATGTTCTTATGGGATTGCTACCCAGTGGGCACAAAGGATTAAAAAGCAGCTGTTGGACAGAGCAGGAGACATGAGGGGCTGGCCCCCTAACTATCTGGGATGGTGTGAGTGGGTCCTGAGTGGAATAACTGAAATGCACCAGATCAATGGAAGATCAGTTGAAAAGCCTGTATCTACCTCACTTCCAGAGGACTTCCCTGGGGCGGATGCCCGCTCACCCTTCCAGCCCCACTTCCACCCTCGTCTGAGGACTCCGCCGGAGCCTGGCTCTTTTGCCAATGGCACTGGGGTGAATCGCACCCTCGCTGTATCGAGGGAGTGTCTCTGGAAGGGCTTTAAGTCAGAGGGGCCATGGCCTCGCCTGGCAGGAGGCAAAGGCAGGTATAAAAGTCCACTGATCAGCTGGGGCAGAAGGGAAGAGGGACTCACCAGCTCACCTGGGCACCTGCCGTCACCGGCTTTGGGAGACAGGTAGAAACTCCAATTCTTGTCCAGGAGCTTCAACCGCTACAGCCTTGTTATCCCGTCTTGGGCCGGTCTGTGGGTGTCCAGCCGCTTTTATCCAGTTCCCAGTGGGTGGCACGGTGACTGGTTACTGCTTTGCAAGCCGACGGACACGGACCAATGAGGATGTGACTGTGCTTTGAATGAAGTCCAGTTTGCTTAATTTGAAGACAAGCCCCTTTGCATGTAACCCTTCTACCGTGTGGTTAACAGGACAATAAGGTTTGGGTTCAGATACATCTAATCTCTTGAATATATTGACAAACTAAATCCATCTGAATCCCCAGAAACTTGGAGTGCTAGTTGTGGGTGGTCAGGGACCCCTCCGAATTGTCACCTGACGTGCTGATTCCCACTAAGCCTGCTTTCCCTGACAGCCCGGGCACCCTTTAACCCCGTCTTGCTGAGCCCAGTTCTTCAGCCTGTTCAGCACAGATGCACTGTGAGACATTTTCCAGGCACTCAAGTACACAGTCTCTCTGGGCACTGAATCCTAGAGAAATCCATCTCAGGCTGTGTACAGCTCTGTACAGGACAACCTCATGAAATTCACCCTGTCTCACTATAAGAGAGGTGCACAGACTCCTTGCCTCCTCCCCCCAGACAAAAATTAGTTACACTGGGTTTATTAAGGAACAAAAGTGATGCTGTTAAGTATGAAAGGTGGGATAATTCCTGTTCTGTGGCTCGGACCAATCTAATGGCCAGGTAAGTTGAGCCTAAGTAGAGATGCCGGGTTCTATCGATCATGATCTGATGTCCTGTGTTTTACAGAAAGAATCCCAAAGTCCCATAGAAGACACCCCATCTTTCATACATGTTTTTATGCGGGTCTGAGTTTTGCAGCATTCTATTGTCATTAATTACTTTGCCGCAAATGTTCATTTTAAGATTGTTTTCATTGTCATGCTACATTAGGATTTTGATGTATTTTTCTGAGCGTTGGCACATTCTGGTCTTTTCTATTTTGTTATTTTAAAACTCCGGGGGTGCTTCAGGGTCATCAATCTGCCCCTTGTTACTCATTAGGTACAGTGGGTGCATTTAATAGTCTCTTGGTGGCCCTGAGTTTCCGGCCCCTCCTTTGGCCAGCTGGATGCCGTAATGGCCTTCACTCTTATCTTTTCCCGTGCGTGCATTCCTCACTCGCACAAACGAGGATTACATCGTTTCTTTCATAAAGACCGCACAGAACATTCTCGCTAATTGTTACAGAATTTTCCACATTAAAAATCTAATAGAAGCCTTCTTAAATCTTACATTTTAAGGGCAAAAGGGTGAGCACAGTGAGTCACGAGAACTCTTCTGGTCTGTTCCCATCTTTACATCAGTGACAGACACAGACAGCCTGAGGCATCTCTACCACGGGCATGTTCTGCTACTTAGAAAGGGTGGCCGGCAGGGCTCACCGAGCCATATTACATCATACCAAGCTAAAACGAATGATTAAAACTCCACATTTCAACTACACTTCAATACCACAATTCTGTGGCTGCAACAGAAACACACAAAGGAGAAACTCCGAGTTACCAAAGCCTCAGGCTCAGTTCATTGAGCCTCAGAGTTTTAAATCCCCCACCAGTTACAAGAAACATATGAAACCAGAAGAGGTTAAAAAACAATGAATAGTCTAGCACAGGGGTGAGCAAAAGAGCCTCCGTGGGCCAGATCCAGCCTGCCAAGTGGGTTGATCCGGCCTGCAGAGGCCCTGCAGCTCCCCCGCCTCAGGCCAATCAGGGCGTAGGTACCGGGGAGCGTGCAGTGGTTAGAGTCAACCCTGGCAGTTGATTCTAAGCCACATGCGCCTGAGGGCAGGGAGCGAGAGATTCTGCGCTCCCCCTCTGCCCCAGGCCAATCAGGGCTTGGGCGTGGAGGGGAGCGCACAAAGTCTCCTCCTGCCCTGCTCCTGTTCTGCAGGGAGCATGCGCTGCTCAGAAGTGCCACATGCTCCTTGCAGGAACAGCGTGGGGTGGCAGGAGACTGCGTGCTTCCCCCACCCCCAGGCTCTGAATGGCCTGGGGACAGGAGCACACGAAGTCTCCTCCCACGGCCCCCAGGCTCTGAATGGCCTGGGGACAGGAGCACACGAAGTCTCCTCCCACGGCCAGTGGCACAGGCACTTAGAGGGAACCACCAGCTGTTCAGAACAGCTGGTGGTTCTCTCTTGGGGTATGGGGGAAAAGGCTTCACATGCTCACCCATCCCCAGACCAATCAGGGTCTGTGAGCAGGAAAGCAGGAAGAATCCTGGCCCCGCCCACTCTTCCAGGGCAGACCAGGGTACTTCACAAAATTCTGAAGTGGCCCCCAGTCAAAAATGATTGCCCACCCCTTGGCTAGCAGCACCTTAAAGACTAACAACATGTAGATTGTATCATGAGCTTTTGTGGGCACAACCCACTTCTTCAGATGAATGGAGTATTAAAAGTCCAAATCCAAGAATAAATAAGGGAAGGTGGGGGCAGGGGCAGATGACCATTTTGCTGAGCCCCGGGCAGCATAACTCCACGGGGCCCCCTTTTGCCACAGCACATGTGCGGGGCTTTTTTAAGCACGGGGCCCGGGGCAGCCGCCCTGTTTGCCCTGCCCTATATCCGCCCCTGGGTGGGGGGAAAAAGGAGGGAGGGAAGAAAAAAAAAAGAGAAAAAATTCATGAATTAGATTGTTTCAAGTTACAAGACGCTGATAAGAACAATTTCCCCCTTATAAATACCCATTGTTTGGTTGGTGAAATCAACAAAAAAATTCACTATTTTTTCTTTGTTGGGATTGGTCCTGCCTTGGGCAGGGGGCTGGACTTGCTGACCTCCTGAGGTCTCTTACATAAGAACATAAGAACGGCCGTACTGGGTCAGACCAAAGGTCCATCTAGCCCAGTATCCTGTCTGCCGATAGTGGCCAGCACCAGGTGCCCCAGAGAGGGTGGACTGAAGACAATGATCAAGCAATTTGTCTCCTGTCATCCCTCTCCAGCCTCTGACAAAAGCCAGGGACACCATTTTATCCCCTGGCTAATAGCCTTTTATGGATCTAACCTCCATGAAATTATCTAGCTTCTCTTTAAAGTGTTATAGTCCTAGCCTTCACAGCCTCCTCTGGCAAGGAGTTCCACAGGTTGACTACACGCTGTGTGAAGAAGAACTTTCTTTTATTAGTTTTAAACCTGCTCCCCATTAATTTCATTTGGTGTCCTCCAGTTCTTCTATTTAGAGAACTAATAAATAACTTTTCTTTATCGGCCCTCTCCACACCACTCGTGATTTTATAGACCTCTATCATATCCCCCCTCAGTCTCCTCTTTTCTAAACTGAAAAGTCCCAGTTGCTTTAACCTCTCCCCATATGGGACCCGTTCCAAACCCCTAATCATTTTAGTTGCCCTTTTCTGAACCCTTTCCAAGGCCAAAATATCTTTTTTGAGGTGCAGAGACCACATCTGTACACAGTATTCCAGATGTGGGCGTCCCATAGTTTTATACAGGGGCAGTAAGATATTCTGGGTCTTATTTTCTATCCCTTTCTTAATAATTCCTAGCATCCTATTTGCCTTTTTGACCGCCGCTGCTCTTCCAGCTCTATGATTCTAGACTATTCCTTGTTTTTCCTGTTACAGACTAACTCGGCTCCCCCTTGGAAGCTTATAAAACTAGAAACAGCAAAACACGTCTGGCTCATGACATTCAATGGGAGAAAGGTGGAGGCAATGTGAACAAAACAGTTTGGCTCCAATCACACAACATTTAAAGGACAGGATGAATGTGGGCAGCAAGCAGGGGAGTCTGGGGGAGGCTGAGCCTCCCCAAACAACCAGGCGTGGCCCTGCCCACACTCTGCCCTCAGGGCCCCATTTCGGCAGTGCCGCTGGGGCCGGGCTTTGTCTTCCCTGGGCTAGGGCGGGTGCAGTTGTGTCACGGCGTGCTCGTGCTCCAGGGCTGGGCGGGGGGAAGAGGCTGCAGTGGCGTTGCCGTGTGCTCTCCCTTCTGGGGCTGGGGAAGCTGTGATGGGGAAGCACACGGAAGGGCAGGGCCTGGGGGGGAAGAGCTGGGGGCTAGTTTCTCCCAGCCAGAGGTTCCCAAGCCGCCCATTAAAATAAAAAGTGATTGTTCCCTTTCTCTAATGAGTCATGACCACGGACCGGACGGCCCTGCGGGAGGGTTAACGCTGCCACGGATCTGCTGGGGCCTGCTTCTGAGTTAAGGAAAACAGGCTGCCGCCTGCTGCCCGGCTCAGGTCTCCCAGGCCACCCAGTGCTCGTGAACAGCCCTCAGGAAGTCCAAGTCCGGCAAGAGGGAGCCACGGACCATGTCCAAGACCACTAGGCCCCAGAAATTCTGGGTGTGGAGAGCTTCTGATTACATCTCACCTTGTCACACCCCCATGTCACACAGCTGAGGCGAAGACCCCGTCCAGAGCAGGTTGAGGGTGTTACTCACGCCTGTCATGCTTGCATTCCCCCTTTTCTCCCCAACCCGTGTCTCTCATCTCACACACCCAACATCTGTCTACTCCTTCCCTTAGTCCCCTGGTCAGAATCTCTCTCTCGTCCCTATTGGCTGGGCAGCACCGTTCAATAGTCCCACTGCAACCCAATGGTCAGTCTATTTCAGGGGCAGTAGATAGGGGAAAGGTTTACATCCCCCGGCAGGGGGGTCCAGGCCCTCCCACTCCACTAGACCCCAGCCCAGGGCCCTGTTAGTGGCTTGCTCTAGTCACTGAGTCGGCGGGAAATGACAGTCGCAAGACACTGACTCTCCGATGGCGGCTCATTCACCTTGTAGCTGTCGCCATCCCTGGGTTACTTCCTGCTTCAAATGTCTCTATTCGTTGGTGACTCCAGCTCCTCTCCTTCCTCTGAGATCTGACTCCTTCCAATTGCTTCTGGAACCCGCACAGTCTCTAGGGCTGTGTCCAGACTCCATGCCTCCGTCGACGGAGGCATGTAGATTAGCCAGATCGGAAGAGGGAAATGAAGCCGCGATTAAAATAATCGCGGCTTCATTTAAATTTAAATGGCTGCCCCGATCTGCCGATCAGCTGTTTGTCGGCAGATCGGGAGAGTCTGGACGCGATGCCCCGACAAAGAAGCCTTTCTTCATCGACACAGGTAAGCCTCAGGTTTACCTGTGTCGATGAAGAAAGGCTTCTTTGTCGGGGCATCGCGTCCAGACTCTCCCGATCTGCCGACAAACAGCTGATCGGCAGATCGGGGCAGCCATTTAAATTTAAATGAAGCCGCGATTATTTTAATCGCGGCTTCATTTCCCTCTTCCGATCTGGCTAATCTACATGCCTCCGTCGACGGAGGCATGGAGTCTGGACACAGCCTAGATGGGTTGGGTCTCCAGCCTGCATGGTAGCGTCTTGGCGTTCAGGCAGTCGCTGGGGTTTGCAGGGAGCTGGCCAGGCACATCCTCTCCCTCCGGCTGCCAGCCCCAACTGAGCTGAGCTGCTCTCTTTTATAGTCGTGCAACCTGAGCATGCCCAGTAAGGTAAAGGGAGTGTGGCCTTCTCAGCTCTCAGGGCCAAGTTAATCTCCTCCTGCTCCCCCATCAAACACCCTCCCCTTTAAGAGTGGGCCCACCATTGTGTTCCCTGCCCCCGTCCGAGGAAAAAACATTGGCGCTTTTATGTGCTTTCCCCAGACGGTCTCACACCTGGAAAACATACGGTTGCAGCAACAGGTGCGAACACATTATTCGTGGACTGGTTTCCTTCATCTGGTGAACCCAGCACAGCGGGGCATGGTCTGAAACTAATACAACGGCATTCCCCAACAAATAATATCTCAAGCGTCTATGGCCCATTTCACAGCCAAGGCTTCCTTGCCCACTTTACAGAATCTGGTTTAGAATATATGGACAGACAGACAGGGTCAGACCAAAGGTCTATCTAGCCCAGTGGCCAGCACCATGTGCCCCAGAGGAAGGGAACAACAGGAATCATCACACGATCCCTCTCCTCTCATCCATTTCCAGACAAACAGAGACCAGGGACACCATTCCTACCCATCCTGGCTAATAGCCATTGATGGACCTAACCCCCATGAATCTGTTTAGCTCTTTTTTGAACCCTGCTCAAGTCCTAGCCTTCACCACATCCTCTGGCAAGGAGTTCCACAGGTTGACTGTGTGCTGAGTGAAGAAAAACTTCCTTTTGTTTGTTTTAAACCTACTGCCTAGTAATTTCATTTGATGATCCCTAGTTCATATATTATGGGAATAAGTAAATAACTTTTCCTTATTCACTTTCTCCACACCAGTCATGATTTTATAGACCTCTATCATATCCCCCTTTATCTCTTTTCTAAGCTGAAAAGTCCAAGTCTTCTTAATCTCTCTTCATATGTGACCCGTTCCAAACTCTTAAATCATTTTTGTTGCCCTTTTCTGAACCTTTTCCAATGCCAATTTATCTTTTTTGAGATGAGGCGACCACATCTATACGCAGTATTCAAGATGTGGGTGTACCATGGTTTTATAGACAGGCAATAAGATATTCTCTGTCTTATTCTCTATCCCCTTTTAAATTATTCCTAACATGCTATTTGCTTTTTTGACTGCCACTGCACACTGAGATGTTTTCAGAGAACAATCCATAATGACTCCAAAATCTCTCTTTCTCTCTCTCTTGAGTGGTTGTAGCTAAATTAGTCCCCATTATATTGTACGTATAGTTGGATTATTTTTTCCAATGTGCACTAGTTTACATTTATCAACATTAAATTTCGTTTGCCATTTTGTTGCCCAATCACTTAGTTTGGTGAGATCTTTTTTAAGCTCTTCACAGTCTGCTTTGGTCTTAACTACCTGGAGCAGTTTGGTATCATCTGCAAATTTTGCCACCTCACTGTTTACCCCATTCTCTAGATCATTTATCATAGAATCTTAGAATCATAGAATACTAGGACTGGAAAGGACCTCGAGAGGTCATTGAGTCCAGTCCCCTGCCCTCATGGCAGGACCCAGCACTGTCTAGACCATCCCTGATAGACATTTATCTAACCTACTCTTAAATATCTCCAGAGATGCAGAGTCCACAACCTCCCTGGGCAATTTATTCCAGTGTTTCACCACCCTGACAGTTAGGAACTTTTCCTTATATATAAATAAGTTGAATAGGATTGGTCCCAGGACAGACCCTTGGGGGATCCCCTAGTTACCTCTCTCCATTCAAAAAATTCCATTTATTCCTACCCTTTGTTTCTTGTCTTTTAACCAGTTATCAATCCATGAAAAGACCGTCCCTCTTATCCCATGACAACTTACTTTGCTTAAGAGCCTTTGGTGAGGGACCTTGTCAAAGGCTTTCTGGAAATCTAAGTACACTATATCTACTGGATCCCGCTGCTTATAAAGAACCTCTTTCCTCCTGAGAAGCCTCTCAGAGGAGCTCACTGCCCTCCAGGGGTGGATGAGAGCGCCACAGGACCCCTCCTTTGACACAGCACATGCACAGGGCCTGGGGCAGCCACCCCGCTCACCCTGCCCTAAATCCACCGCTGATGCCCTCCAAAATCCAAGTCCTTGGTACTTAGGGTGACCTCCCAAGAGCCACAAGAGGAATTGTGGGTAAGTTCCCTATACAAATGAAGCTGTGTGAGGGACAAGAGCTCTTTCTCCTCAGAAGTTCCTGGCCGTGGGGTTTACATGGGGAAGAGATGAGGGCCAGTTGGGATAGGAGAAGCTGTCTGTTCCCAAGCGAGTGAAACGTCTCTTCTCGTGTCAGTTTTGTTCTTTGTTCAGTGTCACTTTAGGGGTTAGTTCCCAACTCAGGGACTCCAGAAACTGCCTTAGAACATCCCTGATGGTGTAACCTGCTTTTGGCACCAGATCTGCCCTGAGAAGTAGCAGTGGATGATTTAGTTTTTCAGTCAATAGTAAATTCACTGAGACGGGCAGGTGACGATGAACCAGAATTCATCATAAATTTGATGCAAATTTTTTGACGGGGGGAGGGGGAGAAGGAAGTTGTCACTAAGGCACCGTTTACAAGATGCGTGGAGGAGCAGATGGACTTGGCCCCGTCTTACACGCTTTCGGCCGGGTTATGGGAGACCCAGGTTCACGTCCCTTCTGCCCGAAGTGGAGAAGAGATTTGCACTTGGGTCTCCCGCCATGCAGAGTACCCCAGTATTGAGGTAGGGGATAGTCTGACATGGGGTGTCTGCCGTCTCTTGTTGAAGCTGTTCCACCGTGGACCAATGGTCACTGGAGTAAGGACATGGAATTAGGTCTTCCACCCAGTGGTGGATTACCACGTGGGCCTCCCAGGCTTGCGCCCAGGGGTGCCAGCCAATCCGGGGACCCTGCGGGATCACGGGCATTCTCCCCACCCCTCAGAGCTGCTCCTCTCTCCCCCCTGAGGCCCCATCCCAGCCAGGCCAGAAGGCAGATGGAGCCTGTGTAGAGTGTGAGTAGTGGCCTAGTTCCCTCCCACCTGCACCCCATGGGGAGCCAGCCCTAACCCCCTGCTCAGACCCCCTCCTCTCCCAAGCAGAGCCAGCCCATGCCCCACTGCTCACCCACACCCCTTCTGGGGACTATTTGGCCTTTGTACCATTTGCTCTTCCAACTGGAGATCAACTGACAAGAGCAAACACGACAAATGCCCGGTTTTGACAAAACAGTCACCCTGGCCAGGTGTCCCCAAACTTTTCCAATCGTGTCCCTCCCTTTCCTGGTCCATGCCTGCCCACCCCCAGAGCTGGGGTTACAGTGGGGCCAAGGAGCAGAGCCACGGCTGGGACAAAGGCAGAGCCGGGTGGAGCCAGAGCACACGAGGGAGCAGAGCAGGGTAAGGTGGACTGACTCCCGCCACGTCAATGCACCCTCACCCTGGATGTCCCTTCATACCACCTTAGGGAGCCACACCCCATAGTTGGGGGAGCCCAGTCCCAGTGCTGGTAAAAGCCTGGGTAGTCGTGGACAACCTGTGGCCCTCGCCTGGAGCTGACAACTCCCACGACAGGACACCATTTGCAGCAACCCGACCTCGAGCTGCGCTGGGCAGGTGCCCAAGAGTAGGGTGCCTCAGGGTGCACCGCCGGCCCAGGGATTCCTGGACAGCTCTTCCCATAGCCCTGGCTTCCGGCCAAGCCAGGAGGCGAGGCCTTGGGGGAAGCAAAGGAGCAGGGGCGGAGCGGGGCGGGATAGGGGAAGGCCCCAATAAAACAACCCACCTCTGCTTGCTCCAGGCAGCCAGAGAGATTCTCCCTAGACTAGCAATGGGCAATAATTTTTGATGGTGGGCCACACCAAGACTTTGGAAAGTGATCAAGGGCCCCACTCCTCTATGAAGAGGCTGCGGGGTCTGGGATGGAGGGTGGGAGCAGAAGGGGGCTCAGGGCAGGGTATTGGGGTGCAGGAGAGAGTGCGGGGTCTGAGAGGGAGCTGAAGTGAAGTAGGAGGTTGTGACCTTGGGCAGAGGATTGGGGTGCTGGGTCCAGGAGGGAGTAGGGGTGCAGGAGTGAGTTTTGACTTCACATCTGGAGTATTGTGTCCTGTTCTGGGCCCCCCACTATGTAAAGGATGTGGACGCATTGGAGAGAGTCCAGCGGAAGGCGGCCAAAATGATTTGGGGGCTGGAGCACATGACCTATGAGGAGCAGCTAAGGGAGTTGGGTCTGTTTAGTCTGCAGAAGCGAAGAGTGAGTGGTGATTTAATAGCAGCCTTCAACTTCCTGAAGGGGGTTCCAAAGAGGCTGGAGAGAGGCTGTTCTCAGTAGTGACAGGTGGCAGAACAAGGAGCAATGGTCTCAAGTTGTGGTGGGAGAGGTCCAGGTTGGATATTAAGAAAAACTATTTCCCTAGGAGGGTAGTGAAGCACTGGGCTGGGTTACCTAGGGAAGTAGTGGAGTCTCCATCCCTAGAGGTGTTTAAGTCTCGGCTTGACAAAGTCCTGGCTGGGTTGATTTAGTTGGGTTGGTCCTGCCTAGAGCAGGGGGCTGGACTTGACCTTCTGAGGTCTCTTCCAGCTCTATGGTTCTATGATTGACCGGGGCGGGGGTGTAGCAGGGGTGCAGGGTCTGGGAGGGCACTGTGATCTGGGGCGGTGTGCAGAGGAGTCGGGTGGTAACCTAGGGCAGAGGGAGGTGATGATCTGGGGCACACAGCAGTGGGAGGGGCTGAGGTGCCGGAGGCAGGCTCTGGCTGGGAGTCATTTACCTCAGACGGCTCCCGGCCAGCAGCCCAACAGGGTCCCTGAGGGAGGCTCCGTCCTGCAGGAGCCCCAGCCACAGGGGTACCCTCCATGCGTTGCTCAGGGCCGTGCGTCCCTGGGGGGCAAGAGAGTTTGTGCACGCGCCCCAGGTTAATCAAGTCCTGGGGCCGGGAGCACACGAGGTCTCTCTCACCCTGCTCGGGTCACTAGAGGGAGCTGCCAGCCATTCTGAACAGCTGGCGGCTCCCTCTAGGTACCACACACCCTGGTGGGGGGCGGGGTTTGTGTGCTCCCCTACCCACAGGCCAACCATCGCAGCTGGGGGCAGGGGAGCATGCAAAGTCTCTCACTCCCCACCGGGGCAGACGGTGCGTAGACGGAGCTGCCCGCTGTTCAAAACGACTAGCCCTTCCCATCATGCGCCATGTGAGACCAGCAGGGGGTGAGAGAGTGAGTGCTCCCCTGCCACCAGGCGTGTGCGGCGCGTACGGCGCGTACGTGGAACCACCGGCCGTTCTGAACAGCTGGCAGCTCTGTCTATGCGCCCGTGCGCCCCTGGTGGCGGCGGGGAGAGGAAAGACTTCTTACGCTACCCTGCCCCCAAGTCAATCAGGGCATGGAGGTGGGGAGCGCACGAAGTCTCTCGTCCCCTCCCCCACCAAGGCAGGCCACAGGCTGATCAAATAGCTTGGCTGGCCAGATTTGGCCCATGAACCATATCGTGCCCACCCCGCCCTAGACCACGTCCTGGGGGTTTGAGTCCTGTGCGTGCAGCTTTCTGCGAGCGGCGTGGGGCACATTAGCTGCAGTCTCACGGGCTCCTTCCAGAAGTTTTGCTCTGAGAGCAGCGGCTATTTCAAAGTGCTACCGTCCCTTTGCCGGCTTAGATTCCACTCGACAACCATTCCGGAGGGACGGAGCGTGACACAGGAGCATGAAGGGCTCCAGGCAGCAGCAGCCGAAGGGTGGCCGGGTGCCACGCTCAGTTGCCTCTACCCATGACATGCCGAGGAGAAACGCCTGCCCCTAAGGATGCCTAAGGCAGGTTTCCTGGACACTGCTGGTCACATGCGTCTAACCCAGGCAGCATGCGGCGCCCGAGGGGTTGGGGGACAGATCTGCCTGCTGGCCTGGGACTCTGATAGGCCCAGAGACACGAGCCCTGCCATAGAGCTCTCTGCACCGGCAGCCCAACTGAGCACTCTTCACCACGGCCGGGTGCGGCCTGCGCCTGTCTCACGTCGGCAAGAGCATCAAGCGGTAGAGCCAGGAGGAGAGGGACAGGAGCATTGGAACCGCATGGCCCCGGTAAGTACCAGCCGCGCTCCTCCCTTCCCGGGGCTCCAGCGCTGGGCAGGGATTCTCCGCGTGGGACCGCGGCAGAGACGGAGACCCGTGCCGTATGCAAACAGTTTAATTGCACAGCCCAAGGCTGGAGTGTGAGCAGAGCAGGGAGTGGGCCTGGCTGTTCCTGCACCCCTGGCTGGGGCGGATGGGACTCGGCTCCCTAAGGCAGCTCTGGGGAAAGCCAGCTGTGTAGGCCATACAGGGGATGGGAGAGGAAAGTGGTTACACATGGGGCAACCTGAGCCCCTGCCCATCCTGTGGCTCCACAGCAGGAAGGGGCGCTCAGCACCTCAGTGTTTGGCCCTGGGAGGGTTCATTCGCATGGGCATTTGGGGGCTTCTCCACGTCCAGCAGGAGGCCAAACTAATACAGCTGCTCAAGGCCTCTGCAAGTCCAGCCAGCCAGACTCGGCCCCCGAGCTCCTTTGCAACGGGATCCCGCCTCCAGCGAATCCCTGGAGAGGCCGGGCTGGTCTCCTTCAGCTCCCGCCCGGAGGCGCGCGCAGGACGTAGAGCACAGAGGTGAAGGAGAGGAAGAGGAAGCAGCAGAAGCTGGACGAGAAGCCCAGCCAGTCCACGAGGCTCCCGACGGAGGCGCTGAACGCCAGCTTGCCCAGCACCTCCAGGGTGGCCAGGAAACTGTAATGAGTGGCCTGCAAAGGGCAGACACGCACCAGCATGAGTCCAGGGCGCAGACAGGCCCGTCTCTACCAGCCAGTTCCAGTGTCTTACGCAGCCCATGCCTAGCACGTCCCGCAAAGTTGGGGGGAAGCGGCTGCTCCACACAGGGTCCGGCCCCTCCCAAGAGCTGTGGGGCAGGCCCAGAGCTGCACAGGGAGGCGGCAAGGGTTGGGCCTGCCCCTGCACTCACTGGCAGCAGGAAGTGGGGCAACCCAGCTCTGCTCTCCTGGCTCCCAGCCATGTGGCTCCAGGGAGGGGCGGAACCGCCGCCCGCCTCACTGATGGTGGGAAGTGGAGCGACGTGGCAGGGATGGTCCAGGGCCAGGTCGCTACTGCTGGTGTCTAGGGGGCAAACCCAACCCCTGCAGCTGGCACCAGACCCCCCACTAATCCCCTGGGCCATATCACTCAGAGGGGAAAGGGTGGAATGGGCCCCATGCCCTCCCGGGATGGCGGGGATGGGTCTGGCTGCCAAAGCTACCCAGGGCTCCGGGCCATTTGGGGCCTAGTTTGCGTATTGGCAGGGACGGCTCTGGGCGCCGAGCGCCACCGAACCAGACTAAACCCAGCACATAATGGGAACCACTTCACGCCAGCAGGTGCTGCAGCCACGTACGCAGCCAAGCAGACCCAGGTAACCAGCGGCAGCACCCGAACCCTGGGCTGCCGGAAAGGGCCAGGAGCTCCAGGAAGGACCCGACTGTCATTCCCTTCAGCAGCTTGGAGCCAAGTCCCATCTCCTGAGCTGCCGGGGGGCCTGTGGGAACTTCCCTTGTGAGCTTGGTGAACCTCCTCCCTTTTCTGCACCTGAGCTCCCCACCTGACTAGTGCAGAGGACACTTCCTGGGGACGGTCACATCTGGGAGGGCCGCAGAGATCCTCGTCACTCTGGGCTCTTCACTACTACTGGTGAGTTACCCCTCTCGGCAGCCCACCCACCCCCTCTCGGCAGCCCACCCACCCCGCCATCGCCAGTACAGGCCCCTGGGGCACTGGCAGAGGTGCTGGTTGCTGGGTACCTGGATGCTGCCATCTGCCTTCTGCGTGCACTGCATCATGGCGCTGAAAGCCAGCGTGGTGATCATCCCTGCGGTGAAGTGCTGGACAAAGATGCTCAGGATCGCAGCCCCTAGGCACAGGACATGGCAGCAGGAGGGAATTCGGGAGATCAGTCCAGGGCTGGCGAGAGGCACGGCCCATGTGCAGGACCAGAAGCAGCTTTTTCAGCGTTCTGCTCCCAGAGCGAGTGGCTGAGAGGGTGTGTGGCCATGCACAAGTCACTTAACCTCTCTGAAAGAGCTGGGCAGAACACTGGTTTATCCCCCTCCTCCAGTGAAGAACTAATGTGAAAAACAAAATTGTTTTCATCTCAATTGAATGTTTGAGCCCAAACCAAGTATTTCCATTGAGATCTACAATCCTTTCAGGAATCTAAAAGGCTGTCACAAAGAGGGTGAAAAATTGTTCTGCTTGCCCTCTGAGGATAGAACAAGAAGCAATGGGCTTAAACTGCAGCAAGGGAGGTTTAGGTTGGACATTAGGAAAAACTTCCTGCCTGTCAGGGTGGTGAAACACTGGAATAAATTGCCTAGGAGGGGTTGTGGTCTCCATCATTGGAGATATTTAAGAGCAGGTCAGATAGACACCTGTCAGGGATGGTCTATATGGTACTGAGTCCTGTCTTGAGGGTAGGAGGCTGGACTCAATGACCTCTCGAGGTCCCTTCCAGTTCTAGTGTTGTTATGAAATGCTGCCAAAATGCCACCTTGGAGGTGTAGTTTGGGTGCCTCCCACGCCCATGCGCTATAGGCTGGGCTCCAGTAGAGAACTACTTCTCCCAAGATGCACCATGGTCTCCCCTTGTGAAGGGAGGAAGGGGAGCCTCATGAGAGTTCCTGGACACGCTGCACCACGGAGGACACAGTTCAGCCAAGAAGCGTGCCAGCATATCCAAACTGAAGTGCCCTGAGAGGTCTGGTTTGACTAAATCAAAATGTTCCACAGAAAACCGAAACCTGTTGCCCAAAACATGAAGATGAAACCCCACTTTCCAACAAAACACAGTTCTGACCAGCTGTGCCTTGCTTCACTGTCCTCTTTCCCTTCATCCCACGTCAACCAGGTGCCCCGTTACGCTCCGCTGTGCGGGGCTCACCTTTGAAGAGAGATGCGCCAGCATCATAAGTGAAAACCAAGAAGGTCTGGAAGTTCAGGCTGCAGAAGCGGAACAGTAACAGACCCTTCAGCAGAGACAGCGGCTGCCTGGAAAGGAGACGCGACCCAACGCAGACACGGTTAAGGAAGCCAGTGCAGTGGGATACTGCAAGCAGGGGCAGAGCAAGGAGAACAGAAAGAGAGGGGCTGTGTTTGGTTCCTCCCCATTTAGAGGAAGGACCCTGAATCAGACACAGCAGCTGGGCCCAAGAGCAATCAAACCAACACTAAGTATCGCAGGGCCCTCTCCTGTCATGCACACCTCTCCCCCCCCTTGCCCCCCCGCTCCCCAAGGCGGCTGAGCCCCGTTCTACACTTCACCTCTGCTTGGACATCAGCTGGCCACTGAGCGAGGAACCTGTGATGGAGAAGACCATGGCTACCATCCCGTTCCAGAAGCCAAGCTGCTGTGGGGAGAATCCGTGGTCCAGCAGGAAGAGTGGGAACATGGTGGTGGCACCTTGCTCACCTGTAAGGGAAAAGGACACCAGTGATCCACAGCCAAGTCCATGCTCTGCTGGATTTCAGCTTTCATCTTCGTGAAGGGAGGTTACACAGAGGATGGAGAGAGGCTGTTCTCAGCGGGGGCCGATGGCAGAACAAGGAGCAATGGGCTCAGGTTGTGGCGGGGGAGGTCTAGTTTGGATATTAGGAAAAACTATTTCACTAGGTAGGTGGTGAAGCGCTGGGATGGGTTCCCTAGGGAGGAGGTGGAATCTCCATCCCTAGAGGTGTTTAAGTCTCCGCTTGACAAAGCCCTGGCTGAGATGATTGAGTTGGGGTTGGCCCTGTGTTGGGCAGGGGGCTGGATTCGATGACCTCTTCCAGCCCTAGGCTTCTATGGACTCTTCCCTACATGTGGGGTTGTCCAACAGCACAACAGGAAGCTTTCATGACTGTTCGATCCTTAACCCAGCTCTGGCAGACGACCCTGTCTTAGTTTATACTTGTTACACCCAATAACTCTTTTCCACTGGCAACCTTGCAGGGTGTCCCACTCTAAACACGCCTTTCCTTACAGGAACCCCCATCCTGGGCAGGCACTCACCAAGCTTGTAGAGGAGGACAAAGCCAGCAGTCCACAGGGTGCCCGGCACACAGAGGAGCTCCTGGAGAATTCTCCAAGGGTTGAAGGTTCTTGCCCGAGGCTGGCTGTCCTCGGAAGGCCGTCCCACTGTGAGACACAGCCCTGAAGCACTCCACACATACAGCACGGCCAGAAGATAAACAATCGCCAGAAGCAAGAAGAGAATCCCCCAGCCCAACAGGTGCATCAAGGTCAGGAGGCCTCCTCCCGCCAGCACAGAGCCCAGTTTGTAAGCCACCACTTGGATGGTGTTGCCATACCCGATCTCGTGCTGCCCCAGGAGCCGAATGGCTAGTCCATCCACCGCAATGTCCTGGACAGAAGCAAAGAAGTTCATGAGCAGCAGCATGGCAGCAACTGGCATGAAGTTGGTCTCTGGCGACATAGTGGCACATGCTAGGCAGGCCAGCCCCAGACCAGACATGCTGAGCACCAGCCAGGTCTGCTTGGTGTAGTACTGATCCACAAAAGGAGCCCACAGCACCTTGAGGATCCAGGGCAGGTAGAGCATTTTGGCCAGGCTGATCTTGGTGAAGGAGAGGCCCACGCTGCGGAGATAGATGGGCAGCAGGCCAGACTGTAGCCCATACGGCATCCCTTGGACAAAGTACAGGCCCCCCAGCAGCACATACTTAGAGTTCATCCTTCAGCCCCAGGGTGAGGGGCTCCCACAGGACACGACGTTGGGAGATCCGCTGGGCTGCGGGGAACACAAAGACATCACATCCGGCTCGGCGAGGGGAGAGGCCCAGGCAAAGGGCTCAGTGCAGCAGGGATTAAGCCATGGGCCTCAACCTGAGCTTGGGAGATCAGGGTGCACGAGAAGGAAGTGGTCAGGGCACTGGACCAGGCCCAGAAGTCACCTGATGCAACAACAGCAGCTACCATGGTACCTGTCGCCTTGGTAACAGACACCGTGTAGCCAATGCTGCCACAGTGACAGCCACATTCCACCACTGCCATGGCAACCCCCTCCAATGCCCCAGCTAGGGCCTGAGACCACGGGGACAGCCACTCCCCAGGGTTGCCATGACAACATCCTCCAACCTGACAGCCACTCCCCAGCACTGCCACAGCAACAACTCCCAATGCCACAGCCAGGGCCTGAGGCCACGGGGACAGCCACGCCCCAGGGTTGCCATGACAACACCTTCCAATGCCACAGCCAGGGCCTGAGGCCACGGGGACAGCCACGCCCCAGGGTTGCCATGACAACATCCGCCAATGCCACAGCCAGGGCCTGAGGCCACGGTGACAGCCACGCCCCAGGGTTGCCATGACAACATCCGCCAATGCCACAGCCAGGGCCTGAGGCCACAGTGACAGCCACGCCCCAGGGTTGCCATGACAACACCTTCCAATGCCACAGCCAGGGCCTGAGGCCACGGTGACAGCCACGCCCCAGGGTTGCCATGACAACACCCGCCAATGCCACAGCCAGGGCCTGAGGCCGCGGGGACAGGCGCTCCCTGGGGTTGCCATGGCGACAGGGCCGCTCGCAGTGACCAACCCCCCAGGGCGGCAGAGCCCGCAGGCCAGGGGGCGGGGCTCACCCCGTGGCTCTCCTGGCCGGGGGGGGGGGAGGCCGCGAGGGGCTGGCGGCTCCTCGAGGGTGGGCGGGACTCAGGGGGTCGCCGCGGCGCCGAGGTCCTCCATAGCCACGGAGAACGCGGAAGTGCCGGCTAGAGGGGCCGCCTGTCGCTCTGCGGCCTCGCCACGCCCACTGGCTGAGGCGCGACGGCGGCTGCGCACAGGGGCCCGCCTCGCGCTCTGCTCTCTGGCTGCGGAGGGCCGGCCTGGGCGTGGCCTCTCACCCCCCCTTCCCTGGATAGGCGCCCGCAGCCTCCCCGGGCCACGCCCCCTGCCCAGGCCACGCCCCCGCCCTGGGCGGGGCACCTGAACCCACCCCCCCCCATCAGCCCCACCCTCTGCCTCCAGCCTGGTGCCCCCCCTTGTACCCCTGGTCCCGCAGAGACTCCAGCCCCTTAGCATCCCTGTGCTGCAATGGGCAGCAGTAGGGGGGGGCACCGGGCAGGCAGCATGGGGGGGCACCGGGCAGGCAGCATGGGGGGGTACATGGGGGGGCACCGGGCAGGCAGCATGGGGGGGTACATGGGGGGGCACCGGGCAGGCAGCCTGGGGGGGCACCGGGCAGGCAGCATGGGGGGGTACATGGGGGGGCACCGGGCAGGCAGCATGGGGGGGTACATGGGGGGGCACCGGGCAGGCAGCTTGGGGGGGGGCACCGGGCAGGCAGCATGGGAGGGGTACATGGGGGGGCACCGGGCAGGCAGCATGGGGGGGTACATGGGGGGGCACCGGGCAGGCAGCATGGGGGGGCACCGGGCAGGCAGCATGGGGGGGTACATGGGGGGGCACCGGGCAGGCAGCATGGGGGGATACATGGGGGGCACCGGGCAGGCAGCATGGGGGGGTACATGGGGGGGCACCGGGCAGGCAGCATGGGGGGGGCACCGGGCAGGCAGCATGGGAGGGGTACATGGGGGGGCACCAGGCAGGCAGCATGGGGGGGTACATGGGGGGCACCGGGCAGGCAGCATGGGGGGGTACATGGGGGGGCACCGGGCAGGCAGCATGGGGGGGGCACCGGGCAGGCAGCATGGGAGGGGTACATGGGGGGGCACCGGGCAGGCAGCATGGGGGGGGCACCGGGCAGGCAGCATGGGAGGGGTACATGGGGGGGCACCGGGCAGGCAGCATGGGGGGGTACATGGGGGGCACCGGGCAGGCAGCATGGGGGGGTACATGGGGGGGCACCGGGCAGGCAGCATGGGAGGGGTACATGGGGGGGCACCGGGCAGGCAGCATGGGGGGGTACATGGGGGGCACCGGGCAGGCAGCATGGGGGGGCACCGGGCAGGCAGCATGGGAGGGGTACATGGGGGGGCACCGGGCAGGCAGCATGGGGGGGTACATGGGGGGGCACCGGGCAGGCAGCATGGGGGGGCACCAGGCAGGCAGCATGGGGGGGTACATGGGGGGGCACCGGGCAGGCAGCATGGGGGGGGCACCGGGCAGGCATGGGGGGTACATGGGGGGGCACCGGGCAGGCAGCATGGGGGGGTACATGGGGGGGCACCAGGCAGGCAGCATGGGGATGCCCCTCTAGAGTTGCCAGATGGTTTCAAAAAAAATACCAGACCAAAATTTATGGAGCAAAAAAAAAAGCACCAGGGAGACATTGAGGGGAGGTGGGGCTGAAATGCAGTCATGGCCCCTTTAATTCAGTCACAGCCCTTTTAATCCCCGCGTGTCCTGAGCAGGCTTCCCTCGGCACAGAGCCAGGTCCAGGAAAAGCAGAAAAACTTAATTAGAAAATACCGGACGTAGACATTTATCGGACACAAAGTCCAAATACCGGATACCTGGCAACCGTAGCCCTCCCAGCTGCCCTGTCCCATCCACCCAGCCCTGTACACATAGCATGAGTGTATTTTACCTAGGAGCGGGGACCCCTTCCTGCCTCTGCACTGCTCTCCAGGTTGCCGTGATAAGAACATAAGAGCAGACAGACTGAGTCAGACCAAAGGTCCATGCAGCCCAGTGTCCTGGCTGTCGCCAGCAGCCCATGCTAGATGCCCCGGGGGAGTGAAAAGAACAGATAATCATCAAGGGACCCAAAGGATGAGGATGTTCTGTGCCCTGCCAGTCACAGTGGTGTGCGTGCCTGTGTGTAGGGCGAGTGGGGGGAGGGAGTGGTAACGTCAGCTACAGGCTGCAGAGAAATCTTGGAGGTGCTCTGTGGGTAGAGGGTGTCTTAGCGGAGGAGCTAAGGGTTGAATGGCCCCAAGTTCGGATCTTCCCACCTCCAGAAGTGGGGGCCCTCCAGAGCAGGAGTGCAGCAGGATAGCAGAGAAACTTGCCCTCCCCGCACCCAGCCTCTGCCTGTTTGCAAGAGGCCAGCAGAGCTTACAATTAGCCAACTTTCAGTGTCATGAAAAGCCAGCTACAGCCATTAGCATGCGTTAAGCATGGCCCTGAACAGAGCGTACTCAACAGAGTCAGGTAGGAGATGTGAAAGGTTCATTAGTTGGCTGGCTCTGAAACCAGTTTTACACACATACTTATCAAGCTATCAGACAAGCTGCAAGGTTAGTGGATTTAAAAAACCAGCTGAGGAGGAGCTGCATAGATTCCAAAGGACCAAACAAGCATCTGACCTCCTGGATAACAGGACACAGAAATGCCCCAATTTATTTCCTACACCAGATCTTCCAAAAAACAGCCAGCTGGGATTGCAGGATGTGCTGAGCCCTCATCTGGATTTGGGGGCTGCTTGCCCCTCATATCCGAGCAACCACCAACCTCTCCGTACACTGGCGTGCAGAGTGGAATAACCCAGTATATCCTCTTGAAAACAAAGGCTGGCTGTGGAACTTGTTGGCTTTCTGGTGTAGCTTATGAAGATAAAACCCAAAGGGTGTGATATGCAAAGGCACCTGGCAGAATTAGGGCTCCTCACTCTCCCAGGTGCCCTTGGAGAGCACTCCACCTGCCCAAATCCCCACCCTGCAGCACTCCACCTGCCCAAATCCCCACTCCTGCTCATCAGAGTCTTGCAACTGTGCAGGAAGGGAGGGTCCGAAAGGTGAAGTCAGAGGCACTTTAAAAAGTCACAGTTTATTAGTGTGAATATAAAACCCAAATATGGTCCCAGATGGAAGAGGGGAAACAGCAGCAGTGAGAAGGCACTCGAAAGGCCTTGGAATGGACTCTGAGCAACAATCGTTAGCGCGGGGAACCAGTCAAAGCTCAGATGTACATTCGAAACTGAATGTCTCTCACTTTTCACATACACTGGGGAACGTTGGGAGGAGTATCCACCTCCTCTGCATCTAAACACACAGAGAGCATCCCACCCCTCCTGCCAAACGCTGCCATCTCTTAAGACGGTTACTGAATATTCCATGGGAATGGGATGTGTGTATTCACAGCCCATGTGTCAGGAGAAAAGGCCGGCTGTACCCAGTCTGCTTTTCACTGTACTGTGGGGATCAGAGGGGACCAGGGCAGGAAATGGGTTCAGGTGTTGGACAATTTTGCAAGAGGAGTAGAGCCCGATGTTGGAGTTAGCCCAGAAAAGCAGGAAGACAAGACCACAAACCCCTAGCACGCCGGGCTGGTGGACTTGCCTCCCAGAGCCACCAAGGTGCATTTGCTCGGGGCATATCTAGAGGACTGAACCTTAGTAGGGATAGTTACATACAGTCAGCTGGATCACCAAAAGCCTCTTCCGCCCAGCAACCCTGGGGGCCAGCTTCGGGCTCTCACTCTTCTTTTGCCCAGCCCAAGGCATGTCCTCTCCCTGAGAAGCAGGTACTTCGCCTGCTGGGAGCTGCGGAGAACTTCCCAATGCAAATGGGAGCCCCAGTTCCCAGCACGGGGTTAACCGGTGCTAGAATCACGGCAGCCCTTAGAGAACAGTCTGTCGTGGGAGCTCCTGGGACCTGCCGGGAGGTGACTGGAATCCAGGAGCTCTGGCAGATGGAGCCACAGCCACAGGGCTCCCTGGCTCTGCTCTGGTGCCAGCTGAGCCATTCCATTTCCCTGATGCTCAGTGTCTGACATTCCGTACATCCCACCCCTGCCCTTGCAGGCTCATCTGCAGCGGATAATCTCCTCGGTGGCCAGGCGCATGATTTTATTGAAGTCGAAGTGGATGTATTTCCTCCAGAACCTGCGGTCTCGCCCGTAGACCTGAGCGGGGTAACATGGGCTCCCTGTTAGGGACAGAAAAAGCCCCAGTCAGCTGCTGAACCCATCGCCTGCCTCTCGTTCAGGGGCAGCACCTAACTCTGGAGAGGCCAGTGGCCAAAGCTTTCAAACAAGCGGCCTAGTCATTAACAGCTGCTGAGCACACGTGGCCGCGGCCTAGGCATTCAGGGGCCTGATTCCCTGCTCCATTACACCAAGGGGGTCTTCTCCAGTTCACTGGAATCACGCCTGGCTCAAAGCAGGCCCACACGGTGCTAGGAGACTGCAACCTTGCTCACCCAATGACCGTGCCCCTGGACAGGGCATCTAAGGGTGCTGAGCCACGAGAACCACGGTAGTTATTCTTTCCAGGCCCGAGCTTTGGAGCAGAGGATGCTGGGCCTAGCGAAGGAAGGGGGGTGGAGGGAGTTGTTGGGGGCCGGGGTGAGCACCGACAGGGATGCAAGGAGTCACAGGAGCTCTGGCGGGCAGGCTGGCTCCCCACCCAGAGAGGAGGGAACTTCCCAAGCAGGCAAGGAAAGATGAGAAGAGGGAAACATGCTCTCAGGCGGGTACAGCTCGTACTCTTTGCTCTGCATTTTCTGGCCCTTTGCTTGGGACAGCCCAGTTCTGAGTCACTCTAATCAGCTGCTGCCAAAGGCCCCGAAGGAAAAGGGCCTGCAGGGGATGAACAAGCTGGGCGCTGCCCAGGGCTTGCTGGCCAGGGCCTCAGCAGAGAGGCAGGACTACATGATTCCTCCCAGAGAGAGCGGACAGCAGCAAAACTGGTCTTCCAAGGGGCCGTACAGCACAACTCACGCTGTAACTGCGGCAGATACACTCCCCACTGGCTGCGGATGCCACTCCAGGGTCAGAGGTCCCCTGCAGCTCAAATCCCCCTGCACTGTGTTAGCAGGGGGTCACGCTCCACTTCCGGGGGGCTTGCATACCATTCCACGAGGACAGACAAGGAGAGCGGCAGGAACAGATCCCCAAAGAAGCCTTCGGTCTCCAAGCCAGCCCCTTCCCCATGGCCACAGTGCCCAAGCCATGTTAAGGAGGGCTCAGATGAGATCTGAGTGGTTACAGGGTGGCAGAAAATGCTGAGCATTATGGCAATTCACACGACATAGGGCTCCAGGCTTGTGCTCGGCTTCCCTTACCAATGCCGTGAAATACCCGGGCAACGGCTCTGCCAGAGAACTTCTCCTCCTGGCGGAGGGACAGGAAATTCCGGATGTCCGAGCGGATCTGCCCTTCCCACTCCTGCAGCTACAGAGAAAACATGCGACATTCGTTAGGCTTTAGGGGCAAGGGAGGGGGGGAGAATATGCCAAGGTCCCTCCGGGAAACGGCTACTTTCTTCTGTTTACCATATCAATCAGTTGGCATCTAAATATTGTACTTACAGTTCTGTGACAGCACATGCATCAGTGTAAACAGGTTACTGTCCGTGTGACCCTTTAGGTGACATTGAATTGGCTAGTACATTTAACGTAGCCTGCTGTACAACTAGGCAAATACCTAGATGAATTAATGAACCCCCCGGAAGGCTTCTCTGTAATCCCACCCCAGCCCAGCGATATATGTAAATTGAGAACGGCTAATCTAAGAGACCCCCAGATTATGGCAGCAGGGAGAAACACTCTAATTCACTTTTAAGCCTCATGGCTGATACTCCTGCCCTCTTCGGTTTGAAGAGTGAAACCAAAGTGATCAGCTTCACTTAAGAATATAAGAACGGCCGTACTGGGTCGGACCAAAGGTCCATCTAGCCCAGTATCCTGTCTGCCGACAGTGGCCAGCACCAGGTGCCCCAGAGGGGGTGGACCGAAGACAATGATCAAGCGATTTGTCTCCTGCCATCCCTCTCCAGCCTCTGACAAACAGAGGCCAAGGACACCATTTTATCCCCTGGCTAATAGCCTTTTATGGACCTAATCTCCATGAAATTATCTAGCTTCTCTTTAAACTCTATTATAGTCCTAGCCTTCACAGCCTCCTCCAGCAAGGAGTTCCACAGGTTGACTACACGCTGTGTGAAGAAGAACTAGCACAGCCAGGCTGCAGGGAGTGTTTAGAGAGAGAGTCCAGGGACAGGAAAACCTACAGAAATACCCTTTTAAATTCCTATTAGGGACACCAGGAAGATGAAAAATGTAAAGCACTAGTTGTGAAGTGCCAGTGATGTCAATGGAACCAGGACAGGCCCTCATGTGTTACTAACAAGGCCTAAATTGAAAGGTGCAGAATAATTTGATGGCATCCTTTTAAACGTCTAAAAGCCAAGTGCAATGAAGGACAAACACAGACACACGAGCAAAGTGCTTCCCTGCTTCAGAAGAAGAGAAGTGTCTCAAACCCAGTCATAGAACATTCCCCCAAAGGGTGGCACCGCCTGTTGTCGATTCTCACACACACACACACACACACACACACACGCGCGCGCGCGCCCACCCACCCCTTTGCAAAGAGTGACACCCCTGAATCCAGGAGCAATCACTGCTTCACTGCTGCTGCGGACTTTGATCCGCTCAGGCCATCACACTGTGTGCGTCCATCCACAGTACAACCATATGCACAGCTGACACTAAACCTGGTGCCTGGGTGCCATGGTTTTAGGGGGCTCGCGGAGGCCAGCCTGCGAGTGGCTCAGGTGGGCTCAAAACCATCCACCAACCATGGGAAGCAACAAAGGGGTTTGCTCACTTTAATGTTATTGAGATCTGCCTCCTCCTCTTCTTCCTCGCACATTAGCCCGGTCCCATCCAGCGCAGGCTTCTTCTCAAAATAGTCCATCAACAAGGCCTTCAGCCGGGAGCTCCTCTCCCCATCCACATGCTCCGAGTACTGGGCGCCAGCGTGGCAGGCCACACTGCTCAGGACAAGGGGTGTTAGGGACAGACCGGGCACCGCTAGATCTTAGGGTGCAGGATCAGTGGAGAAGCAAGTGGGATGAACACAGGGAAGCAGGGAATGGGGTCCCAAGGGCAGGAGAGAAGCAAGGCGACATGTACAGAGCAAAACAACCACATTCTGCCCCCACCCTTGAATTCTCATCTGTTCCATGAAGGTTCTTCTCCAGCCCTCATCCCCGGAGAAGGTGAGGACCTGCCAGTCAGGCCTGGACTTGCACGGTTCTCTCATCCTCTCCCCAGGCAGGGAGCAATTTGTTTGGGAAGGCCTGGGGCAGCTGATGGCCATGCTGCTCTGAATTCACGTCAGAGAAGGCCGATCAGAGGAAGGGGTTGGTCTTTCATTCCTGTGGGAGCAGCTCCACTGGCCCAGTCATTTCAGGATCGGGGCCAACATTAAGACCCTCAGTTTCAGAAACTCTCTGTGGACTTCCCAAGCCAACCTCCCGGACTTCCATCCCCACCCCCACCCAGGCAGGCAGCACCAGCCTCCTCGCTGCCCCCCACCAGTCTGAGCTGCCGACAGACACGCAGGATTGCTGCATGTCGCCCTGCCCCACTGCTGTCTGCCCCACTGTTCCCAAATGCTAGACGCCCCCTTCGCTTCCGGTCTTCTCGCCAGGACACACTTCAACGCCCAGGGGCCCCCCCACCAGGGACGGCGGGCGGGTAAAAGCCAGGGCGTGAAAGGCTCGTGCTGCGACAGGCCACCCGCGGCGTGCGGAGCGGGGCTGGCTCCCCACGGCTGCCCACACTCACCTCTGGAAGGCCCTGAAGCAGGCCTGGAGCTGGCAGAGTGCAGTCGCTTCCCGCGCGGTCACCCGGCGGTGCAGGAAGCTGCACACAGAGTCCAGTTCCTGGTCCGTGAGGTCTCCGTAGGAGCGCAGGTGAAAGGCCAGGTCACTGAACTCCACCAGGACTCCGCTCTTCCCAGCGCCCCGGCAGCCTGAGCAGCAAGGAGGGGAAGGCTCTTTCATGGGCCGGGCTCAGGGTCCCGGGAGGACCCAGGCACAGCCAGGGGGCAGTGGTACAAACCCGCCACAGGGGAGAGGCATGAGTCTGTCACAGGGCTCGGAGGGGGGCCAGAAACCGTACCGGAGCTCTGGACTTCGCCCTGAGCACCCCAGAGGGCCAATCCCATGTACACCAGGGGCATTTTTAGAGACCCTGCCTACTGCAGATGCTGCAAGAACCCACATGTGCTGCCGGAGCAGAGGGGGTTTTACCCTTCCAGCTCTGCTCTCTCTGGCGCTCCCTCCCCCTGCTCTGCCCCTACACCCCCGAGAACCCGGCTCAGGCCAGCCCCTGCACCTTTCTGCAGCTGTGTGCTCCACTGGAGCTGGCGCAGGGCTCGCTTCACCGGCAGAACCTCCCAGCCCATGGAGTCACTGAGGGCGATCACGTCGAATTCCACAGAGCTGGCGTGCGTGTGGTCCACCCCGGCCAGGCGCTCCCGGGCCAGGCACACGGCGACGGGCGGGGAGCTGAGAGCGGGCAGGGAGAAAAACCACGGAGGCAGACGCTGAGAACCCAGAGACAGAATCGAAGCTGGCAGCAGTAACATGGGAGCTGGGGAGGGGAGAAGGGGGCTAGAGCCGGGAGCCAGGAATTGCTCCGATTTCGTCCTAGCTCTGACACAGCCTCCCTCCGCAGCCTGAGGCCTGTCACTTAGCCAGTTCCCCACCACTCTGCGAGACTCAATGAGGCAAGACGTGCAAAGCTCCGTGTCTTTTTATGAGCATCGGGTTTGTTCCACTGGCACCTCACACTGGGGCCTCTGCCAGCCAAGCCCTGGCACTGCAGACGTCAAGGGAGGCAGCCCAGAGGCTCTTGGCCAGCCAGGACCAATTCCTTTCTCAGAGCCCTTTGCGTCCGTACTACCTGGCCAGCAGGCCGGGGTGCTGCGACCAGCCTGGCAGCTGGCACGCAAACAGGCAGCAAACATCCAGGGGAACCGCAGCCCGGCGGGGCTGCTCCGTCAGAGTCCAGCTGTGCTGAGCAGACCTCAGGGCAGCAACGCAAGGCACAGTTCAGAGCAGAGCTCAAATCTATTGCCTCCCTAGCCCCGTGACGACACCAAAAAGCAGCCCCTCCTTTGGGGACCTCTTAGCTGTTCCTTAGCCAGAGATGCTCCCTGGAAGAGCCCTGCCGGCGCTTCCCAGTGCTGCCACTTGCCGTGCTCAGGAGGGGCCGGCGGGGGGAGCTTGCACTCCGAGCGAGAACGCTCCAGCGCGGTCACCTGCCAGCGCGGACATTCCCCAGCGTCTGCACCGCACCTGAGCGGGGTCCCCATGCCCAGCGCGGAAGGGCTCCGACTGCATCATGCCTACGCCGCACAGCGACTCTCACCTCTTTGCAATCGCCCTGAGCTGCTGGGGGCCCCCATAACACACCACCCGGCAGGAGGAGAAAGTGGGGTGCAGCAGCTCCACCCAGCGCCGTGGGTGCAGCTCCAGGTAGCACAGCAGGGTCTCGATGCCTGGAGCAGGAGAGAAGAAATGCGCCAGTCGTGGGGAATGCAGATGGGACTGGCCTGAGCAGCGTGCGGGCCCAGCTCCCCAGGGGCACACCTCCGGCTGAGCCTCCCATGCAGGACCTGCCCCGCTCTCCGCCTGGCTTGCTCAAGAGCAGGGCGTGGTGGGACAGGAGCCATCCCGCTGTTCAAGAGGAGCAGCTCCATGCTGCTCCCTTCTCCTGGCACAAGGCACGCCCCTCACGCTCACAGCAAGGCGCAGGCCCTTGGCGGGACACAGGCCAGAGCAGCCCCAGCCTGGCCGGGCAACCTTCCAACACCAGATGTGACAGCTCGTCTGCACTTTTCCTCCCGCAACAGACACAGCAGCAAGGCCTGGGCCAACCTACAACGGAAGCAGGTCTGGGCAGCCCATTGGGCCAGGCCGAAGGGCCAACCACCAGGCCTGCCCTGCCCCAGCCCAGCCGGCGCGGAGGGACCTGCTGCCCCCACCCCACTCCACCCCAGCAGGCGCCGGATCTGCTGGTCCTCCTGCCATCCGCACTGGATGTTGCCCAAAGCCAAACAAGCCCACGCTACCCCGCCCGGGGGCCTCCTCCTGCCCACAGAGCTGAAGGGAAGAAGAATTTGCTGTCCCGGTGGCCATGCCAGGAAGCGGCGGGAGCCTCACCTTCCTCTCGGACATCCAGGGACTCCACCGTCTGCTGCACAGGGATGGCGCGTTCGTGTTTGTAACACACTCGCTGCAGCCCACTCTTCCTGTCAGCCCAACACGCCGGCTCCTCGCCGGCTCCCATGAGCTCCAGCATCTCAGTGTCCGACACCTCAGGCCCCTGTGGGGAAACAACATAGAACATTAGAACAGGAAGGGACCTCGAGAGGCATCGAGTCCCGTCCCCTGCCCTCCCGCCAGGACCTAGCACCATCTAGACCGTCCCTGACAGAGATCTAGCTAACTGGCTCTTAAATCTCTCCAGAGACGGGGATTCCACAACCTCCCTGGGCAATTTATTCCAGTGTTTCACCACCCTGACAGGAACTTTTTCCTAATGTCCAACCTAAACCTCCCCTGCTGCAGTTTAAGCCCCTTGCTTCTTGATCTGTCCTCAGAGGCCAAGATGAACTCAGAGGCCATGGGACTGCTCTGCTACCCCCTACCCCAGTAAAGGAGAACTAACAGCAGCAGACACAGTTTTCTGGGTCCTAGTGACGTCCCCCCCCCAGTCTGGCACCTGAGGCCTCAGTTTGCCTCATGGTAAGGCCAGTCCTGCTTGTGGTCCACTCTGACCCCTAGATCCCTTTCTGCAGTGCTCCTCCCTAGACAGCCACTTCCCATTGTGTATGTGTGACACTGATTGTTCCTTCCTAAGGGGAGCACTTTGCATTTGTCCTTATTCAACTTCACCCTGTTGACCTCCGACCATTTCTCCAGTGTCCAGATCATTTTGAATTCTGACCCTCTCCCCCAAAGCACTCGCAACCCCTCCCAGCTTGGGATCATCTGCAAACTCCATAAGCGTCCTCCCTGTGCCAGAGTCTAAATCGCTGATGAAGATACTGAACAGACCCCTGCGGAGCCCCACGTGTTCTGCCCTTCCAGCAGATTGTGAACCGTTAACAACAGCTCTCTGGGAAGGGTCATCCGGGAGCCCTTCTCTGGCAGGAGGTAGCAGAGGGGAGCAGCGGGCGCTGCAGACCTCCTTCCTCCCTGAGCCCACACGCAGCCCCTCTCCACGACTCCCAACGCAGCTCCCACCCGCAGGGGCCCCGTGTGGCAGGGACACAGGCTGCAGCTTTGCTCCCACCAGCCAGGCCTTCCCCAGCCCACTCCTAAGCCGGTTCAGATGGAATCTGGATTCCCAGCTGAGCAGGCGGCATGAAGCTCCCCTTCATCTCCAGAGAAGGTGCAGCCCGGGAAAGCCGGCCGTACCACGGCCCCACGCACCATCCTGGCCCATGTCTCCGCACATCCAGCTGCACCCCCTCCTGGGGCGGGAGAGTAGGCCACTCTGAACCTGCCACCAGGCAAACGGCAAGGGGCGGGCCAATCAGCTGGAGATGCAGCATGGCATGCTGGGACATGTAGTTCCCACAGGCTGCAGTGAAAGAGAGGGGGCAGCCCAGGTCGTGCTTCGGCTACCCCGGCGGTCAGGGGTCATTCCTCACCCCGCTGAGGTCCCGTTGTTTGCGGTGAAGCTCCAGGCACCTACAGCGAGGGAAAACCTTCTGCACTAGCTTCTTAATGGTGAAGAAATCCACCGTGTCGGCGTAGATGTGCCGCCGGAGCTCGTGCAGATCCCTGCCCTGGGAAGGAAACGGAGCCAGGGAGCATGGGGCGAGAGCAGCCCCTGCCACGCACGCTGAGCCCAGAGCTTCCCAGCTGCTGGCGGGGAAACTAGGCCAAGAACAGCTGCCTGCTCGGGGCTCGCTATGTCGGAGGCTGGGCAGCACAGAACCAGGCCGTTTCCCTCCTGCCAATAGGAGGCAGGAATCTGGATCTGTGGCGAGTTTCCCTGACTCCAGACTCAGTGGAGCCGGTGACCAGTTTCTTCAGGACAGGGCTCCAGGGCCAAGGGTGGGCTGTGCCCTAGAGAGCCCCTGCTCTGGGATTCACTGGGGGCACACAAGAGCCATGCACCTCCCCAGCATGGCTGCAGCAACTAGCTGCTAAGGAGGCGCGTTCAGTTGGACCGGGATTTCGACGGCTGCAGCAGACGTGGCTGGGGGGACTCACTGGCTCTCGGATTAGCCTCCACCCCTCTGGCCGCGATTACCTCCGGATCCAGGAAGAGATGGCAGTGCGCCGGCTTCCCGTCCCGCCCCGCCCGGCCGATCTCCTGCACGTAGCTCTCAAAGTTCTTGGGCATGTTGTAGTGCACAATCCCGCGCACGTCGGACTTGTCTAGCCCCATGCCAAAGGCCACCGTGGCCACCACGATCCGCAGCTGGCCGCACATGAAGTTGTTCTGCACGCGGCGGCGCTCGGCAGCGGACATGCCTCCGTGGTAGGAATCGGCGACCCACTTGAGAGGCCGCCGGAGGCGCTTCTTGGCTACACCACGGTGAGAGAGAGAGAAAACCGGGAATGATGGTTGTGAGCACGGGCGTAGGGCTCCCCGTTGTCAGAGCCCCTGCGAGCGTTTGCAAACTGCTCCGAGGTACAACCGAGCAACAGACAAAGTGTCGAGAATACATCCCCCCGGCTAGACACCCTTGCACTGGGGAGCAAGGGCATTCCTGCTCCAGCGACACCGCATTCCCAGCCACTCCCTCGGCGGGGTTTCTACGACGGAGCATTCACCCCGGTTGTAAGTAATTCAGTCTTTGCTCCGTAGCTCAGATCTGGGCACGGCCGACAAAGGGGGGAGTGGTTCAAGTGTCAGAGTCAAACACCTGGGCAGGCCTATAGGCCAGACGGCAGGAATCCTTGCCCAAAGCACCTTCCTGGCATCACACGTGCAAGGCTGCGCCTCCCGCACCGAGATCACGGGTTGTGGCTTTCTGGGACCTCCGTGACTTCTGCAGCAGCCCACGTGGCTGGCCCAGGAGCCACCTGAGCAATGGGGCAGCCCCTGGACCAGCTGCACCAGCCACCATGCCCCCATCCCCCAGCAGCAGGAGTCTGGGTGTCGGACGCGCCCAGGGCTAGGGGGACTCCGGGCAGCACTTACTTCAGGAGGCTCTTGGGATGCAGAGACATCCCCCTCCCTCGGCTCCTACGTGGAAGCGTGGCCAGGCAGCTGCGTGCGCTGTTTCTGCCTGCAAGTCCTCTCCCTGCAGTTCCTATTGGCCATAGTTCCTGACCAATGGGATTTGAGGAGGTAGCACTTGGGGTGGGGTGCAGAGACACCCGCCCCCAGCCATGCTCCACTTAGGAGCCGAGGAAGGGACCTGTCACAGCTTCCAGGGATCCAGTAGGGAGCCTCCCAGCCACTGCCCTGCAGGGGGCCCAGGTCTGAGCACCGGCACACCTCCCCCCTGAGTATCTGCAGCACCTCCTGGGCCATCCCCACCCCCAAGCCTGTAAGATTTAGTCGGGGATATAGTAAGTCAGGGACAGGTCGTGGGCCGGGCACTTTTGTTTACTGCGCGTGACCTGTCCATGACTTTTACTGAAGACACCTGTGAGCCTCTCTGACGTGGCAGCACCTGACGTGGTTTAGCCCCGCCCCCCGTCTATAACGGGGCAAGCAACGGCCACGCATCTGCTGCTGACAGAGCTGGGGAAGGCATTGCCCCGCCCACGTGCAGCCCTGGACAGCCAGGGTGGGGACCCAGCACTGGGGGGGGGGGGGGGGGAGGGAGTTTCACTCTCCACTGACGCAGGAGGTGTTGGCACTCAACTGAACTCAAGGGCCCAGTGGCCTGAGCCTTCGTGGGAAGCCTTGTGTATCCTAGGCAGCTTCCTCCTGTCGACAATTCATCCCAGCAGGCTCCTGGGCTCCAGCGTACCGCTATGACGGACGCTCCAGGCAGGGGCTCTCGAATCTCAGGGAGGGGCAGGCTCATGCGTCCCTCTCTGCAGCTGCAGAACAGCCCAGCCAGGACACCCCCTACCTGTGGCTTTCTTCCTTTCCCCAGCGCTCTCGGCAGGGTGCTGCTCCTCGGCCGGCGGGGCCTCCCGGAGCGTTACGCCCTGCAGGCAGGTGCGGATCAGCGCCGCAATCCGGGCCGTCTCCTCTCGCCGGGTGCAGTAAACGATGACCGAGTCCAGGCCCCCAAACCTCTCTCCCTGCAGCAGCGAGACCAGGGCCTGGGATCACACAAAGAGAGAATGAGTCTCCCCTCCCGACGAGCTTCTCAAGGCAACCTGCACCTCTCACAGGGCTGGAAAACCCTCCCCTGCGTTTCGGAGCCCCTGGAAGGCAGGGAGAATGGCCCGCTCCCTCGGACACGCCCCCAGCCCATCCCTGGGGACTTCTGCTCCCTGCGCCGCATAGAACCCCAGACAGCCCCGTGCCCCAGCAGATCCAGTTAGCCCCACGGAGCATTTCCTGCTCCCTCAGAGACCAGACACACCTGGCAGCCGCGTCACGGCTCCCACGAACACCACACAACCGCTCGGGTCCAGGGACGGGTCCTGTGCGGAGCGGAGACTGCAGGGTGATCCCCCACGCAGGGATTCAGAGAGATGGCAGAAAGCTGCCCTAGTGATTCAACAGCCAGGCAGGTCTCTTGCAAGTTCCCGGAGAGCCCTGCCCCCCTCCCTACCTGATCCTTGTCCCTGTCCGTGGAGACAGACAGGTGCAGGTTTGGGGGAACGGCGGCGGAGCGCACGGCTATCCCCTCCTCCTCCTGGATGCCCAAGTGGTGGGCCACATCCTGCGCTGTGGCTAGCGTGGCCGTGGCCGTAAGGCCCAGAAGGCAGCGCACCCCCAGGCGGTCCCGGAGCACCTGCCGGGAGAAGAGCCGTCACTCCCCAACACAGGCGCCGGCATTTCCCGGCCAAGAGGCAACGGTGCGCCATGTGGGGCACAGCCCCTACCCACCCGCTCCCCCTCCCCACTGCACCGCTCTGCTCGGGAAGGGGCCACAAGAGGCAATGGTGCGCCATGTGGGGCACAGCCCCTTCCCACCCGCTCCCCGTCCCCACTGCACCGCTCTGCTCGGGAAGGGGCCACAAGAGGCAGTGGTGCGCCATGTGGGGCACAGCCCCTTCCCACCCGCTCCCCCTCCCCCTCCCCACAGCACCGCTCTGCTCGGGAAGGGGCCACAAGAGGCAAGCGGAGCAGGGGTCAGAGTGCGGTTCCCAGCAGGGAATTAGCCACGTCCGAGTCCCTTCCCCAGCACCCCAAGTCCCATTGCTGCGTCTAACATGGGCAGGGGGGGTCTTCACAGCCTCGGCCAGCTCCCCACCCCCACAGGCAGGCGTCTCATGCGGAGCCAGGGAGCCCATCCCCCGCCCGGCGTACCTTACAGAGCCGCAGGTAGCAGGGGCGGAAGTTGTGGGACCACTCGGAGACACAGTGCACTTCGTCGATGCAGGCAAACGCCACCGGCGGGAGCTGGTCGGCAGAGGGGAGGCAGCTGGACCCCGCCCCGCCCCCGCCCACCAGGGCCTCCGGGGAGAGCAACAGCACGTGCACCTTCCCTGCCTTCACCTGCGGACACGCAGCATCAGGAGCGTTCCCCCGCAAGAGGTACGCCTACCCAGCCCCCGCCCCAGAAATACACTCCGGGGGGGAGCTCAGGGGATTCCCTTAAACTCACCCCCTCCAACCCGGCCCAGCTGGGAGGGCTAGAAGGTTCCCCCCTCCATTGGCTGCTCAGTGCGAGGAGCTGGGAGCTCTCAGGTCAGATCCTGCACCCCAGAAGCCGCCAATACAATCCGCACCGTAACGGCCTGGCCCTCTCCCCTACGGGTGTGCCTGCAGAGCGCGGGCATGTCCCTGTTCCCCTCACCAGCCAGAGGCAGGCCCAGCGAGCAAGGCCCAGGGCTGGCGACACACGCCCGTTGCTCTGGAGTACGGTCGGGGTGAATTTCAATCAGAACCTCGCCACATGGAGACAAGCAGCGCCCAAGGGCGAGCCCACCCGACATCTGTGGACATGTCCCACCGGCTCCCATTCGCCGGCAGGCGCGTGAGCGTCACCATCCCTTAGACAAGATCCAGCTCGGCGCCTATGAACGGACAGCGCACTGCACAGAGCAGCCTGCCCCCAGGCCAAGGCACCCTGTGCTCTGTATTCCCTTCGGCCAGCTCCTCCGGGAAGGGTCCTGCCATCCCAAGCAACCCACCTTTTCCATAGCAGCCTCTCGCTGGCTCTGCGACATGTTGGAGTGAACGCAGACCGCCTTCAGGTGCGGGGGCAGCCCTGAAACCTGGGAACGAAGCGCAGGGCATGCCCCCCTCAATGCTCGGCAGTTCGGTGCGGGGGCTGGCTCCAGACTCCAGATCCAGCAGCCCACGCTCCACTGCAAACCTTGTGTCAGAGGCTTCGGATTTCCTGCCTCCCACGTCAGAAAGGACAGAGCCCTTAGCAGAGCAGAGTTCCTGGCCACCCCCTCTCCCGGCCCTGGAAACGGGATGGCTCTGCAGAGGAGATATACGTATTCCCGGACGTACCACCCCCGGGGGTGAGGGGCCGATGAAGGACAGGATAAAGGAGGGACAGAATCGGGCCCATTCCTGTTTCTGAAGTCAACAATCAGGCTCCTCGTTTCAAAGGGATCAGGTGGGGGTCGGGGGCGAGGGAGAAGGAGCCGATGCAGCCAGGCTGCGGCCGACGCCACATCCCGTTTACCTGGTCATCCATCAGCGACACGAGCGGGGAGACCACCAGGGTGATGCACTTGGAGCGCTTGCCGTACAAGTAGGCCGGGAGCTGGTAGCACAGCGACTTGCCCATCCCCGTCGACAGGACGACCAGCGTGGACAGACCTGGCTCGCAAACGGCAGCAGCAGGGTCAGCAGCTGCCATCCATGGGTTTGGCATGGAAAGGGGGCAGAGAGATGGAGGGGGGCTCGTGCCTTTCCACCCAGCTGGGACGGTCTGGGGGAAGCGCTCTCGGGGCTCACCCCCTTTAGACAAGCGGCTAGCCCCAGCCACCTTGTGCCAGGAATGCCCGTTCCGGCGTGGGTGGGGACAGCAGGAAGGACCTGCTGCAGGGAAAGACAGACGGCTTACCTGAGAGAACCCTCATGACGGCCAGCTCCTGGCCCGGGCGGAAGGCGCTGTATCCCAGCTCGGCCAGAGCCTGAAACACCTCCGCAGGGGTCTCTGCCAGCGTGGAGACACACATGCATCAGCAGAGGGCTCTGCCGGCTGCAAAGCCCAGCGACACGCACAGGCAGTGAGCAGGCAGGGCGGGGAATGGACTCGGATCCCCGCTTTCTAGCTGCGCTCTGGGAAGGCAGGGAGGCTACTGCTTAGAGGAAGAACTGGGAGTCAGGACGCCTGGGTCTGGGAGCGATGCCCGGTCTATGGCTTAAAACAGGAGGCGTCGGGTTTTATTCACAGCCAGAGCGGTTCTCCCTGAGGGGAAAAGCGGCGAGGAGTCCTGGGGCACCTTCTAGACTAACAGACGTGTTGGAGCAGAAGCTTTTGTGGGCAAAGACCCACTTGGTCGATGCATGTGATGAAGTGGGTCTTTGCCCACGAGAGCTTCTGCTCCAACACATCTGTCAGTCTAGAAGGTGCTCCAGGACTCCTTGTCGCTTTTGCAGATCCAGACTAGCACGGCTGCCCCTCTGGCTCCCTGAGGGGAACAGGCAGGAGCCGAATGTGAAGGCTGCTCGTGGCGATGCGCTCCCCATTCCCTCCACCGTGGCAGGGCTGCTCCTGGAGACGAGTAGCACCAGGGCCCCCGGAGAGCCATGTGCCCAGGTCAGGAAGCCAATTCTACACCCCTGGGTCGGGGCCTGCGGCACAGGGAGGCAGGTTTGCACAAGAGAGGCCCCGTGCACCCAAGGCGGGTCCAGCGCACGCTCACCGTAATCCCAGTCACTCGCAAGAGCTTCCTTTCTTACCTCTCACCTTCCCATCCTGGCCCAGCGCATAGAGAGGCTCCATGGGTGGGGGCGGAGCAGGGGGCTCATACACAGGCCTCTGCACGTGCAGGTCAAACTCCTCCTCGCCAGCCCTCTCAGGCCTGCTTCTGCTCTCCACTGGGGATGGAAAGGAACGGGGACAAGCCAATGAAACCCCCGCCAGGGTTATACAGCACTGGCTGGGAGGAAATCCAAGGCACTGGCCACCCTAGGTGTGGCATTTTCCCCTTGGTCAGTACAGTGCCCCAGCGCAGTATGGGGGAGGCCATGTGCGGCCGGAGCCGCCTGCACGCACAATAGCCCCAGGCTAGAAACTCTGACCCCTTCTGGCCATTAAAGACCCTTTGTGAGCTGGGATATTAACCCCAGTGCCCTGCTCAAATGCAAACCTGGGGAATTATTTTCTACCTCCCTCAATTCCCTCTGTGGGTCTAGCTAGAGGCAGGACTCTCCTTCGCTTCCTGCCCTAGCCTGTCAGGAGGTGCGGCTGTAGGCTGGTAAGCAGCTGTTACGTTCCACCCCAGAGGCAGACGCAATGATTCCCATGCACGGTGCCTCTGTGCTCTCGCTCTTGCTGCAGTGTTTGCAGGGCGCTTTATGTAGCTCCTTTGATCCAAAAATCCTACGCACTTGTATCATTTTCAATTGCCTGGCCAGGCCTCAGCCCAGGGCAGGGATAGACAGAGCACACGGCTCTGGGGGCGATATCCTCCTGGCCACAGAGGAGTCACCCCGTCTGTCCACACTCACCAGGCTAGGCCCAGCTGCTGTGTTTGATCCCACTGATCACCAGATATCCCTGGCTGGCCTCCAGCGCTGTGTCTAGACCACACCCCTCTGTCGACAGAGGGATGTAAATGAGGCGCTTCAAAAGTGCAAATGAAGCAGGGATTTAAATATCCCACGCTTCATTTGCATAATCACGTCAAGGCGCTCTTTCGAAAAAGCGCCATTTCGAAAGTAAAACAGCAGTCTAGACACGGTTCTTTCGAAAACGGCAGGCTTTACGGGAAAGGTTTACAGAATCTTTCGAAAAAGCCTGCCGTTTTTGAAAGAACCATGTCTAGACTGCGGTTTTACTTTCGAAATGGCGCTTTTTCGAAAGAGCGCCATGACACAATTATGCAAATGAAGCACGGGATATTTAAATCCCCGCTTCATTTGCACTTTCGAAGTGCCTCATTTACATCTCTCTGTCGACAGAGGGGTGATCTAGACACAGCGCAGGAGGCTACAGGAGTGACCAGATAATAACCCAGGCTGTGCCGTGGCTGGAAGGAGCTAGGCTTGGACTTAAGTGTCTGCAAACTCTGAAGCCATGGGGGCACCACACACAAACTCCCTCGCATGCAGCGGACCAGCTCCCATACAACACTGCGGCCTCCTGGAAAGAGGGAAAGGCTGCCTGAGATGGCTTAGTTGGGGCTGGCCCTGCGTTGGGCCAGGGGCTGGATTCGATGACTCCTGAGGTCTCTTCCAGCCCTGGGACTAGGATTCTACAAAAGGGGGGGCTTTGGCAGTCAGTGTGATGCATTTTTCTGCAGAGAAAAGGGCCTTCTGTTCTCAGAGCTGCTGCAAGGAGGTTCACAGGCGACACACACGGCGCGCTCTCCTGGAAGAATAACTCGGCTGTTTATTCTTCCCTGCTTTCTTTAACCTACAATACCGCCTGGACGTTTGGGGAAGGTTTGCTCTTTGGAAGCCAAAGAAGAGGGAGTTGAACCAGGCTCTGGCTCTCGCTGCTGCAGACTAATTCAATTAAAAGGAAACAGACCGCTAAGGTTACCAGCGGGTGACAGTCCAGACTGCTGCTATTCCCAGGAAGGTCACCGTTTCACCTGGCCTGGCCTGGTTACCTGTTTAACATGCACCTCTCTGAGCTCCCACCTCAGCTTTCCTTCTGCAGATGCAGCTACAAATCTGCTGAGAAGTACTTAACCTTCCAGCAAGTCAGGGATCGCCTGGCTACTGCACAACCAGCCTCTAGACACCACGGGAGAGCAAAGCAGACATGCCCTCCCTGATGTGGGCTTGCCCAGGGAGCAAGGGACCATAGAATCATAGAATACTAGGACGGGAAGGGACCTCGAGAGGTCATCGAGTCCAGTCCCCTGCCCTCATGGCAGGACCAAATACTGTCTAGACCATCCCTGATAGACATTTATCTAACCTACATAAGAACATAAGAACGGCCGTACTGGGTCAGACCAAAGGTCCATCTAGCCCAGTATCCTGTCTGCCGACAGTGGCCAGCACCAGGTGCCCCAGAGAGGGTGGACCGAAGACAATGATCAAGCAATTTGTCTCCTGCCATCCCTCTCCAGCCTCTGACAAACAGAGGCCAAGGACACCATTTTATCCCCTGGCTAATAGCCTTTTATGGACCTAACCTCCAGGAAATTATCTAGCTTCTCTTTAAACTCTATTATAGTCCTAGCCTTCACAGCCTCCTCTGGCAAGGAGTTCCACAAGTTGACTACACGCTGTGTGAAGAAGAACTTTCTTTTATTCGTTTTAAACCTGCTACCCATTAATTTCATTTGGTGTCCTCTAGTTCTTCTATTTAGGGAACTAATAAATAACTTTTCTTTATCGGCCCTCTGCACACCACTCATGATTCTATAGACCTCTATCATATCCCCCCTCAGTCCCAGTCGTTTTAACCTCTCCTCATATGGGACCCGTTCCAAACCCCTCATCATTTTAGTTGCCCTTTTCTGAACCCTTTCCAAGGCCAAAATATCTTTTTTGAGGTGAGGAGACCACATCTGTACACAGTATTCAAGATGTGGGCGTACCATAGTTTTATACAGGGGCAGTAAGATATTCTGGGTCTTATTTTCTATCCCTTTCTTAATAATTCCTAGCATCCTATTTGCCTTTTTGACTGCCGCTGCACACTGTGTGGAAGTTTTCAGAGAACTGTCCACGATAACTCCAAGATCCCTTTCCTGATTTGTCGTAGCCAAATTAGCCCCCATCATACTGTACGTATAGTTGGGGTTATTTTTCCCGATGTGCATTACTTTACACTTATCCACATTAAATTTCATTTGCCATTTTGTTGCCCAATTGCTCAGTTTGGTGAGATCTTCTTGGAGTCCCTCACAGTCTGCTTCTGTCTTGACTATCCTAAACAGTTTTGTATCATCTGCAAACTTTACTACCTCACTGCTTACCCCTTTCTCCAGATCATTTAGGAATAAGTTGAAAAGGATTGGTCCTAGGACTGACCCTTGGGGGACACCACTAGTTACCCCTCTCCAATCTGAAAATTTACCATTTATTCCTACCCTTTGTTTCCTGTCTTTTACCCAGTTCTCAATCCAAGAAAGGACTTTCCCTCTTATCCCACGGCCATGTAATTTACACAAGAGCCTTTGGTGAGGGGCCTTGTCAAAGGCTCTCTGAAAATCCAAGTATACTATATCTACTGGATCCCCCTTGTCCGCATGTTTGTTAACCCCTTCAAAGAACTCTAACAAATTAGTAAGACCTGCTCTTAAATCTCTCCAGAGATGGGGATTCCACAACCTCCCTGGGCAATTTATTCCAGTGTTTCACCACCCTGACAGTTAGGAACTTTTTCCTAATGTCCAACCTAAACCTCCCTTGCTGCAGTTTAAGCCCCTTGCTTCTTGTTCTATCCTCAGAGGCCAAGATGAACAAGTTTTTCTCCCTTCTCCTTATGACACCCTTTTAGATACCTGAAAACAGCTCTCATGTCCCCCCTCAGTCTTCTCTTTTCTAAACTAAATAAACCCAATTCTTCAGCCTTCCCTCATAGGTCATGTTCTCTAGACCTTTAACCATTCTTGTTGCTCTTCTCTGGACCCTCTCCAATCTCTCCACATCTTTCTTGTAATGCGGTGCCCAGAACTGGACACAGTACTCCAGCTGAGGCCTAACCAGCGCAGAGTAGAGCAGAAGAATGACTCCTCGTGTCTTGCTCACAACACTCCTGTTAATGCATCCTGGATAATTCACTTTTGTGCCACTGGAGTCTCACCTGAGATCTTGCTGTAAGCCGTGTTAGTCATCCGGGCCACTTCTTCCAGAGTGGGTAATGGCATCTCCTCTTCAACAGCTTCACTGGTTTCCTCCAGCCGTGAGTCGACAGCAGGGGCGGGGCCTGCAAGGCAGAACAGGGCTGATTCCTAGAGGGGTGGCAGTCATGGGAGGGAGGGGATTCCGAACACCTGGGCCTCTCTCCCAGCATGTAAACTTGCCAGCCCAGAACAGTCACCACGCTTACAGCCAACGGTGCTCGGGTTGCAGAGCAACGCTCAGCGGCCTGATCCCTACACGTCTCGCAACGTTGCTGGAAAGAAATGAAACCGATACACGGCCCTGCCGACTTAGGGAAGGTTTAGGTCAGCGCTGGACAGTGCGTTTGTCATTTGGGGATTTATATCGCACAGGCCCAAGGTCCAGACCTGGCTACATTCAGTTCCGGACTAATGCCTAGGCTAGAGGACCAAAGCGAGTTTCAAGGCAGAACAGGCTGTGGGACATTTAGCTAAAGTGGAAGGGAAACGGCAAAATGGGCCCGAGACCATGAAATGATTCTTAAGACCCAATCTCTAGCTCTCTGCCAACTGGTGGCCTCGGCAAACACTTCTCAGACCAGTCACTTTTCATAGGAACCCTGGAAGTGCCAGGTCAGAGGCATTCCATCTCTGACCAACATCATCTGCTTCAGAGGAAGGTGTAAGTCATGTGACAATCCTGCTCTCTAGTGCTCAGACTGGCTGGAACCCTGAAGCAGGAGGTCTGATGTCCCTTCCAATGCATCGCTTTTACATGCACTGTTTAACTCTGGAATCTCTGGTTCTCCATAGACATCCCAATCCCTTTTTTAAGTCTTGTCACGCTCTCGTCCACACAGACATCCTGTGGCAAGGAGTTCCACAGCCTAGTTACATTTTCTGTAAACATTTTTCTTTTTATCAGTTTCGCACCTTTCAATATCACTGATTGTCCCCTTGTTCCTGTGCTGAGAGACATAGATGGCAGACGCTCCTGATCCCCTTCTCTAAGCCATTCCCTGTCCATTTTTCTCTTCTCTAGGGGAACAGTCCCAGTCTTTTCAGTCTCTTCCTATAGGAGGTTCTCCCCCGCCAAGGCCAAGCCCTGAGACCAGCAGGAGCGGAGGGGAGAGATTCCCACTGTGATGACACTGGCAAAGTTACCTCTTGCCTCTGGCAAGCAGCAGTCTCCACAGCGGCAGGCTCTCTGCATTCCTTAGGCCTTATGCTGGATTCTCCTTCATGGTCGCACAGCTAGCACTTAGCTTATGCTGCTGCTGTAACGTATCCAGCGTTAAAAGGTAAAGTGGGTGGAACGTTATAACCAAACCTGCTTGTGCAATGAAAGTAAAATCTGGGAACGTGCCCTGCCATGCCCCCAGCTGAGTCAAAACCCCAAAATGTTACTGTTGCCAAGCATGGTTGTGCCTAGCAGAGCATCCTGGTTTGTACAGCAGTTTCTGACCCCCGTGCAGGACTCTGTGATGGGGCCAGCTGCTTTTTCAGGTAGGCCGAGCTGGCCGCGGGAGGTAAAAGCCTTACCTTTGCCCTTACACTCCGAGGCCCAGTGCCCCGTTCCGCCACATCTGAAGCAGGTATCTGAGCCTCTGTCGAAGCACCTGCCACCTCCTCCAAACCATTCGCCTTTCTTCTGCCACTTCTGCTTCCACACCTGTAAAGGGACCCGCATGCCTAAGCCAGGGCCTTGCTTGTAAGCCAAGCAAACCCCCTCAGACACAGGCAGGTCAGCAGACACAGTGACCTCCTACATCTCCACACCCGTCAGGGATCGCTCCTGGGAAAGTTACCACCCCCAGGGATGGCAGTCAGCAGGTGTGTAGCAATGCACAGCACCACTGCAAGGTCATGAGGCAAAGCAACGGAGAAAAATGAATTCATTTGAAACCGCAGATAATGGGAGGCTAGAAATGCCTTTGGATGGAAACTGACTTTTGGGTAGCTCACTCAGCAAGCGTTTCCCCAAAATAATCCCGAGAATGGATCTTTTAGAAAAATAGCCAATGTTGATTTAAAAATTGCTAGGAATGACTCTACCACAACTTCCAATAACTTGTTCCAGTGGCTAATTACTGTCCCTGCTAAACACATACTCCTGATTGTCAGCCTGAGCTGTCTAGCTTCAATTTCCAACTGCGGGTTTCTCGTGACACCTTTCTCTGCTGGACTGAAAAGCTCATCATCAGATATTTGTTCCCCAGCTAGGTACTTATAGACTGGGTCACTCCTTAATCTTCTCCTTTTTAAGCCAACTAGATCGAGGTATGTCTACACAGCGAAGAAAACAACCCCGCCTGGCCTGGGCCAACTGACAGGGGCTCACAGGGATCAGCTGTGCGGCTGTTTCATTGCTGAGTAGATTTCTGGGCTGGGGCTGAAGTCCAGTGTGACCCTGCCCCCCATATTCTTCCAAAGGGTAAGATTATGGTATGATGATGATGTCATTATGCAGCAGTTTGTATAAGACGTGTCTTGTGAGGTGTCTATGGAAAAGTGGCAGTTTGCTGAATAGCACTATCCTATTTGTGTGGGTGTATCATTTTTGTATCTGAAGCTAGGAATACTGACTGACTATCTGTATGTCACATGCAGTTACATCTGGGTGACGCCCACTAAGCAAGATACTTCCACTCTAGACAGCTGGTTGTGAAAGACCTATTCAAGACAAGGCAGAACTGGGAGGCAAGATCAAATCAGTATCTTAGATGCCTATATACAAATGCAAGAAGTATGGGTAATAAGCATGAAGAACTGGAAGGGCTAATAAATAAATACAACTATGACATCGTTGGCATCACAGAAACTTGGTGGGATAATACACACGATTGGAATATTGATATAGAAGGGTACAGCTTACTCAGGAAGGACGGGTGGGGAAAAAAGGGAGATGGTGCTGCCTTATATATTAAAAATGTACACGCTTGGAGTGAGGTGGAGATGGACATAGGAGCACAGCATTTTGGTACCTGTGTTTTGATACCTGGAATGAAACCTGAGTTTGGAACAAAGGGCTCCCACCATACGGAAAAGCTCTATATAAGATGGGAAGTGACATCAGCTCTTCGCTTCACTCCCCACACAAGAGAACATGTGGCAATACCTGAGGAACAGACTGAACTAGGAGAAGCGCTGGTCCTAGGCTAACAGCATTTCTAGCCTGTGTATGGAAATAGGCTCAGTTGGTGGATTTATTTACTTGGTAACCTGCTTTGATCTGTTTGCTCTCATTTATAATCACTTGAAATCGTAATACACTTGCTTTATGCTTTATCTAAACCCTTGAGCCTTTGAGTGAAGATCCCAGGGGAGTGCAAGACACTATAATGTTGGGGCTCATTCCAGTGGGGGTGTAAGCTTGGGACACTGGCAAACTGGTGTCTTTGGGTGGCAAAGGTAAGGCACCTAGGTAGCTCAGTTGGGTGTATGGCACCACCTGCTGTCATGTTGGGTGCTAAAAAGGTCATAGAATTATAGAACAATAGAACTGGAAGGGACCTCGAGAGGTCATCGAGTCCAGTCCCCTGCCCTCACGGCAGGACCAAGCACCATCTAGATCCGTGGTCCCCAACACGGTGCCCACGGGCGCCATGGCGCCCGCGGGGGCATTTCAATGCGCCCGCCAGGTGCTCGGGGCTGGCCTGGCCCCAGGCACATGGCGCACGGGCACTTGCGGGGGGAGCGCGCTTGGCGGGGGGAGCCCCGGGCGCGCGGCACTCGGCGGGGGGGAGCGCCGGCCCCGGGCACGCGGCCCTCGGCGGGGGGAGGAGCGCCGGCTCCGGGCGCGTGGCACTCGGCGGGGGGAGGAGCGCCGGCCCCGGGCGCGCGGCAAGGGGGGCGCCCCGCCCCCGAGCGCGCGGCAAGGGGGGCGCCCCGCCCCCGAGTGCGCGGCGGGCAAACGGCCACGCCCCCTGGCGCCCGACAACCTAAAAAGGTTGGGGACCACTGATCTAGATCATCCCTGACACGTGTCTGTCCAACCTGTTCTTAAATATCTCCAGTGATGGAGATTCCACAACCTTCCTAGGCAATTGATTCCAGTGTTTTACCACCCTGACCATTAGGAAGTTTTACCTAATGTCCAACCTAAACCTCCCTGGCTGCAGTTGAAGCCCATTGCTTCTTGTCCTGTCATCAGAGGCCAAGGAGAACAATTCTCCCCCCCTCCTCCCTGTGACACCCTTTTTAGATACCTGAAAACCGCTCTCATGTCTCCTCTCAGTCTTCTCTTTTCCAAACTAAATAAGCCCAATTCTTTCAATTCCTGCAGCCTTGCCTCATAGCTCATGTTTTCTCGACCTTTAATCAATTTTGTTGCTTTTCTCTGGACCATCTCCAATTTCTCCACATCTTTCTTGAAATGTGGTGCCCAGAACTGGACACAATACTCCAACTGAGGCCTAATCAGCGCAGAGCAGAGGAGAATTATGACTTCTCGTGTCTTGCTCACAACATGAATGCATCCCAGAATCATGGTTGCTTTTTTTTGCAACACTGTCACACTATTGACTCGTATTTAGCTTGTGGTCCAGTATGACCCATAGGTCCCTTTCTGCAGGACTTAACAGTGTGATGCTGTTGCAAAAAAAGCAAATATGATTCTAGGTTGTATCAACAGGTGTGTTGTAAGCAAAACTCGTGAAGTCATTCTGCCGCTCTACTCTGCACTAGTTAGGCCTCAGCTGGAGTACTGTGTCCAGTTCTGGGCGCCACATTTCAAGAAAGATGTGGAGAAATTGGAAAGGGTACAGAGAAGAGCGACAAGAATGATGAAAGGTTTAGAGAACATGACCTATGAAGCCAGGCTTCATGAACTGGGCTTGTTTAGTTTGGAAAAAAGAAGATTAAGGGGGGACATGATAGCGGTTTTCAAATATCTAAAAGGGTGTCACAAGGAGGAAGGCGAAAATTTGTTCCTCTTGGTTTCTGAGGACAGGACAAGGAGTAATGGGCTTAAAGTGCAGCAGGGGAGGTTTAGATTGGACATTAGGAAAAAATTCCTAACTGTCAGGGTGGTCAAATATTGGAATAAATTGCCAAGGGAGGTGGTGGAATCTCCCTCTCTGGAGATATTTAAGAACAGGTTAGATAGACATCTGTCAGGGACGGTGTAGACGGAGCTTGGTCCTGCCTTGAGGGCGGGGGGCTGGACTCGATGACCTCTCGAGGTCCCTTCCAGTCCTATTATTCTATGATTCTATGATTCCTTTCTAGACAGTCGCTTCCCATTTTCTGTGTGTGACACGGATTGTTCCTTCCTAAGTGGAGCACTTTGCATTTGTAAGGAAACCAAGGTTGCAGGGCAGGTGGTGACACAAATCCTCACTGAAGGATTGGTTTCAGTGCACCCCCTTTCCAAAAAAATGGTTATGGGGAACTTGCTCAAGCAAAAGAGATCTGTTGTTATGTGCACTGAGGCATGCACAGATGTGCACCACCAGTAGAAACACATGCTGCCAGCTGTGGGTGCTCTGCAAGTCATCTGGGCAGCATTTGAATCTCTCCTGGGTGGTTGCCCAAGTGCTCAGCTTACAGGGAACACTGGTTCTGCCCTCAGGGTAACTCTGAGTTCAAAGAGCAAATGTTATTCTCTTCTCTCCCCCCTTCCCACCACCCCTCCTTTCATTTACTACATACAAGTGGCAGCACTTTGTCCGGCCAGCTGCACTGTTCCCCAGCCCCACTGCACAGTCAGTCGCTGTCTCCCAGTTTTATGGATCCGTCACACAATAACAGGGAGAGGAAATATTTACAAAAATAAGAAAATGCGATTGCAAACCCAGAGAAACTTGCAGGAGGATTAAGGGGCAAGGGTAAAACCTGAAACTGCTTTAAACTCACTTGAAAAAGTGAAGTAGATTTCAAGCTTGTTAAGTCCTTTCATGAAAGGGCAAAACCTAGCAAGCAAGAGGGTATAAATACCTAGTGCCGTCAGAAATAGGGTCTACAACAGAGAGTGAAACATTCCGAAGTACTCACAGCCTAGGCTGCAGGTGAGCGGAGACAGGGAAGGAGAAGTTAGCAATATAAAAAAGCACAGACCTGGGGAGGGAGGGTTAGTCTACTTTATAAAGGGAGGGGCTTCCCCTTAATTAGTACTCGCCAAGCAACTGGCCGTCTCACCTGCTTGCGAAGGTGGTTACCTCTCAATGCGTAACCTTTAACGTGAGATCTCCTCTTCAGGTTGAGTCTGACAAAGTTGCCGTCCTTCTTCGGAGGGGCCCTGGAAAAGCAAGTGCAGACTGTAGAGAAAGTAGCGTGTGGGTTGCCCATGAAGATGCCCTGCATCACATTACTGCTGCAATGAAAGCTGGACTGCATCATGGAAGGCAGCATGGTTCAATGGTGAGAGACGGGGAGGAGTTTTCCTAAGCAGAGTGAAATGCAAATAGTGAAGTCGGCCCACTGTTGAAACCAACCTCACGCTGCGCTTCTCTAGCGCCTCCCATCCAAGGGTTTCAAAGTGCTGCGGAAACAATGATTAATCTTCACAAGCCCCAACGACAGTGATATCATCATCCCCATTGTACAGAGGGGAAATTGAGGCACAGAGACGCTAATGGCCACATTTTCAAAAGTTGCTCTCTCATCCTGGAGGTTTTGATTTGGGAAAGGCCACCTTGAGACCCTGGGTCCTGACTAGCTGAGGGGGTTAAGCACCCACAACTCTAAATAGAGCCAATGGGCGATTGTGAAAAAATGAGTGGTGATTTCTGAAAGCGTTGGCTTAAGAGTGGTCCAAAGTCACGCGCTCCATCGGTGAGAGAGCCAGGAACAGAACCCAGGTGTCCTGGCTCCATGTCCATGTCGGGCACATGAGATTATCCAAGAGAAAGGCGATTCTGTCCCCCTCCCACACACCCTGAATAAGATGTTATGCTGAGAGCAACCCATTGATTTGGGTGAGGGTGGGACAGAATCTGTCCCCAACCATTTTTCAAGTATGCTCTCCATGCTCAGTCACTTAGGGTATGTCTACACTACAGGATAACGTCGAATTAAGATACACAACTGCAGCTGAAGTCGAAGTACAGTAACTCGACTTTTGGCGCTGTCCACACTGCAGGAAGTCGAAGGGAGCACACTCTCCCTTTGACTTCCCTTACTCCTCGTGGGAGCAGGACTACCGGCCTTGACCAGGGCGCCCCTCTCAGTTGGAATTACTGGGTCTTCACTAGGCCCGCTCATTTGAACCCTGGAAAATCAATAATGGCAGCTTCGATCGTCTCTGTAGTGTAGACGTACCCTTAGGGAGGGAGATATTCTGAAACAGTCAGTTCCAGTGTTCCCTGTGAGCGGGTGTGGCCAGTCAGGAGAGATTCAAATGATGCCCAGCTCATTTGCAGAGCGCCCACAGCTAGGGGTTTTGTTTCTGCTGGTGGTGCACATTTGCACATGCCTTGATGCACATGAAAAAAATTATTCTGCACATGAATGGAAAAAATTAGAGGGACCATTGGGCAATCCTGATTGCTGCTCTTCCCCTTCTGGGCTCCACAGCTAATCTAGAATCTCTGGAGTCACTCTGCAAAAGCAGCCGAGCAGTTCAGCACTGACTTGTGCTTACCTCAATAAATGCTCTGGACACGGAGCCTTGAAGTGGGACATAGAAGGGCTTTGACAAGAAGACTGGAAAGTTGTCTCGCTTCCTTGCGAGGCTGGGCTAGCTTCTATCGCCACCACGCTGGGCTGGGTTTTAATCATTTACTTTACCCTCTCCTGCTTGCAGTCTCCATTTAGGGTACGTCTAAGCTACATGGCTCCATCGACGGAGCCATGTAGATTTGTTGTTTTGGCAAAGGCAAATGAAGCCGCGATTTAAATGATCGCGGCTTCATTTAAATTTACATGGCTACCGCGCTGAGCCGACAAACAGCTGATCAGCTGTTTGTCTGCTCAGCGCGCTAGTCTGGACGCTCCCCTGCCGACATCAAAGCCCTTTGTCGGCAGCCCCGGTAAACCTCATCCCACGAGGAATAATGGGGCTGCCGACAAAGGGCTTTGATGTCGGCAGGGGAGCGTCCAGACTAGCGCGCTGAGTGGACAAACAGCTGATCAGCTGTTTGTCGGCTCAGCGCAGCAGCCATGTAAATTTAAATGAAGCCACGATCATTTAAATCGCAGCTTCATTTGACTTTGCCTATGTGTCTAATCTACATGCCTCTGACGACAGAGGCATGTAGTCTAGACACAGCCTTAGTGGCCTGAGAAAAATCCTCATCTCCTAACCCTGGCCTGCTCCCAGTTTGCATGTGCCTCCCCTCTCTCCCACTCAGCTTCCTTCCCTGCCCCGGGTTTGATTTATTTCTCCTTTTACATCAGAATCAACCCCCACTATCAGCAGCTGGCAGGTTTAGTTGCCTTCTCACTGCCAAGAGCCAGACTCTTCTCCCAGCTACACAGATCAAACTCTGCTCCCCCAGAGCAATTCTCAGTGGGTACGTGGTCTCTCAATGACCAGAGTGAACTGTCACAGGCACAGCAGCCTCTAAGCTGCTCCACTTTATGCTAGGGCCAGCTTGAGAACTGGAAAGCTGTAACCTGGCCCCTGACTGCTTCTCTCATCTGCATCTTCACACGAGAGGGGATCTGGCCCCCGGTTTACAAATGAAGCCAGACTACGGCCACTCCCCTCAGAGCTGCTGGCAGGAAGAAGGCTACGTTAGGCCATGAGGACGCTCGTTCAGTACTGAAGTCAGTACTCCAAATCACCTTGGAGTGCCAGCTGCACCCAGCTGCAGTTCACATTTAGGGCGCCGTTCAAGTCCAAGCAAGTTTGAATCTAATTTAATCCATTGATCTTACTGCCAGGTGGTTTGCAGGAATTGCAAGAGCTGCCCAAGTTACACATCTCTAGACCCTGGCCACTTGGATAAGCAGGGAGCGTTGCATGGTGGGACTGTTAGTCTTCCAGGGCCACCTGTCTACACGCAAGTCAAGGACTTCTGCCTACATCATACAACCCCGTGGGCTGCAACTTGGCCTCCCCAGCTGGATTCTCAACCCCAAGACTGAGGCACTAGAAGAGACCAAACCCACCTGCAGACACTGGCTGTGCTGCTCCATTTCTGCTTCCCCTCCCCTTCGACTTCTCCAAGGAGGTTTTCAGAGAGCACCGGCACATCCCTTCCCTTCTCTTCAACCGCCGCGGACTCCTCATGCTCTTCCAGGTTGTTTTTGTCTGGCTTGGGCGCACAGACAGCCCTTCTCGCTTTCTTCTTCGCTGAGACGCGCTTGTCTCCGGCTGACGCATTAGTCCGCCTGCGCTTTGGAGCCGCAGCACCATCTTCTGGGTCTGCCGCACCATCATCTCTGCTGGCCGGCGCCGTTCGGGGCCTTTTTTTATTGCTCGTTTTGACCTTCTTGGGTTGACTGGGCCTGTCCCTTGTTCTGCAGGATGCTCCTCCCTCCCCTCCTGAAGTGTTACCGAGCTCTTCCTGCTCTGCTCCCATGCGGGCATCCTTCCGGAGATTCTTAGGTTTACTGACACGTTCTTTGGCAAGGCGGATTTCTGCCGTGCCAAGCGCCGAGTCCATCCTGCCGTTCCCTCGGGTTTCACTAGTACCCTGCTCAGCCGCCCTGCAGGCATCTCCCCCTCCTTTCATTAGATCATCCGCCTCCAGCACAGCTCCTTGCGGGGTTCTCCTAGAAGGATCCTGCTGGTTCTGCCGTTTCCAGCCCCCCAGGAGACTGTTTCCCAGAAGCGGAACATTCTCGTTTTCCAGGGACTGAGCCCTAGCTCCTGTGGTTTGGTTCAGGGAATGGCTATGCAGAGGTTGGTCAGCATTCCCCTGCAGGACAGGGCCTGCTGCTGGCTGATCTCGGCTCCTGCCATTTGAGGTAGAAGCACTTTCCTCTCTTGGTCTCTCCCCTGCTTGCTCCCTGATGCCCTGACACCTGTCCAGCCAGCCAGGATCCAGGGAGCCCAGTCGCTTGGCCACCGTCTGCTTCAGCTGCTGGAACTTATTTACCTGAGGGCTCGGCGTCAGCCCCGCATAGAGGATGGTGGGGGCCAGCCCCAATATTGCGGGAGGGAGAAGATCATCTCCTGGTTCGCTGGCATCAGAGTTAGTAATGCAGGCTGTGTTGCTTTTCAGTGGTGGTGTCCGCGGGGGCTTTGGACATGCCCCCTGGCTGCTCTCATCCGAGCTCTTCTCCACCAGGGGCACAGCTGGCCTCCTTCGGGGAGTCAAGGACGTTCTCCAAGTTATAGGACGCTCCTGCAATCAGAATTGAATGGCAGTGAGTTTTCAGCTGTTCCAGGCCTAGGCTAGGCACTACACTGCCACCCTTGGAATTCTGCTTCTCCACATTGTTCCCCTCCCCAAAGCCAAGCTGCTCCTACAGAATCGCTTCTTCCAGGACATTCCTTCTTCTGAGCTTCCCAGTGCCTCCATCAGCTCTGCCAGCTCGTCAGAGCAAAGACCGGCTTCCCGGCACAGCCGCAAGTGCAGGGTTAGCATCTATGCAGCTTTTAACAAGCCCCAAAGTAGTATTAGCGCTTCCAAAAACTAGGGATGTTAAAACACGGTTATTTGTGTAAACATGTAACTGGGGAATTTTTTAGCCATTACACATTTACATGTGAGGAAAAGGGAGGCAGGCGGGAGCCAGCTTTTAAGCAGGCTCCTGTCCCTCCCCCCCGTCCCCCCCCCCGACGTGCTCCTCAGACAGGGCAGTCAGCTCAGCAGGAGCCAGTATGCATGAGAGCCAGCTTGAAATCCAGCTCCCAGTGTGTACCAGCTCCAGCCCACGCTGCTGCTTCTGTGGGAGGTAGCAGTGGGGGAGTAGAGGAGGACAGACTTCCCATGCACACCAGCTCCCACCGTCCCCTCCCCAACACCGCTGCCTCTGTATTAGAGGCACCCACGCTGGGGGTGGGGCGGATGTGTGGAAGGCTGTGTGTATCCACGAAGGTTAACCAGTGAGCCCAGGCTCATTGGTTAACAGTGTGCTAGGGTTCACGTTCACACCTCTATCTACCCCCCCAGTGAATAACCCGTCATGCTAGCATCACAGCTCCTCTGGGCAGCTTTTCCTTAGTGCACCAATGGCTTCCAAGTGGGTTCCACTTGCCTTTGCACATCAGCTCTTGGCACCTGAAGGGAAGATGTGAGAACAAAGACACTTTCGACGTAGGCCACCCTCCGAGATGAGCGAGTGACACTTTTAGAGCACCCCAAAGGATGTTACGGGCCACTTACAACTGGCCTCATTCATAACGTAGCACGAGCGCAAGAGCCGGCAGAACTGAGCCCAGATTCACCAGCTACATGCCGAGGAACCACTTCAATAGTCACTGAAATGCAGCCACCTCTGGAGTGGAATGCGGCAGCTGCTTTAACAAACTGCTCCAAAGCTTTGGGACAGGAAGTGAAGAGTACGGCATCCAACCGAACCCATTGGTCGCGTTTAGTGTGTAGAACATAGACACCAGCGTGAAATCTGATCACGACACTGGAATTAACGCCTTTGCTCCAGGGACCATGTCAGGGGATCTCTACTGACTACAAGGAGTCAGGAGCTCTGTTCAGGCAGCCTTCCAAGGATTCAATATTACAATGGGATAGTAAATATCCAAACGTAATTTCCATTGCTTCCAAAAACACCTGCTTTGCCTCGGGAAGGAATTAGCAGCCTCTTAAAGGGGAGTTCCAGATATCAGGCTGATTGTCACTACGTAGCAGCTCCTGAGCAAAGTGGTTTAAGCCAGCCCATAGGAACCAGAGTTGTGAACAGCGCCACGCAAGGGCAAGTCACAGAGTCAATAGAGACCAGGGGGACCAAAACAAACAGCAGGTATCACCCCCCTTTCCTGGCCTTGCTATGTGATCACAGCAGAATCAGACCAAAGGGGCGTCTCATGCAGCACTTGGGGCGCAGTCTCACCCCTCTGCTGGTTTGTAGCTCGCCACCGAGGCCTCATGAAATCGGATCACGTGGCAGCCTCATCTTCCTCAGCGTGGTTTGACGCGAGCCCCTGTAACTCGTGGAGGGGTTTGCAGCATTCCCGGGTTTGATCTGCTAAGGGGGTCTGCTGGAACTCACCCCGGGGCTCTGTCGGGAAATACAGCGGGGCTCTCTCCTCCCGCTCTGAGAAAGGGCCACGAGCAACTTTGAGAGGCGCCCCCTGGCCTCTCTCTCCACTGCCTGCCACGCGAGCTTCACTTCCAGCTAGGCCTGCCCACACTGCCTTTGGCACACGCATCTGAGTGCAAGGAAAGAGTCTCCTTTGCAAAGGCAGGGAAGGATCCCACGGTTGCTGCACTGGCCACTAGCCTGGACTGCCCTAGAGGCATGAAAGGGAGGTGACTATGCAGGCGGATTCTCTGTACTAAAGAGGCAGCTGCAGGCGCAGTTCCCAGCATGCAATGTGCCCTCTTGATCCAAGCTTGGCTCCCAGAGAGCATCCCACCCCGAGAGCTGTGGTCCACCCAGACTGAACCTCTGCCTGATTCAATTCAGTGGATCCCACTTTGGCCTCAGGCGCACGATTCTGCCTCGTGAATCCATTCAGGGTGCTAGAGCAGCGTCTCCTCTCCTCAGCCGATCACCTAAATGCAAGTCCTTTGGAAGCTGTCAGAACTACGCAGAAGATACCCGACCACCCAAGGCCCCTTCTCTGAGTCCCCAGACCTTTATGGCCGCTCCCAGGTTGGCTTTCAGCTTCATCCCAAAATACTGCGCAGATGCCTTTAGTGTGTCACAGTCTCGGTGGTTCAGCTTGGGGATCTGCTGCTCTCGATTCAGATGCGCGCCCCAGCAACCCGAATCAGGTGCCTGTGATAAAGAAAAAACAGTCACAGCGAGCGAGAGCACTGCGGCTCCAAAGCTCGGGTGTGGAAGGATGATAGGCCCTGGGGCTTTGGAGCCCCAGTGCAAATTCTGCAGAATCAGGCCTTCTGTCACAACACCCAGAAAGAGATGCCAAGAAGCTGCTGAGCTCAGCAAAACACAAGAGTCCCTTGGTTACCTGTTCCACTATTGGGGTTTCTTTAGCAGTTTGCTGGCAGACTGAGCTGGATTCAGGGAGGCCTTGATGCTCTCTTGCTTGCTTGAGTGCTTTATACTCTCTGTACAGTTCTGTGTATTAAAACAAGGATTAGAAAAGTAGATTTCATAAAAGTAGCTGGAACATGCTCCATGGTCTTATTTTTGCTGGAAACTGCCAGTGGTTCCCAAACTTTTCAGCATCACGCCCCCTTTTTGATTTTTGAGAAACCCTCACACTCCCCGCCCCCGAAAAATTGCAGCAATACTTGTTGAGCCAAAAAAAAAAAAAAAGTAAAGAACTTGCCCTTTTAAGAGCAGAGTAGGCATTGCCCTTTTAAGACAGCCATTTTCACATGGTATTTTCTGAATTTTTTTTACTGGATGGACCGAGCTCTTTCGAGGGGGAGGGGGAATTGATGAGGGAAGTTGAGTCGCCTCGCACCCCCCCTGGAATTTCTTCACCCCCCCACACCCCCCCCAGTTTGGGAACCTATGCTCCAGGCAGTAACAGACTAGCAAAGGAAGGCATTGTTCCATTCCCTAGAAAACAAGAATTCTGTAGATTTAAGTTTGGAGGGCTTGGATTTGTACCTCAAAAACCACATCCAAAGACCCTTCCCTGACTTTTGACAGCTAACTTTTTACATTAGCTGGAATTTATAAAAAAGCAATATGATCCTCATTATTATGCAATATTTAATTATTGGTACTGAGATTTGCAACAAATAGAGAAATTAAGGCATAATAGTTGATGGCCATTTTTAGCGTCTTAGGCCCAACCCTAAAAATGCAAACCTGCTTACATTTGGGCACGTAAGTTGGCCTGTTGATTTAAGCGGAAACCTCCATGGTATAAAGTTAATTGTGTGTTTAAATCTAGGCAAGACTGGGCCCTAAGATTTTTTTTCTAAGCACGAGGTAGAATGTGCTGAAATCAAGTCACCCTTGACACTCATCCCATCCAAGTACGTCACCCACATGCCAGGCTGAGGTGCCTTATGGGACTGGGCCCCTAACTACAATTGACTTCAATAGGAATAATTCTAGAATTTCTTCGGCTCCCTGCTGTTTCTGAGTAAAGGAGAAATCCAACATTACTGACATTTGCCAATTAAAAACTAACACTTCCAGGCTTAAAGATACATTATTAAAGGCTTGGAAATATTGCAGGTCTAAGACTGAACAATGTTCTCTTCTCCTAAAATAAACTTTTACTTTAAAATGCCTGTTTCCTATGTTCTGGCCGCATACATAATTCTTGCACTGTTGCCTAGCGTCCTCCAAGGATCTCAGAGCACTTTATATAAATTAATAAAGCTCCCAAGGAAGCTGGGCAGCAGGATCTCAAGTTCACAGAAGGGGAAACCGAGGAAGAGCTGTATGAGGGCGAAGAGCCACCCTACTTACAGATCACCCCAAGGGAAAGGAGACCTTTTCCAGGACAACTCTAGCCAAAGCCTTATCTCCTTTGGCATCAATGGTAATTGTCCCTATGGACAGATCCCTCATTAGGGACACAGGCAACCCACCTCGACCCCATGGAGCAGCTGTGTAGTTTGGGGCGGAGGGCAAGCTCCACTTACTTTTTGTCTCCTCTGGAGCCTTTTCCAGATCAGTCTGTAAAATAAACACCAAACGGTTAGGTGTTGATACCGGGAGCAGATGTGTTTAAACAGAGGCTCTATCCTTTCAGCTTGCTCACTGTGCTGCCTTCTTCCACTTGGAACCACCTTCCCACCCTGTGCGCCAAGTGCCCTAAGCATCCTGTTTCAAGGACTCCTGAGAATTCTTCTCTTCGACACTGTCTATCAGCCCTCCATGTTTATTGTACAGTGTTCTTGCTCAGACTTTTATGCTGCAAGCTTTTTGGGACAGAGACTCACTCCCTCTTCCATCTGGTGCATGTGCTCCTCTGCACGACACTGTCTACATGTCAGTGAGCTAAATACTAAGTGATGCCATCTCATCTAGCCCCTAATTCAGAGGCAGAGGTGCAGTAACAGGCCAGGTCTCCTGACGATGATAGTAGAATTCACAATAACAACTCTTCGCACATCGCATTTTCATGCGCAAAGCCTGTTCAACACATTTCAATAACCTCTCTAATCCTGGAGAAGTAGTAAAGTATCGTCTTTATGTCACAGAAGGAGAAACTGAGGCACATAATGACTCAGAGATGTGGCCTAGACAACAGAGGGAGCCAACGGCAGAACCACAATTAATTATTAGCAATTCCCAAACCACAAGAGGATATGGCCTCTTAACCTCCTTGAAAGGACACACCTTAGGAGACAGTTAGGAGGGAAATGGGGCTTCAATTTCTCAGCCTTTATTGCTTGACAAAAAAGTTGGGGGTTTTTTGGTCTTGGGGTTTTTTTTTTTTTTTTGGGCAGAGGGTACGTCTAGACTACAAGCCTCTTTCGAAAGAGGCTTTTCCGAAAGAATAGAAAAAGCCTCTTTTGAAAGAGAGCGTCTAGACTGCAACCTCTTCTTTCGAAAAAGTGAGCCGCTTTTTCGAAAGAGAGCACCCAGGCAGTCTGGATGCTCTCTTTCGAAAAAGCCCCGTTTGCATTCAAGAATGCCTTTTTTCGAAAGAGCACTTTCGAAAAAAGGCTTTCTTCCTTGTGAAATGACGAGTACCACCGTCAAAAGAAAAGCCGCATTCTTTCGATTTAATTTCGAAAGAACGTGGCTGTAGTCTAGACGCAGGTGACGTTTTTTCGAAAAAAGGCTACTTGGAAAAGGAAAAGGCCAATTTTCTGTGCAGCCCAAGTTTTAAGTTTTTTTTTTTTAAACATCTGTGGTGCTCTGGGCACCAATACCCCCTACTGGAGCACAGTGCAAGAACAGGCTGTTATGAGCAAAAAGACCTTGACTCTGCAAACACTTTGCATGCACTTCACTTTCAGCACTGATACGGTCCTAGTGAAGTTAAAGGAGCTAAAATATACACATCGTATCTGCATCACTTTGACCTTGGACTTGCTGATCTTGGTCATCCGGGATATTTATTGCACAGCTGAACCACACTCTGTCCCACAGACTGTTGGATCCCCCAGGCAGGGAGAATTGCGCACAGAGAACGAAAGCAGGACAGTTCTCTGCAGCCTGCCATTAGGTGATTTGGTACATCTGTCCCACTGGCAGAGAACCCAGCATGCCCACAGATCAGGCTTCCCAGGTTCATGGAGTGACCCAGAGCCAGCCAGGTTCCATCTCCCAGAGCATGCAGATTAGCTAGCTAGTATCTCCACCACCTTGGAAAAACACAAGTTCTGTGTCAGCACTTAGTTCTCAGTCTTGCAACCAGACCCTGGACCAAGGGGCTCTGCACAGGCACAAGATCCAACCGCATGGATCTGACTGCAGAAGCCAGGCACTCATGTTACTAATATGATTACTAGTGTCTTATCCAGCTAGTTTTACAGCTGACCTAAACGGAAGGAAAAATGGATTTTTGTCCTTTTTGGCTTCTCTATGAAAGGATGCAAAGAAATGCTACTCGGTCATTCTCCTTTAAAATGTCAGGAATTTCAAGTCTCATCTCCCCTGCTTTGCTGGCGGTCTCCTTTGGAGGATGCGGAGATGCAAAGTAGCAGCTTTTGTCACAGCCCTTACCTGGAGGGCAGACAAGGTTCTTTTCACACAAGAATTTTTCTTCCAACCACTAGGCACCGGAGTTACATGAAGGTGAGCAAAACAAGCTTTAAACAGTGTGAATAAAGGCCACTCCCCTTCTCAATTAATCCAGGTTTACATTTCTTTGATATCGCCGATGGCGAGAACCTACTAGTTCTCTAGCCATCCCTTCTTCAAAATAGACACAACCTGAATTTCTAATGCTAAAACAAGCAGGAAAAAAAATTACAGGGCTCCTCTACGCAGCATAAGAGCTGCTGAGCACCATGGAGCCTGACTTCAAGCGAGGACTCTAGACATTACCATAATCTAAATACAAATCTTTGAATCTCTCATGTGATAAGACTTCCTCCAGCCCCGCTGGGAGACTGTCCTACTGAAAAACAGACTTATTAAGAATTCTTCACTGCTATTTCATCTTAAAATTCCCCTCTCTCCTTGTCATTCCACCCTTCCTTTTATGTCACTTTCATACCTTCTTAAACAGTTTCTGGCCCTCCTTAGCATTTAAACTTGCAGAGAGTTGATACACCAGGTGTTGCTCAGCCAAACTCGAGATTTAGCTCTTTTAATCTTTATTCAAATCAGTGCACGAAGCAGCAGGGCTACCTAATCCCCAGTACAGATGAGCACTGGCTGATGTCAAGCTACACTTCTCTTTGTATATTTTTCTTTTGCAAGGTTACTCAGAGGCCTCTCATTCCTTGAGTCAAATTCCCTCCCATCCCTGCACAGGTACCTTGCTCGGTTTCTTCTGGTGCTCTTGAAGAAATGTCATCTCCCATTTTTTCAGCAGGACTTTGACCTCGTTGTATCTGTCCATGGCTCCAAAGGCCTAGCTCTGCTCTGAAGAACTGCAGCAGCTGTAAATATTACATAGATCTTCAGGTAATCCTCCTCAGAGGAAGCTATATGCACACCACGCAGCTTTCTGCTGGTGAATACTATGCAATAGTCATACAAGTACCATCTATAGACAGTCAGGGAGGGATTAGTCAGGGTGAGGTAGCACGGGGGGGCTAGTGGGCCGAATCGGGCCCGTCAAGCCACCAGATCCCAGCCTGCAGCCGCCTCACCAACACCCTTACTACACAGCAACTGCAGCCACTTTAAACTAAGGATGTTAAATAGCGTGTAATTAAGTAGCATGTAAAAAAATGCATTTTTGCATCGACTATTCAATTAGTCGATAGGGCAGCACTGCCGCTTTTGAAACGCTGTGGCAGCATTTCTAAGGGGCAGCACCACACAGCTGATCTTGGGCTTTGTGTGGCGCTGCCGCTTTGAAGTACTCCTTATCCCATTCTTGGTGCCTCTATCTGATAGACGCAGAAGGGGGGGGGGGAGCGACTAGTCAGCTAGTCAACTAGTCCTTAACATCCCTACTTTAAACTAAGGATGTAATAGTGTAGTCGATTAACCAATAAGCAAGAGCTTATAGAATGCAATAGACTACACGCATCTCTCTTGTCCAGAGAAGAGCAACAAGAATGATTAAAAATCTAGAGAACATGACCTACAAAGGAAGACTGAAAGAACTGGGCTTGTTTAGTTTTGAAAAGAAAAGACTGAGCGGGGACATGAGAGCAGTTTTCAAGTATCTAAAAGGAGGAGGGAGAAAACTTGTTCTTCCTGGCCTCTGAGGATAGAACAAGAAGCAAGGGGCTTAAACTGCAGCAAGGGAGGTTTAGGTTGGACATTAGGAAAAACTTCCTAACTGTCCGGGTGGACAAACACTGGAATAAATTGCCCAGGGAGGTTGTGGAATGGTCTAGACCAGGGGTCTCCAAACTTTTCTGCCCGAGGGCCGCATTAACTATCAAACAGCAGTTCGGGGGCCGACTACACACTTGAGGTCCAAATAAAAAACAATCAAAACATGGATGTTGTTTTTAATTATTTATTTAATATTATTTTATTCAGTTATTATTTAATAACACATTGATACACTACACGTGAACACCTGTATTAGTGTGAATGGTGAAATTGTTTCCTGGATGCCAAAATAGCAGACATTTCTGGCTTTAGAAATCACTGTTTGAAATTGGGGGTGGTGCTTGTCCTAGTCCTGCAGGAGGGGCTCCAGAACGGGGAAACTGCTGAGAACTCATATCCACCTGCGCAATGTGATGAAAATTGTAAGCAACATAATCCTGGCAATATGTTCAGCCTAAGACACTCACACTTGAAGAGATGTGATCGCTCTCCTATCATGCAGGGAATGAGGTGACAATTTGTAACATAGCCCCATGGAACAAGGGGCATGCATTTTAATGGGAAAAGCTGGTTTGAAAGCAGACACGTTATCACTTGGTAAAGGAAGTTGGAAAGCAGTGCCCAACGCTCCCACAGACTGATACCCGGCAGGGCGGTGCTGCTCTGGGTTGTGGATGAGAGAGACCAGACGTGGAAGGGAGAGGGATGTTTCTTCAGGGCGCACTGCAGGGACCAGGGCAGCGCGCTAGGCACGGCACAGCGTCACCCAGAGGCTGTGCCACAGCAACCAGACCGCCTCCTGCAATGGGCACCAGCTCCTCAGCCCCGCCCCCGGAGAAGTAGCCCCTCGCTCCTAGCCCCTGAGAAACCACCATCGGGTTTCCTCCCCTCCGTCCAGCCTCCCGTGATCCTCTGCCGCCGGGTCTGATCCAGAGCCCGCCTTCGAGACCCCCCTTTTTCACCCACCCGGCCAAGCGGCACGTGGAGCCGTCCCTGACCTGGGCTACCTGCTGTCCCGTGCGCGCGCTGGGGCCTCGCGCAGCCGCCTGCGAATCCGTTTCTCCCGCTGACACCAATGCTCGGACTCAAGCTCTCTCCTTCCACCACCGCAGCCACCCTCCGCCTGATTGGCTCCGGTTGGTGCCGCCCACAACGCGTGACCCCGCCCAATCTGGGTTGAGAGGGACTGAAACGGCGGCATCGAAAGGGCTTCTGGGAAACGTAGTTTAAACCGAGAGCTCCTCAGGGATAATCTCGCCGGCACGCGGAAGACGGCGGGGCCAGACAAAAAGGTCTCCACGGGCCGGATGAGAGGGCCTCGCGGGCCGGATGCGGCCCGCGGGCCGTAGTTTGGAGACCCCTGGTCTAGACAGTACTGGGTCCTGCCATGAGGGCAGGGGACTGGACTCGATGACCTCTCGAGGTCCCTTCCAGTCCTAGTATTCTATGATTCTATTATTCTCTCCCCCACTCCCCAAACCAGTAATTTTTTTAGCAGGCTAGCCAGCTGCCCAGCTCAGTTCTGGCTCACACTGGGTGCAGGACCTACACTTTAAACGCAGAGCCACAGTTAGGGTATTAGAAGCAGGGCAGGCTGGCAGCCCGGCTCAGTTCCAGTTCGCGCCAGGCCGGGGAGCTCAGGCCCCCCTGCCCTGCAGACAGCACACTGCTGCCTCTTATCAGACACAGCACAGGGCGACAATCAGCTGGTCCACAAGAGGAGCTGGTCTTTAAACTGGCTCCCCTCGTGGACTAGCTCCCGCCTGGCACCCCACCTTGCTGCCGGCTCTGCCCCCAGGGACTACAGATTAGTCGACTAACCAAGAAGTGGGTTGTGCCCACGAAAGCTCACGATTCCATCTACGTTGTTAGTCTTTAAGGTGCTACTAGACTATTTGTTGTTTTTTAAGTTTTTCCTGTTGCAGACTAACTCAGCTACCCCCCTGAAACCGATAAGAATTCAAGAGGTTACTCGAGTATTCAATTAAGTGATATTTCACATCCCTACGTAAACAGCAGGCTGCTAATTGCTATGCAGTCTTTGCAGGGCGGAGAAAGCTTTGTGTGTGGCCCCACTTCCTAGCAAAATCCCTCAGCTCTCGTTGGCCAGTTTCCAGCCAATAGAAACTGAGAAATTTTGCTGAGGAGCTAATGAAGCCTCCTCACTCCCTGTGCTCTAACAGAGCCATGTGGAGCAGTCAGCCCAGCACACAGGCAGGGAACCTGCTGGCTAGGAGCCACAAGGTGAGCACTTCCCAGCCAGAGCCTGCTCTGGCACCCTGCTCCTTCTTCCCCCCAACTACCTGCCCAAGGCCTCCACACAAATCCTCTGTATCCTCTCCCCAGCTCCTCCAGGTCACAACTCCCTCCCAGACCCTGCACCTCTCCTACACCCCTCTCCCAGGCGACTCTCACTGATTATGCCAGTGGTGGGCAACTTGCAGCTGGCATGCGGCCCACTGGGGTTCCACCAGCATCCCATGCACCCCCTGTCTGTCCTCCTCCCTCTCTCACAGACTGGGGCCGTGCACTTCCTACTTCTCCCCCTTCCTCCCAGCAGTTTAGGAGTGCCATGAATCCACTGGTTCATGCACTGTCACCTCTCCTCCATCCTAGAACTTGAATGCCAAAATTCAGCCGTTTGAAGGATAGGGAGGAGCGGGGAAGGAGCATTAATTAGCAGATTCATGATGCTGCTAAACTGCTCGGAAGGAGGGGCAGGAGTAGGAAGTGAAGGGTTCCCATGCCCCAGGGTGCAAGAGGCATGGGGAAAGGAAGCAAAAAGGGGGTATGTAGACTGCAGGTGGAACTCCAGTGGGCCGTGGGTCACAGGTTGCCTACCACTATATTTCAATCATGTGGCCCACTGAGATAAAGGAGGGCCACTCACACGGCCCACTCTCTAGCCTTGCTTGCCCATCATTGGTCTATGCCAGGGCTGGGGAACCTTTTCAGGGTCGGGGGCCACTGACCCACAGAAAAATCAGTCAGGGGCCGCACACAATGAGAAGCAAAAAACCAAAAACACAAAACCAGAAACAAAGAAACACCCACCCTGACGTGGTCCCTGTCTGACCACTCCTTACATTCCCTTTGCACACCAGAGCCTGGGGGGGGGCTAGTATTTTGTGTGCTCCAGCTTTGCAGGGGAATGGTAGGGGAAATGGAGCACCAGTGCGGGAGCCCCAAGCCTCAGGAGCCAGATCCAGGCAAGCCCGGGGCAACATCTGGTCCCCAGGCCTTCGGTTCCCCACCCCTAGTCTATGCCTAATGGATGGCAACCGGATACATCCCCACTATCATCTGAAGTTAGTGCAGTCTGCTGCTTCACTTCCAAACTGAGCTGTGTTACAGAGCTCCCATTCCACTCAGGTAGGAGTGCAAGACCATCACAGTTCAAAACAACTGCACCAGTATCGCCCCTCAGTAGCTCAGCAAGGGCACCGACTCGGAAGGGCACCCACTCAGCAGCTCCCAGGACCACAACTGAGGACTCTCTTGGGTGGAGAATCTGCATCTCTTTGCTGCCTAACAAGGGTATGCTCAGGCTGAACAGCTCCCTGCCTTCCTTGTGACTGTCTGTCAAAACAGACGGGCTTGCTTTCTCTTCAGAGACGGAGAATAGAAAAGTTGGTACAGGTATAAGTGACCACACAGAACTTTCTTCAGCATGCCTGTATTGTTAAGGTAAAAAGCATGTCTGAAAAATAAAGACTCTACACAGACTAATCAGCTTACTAGAGTTTACACCAATTCTAATTTCGGGTTCTGGCAAGACAAGCACTTTGCCCCTCCTGCCTCAGAGTGTCTTTTGTTTACAGACCACACTTGAAAGAGAATCCTCTGAACTGTCATTCATACTTAAATTCAACACTTTACATCTAAGTTTAAACAAAGACATAAATTATCTTACCCATTACAAAGATAGCTTCCCCAATTATCACCTCTAATATCATTAGCTCACAGACATTTACCTTCCCCCCAACTCCCTTCTGTTCTGAAATTTGATTTGTCCTTTTCATACGTGTTCATTTGTTTTAATTGTATCCTTTGGTATATATGATTGTGACAATTTTCTTCCACTATTTGATCTGAGGAAGTGGGTCTGGCCCACGAAAGCTCATCACCGAATAAACCATCTTGTTAGTCTTTAAAGTGCTACCTAGTCCCGGTTTTTGTTTCAGCTGCCCCAGACTAACACGGCGGCATTTCTATCACTATTTTGTTTACACGTTCATCATCACTTCAATTCAGAGCGAGCCTCTTCCAGACCAGTTCAGTCCAGTCTCTTCTAGGGATCCAGGGAGCGACCAGTCTACAAAAAGTCTCTCCCCAAGGGCCAACTTTCAAAAGGTTGCTGGGGGGGGGGGGGGGAATTTGCATTCCCCTCTATCTCCGGGCGTTCCCGAAGAAAAGCCACGCCACAGATACCGTGCCACAGGTACCCTTTGGACATGTGCATCCCTCGCAGGGGGCGCGCCCCCAGAACGAGCCCCACAAGAGCGTCTCTTCCCCCTCGCGGGACCCCAAAAGCTGTAACCCTCATGCTGCCGGGTGGCACCTCACCCCACGAAGCTCTCGCTGGGTGTGGGGGGGGGGGGAGAGTCCCAGACGCCCGCCCGGCTGAGCCCTGGGGGGCAACTCTCTGCCCCAGCCCTGGGGGGCGCGGGAGACGCGTCATCCTCACGTCGCTCATGAGGGGAAACTGAGGCACGGAGAGACTTCACCGGGGGGGGGCACAGCTGACACTACAACCCCCACCTGAGGAGAACCTGGGCGCGCCCCCCGCCGCGGACAGAAGCCGGACTCACCCGCACCGGCTCCCGCTCGAACCGCCCGCCCGCCCGGGGCGCCCACCAATGGGAGCGGCCGCAGCGGGACGGGCGGGCCCGCGGCCCAATCACAGCCGCCGCCGTCACCGGGGGGGAGGGGCCCGCCGGGACCCGCCTCTCCCCTCCGGAAAACGTCGCGCCGGCCCCGCCGGGGCGTCAGCGCGCGCACCCGGAAGTGCAGTGGGGGGCGGGGCCTGCGGAGCCCGGAGCGGCTCCGGGGCTGAGCGCGCGCGCAGGGCCCGGCCGGTGAGGGGACGGTAAGAGCCGGGGGGGAGGGTCTGGAGTAGGTGGGGAGCGAGCCCTCGGGCCCAACGGCAAAATGGGGGGAGGGGCGAGCCCCCCTCAGGCTGCGGTGTGAGGGGGGGGAGGGGCAGCGACCGTTTCCCCTCCCCCCCCTTCCCTCCCGGCGCAGCTGCCCGTTCGTCATGGTGACAGGCACCATCTCGTACTTGCACCGCGGAGCCCTGTCGCACCAGCCGGGCGGGGGCCGTGGCCGGCCTAGAGCTGAGCAAGGCACCTGGGACGGGCTCGCTGGCCCCCTCACCCGCCAGCGAGGGGAGCCAGCCCAGAGGGGGCTGCCGTGCGCTGGGTTCCCAGCGGTTCGCAGCCAGGTGGGCAGGGCAGGGGATCCGCAGGGCCCTGGGTGGGGACCGGTCCCCTTCAATCGCTTCGTCGGCGATGTAGTGCCATAGGGGGGGACGCTTGTGAATTTGCAGATACCACCAGGCTGGGAGGGGCGGCGAGTGCGTCATAGTCCGAATGATCGGGAAAAACTGGAGCACTGGTCGGAGGTAAAAGGGATGAAGTTTAATAAGGGCAACCTTCAAAGGGCTCCGCTTCAGGAGGCACAATCTGTTTCACGCACATGGAATGGGAAGCGACTCTGCAGCCCTCCTTCCTAAAGGGACCTAGAGGTCACGGGGTGGCACGGCTACAAAAAGAGCAAGTATGATTCTGGGATACGGTATCAGGCACGCTGCGAGCAAGACTCTAAAAGTCGTTCTTCTGCTCGACTCTGCACTGATTAGTCCTCAACTGGAGTATTGTGTCCAGGTCTGGGCACCACGTTTCAGGGAAGATGTGGACAAATTGGAGAAGGTCCCGAGTAGAGCAACAAAAATGATTGAATGTCGTTAAGCACTGGAATAAATTGCCTAGGAAGGTTGTGGGATCTCTTATCATTGGAGATCATTAAGGGCAGGTTAGACAGACACTTGTCAGAAATAGTCTAGTTCAGTGGTCACCAACCAGTAGATTGGAATCTATTGGTAGCTCTTGGAGCCTGTGATAGGGGATCTTAACTGGTTTAGCCAAGAGGCTATCAAATGCTGGCATTTCGGCTGCCCCTCGCAGGTGCAGGTATATGTGCTAGTATATTTATACCTGCTTTGGTAATTTCTACTCCATGCATCTGAAAAAGTGGGGTTTTGCCCATAAAAACTTATGTCCAAATAAATCTGTTGGTCTTAAAGTGTTGCAGGACTCCTCGTTGTGTTAGGGCAGTGGCTGTGCTGCTTGGATCTGGCGTGACATACACAGCACTTCACATCTTGACAACTATGATGAGTTTGACCAAAGACTAAGGAGTCCTAGGAAAGACATACAATTAATTGGCATTGGAAAAGGTTAATTTAGCATCGGAAAAGGTTCAGAAAAGGGCAACAAAATGATTCGGGGTTTGGAACCGGTCCCATATGAAGAGAGATTAAAAAGACTTGGACTTTTCAGCTCAGAAAAAAGGAGACTAATAGGGGATATGACAGAGGTCTATAAAATCATGTCTGGTGTGGAAAAAGTGAATAAGAAAAAGTTATTTACTTATTCCCACAATATAAGAACCAAATGAAATGAATAGGCAGCAGGTTTAAAACAAATAAAAGGAAGTTTGTCTTCACTCAGCACACAGTCAGCCTGTGGAACTCCTTGCCAGAGGATGTGGTTAAGACTAGAGCTTTAACAGGGTTCAAAAAAGAGCTAGATAAATTCATGGGAGTTAGGTCCATCAATGGCTATTAGCCAGAATGGGTAGCAATGGTGTCTCTGGCCTCTGTTTGTCTGGAGGTGGGTGACGGGAGGGATCACATGAGGATTACTTGTTGTGAGCCCTCCCTCTGGGGCATCTGGTATTTTTCACTGTGGGCAGACAGGACACTGGGCTAGATGGACCTTTGGTCTGACTCAGTATGGCTGTTCTTATGTTCTTAATGCACCATTCCTACCATGCAGAGCATCATCTTTCTCCAGGACTTCTAGCAGAGCTGGCTAAGATGTTGGGCCTGTTGGACTGAGCCTTACTGCCCTCCCCAGCTGCAGTATCTCTGGGAGTGGTGACTCCTCTGTGTAGGCTTAAGATTTAATGGCCTCTGAGAGCCACAGGATTGTGCCACAGTTTCTGTTCAATTTATGTTAAGTGGGAGCACTTTGGTTCTGATCTTTCTGGTGAAGACATAAGAGCTGTTGTGCAACCAGTTGTGATAGTCAGAGTCAGATCTTTGCCACCTAGAGGCAAGACCATTCCCATCAGGGTGTGCAAAAAGGGCTGAGTCTGAAGGGGAGTAGCTCTTCACTCGCTCCAGAGTCCTGAGCGATGCTGCTGCCTGCTTGCTGTAATGGCGACATAACCATTTTAGTCCATGACAGCAGACACGTTGGCCCCATGCACTTCAAGGGCTGCTGTGGTGAAGAAACAGTAGAGAAACACGAGACGTGGACACCTTGGAAGAGAAATTGGTGGGAAAAGGGGAGGAACTCGGCGGTCTCTGCGGTGTGGGGGAAGAAGGGCTACAAGGAGGAAATGTTGGCAAGAGAAGAAAAACTGCAAGCTGGTCAGAAAGGACCTGAACCCTCTCTGGCCTTGCAAAATCAAGGACCAACTGGGGGCTTGTAAACAGTTTGGCAAGTTGGAGCCACAGGGTTAAATTTCTGCAGTCCCGGAGGTCCTCCTTGATTTCTAGTCCTACTGTTGTAGGAATGTCAAGTGAGGAAAGCAGGTGGGAACTTTCTTTCTGGAAGTCGCTGGGCAGGCAGGTGTGCTGGCCTCCCGGCTCCGTTCTTGCACTATGTGGCTGGCTTTCAGAGAGCAGAAGCCGGTCAGATGAAGGTGGGGTTTGTCTCCCCTGCCTGCCCACACAGCAGCTGCAGAGAGCAATACAAAAACTGGTGACTTCCAGGTGGCAATCGGGGATCTCATGAGGAGTGGTTCCTGCTGATGGAATGTTGCGCTGCATCCTGGGGGCAGGGGTATCAGTAGGTGTTGGTTTTCTCTTTCAGTGTTTGCCTGGAGCCAGGGCGCTGGCTTGCTGCCTCCCTGCAGCCATGCACTCCCTCGTGTTCCTCTGTGCACAGAAGGCGGTTTCCCACCACTCCACAGTGCGCGGTGCCTTGGAGTTCATCCCAAAGGAGTTGTACCCAGTCTTGTTCAAGGCGGCCTTCATGGACAAGAGGACCCTCGTGCTGCAGGATCTGGTGCAGACTTGGCCTTTCCCGGTACTCAGCTTCCAGAAGCTTTTACGGAAGTGTCAGCACTGCGACCGCGCTCTGCTCCAGGAAAAGCCCAACAAGCTTTGTGTGCAGACTGTCATCCTGGGAGTGGTGGCCTACCTGAACGAGGCTCTAGACGACCAGCTCCACAGCCAAAGGTATCTGTCGGCACACAGCTCATCATCCCCAACCAAAAGGGTCATATGCTAATGGGAAGGAGGCGGGAAGCAGGCTTACAGTAACACACTGACACAGGGGTCCTCACATTCTTTGGATGGCTTTCATGCACTTCAAGGGCAGCAGTGGTGGAAGAGACAATAGAGAGACACATGGGCATCTTGGAAGAGAAATTAGTGGGGAAAGGGGAGGAACTTGGCGGTCCCTGCAGTGTGGGGGAAGGAGGGCTACCAGGAGGAGATATGGGCAAAAGAAGACGAGCTGTGAGCTGGTCAGAAAGGACCTGAGCCCTTGCAGCCATTTCAGGCTGTGATGACCCCACTGCCCCAATAGTTAAGGTAAATTCCTGTCCACACTCATAGGAGCATTAAAGGAAGCACAAGAATAATCATTATTCCTGCAGCCACAGGCACTTTCAAACAGTGTAAAGCAACAGATTTCAGGCATAAATACAGGCACATTTAAGAAACACGTGTTTTGAATAGATAACAGGCTACAGTGAAGGGAGCTAAACCCCTTTTCCAGTGATTGTGGCAATAATCATAGTCCAAGGATCGTGGCTTTACACAAAACTGTGTACAAACAAGTACCCGGACGCTTAATGCAAGGGGTGCAGCTGTTTTGAAACGCACCATTTTTTTTCATTCGTGGTTCCAAGGAACTGAGGTGAACTCTCAGATTGTGCTCACGGTTCAGTTTTCAGTTCTGAAGCATGAACAAAGGTCAGTGATTTGGTGTTGCCCCTTCAGAGCTGGGTGGCTGGAGAGTGGTAGCTGCTGTGTCCCCCTCCATGCTCCCCTCCTCCGGGGCACAGCATCCTCTGTTTGGGAACGTGGAGTATGGTAATCCCAGCAAAGGATCTCAAGGTTTTCAAGAGATTTTGTATGTTCCTGTGATGCTCCTGCAGTAGCCTTGAGACCCCTTTTGGATCAGGACACCCAGTTTGAGAAACGCTGCACTAGCGTGTTAAGTGGTGTTGTCTGAGGCCTCTGGCCCTTGACTATAGCCTGTGGTGACGTCCAAAGCTTTGCTTTTGTTCTTGGTTGTGTGACAAGATAATATGGTGCTTTCCATACTGGCCTTGCAGCTCAAATTGAAGTTGTGCGCTGCATCCCGCTGGAGGAAGAGCTGCTGATCAGTGGTGCTGGATGCCGACATAAACCTGGTGGACTAAGAATTCTAGGTGTCTTACCATGTTAAACCAGGCATCCAATCTCAGTTTCCTCAAATTGCAGCAGAATGGGATGCCTCTCAGGTAGCAGCTGCTTGCCAAAAGTCTTCTCTGGCCCCTTGCATGGGACTGTGCTGTAGACCGCACTTTGAAAGCAGACGCTGGTGCCATTATGCCTGTGCTTTCTCTTCTTGGTGGCACTGCCAGCCTGTTGGCAGCATTAAACAGTGGCAGGCCATAAGCAGCTTTGGGAGGTGGGATACAGTTCAGTAACTCTTGCTGGGTAGCACTTAGGGAAGTGAAGGATTAGTCAACTATCCGATAAGCAAATGCTTATCGGATAGTCGACTAGTCACTTCCCCCCCTTGCTGCCTCTATCAGATAGCAGCACCACTTGGAGCCTGAAGTCAGCTGCGGACTTCCCAGCTGCCCCCGGGCTCTGTGCGGCTGCTTTGAAACACCACAGCGGCACCCTATTGACTATTTGATGAGTCAGTTACATGATACTTAACATCCTTAGTAGCACTGGTCTTATCCATCTTCTTGCAAATGAACATGGCTCTCTTCCTTTTGGAGGGAACAATCTTAAATCTCAGCCTGTCTTAGTCATTGTTCAATGCCAAAAATACTAGGTGCTTTTTATTTTTTCTGTAAAATGAAAGTCCCTACCTGAAGGATAGGGGCTTGGGGCAGAAATCAGGAGACCTGGATTCTAGTCCCTGCTTTGTGACCTATGGAAAAGGGACCGTGATACTTAGATCTCAAAGCTTTCTGAAGTAGGCTAAGCCTGAGATGCTCTAAACCATATTGGCACCGAATAGTGTCGCTCTTATTTTAGACTCGATGCAACAAATGAGTGATGGGCAGTGGCAGGAGACGGGGTGGGGAAGGCTCCCCGATCTAGAACAATCAAATGATCAAAAGACTTAGATAGGCAGGGCCACCAGCCGTGCAGCAGGAACGGTTAAACCAAGGAGCTAATCCTGAGGCTGGGTGTCACATCATCTGAGCAAGACAAGTGGCTCAGTCGTTACAGCTGCCACAGAAGGGAGCTGAGGCCCCAGTCCTGGAGTGAGAGCGAGTCTTTTCAAGCCAGCTGTTGATACCAGCCCCCCATATATTGGGAGGGCAACTATATGGCCCAGTGTAGGGACTGCTTCTGCCATGGCTGGGTGAATGAAATAGGTGGCCCAATAGGTCTTTTCAGTTTCTCATTTTTTTGCTGATTTTTTTTCTTGCCTCCCCCAGCAGGAGGCAGCGCCTGCAGGTTCTGGACATGACCGGGCTTCAGGATGATGGAATAGACCAGGGCCCCGAAAGCATGAGCCTGTGGTCCAGGACAGTGACGCTGGCGAAAGCCTGCATTGACGTTTCCAAACACCAGAGCAAGTGCGCCAAGCGCACCTCAAAGCGACGGAAGGGCCCCTACAGCAGCTCGGTGGCTCTGCCGCCGCCACGGCCTGTGTCCGTGGAGGTCCACGTGGATCTCTTTGTGAACAGCACCTCTTACGGAGTGCTTAAAGACGCCTTGCAGAACAACGCCAACAGCGTGCTGCGGCTGAAGTGCCGGGACTTCAGGGCGGAGGAGCTGCCCATTGCAAGTACCGTAGGGCTCCTGGAGTTCCTGGATCCCACGGGGGTTCGGCAGGTGGATCTGAGATTCAATAACCTGGGGCTGTCTGGCCTGAGGGTGATTCTCCCGCACATGGCAAAATTCACCAACCTGCTCAGCCTGAAGCTGCCCTACAGCAACATTGATGTGAGGCGGCTCTCCGCGGGCATGGAAGGAAGCCTCCACTACTTCGCCACCCAGCTCAGTAGATTGTCCCGTCTCAAGGAGCTGAATTTGGGCTCCTCCAGGCTTTCCGGAAAACTAAAGCAACTGCTGGGGTAAGCTGTGTGTAGGGCCAAGGGGACCCAGCTGAGCACTGCCCTGGCCAATTGATTCTGTGTAATAGACTAGGTTGCAGCTCTTCTTTTGGGACCAGGGGCGACTACATGTCCCATCATGCAATGCTTCATCTTGAGCAGAGAAGCTTCTTTGCATTTTGGGGCCTGTATTCTGCAGCCTCCTCTAATGGGAAAGGTTGGCCAATGTGCTGCATGCCCTGTCTTACAGTTCTCCGAGTGTCCAGACCTTTATAACTAGCATGAGAGATGTTGGTCACCGTATGCGTCTGAAGGTTTAATGTGGGTCTTGATTTGTCCCTGAGCTATCGGTGTTGTGGCCTTTCCACGCCCTTTGATTTCTGTCCTGTGCGAACGGCAGTCGTTATCTACGATGGAACTGACCCTTGCAATCTTTCTTCCCACCAGCGATTTGCAGGGTCCCTTGGAGAGTCTGGAGCTGGCCTTCTGCTACCTGCTCCCCAATGACCTGGCCTACCTTTCCCAAAGCCTTCACACCCCCACTCTGAAGAAGCTGGACCTTAGCGGCAACAACTTATCCGACTCACTTCTCCAGCCCTTCCAGCGTCTCCTGGAGGAGGCCTCCTCATCTCTGCTCCACCTGGACATCATGGAGTGCCGCCTGATGGATATCCACCTGGAGTCGCTTCTCCCCGCCCTGTGCCGCTGCTCTCGCCTTCGCTACCTGGGGGTGTTTGGCAACCCCCTCTCCACACGGGGGTTGAAGAACTTGCTGCAGAGGACCATGGGCTTGTTGTACTTGCAGCTCGTCATTTATCCCTACCCCGTGGACTGCTACAGTGAGAACCTGCCCTGGCCCCCCACCTCCTCTAACCTCTTGAATGGGTCTGTGGATGAAGAGAAGTTCTCCAGGGTGAGTGCTGAGCTGCAGCAGATGCTGCTTACCGCAAGCCGGGCCAACGCCGTCTGGACTACGAACTTATGCAGGCATAATACCCTGGATTATTTTAACTTGTAGCTCATGGGAATGCAGAATGAAGGAGACACCAAACTGATCGGGCTGATAGTTTTTAATGCCCTGGCAAAACCGTGAGGGTCACCAGAAGCAGCAACACCACTTTTCTACCCCTTTTTTAACAGCATCGAATCATGGCATGAATTCAAATGGGAGTTCTCATCTCCTCTTCCAAACAGAGGTGCAGTAAAGCTGAACTTCAAGCCACCAGCTCTATGCCTCTCTGTCTGTGGCTTATCCCGGTAGTGCCATTGCTCTCCTGTCTTGCTGTGCCTCTGGCCCCCTTACCCTGTGCGGGTTATTACATGCACCTTACATCGCGCTGCAGAGTTGTTAGCAAAGTCTGCTAGCAGAGTTCAAAGCCAGCAGCTGGACAATGAGAAATCCCCCTTCCAAAAAACACCAATCCATTCTAGCCTCCTGGCAGCCTACTCTTCTCTTTCTCTGCGTGGATTACCTCATCTGAAAACCTCTGTCCATTTCTAATGTAGCCCTTCATTCTCTCACACGCGGCATGCTCAGAAATTTCTATCCGTTGTCTAGTTGTCCGAGCACCAAACCCACTTGCCAGACAGATACAAAAGATGGGGAGACCTCTATTTAGGGACCTCTCTACTGTGCTCCTTCCTGGCTTTTTGGCTGCTGCCAGTGAAGTATCCCCAGCCTTTGCTTTGGAGTCCTCCTGTGAACAGAATATTTCCTCCTGTTGCTTGGCGCTTTCCTATGATGCAGCAAAATGAAACTGACCCAGTTCTTATTCATTTCACAGCTGCCTGCGGCCTTTAGTAGTGGCAAGGCTGATCCCTGTCAGTTTTCTCTCTGTTGCTGGTGCGTAGAAGGTCTGAGTAGCAGCCAAGGCATTAGACCTGTGTGCGGCCTGGCTGTTTACACTCTGCATGTGTGCGATGGCTTTCTTCACAACCAGAAAGGCTAGAAACTTTTGTCATGAGAGCTTAGCTCCCACAGAAGGTTCCCTGATAGACTTATCAGCATGGGCCTGTGGAGTTTATCAGCTTCCTGATCTACTCCCTAACTTTTAATTGCTCCATTTAAAGAATACTTTCTCCTTGGAAAGCCTCATGACCTCACTGAAGCAGGTAGCATTGCAATGACACCCAAGTTTTAAGTCTTGTTCGCTTCCCTGAGACCCATTTCTCCTCTGAACATCTTGTCTTCCTCCTCTCCCTAAAACCTCTCTCTGGCATGGCTGTGCACCCAACACATCATCTCCCTGGTTGAGCTAATAGAGAACGATCCTGCATTAGCCAAGAGGGGCATACTAGATCTCTTCAGTCTAACGTGTTCTCGGCTTCTGCATACAATTCCACAGTCACGCTGTGCCACTAACTGGTTCCCCTCCGGGGTGAGTTTGTTGCCATCTGTCTAACTCGTGTCTGGTAATGGCTTCTTTCTTCCCTCTTCCGTAAAATCCCACCAGATTACTTGCATGGCCCTCTGCCCTGTCTGCCGGTATAGTCGTCATTCCCTTCTGGTTTTAATTCAGATTGATTCAACTCTACTGCACGTAACTTGATACCGTCAACCATTCCTCTCTTGATCAGTTAAACTTCTGGCTTCATTTTAACTCTCAACAGCTTCAAAGTTTTCAAAATCAACCTGCTTCTCTGGGTCAAGGCGACCTCCCTCGCCCTGCTTGCGGTTTCCTTGGCATCAGACTCCGAATTCCCACATCCTCTGTGGCTGCATATCTGCGTCAACTCCTTTGTTCTGGCCACTTTGAGGAATAATTGTTCCCAGTGGAGGGTTAATTTTGTGAGAGACTGCCCAGCTAAGGGACTTTGAAACGTATTTCAACACGTTACCCTTGTGTTAGCTGGGGCTTTCCCCCCTCTGTTTCCCAAATAAATCTGTTAGTCTTTAAGGTGCCAGAGGACTCCTTGTTGCTTTCCCTGTTACTTTAGCAATGCATGCAGCCTCTCTGAAATCAGTTCACATTTGTACGTATCCTCTGTTTATCAACTCCGCTAAATCCCTGGGCATTCAGGATTCATTTGCAAACCATATTTTTAGATCTGCTGCCTGGCCACCCTATCTTGCATTATTCCCCGCTCCCTGCCTGCTTAAAGCTGGTCTCCTCTCTGGCCTTTCGCACTGTCTCCATAGAGCAATCTCTCGCCACCCTGTGAAACACACGCTGCGGAATACAGTATCTGTTTGGCAGAGGTTGCGCTGCTGCTGTTGGACATGCTTGTTTGTCAGACTGTCCCTGAGCCACTCGTCTTTCTTCTGCCTCTCCCGGGGCCAGTCATGTGGCAGTCACGCCCGCTGTCCCATTCATAGGGATGACATTGCTGCAGGAGCTGCCAGCAGCAAAGCCCTGTCTTCAGTAGTGGACCTTTCATCATCAGAGTCCGAGAAATGTCAGGATCTTGAGAAGTCATCGAGTCCAGCCCCTTGCGCTGACGCAGGACCACGTAAATCAGACCATCCCTGACAGGCATTTGTCCAACCTGCTTCTGAACTAGCCCAATGATGGGGATTCCATAACCTCCCCAGAGCCCCGTTCTAGAGCTTACCGTTAGCGTTAGAAAGCTTGTCCCTGGAACTGACCTAAATCTGCCTGGCTGCAGACTAGTTCCTATTGCTTCTTGCTCTGCATTCAGTGGACATGGAGAAGACATGAGCCCTCATCACCCTTGATGTGTTTGAAAACAATCAAGTTTTCCCATCTGCTTGCTTTTCTCAAGACTCCACATGCCTGGCTTTTCTCAGCTGTCCTTTATGCATCAGGCTTTCTTTCTAACACTTGCGCATTTCTGTTGTTCTCTGCATGTGGTTCCATCTTTCCTGGAGCGTGGCACCCAGACCTGGTCACGGTTGCCCACGTGTGGGAGGAACAAAGGGAGAAGAGATGAGTGTTTGAAGTCGGTGGGGTGCAGTCTTCCCTAATTCCTCCAGCAGTGGACCCTCGGTGTGCTCTCATGTCCAGCAGGACTCCAGAGCTCTTACCCCATTAGAGGGAAGAGTCACTGTTGAAGGTAGGATACACAGACATGTGCTAGCTCCACACGAGCCAGCATACTAAAAGCAGCATGGTAGCCGGGAGTAGCATGGGCATCCCCTTGGGCTCGCTGCCCAGGTTCTTTCCCAGGGGGTCCAGCCAGGTTTGTACTCCGGTGGCTAGAAAGAGCCTCCAGCTATGCTAACCTGGGCTGTGCTGCTAGTTTGAGCTAGGGCATGTCTGTCTGTCCGAGCTGGGAAGCCCGCTTCTAGTGCCAGTGCAGGCATGTCCTAAGAGCCCCCTCTGTTCGTCAGCTCCTGTTCCTGGTCTCAGCTGTGCCCACCCCTTCCTCTTTCATCTGTTCACTTCTCCACATGCTTTCATGCTGCTCCTAGGCCTGGACCAGTTCCTGTTGTTAACTCCCCTCAAATCCGACCTCTTTGGTCACCTCCATCTTCTCTGCAGCCCCCTCTCTCCCTGTCCTCATGCCTGCTCTTCAGAGATTAAGCAGACACCCTACCAAGCAATCTGCCATCCCCTCACCTTGGTTTGTCTTTGCACCATGTCAGTTTCAGATCCACAGAGCAGGCACTTTGTTTTATGGCTGTGCACATTAGCTGCACGAGCCCCATCTGCAGCAGTGACACAATCTTTTGCGTTCCCTTCCCGCCATGGATTACTATGTGCCTCTCGCTCTAGCTGAGTGCAGTGGTTGCTGCTGATGGTTCAATCAGTATTTATTTTTGGAAATGACCTTGCGTTTGTACAAAACCCACCCAGCTAGCAGGATCCCACGGTGTTTTACTAACTATGTACAAGAGATTCTCATCTGCTGATGACATGCAGCCACCTCTGGGGGTGAAACACACAGTCCGTTCAACAGCGCAACATGTTAGGACACAAGCGAAGAAGGCCGTGTCTATTTAAAACGCACGAGGGGATTCAGGGAGGCAGAATGTGATTGCAGGAGGTGGAATTTGATCAATGGGTTGATGTTTTGATGCTTGGAGAAAGCACCATTAGAGCTCACCATGATGTTTATTTTATGTGCCCTTGGGGGAGAGGGATTGCCATGTGCCCATCTGCGTCTGGAGTCTACAATAGCCAGTTTCTCCAACCACTGACACATTAGGCAGGAACTAGCCCTCTGTGTCCCAAACAGGTGAGTCGGCAGAAGAGAAATTCCTCACATGGGCAAACATTGCCCGAGAAATCAGGCAAATGATTATTTCAAGTCTTAGTCCAAGGGGCCAAATGTTCAAACTGCACCATGCTGTATCCGTTCAAGGACAGCACATACCTGGCTCCATGATTCTCTATGGGACAGTCTCCCATTTCGATCTCAGGCAGGGTTGTGGGGCTGTGCCTGTAGGCTGAAGTCATGATCATGAGAGCAAACTGTGGACTGCAGTGGAGAACTAACTTTTTAGGAGCACTTTCTTTGGGATTTACTAATCCACGGCACAGGGGCAGTTTGCTGTCCAAAGCTGCACTGCTGTTCACACGCTGTGCTTGACGTGACTCCCGGGAAAGGGTTAGCTGCTATTAGGTAGAAGGGACTAACCACTGCTGTCTCACTTTGGGACACGGGCAGCCAATGAGCATGTGTGCCGATGATGTAATAGTTTCTAACTTGCGTGTCATTGGTTGCAAGTGGTGTTGCTTGCTGTTGGCCGGAGGAGTCTCTCTTCCTTATCCGGTTCAGCTAAGATCATTAAATGCTGGACTTGTTTTCTAACTTTCTGTACTGTGGCTAACTACAGGCCAAAGCCCCCAGCTCGCTTCGCGGGGGTAGGAGTGAGGGTAACGTGCCGTTCTTGATAATGTGAATTGGCTGAAAGTCTTAGTGCGGGCACTGCCTTGCCACTTTCACGGCGGCTACCTGCTTCAGCAGGCCCTGAGCAAGGCTGCACAGGGGCCTGGGGCAGTGCTGTGATGAACCATGAGGAAGCCGTTCAGGGGAGCCTGCCCCCGATTGAAGACGTTCAGCATCATTCATGCCAAAAGGCAAATCTCCCATCTCTGAACACTCTACAGCAGGGTGGGCAATAACTTTTGCAGGGGGGAGCCACCCAGTAAGTTTTGCTGTGAGGTCATGGGCTGGCTGCAGCTCCTGAGAGAGGTAGGGCCTGGGGCGGAAAGGTTGGGGCTGGGGACTAGCCTCCCCACAGAGTTGTCTTGACCTGTTTACTGTTGTAGGCTGCATATGCAACTCTCCGTCGGTTATGTGGCCACACACGGTAGATGCTACCTTTATGGCCCTGACGGTATCATGGGCCACGAGTGGCTCACAGGGGGAGCACCCCTATTTGAGGGAATCCTGCCTTTTCACCAGTATAGTGACATCCCCTCTCCCCCCCCCCCCCCCCCGATCTGACCAGCCTCCCTGCCAGCATGTATCCTTGTCTCCTAGCACTATGCCTGGCCGGCCTGCCTTCTCGATTCCAGACCAGTGTGTGAGCCCATTAGGGAGTACAAGAGCTCAACATGCAAGGAGGCAGCATCGGTCAATAGTCACATTGATCACAAGGCCTGGCCCTGCCCTACCGTGGGGAAACATCTCCCAGCCATCCACCTGACCTGGCAAAGCCCTGGAAAACAGTCACTTTCCAGGAGTTATCTTGCCAAAGGACCACTTCCCCTGCCCTCTGTTATTCTCAGCCATCAGAATTTCCCTTACCTCGTGGGCAGAAGCATTGCTGTCTTTAACCTCGCTTTCCCAGAATTAAAGCAGTGATCATGGATAGCCGTTTGCTGTAGGTGAAATCCCACCGCCACCCAGACCAATGTTCCCTCTAATTTTTTCCCATCCATATGCAGAATAAATTTTATGTGCACTGAGGCATGTGTGGATGTGCACCACAGTACAAACACATTCTTCCAGCTGGGGTGCTCTGCTAGTCAGCTGGGAGCATTTGAATCTCCTGGGTAGCTGCCCAAGTGCTCAGCTTATAGGAAAGACTGGCCAGGTCCCCACTGGGCTGCATCTGGGGCCCCCTCCCACCCACCTCCAGGGGCGGCTGGCCAGGCTGCCCATGCAGCAAGCAGAGGGACCTGCTCCCTCTTCCAGGCTGGCTTTAATTCCAGGCACAGCCGAGAGATCCTGCTCTCCCAGTGCAAGCCAATGCAGCCTACTTTTCACCCCAGTCCCCTCCAGCTGGGGCCTTTCAGGTAGGCATGAGACAGAGCCAACTGCTCCGCAGGTTGCATGGCTGCCTCCTTTGTACCTTGGGCCCTCACAAAGGTTTTAAGCCCCATCAATGACCTTGGCCTTTCCAGAGGTCACCAAGCGGGGGGTTGAGTGTCTCTGGTGGGCTAGCAGCCACCTCCATGCCCCTTTGAGCAGCAGCCTTCCAAGCAGCGCCCCCTCCAGCCCTAACAGTAAAATCTGGGTCATTCACCCTGCTTGCCCGCTGAGTAGAATCATGGAACTGGAAGGGACCTCAAGAGGTCAAGTCCAGTCCCCTGTTCTCACGGCAGGACCAAGCACCATCTAGATCGTCCCTGACCGGTGTCTGTCCAACCTGCTCTTAAATCCCCAACCTCCCTCGTCAATTGATTCCAGTGTTTCACCACCTTGAGAGTTAGGAAGTTTTTCCTAATGTCCAACCGAAATCTCCCTTGCTGCAGTTTAAGCCCATTGCCTCTTGACCCATCCTCAGGGTACAGGCAGGAAACAACAACGAGGCGTTGTCGTCAGGGCCCCAGAGCAAGTCTAATACGTGACGTGTAGTCCCATGATCTCCGTGAGGTGGCCACGTTGGCTAGCAGGGCTCTTCCTTGCAGGTACCAACTTCACGTCATGGATTTTAGCCAAGACGCCTATGGGAAATGAATGAGCTGGACACCCAACAGTGCTACCCGCATCCATCCCGGCACAGCTCTGCCAGCCAGCAAGAGCGAGAAGCATTTTGCAATCCTGTTGCGGCGGGGAGTCGCTGGACTGGATGAGAACAAATGTCCATCTAGCCCCGCGTCGTGTGTCAGAGGCTGCAAAGGTGTCGGAGGGTAGCAGCTGTGCGATACTCTACCCCATCCTGGTCGCTAGGGCTACGTCTACACTGCAGGCTTCTTGCGCAAGAACGCGGCCACACTGCCATGTGCTTGTGCGCACGAGCACCCATGGCAGTGTGGACTCTCTCGCGCAAGAAAACTCTGATGGCCATTGTAGCCATAGGGGCTTCTTGCACAAGAAATCCCTTGCGTGTCCACACTGCCCGCTTGCGCAAGAGGGCTTATTCCTCAGGGGAAAGGAATAACTCGTGCGCAAGCCCTCTGTTCTGATGCGTTACTGTACATTTATTTGTGCAAGAATGCACATGCAGCGTAGACACGCCGAGTTATCCCTTCTTGCGCAAGAAGCCTGCAGTGTAGACATAGCGCAGGCGTTTCATCTTCCATGGGAGGATCTCCGAGCACCCCACCCGCATTCGAATTGCCGCAGCCACCGCTTAGCGGCAACTGCAGATACTCAACTCTGCCTGGGCCAAGCTATTAGCGGAGCCGTGACCGCTTTTTTCATGGCTTTTCCAGCTCTTGAACCCAATGGTAGGAGACTCTGTGCTTACAGATCTCACACACACCGGTTTTTTTCTGAGCTGTCTTGTCTTTACCAGGCTTGGGGTTGGGATTACAGGTGTACACACACCCCACCCCACCTCCCCTTGTTGCCTTTTGGCCCAAACATTTGGTCTCATAAAGTGATTTCTCCTTCTGCAGAGACAGCCATAGGGCTGTTAAATTGCATCAGCTGATCGAGTAGTGGATGGAACTGACTACTTGATTAGTCGAAAAGCGGAGAAACTGCAGAGCCACAGCGGGGTTAGCTCCTGGCCGGGGGGGAGGGGGGGGTGGCTAATCTCACTGTGGCTCTGCCTTTGAAATGGATTAAGAGCTCTTAATGTATTTAAAAGGCAGCGGCACAGTTGGGGGACCAGGAGCAAGCTGGGATTCAGCTGTCCTGGCTTGCTCCCGACTCCCCTCCCCTCCCTTCTGAATCAGCTGATTCCCGGCTCTCGCCCAGTCCCCCGCTGTGCCTCTACTTCTCTGCTTCTGGGGAGACATTACTGGGGGGAACTGGCTTTTAAGCCAACTCCCCCCAGTACTGTCTTCTGCTCCCCCACCCCAGCCCCCCGCTGCCTCTCTTTGATAGCGGCAGCAAGGTGTGGGGGGAAGTGACTAGTAGAGTCACTAGGCAACTAGTCACTTACATCCCTAACTCTACAGCTGCGCCGCATAAGATCAGCTGGGGCTCGCCCCCAGGCACTGCCGCTCTGAGGCGGAGGCGTGAGCCAATGGGCTTTATGGACTCCATTTAGCCTGCGTGACTGAGGCTTTAAAATACACGTGGCCACAGATGTATGCAGGACACAGGCTGCGCCCCCACTGGAGAAATGAATGGGCCGCTGCAGAGACTAGCTCCCAGCTCATTCATGGAGGCTGTCATCTCCTGCCCCCTGCTGAAATCAACAAGGGGCACTAAGTGCCTGGTGCTTCCTGCAAATTACAGGGAACTTCCAAGAGGGGCAGGCTCGGCAGCTCGCCCAAGCACACCCACTGGCACAGGACGCCGGAGCCCAGGAAATGCTGCCAGCATGCAGCTGTCAGAGACAGGCCTCCTGGCCAGCTGGAGGAGGGGAGGCAGAACCCTGCTCTGTTCCTAGCCCCCTGCCCCTTTGCTGAAGCTGGAGGGAGGGAGGGCTGCATGCCTGTTTCTCTGCAGCCGTGCGAGGGCATGCCTGGCTGTGAGGCAGGTGGGCAGGAAGGGTTCAGCTGCCGATCGCTCCCCTCTGGCTCTTTGCTAGATCTCAAGGCGCAGTGTAGGGCTCCTCAAAACAGCACGAGCTCCATCCTCAGTTATTTGCCTTCCAAAAGTCCCAAAATGTGCTGCAGGAAGTGAGTAGCTGAAATATCATTCATCCCCCGCGGCTTGGATTGTCTTCCCCATGCTAAGTGCATTGCACCAGACTATTGCTGGTAATACTAAAACAAGAGCTGGCCTTTGCACGCCTTCCCCCTGAGGAGCCCAAAGCTCTTCCCAGAGATGGGGAGGTGGTTCTGGTGCTGACAGAGGAAACTGAGGCACAAAGAGGCGCAGGGACCGGCTCAAAGAGAGTCCTGAGCAGAAATGAACATGGAACGCGGGTCTTCAAATGCTCAGGCTGCTGTTCTAACCACCAGCTGTTCGTGCAGGGGTTAGAACGTTTTTGTTGTGGCTGCCGCGATACCATGAATTGCTAATGGTCCCTTTCCTCCGAGCCAGGCTGTAGCTACATCGGCATTAGCTGAATCATAGAAGACAGAGATGAAACTGACCCAATAGGTTGTGCAATCCATCTGCCTGTCAGGGCCGCCTATTCTGCTAGTCATTTGCCCAGTCTAGTGTTAAGTTTCCAAGCCACTGGGCTGAAAGAAACCCTACACTCCCCCGCAGGCCATCCAGGCCTTGTTAAATGTCATTTTCCGCCTCCAAAGAGTAAAACCGGCCTCACCGGCCAAAGGCAAAGCGCTACCACGACGTCGCTCTGCTTTGAAACGTGCCTCTCGCCTCAGCACCCGGGAAATCACATTCGACCCTGCCGCTGGCTTGTTGGATTTGCTGTCGTTCCTTCTGAAGAGGGGTTTCTGCTGCTGGCGATGCCCCGTGATCGGAAACTCAGGCTGGCTGCTTCGCTACCTGCTGGGGGTGTTTTAAGGCTGATCCCCCCCCCCCCATTGTGTGGCAGTTGTATTGAAATCCTGGAGTACAAGGTGCTGTAGCTTTGTGCGTTGGCGTGATCCTACAGGCTGCCCCAACTCGACGGGTGGTGCAGGGAACCCTCTGCTGGCTTTAGTTTTTAATACGCTACTGCAGTGCCAGGGGGTTTACTCAGCAGGCCTGGGGAACATATAAACTATGCTGGGTGGGATACATTGGAGGAGACTGGAGGTTCTACCAGACAAGCGGGAGGGCGGGCTGGATGGAGCCCGGAATACACAGAATAAGCCTCGGTGCGTTCTTCTTGGCTCCCAGCTTTAGAGAACTGGGTGGTGGTTCCAGATGGCTGGAAAGGAAGCAGCGGAGTTTTGGAGGGCCTGCGGGAAAAGGGGGGGGTCTGGCAGAGTATGGGGCCAGAGGGATGTTCTGGGGAGGGGGAAGCACACTGGGGGACCACAGGATCCCAGAGGTGGGGAACAGATGCAAGCAGGGGCGGCACTGGGCAGGGCTAATGCAGAAGGGGCAGTGGAGTCTGTGAAGGGGGGTGGGATCAGCAGCAGTTGGAAAGCTGGGTGGCAGCAGAGGGGAGCGCGGTGGCTGCTGGGAAGGCCAGAGAGGAGGAGACGGTAGGTGCCCAGGTGGGAGATTGACAAGCGGGTTGGCAGTAGGGATGGGCTGCCACACGAGATGTTCACCCCAGAGGTTCGTTCGTGGGCTTCATTTGATTCAGGATTCCTCAACATGCCACAAAACAGGCCTTTAAATCCATATTTTACTCCTCTAATAGTGCTGGTTTGTAGCCCTTTCCTTTCCCCTTCATCCAAGCTTCAGTAAAACGAACTATGTCTCTCTGCACCTTCGTACAGGTGAGGAAACCAAAGCACCAAGGAGAAGTGAGGGGGGCAAGGTCATTCAGCAAGTTGGTGGCAGAGCTGGGAATAGAATTCAGGAGGCCTGTCCCCTGCTCCCAGGGGCTAACCACTAAAAAGCCTTCCTCCCACTCATTCCTTTTCCTCCCTTTGTCCTGTACATGTGCAGCGTTGCCTCAGAGAGTCATTAGCTGCCCAGGAAGATCCTGCTTTACAAAGACCTACGCCCCAGGAAACGGGCAGGCCTATGCCCATTGTACTGAAATTAAAGTGACTTGCCCCAGTGAGTCAGTGGCAGAGTCCATAGAGCCCAAGATCCTTGGTTCCCATGCTCTGACCATTGGACCATGCTGCCTCACTGTTGTATGTAGGCATGGATAGTCTTCCCGCGAAGGGCGCCATTCCAGCCATGCAATCTAGCCATGCTCTCCGAACAGCTGAGTGGGAGCAAGGCGGCGGTTTGGAAGTGAACAGGGGTGGGGGGCCCAACCGCATTCGAAAGCTGCAGTCACACCTCTGACTCCTCATTTCTACATCAGTTTGTATCTTCAAGGCTGTACATTGCTTAGCACGTATGGACAGTGCACTTAGATTGGCCAGGGCTAGGAGAAAGAAATAGCTGAGCTGCATCTGTCTAACCCAGGGGTGGGTGGTAAGAGGGCAGCGGCCCAAGAGGGTTAGTTTCTGGCAGGCCGCCACCACTCTGGTTACCTGCCCCACTCTGGTTACCTGCCCCACTCTGGTTACCTGTGCCGCCACAGGTATCACGCGATCGCAGTTCTTGCTGGCTGCAGATCGCCGTTCACAGCCAACGAGCGGTGGGAACCAATGCAGACCAGGACACCACTTCCCACCATGCCCATCGACTGCAAATGGCGATCCACAGCCAAGAGCTGCGATCGCTCCAGACATGAGGAGCCGCAGGTAAACACAGAGGTTAGGGGCCCACCGGGGACTGACCCTGACAGACCGGATCCGGCCCGCAGATTGGTATTTGCCCACCTCTGGTCTAAACTCTGCTCTGGCAAATGAACGTAAATGATGCACCGTTTGGTAACTGTTGTTGTCTAATCATGTCAATTACAAGAGAGATTCCAGCATCCTGGGCAAGCCTGCCCTAAGATCCCTCATTTCTTACCGCCCAACTGTCAGAGAGCAGAATCCCTCAGTCAGCAGTGGGGCTGCCGAAGGTTTTGTCTACACTTAAATGGAGAGCGACACTCAAGGTTCAATTGAGGGGTCTAGTAAGGACCCACTAAATCAACCGCAGATGGTTCCCCTGTTGACCACTCCTTGGGGCCATGAGGAGTACGGGAAGTCAATGGGAGAGTTTCTCCCATCGGCCTCCCGCAGCAGGGATGCTGTGGTATGTCAAGCTAAGGTATGTCGACTCCAACTACCCTATTCGCGTCTCTCAGTTCAACTTCCTCCCCCACTGCAGACCTGGCCTAAGAAGCAATTAGTTCAAAACCATACGGAGAGAGGAAACGGTGCTGTGACACCATAATAGAAGAACTAGAGGACACCAAATGAAATTAATGGGTAGCAGGTTTAAAACTAATAAAAGAAAGTTCTTCTTCACACAGCGTGTAGTCAACCTGTGGAACTCCTTGCCAGAGGAGGCTGTGAAGGCTAGGACTATAATAGAGTTTAAAGAGAAGCTAGATAATTTCATGGAGGTTAGGGCCATAAAAGGCTATTAGCCAGGGGATAAAATGGTGTCCTTGGCCTCTGTTTGTCAGAGGCTGGAGAGGGATGGCAGGAGACAAATCGCTTGATCATTATCTTCGGTCCACCCTCTCTGGGGCACCTGGTGCTGGCCACCGTCGGCAGACAGGCTACTGGGCTAGATGGACCTTTGGTCTGACCCAGTACGGCCGTTCTTATGTTCTTATGTTCATTGCAAAAAAAGCAAACATGATTCTGGGAGGCATGAACAGGAGAGTGGTGAGCAAGACACGAGGAGTCATTCTTCTGCTCTACTCCACACTGATTAAGCCTCAGTTGGAGTATTGTGTCCAGTTCTGGGCACTGCATTTTAAGAAAGATGTGGAGAAGAGGAACAAAAATGATGAAAGGTCTAGAGAACATGAGCTAGGAGGGAAGGCTGAAGGAACTGGGCTTGTTTAGTTTGGAAAAGAGAAGACAGAGGGGATATGAGAGCCGTTTTCAAATATCTAAAAGGGCATTCCAAAGAGGAAGGAGAAAAATTGTACTCACAAAAATTGTGCTCCCAAAGGCCCCTCTGGGCGCAGGGGAGTGGAGGTGCTGCAGTCCCCTCCTCACGCAGGTGGTGCCTTCCCCAACAGTGCACTCCAAGCATCCAGCAGCCCCTCTGCATACACAAGCACGGGGGGAGGGGAGGAAACAGGATGAAGGCAGCACGGCCAGGACGCCTTGGGACAGATCAGACATATGAGGAAACATTGGCACTAGGGATGTGAAAGGATAAATGGGAGGTTCCATCCCTAGCTGGCACAGCAACCAGGTCAGGGACCAGCCGGACTTGGCTACCATGTTCCAGCCCAACATGATACAGGGCTGCCTCTTCTGTGTACAGCATCTGGCGCGGCGGAGCCCTAGGCCTCGACTGGGCCACTGAGGCACTATGGCAGCACAGTGCTGCCTCTCCTTAGCCCGCCAGGAGGGATTCCCCCACAGCCCCCACCCAGCACAGCTGTGTGCACAGGTAACAAAACCCGCCAATCACTCCGCGCACGTTCCCGACGCACCCATCGCTGCTGAGCCTCCTTCTAATCCATTCGGTGCCGTGTGGTTTCTCTCACCGCGCTCATCACGGCCCCCGGACGCGCGACTCGTCTGTCACGCCGTCACTCTTCTCCTTCCCCCGCACAGCTACAGGCAAAGCCCGTGCTCAGAGCGGAGGGTGGGGAGGTTTGGGGTGGTCCTTGGTGCCGGCGGGAGGGGGAATTCGTGCCACAGGCTCAGACTGATGCCCAAGGCAGCTCGGTCTCCTGCACAAACGAGTCCTATCCTCGTGGCAGAGCATCCCAGAGGGGCGGAGTTGGAATCACGGCTCGCACCCGGGAGCGTCAGGTTCTTCTAGAGCCCCTGGGCCCAGGCTCTGGCAATGCGGACTAAGAACATTGGTTCTGCGGGAAGCCGGAGCCAGGTGCTCATGGCAGCCAGCGTTGCTAAGGAGACGTGCTGCTGTGTTCTGTGCCAGCCTCCCACCTTCCTCCCCCATGCTGGCAGCACTGCTGACGCAGAGGCACCTGGGGAGGAACCTCAGATGCTGCTAGGGCTTCTGGCAGGGAGAAAGGCAACGTGGGGGGGGGGCAACCGGGACATACTCCCCCCAGGTCAAGTGTTGCCTCCAGCAAAGCATCAGAGCAGTGGGAGGCACAGGAGGTACGAACAGCTGGGGGTAGGACCCTGATTCCTTGGTTATCTCCCCGTAGTGCCTCGGAGCCTAGCCACGGACAGGAGCCTACCGTGCCAGGAGCTAGACAAAGCCTTCTGGGGCTCAGCTAAGCCAGGGGCTACTGAGGCTTTTGGCTCAAGCCTGCGGATGGAAAGAGGCCATGCACGGGAATCCCCCCAGCCAGCATTGGCAGCGCAGCAACCTCTCCCCCAGCCACCTGTGCAGTTCAAACCACACAGGCATCGCGGGCTGCATCTACACTCCGGCAGCCAGCTGACTTAAGTGCCAGCTGTGCGCATAAGGTGGCTGGAGTCGACGTGCCTGGCGTCGAGTTAGCGCGGGGCGCACACCAGGGCGGGCCGACGGGAGAAACTCTCCCATCAATCTCTCTTCCTCTTCTCATCCAGGGTAAAGCAAAGGCATCCATGGGAGAGCCATCTGCAGTATATTTGGTTGGTCTTTGCTAGACCCACTAAATCCACTCCCGGCAGATCGATCTCAGCATGTCACCTGGGCTATAGCATAGAGGTAGCCCTAGACACTTTCCTCAGAGGAATAACTCTGGCTCTGCTCCCTCATCACAACCTGTGAAACAGAGCCCAGCAGAAAAGCCAGGGGCTCTTCCACCACATGTCCCACGAGGAGCATCACCCTGACAAAGCCAGGCTGAGGCACATGCTCCCTCCAGGCTAGAAAGAGGCTCCTAGGAAACAGAGCCAACAGAGCAAGAATGCCTGGCCCGGTGCCGGGTTAGAACAGACTGACAGAGACGGGGCTCCATTGATTGGTATTAGCATAAGTTCAGCAGCTGACTCAGAATAGGCCTGGTCTGAAGAATCAGTGAGGTCACGTGTCAGCAAAACAGGAAGGGAGAGGTGCTTTCTGCTGGCAGGGAAGTGGCACATATCCCTGTTCCTTTACTGGCTGATATTGCTATGGATTTTGGCAGCACCTGGGTCCAGGGTCTAAAGGCCTCAGAACATCCCCAGGCAGGTAGATCAGGCTTACTCCCATTTAAAGATGGGAACCTGAGATGGCGAACTTGGGCCCCTGAATGTCACAGCTGCTGCTCTCCCACAACATGTCAGGCACCCACCATTAGAGGCTCCTTTTGAAAATGTGTCTGTGACATGTCCAGTATCAATGGCAGTGACTGGAAAAGAACCCAGGCCCCTGCTCTAACCAGCAATAACACTGTCAAGCTACGAGCAAGAGGCCTAGGTTTTTTTCCAGTCACTGCCATTGATACTGGACACTCCAAAGATGACCAAGTCTATTCATTTTCAAATACCTGAAAGGATGTGATGAGGAGGAGGGAGAAAAATTGTTCTTCTTGGCCTCTGAGGACAGGACAAGAAGCAATGGGCTTAAACTGCAGCAAGGGAGGTCTAGGATGGACATTAGGAAAAACTTCCTACCTGTCAGGGTGGTGAAACACTGGAATAAATAGCCTGTGGGGGGTTGTGGAATCCCCATCTCTGGAGATATGTAAGAGCAGGTTGGAAACACGTCTATCTGGGATGATCTAGACGGTGCTGGGTCCTGCTATGAGTGCAGGGGGCTGGACTTGATGACCTCTCGAGGTCCCTTCCAGTTCTAGGATTCTGATTCTATCTTCATTTCTGCATCAGCACATTGAGCCAAGGACACGTGTGTTTGGCTGTAATTTTACTGTGTGCAGGAGTCAGGGCCCTTCCCCCCCGTGAGCAGCACGAACCGTCATTTATGGCATACGGTGTCCTTACAAACGACAAGCAGGGAACAGCGATGGGGAACAGAACATTTACTCTCCTGGTAGCCGAGAAGCAGTCTCCTTCCCTTCACATACTCCTCAGCCAGCCTCCCGTTTTAAGTCAGCTCTGGGCCTAGACACATCCTCTCCTGAAACCTGACAACTGCTCGGCCCCGAGAGACAGGCTATCTGGCCCCTCCCAAGGCAGACACATGGTCTCTCTGTGCTATCCACCCCCTCCACTGACACCAGTAGATACAAGAGAGGCCACGTTCTCTTTGCTGTTCCCTTCACCATCAAGCTTTACAGTAACCATGTGTCCGAGTGCTGAACACAGTAGCACGATTGCAGCAGCAAGGCATTGAGCTCCTTGTATGTCTGCTCCCGCCAGTGCGGCAGCAGCACCTGGTTGTTGAACACCCGGAGGCTGGGCGTGCCATTCCGTAACAAGCTGTACAGACAGGACCAGCGACTCTGAAGAGCCAGCCTAGTTCTCCGGTTCAGGATGATGCCCCGAACTGTCTTCTTGATCCTCAGCACCCTCAAGGAGGGCAGGTCGAGGTGATAGAACACCAGGCCGCGGCTCTGGGACACATCCAAGTACTCCAGGGATCTGGATTCCAGGGAATAGGAGATGCCCAAGTCTTTGACTGGCACCAGCACATGAAGGATTAGAGTCTTGAGGTGGGGCAGGGCTTTGGCGAGATCCCGCATGATCTCTGGGCAAACCCCATTGAAGCTCCCGAAGTATTTCAGCTCCAAGGTGTGAAGCTGCTGGAACTGGGTAAGCATGGCAACTGAGTGTGCAGACCAGTCAAAGGGCAGCTTCATCCTGGTGAGCTTTGGGGACCTCTGGATAAGCTTCTCCAGAAGGGTCTGGAAGTTGCTGATCTGCTCCATTTTGATCAAGCTGACCTGCAGCATGCTGCCGTTGCCGGACGGGTAGAAGTCGGGCGGTTCCAGGTGCGTCAAGGTCCAGTTGAGCTCCAGCTCCTGCAACTCCCCACAGTGGACACTGTCCAAAAAGCGTGAAAGGAAGTCAGCCCATTTGGTCTTCTGGTCACCCAGGTCAAAGCTGGCCCGGAGGACAAGCAGGCTAGCACCACGAGAGGTCAGGTGATAGGCATACTGGTGGACCCACTCTTTCCACCTCTCAAATTCTATGGCAGAAACCAGCACCAAATCCATCCCTGAGTGGAAGGCCCCAAGTCTTATGAAGTCAGCCACCCTCCAGAGCCTGGGGGTGCGGATCAGCTTGCTCCAGGCTTCACAGACCAAGGCAGCTGTGCACTTCTCCACCTCAGAAAGGAAAGAGAAGACATGGAGCTGACAGTCTACTGGCAGGAAGCTGAAGGGAAAGTAGCTTGGCGTCCTAGTCCTGCGACCCAGCTGTGCGCGGCACCGTGAGCCAACCCGGGCCAGGACTGGGGCTTCTGGAGCAGTGACTTCAGCCAACTGAGGGGGGGCTGAACGCTGACAATGTTTCCTTTTCCGAGGCATGGTGCCTAAGCAGTCACTAGTCAGGCCCCACCCAACGCAGAGGGCCAATGGCACTGATGCTCAGCTAGGCACTCCCGGGCAGGCGTGGCCAGCTGAGACCTGCAGAGAGAACATGACATCCTGTTACGTGGGCTTGGGACCACGACCCCCATTAAATCCCCATTCCCAATGTCACAGCACCTGGTGCCTTGCAGCCAGATGGCTCAATCACTCCAGAATAGGGGGCCATGAGCTCCCTGCGCCTCCCACCTTCCTCTCTGGATAGCTACCTGCAATGGATAGGAGGAGTGCTGGCCAGCACTTGGTGACTAAAAGGTTAAACTCAGGTCGCTAGCAAGGGTGTCGACAGGGATACAGTGCTGAAATTTGAATTGGCTAGAGCAGTGTTTCTCAGCCTTTTTTTAATAAAGTACCCCTTTGTTTAAAAAGAATTTATAAGTACCCCCAGTATCTAGTTTTCAGACACAAAATTTTCAACCACTGCAACACATTTGTTTAAACAACTTAATTGTAGCTGGGTGGGCGATGAAATTTTGGGGTTTAAAAAGATCAAAAATGATAAAGCGCTGTAAAACTTAGAATAAAAATTTGCTTTTCTTCAAATTTCAGTTGTGTTGACATACCCCCAGAGTTCTCTCGAGTACCCCTAAGGGGTACTCACTGGTTGAGAAACACTGAGCTAGAGATACCTGGCTGCTCTTCCTTTGTGTCTTCTAAGCTAAGGGTTGGAGGGAGCAACATTCAATAATCAGGATTACCATGCCTATGAGAAATACTGGACATGAGAGTGAACTGGGACTTGAAGCACAGACAGTGAGTAGAGAGAAAACATGTGTTTAGTCGTGATCAGGGTATTTTTCTTTGTTTTGGCTGTTTGGTTAAACTCTTCTGTGTGAATCCGTGCCTTCCCTTTCCCATTCGCTATCCAAGAGCGGATCTGGAGATGTTCCCTGTGTTTTAATTTGGTTTAGTCAGTTGCTCTGTAACACCGAGCAGCCACATATGCTTTCTCAAGTGTATCTGTTTATTTTGTTAAGAAAATCACCTTTTTTAAAGTGATTATTTGATTCTTGTGTCCTGGAAAGAAAGAAACAGGTTGGTCGCTCTCTCTCTGTCTGTCTGTCTGTCTGTCTATGCAGGCCTCAGACTGCAGTTTATTTTCTCTTTGTTTTCTCAAGCTCTCTCATGGTAAAAGAGCTTGGGGCGCCCGTGCGGAAGGAATTCAAGTGTTCCTCCTGGGGGGGGGGGGGGGGTTAGGACTTAAATCACTTGATGGCGGCAGTTTTTGTTTTTCTCAGAGCCGGTGCCTCTGTGACCCTGGAAAGGTTTTGTAAGAGGCCTAGGGAGGCAGGTATTGAAGGTCTCTTGTGGGCCCCCCACCTGCTGCCCCCGGAGTGCCAGGGTGGGGAACACTGGCCAGGGCTCCTCCCCCCCTTCACACTCCCCTCCCCCCCACCTCGCCAGCTTTCCCAGAGCTCAGTCTCCACCCGCCCCTGTCAGCGCTGCCCTCAGTCCCCTCATGCCGCCCCTCCCCCACATTCAGCCCCTCTGAGCAGCCCCTCCCCCCCCATATTCAGCCCCTCCCCCACATTCAGCCCCGCCCCCTCCTGCCGCCCCTCCCCCACATTCAGCCCCTCTGAGCAGCCCCTCCCCCCACATTCAGCCCCGCCCCTCCTACCGCCCCTCCCCCACATTCAGCCCCGCCCCCTCCTACCGCCCCTCCCCCACATTCAGCCCCTCTGAGCAGCCCCTCCCCCCCACATTCAGCCCCGCCCCCTTCTGCCGCCCCTCCCCCACAGTCAGCCCCTCTGAGCAGCCCCTCCCCCACCGCAGTGGCATAGTTCAACCCCTCCCCCTCCCCCACTCACTCTCTGCCCGGGGCGCCCCCGCCCCCGGCTCTGAACGGCTCCTCCCCTGGCGGCCCCCATTGTGACGGGCTCTTCCGGGTGCCCGGCGAGCAGCGCGCTCTCTATTGACGTCATCAAGCTGCGACCCGAGGCGGAGCCGCGAGGCCCGAGCGCCGCCCGGCCAGTGCGCCCCCTGCTGGCGGGCGGGGGAGCCGCGCTGAGGCGCTGCCCCGCCCCGGCCCCCGGATCGCTCGTCCGCAGCCTTAGCCCCGCGGGGAAACTGAGGCAGGGAACGGGGGGGGGGGGAGGAGAGCGAACGCTCCGCGAGTCCGTGAATGGGCTGGAGCTGGCCCCACCCGTGGGAGCCCCCTGCCTACTGGAAGAAGGGGGGTTGCCCATGTCAGGGTGCCCCCCGTACCCCGTCCCTAGGGGGGGCAGGGATGGAGCGGTGCAGGGCCAGGGCAGGGGTGCGGCTGCCGTAGTCCCCTGCACCTCCGCCCAGAAGCCACCTGTGGGAAGCGGTGCCCAGCTGGAGCCCGCATTCCGACCCCTGGCCCCAGTCCTGAACCCTCCTGCACCCCAAACTCCTTCCCCTATCCCTGAGTCCCCCTGCACCCAAACTCCCTCCCGAAGCCTGAACCCCCTCCTGCACCCCAACTCCCTGCCCTATCCCTGAGTCCCCCTGCACCCAAACTCCCTCCCAAAGCCTGAACCCCCTCCTGCACCCCAACTCCCTGCCCTATCCCTGAGTCCCCCTGCACCCAAACTCCCTCCCAAAGCCTGAACCCCCCTCCTGCACCCCAACTCCCTGCCCTATCCCTGAGTCCTCCTGCACCCAAACTCCCTCCCAAAGCCTGAACCCCCCTCCTGCACCCCAACTCCCTGCCCTATCCCTGAGTCCCCCTGCACCCAAACTCCCTCCCAAAGCCTGAACCCCCTCCTGCATCCCAACTCCCTGCCCTATCCCTGAGTCCCCCTGCACTCAAACTCCCTCCCAGAACCTGCACCCTGAACCCCCTCCTGCACCCCAACTCCCTGCCCTATCCCTGAGTCCCCCTGCACCCAAACTCCCTCCCGAAGCCTGAACCCCCTCCTGCACCCCAACTCCCTGCCCTATCCCTGAGTCCCCCTGCACCCAAACTCCCTCCCGAAGCCTGAACCCCCTCCTGCACCCCAACTCCCTGCCCTATCCCTGAGTCCCCCTGCACCCAAACTCCCTCCCAAAGCCTGAACCCCCTCCTGCACCCCAACTCCCTGCCCTATCCCTGAGTCCCCCTGCACCCAAACTCCCTCCCAAAGCCTGAACCCCCTCCTGCACCCCAACTCCCTGCCCTATCCCTGAGTCCCCCTGCACCCAAACTCCCTCCCAAAGCCTGAACCCCCTCCTGCACCCCAACTCCCTGCCCTATCCCTGAGTCCCCCTGCACCCAAACTCCCTCCCAAAGCCTGAACCCCCTCCTGCACCCCAACTCCCTGCCCTATCCCTGAGTCCCCCTGCACCCAAACTCCCTCCCAAAGCCTGAACCCCCTCCTGCACCCCAACTCCCTGCCCTATCCCTGAGTCCCCCTGCACTCAAACTCCCTCCCAGAACCTGCACCCTGAACCCCCTCCTGCACCCCAACTCCCTGCCCTATCCCTGAGTCCCCCTGCACCCAAACTCCCTCCCGAAGCCTGAACCCCCCTCCTGCACCCCAACTCCCTGCCCTATCCCTGAGTCCCCCTGCACTCAAACTCCCTCCCAGAACCTGCACCCTGAACCCCCTCCTGCACCCCAACTCCCTGCCCTATCCCTGAGTCCCCCTGCACCCAAACTCCCTCCCAAAGCCTGAACCCCCCTCCTGCACCCCAACTCCCTGCCCTATCCCTGAGTCCCCCTGCACCGAAACTCCCTCCCGAAGCCTGAACCCCCCTCCTGCACCCCAACTCCCTGCCCTATCCCTGAGTCCCCCTGCACCCAAACTCCCTCCCAGAGCCTGCACCCTGAACCCCCTCCTGCACCCCAACTCCCTGCCCTATCCCTGAGTCCCCCTGCACCCAAACTCCCTCCCAAAGCCTGAACCCCCTCCTGCATCCCAACTCCCTGCCCTATCCCTGAGTCCCCCTGCACTCAAACTCCCTCCCAGAACCTGCACCCTGAACCCCCTCCTGCACCCCAACTCCCTGCCCTATCCCTGAGTCCCCCTGCACCCAAACTCCCTCCCGAAGCCTGAACCCCCTCCTGCACCCCAACTCCCTGCCCTATCCCTGAGTCCCCCTGCACCCAAACTCCCTCCCAAAGCCTGAACCCCCTCCTGCACCCCAACTCCCTGCCCTATCCCTGAGTCCCCCTGCACCCAAACTCCCTCCCAAAGCCTGAACCCCCTCCTGCACCCCAACTCCCTGCCCTATCCCTGAGTCCCCCTGCACCCAAACTCCCTCCCAAAGCCTGAACCCCCTCCTGCACCCCAACTCCCTGCCCTATCCCTGAGTCCCCCTGCACCCAAACTCCCTCCCAAAGCCTGAACCCCCTCCTGCACCCCAACTCCCTGCCCTATCCCTGAGTCCCCCTGCACCCAAACTCCCTCCCAAAGCCTGAACCCCCTCCTGCACCCCAACTCCCTGCCCTATCCCTGAGTCCCCCTGCACCCAAACTCCCTCCCAAAGCCTGAACCCCCTCCTGCACCCCAACTCCCTGCCCTATCCCTGAGTCCCCCTGCACTCAAACTCCCTCCCAGAACCTGCACCCTGAACCCCCTCCTGCACCCCAACTCCCTGCCCTATCCCTGAGTCCCCCTGCACCCAAACTCCCTCCCGAAGCCTGAACCCCCCTCCTGCACCCCAACTCCCTGCCCTATCCCTGAGTCCCCCTGCACCCAAACTCCCTCCCAAAGCCTGAACCCCCTCCTGCATCCCAACTCCCTGCCCTATCCCTGAGTCCCCCTGCACTCAAACTCCCTCCCAGAACCTGCACCCTGAACCCCCTCCTGCACCCCAACTCCCTGCCCTATCCCTGAGTCCCCCTGCACCCAAACTCCCTCCCGAAGCCTGAACCCCCCTCCTGCACCCCAACTCCCTGCCCTATCCCTGAGTCCCCCTGCACTCAAACTCCCTCCCAGAGCCTGCACCCTGAACCCCCTCCTGCACCCCAACTCCCTGCCCTATCCCTGAGTCCCCCTGCACCCAAACTCCCTCCCAAAGCCTGAACCCCCCTCCTGCACCCCAACTCCCTGCCCTATCCCTGAGTCCCCCTGCACCCAAACTCCCTCCCGAAGCCTGAACCCCCCTCCTGCATCCCAACTCCCTGCCCTATCCCTGAGTCCCCCTGCACCCAAACTCCCTCCCAAAGCCTGAACCCCCCTCCTGCACCCCAACTCCCTGCCCTATCCCTGAGTCCTCCTGCACCCAAACTCCCTCCCAAAGCCTGAACCCCCCTCCTGCACCCCAACTCCCTGCCCTATCCCTGAGTCCCCCTGCACCCAAACTCCCTCCCAAAGCCTGAACCCCCTCCTGCATCCCAACTCCCTGCCCTATCCCTGAGTCCCCCTGCACTCAAACTCCCTCCCAGAACCTGCACCCTGAACCCCCTCCTGCACCCCAACTCCCTGCCCTATCCCTGAGTCCCTGCACCCAAACTCCCTCCCGAAGCCTGAACCCCCCTCCTGCACCCCAACTCCCTGCCCTATCCCTGAGTCCCCCTGCACTCAAACTCCCTCCCAGAGCCTGCACCCTGAACCCCCTCCTGCACCCCAACTCCCTGCCCTATCCCTGAGTCCCCCTGCACCCAAACTCCCTCCCAAAGCCTGAACCCCCCTCCTGCACCCCAACTCCCTGCCCTATCCCTGAGTCCCCCTGCACCCAAACTCCCTCCCGAAGCCTGAACCCCCCTCCTGCACCCCAACTCCCTGCCCTATCCCTGAGTTCCCCTGCACCCAAACTCCCTCCCGAAGCCTGAACCCCCCTCCTGCACCCCAACTCCCTGCCCTATCCCTGAGTCCCCCTGCACCCAAACTCCCTCCCAGAGCCTGCACCCTGAACCCCCTCCTGCACCCCAACTCCCTGCCCTATCCCTGAGTCCCCCTGCACCCAAACTCCCTCCCAAAGCCTGAACCCCCTCCTGCACCCCAACTCCCTGCCCTATCCCTGAGTCCCCCTGCACTCAAACTCCCTCCCAGAGCCTGCACCCTGAACCCCCTCCTGCACCCCAACTCCCTGCCCCAGGCTCAGCTCAGAGCCCCTCCCACACTCCAAATCCTTTAGCCCAAGATCAGAGCCTGCATCCCCCTGCCCGGCACCCCAACCCTCTGCCCCCAACCTGATAAAAGTGAATGGGGGGGAGGATGGAGTGAGGAGGGGCGGGGCCTTGGAGAAGGGGCAGGAAGGCGGCAGGGCAAGGGTGTTCGGGTTGGAGGTAGAGCCTGGATTGCACTTAAATTCTAAAAGTGATCTCGTGCTTAAAAAGGTTGGTGAGCCCGGGTCTACACACTGCCCCACTTGGGCAGCTGGAAGCCAGAGCTGAGCCGGGTGTCCTGGTGCTTCCCCCTGCAGCGCACGGAGTGCACGAGGCCCAGCCTCAGGGCAGCAGCCCCACTTTGCGTGTGGGGTTGTGTGCTTGGACTGCACCAGCCCAGCCAGCCAGTGTGAAGCCCTCAAGCACCACATCAGCCTAGTTGTGGGGTCACCAACAGTCCTGTGGGACACACTGATCTGCCGCACCGCCCTGGGGAGCCGACCCCGGGACAGGTGCCTCTCACACCAAGAATCGCGGCAATATTCAGCTTATTCCCAGACCCATAAGATCAGTCACTTATCCCAGGTCACTTGCACCCTTGATTTTACTAAGGAGGTAAAAGACTAGTCGACTAGTCAATTAACCACATTTTAACATTCTTAGATCTTACACCAAACACTAGGACTACGTCTATATTGGCAAGATTTAGCGCAAATACTCTTTAACGCAAGAGTTTTTGCCTTAGAGTATTTGAGTAAGAGAGCGCCTACACTGGCATGTGCCTTTGCGCAAAAGATGTAAAAATGCAAAAGATGGCCATTTTAAACATCGGGCTTTCTTGCGCAAGAAATTGATGTTGCCTGTCTACACTGGCCTCTTGCGCAAGAACAGTTGCGCAAGAGGGCTTATCCCTGAGTGGGAGCGTCAGAGTATTTGCGCAAGAAGCACTGATTTCAAACATTAGAACGTCAGTGTTCTTGCGCAAGTACTCGCGGCCAGTGTAGACAGGTGGCAAGCTTTTGCGCAAAAGTGACCGCTTTTATGCAAAATCTTGCCAATGTAGACGTAGCCTAGACTAGTAGTCAATCCTATACAAATCTATATACCTACATTGGCAAGATTTTGCGCAAAAGTGTCTACACTGTATACACGGGCCGCGAGTACTTGCACAAGAACACTGACGTTGTACTGTACAAAATCAGTGCTTCTTGCGCAAATACTCTGATGCTCTCGCTCAGGGATAAGCCCTCTTGCGCAAGTATTCTTGTGCAAGAGGCCAGTGTAGACAGCAACGTTAATTTCTTGCGCAAGAAAGCGTCTACACTGGCACGGATGCTTTTGCGCAAAAGCACATGCCAGTGTAGACGCTCTCTTGCGCAAATACTTTTAACGGAAAAACTTTTCCGTTAAAAGTATTTGCGCAAAATCCTGCCAGTCTAGACGCAGCCCCAGTGTTATTTACCAGATTAAAGCAGGTAACCATAGGTATGCAAATGTGCTACAAAGTTACATTTCAAGGTGTATAGAGATGTCTCTAATAAGCAAGTGAGCATCTTTTAGCCCAGGCTGAGCAGCTGGGAGATCTCTTGTTTAGGCCCAGAAACCTTTGCCTCTCCTGACCCCCCACCCTAAGCAACCAGAGCGACCCAGTTCCTTTTGTTTGGGGGTGTTATCCCCATCCTGCCATGTGCTTTGTGCTGCAAACTCAGCACATGGGAGGAATTCACTTGCATCAATCATCTTCTTGGGGCCAAGCAGAGCCAAAAAGTCTTTTGTCCTTGTTAGCATCCATCTGTGTCCATGGGCCTTACCTGTGGGGCAGGGCAAATACCTCGGCTCTGTCTACATTGGTGTGATCTTGCACAAGAACACTGACGTTCTAATGTATGAAATCAGGGCTTCTTGTTCAAGAACTATCATGCTCCCGCTCACAAATAAGTCCTCTTGCGCAACTGTTGGCCATCGGAGCTTTCTTGCACAAGAGAGCATCTACACTGGCACGGAAGCTCTTGTGCAAAAGCACATCTCTTGTGCAAAGGCACATGCCAGTGCAGACGCTCTCTTCTGGAACAGTTTTTGCCCAAGAGCTCTTCCGCAAAAGAGTTCTTGCGCAAAATCATGCCAGTGTAGACGTAGCCGACTCCTGTTGTAGCCAGCACTTCACACTGGTTAATGTCTCTCTCCTGCCTGGCGATTTGCAGCTTCTCAAACCATTCAAATATTGCCTTGAATATGGTAATATGGGGATACCGATGTCATAAGGGAGGGCAAGTCAATCCGACAACATTAAGTCAACCTAAGCTGCCATGTAGCCATTGTGGAGCTTGATGTATTTTGTGTTGGTGGTGTGTGTCCTCACCAGGATCACTTGCCCTGATGAACTGTTGGTCTGTGGCACTGTGGGTTGGTTTATGAAAAGCAATGGTCTACACTAGCCTAGGCAGGTGGATTTAAAGTATGTAACTCCAGCAGGAGGCTGACAGGAATGCATGCTTCCGTCCGCTTAGAATCATAGAACCATACAGCTGGAAGAGACCTCAGGGGGTCATCAAGTCCAGCCCCCCACTCTAGGCAGGACCAATCCCAACTAAATCAACCCGGCCAGGGCTTTGTCAAGCCCAGATGGAGACTCCACTACTTCCCTAGGGAACCCATTCCAGTGCTTCACCACCCTCCTAGGGAAATCGTTTTACCTAATATCCAACCTGGACGTCTCCCACTGCAACTTGAGACCATTGCTCCTTGTTCTGCCATCTGTCACTACTGAGAACAGCCTCTCTCCAGCCTCTTTGGAACCTCCCTTCAGGAAGTTGAAGGCTGCTATCAAATCCCCCCTAGCTCTTTGCTTCTGCAGACTAAACAGACTCAACTCCCTCAGCTGCTCCTCATAGGTCATGTGCCCCAGCCCCCTAATCATTTTGGTCACCCTACACTGGACCCTCGCCAATGCATCCACATCCTTTCTGCGGTGGGGGGCCCAGAACTGGACACAATACTCCAGATGTGGCCTCACCAGAGCTGAATAAAGGGGAATAATGACACCTCTAGATCTGCTGGCAATGCTCCTCCTAATGCACCTAATATGCCATTAGCCTTCTTGGCTACCAGGGCGCCCTGTTGACTCCTATCCAGCTTCTCATCCACTGTAACCCACAGGGCCTTTTCTGCAGAACTGCTGCTTAGCCAGTCGGTCCCCAGCCTGTACCAATGCTTGGGATTCTTCCATCTGCACTTGTCCTTGTTGAACCTCATCAGCAGGGGCGGCCCATGAGCCTAGGCAAACTAGGCAGTTGCCTAGGGCGCCACCGACCCGGGCACCTGATGATGACGTCACGGGGCGCTGGGGCTGATTTTCCAGAAAAACTGGCCAGTCTAGACACAGCCACTATGTCTACACTGGCGGGTTCTTGTGCAAGATCGGCTGGTCTTGCGCAAGACTCTGCAGCGCGTCCACACTGCCCACCCGCTCTTGCACAAGGAGATTTACAGTACGGCGTGGTAAGAGAGGGCTTCTTGCACAAGAGCTACGCTCTTTTTTAACAGGTGTAAGCCCTCTTGCACGGGGCTCTTGCGCAAGCGGGCAGTGTGGACGCTGGGCAGGGGTTTCTTGCACAAGAAAGCCCTATGGCTAAAATGGCCATTGGAGCTTTCTTGCGCAAGAGAGCGTCCACACGGCCATGGATGCTCTTGCACAAAAGCACAGCTCACACATGGAAGTGTGGACATTTTCTTGTGCAAGACCTCTTGCACAAGAACCCTTGCGCAAGATGTTCTTGTGCAAGAAGCCGCCAGTGTAGATGTAGCCCTAGTGTGGTTACTGAGCAATGCAAGTGGTACCTAGACCACAGCAAGAGTGAAGACCAAGAGACCCCTACATCACGGGCTGGGAGCCAGCTGGCTTTTAACTCAGAGGGTAGAGGCTCCTATACTCAGCTTCAGAGATCCCAGGTTCAAATCTACCTGGTGGGGGCTGACAGGCAGGGCAGAGCTGAAAAGACACTGCAGCTGTTGGCACATCGAGGAGCGGCCCGAGGCGGGCTGCGGCAGCTGGTGCCCCAGTGGCACTGCGTGATCGGCGCCCCCGCCTGCACAGCTATCACTGGGCCGTCAATGGGGTGATGTCATCATTGGACGCCACTGAAGGCGGCACCCTAGGCGACAGCCGAGTCAGCCTATAGCCACAGGGCGCCCCTGGGCGCATCCTTTTCATGCCCTGCTCCCCTGGGAACTGGCAGAGCCATGTTCTGGCATCAGGGCTACGTCTAGACGGGCATGATTTTCCGCAAGTGCTTTTAACGGAAAAGTTTTTCTGTTAAAAGCATTTGCGGAAAAGAGCGTCTAGATTGGCAGGACACTTTTGCGCAAAAGCACTTTTTGTGGAAAAGCGTCCGTGCCAATCTAGACGCGGTTTTGCGCAAAAAAGCCCCAATCGCCATTTTCGCCATCGGGGCTTTTTTGCGCAAAACTCTTTTTAGCTGTCTACACTGGCCCCCTTGTGCAAATACATTTGCGCAAGAGGGCTTTTCCCCGAACGGGAGCAGCATAGTATTTGTGCAAGAACACTGACAATCTTACATGAGAGCGCCAGTGTTCTTGCGCAAATTCAAGCGACCAGTGTAGACAGCTGGCAAGTTCCTGCCACGAACTCGCCTGCCGGACAGCTGCCCCACTGAAACTGCTGCCCAGGGACAGCTCCCCTGCTGAAGCAATACTGGTTAGACAGGATGGGCCATAGGACAGGTTGGGGGCTGGCCAGGACCATGGGGTCTGGCACGTCAGATCTAGTCGCAGTGACCAGCTGACACACGCCCCCTGTTCATTTCCACCAATGGGACTGCAGCATGCAAATTAACCTGCCAGGCTTGGTGAGGATTGGCTGTGTGCCCTTTACTGTCACAATGATGCCTAACCAAGCGCCTGTGCTGCCGCCCTGGCCCTGGCCCTGGCCCTGAATGGCCAATAGACACGACTCGGCCATGGGGCACCACCGCCCAGCTCCGCCCCCCGAGCCGATGCACAAGCAGCCTAAGCAAAGTTTCTGGGCCCCAAGGGGCCCCTATTAATTGTTAGTATAAGGGGACCCCCAGAATAGTCCTGCTCAGGCCCCCAGTGGCTGGCACCAGCATCGCTGCCCGCCGCACCCCAGCCCACGTGGCCAATGCGAGTCCAGGCTTGGGGGGTCGGAGGGGTCGGCGAGAGCCCGTTTGTCAGCCATCGGGGGCCAATGAGGCTCACAGGGACCCACCCTGCCTGGCAGCTCCCTCGCTACCTGCGTCCCCGGCGTGACGCTCAGGCCAAACCCCCCCCCCCCCCCGGCAGCTGGGCTGGGTCACCGCCCTGTGCGAAAAATATCAGGGCAGCCAGGGCTGGCTTATGCCCCCCCCCCAAAATCTGACCCTGCCATGACCTCATCGTTGGCACGTCATCCTGTGACATCACACTATCTGCTATAGGTGAAACAGCTGGGACCCCCCCCCCCCCAGCGGTGCAATCGAGTGCCCCCTCCCCCCGCAGCCCATATGGGTCCTGCCGGGCCTCGGGCTACACCTGCCCTTGGGCCGGGGCATCTGGGCCAGATCTGCCTCCCCAAGCAGCTGGCACAGCAGGCTGGCACGCCCCTCCCCCCACCTCTGGCCTGGCAACAGAGGGACTGTGACATCACGCGGGGAGACCGGCCCTGGCCCTGGGCGCAAGGAGGCAGGCGGCGAGGGAGCTGGGGGGCCCAGCTAGTGCCGGAGCAGGGGTCCCAGCTCCCCACTTCAGTGCAGGTGCAGGCCGGGGTTAGGCCGGGGGGGGAGGGGACGGACACAGCAAATCCCTGAGAGCGTAGCACCATGGATGGATCACCCCCAGCCTGACCCCCTGGCACCCGGGCTGGGCTTTGCAGGGCTGGGTCCTGACCCCTGACCCCCCTGGCACCCGGGCTGGGCTTTGCAGGGCTGGGTCCTGACCCCTGACCCCCCTGGCACCCGGGCTGGGCTTTGCAGGGCTGGGTCCTGACCCCTGACCCCCCTGGCACCCGGGCTGGGCTTTGCAGGGCTGGGTCCTGACCCCTGACCCCCCTGGCACCCGGGCTGGGCTTTGCAGGGCTGGGTCCTGACCCCTGACCCCCCTGGCACCCGGGCTGGGCTTTGCAGGGCTGGGTTCTGCCCCCTGACCCCCCTGGCACCCGGGCTGGGCTTTGCAGGGCTGGGTCCTGACCCCTGACCCCCCTGGCACCCGGGCTGGGCTTTGCAGGGCTGGGTCCTGCCCCCCCGAACCCCTGGCACCCGGGCTGGGCTTTGCAGGGCTGGGTCCTGACCCCTGACCCCCCTGGCACCCGGGCTGGGCTTTGCAGGGCTGGGTCCTGCCCCCTAACCCCCCTGGCACCCGGGCTGGGCTTTGCAGGGCTGGGTCCTGACCCCTGACCCCCCTGGCACCCGGGCTGGGCTTTGCAGGGCTGGGTCCTGACCCCTGACCCCTCTGGCACCCGGGCTGGGCTTTGCAGGGCTGGGTCCTGCCCCCTAATCCCCCTGGCACCCGGGCTGGGCTTTGCAGGGCTGGGTCCTGACCCCTGACCCCCTGGCACCCGGGCTGGGCTTTGCAGGGCTGGGTCCTGCCCCCTAATCCCCCTGGCACCCGGGCTGGGCTTTGCAGGGCTGGGTCCTGACCCCTGACCCCCTGGCACCCGGGCTGGGCTTTGCAGGGCTGGGTCCTGACCCCTGACCCCCCTGGCACCCGGGCTGGGCTTTGCAGGGCTGGGTCCTGCACCCAGAGCATTCACTGCCCCCGAGCACCTGGCACCCCAGGGCTTTGTCGAGCTGGGCGTCACACGCCCCAGCCAGCCCCTGGCACAGCACTGACCCTCCCTCCTGCCGCTGGCTGGGCAGTGCAGGCTGGGCCTGTCTGAGCACGGGAAGCGCCATTTGGCTCCCTGATGCTGCGGCTTTGCAAGGACCCTGGTCCCTCGTGCCCGCCCCGGGCTGGAGCAAACCGGGCCCACTGGCCTGTGGCCATGCCTGGCCTGCCCCGGGCTCCCCGTTCATTCGCCAGGGCGGGCCCCAGCGGAGATGTCGCCTTCCTTGCAGGTGGTGCTCTGAGCCAGGTTCCCCTGCGAGTCCCTGCACAGAGGCCCGCGAGCAGCCGCGCTGGGATGGTCCCCTGGGGACAGGTAGGCTGGGAAAAGGAGTCTCTGAGCCCCAGGTGCAGGCCAGGAGGGGCTGACCCCAGCACGCGACCCAGGCCAAGCCAAGCCCTGCAGCCCCGCACACCCCATTCCCAGCATGTCTCGGGGGGCTGATGGCATACTGAGGAGCTATAGCAGAACCAAACCTGGCTGGCCTGAGGGCTACCCTAATCTCTGGGGGGACGGGGAGCATTGGGGGTAGGGCTGTGCAAGCCCAATTTGGAGGCCAGGCATCCCCCCTGTCCTGGCAAGTGGAAGAGCTGCCCATGTCCCCAAGTCCAGACTGCTCTGCCTTAGTCTTTAAAAAAAAAAAACTTTCCAGGCATGTCATTGATCACATCATGCAGCAGTGAGTTCCACCAGTAGGGGTGCCACAAAGTATAAAATACTAAACAAAAAATACTGAACATGATGGGAAAAAAATGGGTTGAGAAAAAAAAAGACCAAACTTGTTAAGAAAAACAACAACAGGGGACCGAAGTCCTCGAGCAAAAAAACACCCCACACAAGAAAAGACAAGAGTCACTGCAGGCCGATACCGGACACCAGTGAACGACCCTGTCAGCCATCTCCACCATGCTGCACCTTTGCTTCCGACCATGGGATCTGCCTGCACCCCCTAAGCCAGGGAGAGGACTTCCTGCCCCTCCCCTCCCCTCTCCTAGACAGAGCCAGCAGCAGGGGGAGGGGGCAGGAGGCGAGTCCTCCCCATTGCACCTCAGTGTCTGGCCATTTCAGCTCTCGGGTGGCCCAGCCGTGGCTGCTGCCTGTTGGTCAGGGCCTCATGGCACTGGGCAGGCCAGCCCTGGCCCTCGATCGAGGCCTGGCCTGAGGGGTCGGGGGGCTTGATGTGCCAACCGGGGGGAGGGAGTCCATGATGCCAGGCAAAGGGGGTGCAGGGCCGTGTGGCAATGGGGAATCAGGCTGGAAGTGGGGGGGTGCATGCGGACTCCCCCTCCACAGGCTGACTGGTGGCTTTGCCCCCCCAGCATGGAGGCCGTTGAGTGCTCCCGCCCGTGGTCCAGCCACGTGAAGCTGAGCGTGGAGGACATGCAGCCCTCGGGCCGGCAGACCCCCCAGCGGTCCAGGAGCCGGCTCAGCCCCAACCGGCGCCACAGCAGGCACCGGGCCAACTCCTTCGACGAAGTCCTGGTGGACGAGCTGGACATGCTCCAGGATGCCGCGGCCACCGTCATCCAGGCCGCCTGGCGGGGGTACCAGGCCCGCGAGCAGCTGCGCGCCGAGTACGAGGCGGCCGTCGCCATCCAGGCCCTCTGGCGGGGGTACCTCGCCAGGCAGCAGACAGCCACCCAGCGGGCGGAGGCAGCTTCCTGGGAGGGCTATGGGGCCAAGCCAGGTCATCGCTGGGCCCAGCCAGATTACCGCAGGGCCGAGCCAGGACACAGCAGGGCCGAGTCGGGGTACCGCAGGACCGAGCCGGGGTACCGCAGGGCCGAGTCGGGGTACCACAGGGCTGAGTCGGGGTACCGCAGGACCGAGTCGGGGTACCACAGGGCTGAGTCGGGGTACCGCAGGGCCGAGCCCGGGTACCACAGGGCCGAGTCGAGGTACCACAGGGCCGAGTCGGGGTACCACAGGACTGAGCCAGGGTACCGCAGGGCCGAGCCCGGGTACCACAGGACTGAGCCAGGCTACCACAGGACTGAGCCAGGCTACCACAGGGCCGAGCCGGGGTACCACTGGGCGGAGCCAGAGCTGGAGGAGGAGCAGGCTGCTGTGGTGATACAGGCCCATTACCGGGGCTACCGGGTGCGGTGTGAGATTTACAACCAGCACTTGGCTGCCGCCATCATCCAGGCCCATTATCGGGGGTACCGGGCGCGCCAGGATTTGGCCGAGATGCGCCAAGCCGCCACCACCATCCAGGCCCACTGGCGGGGCTACTGTGCCCGGCAGGCCGTAGCCCAGGCCAGGGCCGTGCCCCGCTCCTCCAGCAGCCTGAAGGACTTCCTCAGCCAGACGTACCGCGGGCTCCTGGACTACGTGACGGGCGCGCAGCCAGCCCCGACCCGCACCAGCCTGCCTCCCAGGCGACACCCCCCCCACGCCGGCCCACAGCCAGCTCAGCTTCCCCGCGCGCCGGCCAGGACAGCCCGGGGCGGGTGGGGAGAAGCTGCCGAAGCCGACGAGCCTGGCGCAGAGAGGGGGCCCGGTGCCGGCGGCCTGCAAGAAATGCCCCCAGTGTGGGCGCAGCACGATGGTCCGGGTGCTGGTGGGGGTAGGGAGGGGCACGGACGACCAGCCGGGTGCCAGCTCGGAGCGATATTACCCCCACGTGCCGGGGCTTTCCCAGCAGGTGGCTGGGCACAGCCACGCTCAGGCCTGCCGAGCCGGGCTCTACCACGTGGAGAGGGCTGAGGGCGCAGCACACCCAGGGCACCGCCACTGGACAGGCACCCTCCCCGCAAATAAAACGGCGGCCGCAGCCCGAGCTGCCCCCAGCGCGTGGCACCAGGGCAGGGCGGCAGGGGTGAGGGAACGTCCCTTTGTGGCCCAGGCAGCAACCCGCCATGGGGAGTGGGCCAGGGGCACCGTGGCTGCCCGCAGCGCCATGCTGTACCCCTGCACCGCCAGCTGCCCCCCGAGCGCCACCAGGGGCGCAGAGCCAGCCTGGCTCTCCCACCACGTCTGGGCCGGCCAGTCCCATGGCGAGGGCCGCGTCTTCAAGACCAGGAAGCAGCACTGGCAGCTGGCCCGGGCCGCCACGCTCATCCAGGCCTTCTGGCGGGGGTGCCAGGCTCGGCGGGCGCTGCGCGAGCAGCAGGACGCCGCCGTCAGGATCCAGTCCACCTTCCGGGGCTACCGCACCAGGACCTACCTCTCCGCCACGGGCATCCTGAGCGGGGGCGAGACGGAGGAGGCGGTGGACAGCGGGTGGAGCCGGCGCCCGGGGCGATGCCGCTAGGCCGAGACGTCCTCGGGGGGGCAGTGCCGGGGGCTGGTGGTGCCCTAGGGCCCAATAAAGCTCGAGAACTTGCAGCTTTTCCCGTGGGATGTGTCCGCAGTGCGGGTCCTAGGGCGTGCGCCAGGCCCCACCTAAGCCAAGGAGCTGACTTACTGCCCCTCCTCCCCCGGCACAAGCACCCCCAGGGAAACTGAGGCCCGGAGTCAGGTGGGCGACTCCCCCAGGGGATCAGTTGGCTGCAGTGCTGTTGTAGCCCCGTCCGTTCCAGGGTGTTGGAGAGGCTGGCGAGAGACACGAGCCTGCAGCTACCACGCCCGCCCCCCCACCCTCCCGGGCACAGGAATTCAGGGGCAGAAAAACTCGGGACTGCAGATTTTCCTCCAGCCTCCCCCCCCCCCACTCCCGCTCCTCCCCTCCTAGGAATAGGATGCAGGAGCCCAGACTACCCGCCCCCCTTCCCTCCCAGGTTTCACCCTAGATCCCAGCCCCTCTGTGGGGACAGAGCCCAGGCATCCTGTGTGGGTAAACCACACACATAAGGCTTGGTGAGCTCATGTCTTGGGGTTCACTTGCTCTCCAACACCTGCCCCGCCCCAGTGCCCCTGCTGGAGCCACGTGGCTTCAGTGGCTGGGGGGGGGGGTCTGTCTACATGGCTCTTAAGCACCAGCCGTGGGGCTCAGGCAGCGAGGCTCTGGAAGTGCAGCGGAGCCGGCTGCGCTGGGTGGCGAGAGCCCGCCCGAGGAGACAGGCCTGCAGGGCTCCTAGCGCTGCGCCCGCCAGTCTGAGTCGTGCTGCTCAGGGGTGGGAGGGGCAGGGGTCGCAGTCAAGGGGGCTCCCCCCCACCATTGAATCCAGGCACAGCTGGGGGACGATGGTTGGGCTGAGCCCAGGCCGGTGCCTCTCACCCAGGGCTCCTGCGTCTCACCTGGCGGCTGAGCTTCCTGCCCACGGTGCAGGCGAAAAGGAGGGCGCAGGGACCCACTGGCACTTCGCTATGCCATCATCTACCCAGGGCTGTGGGGAGGGAAGTGCCCCCCGGCCCCGGCTCCTTTTATGGCTGGAGGATGAGGCTGAAGGCCCCTTATAGCTGCATCCCACCTGGGACACGGCAGCACCAGAGAAGGGTTTTGTACTTAGACAAACACCTGCATCCTCCTGCCTCCCTGCAGCAGGGAGTTATGCAGGTTAACAGCATGCTGCCGCATGGGAGTTATGCAGGTTAATGGCGTGCTGCCGCAGGGAGTTACGAAGGTTAGCAGTGTGCTGCTGCAGGGAGTTATGCAGGTTAACAGTATGCTGCTGCAGCAGCAGGGAGTCACACCGGTTAACAGCACACTGCAGCAGGGAGTTATGCAGGTTAACAGCAAGCCATCAGCGGAGGGGGTAATTCAGCCGTGGGTTTGGAAACCAGGCACATTCCCAGCACTGCCAGTGCCTCATCTCCTCGCAAGCCTGCCAGTGTCCTCCCAGGCCACATCCACACTGCAATTAACCCCTGCAGCCGGCCTGTGGCCAGGTTGGGACGGGAGAATCCTTCAAGGTCACTTCCCAGCTGGGTCACTCAAGGCCGGCTGGATTGTGATTGGCTGCTGCCCTCATAAAGGGGCGTGGCCCCCCGGGGGAGGGGTCCTAGACCCCTTTGCTCCACCCAGCGCAGAGACAAACTCACACGGGGCCCGCACGGCTCAGAGCAGCCTCTGGCAGCGCCCGACACCTCCTGGGCCCGGGTCTCTCTCGGTTCCGCACTCGCAGCTGCTGGGGAACAGCAGGGCGGGGCCAGTCTTCCCCAGGCTGCGGCTCCCAGGGTGGGGCGGGTCTGTCCCAGCACATGGTGCCAGGGGGCGCAGGCTGGGGAGATATTAGCCCTGCCACCCTCAGCCTGAGGTCCCCCGTGCTCCCTGTTGCAGGCCACCCGCTCTGCCTGCCTCCCGCCCACGGCCACCCCCGCCCACTGGGGCAGAAGAACCGGGGATCGGGACAGGCACAGGGCCAGGGACAGGCACAAAAGCCAGACGGTGGGAGGGACTCGCCCCTGAAGCTCAGGCCTCAATATGTGAGCGGGGCAGGCCGGGCCGGCCTCAGGGCACTGGGGTTGGTCCCAGAGTCCAGCCCTGGGGGCTAAGGGACGACGCCCGTGGCTAAGCCAGAGCAAGGAAGCTAAGAGGCCCCGGCTGAGCTGGGCTTCCGGGACACGTGTGAGCAGCAGCGACCAGCAGCCGCCCCGGCCCAGGAAGGGGATGTAAGCCCAGGACGACGCCCTGGCGCTGGAAATAGCCACAAGGCTCTGCCCAGCCCCAGAGGCTCGGAAGCGGCAGGTTCATGCCCTCCAGAGGGGCCGGGCCAGGCCACCAAGCCCCGGCTCCGGGGAAGCCTTTGTGGCTCAACGGGCTGGCACGCGGGTGGGCTGGTTTGTAGGTCCTACAAATATGGCACCTGCCACTCCGGACAGGGACGCGGTTTTATTTCTTTCGTTAAAAAACACCCCCCTTCCCGGGCGATTCCTTCGGCTGCGGGAGACGCGTCCCTCCCTTGGCCACACAGGTACCGCCTGGGGGGCGTGGGGGGCTTCACAGTGTCTGGAGCCGGGCAGCGGCAGCCGGGGGCGCCCTGCCGAACCCTCTGGCCCCGGCCCGATGCTGGTGATGCCCAGCAGCCTTCGGCCTTGGCCGGACCCAGCTCCCCCCGACTCCCCCTACACCACAGTGGGGCAGAACTATCAGAGCTACAGGGACGGAGGAGAACGGTCGGGGGTCACAGACGCACTGGGGGGGGGGGGTCTGCCCCGCCCCCCTCAGCAGTGGATCTCGTAGGCGATTTGCGGCTGGAACGCCAGTCCCTGACTCACAAAGAGTTCGTTGGCCTCCCGCTCGCCCTCCTCCTCCCCCTCCAGGGTCTGCGTGGCCTGGTCCTGCAGCGGCTCCGGCAGCCCCGGGAAGGCCCCGGCCGGCCCCTCGGGGTCCTTGTAGGTGGCGAAGAGCGGCTTGGAGCGGTCGATGACGAACATCTCGTGGCCCCGCTCGTCGCGGTACTCCTCCAGCTGGGCGAAGGTGCTGGGCCCGTCCGAGTAGTCGTTGACGTACAGGATGTTCTCCTCCTTCGTGGCCTGTTTCCGCTTGCGGTGCTTGTGGCAGATCATGGCGAGGAGGAGCAGGGCCACGAGGGCCAGCAGCGAGATGGCCACGGCGATGGCCGTCTGCGTGGCCAGGCTCAGGGCGTTGAAGTCCATGCTCTCCATGTCGTAGAGGGGCTCCCGGCTGACGTCCCCGGCGGCCGGGTAGTCGTGCGGCGGCGGCGGCAGCGGCGGCCGGGAGAGGTTGACCATGAGGTGGAAGAGCACGCGGGCCGTGCCGCCCGGGTTGGAGGCCTCGCACTCGTACTTGCCGGCGTGGGCCACCGTGATGTTGTTGAGGAAGAGCATCCCGCTGCCCGTGTCCGAGTCGAACCGCTCCCCGCCGCCGCCACGCTCGCTCAGCGCCGCTGTGCCGCCCGGCGGCTTGGCGCTCGCCGGGGCCGGCCCCGCCCGCACCTGGGCTGCCTTCCGCCAGCTCACCAGCGGCTGCGGATAGCCCGAGGCCTGGCACGAGACCCGCAGGTCAGCCCCGAGCCGGGCCGTCGCCTCCAGCGGTTCCACGTGCACCACGGGCGGGATGCAGATCAGGCTGTTCCCAGAGATGTCCAGCAGGCTCTGGTAGGCCAAGCGCGGGGGCTCCGAGCACACGATCTTCTTGTCCAGCGAGCTCAGGAGACGCTGCCCTTCCTCCTTGATCCAGGCGCCGAGCCAGTGCAGGGCACAATCGCAGCGCCATGGGTTTGCTGCCAAGAGAAGCTGGGTCAGTGGGGAAGGCATCCAGGCTCCGTGCCCACTGGAGACACCCCTGCCCAGCCAGCTAAGGGCCAGTCGGTGCAGAGGGGCACCCAGGCTCAGCCAAGCCCCCGGAGCGCTGGGGAGGAGGGAGCCGTGCCGCACGGCTGCAGGGAGCCAAGGAGGGGAGCTGGGGGGAATGGGTTGAAATGCAGGAAGGAAAGGCTGGACGATGCGGGGGGAGCTTTGCTGCCCGGGGTGGGGCTGAGCACAGGTGGGGGTGACAGCTCTCCAGGGAGCAGACTGGGGACGACCCTGCCCCCCCAAGCACATCGCACTCGTCAGCCTTGTCGACACCAGCCGCCTTCGGGCGACAAAACCGTCAGAGCGTTGACACTGCCGTGCGACTTTGGTCGGGAAAAACACCCAGTTTGGGGGACAAAAAACTTCCAGCCCTGTGCAGACTTTGGTCTTTTCCCCTCCCCTTATTGTCTGCAAAGAGCCAGTGTGGACTCTGCTGCTTGTTCTGTCGCGAGAACAGGCTTCCGTCAGGATCCCACCATGCCCGCCCGGATGGCTCTGCTCAGCATTCTGTGATCTCTGCTGCCCTGCAGGCAGGCGCCCCTCCCCCTTCAAAGCTCCAGGAAGTGTCTGACAGCTGAGGGAGCTGCTCTGGGAAGAACAAATCATTGGACTGCTCTTGTTCTGCCCTGCTAGGAACCCAGTGGCAGGCAGGCTGCTGCCACAAGGGAAGGGCTGGAGGGACAGCGGTGCCGCTTTGACATTCCCCAGCACGGAGGGCTCCCAGAGCTAAACGAGAATCGCAAGGAGCGCAGCGATCAGTTCTGCCTTCTTACCACACTGCACTGCTTCCCCACAATGCTTTGCTCTATCTGCCCACAGGGGAGCTAGCAACCTGGCCAAGAAACGCAACAACGGGAGGCAGAAAAAACGATTTGACTGGTTTTCACTTTTGGCGACTTTTGCACGTTGACAGCACTTTCATCACCAACCCTTCCCCGTGCAGACACAGCCTGAGAGAGTCTGGGCTCTGCACCCAGCACTGCCGGCCCGCTGCACGGCCGGGGCACACGGGGGGGGGGGGTGTCACAGAGCACGTGTGCAGGGCCAGAATCACACCCAGGTCCCTCGATTCCCGCCCCAGGCACTCAGCCGGTCAGCTGGAGGGACGTTCAACGACACCATTGCTGGGGAGTATCCTGGGGGACACAACCCCCAACCCGCCCCAGTCAGCTCCCTCTAGCCCCAGGCCCTGCTGCCAGAGCCAGGGCCCGTCTGCATCCCCAGGCGGATCCGGTGCCGGGGGGGGAGGGCCCTCTCAGCAGCCCACAGTCCCAGGGCCTGCCCAGAGCCTTGACTCTCCCGGGGGGAGTGGGGGAGTCCAGCCTCGGCCCTGCAGGTGGCGCTGCGGCGGCGGGGAGCCTGCCCGGGGGCGGGGTTACCTGTCAGCCGCAGCACCTGCAGGCTGATGAGGGGGCGCAGGGCGGCGCGGCCGATGGTGCGCAGGTGGTTCTTGCTGAGGTCGAGCAGGGCGAGGGAGGAGAGTCCCGCCAGGGCCTGCCCCTCCAGCGACTCGATGCTGTTCTCCTGCAGGTGCAGCTCCTGCAGCCTCTGCAAGGGGGCCGGGGTGGGACGGTCACGGGCCAGGCCAGCGGGGCTGACACCCGACAGCAGACAGGCCTGACCCCCCCCCCCCCCCCGACGTGCAAACACGCCGGCACTGGCAGGCACAAGCCACACTGGCCCCGTCCATGCCCCGACCCCCCCACGCTCAGCACATACACGGGGCAGACGCACGCCCATCGTTCACCAGCGTGGGGCCCTCCCCCTGGACGCCGCCTCCCTCACCCTGCGAGTCACGAGACGCCCCCGTCGGACCCTGGGAGAGGGGGGAGCATTAGCCCTGCATTGCCAGGGGAGGGGGAACCCGGCCTCCCAGCTGTTCCGTGGCTGGGGCCCGCAGCTTCAACCCATCCAGGCCAACCACGCAGACGCGAGCCCGTGGCGGGCGGGCTGGGCGGGCAGCAGGGAATCCAGGGGAGCCCGCCCTCCGGGAAGCGAATATCCCTCCATCCCCCCCGCCTCGATGCACAGCCCCGTGCACCCCCCCATTGGCCAGCGTGGGGCCTGGCACTGCACGGCGCCCCCTTGGCAGCCCCGTTCCGGCCCACCTGGGCCGCCTTCCCGCCGTGCCTCGTCCCACCGGCCTCCCCTGCCAGCGCCGGGCTCCCGCTGCCGGGGGAGGAGGGGACACGGACGCGGGCAGCCCCCCACCTGCAGGTCGCAGAAGGTGCAGTCCAGCAGCTTGGTGATCTGGTTGCCGGCCAGGTAGAGGACGCGCAGGTGCTCCAGGCCCCGGAAGACGCTGCCGTGGAGCAGGTGGATGCGGTTGCCGTTGAGGGCCAGCTCCAGCAGCTGCTGCTGGCTGCGGAAGGCGCCCGGCTCCAGCGCCGAGATGCAGTTGTTCGGCATGTAGAGGTACTGCAGGCCCGGCAGCCCGGCCAGCTCCCGCTGGTGGATCTGCGTGATGCCGTTGTCCTGCAGGAAGACGGTCTGCCGAGGGGGCGCGGGGTGAGAGCAACGGCCTGGCTCCGCCCCCCAGCCCCCGCCACCTCCCTGCGCCATGGGGAGAACCAGACACCTTCCCCCTGCAGCCACCCAGCATTGTGAGAACCTCCCCTCCCCCTTCCCACCGGCTCTCCCAGGCCAGCCGGGTCAGGGCATCACCTGTCGCTGTCGCTGGGGCATCTGCCCAGGGGTCGGGTACCCAGCAGGAGGGGGAGGGGGCAGAATGCACTGAGGCTGACGGGCCCGTCTCACAGCACTCGCCTTTCCTCCCTCCCTGCTGGTTTCTAGCCTGGCTCCGTGTTGGGGGGCTGCCGCCCGGTTCCCTCAGCAGACGGGGTGGGGCCCCCCCGACCCAGCCCCTGGGTCCAGATACGGATATCCGCCTTGGTCACAGGGCATGGGAGGCAACTCCCCGCGGAACGGCTGCTCCGCTGCAGCACCAGGGCGGACGGGATTGTCCCGGCAACGGGCGCTTAACCGTCCCCCCGAGGGGCAGCAGCGAGAGGGCAGGATCCCCCCTTGCCCTAGCTGGGTCTCCCCGGGCGCTGGAGGCTCAGGGCTTCCCGTTTGTGTGCAGACCGGTCCCTGCCACGCAGCCCCCTCCGGCCCGGCCTCCCCTCTCCCGCCACGCAGCCCAAAGGCTCGCCAGGCGCCCGGCACCTCGATCACGGCACCCGCCGTCCCTCGGCCTCGACACCCACGAGCCCCCTCTGCCCCTCCCCGTCCCTCTTTGGAGCCCTCTCCTGGCTCCCCCTTCTCTAGCACATCACGCAGGAGCCGCTGCTCTCGGTTTGGCCGTGAGGGCGCAGAGGCAGCTGCCTGAGTGTCCTGGCTCTGCCCCATCTATTCACCTCGTGTCTCCTGCAATTTTTTTCCCACCCATGTGCGGAATACATTTTGTTCGGTGCACCGAGGCACGTGTGGAGGTGCACCACCAGCGGAAACTAGCTGCGGCCGCTCTGCTAATCAGCTGGGCAGCATTTCGATCTCTCCTGGGCAGCCACCCAAGCGCTCAGCGTCCAGGGAACCAGTCTCCTGCCATACGCTGGAGGGCAGCCGAGGCTTCAGGGAAGCACCGGCCGCCACTTCCTGCAGCCCCCATTGGCCAGCCACTGAGCTGCCGGGGCCGGGCCGGCGGACGGTCAATGCCAGCAAAGCGTCTCGCGGCCCGTCAGCGACTTACCCAGATGGGCCGAGAGCGAAAGGTCGCGAATCCCAGCCCTGTACTTAGCCTGACGGGCTCTGCGTTCCTCCGTCTGTCTGTCCAGCACCTCGCATGACGGGGTCTAGGCCAGAACTAGACATCCTGGGAGATGCCATAATAATAATGCACACCTGGGGTCTATCCCTCCCCTTGGGCTGGTCCCCCCCGTGCCTCAGTTTCCCCCCTGTGGAAGGAGAGAATGACCAGTGTTCCCTGGAAGCTGAGCGCTCGGGCGGCCACCCAGGAGCGGTTCCAATGCTGCCCAGCTGATTGGCGGAGCACCCCCAGCCTGCGTTTCCAGTGGTGGTGCACATCCGCACATGCCTCGGCGCACATACCAAAATGTATTCCACACAGGGGTGGAAAAAATGAGAAGGGGCACGGATCGGGACCCTTCCCCTGCTCCCAAGGGGGCTGCTGGCTGGGCCCGGAGGGGAGGCAGGCCTACCTGGGTGGAGGGGGGGATGCTGGCTGGGATCTCCTTGAGGCCCAGGGAGCCGCACTCCACGGTCATGCTGTAGCAGCGGCAGGTGGCGGGGCAGCTGTTGGTCCCGAGCGCCAGCAGGCCCAGGAGGAGGAGGGGCGGGACGCGCAGGGCCATTTTAGAGCAGCTGCCGGAGAGAGCGAGAGCAGGGAGTGAGCCCGGAGCAAAGATCCACCCTCACCCCCCAAGCCCCACCGGAGCCGGGACTAGAACCGGGCACCCAGCTCCCAGCCGCCCCAGCGGCAGGTCCCGGCTCCAGTTTGCAGCTGCAGCCACCAGAGGGCCCCGCTCACAGGCACCCCCCCCCGCACAGGGCCACCCCCCGGGGGAGCGGTCAGTGGGTCCGGACGGCAGGGCGAGCGGGGCCGCAGGCTCCCCGGGACAGGGCGGCGGATGCTTGGAGGGGGCAGAACCCTGACCTGGCGCCGGGGGAGGAGCAGCTCGGCCCTCCCAGCCCCACCCCCAAGATTGCCCCCCGGCCCTTGTCGGCTGGAAGCTCTGTAGGACCCTGGCCGATGCCTGCCCTCCCGCCTCTGAGCGGCCTGCCCGCTGCAGCCCCACCCCAGCCCTGGCCCCCCCTGCCTTCCTGCCCCACCCCAGCCCTGGGCGCAAGCCCTCCTGCCCCCCCGCCTTCCTGCCCCACCCCAGCCCTGGGCGCAAGCCCTCCTGCCCCCCCGCCTTCCTGCCCCACCCCAGCCCTGGGCGCAAGCCCTCCTGCCCCCCGCCTTCCTGCCCCACCCCAGCCCTGGGCGCAACCCCTCCTGCCCCCCCGCCTTCCTGCCCCACCCCAGCCCTGGGCGCAAGCCCTCCTGCCCCCCCGCCTTCCTGCCCCACCCCAGCCCTGGGCGCAAGCCCTCCTGCCCCCCCGCCTTCCTGCCCCACCCCAGCCGTGGGCGCAACCCCTCCTGCCAGCTCCCCGCCTTCCTGCCCTGGGCACAACCCCCTCCCCACAGCCCCTCGTGCCAGCTCCCCTCCCCCGGGGCCAGGGCGGCAGTGGCCAGGAGCACTGGGCCTGGCTGAGTGTCGGTGGGGAAGGCCCGTCCCTGGCTGGGCCCGGTGCGGAGCGGACGCATCCGACAGCCTGCAGGGGGTGCTCTGGGCAGCCGGGGGGGGGGGGGGGGAGGGGGACGCGGCGACATCGCTTTCCCATGGTGCTGTTAAAGGGGGGCTGCCCCCCTTGCTAGCTCCAGGCCCTTAGCCCGACTTTGCAAGCCCCTCTCTTGGCAGGCGGGAGAGAGGCGGCTGGGAGCAGGGGCCTGGTCTCGGTCTGCGCCCCCCCTTGCTCTGGCCCTGCTCCCGGGCACCCCCAGGGCCCAGCTCGCGGGTCTCCCTGCGGCCCGTCCTGCAGAGGAAGCGGGGGACCCGCCGGGGATTCACAAGCTGCTTTCGCCGTCTCATGGTCCGGGGAGGGCGGGTTTCCGGCCCGGCAGCCGCTGGCAGAACGGGGGGACGGGAGGCCTGTCCCCAGGGGGGTCCCTGCCCCGCTGGATCGGCCGCGGGGCCCAGGAGAGCTGCCTCGGACCACGCTGCCACCGGCCATGTCCAGGAGCCCTGGGCCTGGCCACCACTGCCCATCTGCCCCCCAAACCTGCCCCAGGCCCTGTGCTGCCCCAGGGCGAGCAGCCTCCTTTGCCCCCCTGTGTGGGGCAGGTCTCGGCCCCAGGGGACCGGCGTGAGGGGCCCTGGGCTGGATACCAGAGAGGAGCCTCGCGGGGGCAGGCCGCAGGGGATGCTCCAGGCAGCGGGGTCTGTCCGGCTGCACAGAGCGGCTGCCCCCGCCCGAGGGGGGCTGGGAGACCCGCTTGGCCCTCCGGCCTCAAGCCCAGCCAGGCCAGGGACCCCGGCACGCTCGCCTTGGCCGGGGCCGCTGGGTCCTGCTGCCCCCCCGGCCCCCCACATGGGCAGAGCCAGCTCGCCGCCTCCTAAACCCATTAGAGGCTTTGGCTCCCGTCTCAAGCAATCAGGCAAAGCCCCGAATGCCAGCTGCCCCCCCCCCCCGGAGTGCTCACAATAGGGCTGCCCCCCCCCCCGAAGCGCTCAAACTAGGGCTGCCCCCCCCCTGGAGCGCTCAAACTAGGGCAGCCCCCCCCCGAGCGCTCACACTAGGGCAGCTCCCCCCCGAGCGCTCACACTAGGGCAGCCCCGCCCTTCTCCACAGCCCCCCACAGCCCCCCCCCACCCGGAGCGCTCACACTAGGGCAGCCCCCCCCCGAGCGCTCAAACTAGGGCAGCCCCCCCCCCGGAGCGCTCACACTAGGGCAGCCCCCCCCCGGAGCGCTCACACTAGGGCAGCCCCCCCCCAGAGCGCTCACACTAGGGCAGCCCCCCCCGGAGCGCTCACACTAGGGCAGCCCCCCCTTCTCCAGAGCCCCCCACAGCCCCCCCACCCGGAGCGCTCACACTAGGGCAGCCCCCCCCAGAGCGCTCACACTAGGGCAGCCCCCCCTTCTCCAGAGCCCCCCACAGCCGCCCCCCCTTCTCCAGAGCCCCCCACAGCCGCCCCCCCCAGAGCGCTCACACTAGGGCAGCCCCCCCTTCTCCAGAGCCCCCCACAGCCGCCCCCCCCAGAGCGCTCACACTAGGGCAGCCCCCCCCAGAGCGCTCACACTAGGGCAGCCCCCCCCGGAGCGCTCACACTAGGGCAGCCCCCCCTTCTCCAGAGCCCCCCACAGCCCCCCCACCCGGAGCGCTCACACTAGGGCAGCCCCCCCCGGAGCGCTCACACTAGGGCAGCCCCCCCTTCTCCAGAGCCCCCCACAGCCCCCCCACCCGGAGCGCTCACACTAGGGCAGCCCCCCCCCCGGAGCGCTCACACTAGGGCAGCCCCCCCTTCTCCAGAGCCCCCCACAGCGCCCCCCCGAGCGCTCACACTAGGGCAGCCCCCCCCGGAGCGCTCACACTAGGGCAGCCCCCCCTTCTCCAGAGCCCCCCACAGCCCCCCCACCCCCAGAGCGCTCACACTAGGGCAGCCCCGCCCTTCTCCAGAGCCCCCCACAGCCCCGCTCCGCGGATGGAGAGGCGACTGGTCTGTGCGGGCCCCGGACGCCAGGCCAGGGGGCTCCCTGGACCCTTCCAGCCTCGGCTCTTTGCCAGAATTCCCCGTCACTGGCCCCGGGCAGCCCCCAGTCCTCTGCGCGGCCGTCAGGCGGCGAGCCGGGACCCGTCCTATCCCCACACACCGCCCCAGTGGGCCCGGAGGGGGGATTCTGCTGGGCCAGAGCAGATCACTTCTGGCCCCCTGCCACTGGTCCCCCAGCCTGGCCTCCCAGTGGGCTCCCCGCCAGCCAGCAGCCCCGCTGCCCTGCCACGGCAGCCCACGGTCCTGCCGCTGGGGCTCCCGGCTCCGCCGTGGCAAACCACGGCCCTGCCACTGCAGCACCGGCCCCACCAGGCTGGGAGCCCTGCTGCCGGGGCTCGTGGCCCTACCACAGCAGACTGCTGCCCCGCTGCCAGGCTCCCGGCCTCGCCACGGCAGATGGAGCCCACGGGTGTGCCAGCTGCCCTGCCACCAGCTCCGCCAGACTCCCACGGCAGGGCTCCCCGCCGCTGGCCTCCCTGCTGCTGGCCTGGCTGGGATCCCGGCCCCGCAGGCCTCCTGTCTCTGGCCCTTTAGTGGGTCTCTCCGGCCCAGCAACATCTGTGGGCCTGTCGGACCAGAGTCCCAGCTGAGAGAGGGTCACACCTGTACCAGGAGGGGAATCGCACTGGGCAGAGCCAGGGCCCATGGAGGTACCTAGAACGAGGGCCTTAGGGCGCCCACCAGCATCGGAGAAGCATAGAATACTAGGACTGGAAGAGCGGCGAGGAGTCCTGTGGCACATAGAATCATAGGACTGGAAGGGACCTCGAGAGGTCATCGAGTCCAGCCCCCCGCCCTCAAGGCAGGACCAAGCTCTGTCTACACCATCCCTGACAGATGTCTATCTAACCTGTTCTTAAATATCTCCAGAGAGGGAGATTCCACCACCTCCCTTGGCAATTTATTCCAATATTTGACCACCCTGACAGTTAGGAATTTTTTCCTAATGTCCAATCTAAACCTCCCCTGCTGCACTTTAAGCCCATTACTCCTTGTCCTGTCCTCAGTAACCAAGAGGAACAAATTTTCTCCTTCCTCCTTGTGACACCCTTTTAGATATTTGAAAACCGCTATCATGTCCCCCCCTTAATCTTCTTTTTTCCAAACTAAACAAGCCCAGTTCATGAAGCCTGGCTTCATAGGTCATGTTCTCTAGACCTTTAATCATTCTTGTCGCTCTTCTCTGTACCCTTTCCAATTTCTCCACATCTTTCTTGAAATGTGGTGCCCAGAACTGGACACAGTACTCCAGCTGAGGCCTAACTAGTGCAGAGTAGAGAGGCAGAATGACTTCACGAGTTTTGCTTACAACACACCTGTTGATACAACCTAGAATCATATTTGCTTTTTTTGCAACAGCATCACACTGTTGACTCATATTCAACTTGTGGTCCACTATGACCCCTAGATCCCTTTCCGCCATGCTCCTTCCTAGACAGTCGCTTCCCATCTTGTATGTATGGAACTGATTGTTCCTTCCTAAGTGGAGCACTTTGCATTTCTCTTTATTATACCTCATCCTGTTTACCTCGGACCATTTCTCTAACTTGCTAAGGTCATTTTGAATTATGTCCCTATTCTCCAAAGAAGTCGCAACCCCACCTTATAGACTAACTGAAGTGTAGGAGCATAAGCTTTCGTGGGCAAAGACCCACTTCGTCAGATGCATGTCTTCATCTCACGCATCTGACGAAGTGGGTCTTTGCCCACGAAAGCTTATGCTCCTACACTTCAGTTAGTCTATAAGGTGCCACAGGACTCCTCGTCGCTTTTGCAGATTTAGACTAACTCGGCTACCCCTCTGATACTAGGACTGGAAGGGACCTCGAGAGTCATCGAGTCCAGTCCCCTGCCCTCATGGCAGGACCCAGCACTGTCTAGACCATCCCTGATAGACATTTATCTAACCTGCTCTTAAATCTCTCCAGAGACGGGGATTCCACAACCTCCCTGGGCAATTTATTCCAGTGTTTCACCACCCTGACAGGTAGGACGTTTTTCCTAAGGTCCAACCTAAACCTCCCTTGCTGCAGTTTAAGCCCATTGCTTCTTGTTCTATCCTCAGAGGCCAAGAGAACAATTTCCCCCCCTCCTCCCTCTGACACCCTTTTAGATACCTGAAAACCGCTCTCATGTCCCCCCTCAGTCTTCTCCTTTCCAAACTAAACAAACCCAATTCTTTCAGCCTTCCCTCATAGCTCCCGTTCTCTAGACCTTTCATCATTCTTGTTGCTCTTCTCTGACCTTCTCCAATTTCTCCACATCTTTCCTGAAATGCGGTGCCCAGAACTGGACACAATACTCCAGCTGAGGCCTAACCAGCGCAGAGCAGAGCGGAAGAACGACTCCTCGTGTCTTGCTCACCACACTCCGGTTCATGCAGCCCAGAATCACGTTTGCTTTTTTTTGCAAGTGCCACACTGTTGACTCGTATTTAGCTTGTCATCCAGTAAGACCCTTAAATCCCTTTCAGCCGTGCTCCTTCCTAGACAGTCGCCTCCCGTTCTGTGTGTGAGACACAGATTGTTCCTCCCTAAGAGGAGCACTTTGCATTGGTCCTTATCAAACTTCATCCTGTTTCCCTCAGAGCGTTTCTCCAATTTGCCCAGATCCTGTTGAATTCTGACCCTTCCTCCAAAGCACTCGCAACCCCTCCCAGCTTGGGATCATCTTCAAACTAACCAGCATCCTCTCTATGCCGGTGTGTAAATCGCTGACGAAGCTATTGAACAGAACCGGTCCCAGAACAGACCCCTGTGGAGCCCACGTGTTCTGCCCTTTCAGCCTGGCTGCAAACTGTTCATAACGACTCTCTGGGGACGGTTCTCCAGCCAGTTATGCACCCACCAGACAGTAGCCCCGTCTGGGTTGCATTCCCTTGTTGATTGAGAAGGTCATGCCAGACCGACATCCTGGCCCAGCACAGACAGCACAAAGGGGAGAGGCCCCTGCCTGCCCCAAAGATACCACAGAGCTGGAGAATCCAGCAGAGCGCCCCCTCCGTTCCCAGGTTGGCCCTGCCCCTTGCATGCACCCCGAGGGCCCCGGCGAGCCAGCCCGCCACACACAGGCGCTGCCGGCTTGCTCCAGAGTGCGGAGCTGGTCCCAGCACCCCACCCGTCAGGTCTCCACCTGGCTGCTCCGCTCCCCTGGCCATTGGGGCGGGAGTGGATTGGCTGATCCCCGCCCAATGCAACGACTGAGTCCAGGAGCCGCTATTCTCACACCGAGCGTCTGCGTGGGGCTGTTCGTTTTCCACACCCGCCCTGCCGCTCGCTGCCTGCGAGTCCCGGAGAGACGCCCCGTCCTGGGCAGCGACGCCAGCCCGCCAGGGAGCCCGTCCAAACGCACCTGCACCCTGCAGCCCGGGCTCTGTGCACTGGCGGGCTGCTCCTAAACTGACTCCTGCAGGTTACCCCTCTAGCAGGGCACATGGGCATGTTAATTATAGCCTGGAGTACCCGGGAGGGGAAAACTGCAACAAAAACACGATTTGCCCTTGTAACTACCACCACACCGCAGATTTGAACCTGGGCCCTCTGGAGCTGAGTATAGGAGCCTCTACCCTCTGAGCTAAAAGCCAGCTGGCTCCCAGCCCGTGCTATACAGGTCTCTTGGTCTTCACTCTTGCTGTGGTCTAGGTACCACTTGCATTGCTCAGTAACCACACTAGGGCTACATCTACACTCGCGGCTTCTTGCACCAGAAATATGCAAACGAGGCTAAGTGTGGAATATCGCCAAGCCTCATTTGCATACCTAACGAGCTGCCTTTTTTCCAGAAGAGGCTCTTGCGCCAGAAGGAGCTGTCTACACTGCCCCTTCTTGCTCAAGAAAACCCCTCTTGCGCAATGCCGTTCTTCCTGAAAATAATCAGCGTAGCTGCATTGCACAAGTAAGTTTTTCTCGCGCAAGAAAGGGCAGTGTAGACGCTCCCTCTGGCGCAAGAGTCTCTTCTGAAAAAAAGACGGCTCATTAGGTATGCAAATGAGGCTCGGCGATACTCCACGTTTAGTCTCATTTGCATATTTCTGGCGCAAGACATAGCCTAGGTGTGTGGATTACCCCTTTTTGAAAGATAGTGTCCACACTGATTGGACGCTCTCTCGCATTTACGCTGTGACTACTGGGGACGGAATGGCCACCAGGGCACCGGTGCTTTTTCCTGGAGGCCTCTCTTCCGCGTCCACACGCACCTTTTTCCCATAAAGCTTTTTTGGAAAAAGGCTTCTCTCGCAGAATGAAGTTTACCGCCGTCGGAAAAAACGTCTCCATTCTTTCGACTGTCTGTCGCAAGAACGCAATAGCAGTGTGGACGTAAGTACTGGTTGTTGGAAAACCTCTGTAGTGTAGACACACCGAGAGATTAACCAGCGAGCTGGCTGGGCCAGCCAGGATCCACCGCGGAGGAGTTTGTCTGGATCCCAATGGAGGATCACTACAAGCAAGGGGAGAGAGGGTTCAGGCTCAGCAAATCGTGCAGCTCTGGGAATCAGAGACCCTGCGACTCTGGCGAACTCCCCCTAAGCTTTTGGGAGCTCTCAGTTTCTTCTTCACTGAGTTTTGCGTGGACTGAGCTGACCACACTTTACTCCTGGGTTTCTCTTGCTGGAAGTTTCTCATCACTGTGACCAGGGGCAGATGACGGTTCTGCGGGGCCCCGGGCAGTATATTTCCGCGGGGCCCCCCTTTGCCACAGCGCATGCGCGGGGCTTTTTGAAGCGCGGGGCCCGGGGCGGCCGCCCCATTCGCCCTGCCCTATATCCGCCCCTGACTGTGACGACACCGGTGGGTTATAACGCAGTACGGTTACGTCGTACACATCGGATTACGATGTGCGTCATCAGGAGCTTTCATAAGTTTTTGTGAAATCCGCGTCTGGGGTTCCTTTGGGGACTGAAGGGGAGGAGGCGCAGCCCAGGCTATCCTTGCTGAGAATCCCTGGAGCCTGAACACTGGAGCTCCAGCCGCTTTTCCCGGGGAGTTGGGATTTGAAGGCTCTGGAGAAGGGCAGTGAAGTCCAGCCCAGCCCAGGTTACACCAGCTCGGAGCCATGCGCCTGCCTCCTGCGTCTCACCGGAAGGACCAACTGGACGGGTGCCAGCGCCGAGCGTGCCCCAGGGCAGTGCAGTGACCCTGGCACAGAGGGAAGCCAGTGAAGACTACAGTTCCCAGCATGCACTGCAGCTAGCCCCTCTAGTCCTGGCAGGCTGCATGCCCAGCATCCAGGTCCAGGGCAGCGCCAGCTGCTCTGGTTTGTCATTTAAAGGGCCGGCGTCGTCGAGGCCGTGCTGGGGATCCCTGTCTGCCTGGCCCTGGGGCTCCTGGACCCAGAGCGAACGTTCGCTCCCGCGCTTCCTGAATCGCCTTCCAGGCCCAAGCGGAAAGCGCGCTCGGCTCGATTCCCGTTTCATCCAGAGCCCGCGGCGGGCGGGCAGCCATCTGCTCGCCGAGGGGGGCAGGGCCGCCTCCCAGCTGCTGAAGTCTCGCTCGAGCTGCCCGCCCTGCTCAGCTGGGGACGAGCCAGCCGCTGCGCGGGGGCATCAATCCAACGCAGCAGGGGAGGACGGAGGGGAGGGGGCAGGGGTCCCCGAGCGTGGCGGGGAGCTGCTGAAGTGACCCACGCAGACACACGGCAGAGGGGGGACGGAGGAAGGTCCCCAGGCTGGAGCCGCGCAGCAGAGCGGGTGCAGGGGGCGGAATTCTAGGGTGTTAACTCCCCACACCTCCCGGGCACCCTTCCCTGCTCAGGGGACAGCGCAAAGCGCCAGCAATTCCTGACACCCCCTCTGCACTTGCATCCCCCCACCAGGGCCGACAGTTAGAGGAGACCCCGGAGCCGCCCCACGTCTCTCTGTAACTTGGCTCCTGTGTCCTCCTCCGTCCCTGGCCCGCGCCTGCACCCCGCCCCCGTGACAGCCCATTCCACAGCCGCAGGGGGAGAGGGGAATCTCTCCACTCCGTTCCTCCCAGCTGCCAGGCAGGCACGGCGCTGGCCTGCCCCTCTGGCCCCGGGAGCAGCAGAGCCAAGACATCACGCTGCACGGAGCAACAGCCTCACTGCAGGAGCCGACAGGCCCGGGCCTCAGGCCTATACGCATGCCCAGCATTACCCAGGCCAGGGTGGGGCCCCTAACGGCTTTTTCACAGCACGGACCCGGGAATTGATTCCTGCTTCTGACACAAACTTCCCGTGTGACCTTGGGTGTATCACTCACACTCCCGGCAGCTCGGGAATGGGGGAGCGTAACCCACCAGTAGCCGGTGAGCTTGCCAGGGCAGGGACTGTCCCACCGTGCGGCGCCCGGCGCCACGGAGCCCAACCGGCTCCAAGCCAAATAAAATAGGCAGCCACTGGAGAAGCTGCCCCTTCACCAACACACGGCAACTGAGGAAGGGTGAAAACAGCAACGGAGGGGAAATCCCCACAACAGCCACAAGAAACTGACGGCGTGACATCCGGGCGGGTGGGGGGGGAGCGCTGAGGGCGAGACACCTGGGCGGGGGGGGAGGGCTGAGGGTGTGACACCTGGGCAGGTGGGGGGGGAGGGCTGAGGGCGTGACACCCGGGCGGGTGGGGGGGGGAGCGCTGAGGGCGAGACACTTGGGCGGGGGGGGGGAGGGCTGAGGGTGTGACACCTGGGCAGGTGGGGGGGGGAGGGCTGAGGGCGTGACACCCGGGCGGGTGGGGGGGGGAGCGCTGATGGCGTGACACCCGGGCGGGTGGGGGGGGGGGAGCGCTGAGGGCGAGACACTTGGGCGGGGGGGGAGGGCTGAGGGTGTGACACCTGGGCAGGTGGGGGGGGGAGGGCTGAGGGCGTGACACCCAGCGGGGGGGGGAGCGCTGATGGCGTGGCACCCGGGCGGGTGGGGGCGTGCTGAGGGCATGATACCCGGGCGGGTGGGGGGGGGAGCGCTGAGGGCGAGACACCTGGGCGGGGGGGGAGGGCTGAGGGTGTGACACCTGGGCAGGTGGGGGGGGAGGGCTGATGGCGTGGCACCCGGGCGGGTGGGGGCGTGCTGAGGGCATGATACCCGGGCGGGTGGGGGGGGGGGGGTTGCTGCAGAGGAATCCCAGGGGGTTGCTATCAGCTTAGGCCTCTTTCCGGCGGGTGTCATGGCGTATTTAGAGAGCTCCAATAATTCCAAAGCCGCTTACAGGGCCGGGATTTGGGCCTCCAGCTTCTCTGGCGAGGGATTAGCCCCCGGCGGGGGGCGGGGGCTGCAGGACTTGCTGGGCTGCACAGGGGCCTGACCCCAGTGGGGAGGCAGGTGGCACCGTCGGGGGGGCCTGGGGAAAGGGCGATGGGCGCGTGGCCGGGCGGGTGACATGGTGTGTGCGGGGAAGGGGGATGCCCAGAGGGGTAGGCGGGGGAGCGGCTGCCTGCGTCAGTGACTGACTCTCTGCACCCCCTGCCGGCTCCCCCTCGCCATAGGGCACCGGGCTTGCCCACACGCCCCGCCTGACTGAGGGCAGGGCAGCGTCAGGGGCTACGGATCCCCCGGGAAGGGGAGAACAGAGACGAGGGGCAGGGATTTCGCCAGGATTCTGTGGCAGAATCACGAATAGAAGCCAGGGGTCCGGGCTCCCAAACCCACTAGACACCCCCCCTCCCAGAGCCTGGGACAGAGCCCAGGAGTCCTGACCCCCCCCCCGGCCCTCCCCCCCCCGCTCCCAAAGCAGGAACAGGACCCAGGAGTCCTAACCCCCCCCCCCGGCCCTCCCCCCCCCCCCGCTCCCAAAGCAGGAACAGGACCCAGGAGTCCTGACCCCCCCCCCGGCCCTCTCCCCCCCGCTCCCAAAGCAGGAACAGGACCCAGGAGTCCTAACCCCCCCCCGGCCCCCCCCCCCCCGCTCCCAAAGCAGGAACAGGACCCAGGAGTCCTAACCCCCCCCCGGCCCTCCCCCCCCGCTCCCAAAGCAGGAACAGGACCCAGGAGTCCTGACCCCCCCCCCGGCCCTCACCCCCCCGCTCCCAAAGCAGGAACAGGACCCAGGAGTCCTGACCCCCCCCCGGCCCTCACCCCCCCGCTCCCAAAGCAGGAACAGGACCCAGGAGTCCTGACCCCCCCCCCGGCCCTCACCCCCCCGCTCCCAAAGCAGGAACAGGACCCAGGAGTCCTGACCCCCCCCCCGGCCCTCACCCCCCCCGCTCCCAAAGCAGGAACAGGACCCAGGAGTCCTGACCCCCCCCCCCCCCCCGGCCCTCACCCCCCGCTCCCAAAGCAGGAACAGGGCCCAGGAGTCCTGACCCCCCCCCCCCCCCGGCCCTCACCCCCCCGCTCCCAAAGCAGGAACAGGACCCAGGAGTCCTGCCCTCACCCCCCGCTCCCAAAGCAGGAACAGGACCCAGGAGTCCTGACCCCCCCCCCGGCCCTCACCCCCCCGCTCCCAAAGCAGGAACAGGACCCAGGAGTCCTGACCCCCCCCCCCCCGGCCCTCACCCCCCCGCTCCCAAAGCAGGAACAGGACCCAGGAGTCCTGACCCCCCCCCCCAGCCCTAACCCCCCGCTCCCAAAGCAGGAACAGGACCCAGGAGTCCTGACCTCCAGCGTTGCGCTTCACTCACTAGGCAGCACTGCTCCCTCACACGTGTTCCTCTTCCCCGCTCTTCGCTCACCTCGCTCCTGCCCCCTTCCCCCAGCTGAGAGCCCTGCCTCCCAAGGCTGGCACAAACCTGCCCTGCCGGGCAGCGCACTCCAGAGCCGATGCCACTGGCAGGACGCCGGAGCCTCGCTCCGGCACCTTGCAGAGGGAGATGCCTTCCGCGCCTCCGGCCCGCTCCCCCTTGCTCTTCCCACGCACACAGACGCCCATTTGCTCCTCACTCTGAACGCAGGGGCGGGAGACGACAGCATTGCCCGGGTGGTGTGTGCGCCCCCCCATGGGGGGGGGGAGAAATGTCATTTGCACACCCAGTGATGTCACTGGAGTGAGGATTGTTGAGGGAAACTGAGGCAAGGAAAGGGGAAGGGACTCGCAGAGTCAGTGGTGGGGCTGGGAATGGAACGCTGGAGTCCTGTGCTTTAACTGCTAGGCCACGCTGCCTCCTTGGCCCACAGTGACCAGGGAGAAGAAGGCTGACCCCTGGTTTTGGGCCCCTGCTCCCCCATACCTCCTGTGTGACTTGGGGCAAATCACTCAGCCGCTCGGTACCTCAGTTTCCCATCTGTACAATGGGGGTCCAGCTGGCATCCCAGGGGGTGGGGATAACAGACTGCAGGCACAGCGATGCTCTGGGGACAGGGGCTCTACGGACACCCCAGCGCCACTGCCCTAAGGGGAGCACAGAGGAACGTTTCATCCTGGAGCTCAGCCCCCGAACTCGGCTGCTGGCCCACAGGGGGATCCAGCCATGCCTCTCTCGCCTAGAGAGACCTCACTGGAGCTGGGGGGGGCTCACGCACTGGACACGCCCCTGTGGCTGCCGCCAGACTGGGCAGGGCCCGTCTCTCCGGCTCTGAAGGAAGCGCCAGTCCCAGGCCATCAGTGAGATGAGTTGGATGGGCTCAGCTCAGTCTCTGCTGGGATGTGCCAAGACCGCCCCCCAGAATCTCCCCCAGTCAAGAGAGCAGAGCGGGCTCCCGGCCAGGAGCAGATGCAGCATGCGGGGGGGAGGGGGGGGGCAATGACGAATGGGGGGGTGCAAACTGAGGTTTGATGCTGCACGTCACTCATGCCCTCTGCCAAGGGCCAGGCTAGGACAGGAGCTGCCCCGTGGGGCCAGGCCTTTTGGCCTGACCCTGCAGTTTACCAAAACCATCTTTGCTTGGGAGAAGCTAGAGGCAGCGGGGGGAGGGGAGGGGCTGTAAGAACTTTGGGGGGATCCCAGAGTGGGACACCTGGGGGGGCTGTAGGTTGGGATTGGGAGGCACTGGCCATGTGGGGAGCCCCAGGCTGGCCTAGCTGAGGGCTGTGGGAATCGAGGGGGCTGGCCGGGCTGCAGGGACCCCAGCTGTGGGGCTGGGACCAAGGAGCTCGTGGGAGCATGAAGCAGAAGAAAGCCAGGCAGACACCTCAGCGTGGCTCCGGCCCCTCGCCTGTCCTGGGAGGGGCTGTGACCCGGCCGGGTGGGAGACACGCCCGGTGAGCTGACAGCCGCTCGTGAAACACCTTCCCTCCCCGTGCGCCAGCGCTGGGCAGCCACCATGCACAGCCCTGGCCGGGCAGAGCGTAACAGGAGCCATTGATCGCGCCCCCATTCGAACAGCCAGGGGCGGCCGGGGGGGGCACAGACAGGGGAGGAGACGAACCCAGAGACTCTCACACAAGGCCACAACAGACCCGTCCTGCTCTAACCACTGAAGCAGACTGCCTCCCTCATTCTGAGACCCTCTGGGGCCAGCACAGATGCGCTCGCTGCACTTAACACAGAGACTGGCCCTTGCCGCCAGCCCACACCCCAGGGGAACCGATACCGGTTGCTTCCTGGTCTCCAGGTACAACCTCGCCGGCAACACCCGCTCTGCCTGTTCGAAAACCGCCAGCCGGCCCCACAAGGTCGCAAGACTGGCTCCAAAGTCAGGAGAGTGTAAACAATTACAAGGTGCAGGGGCTTGTCATTCACCGGCTGGTTTGAGCTCCAGGGGACACATTTTGGGGGCTTTTCACCGGGACTAGGAGATTTAAACACCTCCCCCCCAAAAGCTAAACCAGAGAGTCTCCCTGTTACACCTGCCTGCAGCAGCAGGGCCATGCGGCAAAACAAGAGCTGCAGGGTGTGTCTGTGTGTCTGTCTCCCCGCCCATCCAGAGGGGCTGGCACTCGTGCCGTGGGGAGCGTGCACGAGTGCACGGAAGTGAGTGCTGTGGCACGTGACAGATGCTGGCTTTTCGCCTGCGCAGGCACATCCCATTGCACTTCCCTTTGCACGTGTGGGTTTGCACGTGCGTATGAGCAGCTGGGGCGAATGCGTTGGTGCACAAGGGCGTGTTTTAGCACGGAGTTGTGCCCTCTCTGGTGCGTGCTGATGGGGCCCACGTGCGTCAGCACAGGCGTGGGCTGGAGCGGAAGCGCGCGTGCAGGCGCACGCCAGAGCCTCGTGTCCCTCGTGCCAGGCGACGCGGCTGCTTTCACGGCGCGGTGCTGCCCTGCTCCACAGCGCAATGCCGACCCTGGCAAGCCGCGAGCAGTTAGCTCGGCGCCGGAGCAGCCGGAGGGTCCCAGGAGTTTCACTGCCTGTCCTTCCTTGTGTGCCGGCCGCTCGCTAGCCTGGCACGCCAGGGGGCGTGAACGCGCAGCAGGTCCACCCCCCCATTGAGCCGGGCAGCGCTTCCGGAGGCTGGGGCTTGGCTCGAGGCACGCGTCCTCGGCTGGGAGTCCGGAGCACGTGGGTCTCTATTTCTCCTCCCCCACGGCAGGGCCCGTCTCCGACACAGCGCTCTGGGGCTCGCACCTCCCGCTCCTATTCACAACCCGCCCTGCGATTTCAGCGCACCAGCCAGGCTTTCAAACGAAGGGAAGTTGAGAGCTCGGGCCCAGAGGGTGTCTGGGGTGCTGGGCGCCTTCCCGCCACGCAGGCACTGGCAGGGCACAGCACACGCAGGAGCTGACTCAGGAGACAACTCTTCCGTCCAAGGATCCTTTCCACGGGCTATATCCCGTCATCCACCCCTGAAATGCAGCCACCTCTGGGGTGGAGCGCCTCTGCCACGTAGCGGTGCACCGCAGTCCTACAGAGTGGGGCAGGAAGCGAAGGGAAAGCCCACGGCCCCTCCCAACCTCCGGGGAATAGCAGAGCTCTTAGAAGTGGAGCGTGGCAGGGATGCGGGGGCTACACTAATGTCTGCAGCTAGCTAAGCATGGACCAGCAAGAGAGCCACCGCCAGGAGCGGCTGCATTCTCTTACCACTGCCGCCACCGACTTACCCTGTGGCCCGTACCCATGCCATGCCTCAGTTTCCCCATCTGTAAAAAGGGATAACGACACTTTCTACTTCCCTGATCCTATTGCTACAGTCTCCAGGCTGCACCTGTCCCTCTCCCAGGGCTTCTCCTGAGCCTCCGCTCGTCCCAGATGCCTTGTCCTGGCTGCGGTTTTGCCTGGCTGCTGTCTGTGGCGTTGCCTGCAAACTCCTCAGTCCATTCAAATGCTCCTGCTCCGACCGCACAGAGCCCATTGTACACGGCAGGTGCCTCGGAACGGGCTGATCCGAGACAAACACATGCCTGGCTTTCACAGCAGTGGGGTTCGGGGGTCGCTGGCTAGTGCAACGCCAGGCCTGCAGGAAGATATGAAAACCCTGGGACAGGCTCCCCCGGCTGCCATGCTGCCTACCAGTGACTCAGGTAACTCGGTGCAATAGCACCACAGAAGCTGCTGAGACCAACTTTTCCGTTGCCAGGGAACGTAACGTAACAAATATACATGGAACGGCAGAGCGACCGCAAGGAGAGAACCAGAGCTGCCTGCTCTGAAAGGCCAGATCTTTCCCGTCTGCACTATGGGAGAATCCCTTCAGCTGTTAGCAGTACAGGGCCTGTGACACACAACTGAACTCAATACCCTAGCCTAGCGGGTAGTGGGGATCACATGGACACGGCCCCAGTCCAATCAGTGACAGTATCACGATTAGCTTCCCAAACTGGCTCCGGATCAGTGACTTACTGGACGTGTGGGGCTCTTTGGCTGAGCCGCCAGCCGCCAGGCAAGACAGCAAACGACCCAAAGTCAAACCAGTGCCCGAGGTGCGCAGAGGTCACCGCAGCCACCGAGCCCGACAGCACCCCAGCTCCGATTCAGTAGAGGCAGCCGCCTGGCAGCCCTCCGCCCCGGGGCGCGCTCTGCACTGGGACTAACACCAAAGCCCCTCTCGGCCAGCTCTGACCCACTCTTCGCATGACAGCAGCCTGGGGCCACATTGTCAACGGCTCAGCCCCCGCCATGCCCGTTACTCGAGTCCCTCTGGCAATCCAGCCCCAGCTGGTGTCTCAGCCCATATCCAGGGGCAGCCTGTACTTGCCTCTCCCAGGGAGGCAGGATTTGAACCCACCACCCTGTCCTCCCCAGGTGAATGCCCTATCCCCTAGTCCATGGCAGAACCCACCTGGAGTGAGTCTACTGTTGCCTGGGCTCCGTCTGTTCCAGGGATCAGCCGCCAGGACCATCAACACTGCATCTTTCACCAGCAGTACAGTCAGATAACACCCTTCCCCCGGCAGAGGGGCACACTGCCACCAGCTGATCCGTGCATACCCTGTAACCGCCCATAACCAGCCCGTCTCAGTGAAAGACACTAGAGATCTTCATGCTCCAAATGCACAGACCGTGCCACTCCAGCCAAGGAGACTCTCCCTTGGCTGTCAGCAGTATGGGGCTTGTGACACAGCTGGGCAGAGTTGATTCCAGCCACCAGCGGTGCACACACGTACACACACACCGGGAGTGGCACATCAGCCGGTACCGAGCGCTCCTCAGGACTCTGGATTCACACACACACTGCACAGTACAAGTCACAACACACCTGTGCCCCTGCCCGGGGGGGTGAAGGAGGAGGCTGCAGGCGGGGGGGGTGTGTGTGTGGAGGGAGAGATCACCCTGCCCTGGAATTCCCAAGTGCCCTGTACTGGGGGGGAACTCGGTCCCCCAATTCTGGGCTCGCACCTGTGGGGGGAATCTTGCCCCCCATGGGGCAGTAGCAGGCAGGGACCCTCTCTCACAGGCAAAGGGAGACAGGGAGGCTCTGGGCTGGGACTCCCCCCTCCGCCCCTTTGGCTTTTCCCATTGAACCCTGAGTCTCTCTCTCTCCCCCCAACTGGTCTCTGTCTTACCCCCCAATCCTTTTATTCTCGCTCTGCCCCAGCCCCACCTGGGACCCAACTCTTCTTAGCACCCCCGCCCTCCCCCACAAGCTGGCAGCGCCCACCCCAGACCAGCTCCCTCCCCCCCAGACATCTGGGCTCAGGGCCACCCTGACTCGCCCCTTAGGCATCAATGGGGCAGCATGCGGGGGGGGGCATCAGCCCCACTTAGGGCCCCTGGACAGCCCGTGACTGAATGGGGGAGGGGCTGACAGATCCCACAGGGACCCCCCCACGGTTGAGGCTGGCACCCTGCATCTCCGGAGCCCCTGATTCACCCCACGCTCTGACCCACTGCTCCTGACTGCAGAGATGGGGGGCACAGGGCCGGGAAGGGAACCCAGGAGTCCCCGCTCGCCTGCCGCCTTCCCGTCCGCTCCAGGGGGCTGCCCCACAGCTCCCCGCCCCACTCAGCACCCGGCCCGGCTCACCTGCGCGGGCGGGCTGCCTGGCCAGCGCTCCCCGTCCATGGCATCCGCCCAGCGCGCCGCTCCGCGCAGCCCCGCCGGCCCCGCTGCGCTGCGCCCGCCGCCCTGCGCTGCGCGCCCCGCGCTCTGCCCGCGCCTCGGGACCGACCCGCAGCCCGGCCGCTGCTGCGCCGCCGATTGGCGGCTCCGCCTGACGTCAGCCCTGCTCGGCCAATCGCGGGCCTGCGATGTGATGTCACGCTCCGGAGCCCCGCCAGCCCGTGCGGGGCAGGTTGCGGGGTGCGGCGCCGGGATGCGCGCACAGTGACAGCGCGCGCACACACAGACACACACACACACACACACACACCCCGATAACCTCCCCGCACACACACACACATACACGCACCACACACTGACAGCCTCTCTCCCCACACTGACAGCACACACACACTGACAGGACATGGATAACACACACTGACAGCACACACACACACACACACAGAGACACCACACACTGACAGCCTCTCTCCCCACACTGACTGCACACACACACACACACACACTGACAGGACATGGATAACACACACACACACTGACAGCGCACACAGACACAGATAGCCTCCCCTCCCCCCACTCATAACACACATACACTGATAGAACAGACAAACTGATAACACATAGACAAACACATACACACACACATACACACACAGATAGCCTTCACCCCCCACACCCTAGCCCTCTGCCCCAATCCCGAGCCCCCTTTCACACTCCGAAGCCCTAGGCCCTACTCCCACCTCAGCCCAGGTCCAGAGTGAATTTTGTTACGCGCAGCATTTCCATATTGGTACACAAAACTCATGCCACACATGGAACTACAAAGCCACAGGGAGCAGTGGTCCGGCCCCAAGAGGGAGTTGCAAGTTTATTTTAGGAGAGCTGTGCTATTGGCCCCCTTCCTTCTGCGCTGCCTTCAGAGGTGGGCGGCTGGAGAGCCGTGGGCATTGGCCGGGTACCCGGCTCAGCGGCACAGAAGTAAGAGCGGCAGCACCGGATCAAGCCACCCGTACGTCTGCCCTGTTGCCTTCGGAGCTGGGCAGCCAGCGAGTGGCAGCTGCTGACTGAGGGTCCAGTTCTGCGGGCAGCAGCACAGAAGGAAGGGTGGCAATGCCACACCGTGCCAGCCTCACGTCTGTGCTGCTGCTGGCAATGGTGCTGCCTTCGGAGCTGGGCTCCTGGCCAGCAGCCGCTGCTCTCCAGCTGCCCAGCACGGAAGCCATGCTGTTGCCAACAGCCACACAGAAGTTAGGGTAGCAACACGCCCCTAACACTAACCTCCCGACGCTTCCCAACTTACGTTTGGGCCAGGACCCCCAACAATTACAACACTGTTCAGTTTCCGACTGAAATCATGAAAGGTGTAGTTTCTAAAATCCCAGGACTGTGAAACTGACCACAATGGACCCTGAATTTGCTAGGGCCCTAATTATGGGGAGGATGGATGGACAGAGGGCTGTGTGTGAGTGTGAACAGGAGCACAGGGATTGCAGGACATAGGCATGGTTGGACAGAGCACGATGTATGGTGGTGGACGGCCAGATTACAACAGCCGGACAGACACAGGCAGGCAGGAATAACAGTGTTACTTAGGAATGGTCTATCCTGGGGGTTTAGATCACATTTAGCCGCATAAAGTTGATTTTTCTAAACAATGATCCCAAACTACCAAGCCCGCACCACCAACTTAAAGGGCCGTTAAAGACGATTTCTGTGCTCCTGCTTTCATGAGGAGTTACCACTAAATTCAACCTTGCATGGTTAACTTTATGGCAGTGCAGACGCAGTGCTGTGAAAAATCAACATTCTTGGCCTCCTGGAGGTGTCCAGCAGTGCCTCGCGGTGCCCTCTCTGGCCAGGACTTTCAACTCTACAGCTCTCCAGGTGAACAGGAAAAGCCCCGGGACCATGTGAATTTCATTTCCTGTGTGGCCAGCGTGGTGAGCAGACCTCGGAGCAGGCAGCGCACCTGAGCATGAGTTCCCGGGGACACAGACGAGCACCGGCTTGGCGCATTGTAGCCGGATGTAAGGATGACAAATATTCTTAACGTGGACAAACGGGATGTGAGGGTCGCCAGTTGAACAGATCCGAAGATCACAAGAAAAGAGGAGACTGAGGGGGGATATGATAGAGGTCTATACAATCATGAGTGGTGTGGAGGGCCAATAAAGAAAAGATATTTATTAGTTCCCTAAATAGAAGAACTAGAGGACACCAAATGAAATTAATGGATAGCAGGTTTAAAACTAATAAAAGAAAGTTCCTCTTCACACAGCGTGTAGTCAACCTGTGGAACTCCTTGCCAGAGGAGGCTGTGAAGGCTAGGACTATAATAGAGTTTAAAGAGAAGCTGGATAATTTCATGGAGGTTAGGTCCATAAAAGGCTATTAGCCAGGGGATAAAATGGTGTCCCTGGCCTCTGTTTGTCAGAGGCTGGAGAGGGATGGCAGGAGACAAATCGCTTGATCATTGTCTCCGGTCCACCCGCTCCGGGGCACCTGGTACTGGCCACTGTCAGCAGACAGGACACTGGGCTAGATGGCCCTTTGGTCTGACCCAGTCCGGCCGTTCTTATGTTCTTAACGGACGCAGCAGGAAGAGACAGCCCCAAAGAGTGGCTGGAGCAGCCCTTTGCGCTCACAGCAGAGATAACAGGCCCTCAGCCGGACACGCAAGCAACAGCTGAATCCTGGGTGAGCTAGTCTAACCCCCCCGGTGCCTAAAGCACCCAAGAGAGATGGCAAGACAGCAGCACTGAGGAGACTTCACAAGCCCTGGAAGGGGAACCGGCTCCAGGCCCTCCCCTCCCCTCCCCTAGCAGGGATTTTAGGAGCAGCTTCTCCACCCCCCCGTATTGATTCAACAGCCCTTCCCAAAAGGGATCCCATCCAAATATTAACCAGGCCCCCTCCTGCTTAGCTCCCCAGCTCTCCTAGTTACTCGATTAGCCCAGCTGCCAGGACTCACAGCTGCTCCAGGGCATTGGCAGGGTGCCAGGCATCACTGCAATTAACTAGCCCCTTGTGCTAAGTTTTCTGTCGCTCAAGCCAAGGTGCCATTTCGCCGCAGTTCGCAGCCCCCCCGCTCCAGCCGCATAACCCTGGGGCTCGCAAAGAGCCTAGAAATCCCTGGAGCGGGAGTCAAAGCCATCGGCTCCCCAGGAGGGGCTCTCGGAATCCGTGTGGGCTGGGGTCGTGCAGCCACGCACAGGTCTGCCCACACGGCCTGGGCAAGTCACCCCACCGAGCGCTGCCTCAGTTTCCCCTTCTGTGTGCCAGGCACCCCAGAGTGAGGAACCACCACAGGCTGTTATTCGGGGGGCAGCTGAGTGACGACAGTGGCCAGCCATTCCTGTGAGTCAACAAAGAGCCTCCTGCGGGTTCCAAACTTAGCCACAGTCTGCATGCTCACAGGCTAGTGCAGGGACAGCAGTGTGTGTGGGGGGGGGGGGCGGTGTAATGGATAACAGTGGGCAGCCTCCCCTACTGGTTAGAACAAGAGACAGTCTCACAGGGCTCCTGGCTCTAACACCAACACCTGCACAGCTATGGGGGAGTCACTCCCCTGCTCCATGCCTCAGTTTCTCTCCCACCCCGCAAGGACAGGGGAGGAACAGAGCAAGACCCCCAGCTTGCACAAGTGCTTGGAGATCCCTGGTAGCTGGACGGAGTCCGGCGTGTTCTCACCAGCAGGGAAATGAAGGCAGATCCAGGAGCAGAATGAGACACGGGCAATGGTTTCAGACTGTTGCCACGGCAGTGGCTTGACCTGCGGCCTTCCCACCCCGGGGTGCTGTACAGAGCCCAGAGGGGCTGTCTGCAATTCAAACCCACAGCTGGCCGAGTTGGGTGCGCAGGGCTTGGGCTAAGGGGCTGCTTAACTGGTGTGAGTGTGTGTTTGGGACTGGGCTCTGCCCGCGAGGCAGAAGGGTCGGAACCTGGGGGTGTGGCCTGATCCCAAACACCCCACAATTAAACAGCCCCCTTAGCCCAAGTCAGCAGGCCCGGGCCGGCCGCGGAGGGGGCGGTACGGACACACCAAGGCGGGGGCTCACCCTTTCCAGATGCCTGGTCCCCCTCTCGAGGCCAATTGGCACGCGGGGTGCATGCAAAGCCGCCGTTGGCACCGCCTCGGATCCCGCACTACCAAAGGGTCAGGGCGCCCGGCGCGCCCACATACCCACAAGATCAAACAGCCGGCCTGTACCCAGTGTCTTCCCATGCCGGCGCGTCGTGGCGAGAGTGGCGTATCCAGCAGCGGCTGTCGGGCACGTCAGCTTGTGCCGACCTCGCCGGTGCTCTATACGGCACCTGGAGAAAAACTAGGCCAATATTTCTGGGCGCCCCGCAGTGTGTGTGTCCCCTGGCTGGGAACCACTGCCCCAAACGGCACCACTTAGCAGCTGGGGGCAGCCCCTGCCCCCCCCCCAAACTGCACTCAGTGCTCACAGTGCAACCAGGCCAGATGGGCAAGGAGGGGAATCCGGGCAGGGAGCCCGCGGCTGCTATGTCCTCAGCTCAGTCCAAAGCCAGCCGGCAACTCAGCTGCCCCGTGAGCGCACGTGGCACAAGGCACCAGGCAGGCCCTGTCCTGGCCGGGAACCCCCAGCACCCGTAGGGCGTGGCTGTGTCGGACGGACCTGCCCAGGGGCCTGCTGCCAGGCCCATGTCTGGAGCCTGTGAAAGGGGGTTTATGGAGAGCCGGTAAAACTCAAGTAGCCGGCAAAGGCTGGTCAACAAACCCGCGGCTTCCCGAGCGCTGTGCTAATTGCCCTGATGTGCTTGGATCAGCCCAATTAGCAGAGCTGGTGAATGTCTAGCGTGTGGCTTCCTCTTCCCAGATGATCTCCTGAGACAGGATGGGGGGGGGTCCAAGAAAGCGAGCGGGAGGGGGCGTGCGCTTGGCTGGCTGCCGCAGGTCCCTGCCCACAGAGGGATGCACACAGCTGTAAGCCGGTTGCCCTCCCCGTCAACTGCCCCACGGCCAGAGGCTCGGCCCAGCCCCCACCTCCAGTGTAACAAGTGTTCAGTGGGACAGGAGAGCAGAGAAAGGTCCCAGCCACGCCCTTGGGGTCCCTCCGAGCCAGAAACACCAGTCCAGGGCTGGTCCCACATGGTTCCCTGCAAGGCTATAACCTTCAGCTCTTCCCAGCTCCCAAGCAATCCCCCCTCCCTCCCCTGGGCCTTTCCCCAGCCACCCCTCACTCCCTGCCCTTGGGGGAGAGAAAGGAGTGTTTATATACAGCATCCACTCCCAGCATGCCTGGCTGCAAGGCCTACAGCTCCCATCAGCCCCAGGAACTACAACTCCCACAATTCAACTCAGTCTGGGCTGAAATGCGGCTGGGCTTAGCAAGTGGCTGAGCTATGCAAGCAGGGGCGGCCCATCCACAGAGGCGAACTAGGCGGCCGCCTACGGCGCCAAGTTAAATGGGGCGCCAAATGGTGACGCAATATCACTGAGGGGCTGGGGGGGGGGCGCCGACTGCATGGCTCGCCTAGGGCGCCAGTCGCTGGCAGCTCGTCTAGGGCCGCCCCGGATGCGAGCAGCTGGGTGAGAGGTTACGTTGGGCAAGTGGCTCTACTAAGTGAGCAGCTGGGCTCAGCAAGCAGTTGGGTTGAGTGAGCGGCTGAGCCAAGCGAGTGGCTGGCCTGCGCGAGCAGGTGAGCTGAGCGAGTCTCTGGGCTGAGTGAGCGGCAGGGCTGAGTGAGTGGCTGAGCTGAGCGAGCGGCTGAGCCAAGCAAGTGGCTGGCCTGCGCGAGCGGCTGAGCTGAGCGAGTCTCTGGGCTGAGCGAGCGGCTGGGCTGAGCGAGCGGCTGAGCTGAGCGAGTCTCTGGGCTGAGCGAGCGGCAGGGCTGAGCGAGCGGCTGGGCTGAGCGAGCGGCTGAGCTGAGCGAGTCTCTGGGCTGAGTGAGCGGCTGAGCTGAGCGAGTCTCTGAGCTGAGCGAGTCTCTGAGCTGAGCGAGCGGCAGGGCTAAGCGAGCGGCTGAGCGAGCGGCAGGGCTGAGCGAGCGGCTGAGCGAGTGTCTGGCCTGCGCGAGCGGCTGGGCTGAGCGAGCGGCAGGGCTGAGCGAGCGGTAGGGCTGAGCGAACGGCTAGGCTGAGCGAGTCTCTGGGCTGAGCGAGTCTCTGGGCTGAGCGAGCAGCTGGGCTGAGCGAGCAATTGATTTGAGCGAGTCTCTGGGCTGAGCGAGCGGCTGGGCTGAGCGAGCGGCTGAGCGAGCGGCAGGGCTGAGCAAGCGGCTGAGCGAGCGGCTGAGCTGAGCGAGCGGCAGGGCTGAGCGAGTCTCTGGGCTGAGTGAGCGGCAGGGCTGAGCAAGTCTCTGGGCTGAGTGAGCGTCTGAGCTGAGCGAGCGTCTGAGCTGAGCAAGCAGCAGGGATGAGCGAGCGGCAGGGCTGAGCGAGTCTCTGGGCTGAGCGAGCGGCAGGGCTGAGCAAGCGGCTGGGCTGAGCGAGTCTCTGGGCTGAGCGAGCGGCTGGGCTGAGCGAGCGGCAGGGCTGAGCGAGCGGCTGGGCTGAGCGAGCGGCAGAGCTGAGCGAGCGGCAGGGCTGAGCGAGCGGCTGGGCTGAGCGAGTCTCTGGGCTGAGCGAGCGGCAGGGCTGAGCGAGCGGCTGGGCTGAGCGAGTCTCTGGGCTGAGCGAGCGGCAGGGCTGAGCGAGCGGCTGGGCTGAGCGAGCGGCAGGGCTGAGCGAGCGGCAGGGCTGAGCGAGCGGCAGGGCTGAGCGAGCGGCTGGGCTGAGCGAGTCTCTGGGCTGAGCGAGCGGCAGGGCTGAGCGAGCGGCTGGGCTGAGCGAGTCTCTGGGCTGAGCGAGCGAGTCTCTGGGCTGAGCGAGCGAGCGGCAGGGCTGAGCGAGCGGTAGGGCTGAGCGAGCGGCTGGGCTGAGCGAGTGTCTGGCCTGCGCGAGCGGCTGAGCTGAGCGAGTGTCTGGCTTGAGCGAGCGGCAGGGCTGAGCGAGCGGCTGGGCTGAGCGAGTGTCTGGCCTGCGCGAGCGGCTGAGCTGAGCGAGTGTCTGGCCTGAGCGAGCGGCTGGGCTGAGCGAGCGGCAGGGCTGAGCGAGCGGCAGGGCTGAGCGAGTGTCTGGCCTGCGCGAGCGGCTGAGCTGAGCGAGTGTCTGGCCTGAGCGAGCGGCTGGGCTGAGCGAGCGGCAGGGCTGAGCGAGTGTCTGGCCTGCGCGAGCGGCTGAGCTGAGCGAGTGTCTGGCCTGAGCGAGCGGCTGGGCTGAGCGAGCGGCTGGGCTGAGCGAGTGGCAGGGCTGAGCGAGTGTCTGGCCTGCGCGAGCGGCTGAGCTGAGCGAGTGTCTGGCCTGAGCGAGCGGCAGGGCTGAGCGAGCGGCTGGGCTGAGCGAGCGGCAGGGCTGAGCGAGTGTCTGGCCTGCGCGAGCGGCTGAGCTGAGCGAGTGTCTGGCCTGAGCGAGCGGCTGGGCTGAGCGAGCGGCAGGGCTGACATCCGTCCGTTCCGTGGCCGTGTGTTCACATCCCATGCAATGGTGTTCACCTGATTGCCCCAAACAGGGCAGCCGTGCCTGCCCCTGGCATGGCCCATGTGCTGAGCCACTAATACTAAGGGGAACCCTCCTCCCCCCCCGCGCTGCCGCCTTCGCTGCCCGCCCTCGCGTGCCCTTTCCTGGCTCCAGCCGGGCACTGCAGGGCTCGGTCTGTCTCCTGCCCAAACGGCCCCTCCCGGTGAGCAACGTGTCCCGGTTCCGAACGCGCTGAAGCCGCTCCGGCTCCTGGGCCAGAGACTAACTGGCATGGAGCGGCTCTCACCGGGCCGAGCCGTGCCCCGAGGCCGGCAGGGATTCGCCCAGGCCGTGCCGGGGCGTGTGCAGGGTAGGCCGCTAGCCCTGTGGCGGCAGCCACAAGTGGCTCCCAGACCTCCCCCCGCACCCGGCCGAGGGATTTCAGCATGACCGGCACGTGCAGCTCCGGGCGCGTGGTGGCCAAGCCCTCCCGGGGGCTGCCACGGACTCGCGGTGGGTGGGGGAACAGCCTGTGAGCCCAGCCAGAACAGCGGCTTCCCGCCAGGGCGCGAGGCAGGGCTTTGTCCAGACTCGTTTCAAGAGTCCTGGACGGGGCTCAGAGCCCTGCCTCCGGCTGCTCTTCCAGACTCAGTTCCTGGGCTTCACCTGCCCCTTGCTCCTCCCGTAGCCCCAGTGGAGTGGTGCCAGCATAGACAGGAGCTGTACTTACCCTACCCCCCCGCTTCTGCGCTGCCACCCTCCTTAGCAGCTTCCTGGCACCGCATGGACTTTGCTTTGTTTACAGGTAGGACCTACAGTAAATACAACACTTGGTCCTGCTGCTCTCTGGGCTGCCCTGAACTCCCTCAGGGCCTCCACTCACCAGGTGGGTGGAGACAGATGAACGCTTCACGGCCCATTCAAAGGGCCAGGCTGGGGAAAACACCCCTCCCAGCAAACAGCCCTGTCCCCACTGCCTGGCCAACAGGCGAGCGGCCGCTGCCCTGAGGGGCTCGCTCCCTGGCCTAGCCCAGGGATCCTCTGCTCCGCGCGTGCTCAGCTCAGAGCGGCCACGGCCTGCCAGGCCCCTCGTCTGCCCTCCTGATTTCCTGCTACCGCAGCGTTTCTTCAACTTTTGAAGACCAAGGAACACCAAACAATCATTTTTTTTCATGAGGAACTCCAAGGATTTTTGTTGAGAAAAAAAATAGTCGGGGGGGGGGGGGGGGGAAGGGTCGGGAGGAACGTTATCGAGGAAAAAAGGGTCGGGGGAAAGTTACTGAGTTAAAAAAAAAAAGTCGCCTGCCCCTTTAAGGGCGGCCATTTGAATTCGTTGCTCTCCGCGGCGCACCCCCGACTGCCTCGCGGCTCCCTGGCTCTGTGCCGGGGATACGGTTTAAGAAACGCTGCGCTAGCGAAAGGCTCTGAAGTCATCCAGAGACGGAGGATCCACCACGTGGCTTGGGCCAGGGGCTACTGACCCTGGGGTCTTGGTCTGCTCCCCCCCCCATCAGCGCCGCCCCGGTGTCCAACGCAGCTGGGCTCTGCCTCGCTTTCCAACAGCGGTGGGCGATCGTTTTGGCACTTCATGAATTTTGACAGTGGTCATGGGCTGCCCCAAAGGGGCGGGGCCATGGGCATAAGGGGCGGGGCCTAGGGGCTGACCCCTGGCTGGTAGGAGGTGCTAATGGCTGTGCAGCTCCGTGGAGATAAAACCGGGCGCTTCGCTCACCGGCTCCCTACAAACTCCTTCCTCCGCCTCGTCTCCGTGTTCGTGGTTGGAGTGTGATGATGAGGGGCCGGCGCGGCTCACGGCAGCCTGTGGCTTCGGGAGCAGCAGTTGCCAGCATGCGGCTGCTCTCTGCGCATAGGGCCCCTGGCACCCCCTGTCCCCCCCCGCCCCAGGCAGGCTGATCAGCCACCCCCTCTGCCCAGTGGCTGCCGTGGCCAGAGCGCAGCTGGAGAAGCCCCGAGAACACCCCGCAGGGGAGAGCAGTGTCGGGCGGGACAGCAGGGCCTCCCTCGCCCTGCACCGGACTCCTCTGCAGGGGGGCCTGCCAGCTGGAAAGTAAGGCAGGATCCCTAAGCCTGGGCCCCCAAGCCAATCATCTCTTTAGTAAGTGGCTGTCGCAGCCCCCACCCCACGCGGGTGGGCTCCGAGAGACCCCAGCCCGGTGCCCCGTGCGCGTGGGGAAGGGCAGCGGGCAGAGGGGCTGTTTGCGACCCGCCCGGTGCCCAGCGCCCGGTTCCAATGCTGCCCTTTCTCCAGCCCCTCGGGCAGGCGGTGCTCGGTGCCACGTACTCGGAGGCAGCCTGGCTGGTTTAGCCCCCGTGGCTGGGTGACGTCTGCTCCCGGCTGCGCCTCCAGAGGGTGTTTCCAGCCAGAAGCCAGGGGCAGGCTCTGCCGAAGGCTGAGAGCACCTCAGCCCGCCTGGGGAGGCCTGTTCGGGGGGAGGGGACCGCGACCCATGAACCACTTGGCTGCTGCTGTCTGGGGTCCTGGGCTTAGCCCCGCAGTGGACAGCCCCCCCCCCCCCGGACACACAGCGTGGGAATGAGCAGCCCTCACATGGTACTTTGCACAGAGGGCACCGGGCATCGCACAAAGCTCACAGCTGGGGAAACTGAGGCACAAGGCAGCAGACGTGCCCAGGCTGAAGCATTTCTAAAGGTGCAGAACACCCACCCTGTCCACTGCGCGGGGGGCGCACAGCCCCTCTGGTGCCCCCGCCTGGGTGCCAAACGCCGAGGCGCCTCCAATCAGCAGGGGCTCAAAACTCCCAGCCGAGGCACCTTGTGACAGTCCCCCAGCAGCCTGATTCCCTGGAGCCAGCAGCCCAGGGTCCCAATGCTCGTGCACATGTCTCTTGTGGTCCTGCCCCCCGGCTGCTGGCGCTGACCCGGCCCGTTCCTGCTGACTCCGACACTGCTCCAGGACAGGGCCTTGGGCCTGTCTACTGATGGGTGCTGAGGAATGCAGACGAGGCTCCACGCCCCCGGCTGCTCACAGAGGTGGGTGCATCGCAGCCTGGCTCAGGTTGAGGGGGTCTCGAAAGCTGCCCCGGAGCACGAAGTCCCTGGTCAAAAAGCCTTTTCAGCAGAGAGCTGAGTGGCTCAGAGGCCTCGGCTCCAGCTGGCTTTGGGAGGCACCGACCGCACTCTGAGCTAGGGCAGAGGGGGTGGGTTGAGCCCCGGGGGGGTGGCACGAGGCCCAGGCCTGCCACCGTCGCTCACAGCCTGATGGCAGCCTGGTTCTGCGGCCCCCCGACAGGAAACCCTCCGGGGCCGAGGGCAGCAAACCCCAGAGATGGGCGGGAGTTCTGCCAGCTTGAGGGGCAGCAGGGTCTGGCCCATGAAAAGAGTTCGGCCCTGAGCAGGGAGACAGCTGGGGGGTGGCTTGGAGCCTCCCCTGCCCGGGGCTCGTGTTTCCGTGCTGTGCTCAGGGCAGGGGGTGGAAGTAGATTTCTGAGATGCCAGCTCCACCCAGCCGAGGCTGGCAAGGGCGTGATCAAGCTCCAAAGGGGGGTGGCCAAGTCTGCAGCCTGGTCCAGGAGGTCCGCAGGCTGAGAGCAAGCAAAGGAGGAGCTGTGAAGCCCAGTGGTTAGCGCAGGGAGCTCGGGGGGGGAGGGGGGAGAGTCTGCAGGCTGAAAACGAGCAAGGGGGGTGCTGTGACGCCCAGTGGTTAGCGCAGGGATCGGGGGGGGGAGGGTCTGCAGGCTGAAAACGAGCAAGGGGGATGCTGTGACGCCCAGTGGTTAGCGCAGGGATCTGGGGGGGAGGGGAGGGTCTGCAGGCTGAAAACGAGCAAGGGGGGTGCTATGAAGCCCAGTGGTTAGCGCAGGGAGCTCGGGGGGGGGGGGAGGAGGGTCTGCAGGCTGAAAACGAGTAAGGGGGGAGCTGTGACGCCCAGTGGTTAGCGCAGGGAGCTCGGGTGCCCCGCCCCCCCAGGCAGCCCCTTCCCGCCACGTGAAGCCAGGAGCTCTGGGCCGTGCAGGCGGAAGAGTCTCCATCACACAGGCACCTCACTCCTCCCCTGCCGCCCCTTTCCCTCAGGGCTGGTCTGCGCCACGAAGGGCTGGGGGGGGGGGGGGGCTAGAGCAGCAGAGCTCGACAGCCCCCCTCCCCCAGCCCAGTTTAACAGCTGATGGCAGCAAAGGGGCTGTTTGGCAGGCTGGCTGTGTCGCCTGGGCCCCTTCCTAGGGGCAGGGGCAGGGCCAGGGCCAGGGGTGGGCGGCGCGGGGGCGAATCAGACGAGCGAGTCCCACACGGATCTTATAGAAGTTTAAGCCTCCAGGCCCCAGAACAATGCCAGCCCCCCCCGGTCAGCGCCCCAGAGCTAATCCCAAAGCGCCGCTGGGCCCAGCACCCACGGCTCAGCATGGCCCCAAGCTGACAGGCCTGGCCGTGGGGTGGGGGCCCAGATCTGCTCTGGGCTGGGTGTCCACTAGTGGGGAGGGGCTTTCCCCAGAGCCCTGCCCCCCCCACTCAGAGGAAGGGCAGGCCCAGCAAGCGCCTGGCCCACCCTAAAAACTGGGAGGGGCTGCGGGAGGAGAGGGGCTGCCCCGGGGAGGATCCGGCTCTGCCCTGCCCGTTCTGCCCTCCAGGGACAGTCCCAGCCCCACGGCAAAGCCAGACTCCGCTCCCCTGCAGCTTTTCAGCCCATGGGGGCCCAGCCCTCTCGAGAGCCGTAAGGGCAGCCCCTGGGGCTTGGGGGGCCCACGCCCCTGAGGAGAGCCCCTGGAGGCCTTTCCAGCAGCCAAGCGTGGGGCTGCGTGGCCCAAGGTGGCGCACATGGGGCAGGGCAGAGGGGGCGGGGGGCGACCGGTCAGAGACGCAGGGAGGTGCTGGCCTCAGGCCCAGGGGGCGGCAGCCGGCCGGTCCTTGCTCTGTCCTCGGGCCCAAGCGGTCTCCCCGGGCCAGGCCCCGGCTCAGGCGCTGCCGTGGGCGCGGAGCAGCGGCAGCAGCTCGTGGGTGAGGGCGTAGCGCTCGCCCTGCCAGCGGAAGTGGGTGGGGGGCGCGCCGGCCCCCTGGCCGTACTCAAAGCTGGAGCTCAGCTCGAAGGCCAGCGCCGATTTCACCAGCCCCACGCCGCCGGCCTTGGGGGGGCCGGGGTGGTAAAGGCGCCCGTTCTCGGGGAGCAGCGCCAGCTTGTGGGGCTCGAAGCCGACCGCCAGCTGCTCGCCGCCGCCGCAGTAGGAGAGCAGCTCCCCGCCCGCCCGGCCCCGCAGCACGTGGGTGAAGACGACGGGGCGGTCGTCACAGCGCACGAAGTTGTGCTCCCGCCCGCAGGGCGACAGGTAGGGGAAGGCGTCCTGGTAGCGCCCGCTCCGGTTCAGCTGCAGTTGTTTGAAGAAGAAGACCAGGAACTTCTTATCTGGGGAGCAGAGAGAAAGCGGGGGGGGGGGGGGGGCTCAGAGGCCGGGGCCGCACGGCAACGCCCCCCCGCCCCGTCAGCGAGGGCTTTGTTAGCACCCCACCCCCCAGCCACGCCAACGACAGGCACGTTCCCGCAGGGAACCCACTCCAAAGCCAGGCCACAGAGCCGGGGAGCAGGACAGGCCACGTGGCGGCAGCTCACACAACCCCAGGAGTCACCGAGACCAGCCCCTGCCCAGAGCAGGACCAGCCCCAACTCCATCAGCCCAGCCAGGGCTCTGCCCAGACGGGACTTAAACACCTCTAGGGGTGGAGACTCCACCCCCTGCCCAGGGAACCCAGCCCAGGGCTTCCCCCCCGCCCGCCTAGGGAAAGAGCTTTTCCTAATACCCCACCTAGACCTCCCCCATCACAACGTGAGCCCATTGCTCCTTGTTCTGCCACCTGCCCCCACTGAGAACAGCCTCTCGCCAGCCTCTGTGGAACCCCCTTCAGGTAGCTGAAGGCTGCTCTCAAATCCCCCCTCACTCTTCGCTTCTGCAGACTAAACAGACCCAACTCCCTCAGCCTCTCCTCATAAGTCATGTGCTCCAGCCCCCTAACCACTTCGGTCGCCCTCCACTGGACCCTCTCCAATGCGTCCACATCCTTCTATAGTGGGGGGCCCAGAACTGGGCACAATACTCCAGATGTGGCCTCACTTCTCTGGATCTGCTGGCAATTCGCCTCCTAATGCACCTAATATGCCATTAGCCTTCTTGGCTACAAGGGCCCCTGTTGACTCATCTCCAGCTTCTCATCCACTGTATCCCCAGGGCCTTTTCTGCAGAATCTCTACTTAGCCAGTCGGTCCCCAGCCTGTACCAATGTTTGGGATTCTTCCATCCCAAGTGCAGGACTCTGAACTTGTCCTTGTTGAACCTCATCAGGTTTCTTTTGGCCCAACCCTCTAATCTGTCCAGGTCACTCTGGACTCTATCCCTGCCCTCCAGCGTATTTATCTCTGCCCCTAGCTTAGTGTCACCCGCAAACTTGCTGGGGGTGCAACCCATCCCCTCCTCCAGGTCATTCATAAAGATATTGAACCAAACCGGCCCTAGAACCGATCCCTGGGGCACTCCGCTAGAAACCGACCGCCAGCCTGGCATGGAGCCATCGATCACAACCCGCTGGGCCCGACAGTCTAGCCAGCTTTCTATCCACCTTACAGTCCATTTATCCAACCCATACTTCCTCCTCGGCCTGCACCCCTTCCCTGTCTCCTCCCCTCCTAGGGCGCCTGGACCTCCCGCCATTAGGAGCTGTGTCTTTTAGATGCACCTACGCCCCCGGCTGAGATTTTTCACACTGGCTCTCGGGTCTCCCTCTCTGCTCCTCCAAGGCTAACGGCCCCCTTGAGCCTTTCCTCCCAGCAGGACCATTGTCCGCCCTCCTGTCCTGCTCCCTTTGCACAGACCCTGCCCAGCTCCTCCGCATGGCCAGGTCTTCTCTGCAGACCAGACGCTGGGCCTGCAGGAAACCCACTGGCTGCTTAGGGGGGACCAGCCTCTGAGAAAACCCTGCCGTGTTGCTGACCCGTGAGTGAGCAAGGCCACCCAGCCCCTGGTCCGTGTCTTCTCCCGTCTGGGGCGGCTCCTTTGGCCTCTGGCCAGCGGTGAACGGGACAGAAGAGGAGCCAGCCACTGGCAGAGGAGAGGCAGCAGCCCAGCCTGCCTGGCAGACGCAATTTCCCACTTGGCTGTAAAGATCTGGCCCAGATTGCCTGGGTCCTTGCAAACCGACGCCCATGCTGAGCAGTGCGCGTGGCGCTGGAAATACCCCCCCCCCCCCCGGTTTAACGGGAAGCGAGCCGGGCCGAGTGAGAGCGCTCCGGGGGGTAGGCGAGAGGACACACGCTGCGTGAGCCTGTGCACTGCAGTGGTAGCCAGAGGCCCGGGGCAGACGCCCGTCGGGGGTGGGGCTGTACACAGGCTACGGGAAGGCAGCTGCTTCCTAAAGGAACTGGCCATCTAGAACGGCAGGTGATGCACAGAGGGGGAGGGGAGATGAGTGCAGAGGGCTGTGCCCCGCTCTGCCACTGAGACACTCCATGGCCTTGGGCATGTCTCTGGATGGTTTTCCCGCTCCGTTAACCACCCTCTGTACAACAGGGGCAAGGGATGGGAAAGGTTCACGCGTACGCATCGGCCTTAACGGGTGGGGCTCATTGGTTCCGGTTAGCTGGGAGGGGCTGGAGCAGCTCCCCACTTGCTGCGGGGAGGGGGCTACTAAAGCCCTGCGGAGGGCCTGCCATGGACAGGGGCAGCTCTGACGTCCGAGGCCTGGGTACCCCACAGACAGGAACTGCTCCGGCCTGCAGAGAATAGGGGTTGCTCCAGCCGGAGCACCCTCCCGCCCACACCCCTTTAATCCCTTCACCAGCTAACCACTTCAACAGGATTTGACATCCCCGCCTGCACCCCAGAGAGTGAGCCCAGCACACCCAAGCGCCGACGGGCTCGGGGAAGCCGGGGCGCGAAGTGGGGGAGGCAAGTCACCGCGGGCAGGCCGGGAGACTCTCCTTTGGCGGGCAATTCAAGCGGATCCGGGTGAAGCAGCTGATTTTGGCCAGGGCACGCCTGCCCGTTGCCCACCCCTCCTGCTGTCATGCTGGGCCCGGGCACCAGATGTGTTTTCAGGGGAGTCTGAGGCAGCAAAGCTAATGAAGCCGCCAAGTCACAGCTGCCAAGTGGAGTAGCAAGTAGGCACCCACAAGCCACCGGCACAGAACCCTGCGTCACAGCACCGCTGCCTCCACGCCCCGTGCCCGCCGGCGCTGCCGAGAGCGTACGGGAACCCGAAGGCATCGGCAAAAGGCAACGACTTCCCTGCACTTATCAGCTTGTACCCTGCCGCGGATCCAACACCCGCTAAGGGGGGATTTTATTCCTCGGTTTCTCCTTGCCGCCTCCGCCAAGCTCTGTCATGAATTCCCTTCGGGCAGCGCCAGGAGGGGTGGGCACGCTGAGCCTGGCTGTGCACCGACACACAGCGAGGGAAGCAAACGGCCACCACGCACCCTCCACTGCCCCTCAAGCTGGGAAGCAGAGGCTTTGGGGTTTTAGCCGGGGGAGGGAGGGGCGGGCGGGCTGACGGACAGGAGTTGTTACTAGCAAGAGCTGAGCGCCTGTAACAGTGTCAGTGAAACTAACGCGCCAAGGCCCGGCACTGCCTGTGCTACAGAACCAGCTGCTGGAGAAAGGGGTGGAAGGGACAGGCTGGGATGGCCTGAAATGGAGCCGCAGCGCCAGGAAAGATGGTGCCAGAGTGGAAGGGGGAGCGAGGCAGGGGGCTAGCGGTGCCTGCAGCCGGGAGATCCTGGGCTTTGGCGTAAGAACATCAGAGCGGCCAGACCGGGTCAGACCAAAGGTCCGTCCAGCCCCGTGTCCTGTCTCCCCACAGTGGCCAATGCCCGGTGCCCCAGAGGGAGTGAGCAGACCAGGGAATCATCAAGTGATCCCTCCCGTCATCCATGTCCAGCTCTGACAAACAGAGGCTGGAGACACCATCCCTACCCATCCTGGTTAACAGCCATTGGTGGACCCAACCTCCATGGATCTAGCTAGCTCTTTTTTTGAACCCTGTTAAAGTTCTGGCCTTCACCACATCCTCTGGCGAGGAGTTCCACAGGTTGGCTGTGCTCTGAGTAACTGCTGAGCTACAGTTCATCTGCAAGTTTGACACAATCAACTCTGGATTAAACAAAGACTGTGAATGGCTCGCTCACTACAAAAGCAGCTTCTGCTCTCTTGGAATTCACACCTCCAGATCAGCTGCTAGAAGTGGGCCTCGTCCTCCCTGATTGGATCCACCTCGTCATCTCCAGCCTGATCCTGGCCTGCATATTTATACCTGCCTCTGGAAATTTCCACTACATGCATCTGACGAAGTGGGTCTTTGCCCACGAAAGCTTATGCTCCTACACTTCAGTTAGTCTATAAGGCGCCACAGGACTCCTCGTCGCTTTTGCAGATTCAGACTAGCATGGCTCCCCCTCTGATACTTGTGCTCTGAGTGAAGGAACACTTCCTTTGGTGTGTTTTAAACCTGCTGCCTATTCATTTCATCTGGTGACCCCTAGTTCTGATCTTGTGGGAATAAGTCAATAACTTTCCCTTGTTCACTTTTTCCACACCACTCACGATTGTATAGACCTCTGTCCTATCCCCCCTTGGTCTCCTCTTTTCTGAGCTGAAAAGTCCCAGTCGCTTTAACCTCTCCTCATATGGGATCTGTTCCAAACCCCGAATCATTTTTGTTACCCTGTTCTGAATCCTTTCCAGCGCCCAAGTCTCTTGTTTGAGATGGGGTGAGCACGGCAGCGGGACAGATGTATTAACCCTGCCCTGCCCAGCCCAGCTGCTGTTATGCATGAGCTCTTGCACAAAGCAGGGTCAGACGAGGACAAGCACTGGGTTGGCAGACTCCAGAGGAATCCCGTTTTTCAGCTCATGTGGAGACCCCGCTGGGTTTCAAAATCCCAGTTACGGGGTCCCTGGCGATTTGCTGCAGCGGCTGAAGGGGGGTGATTATTGTGGGGGAGCAGATTAACACTGCCCGGTGTGGCGGGAACACGGCACCACGGCCTGACCAGCTTCACTCACCCACACCGCTCCGCAGGCAGCCAGGCCCCAGCGGGGAGAACCAGGCCCAAGGCAGCCTCCCCCGACCACGTTTCTCCCCCCACCCGCTGCCCCGGGAGCACAGATGTGCCTGCAGCGAGCTGCTTTAATACCGTGCGGGTCCAGCTGTCTGCGGCGAGCAGCCGGCCCCGGCAGGAGACCGATTAAGGATTAGCCGCACCCGCGGCGCCGGGAGCCAGCACGCGAGCAGGGGGTACGTGCCGCTCCAGAAGATAAAATCCCTGCAGAGGAGCTAAGGGAGGGGATTTCGGGAATCGCCTCCAGGCTTAGCCCGGAGCTTTCCCATGGGGCCCTCACAAGAGCCGAGCTGGGCTCCCCTCCAGGAAGGGGTGTGCTCCTGAACAGCACAGCCCAGAGAGCAGCAGCCAGCGCAGAGGAAATCAGGGCCGGCGTCCTGCAGGCAACCCCCCCGCCCCACAAGCAGGCTGTGCTCCATGTGATGGGCCGGAGCACGGAGCTTGGTTCCAGTCTTCAGACCACGGAGGGGGACCAGGCTGTGTCCAGGCCAAGGAAGTGCAGCAGACTACACGTTTCCCGGGGATGGCCAGGACCCATTCACACCCGCGTAGCAGTAGTAGGCTTAGCGCCCTGGAAGGCTGCAGCCACTAGAGGGCAACGTGCCTGCCGAACAACTGGGTCTGACCGATTCCAGCCAGCACACGGAAGCGGTGAGATCCCGAGAGGACGGTATTGTCACAGCTCCACATGCCTGCCTCTCCCCTGACCCACAGCTGTGTGACAGGGAGCACACAAGGCCCCGCTGACGAAGCGGCTTTGGGGGCTGAGTTTCAGGCCTCTCCTGTAAGCGACACTTTCAATAGCATGGCATCACCTCGCACCCTCTCTCATCCCACCAGAACTAGGGGTCCCCCACGGACATGTACAGGCAGCAGGTTTAAAACAAACCAAAGGAAGTTTTTCTTCATGCAGCGCACGGTCAACCTGTGGAACTCCTCGCCACAGGATATTGTAAAGACCAAGACTTTAACAGGGTTCAAAAAAGCGCTAGATCAATTCATGGAGGGTAGGTCCATCAATGGTTATTAACCAGGCTGAGCAAGGAAGGTCTCCCTTGCCTCTGTTTACCAGAAGCTGGGAATGGGTGACAGGGGAGGGGTCATTTGATGATTCCCTGTTCTGTTCCCTCCCTCTGGGGCACCCGGTACTGACGACTGTCAGCAGACAGGATGCTGGGCTGGATGGGCCTTTGGTCTGACCCCGTCTGGCCGTTCTGATGTTCACCCTGCTAGGCCACTGGGGTCCCGCTGTCTCAGAGGGGAAAGCGCCCTGCACTCTGCTCCCTGCACACAGCACCCCGAGCGCTGCAGCCTGCACTGCCGCGGAGGAGAGCGCGGCCGTGGGGTCCCATCGCATCGGGGCAACTCGGGAGAGAGAAATCCCTACTGACGAAATGTCTCCCTCCCCGCGGAACAAGGGATTTCCTGCCCAGGCGCTGAGCCTACCGACCCCCGCTCAGCCTGTGAGTGCCAGGTTCAGAGCCCGAGGGGAGAGGGCTGCAGCGATCGGACGGCTGGAGAAGTGACCGGGCCCTGGGGCACGTGGCCTGTGGGGGGGAAGGGAGAGGGGGGAGCGTTACCTTTAAAACAGGTGATGAAGTTCTTCACTTTGGCATCGTCCAGGAAAAGCTGCAAGACAAGGCGAGAGAGGGGCCAATGAAGGTCAACCTGCCACCGCACAGAGGGGCCCCCGAGGCCAGGGGAGTCCTCGGGAGACATTTCGGAGCCCGGCGTCCGGCACGCAAGGAGCCCACCGCCCCACTATCCTGCTTGGGCAGAGCCGGGGCTGTGGGGCTCTGATCCCGCCGGAGACCTGCAGCCTCCGTGCTCCATGGGACGCCAGGTAGGTGAGAGCTACTGGGCCGTGCCGCCCTGCGCCCCGGGCGGACGCTGCCTCTGCTCTGGAGCAACGGCTCCCTGTGGTCGCCACGTCCGATCAGCGCCCCTAGTGACCATGCGCTCCTCTCGCCAGGGACCTCCAGCCAGGCTTCCTCGGCCCCGCTGCAGGAAGGAGTCACCCACGGGACTCACCAGGAGCTGCCGGTGTCCTCCTGGCTGGGGAAGGGAGCCGGGCCCCAATGCCCAGGCCTTGCGGCCGCCCCCTCCCCCGTCCCATTCCACTTCGTTAGCACTAATTACAGCTCCTAACCTCTCCCCCCCTGACTCCTTCCCCCTTCATTCTAGAGCCGGTTAAGTCAAGGCAGGAAAAATGATCAATTAATGCTACTGGATCAGGGAGGCGCAAACAGCCCAGAGGGGACCAGAAGGCAGTTTCCAAGCCCAGATAGCGACCGCTCCATGGGTCTGACGCTTCCCGGGATTTCACTTGCACATGGAGCTTGTTAATAACACTTGGCTTTGCGAGCGGGCTGCTACCCACTGGGAAACCCAGCCTCCAGCCCGTCCTCCGGGCAAGGAAGCTGCAGGGCCCGTAAATCAGGAAGCGCTATTTACTCCTTTCTACAACACAAGAACTAGGGGGTCCCCAAATGAATAAGCAGCAGGTTTTAAAACAAACCAAAGGAAGTTTTTCAACATGCAGTGTACGGTCACCTGTGGAACTCCTCGCCAGAGGATATGGTGAAGGCCAGGACTTTAACAGGATTTAAAAAAGAGCTCGATAGATTCATGGAGGTTGGGTCCATGGATGGCTAGAAGCCAGGAGGGGTGAGGATGGTGTCCGTAGCCTGTTTGTCAGGGGCTGGAAAGGAGCAACAGGAGGCATCACTGGATGATTCCCTGCTCTGTTCATTCCCTCTGGGGCGCCTGGCATTGGCCACTGTCAGCAGACAGGACCCTGGGAATGTGAAAGGTTAACCAGGAAGCACCAGCATCAACGGGGAGCGCTCACCAGCCCTGGTTAACCGGTGGGGGTGGAGCAGCTCCCCGCCTGCCGGGACCCACTGTGGCGGGGCAATCCAGCCTAGCCAGAGCAACCCCTAGCTAGGGATGTTAAACAGCATGTCACTGAACAGTGGGGTAACTGCATGAAATCTCCGTGTTTACACGACGACTCCACAGTCCCTGGGGGCTGCCTATCAGAGGCAGCCGTGTGGGGTGGCAGGCGGACCCAGATCACGAGGGGAGCCGGTTTAAAAACCAGCTTCCCTCATGCACCAGCTGCCCGTCGCCCCTTGCTGCTGCCTCTGATCCAGTGGCAGCAGCATGGGGTGGCAGCAGCCCGTCTGCAGGGGTCTGAGCTCCTCATGGACAGAAGCTGCTTTGCAGCAGCCTGCCCTGCCCATCCCGCACACTGCTGCCTCTGATAGGCAGCCCCCAGGGACTATGGGCGTGTGTGTGTGTGTGTGTGTGGGGGGTGGGGGGGGGGGGGGGGGGGGAGAGACAGGAGGCACCAGGGAGCTGGTGCTGGCGGGAACCAGTTTGCTGTAGGAGGCAGGGGGGACAAGTGGGTCTGCAGAGCCAGCATGCACAGGGCGCCTGCTTGAACTCCAGCCTGCCCCCTCGCCCGCCACGCTGCTGCCTCTAGCAGAGGGGGAGGACAGGTGGATCCGGTGCTCATGGGGAGCCGCTTTTCAGCCAGCTCCTCATGGGCACCGGCTCCCGCTCGCCCCCTTTGCTACCTCTGATACAGAGGCAGCGGGGGGGGGGGGGGGGGGGAATGCGTGTAGCTGACAAGATGAATCGCTAAGCCCAGGTTAATCGTGTAGTCGTCTCTCCGCTGACGTCCCCACTGCCCAGCCGGGCTGGCAGGGCCCCCCGCCCATCTCCCCTCTAATTGGTTACCCGGTTAAACGGGATCTGACATCCCTACAGGACCTTTGGTCTGACCCAGTCCGGCCCTTCTTACTACGGTGCCCCCCAGCCCCCGCCACGCAAGGGGTTGGCTGCATTCGGGGTGGCATTACGGGGCTGAGCAAGGCTCCAGGCTGCAGCCACCGGCAGGAATCAGGGCGGGCAGAAGGGGATTCTGGTGGAGGAAGAAGGGGGCTGCTGTTGGCTCCAAGGTGCCAGGAATCCCCCGCAAGGGGTAGATTTCACCTGCCTCCCGGTGGAGAGGAGTCTCGTGCACAGGTCACAGGCAGCGTAACTAACCCAGGCAGGCGGGACGTCCCGCTCACCACAGCTGCTGCCTGGCGAGGACGGTAGCTCCCTTCCCCGGGAGCCCGGAGCCGTCACTGGAGCCGGCTGCGAGAGGGGGACAGGCTCACAGGCTGGTGCCCAACAACAGCCTCTAAGCCAAGTCCACCTCCCCCCCGGCCTGGCCCTGCACCTGAACGTGACGGAAGCCACCTGCCGGGGGTCGCCTCGCTTCGCAGAGCTGCTGCCCTGCCGAGAGACGCTGCCTCCCGCTGCCGGGCTGGAACGGACACCGTCTCCCCCGCCCCAAGCCCTGGCTTTCGAGGCAGTGCCCCCCCCTTTCCTGTCTGGGTCAGGGCAGGGAGCACACTGTAGTCAGTCGCCATATTTGAGGTCTGTGGACAGTGATGTGCGTTGTTAGCTTTTCAGCCCCCTCTGGTGGCAGGACGGGGGACGTGTGACTGTAAACCAACAGCACGATCCGAGAACAGCCATCCAACACAAGCAAACGTGGAACCAAGTACAACCCCATTCACAGAACCCCACCTCTGAAAGGACCCCTCCCCCCCACGGGCTCTCCAGGACACACCAACATCATCAGTTTTTCAGGACTGCCCTCAAGCGGAACGGAGTTGGCTGTATTCTCCAAGGGACTGAAATGCTGCAGCACCACCGCACCTGTTGCAAGATGAACACGCGGAGAGCTAGAAGTCATTTGCTGCGCCGGCCTCCAAGAACTCCGTCACAGCACTGACGACGGTACCCGGAACTACCATGTCCTCACTGACAGTCCGAAAAAAATCCAAGAAGATTCTGCACCACAATTCACCAGGAATTTAAAGGGTGTCATCAAATCCTTCCCCAAACAACTCCAAGAGAAACACTACAACCCTCATCCCCCACGAGCCTACCCCAGGGACCCTCTATGTGCTCCCAGCCAGGCCCGTCTTATCTGGCCAGGGAACTCTGACTGAAGGAACACCAGGACTCAACGCAACCATCCTCAAACCACTCACCACAGAAAGGGACAGCTTCCTCCAGGACACAGCCAGCTTCCTCCAGAAACTGCAACATTAACACCCCCCCTCAGAACAGCATCCTTGCCACCATGCATGTCACCCTCCTACAGACCAACGTCCCTCACCATGACGACATGGCTGCCGAGATCCCCGCACACCCATCGCCAGTCTCCTCCATTTCGTCCTCACCTTTAATAATTTCACACTGAACACTGTCCAAAGCAAGGGCATGACGGAGGGCAAGAGCTTTGCACAATCTGAGGAAGAATTTCTGGGCAAATGCACCATGGAAGCAAGGCTGCACATGAGCTACAGCAGGACACACGCCCTACACTTCCTCCTGGGTCTCTACCACGACTTCCACAGCCATCGCAAAATTCTCTCTAGAACGTTCCTGCACCAGCATCAACTTCCTGGACACCACAGTCGGCTTCGGCAACAGAACCCTGCTTGCAACGGTGTAGGGACCACTCCCGGATCAGCACGCCTTCCTTCACACAGCCTGCAACCACCCCAAGCGCACCAAAAAAAATACAGCCAGGCGTTCAGAGAAGAGATGTTAAATACAGGTTAATTAGCTCATCGGCTAGTCGGTGGATTTTCCATCGACTAGTCAATTAGTTGATAAGTGGGGGAGCTGCAGCGGAGCTAGCTTCCAGCCCTGGGACCTAACCCCACTGTATTAAGAGCCTCTTAACACATTTGAAAGGCTGGTGCGCAGTGGGGGGGACCTGGCGCGAGCCAGGCCAGCTGATTCCCAGCTCACACCGGGTCCCCCCTGCTGCACACCAGCCTTTTAAATGTACTAAGAGCCTGCAGGCTCTTAATACATTTCAAAAGCAGAGTCATAGCGTCTGGAACTGGGCATGAGCTGGGAATCAGTTGATTCCTGGCTAGTGCCTGCTCCCTGCTCCTCCCCTGCCCCCACAGAATTGGTACTGGGGGGGGGACCAGCTTTTAAGCCAGCTCCCCCCAGCACCAGCTCCTGCTCCCCCACCTTGCTGAGGCAGCAGCTAGTCAAGGGACTAGTCAACTATCCAATAAGCTTTTGCTCATCAGATAGTCGATTAGCCGCTTCCGTCCCTAATTCAGAGTCCACAGACTGTGAGTCCAACAGCCCGCTGGGTTCTCTCCCCCTCTAACATCACACCCTCTCCCCCTCTAACATCACACCCTCACTGGCCGCTGTGAAGCCCTGACACTGGCCGCTGTGAAGCCCTGACACTGGCCGCAAGTCTGCGGCTGGACTCTCGGGGGATTCTGCTGATGGCATGTCAGGTTTTCTCTCTGTATTTACCTCGGCTCTGCAAGGGGACTCAGAAAGGCCCAACAAGGCAAGAGACCCGACCGGGACACACAGCAAGGGGCGAAGGGGCCATTCTAGGGAGAACCCAGCCTGGCCCCCACAAGAGGAGGTGCTGGAGGGCAGGCAAAGGGCATTAAGCAGCTGAGCTCCCCGATCGCAAGGAGCAAACCTCGTCTCAGGTCCAGCTACCTGTCAGCCGCAGAACGAGGCCGGGCCCAGCGCGATTGGTTTTATCACTCTGACTAGCAACATCCACGCTCATTATTCAGCTACGATTCTCTTGATCACTTTACGTTTTCGGGGTTGTGCAAAGTGAGGGGTTTGAAGTATTTTTCTCCCCAATTTTCACTGATGTAAAGAGTCACATTTGTGGGAAATTGTTGGGGGAGGGTTGAGAAAATAATGACTTGCCTAGGGTAGCGGTTGACTCTTGTAAACAAACAGAAAGTGGTAACATCACCTGTCAATGGGCTTGAAGTGACCAGCCGTAAATCAAACCCTGGTATGTTCCCAAGCAGGGTTTCTCTTACTCTGCCTATCTGTACATTTCAGCGTGGGGGTGGAAATATTTTGTGGGGTCCCGAGTGTTTGGTGACGTTAACCTTCCCCAATAAAAATCGAATCCTTCCAAGCCACCCAATCCTGCTGCTGCTCCGCTACTGACTTGAAATCGGCCACTGTCAACTCTCATGTTGTCAGTCGCGGGGTAAGTATTGCTTTCCTTCAAGCCCCAGCTCCGGGAGTCAGGTGGCAGGTGAGGGGCGCTGGGCCACATTCTGAAAGAGCAAGTCCGTTTCTAGCCCTAGTGGCGGCGGGAAAAGCTTCGAGAGGGACCCCCGTGCGCCCTGCAGGCTCGGCCAGCGGCACGAACACGACCCCGGGGCCGCGCTGTTCACTCCAGCGCATGGGTCTGGGGAGCCCGAGCCCTGGTTTCGGAGCAAGTGGGGCAGGGGGCGGGACGGGGCTGCCGGGCTCTGGCACAGGCTGCGGCTCCTGGCCCCGGGGAGAGGCGGCGTTGGCAGCGTTTCCCTGGCCCCCTGCCTCGACCCCCAGCCCCACAACCCAGCGCCCCGCCCCGCAGCCCAGCGCCCCGCCCCCCCCCGGCGGCCCCACCTGTCCCTGGTGATCCACGTAGTAGAAATACTCGCGGGCGCCGGGCGCGGGGCTCTGGCCCTGCCGGTACCCGGGGGGGGCGGGGCGGGGCGGCCGCAGCAGGGAGCGGAGCAGCCTCATGCCCAGCCCGCGCCGTCACCATGGAGCCCCGCCCCCCAGCCTCGCCCCGCCCCCAGCCCTCCCCCGTGACCGCCCCGCCCCCTCCGCCTCGCCCCGCCCCCAGCCCCCCCGTGACCGCCCCGCCCCCTCCGCCTCGCCCCGCCCCCAGGGCCCCCGTGACCGCCCCGCCCCCTCCGCCTCGCCCCGCCCCCAGCCCCCCCCCCGTGACCGCCCCGCCCCCTCCGCCTCGCCCCGCCCCCAGGGTCCCCCGTGACCGCCCCGCCCCCTCCGCCTCGCTACCGCCCCGCCCCCTCCCTCCCCCAGCGCCCCGCGACCGCCCCGCCCCTCTGCCTCGCCCCGCCCCCAGGGCCTCCCGTGATCGCCCCGCCCCTCTGCCTCGCCCTCAGACCCCCCCGTTACCGCCCCGCCCCCATAGCTCCCCCCCCCCGTCCGCCCCCCATCACTCCCTGACCCCCTGCTGCACAGACACCCCATCACCCCCACCTGCAGCAGCACCAGCCCTGCCCGGCCCCCCATCGCCCCTCCCCCCACTTTAGCACCCCCCATCAACCTGGCCCCTTCCCTCCCCCCGCTCTGCCCCCATTGCACCCCAACTACTGCCTTCCTCACCCCCCCTCCACCCTCCATTGCCCGGGCCCTCCTGCTGCAGCGCCCCCCATCACTCCTGGCCCCCTCTGCCCCCCTGGCCTGCCCCATTGCTCCCCAACTACTGCCCCCTCACTCCCCATCTGCCCCCATCGCCCCCAGTCCTATTGCCTCTGCTCTGCTGCAGCGTCGCCCCCACCGCTCCTCCCCCCTCATTCCCCAATACCACCCTGCCCCCATTGCCCTCTCCAATTACAGCTTCTGCCCCCATCATCCACCCCCACGTTAGCACCTTCCTGGGCCTGCCAACCCCACACATCCCCCAACTCTGCCCGAACTCTGTGCTCTGCCCCATATTACCCCCCCCCACTTCACGCTGCCCGGCCCTTCCGTGAGCTCAGTGCCCCCGGCCTGCCCCACACTCCTGGCTTGCCCAGCTCCCCCATGCATGTCCCCTCTTTGGCCACCAGTGTCCCCTGGCACCACATCCCACCGGGCCTGGCCCAGCCCACCCAGGGGGCCTGCCCGTTGCTGCTGCTGAGGAAGGTGGGGGGGGGTCCCTTGGGGAGGCAGGGGGCAGGGTCTGGCCATCAGGATGAGCTGTAGGAGTCCTCAGCTGCTATCCTATTGCATTAGCACCTAGAGGCCCTGACACACAGCCCCGTTGTGGCAGGTGCTGCCCAATAACAGATGGTCCCTGTCCTGAAGGCTGAGGAGGCAAGGCGGGGAAGGGACGGGGTGACGCCCTGTGAGAGAGGACCCTAAACCTCCCCCCCCCCCCCCCCCCGTGACCGCTTTGTGAACTGGACTCATGGACATGAATATTCATAAAGGTGGTTTGAGCAAATTATTTCATGCGACCCATCGATCTTCACGTCCTGATGGGCTGGTTCTGTTTATTCACTGTTGTGTGTACGTGGGCGTGTGGGGAATGAGACACAGGGCCGGGCAATACTCGGTGGGTTCCAAACGAGAATGAGAGACATGGAGGGTGTCCCCCTCAACCGTTAAACTGGCTCTTTTGTCCCTCAGCCTGAGCAGTGGATGGAAGGGAGGGGCCTTCATTCTTTAACAAAAAGGAGAGGAGAGGCGAGGAGAGGCCTGGGCTGCACCTGAAGCAAGGGGCCAGGGACCCCAGGGCGTGGACGACAGCCCTGGTTTGGGGGGCAGCTGGAGAAGAGGGTTTCCGGTGAGTTGAAGTTTGCTCTGAGGTTTCAGTGGAGAATCAGCCAAGCTGGTTTTGCTTCTTTTCATTTGTAACCGACTTTGCTCTGCTACTTTCACTTCTTAGCACTTCAATCCTACTGATTCCACATCAGAAAACCATTTTTATTTTCTATCAAACCCAGTGTAAGCGATTGTTACCGGGGGGGACCAGCGTGCACATTCCCCCTTTGATTGCTAACGGGGCTCACCTAATTCTCTGGGGTCCGATCCCATCTGGGGGTGCTCTCTCCGGAGGCTGGGCCCTAAACTGCACTCTCCTTGGACCTGAAGTGGTTCAGTGTCGGTGCTGCTTCTCGGCAGGGGCAGGGACCTCAGCTCGGGGCCTTGGCTGTGGGAGACCAGGGAGCTGGCCCAGCAGGACCGGGCGGTGAGGAGGCCCAGAGAGCGGGAAGGCGAGTGGCAGTGGCCATGGCAGCACCCAAGGAGACACCCCCGAGGGGTCGTCTGTGACCTCACCCCGGCACACCTGCAATGTGGGCAAATGTGCAGACTCAGGTCTCATGTCAGGCCAGACTTCCCGCATGCTCAGCACCCCACGCACACGTGGCCCTTGGAATGTGTCCCCAGCCGAGGTCACGAGCCAACCGTACAGCAGAGCCGTGGGCCGCACCTGGTGCTGTGGGACCAGCCAGCGCCTGACCCACCAGGCCATCCTTACTCCACAGATCCTGGGGCATCTGTGGGAGCACCACAGGCAAACAGGATGCAGAACCTGGGACAAAGCGGATGAGACAGTCCCTACCCCCAGCTACTTGGAGTCAGATCGGTGGCCCTGGGGCTCCTGGACCCCGAGTTTTAGCTTCAGAAGCCACGTGAGGTCGTTTTGCCCTAGAATGGCTGTGTGTGCGTGAGACAGTCACCGCCTGTGTGTGCGTGCATGTGCGTGTGAGACAGTCACCACCTGTGTGTGCGTGTGCGAGACAGTCACCACCTGTGTGTGCATGTGAGACAGTCACTGCCTGTGTGTGTGCATGTGAGTCACCGCCTGTGTGTGCATGTGTGTGAGACAGTCACTGCCTGTGTGTGCACGTGAGACAGTCACCACGTGTGTGACAGTCACCGCCTGTGTGTGTGCATGTGTGTGAGAGTCACTGCCTGTGTGTGCACGTGTGTGACAGTCACCGCCTGTGGTGTGCATGTGTGAGAGACAGTCACTGCCTGTGTGTGCACGTGTGTGACAGTCACCGCGTGTGAGTCACCGCCTGTGTGTGTGCGAGAGTCACTGCCTCTGTGTGTGTGTGAGACAGTCACCGCGTGTGACAGTCATCGCCTGTGTGTGTGTGCATGTGCGTGTGAGACAGTCACCGTCTGTGTGTGTGTGTGAGACAGTCACTGCCTGTTTGTGTGCATGTGTGTGTGTGTGAGTCACCGCGTGTGTGACAGTCACCGCCTGTGTGTGTGCATGTGTGTGTGTGAGACAGTCACCGCCTGTGTGTGTGAAAGTCACCACCTTAGCCGCCTCAGCCTGGCTGCCTGCTGCCCATTGCATCGCCTGCTCCTGATGGCCCCAGGAGTGGCGGGCAGGGCCGGGGTGCCGGGGTTCTTTGGGAGGCTGCGGCCATGCTCCCCCCGCCACCACTCACCCAGCTGGTGGCACTCAGAGGGACCCGGCGTGCCCCTTTGCTCTGCGCTAGCCCTGGGGGATCCGGTGCTCAGAGTGCCGTGGAGTCTGAGCTGCCAGTGGGATGCAGGGCTGCCCCGCGGTGGCCAGCGGAGAGGTGAACCGAGGCTAGAGGAACTCCAGTCCTTCCCCATCCATCCTGCCACCCCCAGGGCACAGAAACTCCCAGTGATTTCACAGCACATGCACCTGCTGCCCCCCTGGCTGGTTCATGCCCATCCCATCCCAGCGGGCTCCAGGCTCCTGGCTTTGCACTCGCTGCCAGCTGGTGCTTTGCCACCTGCTCCAAGGCTCCAGTAGAAGAAGAGGCCAAAACGGAGGCTCCTGCCCCCCCCCCCCCCGGGCTGTGAAGATCCCCAGGAGGTGGGTGCAACCCAAGATACTTTGCTGGATCCCAACTCAGCTAATCCCATTCCACCTCCCCAGTGTAGTGACCAGCTGCTGCTTCCTACCCAGCGCTGGCTATAGTTCAGGGGTGGGTGAGTCTCCCAATGGGATGAATCAGGAAAGGTTCCCCTGAAGTTGATGGAGACCCTGACACTAAGGACAGACTCAGGCTCACTGCAGACCTCTAAGGTTACTGGACCCACCGGCAGAGTGCGTGCATCCAGCTGGAGGATAACAACCCACTACTGCTACCAGCTAATGGGATTCCTTCATAAGGCTGAGTGGCAGGGTCCTTTGTTCTTGAAGTCCTGGTGGTCGAAGTCCTGGTGGTGGAAGCTGGCCCCGAGCTGTGCCGAGGAGGCTGTGCCGTTACCCCCCAGCCAAGGGGCCCTGCAGACATGCAACACAAAGGATGCACCCAGCGCAGGAGAACGTCCGTACGGAGCTTTATTCACACAACATGGAGTGGCCTCTACCCGTCCATGCGTCAGAATTACAGTTAGTCAGACAACGTTACACAGTAGGTTGCCCCCCGAATCGCCTTCGAGGCCCGTGGCGTTAAAGGTCAAAGGTTACTCAGCATGTCGTACACACATGCCGTGATGTGCAGGGCAGAGCGCGCCTGGGCTCGTCTGTTTCCCTTCGGGTGCCTTGCTTGCAGCCTGCCCATTGCCTGAGATGATTGTCCAAGGAAAACGGGTGGGGGAGGGGATCCTGGACTCTGAAATTCACTGACACTCGAAAGGAACGAAAACGAGACAGAAACCCAGTGTCCAGCAACGAGCCCTGTGATCCCAGGCCCGGGGCAACACGGGGACTCCATCGGCAGGGGCTGGCTCCGGCCACGGGCGGGCCAAGGACTCACCAGCCGAGGGGCCCTGATCTCGGCCCGGCTGGTCCCGCTCTGAGGAACTCCACTGGGCCCGGTTCTGCTCGCACGTCGCCTCCGCTCAAGGGGCTGGAGTCGCTCTGGACGGGTGTCAATGCAGGATCGGGCCCAGCCAGTTCCACGCACTCGCCCCGGATTGGCACGCGAGCCCAGAATCCGGCCCTTTGACTGGAAATTGCCCCGTGCTCTGGGGCCCACCCACAAGGGCCAGCCCGGGTAGTTGTGGCAGTAAGGCGGGCCGGCCTGGGAGCTCTCACAGGTGTAAACGTGGGGGGGGCTATGGAGCTGGGCGGGGAGAGGTGGGAGGAGAATCAGACCCAGTTCCTGGATTGTCGGGGGAGAGGTGCCAGACTGAACGTCTGGGACAGCAGCACGGACACAGGCCGGCTCTATGCTGCCAACAGGCGGCAGCCCCACCGGGAGACCCCCCAGCCGGGAAGCAGAATTGGGGTTGCCCAGCATGCTCCTGCTTTCAGTGCTGGGCACATCAGTGGTCAGTCACTGAGGGGTTAAAAAGCAAGTGCCACTTTTGGGGGGTCATTTGGAACAGATCCCAGGGGAGGGCCGGGGATCGTTGCCCACTGATGGAGAATGAATCTCCTGCCGCACGTGCCCTCCTGAGCAGTGCCCGGACTGTCTGGCTCCCTCCTGGCCTGGCGATTGGTGGTTTGGTTTGGTCCTGAGCAGTGCCCGGACTGTCTGGCTCCCTCCTGGCCTGGCGATTGGTGGTTTGGTTTGGTCCTGAGCAGTGCCCGGACTGTCTGGCTCCCTCCTGGCCTGGCGATTAGTGGTTTGGTTTGGGCTTGGGGTTTAATAAATAAAAACTCAAGTCTAAAAAACGGATCTAGAAAATCGTGGGGACAAACCGATTTTATGAGGACGAGGAGAACCAAGTCAGAACATCGGAAACGTACAAAGCTGGAGAAAAGCCGGTTCCGTCCCCAAAGAAAACCCAAACTTAAGAGGACGGAGGAGAATCGGCTCCGGAGCGTCGAAGGAGATCAAAAGAGCTAAAAAAAAATCTCTGTACAACTTCTGTCTGGAGCTGAGCCAAGTTGGAGCCGAGGGGAGAATCGGGGTCAAAGCCCCACTCCCCGTGCACTAGGATTCAGATCAGGTCTCCCTGGTTTAGTCCCACCGAGTCAAGGTAAACTCCCACGGGGGCCGGATCTAGCCCCGATCGCAGGCCGGTGTAAATCCAGAGGAAAAGCCCACGCTTGGGGGGAATGAGACCAGAACTGGAATTTGGTTCAACGGGACGAGCCTGTTCAGGCTTCAATTCCAGTCCCCACCTTGGGAAAACCTCCTGCTCTTGCTGGGAACGGCCCGATGGGTCCATGGAAACCGGGAACGCTAAAGCAAATCAACCCGCCTGGAACCACCGAGCGGCCCGGGCAGTCGACTGAGTGGAGTGAGCGCCAGAGAAGGCCCTGTCCCTACCGGGGCTGCCGAGGGGCCCTTCTCCCCAGGGCCCAGGGGAAGGAGAAGTACTTTTTGGTCAGAAGCCGTGAAGAAACCCTGCAATGGAAAGCGCCCCCCAACAAACTGGGACAAAAGCAAAGTCTTGTGCAACGAAAGGACGACGGACGAAGGCTCTAACGATAAATAGCATCTGGCTTTAAAACTATGTCATTAGCGATTTGTACTATGTAAATCTCTCTTATATCTCTCTCTATAATTTCATTGGCCTGGGCCGCGCCGTAACAGGAACGTGCTAAATAAAAATAATCTCTCCCTGCCCATCGCTCGCTCTCCCGTGGCCGGGGCCGCTCTAGACCCTGCTTCTGGAACGGCCGCCTCCCTGCCCTGCCGGGGGCGATGGCTTCAGTGTCTGGGAGGCCTCTTCCGTTTGGAAAATCGTCTGCTAAAATCCGCCCTGTGCAGAGTCCCCGGGGCCCTCTCACCTAGAAACCCGGCGGGGGCGTCAGGCCAACCTGGACCAGCCTCTCCCACCGTACAGCCAGGCTGCACCCCCTGGGATTGCGCAGGCAGGTCTAGGCGAGCCCCGGCGAGGGCTGGGGGGGTTGTTGCTGATTGAGGGTCCTGCCCTGAGACGGGCCGAGCGCCGCGACAGACCCCGAGGAATCGGAGGGGCCCTCGACGGCTCCCAGGGCGGGGCCCAGAAGCAGCAAAGTGGCTGGGCCCCGAAAGGAGGCTTTGCCCAGCCGGACGGGGCCAGGCCGGGGGCCTCTGCCGTTTTGGCTTTTGGACCCAGCGCAGGCCCGGGTGGAGCGCGACTCGTCGCAGCCTGGGGGAGCGGCCTGCCCTGCGGGGCCTCGGCGCTGCTCCCCTCAGGCCCGTTCTCTGGAGACGGCCGCCGGGACAGGCCAACGCGGCTCCATTGCCAGCCTGCGGCTCGAGCTGCAACCCGGCTACACAAACCTTCTGCCGTGCCGGCAGCTCCCTCCCGCAGCGGGGGTCTGGGCCCGCCGAGCCCTGGGGCTCCCTGGACTGCGCAGGGCTGGCACCACTCTCCCCCACTGCCCTAGGCCTGGGGCCAGAAGGGAGCCCCGGGGGAAAGCCCAGCCCCCTCCCCGAAGGAGCAGGGCCCCGCGGGCAGAACCGTGCCTGGAGGGGAGTTTCCCTCGGGACAAGACGTGGACGGGACCCTCCGCACCCCCCTTTGGTCTACGGCAGCGTCTGGAGCGTCTGTGAGTGGGTGACAGCCCTTGGGAGTATTTACAAGCCCCACAGCAGCCAGACACAGGGGTCCGCCCGCCCCGCAGGCAGCGTCCGGTCCGGCTGGGGGTCCGGCGAGGGGCGGTTTAACTGCAGTGGAAATGCACAGGCTGGGGCCGGGGCCCGGGACCCTTCCCCCTCGGGGTCCCCGAGCTCAGGCCCCAGCCCAGGCTGGATGTACCCTGCAGCGCCGCAGCCCGGGACCGGGTGCGGGGAGTCAGCACTGCAGGGGTGGGGCTGGAACCCGGCGGGCGGGTGGTGAGCTGGGGAGGAAGGGGTGACCTCACGCTGCCGGGCTGAGGACGCCAAGCCCAGGCCAGCGCCCCCGGGGGAGATCGGAGCCAGGAGCAGGGTTAGTCAATCGGTCCCACCCCGAGGGGGACACGCTGCTCTCCCGGGGCTGCAGAGACCGAGGACACAGCACCGGCACGGCGGCCTTGCCCGGCAGGCGGGTGGGCAGGGAGGGTGTTTGCTGCTGGGGCTGGCTCCCTGCTGGCGGCAGCGGCTTCCCCCAGGGAGCCGAAGGCACTTGCTCTTTGTAGCTGCCTGGAGGGAATCGTGTCTCGGCTCCTGCGTGGCACCACCATCGTCCACGGCTCCGGGCACGGGGTGAGCCCCGTCCCTCCCCAGCAGGCTCCGAGGCCCATCTCCTCTCTTGCCGGGACGGGCTGGCTGGTTCTTCCCCTTTCACTGAGCGAGCCACCGGCGGGAAGCTGTGAAAACACCCCGGGGCTAATCTCTCGGGGTGGCCCAGCTGCTGGGGGGCTCCCAAGGACGCCCACCCAAGGGGGCTTCAGGGCAGTAAGGAAGCAGCTGCTGAGAGCTGCCAGCCAGGGAGCAGGATGACACACGGCCCCTCCTCCAGGAAGTCTTGCTGGCCTCTGGGGTGCAGCCTCCTTGGTGGACTGTGGAACTCCTCGCCGCAGGAGGGCCAGCCCAAGCCTGAGCGTGTCCGGTGCCTCCCCCGTCGCGGCCAGGAGGCGAGAGGAGGGAAAGAAAGTCGAAATATCCAGGCCCGGATCCTCGCGGCCGAGGGCCTTGTGGGCAGCAGCAGCTCCCCCTTGCGGTGCCTTCTGGGCTCGCGCTCCCACGGGGAGACATGCCCACAGTGCCCGGCCCCGCTCGAGCCCAGCCTGTCCCTAGCAGCAGGGCTGGCTCCTTCCCTGGCCGGAGGAAGGAAAATGCCCCGGGGAGGATGGCAGGGCAATCCCGGCTGGGCTCTCCTGCCTGCGAGTGTCACTGTCCCCCAGCGCCTGCGCTGCCTCCACCCACCACTTCGGTCCCAGAGGGCAGCATGTTGCTCCTGTGGGGACGCGAGCCCAGGCCGGCCCGATGCCCCCCCCGGTGCCATGGAGACCCCGTGGCTGCTCCCTCACTGCCCCGTGCAGCCAGGGCTCAGCCACCAACCCGACTGCCCAGGCCCGAGAGGCACGGCCAGATGCGGGGCGGGGGCCCGGCCAGGCCCCTTTGCTCTTTTCTCTCCGGGCGAGGCCGCCTCGGGGGGGGGGGCACTGCCCGGCTGGCATGCTGCAGGCTCCCGGGAGCGCCGCTGGTGGGCACCGGCCACGGCACGCTGCCGCCTGGAGCGGCCCCGGGGAGCCAGCTGCCTGCCACTGCCGGATGGCAGGGTGGGCGGAGCGCGAGGCGCAGCGAGGCCGGAGGGCCCGTGGGCAGACTGGGGCCGTGCGGGGCGAGATGGGGGCCACTGACGGCTGGCTGGGAAGCAGGCTGAGGGGGCGCGGGGGGAGCAGTCTCTGCCCTGCCGCTGAGCTAACAATCCCTCGGTGCACACGGGGATCCTCGTGGCCCGTCACCTGCCCCCGCGTTGCTGAATCGCCGCCCGGCCAGACACACGGCCCGGTTCCCCTGCTGAGCAGCGCGGGGCGACGGGCCCGGAGCAGCGTTAACATGGAGAACTGTAAAGCTGCGTGGCCGGGCACAGCATCCCTGCCGAGCACCAACCCTCCAGGGTTCACTCTCCCGCAGCGGGGGCGGGGCCCGAGCCAGGAGCTCCGGGTTTGACGGGGGAGCTTGGAAAAGCAGGGACCCGGGGCCGCGCCGAGAGCCTCGGATGGCTCTGGCCATCTCCTGAGCTGGACTCCCTGTTAATCCGGGCGGGCCCCAGGGCTGTAGGACGGACCTGGCCTCAGGGAAAGACGGATGGAGCCGGGGTCTGGAGCGTGGGCCGGGCCCAGGGGCTGACTGGGGATGGCGCCAGAGCCCGGGGATGCTCACAATCCGGAGTCTGGCCTGAATGGGGCTGCCTGTCCCAAGAAGCGACGTCGGAGGCAGGAGCGAGCTGGACCGCAGCCATTTCCCCGACGGCAGCCGTCAACGGCGGAGCGCCCCGGCGGGAGGCCAGCGAGAAAGCGCGGCTGAGGTGGGCTCGGTTCCGGCCCCGAGCCGCAGCGCCGCGTCCCACAAGCTGCCGATGCCCGGCTGGGCCGATGCCAGGGGTTGCCGGGGGGGATTTTCACAGGCAGGACCCAAGCGTGCAGCCTTTGAGAGGCGACGAGGGCCCCTCGGTCTCTCTGGGCCGCCCGGAACCGGCGCCCCTGCCCGGGGCTGAGGACAGTGCCCTGCCGAGAGCCCGGCCCCCACCCTGCCCGCTGCCAGGGCCCAGCTCGGCACTGCCGGGAGAGGAAGAGGCCCGGGGGCAGCACAGCTGGGAGCTGGCCCCTGGCAGGCGGGTTGCTCCAGTGGCGCCGGCTCCTCGGGGCTCTCCTCACGCACTCCTGCCAGCGCAGGGCTGGGCCAGCGAACGGGGTCGGGCCTCGCAGCGCCCGCTTGGAAATCCGCGAGGGCAGCCCAGGGCTGATCCACGGGGCGGTGACCTCGCCCTGCCCACGTGCAGGGGAGCGGAGCTGGAACTGACGGGCGTTCTTCTCCCCCGCCTGTTCCCTCCGCGGGCGGCTCCGAGGGGCCGGGCCCTGCCTGTGCGGGCTAAGCTCCAGGGGGAGACGGGCGGTCGCCTGCAACCAGCTTGGGTGGGGGGTTGCCGAGCCGTAGCCGAACCTGCGCCCACCGAGCCTGGTGCCGCCCCAGCAGCAAATGAACCCGCCCCTCCCGGGACAGAAAGGCCAGGACGTGCCCATCGAGGCAGCTGCAGCTTCCGGCCTTGCCCGAGCCGCTGGGGGGCTCTGGTTGAGGCACAGAGGCCCCCGAGAGGGCTCCGGTTTGGGACCCAGCCCCACTTCCTTTCCCTGCTCCGTCGACGCTGCCATCGGCCCAGCAGCGGGGGAAGGGGAGGGCAGGAGGGGAGGCGACGTCACCGGCTGCCCGCGGGGCTGGTGCATGGAGACGCCCAGCCACAGCCTTTGCCCTGAGAACGTGGAGCGGGTTTTGGTCCCCTCCGCCCCCCCCACAGGGTCACTGGGCACCCGAATGTTCCCGCACGGCCCCCCCCCAGCTCCCAAGCAACCCCCCTGCAGTCCCTGCCTAGAGACCGGCCTCCCGGCCAGCACTGGCCCCAGGCAGGAGCTCTGAGGTCGAGGCGATGCTCGTGGGCGCGTTCTCATCTCCCCCTTTGTCCCCCCCCCCCACACGCACGCCCCGCCAGGCCCTGCCCCCAGGGAGCACACGCCACTTGGGCCCGCGGGGACTGGCCAGACGCACGGTGCAGGGCCTGGCATCCCACCCCACCGTGCCCGCAGGCCTTGGACGCCGGGCGCCTCTCCAGGGGACACCAGCCGTTTGGCCAGGGGCACCGGCCGGATCCCCCCGCCACCCCCGCTGCTAGGGCGAGAGGTGGGACGGGGCCAGGCCGCAAGGGCGGGACGGGGCGAGAGGCCCTGCCCCCGGCTGCCCAGCCCCTCCCCTGCGTGGGGACTGGCTCGTTCTCATCGGCTGATTGACCTGGGTCTAGGGGTGGGGTGGGGGGTGGTCGTCGTCAGATTTGGTTTGGCTCCTCCCCCTGCTCGCTGCTATAGGACCCCCTCCATGACGCTGGTGTCCAGGTGCTGGATCAGCACCCGGATGAAGGACATCTCCTTGCGGGTGTTCTCGAAGATGATCCGCGGGTCGTCCGACTGGCAGCGCAGGCAGTTGGGGGCCATCACCATGGCCAGGTTGTTGACGTCCATCTTGGTGACGGCCACGTTAGCCGGCTGAACGAACACCTGGGGAGGGAGAGAGGTCACAGCGCGCCGAGAACGGCCCCTCCCCGCCGCACAACGGTCCCCCGGGAGCCTGCCCGCCCCTCCGCTGGCCCCGCAGCCTCCAGGCGCGGCGACTCGGATCAGGGCCCCGCCCCCGCCAGGCCCCCCGTCTGCAGGCGCTGCGGGGCTCTCGCTACCGTTCAAAGGCGGACGCGCCGCCCGCTCCCCCGCCCACCTCCGCTACGGAGACGGTTCTGGGGGGAGCCAGCTTTAAACCAGCTCCCCCGGCACCAGCTCCGGCACCAGCTCCGGCTCCCCCTTGCTGCCTCTCTCTGATAGAGGCACGGGGGGGGGGGGGCGACTAATCGAGTCACTAGCCGACTGTGCAGTGAGCACATGCCCATCGGAGAGTCCGCTAGTCGCTTCCATCCCTAGTCCTGGCTGAGGTCAGGGCCCCGTCGTGCCAGGGGCTGCACAGAGCCCAGAGGCCCCCCAGCCCGGTTGTGCGGGACACTGCACCCCCAAAGCGAGGGGCTGCTAAGGGGGACACAGCACCAGAGAGGAGCTAGGTAGTAACCCTGCTGGGACCGGCACGGGGGCTCCTCGTTACGGGGCCCATTGCTTTCAAGGAATGGCTTGGGCAGGTCTGTGCTCAGCTCCGGGGGGGACCACAGCTACTCAGGGACCAAGTCCAGCGGGAGGGCGTGAAGACGGGTGGTTGGGATTGGCCATGGCCAGAGAGCAGAGCGATAGGAGCAGGGTCAGCTCCTGCGGGGGCCCCAGGGCAGAGAGGGGCCCTGGCTGGGGGGGACCCCAGGGGGAGAGGGGCCCTGGCTGGGGGGGACCCCAGGGGGAGAGGGGCCCTGGCTGGGGGGGGCCCCAGGGTGGAGAGGGGCCCTGGCTGGGGGGCCCCAGGGGGAGAGGGGCCCTGGCTGGGGGCCCCAGGGGGAGAGGGGCCCTGGCTGGGGGGGCTAGGGCGGAGAGGGGCCTTGGCTGGGGGGGGGCCCAGGGGGAGAGGGGCCCTGGCTGGGGGCCCCAGGGGGAGAGGGGCCCTGGCTGGGCCCTGCGGGGACCAGGAATGAGATGCCCGCGAGGGGCAGGAAGCCAGGGACGTGGGGCCTGGACTCCCAGCAGGAAAAGGCCCGGGGGCCCCAGGAGCATGGCCGGCCTGTGGCCGAGAGATGAACCTGGGAAGGGGACTGGAGTGTTGCCCCTTGGCCACAGGAGACCCAGGCAGAGGGCCCGAGACGGGGCTGGTCCCTGCGAGGGGGGAAGTGGGCGCCAGAGGGGGCGCGAGGCAAAGGCAGGAGGCCTCCCGCGAGGCGAGTCCCTGGTGAGGCTGCGGCAGGCAGGTGGCTGCTCTGATGGTTTTCACCCCCCCGCGCAGACGTGTGCTCGCCTGGGGGAGACACTGGCCGACACGCCCCAAGCCGTCGAGCGAGCGCGGCTCCGCCGGTCTCTCCGCTCTGGCTGGGCTGCCCGCTGTGAGCTGCGTCTGCCCAGGAGAGGAGATATCGGGGAGGGGCAGGCGGGGGCTATGCTGAGCCTGGCTCTGGCCGGCGTTCTGTGCCCGCGCTGGGCAGGGCGGACGGGCAGCGAGCGTCCCCGCTGCCATGTGACGTGCGCGAGGGGTAACGGTGTCGCGGCGCGTCTCGGTCTCCTGGCCGGCGCGGCGGCAACCCCACAACCCAGGAAGCGCCGAGGCAATGCCAGCGGGGGGCTGAGTGACGAGGCCTTCGCCCGCCGTCACGGGGCCGGGATCAGCCTGCCCGAGGGTGCCCCCGGCTGGGCCGGCCCCGCCTACCTGCAGGAAGCGGATGAGGTAGCAGAGCACCGTTTTGTTGATCCTGGGCAGGGAGTGGATGACGGCGATGGCCGCCTCGGGGTTCTCGTAGTGGGTGATGCACTGTTCGTAGAACTCGTGGGGGATCAGCGGCTCCTCCAGCTCCCGGTACCAGAGCTTCAGCAGCGACGCTGCGGAGGGAGACAAGGGCAGAGCTGGAGTTGGGGCCGCAGAGCCGTGCGCCCGGGGGGCAGGGACGGGGAGCGCGGCGGCAGGTCCGGCTCCCGCCGGCCTTCGCTCGCACAGTCTGGCAGCACCTCGGCGCCCCATTCCCCTCGGGCAACGACAGCAGCCGAGTCGGCTTCACTCTCGGCTCCCCCCCAGCTAACCCCACACAGCGGCCTGTCCCGGCAGGGCTGGGCCACCACGTCCCCGTCCCCGGGAGCCACGCGGCCGGCGCACCCGTGGTCCGACTGACCGACCTTCCCCCAGAGCAGGGGTGTCAGCAATGGTGAATCGAACAGTCGCGGAACCGCAGGAAACCTCAGTAGTGACAGGACTGTTCCACAGGCCCCGGGGTGGGGCCGGCAGCCAGTGCGCTCCGGCCCCTCTTAGGGAGCCTCAAAAGCCAGATCCCCGCACAGACCGGCCGCCTGTCCCTGTCCGCGGGGGTCCGAGCTCCCTGCAGACAGAGGCTGCTCCGCACCCTGAGCTTGGGCCCCCATGGACAGGGGTGCTGCTGCGAAGCAGCCTCTGGACCCAGGCTTGCCGCAGACAGAGGCTGCTTCCCGGCAGCCTCCCCTGCCCCCACATTGCTGCCTCTTTCAAGCCAGCTCCCCCAGCACTGGCTCCTGCCTGCCCCCCCACCGCTGTAGGAGGCAGCAAGTGTGCGGGGGCAGGTGGGTCCACGGAGCCGGCACGCGAGGGGAGCCTGCTCTGCCTGCATGTATCAGCTCCAGCCTGCCCCCCCGCCCCCCGACAGAGCGGAAGCAGCAGGGCTGTGGGGGGGCAGGTGGGTCCAGTGCTCGAGGGGAGACGGCTTTTAAGCCAGCTCCTCACCGGCACCAGCTCCTGCTCCCCCCTTGCTGCCTCTGATGCCGAGGCAGCAAGTGGGGGGGACGCGCGGAGCCGGCAGGATGAACTGATCAGCCCAGACTTGTCGGTCGCCTGCACGCTGGCCTCCCTGGCTCACGGGTCACCCAGCACCTTGTGGATTTTCAGCCCCGCAGCTCTCTCGACACAGCCTCGAATCTGACCCTTCTGTTCCGCCTGGGCCCCGGTATGGCGGGAGGCGGGGGAGGGCTGTGGTGTGTCTGTGGACCCCTGATTACGGGGGGGGAGGTTCTCTCCGCTCCCCAGGGGGGCGGCAGCTTATTCCTGAGGGAGCTTCTGGGAGTTACGGACAGCCGAGAGCACTGGCGCCAGCCCCTCCCTCTGAATCGCCAGCTCCTCCCTCCGAATCGCCAGCCCCTCCCTCCAATATCGCCAGCCCCTCCCTCCGAAATGACGGGATTGGTCAAGTGGAGGCTCCGCTTGTTCTCTTGAAATTAGGGGCGAGAGAGAGCAGGGCTCAGGGAGGCAGGTCCCAGCCAGCGTCAGTGGTTGAAATCACCCGCGCCCAGCGCAACGGGTCACGTGCGCAATGCACCACTCCACACGCAAGCTGGAGTTTTTGTAACTAGCACGGCGAGCTGGCATGACAACCGCCGTCCACGCCGGCAGGGCAGCATCCCTCACCGGCACCGCGCCGTCCACGCCGGCAGGGCAGCGTCCCTCACCGGCACCGCGCCGTCCACGCCGGCAGGGCAGCGTCTCTCACCGGCACCGCGCCGTCCACGCCGGCAGGGCAGCGTCCCTCACCGGCACCGCGCCGTCCACGCCGGCAGGGCAGCGTCCCTCACCGGCACAGCGCCGTCCACGCCGGCAGGGCAGCGTCTCTCACCGGCACCGCGCCGTCCACGCCGGCAGGGCAGCGTCTCTCACCGGCACCGCGCCGTCCACGCCGGCAGGGCAGCGTCTCTCACCGGCACCGCGCCGTCCACGCCGGCAGGGCAGCGTCTCTCACCGGCACCGCGCCGTCCACGCCGGCAGGGCAGCGTCTCTCACCGGCACCGCGCCGTCCACGCCGGCAGGGCAGCGTCTCTCACCGGCACCGCGCCGTCCATGCCGGCAGGGCAGCGTCTCTCACCGGCACCGCGCCGTCCATGCCGGCAGGGCAGCGTCTCTCACCAGTACCGCGCCGTCCACGCCAGCAGGGGCAGCATCTCTCACCAGCACCGCGCCGTCCATGCCAGCAGGGCAGCATCTCTCACCAGCACTGCGTCGTCCACACCGGCAGGGCAGCGTCTCTCACCGGCACCGCGCCGTCCACGCCGGCAGGGCAGCGTCTCTCACCGGCACCGCGCCGTCCACGCCAACAGGGGTCAAAATGCACTTTGCAGTGTCTATCTGTAGGCTGAGATTGTCGACGAGCGCTTTCACTACTGCGCTAGCGTGCTGTGTGTCTTGCTGTGTGCGGCTTGCGAGTAGACAATCATCTAGGTACGGAAATATCGAAATTCTGTTTTGGTGTAAATGTGCAGTGAGTACTGCCAGTACCTTTGAGAATAGTCTCTGGGCTACCGAGAGTCTGAACGGTGACACTGTACTGGAAGTGTCTGTCTTTTACTGTAAAATGGAGGAACCTCCTGTGTGCTGGGTGTATCGATATGTGGGAGGTCGAGGGCAGACAACCATGCTCCTTTTTCCAAGGCGGGTATGGTGGTCGAAGAGTGACCATCTTGAATCGTTGGTATCTGACACAACGGTTGAGCTTGCGGAGGTCTAATATTGGTCTCCAGCCGCCTAACTTTTTGGTGGTGAAGAAATAGTGGAAGTAGAACCTCTTGCCCCTGTGTTGTTCTGGTGCTTCTTCTGTGGCAGTGGCACCAAGGCGGAGCAGGTGTTCTGCCTCGTGTAGATGCAATATCTCGTGAGGGGGTCCCTGAAAAGGGACAGTGAAGGGGGTAGGGTGGAGGGGATGATTATGAACGGGATGCAGGATCCAGTCTTCACAATTTCCAACACCCGCTTGTCGGTGGTAATGGCCAACCATGCTGTATAAAAGTCGGCTAGTCTGTTGCCAAATACCCTGGATGATGTGGATTGCTCCCTCGGAAATGTTGGGGTTGTCAGACCCTCGACCAGGACTTCAAACCTGTTGCCTGGATGTTGATGGGTGTTGAGTGGAGGACTGGTCTGAGGGCTGTCTCCGCCGGTTTTGCCTTGGTCAGCGTCTACTGTCGTATTGTCACTGTTGTTGATTAAATGGTTTATGTCTATATCTTTGGTACAATTATGTTTTGTTTTCTTTTTCTAATAGGTACCTGAATGCCTAAAGTCCTGAGGGTGGCCCTTGAGTCCTTCAAGGTATGCAGGGAGGGGTTTGCGGACTCTGCAAAGAGCTTCGTACCCTCAAATGGGAGGTCCTCTACGGTGGACTGGCAAAACCCAAAAGTAAGCCAGGAAGCTCGTCTCATTACCACGGCTGAAGCAGGAGATCTGGCTGCTGTGTCCGCTGAGTTGAGCGTGGCCTGTAGGGCTGTACGGGGTATTAATGTGCCCTCTTTGATATTTGCTTTAAACGGATCTCTTCTATTGTCTAGGGGGGAGGGATAGCTCAGTGGTCCGAGCATTGGCCTGCTAAACCCCACGTTGTGAGTTCAATCCTTGAGAAGGCCATTTGGGGCAAATATTTGTCAGGGATGGTACTTGGTCCTGCTGAGAAGGCAGGGGACTGAACTCAATGACCATTCAAGGTCCCTTCCAGTCCTAGAAGCTCAGCAACCTCCATTAATAACTAGAAGTGAGTCAATGAAAGCTGTTACTTGGTCAAAGATCTGAGGCACATATTTTGCTAATCATGCGGTTCAATTAGCAATTCTTATCTGCAGCCTGCTGCCGAATATGCCTTTTCCCCATTGCATCCAGCTTCTTCCAATCCTTATCTTGTGGAGTTATTCGTGTGGCTTGTTGTTTCCCTCTCTGATTCGCGGCTTCTACCACGAGGGAATTTGGTGCCAGGTGGGAAAATAGAAATTCTGCCCCTTTGGGAGTGACGCAGTACTTCCTGTCCACTCGTTTTGATGCTGGGGTGATTGTGGCTGGCGTGAGCCATATATTTTTGGTGGGGTTCATAAGCGTCTTGTTCATGGGGACGGGAAGGTGTTTGTAGAATGTTTGTAAGCTTGTGTTGGGCCTGCAGCACGTCAGAGAGAGAGACTCTAAGGTGTCAGTCACTCTCTTAAAAAGATCTCGGAACGACTTAGGCTCAGTGGCCGTCCTTGCCGGTGGGGTTATGACCGTATCCTTGGGGGAGGCGGATGAGTTTTGTGGGGGTGGAGAAAGGGGCGATCCCTGTTCATCTCCCAGAGAGTCCACGTCTTGTTCACCCGAGTCCGAGCTGTACTGTTCCCTGGCCTGCCTCGTTGGTGTGTGGGACTGTGGTACTGGATGTGTCTGCTGTCACTGTGCAGACTGATGCCTGTAAGCCGCCCGGGGGTCCCAGCATGGCCAGTCAGGCGCGACCGGGGTTGGGAGCGACTGTGGGAGTTGCCATTGCTGACGTTGTTGTTGTGACCTACGCGAGGGGCGCCGCGTTCACTGTGGCGGTGTGGAGACTGCGTCCTCATTGTCACAGAGACGAGGTCACTGAGCTGACAGGCGTGGGTGCGAAGGTGCACCGTGAGGTGTTCAGGATACAGCTGGTGCAGAGGACAGGCGACCCTGGTACCGAGTTGTCTGAGAGCTCCGCTGCCGTTGTAAAACGTGGAAGCAGCTGGGGAGCAGTAGCAGTGGGGGCAGGAGGCGTGTGGAGTATGCAGTGGCGTTAACGGGACCGCCGGCTGTTTGGTATGTGGGACCGGTGCCGGGTAGGTTTGTGGTGCCGCTTTCGCGGAGTTGCTCACACTCGGTGCCTTCTGCGAGCGGTGTCTTTTTTGTGTGGACGATGGTGCCGTGGACGTTTGAGTCGGTGCCGCCACTGAGGCTTTGCGTTTTGCCTCTGGCGGTGCCGTCTCTGAGGTACGTTGGGAGCGCCTTGGGTTCCGGCTTCTGTCCTTGCCGGTCCCGCTTGCGTGCTGCTTGTCAGACCGTGTTTGTGGGGTTGAGGGGGCGGCATTTTTGTGGGGAGCATGCTTCCTCCAGGGGGAGCCAGTCCCTGAGGAAGAATAGGACCTTTCCCTAGCCTCGTTGGTTTCACGATCCTTACAGCCCGACCCCCTATCACTCCGTCCCAGTGATATGTGTCTGGGAGTAGATTGCTCAAGGTCAGAAGCCGACCAAGCCTTTTGCTCTGTTTGGAGCATTTGGAGTTATAGCTCCCACGATTGCCTGGATCGGGTTGTACATTTCTGACATTGTGGGCAATGTTCTGGGGTGTGCTGTTCACCCAGATGGCGACACACCCCGCGTGCCCGTCAGAAATGGAAAGGGACAGCCTGCAGCTCGTACACCTTTTAAATCTGGATGAGCCCGGCACATCCTAGAGAGCCGGCAGAAGTGTGGGCTTAGTATCCGGCTTCATGCGCTAGTCTGGCGATGGGTTGGGTTTTTTTTAAAGATGACTAATAAGGAAAGTAAAGAGTCAGGATGAGTCAGTTAGGAAGGGTTTACAGACCTGGAGGAGGGGATGGATTTCACCCGCAGCAAGTTTGCGGATGACACTAAGCTGGGGGGAGAGGTAGATACACTGGAGGGCAGAGATCGGGTCCAGAGTGACCTAGACAGATTAGACTGAGGATTGGACCAAAAGAAATCTGATGAGGTTCAACAAGGAAAAGTGCAGAGTCCTGCCCTTGGGACAGAAGAATCCCAAACATTGGTACAGGCTGGGGACCGACTGGCTAAGTAGAGATTCTGCAGAAAAGGCCCTGGGGGTTACAGTGGATGAGAAGCTGGAGATGAGTCAACAGGGCGCCCTTGTAGCCAAGAAGGCTAATGGCATATTAGGTGCATTAGGAGGAGCATTGTCAGCAGATCCAGAGAAGGGATTATTCCACTTGATTCGGCTCTGGTGAGGCCACATCTGGAGTATTGTGTCCAGTTCTGGGACCCCACTATAGAAAGGATGTGGACACATTGGAGAGGGTCCAGCGGAGGGCGACCAAAATGATGAGGGGGCTGAAGCACATGACCTACGAGGAGAGGCTGAGGGAGTTGGGTCTGTTTAGTCTGCAGAAGAGAAGAGTGAGGAGGGATTTGAGAGCAGCCTTCAACTTCCTGAAGGGAGGTTTCAAAGAGGCTGGCGAAAGGCTGTTCTCAGTGGGGGCAGGTGGCAGAACAAGGAGCAATGGGCTCAAGTTGCAGTGGGGGAGGTCTAGGTTGGATATTAGGAAAAACTATTTCCCCAGGCGGGTGGTGAAGCGCTGGGCTGGGTTCCCTGAGGAGTGGGTGGAGTCTCCATCCCTAGAGGTGTTTAAGTCTCGGCTTGACAAAGCCCTGGCTGGGATGATGGAGTTGGGGTTGGTCCTGCCTGGGGCAGGGGGCTGGACTCGATGACTCCTGAGGGCTCTTCCAGCTCTAGGATTGTCTGGTTCCTGAAGTAAGGGGTAGGTAAGCAGATGAGGCAAGGGGACACTGCTGATCAGCGACCGCAGCCGGCGGCGGCTGAGAGGGAACGGAGGGGGGATGGCCGGCTGCGCATGCGCAGTAGCCTCCTCAGAACACACACAGCCTCAGGGCACGAGGAACCACGCCTCCTCCGGGACAGCTGTTCCGGAACAGCGGGTGTGCGGACGCTCCACACTCCTCCCCAGTGTGGAGAAATCCCTGTAATATTATATTTTGTATTAAGATCTTGTCCTTTTCGATCTCTCTTTGTTCAGTGTCTTAGAGACTCTCTGGAACATTTCTCCTAGAACTTTGTATTAAGAGATCTAGATCTTGTAAGAAAAAAATGTCTTTTGAGCTCTCCCCTTTCCTTGATTGCCCTGTTGAAATGACTGAGGTGTGAATGGAGAATGAAGGGGGAGCCCCTCCAGCAGCAGTCCCAAGGGCGGAGAGGGTCTGGGAGCCAGACCCAAGACAATACCTGTGCAGTGAGCTCATTAAGAAGACTGGACAGACAGACCCCTTGGGAGTCCAGCAGCAAGCGCCTGCCCTTGGAAGAAGTCTCTTTGAAGCCGCATTAGGAAAGGCCAGGTGATGACTAATTGGCTGCACGAGAGGGATAAATAGGAGGCATCTTGCAGAGGGACCCGGGTTTTCGTCTTGTCAACATGGGAGCATCGATCCGGATCGGCAGAAGCCCGGCTCCACCCCCCCCCCCCCATCTAACTCACCTGGCCAGTGCAGTTAGGGGGAGCAACTTTTGGTAACAACAAGACGGAGTGTGCGTGTGCGTGTGAGAGTGCATGCGTGTGATGTGTCATATGCATGTGATAAGTGTGGATTATTCTATGTGTGATCAATAAATGTGGCATGTTGCCTTCTCCCTCTGAAAAAGACCCCGAGTACTTCTTTTAAGTACAACACCAGGGCCATTCAGAGGGCTTCCTCCCAGTGCCTCCTGGGGCTCTGAATCGAGGCACCGCGTCCGCAGTAGGGAGCCTGCCTTGTGCTAATTGTGAGGGTTCCCTGTAGTGCAGACACGCTGATCAGAATAAGCTGTTTCGGAGTATTGCTTCTGGGATCGTTTATTTGGAAATAAGCGCCCAGTGTAGACATACCCTGAGCGAGTGTGAATTTGAACCCAGTTCCCGTTTCCAGTCCCCTGGTTGTGTGCACGGGCCAGCTGGCCTCCCCCTGCCTGCCCTCCACAGCACACAGCTTGCAGACCCTTCCCTGGGCCATCCTCCTGAGTGGGAACTGGCGCTGCTGCTTTCGTTCCTACGACCCCCTAGCTCCTGGAAACGCTGAGGGCTGGATTCGCCCCCCCGGCGCTCCTTCCGAGGGGCACTTTATCCCCAGAATAGCCCTGTGGGGTGAGTCGGCAGGACAGAATCTGCCTGCAAGCTGGTTGCCTGAAGATCCTGCAGCACTGAGATCCCCGGGTTCCTTTATCCACTCTAAATGCGCCGCCATCTTGCCAAGCCACCCCTTCCTCCTGGGCCACAAGATGGGGAATGGAGGAGCCTCCGATCCATCTTCTTGCTCTGGGATTCCTCCGCCCTCCTCTCACTCGCCCCTTTCCAAGCTCACACGCTCCCGAGCTCACCGGGGCTGCCGTCACCAAGTTCACGAGCAGATGGTGTGTCCCTCAATGTTATTTTTCAAGCGGGTCCCCTCACGGGATCCCCCCTGACACGAGAGAGCTGGTGCGTGAGGCCCCTTCCTCCGGCTTTGGCGTGGCCCGGGGGCCGCCACGCCCAGATCCCAAGAAAGGAGGGGCGGCCGTGCCCTGTTCAGTGGGGGTACCCCGACCCGGGCCCGAGCCTCAGCCACCCAGCTCCAACGAGGCTCCCTTTGCCTCCCACAGCCAGATCTCACTGGGGGGAGAGCTCTCCTCTCCTGATCTGTGCCTCGGGGGTCCGGGAGGAGGCGGGGTACTCGCCAGCGTTCCCTGCAAGCTGAGCGCTTGGGCGGCTGCTCAGGAGGGTTTCAAATGCCGCCGAGTTAATTAGCAGCGCGCCCCCAGCCGGCAGCATGTGTGTCTACTGGTGGTGCACATCTGCCCCTGCCTCGGTGCACAGAACAAAATGTATTCCGCACACTGATGGAAAAATCAGAGGGAACGTCAGTGCTCACCTAGCTGGGCCACATGTGCTGGACTCGCCCCGTAGGCTTCCCAGGAGCTCTGCTGGGGCCATGCCACCCTCCTTCTCCAGGCCCCTCTGCCACACCAAGCTCCGGCGCCCACTCTCAGCCTCCAGGCTGTGTACCCCGGTGGGCCAGAGCCCCGCCCTTCCCTAGCACTCTCCTTCTCTTCCCCGCTCCCTTCCCGGCTCATGCCCAGGGCCAGAGTGAGCTCCTGCCCCCATCCCCACGGCCTGCTCGAGGGCTCTCCTCTCACGCTCTCCCTTGGCTGCCCTCCCCAGACTGGCTGCCTTCAGGCCCACGAAGCTCAGAGCCAGGAATCCCTTCCCACTCTCCTTGCCCCAGGTGTCCCCGTGTGTGTGGGGGAGATGGGGGGAGGGGGTCAGGAGCCCTTACCAGGAACATGAGGGTCTTCCAAGCCGGTGGGGATTTTCCACTGATCCACCTGCAGCTTGAGGGCGTTGACCTCGTCGATATCTCCTGGCACTCTGCAGAAGGGACACACACCCCGTTCAGACTCCGTTCCCTGGCGGGAGGGGGAAGGGGGAAGCTGGACGTGGGACGTCATTTTCATAGTTCCTCTGTGAGGCTGAGGCCAGCATCTCTACTATGGGCAGAGCGTGATGCCTCAGGCTACGGCTACCCCGCAGGTTTCTTACGCAAGAAGCTTTCTGTGGAAGAGACCTTCCGCAAAACCTCCTCGCGCAAGAGCGCGGCCACACTGCAAAGCGCATCGGAAAAGCGACAGGCTTTCGCGCAAGAGAGTGTCCAGACTGCACGGACGCTCTCTCGGAAGAAAGCGCTGGCCGCTATCCACAGAATGGCCACCAGGGCCCCTGCGCTTCTTCCTCTTTCCTGGATTTGCGCAAAAAACCCTCCGTTGCCCGTCCCCACACACCTTTTTGTGCAAGAGCTCTTGTGCAAAAGGAGTTATTCCTCGTAGAAAGAGGAATGCCTACACCGCAAAAACCCCTCTGGTCTGTCAATTCACTGGACATTTTCTTGCGCAAAAAAGCGCCTGAGGTGTGAACGCTCTGCGAGTTTTTGCGCAAAACCGGCCGTTAGACGTAGCCTCAGAGACCAGCACGGCCTGCCTGTGGCTGCGGAGAGACTGAAACAATAGCCGAGAGAGGAGCACGCTGCCTTCGTTCAGATCAATGGCCCAGTGGCTTAACGGATACCACACCAGCCTCGAAAGCTGAGGATTTTGGCTTCAGGTCCCATCTGGGTCAGGAAGTTCTCTCTGCTTTTAAACACTGGATTAAATCGCCTAGGGAAGTCATGGAATCTCCATCACTGGAGATATTTAAGAGCAGATTGAACAGACACCTGTCAGGGATGATCTAGTTGGTGCTCGGTCCTGCTGCGAGGGCAGGGGACTGGACTTGATCTCTCAAGGTCCCTTCCAGTTCCAGTGTTCCATGATGTGGTGAGGCTACAGGGTGTTAACTCTGAAACCTAATGATGAGAACCATCTGCTTTTCATACACAGAGATTGCCAGCTGCCCACGTGGAGAGGCATGCACTAAGGCGAGCCTCTCGTGTCTATTATTATGGTGCCTGGGCATATAAACTGTGTGACTGCCCACACCCGGCTATGAAGGTGCCTCATGAATCCTGTGCAATTGTGCTTGGATATTACGGCTGCGGCAGCTGTGACAGCACCTCGCACAGCTCACTACGGTCTGCACAGATTTGCCCTAGAACCTCCTGCTCCCTGTTTGGGAACACATGCCACGGACTGGCAGCATTCCCTATTTCACCGCTGGTCACTCGAACAGAGCCATCAAGCTCTTTGGAGCAATAGCTGGATCTAGGGCATGTGGGCAGGGTTTGGAAGTGGGAAGAGCTTGAGCGGGGGGGAGGGGTCTCTGCTACATATCTGTGACCCATAGAACCACAAAGCAGCATCCTGCAACTCCCACGGGTCTGTGGCTGTGATAGTTCATGCAAAGCATGCCAGGTAAGACACCACAGGAAAGGCCGTGTCAGGTACCACAGGAAAGGCCGTGTCAGATACACAGGAAAGGCCATGTCAGGTACCACACGAAGGACCAGGTCAGGTACCACAGGAAAGGCCGTGTCAGGTACCACAGGAAAGGCCGTGTCAGGTACCATAGGAAAGGCCGTGTCAGATACACAGGAAAGGCCATGTCAGGTACCACAGAAAAGGCTGTGTCAGGTACCACACGAGGGACCAGGTCAGGTACCACACGAAAGGCCAGGTCAGGTACCAAGTGACAAGCTGTGTCAGGAACCACACGAAAGGCTGTGATAGGTACCACAGGAAAGGCCAGATCAGATACCACACGAAAAGCCATGTCAAATACCACAGGAAAGGAAAGGCCAGGTCAGGTACCACAGGAAAGACCAGGTCAGGAACCACATGACAAGCTGTGTCAGGTACCACACGGAAGGCCGTGTTAGGTACTACAGGAAAGGCCGTGTTAGGTACCACACGGAAGGCCATGTCAAATACCACACGAAAGACCAGGTCAGGTACCACACGAAAAGCTGTGTTAGATACCACACGAAAAGATGTGTCAGGTACCACATGAAAGACCAGGTCAGGTACCACAGGAAAGGCCATGTTAAGTACCACGGGAAAGGCCAGATCAGGTACCACATGAAAGGCCGTGTTAGGTACCACAGGAAAGGCCAGGTAAGATATCACACAAAAGACCAGGTCACGGACCACATGAAAAGCCATGTCAGGTACCACACGGAAGGCCGTGTCAGGTACCACACAAAAGACCAGGTCAGGTAGCACACGAAAAGCCGTGTCAGGTACCACAGGAAAAGCTGTGTCAGGTACCACACGAAAGGCCGTGTCAGATACCACACCGAAAGGCCAGGTCAGGTACTAGATGAAAGACTAGGTCAGGTACCACATGGAAGGCGGTGTCAGATACCACAGGAAAGGCCGTATTAAGTACCACGGGAAGGCCAGATCAGGTACCACACAAAAGGCTGTGTTAGGTACCACAGGAAAGGTCAGGTAAGATATTACACGAAAGGCCAGGTCAGGTACCACATGAAAAGCTGTGTCAGGTACCACACGAAAGACCAGGTCGGGTACCACACAAAAGACCAGGTCGGGTACCACACAAAATGCTGTGTCAGATACCATAGGAAAGGCCAGGTCAGATACCACACGAAAAGACATGTCAGGTACCACACGAGAAGCTGAGTCAGGTACCACAGGGAAGGCCATGTTAGGTACCACAGGGAAGGCCAGATCAGGTACCACAGGGAAGGCCATGTCAGATACCACAGGAAAGGCCATGTCAGATACCACAGGAAAGGCCATGTCAGATACCATATGAAAGGCTGTGTCAGTTACCACATGAAAAGCTGTGTTAGGTACCACAGGAAAGGCCAGGTCAGGTACCACACAGAAGGCCGTGTCAGATACCACAGGAAAGGCCAGATCAGGTACCACATGAAAGGCCAGATAAGATATCACATGAAAGTCCAGGTCAGAGGCCACATGAAAGGCCAGGTCGGATACTACGTGAAAGGCCATGTCAGGTACCACACAAAAGGCCCTGTCAGATGCCATACAAAAGGCCGTGTCGGATACCACCTGAAAGGCCGTGTCGGATACCACCCGAAAGGCCAGGTCGGATACCACAGGAAAGGCCGTGTCAGATGCCATACAGAAGGCCGTGTCAGATGCCATACAGAAGGCCGTGTCAGATACCACAGGAAAGGCCGTGTCAGATGCCATACAGAAGGCCGTGTCAGATACCACAGGAAAGGCCGTGTCAGATACCACAGGAAAGGCCGTGTCAGATGCCATACAGAAGGCCGTGTCAGATACCACAGGAAAGGCCGTGTCAGATGCCATACAGAAGGTTCCAATCTGCTGAAACTCATTGTTCTGACAGAACATGCGTCTCGTTCGTGTGTACTAGATTTTGCTGCCTGGTTCTTTCTGAAATCTGTTGTGAATGTGGGAGATGCCCACGCCTCGCTCTCCAGTGGCAACAAAAGAGGTGACCCACAAGAGCGACCATCTCGCACCATTGGCCAGCAGGGGAGTGGTAAACAAGAGCTTTACAATTCCGCACAGAACTGCACAAGACAGCTACACAAGCACCACACAACGAGGATCCCTCCTCTGTGTCTCGAGGAGGCCACCAGCACGAGCCTGGGCCCGTGTCTTCGCTGGGACACGAACTGAGGGTGGAAAACAGGGACGGTGGCCTCATGAGACCAGCTCTCTCCTCCCCCACCTACGCTGAAGGCAACAAGAATGCCGAGGGAGGGCGACTGGGAACCGGAGAGACAGGTCGTAGCTAATACACCGGGGTTCTGTCTACTTGGAAGTTTAAAGCAGCCGGGGCAGCGCCGTGGACAGGAAAATCCACAGCTGAGGAAGTGGAGAAACCCCCGGGGGGCGCTCTTGGCCCCAGACGGGATGTGAACGAGCGACGGGAAATGAAGACCGGACCAGAGTCCAGCAGACAGGAGAGAGCAGCGGCTAACACAAGGCAGGGCTGACAGTCCCCAAGGCTGCAGCCGGGGAGCTCACACAGCAACGTTACTGCCACGACTGCCGCTTTCTCAGCACCTCAGGTCAGTGCCAGGCCGCGACACAGGGAACCTTCCCCAGCCCAGGGTGGCCCCGGGCTCCCACATCAAGGAGCAGCTCTCAGCACGCCCTCCTGTGACCGAGTCAAGGGGGAAATCAGCCTGAGACAGCCCTGTGGGAATGTCTGTCCTTCGCAGCCAAACCAGCGAGGCCCAGGCCAGCCCGAGGGCAACGATCCATCTGCTGAAGAACGAGATTGGGGCTTGGGGGAAGGTGGATTTTCTGAGGCCATGGGCTCTTCTGGGGGGGGCGCAGGAGTGGCCTGGCTACGCTCTGGCTGGGAGCGGGAGGGGAGTGGGGATGTTACAGTTAGACGAACTGGCTAATCGATTAGTCGACAGGACGCCTCTCAGCCCCAGGGCTACTGCCACACTTCACAGGCGAAAGCGCTGCGGGGGGCAGCCCCCCACTGGCCCCAGGCTCCCCGAGGCGTTTCAAAGCGGCAGTGCCGCGTGGAGCCCGGGATCAGCTAGGGACTCCCCTGCTCCGTGCGGCGCTGCCGCTTTGAAACACCGCGGGGAGCCCAGCGTCAGACAGCTCATCTGTCCAGCCGATGCCCGGGTGCTCTCCCACTGCGTGGCCCTCTGGAAATGGGCTGCCCCCTGCGCTCTGCCACTGCCAAAGGGGGCGCCGCTGCTGCGGCCTGGCGCTACCAGCCAGAGGGAGGTGCTGGGTGCTGAAACGTGGCCCTTGCACGCAAGGCGCCGCTTCAAAAGTGGCAACAGGCGAGCGAGAGACCCTGGCCAGAAGCACAGGGCCTAGCCACAGGGTGATGGGCAGCAGAACAAAAGGCAACGAAGAGGAGAGGTAAGAACAGGAATTCCTCATTTAACACTAGCGAGATGTTTCAGAAACTGATCGTGTTAAGTGAAAACGTGTTATGCGGGGTCAATTTTCCCACTGAACATAATGGAAAAGGTGGGGGCGGTGTCTGTTGGGACCGGGACATACGGCTGGGGGAGAAAGGGGACTGGGTTACAGCAGGGGGGGGAGGTGTCTGGCTCTGGGGAAGGGAAGAGGAGGGGAGGGGAACTGGGTTGGGAGTATGCCCCTGTGACGGGTCTGCCGGGACCCGCACTGTGTCCAGCGATGGGGGAGGGGGTCGCTGGGGAACGGCGCGGCGAGCAGCGAACCCTCCAACACTTTGAAGGGAGGCGGGGGAAGCCTGCACAGCCGCTAGCAATGGGCCAGCTGGGGAAATCGTGTTATTCTGGGAAAGGTCGTGTAATGCAAAAAACGTTCCCCCCCCCAAATCGTGCTATTGCGAAAAAGTGTTAAGCGGGCGCGTGTTAAATGAGGAATTACTGTACGTGGACTTCCCCAGAGACACAGCCGCCGCCCTGGATTCCTGTGGCGTTACAGACGTGGGCCGGGTTCCTGAGAGGCCAGCCAGATCTGTGGCGGGGTCTAGGCACTAGAATGCCTCAGCCCATCGCAAAGGCTCCTTCTCTGGGATGGGAGGGGAACAGCAACCGCCCTGCCTCGATCGTTGCTCGTCTGCCTGCTCAGGGACAGCCGGCCCCGACGCCTCGCCTGGCTTGGGACGTTACCCCTTAGAAAATGCTCTGCAAGGTCATGCTGAGATGCAGGAGTGGCCAAGCCACGGGGCTTCACGATGCAATCCACGGCCAGCCTCAGCTTTGGCAGAGGTGCCGCAAAGACTACATGTCCCAGCATGCAACACTCCCTGTAAGAGCCTCAGGCACCCCCTGTCAGATTAAGAAGCAGCCAGCTGCATCTTCTCTCCTGGAAGTGACTGCCCGGCGTGCGACTCCCCGGGGCACGAGGGTCAGGGTCACAAGGCAGCGTTACCTGAAGATGCCCTCGGTCTGGTCTCCGTTCAGCGCCAGCACTTCCTCGGACAATCTGGTTTGCACCCAGGGGAGCTGGCGGTCTGGGTACCTCTCCTTCTGCATGTTCATGATCTCCTGCAGGGAGCTCCCAAACATGGAAGGGCTGAACACCGCGTTCTTTGCGTGCCGGATCTCCTCAATGTTTGGCTTCTTCAGGCCCTGAAAGAGAGGGAGCCAAGACACACGTGAAGGCCCGGAGAGCCGGGCACAGGGCTCTCCACAGACACTGAGCACCCGGCCGTTAACGCCCATCTGCTCGCGGACACGCCTACTCCGCCCCCAGACACCCTCGGCCCACCGCGACGAGATCCTGCCCCACGGCCCAGGCGAAGAACGTCAGCGATTTACACTGCCCCCAAAGCCTGCGGCCCCACGCCACATTGCTGCCACTTCCCACCCCTGCGAAAGTCACGTCTTCGGACCGAGAACGGCCTTTTCCACCCTTCCTCGCCCTGAAAGGGGCAGAGCCATTTTGGCTCCAATGTAGGAAACACGTCACTACGAAGGCCTATTCTAGTCGGGGAAAAGACGTCGCCCCGCTGCCCACGTGCTGGGAATGGAAAGTCTTGTGCCGCAGTAACTACTAGAGTAACAAACAGTAACAGCAGCAAGGAAAGACCATGGCGCCGCTATAGCTCTCTCCCATACACCCCCCAGTGCTCTACAGAGGCGGGGAAACCGAGGCACAGAGTGGTTACTGTCACATTACTGAATTTGAGGGAAGCAGCCAGATCACTGCTGCACCCATAGGTGGGGGTGTTGGCCCCAAAAATGGTATAAAAGGGGGCCATGTGGGGTGTTGAATAGAAGCTTATTGTAGGCTAATCCTATGTATGCTAGTCATGTGATTGTATAATGTCTGTGTGTATAGTTAGGAATCTGTAATCTGTGTGGATACTGAATATTTCTCTGCATGTGGTTGAGCACTGGGCAGAGCCCGGCCTATGGACATGCTAATTAGCGAGGCCCTGTGGGACAATGGCTCTCAATGGGCCAAGGACACACCTAAAGAATGGGGGCTGTCACCTGAGAGCTGCCAGCAGGGAACACAGGGATTGGCCGCTGGCCAGGTGACCTGCTGCAGCCAAGAAGAGACCATGAAGGAGGAATAGAGAGTCCATGTGGTCGACTCCATCTTGGTTCTCAGCTCAGCACTTCATCCCAGAGGCAGCAGTACAGGGATCGAAGAGCCGGAAAGACCTGTGAACCCATCCTGATCCTAGGATGCGCAACAAGGACTTTTAAGCCAGCAGCTGTAACATCTCTGCTAGAGCCTGCATCGAGAACTGGGAGATTCGGTGCATGTAACGTACTATCCTTTAGCAACCTTACTCTCATGCTTTTCTTTATTGTAATAATAAACCTTTAGATGTTAGATGCTAAAGGATTGGCTCAGCGTGATTTGTGGGTAAGGTCCAGAGGGTAAATTGACCAGGGATCTGTGGCTGGTTTCTTGGAACCGGACAGAACTTGTTCGGGGTAGGTGGGATTGGGTGCTAGGACCCCCCACCTGTGTATGAGGCCCGGGGTCATCTGGGGCACGGATATTGCTGGGGTGTCGGAGGGGTTTTGCTCGGGAGGCTTCAGGCAGGCAGCTGAAGTGCTCTGTGGGACTGGTTTGTGGCCTGTTTGGAAAGGTCACCAGTCTGGGGACTGTAAGGAGCCCCGAAGTTGAGCAATTCACCCTGAGCGGAGGCCCTCAGCTGTGCCCAGACACGGCCCGGTCCGTCACAGTTACGACCCAAACTTTTAGACTCTAATTTGGGGTACCTGACGTTCGACACCTACAGCCCCATTTGCAAATATTTTGAGCCCCCAGAACTTCCAATGATGCTCCAGGAAAACCTCTGAATCCTCGGCCGCTCTTAGTCAGCTACTGAGCACAGTGAGGGGCCTCGTTTGAATCACCCAAGTGTGAGCGTGGTGACCTGTGAACACTAAGCCGACCTCCAGCTCCCTGAGCGCCCCCTGCTCTGGGTTTGGGAGTTTCCCTCTTCGTTTTTATTCCATTCGCTGCGTCCGTGTCAATCAGCCACAGAGGAAACTGTCTGTTTCCCCTCCGTACCCTGCAGGAAACGACTGTCTGTCTCCAGGACGCGGAGTGTTTTCGGCTAGGTAACAGGCACCCCGGACACAGCATTTCTATCAGCCCACGGCGCTCTGGACTCGCTCTCTGACTCCCAGAGGAGTGGTGTGTTTACAGCAGGTGACGCACGCTTGGGTTCTGCTCCCAGATCCAAGAGGGAAGTGGGGTCTAGTGATTACAGCAAGGGGCTGGGAGGAACCAGGGCATTTGGGTTCTCTTCTGCAGGACGTCGGGCAGACACATGACCTCTCTGAGCCAGCTGGCCAAGGCGGACGGTACCACTGGACTCTCCCAGGCTGTCTCTGGCTCACCCTGATGCTGCGCCTGGAGCGCGCCGGCTGAGAGCGGCCACAGAAGAGCATAGCGCTAGCTGTGCCAGGGCCCTGCGTGCATGGTGCTGTCTGCACACACAGCATTGGTGAGGGACATTCCCCCGGCACCGAGTCACACAGACCATCGCCACGCTGCCCGGGTTGTGTTCCCTGATAGGGTCGGACCGGGCAGGGGGATTCGCTAAGCCCCGTGAGATGCGTGGAAAGCCCTGGGCCCAGCCTTCCCCACCCGCCACGTTTCTATTCAGGGCCACGTGGCTCCCTGGTTGGTGCCTGCCACTTTGCTTTAACAGAAACCAAACCACAGGAGCAGTCTCCAAGGGGCAGTCGGTAACGTTAAGAACGAGCAGTCCCGTGGCACCTGAGGGACTAACCGAAACAGACAGAAGCGGGAGCTTTCGTGGGCACAACCCACTTCCTCAGAGGAGCTGGAGTGGAAATAACAGAACCCCGGGGGCATAGAACAGCAAAAGCATTGACCTGCCAATCGCAGGGCCCGGGTTAGTGAGGCCAATTCAGTGGGCTGGATGTGAAAATGTGAATGGCAAAGGCAGACGCTGATTGGCCGGGGCGCGGGGAGGAAGGCAAAGTGGGGAGTTGCTTAGTACTGGGGCCTGGCTCTCGTCAGACACCGAACGCACGGGGAGCCAGCACCTGTGACCTAAACCCAGGGCAAGGCAGGAGCCAACGCCTGGGCTCACTGATAGGGACAGTGCCCCCCCCTCCGCTGTGCGTGAGGTTCCATCAGATCTAGCTGCGGGTGCTGCGGGAGGCGGCCGATCTGTGCGCAAGGGAGCGAGCAGCGTGCGCTGCACTCGCACGCGGCACAGAGAGGCTGTCAGTGAAGGGCCGTTCACAGGGCGAGCCAGCCGGTGCTCCGTGTGCCTCTCGGCCCCGCCCCACTGGGCAGCCGGGGCTAAAATTCCACCCTCCTCCCTTACTTCCAAGCCAGGGTTGGCCTCGCGTGAGCCAGGCCGGGCTCAGAGTCAGCGAGCAAGCACGGAGACGGCCCTGTCCACCCGACACCGCCACGCCAGGCCAGGCGGGAGAGGCGACCCGGAGCTGACAAGCGAGGTCTGGGCAGGTGCTCCCATTTCGCTGAGGCAGTAGCTTTTCCCTCCCCGGCGAGATCCCTCGCCCCCACGCTGGGAGCAACGGCCGGTCCGTTGGGTGTGAAAGCCCCGGGGCGCTGGGCACCAAGGGCTCCATTGGGGGTCTCAGTCTGGGCACCCAAAGCCAGGAACAGGCCTGCAGGCTTGCAGTTCACTGTGCTCCTGACAAAGCATTAGTGTCTTTGCCTCTCGTTCCAATCCCACCGCTGCCACCACTGGCTCTCAGCTGCCCCCACTCGACCTTACTGAGCCTCCCGAAGCCGCTAGGCAGCCAGATCCCTCCTTGCCCCGTCTCCTGCTAGGCCACTCGTTACAATGAGCCCTTGGAACAGGCCCCACTGTGCTCCCGCCCGCGGATTCCAGCCACGCCCACCCGCTGCCTGCCTGCCCCCTCCCCTCTCTCCAGCCATACCTGGCAGCCGGGGGGCCCGTTTGCACAGCTGTAAGGCTGGGTCAATCCCTATGGGTCAGCTGGCTACGTGGCCATCTCTAACACTGTGCTGGGAGGTAGTGTGGTGCAGTGGCCAGAGCCGCCTGGGAGCCGGGTCCCCCCAGATCCCTGAGGAACTGTAAGGTCTGTGCCTCAGGATCGACTGGAGAGGTGGCGGCAGGTGAAGGTTCCCTGCTCCCTGGCAGCCAGAAGAGACGGGAGAAGCTGCCCTCCTGCCCGGGTCTGGTTTGGCTGGGCCCTGGCTGCTAGCTGGAGATCTGCAGGGAGCCAGCTCCCGCCCTGCCCCCACTCCCGGGAGGGAAGTGTCCTCAGGGAGCCGAAATCTCTGGGCCTCAGCACCCTGCGCCCAGTGGGGAGAACAGCCCTTCCCTGCCCCCCAGGGAGCCGTGAGGACGACCACATATTGTACTAGTCCCATAATATAAGAACTAGGGGCCACCGAATGAAATGAATGGGCAGCAGGTTTAAAACAAGCAAAAGGAAGTTTTTCTTCACCCAGCGCACAACCTATGGAACTCCTCGCCTGAGGAGGCTGTGAAGGCTAGGACTATAACAGGGTTTAAAAGAGAACTAGATACATTCATGGAGGTTAAGTCCAGTAACGGCTGTTAGCCAGGCTGGGTAAGGAATGGTGTCCCTCGCCTCTGTTTGTCAGACGGTGGAGATGGATGGCAGGAGGGAGATCACTTGATCAGTACCTGTTCGATTCGCTCCCTCTGGGGCACTTGGCATTGGCCGTTGTGGGCAGACAGGACACTGGGCTGGACAGGCCTTTGGTCTGACCCAGTGTGGCCGTTCTCAAGTTCTTATGCACCTTAGGGACCGGGAGGTGCTCAGGTGCCCCCGTGGTGGGCGCCGGATGAGTCAGGCCCTGATCTCCCTGGGGTCCCAAGTCCTGCTGGACTCAGCAGACTCAGCAGCTTGTGGGGCTGGGCCCTTCATATGTCCAATGGCTTCCCGCCCCCGCAGGGACCCCCGGACACCAGCGTTTGGGGGAGCAGCGTGAACCCCACAAGCCTGCTCACCTGGGCCAAGCTCTCACTGCAGGTGGCTCCGAGGCTCTGATAAGGGAGAGCCCCAAACGGGCAGGAGGCTCCACGCCCCACAGTCGCCAAGGGACAGAGGCCGGCAGCGGTGAAAGGCTGAGTGGCGGGGCAGGAGGAGGAGGACACACACTGACGAGCAGCAGCGCTCAGGTGGCTGGCAGAGTGAGAAAAGAAAACCCGCAACCCCCTGCTCAGCACTGGGACGCCTGTGGGGGGAGTGAAGGGGGAGGAGAACGTGAATCAAACCCCCCCAGAGCTGGGCCCAGACTAACCCCTAGATCTCAAAGGCCCCAAGCAGGAGATGCAGACTCAGCTGCCCCTCAGCCTTTGCAGCTGGGCCTGGCTTGGCCGAGCCCGGCGAGCTTTGGGGGGCGTCCCTGGGCGCGGTGCTGCGCAGGCAGGACTCTGGCTTGGCTGAGCCCCGGCGAGCTTTGGGGGGCGTCCCTGGGCGCGCTGCTGCGCAGGCAGGACTCTGGCTTGGCCGAGCCCCAGCGAGCTTTGGGGGGCGTCCCTGGGCGCGGTGCTGCGCAGGCAGGACTCTGGCTTGGCTGAGCCCCAGCGAGCTTTGGGGGCGTCCCTGGGCGCGGTGCTGCGCAGGCAGGACTCTGGCTTGGCTGAGCCCCGGCAAGCTTTGGGGGGCGTCCCTGGGCGCGGTGCTGCGCAGGCAGGACTCTGGCTTGGCTGAGCCCCGGCGAGCTTTGGGGGGCGTCCCTGGGCGCGCTGCTGCGCAGGCAGGACTCTGGCTTGGCCGAGCCCCAGCGAGCTTTGGGGGGCGTCCCTGGGCGCGGTGCTGCGCAGGCAGGACTCTGGCTTGGCTGAGCCCCAGCGAGCTTTGGGGGCGTCCCTGGGCGCGGTGCTGCGCAGGCAGGACTCTGGCTTGGCCGAGCCCCGGCGAGCTTTGGGGGGCGTCCCTGGGCGCAGTGCTGCGCAGGCAGGACTCTGGCTTGGCCGATCCCCGGCGAGCTTTGGGGGGCGTCCCTGGGCGCGCTGCTGCGCAGGCAGGACTCTGGCTTGGCCGAGCCCCAGCGAGCTTTGGGGGGCGTCCCTGGGCGCGGTGCTGCGCAGGCAGGACTCTGGCTTGGCCGAGCCCGGCGAGCTTTGGGGGGCGTCTCTGGGCGCGGTGCTGCGCAGGCAGGACTCTGGCTTGGCCGAGCCCGGCGAGCTTTGGGGGGCGTCTCTGGGCGCGGTGCTGCACAGGCAGGACTCCAGCACGTGCTGCGTCTGAGCCTCTCCACGAAAGGACAAGCCCTGGAGGGGCATTTACTCCCGCTCGAAGCCGCCCCTTGGGTTTCCCGCTGCTGCGCTGGGTTTCCAGCCAGGGCGGCTGCCCCTTGAATCCGTTCTGTTGGATTTCAAGGGGCAACAGGCTCCTTCCCATAACTAAGCCCGTGAGGGCTGGAATTGGGACAAGTGCCCCTCTCGCTGCCCAGGACGGTGCAGAGGAGCTGGCCGGAGGCTGGCTGGACGCCGGCGTGGCTGTCTGCTGGCCGGCTCCCTCAAGACCAGGGGCTCGGATTTCCGCCCCGCGGGGTCTCCACAGCTGCTGCTCCGCGTGCCAACGGCCAGGAGGGATTTTCTGCCAGCCGACAAGCTGCCCCGGAGGCACAGCCTGGCACACGACTCCCTGGCCACGTTTCTCCCTCCGGGCATCAGCGGCCAGTCGCTCTCAAGTGGGGGCTTGGCTCAGATGCGGGCGGGAGAGGCGGAAGCCGGGCAGACAGGTCCCCAACGTGTGAACTCCTCGAGGCCTCGGGGACTCCTGGGTGAGCTGGAGGCTGATTTCAGTGGGACGGGGTGGCTCAGGGCCGGCTGCACAGGCTCAGTGCGAAGGGCCTGCAGGAGGGGCCGATTCGCTTCCTTAACGGCTACAGAGAGGCACCGACATTGCTGCGCCCCACCCAAGCGAGCGGGGACTGACCAGGCACAAGGACTTCAGCCAAGCCGGATCCATGTGCCTTGGGGGCCGGCCTGCGAACAAGCCTGGCTCGAGGAACGGAGACGCCCCCCACGAGGGTGAGCGACGGGCTCACTTCTCGCGGGAAAAACAAGCGCACGGGAAGGGACCAGCCGACGCCTGGCGATGTCCTGGCACCTCCCCCGCTGCCTGAGCTGCAGTCACAGCTCTGCCTGGCGTACGTGTCCCCCACCCTGGGCCTGGCCTCCACCGGCGCCTCTTCATTTCATGACCAACAAACTCCCTCCGTTTCCCAGGAGACACCAGGGCCACTGGGAACCCACTGGCTTGTTCTGACGGCCACTGTACCGAGTAAGCCAAGGTGGGCATCACCTTCTCGGGCGGGGAGAACCCAAACCAACCAGCCACTGAGCTCACCCTCAACCTCTTGACCTTCCTGCCCCACAGCCAGGCGCTGGGCGCTGCCAGCCAGCCGCTGTGTTCCTTTCCAGAGGTGGCTGCACTGCAGTGGGGGATGATGTGATCTCGGATAGAATCAGAAGATGGGAAGGGACCTCGAGAGGCCATCGTGGCAGGACCAAGCACTGTCTTATCATCCCTGACAGGTGTGTGTCCAGCCTGCTCTTCAATATCTCCAGAGGTGCAGATTCCACAACCTCCCTGGGAAACTTATTCCCGTGTTTCACCACCGATATTGGGATAGAGAGTACGCTTATTAAGTTTGCAGATGATACCAAACTGGGTGGGGTTGCAACTTCTTTGGAGGATAGGGACATAATTCAAAATGACCTTAGCAAGTTAGAGAAATGGTCAGAGGTAAACAGGATGAGGTTTAATAAAGAGAAATGCAAAGTGCTCCACTTAGGAAGGAACAATCAGTTCCATACATACAAGATGGGAAGCGACTGTCAAGGAAGGAGCATGGCGGAAAGGGGTCTAGGGGTCATAGTGGACCACAAGTTGAATATGAGTCAACAGTGTGATGCTGTTGCAAAAAAAGCAAATATGATTCTAGGTTGTATCAACAGGTGTGTTGTAAGCAAAACTCGTGAAGTCATTCTGCCGCTCTACTCTGCACTAGTTAGGCCTCAGCTGGAGTACTGTGTCCAGTTCTGGGCGCCACATTTCAAGAAAGATGTGGAGAAATTGGAAAGGGTACAGAGAAGAGCGACAAGAATGATGAAAGGTTTAGAGAACATGACCTATGAAGCCAGGCTTCATGAACTGGGCTTGTTTAGTTTGGAAAAAAGAAGATTAAGGGGGGACATGATAGCGGTTTTCAAATATCTAAAAGGGTGTCACAAGGAGGAAGGAGGAAATTTGTTCCTCTTGGTTTCTGAGGACAGGACAAGGAGTAATGGGCTTAAAGTGCAGCAGGGGAGGTTTAGATTGGACATTAGGAAAAAATTCCTAACTGTCAGGGTGGTCAAATATTATTTTGAATTATGTCCGTATCCTCCAAAGAAGTTGCAACCCCACCCAGTTTGGTATCATCTGCAAACTTAATAAGCGTACTCTCTATCCCAATATCCCAATAGTCTTCCACTATTTGATCTGAGGAAGTGGGTCTGGCCCACGAAAGCTCATCATCTAATAAACCATCTTGTTAGTCTTTAAAGTGCTACATTGTCCTGCATTTTGCTTCAGCTACCCCAGACTAACACGGCTACATCTCTACCAATATCTACATCATTGATGAAGATATTGAACAGTACGGGTCCCAAAACAGACCCTTGAGGAACTCCACTTGTTATCCCTTTCCAGCAGGATTTAGAACCGTTAACAACAACTCTCTGACTACGGTTATCCAGCCAATTATGCACCCACCTTATCGTGGCCCTATCTAAGTTATATTTGCCTAGTTTATCAATAAGAATATCATGCGAGACCGTATCAAATGCCTTACTAAAGTCTAGGTATATCTCATCCACCGCTTCTCCCTTATCCACAAGGCTCGTTATCCTATCAAAGAAAGCTATCAGATTAGTTTGGCATGACTTGTTCTTCACAAACCCATGCTGGCTATTCCCTATCACTTTATTACCTTCCAAGGTATTTTGCCCAGCCCTGGACCAGATGACTGTGACAGATCCTTCTGGCCCTGAAGTCTGTGTCTATATTCCTACGGCTATTCGAGCAGGGAAATCCTGCCCAGCGAGACTCTAGGGCACAGTTTGTTTCAGTAAGATTTTTACCGTATTTGACTCTGTGCTGCCTGTAACATACAGCGCCACCTCCCACAGTGCATCCTACTCATCACTCCTCCATATCTGCTACCCTGGGACTTTCTTGTGCCATTGATTATCCTCATTACACCAAGTTTCTGCAATGCCTGTGCTATCAATGGCCGTATCTAGTGCCAGACACTGTACTTCACTGTGTTAGCTACCAGCCCATTTGGTCAATATTCAGTGCTTGCCTTCGTGTGTTAGTTTCAATGGGGGCTCTGTTTAATCCGACTGTTCCTCACTAGTTTCTACCTGTCCCTTAGGAACTTCTCAGCCATCCTAGGCTTTGTCTAGACAGTGGGGCTATTTCAGGATACCAGAAGTATCCTGGAATAGCAATTCTGCGTCTTTAAACGCGGCCGTTATTTCAAAATATATTTCGAAATAACGGGCACGCTTTCTGGTGTCCCTGTAACCCTTGTTCCACGAGGGCTAAAGGACTTGTTGGAATAGCGCTTTATTTCAAAATGTGGTGCTGTGGCCGTCCCTGTCCCGGTACTCTTCTGGGCGCGGCCGTCCCTGTCCCAGTCCTCTTGCAGGCTTGGCCGTCCTTGCCCCGGTGCTCTTCTGGGCTTGGCCGTCCTTGTCCTGGCGCTCTCCTGGGCTTGGCCGTCCCTGTCCCGGTGCTCTCGTGGGCTTGGCCGTCCCTGTCCCGGTGCTCTCGTGGGCTTGGCCGTCCCTGTCCCGGTGCTCTCGTGGGCTTGGCCGTCCCTGTCCCGGTTTCTCGTGGGCTTGGCCGTCCCTGTCCCAGTGCTCTCGCTCTCCCTCTCCCTCTCCCTCTGCGATACCTGGCTCCAGTCACACTGGGAAGTCCCTACCTTGCATTTCAGGTGAGCACACAGATGGCCCCCTGGCTGCTAGGGGCAGCCTCTCAATCCGTGAGTCAAACTGCCCATCTCAGAGCATAAGAAAGACCAAGCAAAGAAAACACATTTGCATCCAGGGCATTTTAGGAAAGCAAAAGTTATTGCCAGCCCCAAAGCCAGCGCCGGGCTGGGGCTCTTTGCCAAATCGCATTTCGTTGGCTTTCTGCCTTCCCTTTGGACACGCCTTGTTGGAGGGGATTTGCTCAGTTTCGGTTTGACGCAGGCGACTGCTGAAGGAGGGTGGAAGGAAACAGGGGCGACCCTGTTGGGGGGCAAGACGCAGGTCAGGGTCTGGCCAGTGCTGGCGGCTGGGGCTGCTGTTTCTCTTCTGCCTCTGCAAGGCAGAGCAGGCGACGGGCCACATGAATCTGGGAGGAGGGGCAGCTGTGGTGGCAGGCTGGCATCGCTTCACCTGGTCCTGAGGCAACTGGCCCCGGGGCTGAGCAGCACGCCCACAGCTAGCCCTGAATCCGGGTCCCAGCATGGGGGAGAGTGCGCGAGCGGTACAGGGAGCTGCAATGGTTTAGAACAGGAATAAATCATGGGCCAAGGTCTCCCTGGGAGGAGACTCGGGCCTGTCACATGCCATTCAATTAGCCTGCATGCCAACAGCTGATGGAGACGTAACCCCTGAGAAGACATGGGGAAACTGAGGTGGCTGAAGTGCCACTCACCTTGTGTGCCTGATATAGACCCCAGAATCTACAGCCCCAGCATGAAGTAAGGGGCCAGAAGGGAGCACTGCATGCTGGGAACGATGCTCCTCAAGCGTGGCCCTAGCCAGGGCCCTTCTTGCTAGCTAGAATGGCCCAAAGCAGTGGGGAGCCGTGGGGTGCCAATGAAGACAGTCCCTGTAGTGATGGCGCAGGGCTGGCTCTCCCCCTCCATGGGGCAGCGCTGCTGTCTGTACAGCTTAGCTACGCACTCTCCCGACATGAACAAGAGTTGCTACTCCAAGGGCGAGAAAGGTGGATCCTTTAGAAGCTTTAAATAGCCAAAGTGCACCAGATGGGGGAAAGTAACTTTCCTAACGAGCGAGTAACGAGAGAACTGATGGGCCCCTCGTTTAATGGCGGCAAGTTTTATTTCAGTGCTCGGTAATTTTGATGAGCACTGCGCTGGGGCTTAATTGAATTGAAATCTGAGCTACAAATAAAAATCTAATGGGTTTGTTTGGGAAGCAGCTGCAGCTGCGCTCGGCTGATTCTAGAGGGAAAATTACCCCAGTGCAGACACCAGAGCCAGGCACCACATATATCCCGCATCACCGGGCCGCAGAGGGACATCTGTGGTGCCTGCATCTTGGGTCTGGTGTCCCTGTGCTGGTGTCAATTTCACTGCAAGGGAGACAGAAATCCTGCCGACGAAGGGTTAAAACCATCCATTGTCTCAGGAACTTCCCTGCCTGTGATGTTCCCGAAAAGCAATTATAACTCCCGCTCTTGGTAAGTCATGAAAAATACATGTATTCATTCCCACTGCAGTCTGGGCGTGAGAAATTAGCCCTGGCAAGCCAGGGCAGACACCTGCTTCCACTACCGTGCCTGGCAGCGTGAACGGCATTTCCATCTGTATTGTTTCTATTCCACTCGTTCTGTTCTCCTTCCGCAGGATCTTCTCTGCTTCTGCTCTTCCCCCCGCCATCCGTGAGGGGGCTGGAAACTCCTACCCACAGCCTCTGAAGTCCTGGCATTTCTGGATTACCCTCTGCCCCGTTTCCTAAGAGCAGCCACAGTGCGTCAGACCAATAGTCTATGTAGCCCTGTATCTTGTCTGCTTATAGTGGCAGGTGCCAGATGCTTCAGAAGGAACGGGCAGAGCAATGTATTGAGTGATCTGGCCCATCATCCGGTCTCTGCTTTGGCAGTCGGAAGTGATGGGACACCCCGAACACGGTGTCTTGTCTTTGACCATCTTGGCTAATAGCCACCATGGGACCCGTTCTTCAAGAACGTACCTCAGTGATACTTTGGCCTTCGCCACATGCTCTGGCAGCGCATCCACAGGCTGACTGTGCTGTGTGAAGCAGTTCTTTTGCGTTGTGTTTTAAACCTGCTGTCTACTGGATGGCCCCTGTGTTATGTGACGGGATACAGGACACTTCCTTCTCCATTTTCTTCTCACCATTCATGAATCTACACACCTCCATCTCTCCTTGCTCATCTCTTTTCAAAGCTAAGCTGTCCCGATTTTTGGCTCTCTCCTCCGTGGAAACAGTTCCATATGCCTCATCATTTTTGTTGCCCTTCACAGCCCCTTTTTTATTGAAGGTGTGGAAACACACGCCTTCAATGGATTTACTTAGTGGCATTATGGTCTTTTCTGTCTTCTTATCTGTCCTTTCCTAATGGTTCCCAACTTTCCATTCACTGTTTTGAGTGACACTGAACCGCTATTTTCAAGTAACAATCCATAATGACTCCAAGATCTCTCTCGAATGGTAATAGATCATTTAGACCCCATCATTTTGTATGAACAGTTAGCAGTATGCTTTCCTGTGTGCATTACTAGGCATTTCTCAACATTAGGTTTCATCTGCCACTTCGATGCCCCGTCGCCCAGTGTAATGAGACCCCTTTAGCTCTTTGCAGTTTGGTTTTGACTTAACCATCTTGAATAATTTAGTATAATTTGCACTTTGCCATCACGCTCTTTACCCCTTTTTCAGATCATGTAGGAATATGTTAAACAGCAATGGACCCAGTACAGCTCTCAGAGGCTGGGTCTGGACTACAAAGTTCTATTGGGAAAAGATACGCAAATTGCGAACCGCAATTTGTGTATCTTTTTCCGCTTTTCTTCTGAAAGAGGCTTTTCTGACAATTGACCCGTCTGCACTGGGCCAATTGCTGGGGAAAAGCCTCTTTCAGAACATCTCTTCTTCCTCATAGAACGAGATTTACAGGGATGCCAAAAAAGGCGTCTGCTTTTCTGAAATTTTTTTTCAAAAAGGAGACACATTCCTTGGACGTGGCAGAGCTTTTCGGAGGAGGTATCCTGGAAAAACTCTGCAGTCTAGACATACCTGAAGGACCTTGTTTATTTACCTTATTCACCTCTGTTGTGAAAAGTGACTTATTCTTACCCTGGACTTCTATCTTTTCACCACTTACTGTCCTCTTATCCCATGACAGCCATAACAGCTTACTCCGCCTTTTGTAAGGGACCTGGGTCAAAGGCCTTCTGAAAGTCCTATAGGCTCTGTTCACTGGATCCCCCTGGTCCACATGTCTGTTGATCTTTTCAAAGAAGTCTAATAAAAGTCTATCACCTTATGTTCACCCCTTTTATTAATTTACGATACATTTTGTACAAAGTATGTCTTGACAGGTGTCACTTAAACTCATAATATGCTGATCATTATTGTCCTGGTAAGATATGTGTGGCAACACTGTATGTAAAGTAACACAATTCTACTGCATGATATTACTAAGACATGTTCTAAGTCTGGAGGGCAGTCAGAAACCAATTTCTCAGAGAAAAAAATTAGGCTGACACTTCAGACAGGAGTCAACAAAATCAAATGGTTTAAACGGCCATTCGTTGGCAGGAAGAGGATGTGGATGGAAATCTACATCTTGACAAGGAAACAGCTGGGGTTACCATTCACACAGACTTTGTCTCCTGAATCTCAGCTGAAGAGGACTCTCAAAGAGGAGAAAGCGCTCTAAGAAGGGAACACATATACCCTCACATTCAGTGGTGAGAGTTTATTTCTCTATTCTTTTTTTGTAACCAATTCTGACTTTTATGCCTCATTCCCTGTAGACACTTACAATCTATTTTTCTGGAGTGAAGAACCTTCTTTTACTGATTAATCTAAACCAGTGTGTCTGGATTGGAGTATCTGAAAAACTCCATTTGGGATAACAGGCTCTGCGCCTACTCTTATGCATGAATGAAACGACTGACTTCACCTGCGATTGTACTATCCAAGAGGGAGCTGAGCAGCGCAAGATGAAAATTTCTGGGGAAAGTCTGGGATTGGGGGTTTGCTGGTGTTGCCCTGCCATGTAATTCATGACTGACTGGCTGCAGCACTCAGAGGGTGTGTCTACACTGCATCCTTAGCTCGAAATAGAGAGCTATTCCGATACGTCCCTTAATCCTCGTAGAATGAGGTTTACACGGATGTCGGAATAGCGCGGCCGTTATTTTGGAAGCCATTTCAAAATAATGGGCGCGCTGTCAAGACACGGAAAACGCTATTTCGGCTACCGGAAGTACCCCGAAACAGCGCCACTGTCTAGACTACCCATAGGGTCTAGCTGGGGGAAACCTGCATGCTGGAGTGCGAGCAGGCCAGGAATGGGGACGCCCTCCACCAAGCAGTGTCAAAGGCACCTCAGGTTGGAGAACTCAGGGGACCTGGCTGCTCATCAGTGCACACTGCGCCCTGGATAAGGCCTCCATCGCCGAGGCATGACAACAGCCACGCTGACACTCCCGCAGCATCCTGTGTTCATCTAACGTGCTCAGTAACTGTGGCCACTCCTGTTGTTCCAGCCAATCTGCCTGCTGCTGTGGCCAGGATCTTCTCTGGAGCATTTTTAAACACTGGCATCATATTAACTGTTCTCCAGGCCTCTGGTCCAGAGGCGGATTTCAGCCACAGGTTAGACACCAGAGTCCTCCTGCAATTCTGGAGTGGAATTCTTCTGGAACTCTTGGATGAATGCAGCCTGGCCCCGGTGACTCGTTACTATTTAACGAATCAATCTGTTTCTGAAACTCTTCTACAGACACATACATCTGGGATGACTCTTCAGATCTCTCGCTGGTCGGGGGGTCTCTCATCCACATCTTCTGCAGTGAAGACCGATGCAAAGAATTCATTAGCTTCTCTGCAACAGCCCTGATTTCGAGTGCTCCTTTAGCCCCTCAATTGTCCAGTGCCTCTGTTGCCAGATTTCCTGCTTCTGCATGCACTAAAAAAAATTCTGACTGTTAGTCTTTGTGTCTTTTGCTAGTTGCTCTTCAAATTCTCTTTTGGCCTGACTCATTATATGCTTACATGTGACTTGCCACAGTTTATGCATCTTTCTGTTTTCCTCAGTAGGATCTGAACTGCCATTTTCAAAGATTTCTTTTTGTCTCCAGCTGCCTCTTTTATGCTGCTGTTTAGGCAGTGTCTTTTTCCCAACTCTTAATGGGTTTTTTTAACTTGGAATATACATATAGTTTGAGCATCCATTACGGTGTTTTTAAAAAACTATAAAGTGTTACTAGACCATTTGTTGACTAACAAAACTTTCAAGTTTCCATGTGGCGAATATTGCACACTTGTGACTTTTTTTTTAAATTCCAGTTAACGAGTCTCATTTTTGCATGGTTCCTCTTTTTGAAGTTAAAGGCTGCTGGGGAGGGTGTCTTTGGTATTTCTCCCATGCAAGGATGCTAACTTTAATTACTTTATGTTTGCTATTACCAACCCGTTCTGCTGTATTCACCTTGTGGATCATAGAATCATAGGACTGGAAGGGACCTCAAGAGGTCATCGAGTCCAGCCCCCCGCCCTCAAGGCAGGACCAAGCTCCGTCTACACCATCCCTGACAGATGTCTATCTAACCTGTTCTTAAATATCTCCAGAGAGGGAGATTCCACCACCTCCCTTGGCAATTTATTCCAATATTTGACCACCCTGACAGGAATTTTTTCCTAATGTCCAATCTAAACCTCCCTTGCTGCACTTTAAGCCCATTACTCCTTGTCCTGTCCTCAGAAACCAAGAGGAACAAATTTTCTCCTTCCTCCTTGTGACACCCTTTTAGATATTTGAAAACCGCTATCATGTCCTCCCTTAATCTTCTTTTTTCCAAACTAAACAAGCCCAGTTCATGAAGCCTGGCTTCATAGGTCATGTTCTCTAGACCTTTAATCATTCTTGTCGCTCTTCTCTGTACCCTTTCCAATTTCTCCACATCTTTCTTGAAATGTGGCGCCCAGAACTGGACACAGTACTCCAGCTGAGGCCTAACTAGTGCAGAGTAGAGCGGCAGAATGACTTCACGAGTTTTGCTTACAACACACCTGTTGATACAACCTAGAATCATATTTGCTTTTTTTGCAACAGCATCACACTGTTGACTCATATTCAACTTGTGGTCCACTCTGACCCCTAGATCCCTTTCCGCCATGCTCCTTCCTAGACAGTCGCTTCCAATCTTGTATGTATGGAACTGATTGTTCCTTCCTAAGTGGAGCACTTTGCATTTCTCTTTATTAAACCTCATCCTGTTTACCTCTGACCATTTCTCTAACTTGCTAAGGTCATTTTGAATTATGTCCCTATCCTCCAGATCCTACGCACCACCTAGGACAAAACTGAGAATTGCCTCTCCCCTTGTGTGTTCCAGGACTAGCTGCTCCAAGAAATGTCATTAGTGACAACTAGAAACGTTAGCGTCACTGCCTGTGCTCAGGTGACAGGTTCCCAGTCAATATGGGGATCGCTGAACCCCCCCTTAGTACTGGGGTTTCTTGTAGTTGCAGAGAACACATGGAAAACGGGCCCTGTAAAGGCTCAGAAGCGGAAGGCACTAAAAGGAGCCTCATGTGTGGTAAGCCAGCCCTGGGATGTTCTGGGCCTGTCGCCTGCCTTGTGAATGCGAGGGGTTGCTGTCTGTTACTCCACACCAGCCTGACTCTCAGCCCCCGAGTTAGTCACTCCTGACGGGCTGAAAATCCCAGCACAAGACTAAACACAGCCAGTGCGATTGTGCTTGGAGGGATGTCAAGAGGGGCAGGGCACAGGCCGGGGCTGGCCCACTCCGAGGTCCGTTCCATCATCCAGCATGGGTAGCTACAAAAGACAGCTCAGGAGCTGGGGGGCTCTGTACCCCCCAGGGAGCCAGCAGCAGGCAGGTCTCTGCCTGCTTGCCCCAGAGAACTCAGCACCGCCACCCCTCCCTTCCCATGGGGCTCACCCTGGGGAGAAGGGAGCAAGTGTTGCGGAGATCTCACCCCTCCTGTCTCCACTGCCCTCTCCGGATGATGCGAATGCGCAGCGGCAGTGCAATATGTTTGGGCTGCCACGGACAGGCACTGGCTGACTCAGAAAAACCACCAATGTTGCAGTCTAAGTGTGGCTGGAGCGAGAGGACGTGGTTGTATCAGGAGGCCAAGGTGGAAACTCGGGCGATGAGAGAGCCTCTCCCCAGCCTGCCGCCGGCTCCTGGATGGGAGCTGACAACCGCTGGAATCGCAGAACCCTAGAGCACTAGAACTGGGAGGGACCTCGAGAGGCAGCAGGACCAAGCACCATCTGACAGGTGTCTGTCCCACCTGCTCGGAAATCTCTCCAGAGATGGAAACTCCACAACCTCCCCAGGCAATTGATTCCAGCGTTTCACCACCCTGATGGGTAGGAAGCTTTTTCCCTAACGTCCAACCTAAACCTCCCTTGCTGCAGTTTTAGCCCGTTGCTTCGTGTCCTGTCCTCAGAGGCCAAGGGGAACAATTTTTCTCCCTCCTGCTTGTGACACCATTTTCAATACTTGAAAATTGCTCTCATGTCCCCTCTCAGTCTTCTCCTTTCCAGACTAAACAAGCCCAATTCCTTCAGCCTTCCCTCACAGCTCATGGTCTCTAGACCCTTCATCATTCTTGTTGCTCTTCTCTGGACCTTCTCCAATTTCTCCACATCTTTCCTGAAATGCGGTGCCCAGAACTGGACACAAGACTCCACCTGAGGACCAATCAGCGCAGAGCAGAGCGGAAGGATGACTCCTCGTGTCTTGCTCACCACACTCCTGTTCATGCATGAAGGAGCATGGGGCTAGAGAGAGTCCCAGGCTGGCGACAGGAAATCACCATCACAGAGCGATACCAGAGAAGGTAGAGATGGAGGAGGGCCGTCACATCAGCCAGACCAGTACCAGTGCAGGTATCTTACGGTGTGTTGTCTAGGGCAACGGCGCATCCTCGGGGTAAGCATCAGCACAGACGAGGTGCGCACCACATCCCTCGGTGAGATGGCCCCTACTGCCTGGCACATCGCCACAACCAGGATGTGTCCTTGAGCTGTATCCTAAGCTGCCCTTCCCTTCATCCCCCATATTGCGCCTGCTGGGCTGTTTATTTCTCCCGGGGCTGGAGTGACAGCAGCTGGGTAGCTCAGTGACTCACAAGCTCTAGCGGTTCTCTGGGCGCAGCCTTCGCGGGCAATTACGGCCCCGTGGAAATCCCGCTTGGGGAGACACAACCCCCTGGCTGGTCAGGGCTAAGTTACGCCCCGGGCCAGACTCTGCTCTCTGGGCCATGGCTGTACAGCTCTGAAAACAGCCGCTCACTGTGCAGCAGCAGTCAAACATCCAACCAGCCTGTTTGGAATCATGAAAAAAAGGATTCGTATAAATATTTTCAAGTGTTTGTTTGTCCGTCCCGAAAGATCTCCGAAACGGTAAGAGCTAGAAACACCAAATGTTGCACAGATACTGCTGATTTCCTCACTTCAATAACTGGATTGGTTATATCTCGAAATCGGTTCTCCCGGTTCCCCCAGAGTCCCAATTGGGCCCCCAGAGACCCAACTGGGCCACTAATTTGCTTTTAGTAGTGCCTGGTCATAGGCATTTGCCGGACTCTTCTGTTAAGCGTCACAAACTGCAACTAGGGGTACGTCTAGACTACATGCCAGCTGTTTGTCGGCTCAGCGCGGCAGCCATGTAAATTTAAATGAAGCGGCGATTATTTAAATCGCCGCTTCATTTTCCTGTGCCTGGTAGCCTAATCTACATGCCTCTGGCGCCAGAGGCATGTAGTCTAGACGTACCCTAAGAGATCCTTTCCTTATGATAACAGAAGTATTTCCAATAAAACATATTATGTTCACGTAATTTACATAGTTCATTCACCACACCTTTTGTTATCAAGAAATGAGTTCAATGTAAATGCGTGTTATAAACACATCACTAGCTATGTTAATTTCTTAAAGTAATATATCAGAGAAAAGTATTGCCAATAAAATATGCTACGTTTGTGTCATTGACGTAGTTCATTCATCACACCTTTTACTTTATTTTCTCCGGGCGACACAGGGTATTTCTGCTAGTAGAGAATAAGACAGAGAATATCTTATTGCCTCTGTATAAAATCATGGTACGCCCACATCTTGAATACTGAATACAGATGTGGTTACCACATCTCAAAACAGATAGATTGGCATTGGAAAAGGCTTAGAATAGGGCAACAAAATGATTAGAGGTTTGGAACGGGTCTCAGATGAAGAGAGATTAAAAAGGCTGGGTCTTTTCAGCTTAGAAAAGAGGAGACTAGGTGGGGATAGGATAGAGGTCTATAAAATCGTGACTGATGTGTAGAAAGTGAATAAGGAAAAGTTATTTACTTGTTCCCATAACATAAGAACTAGGGGTCACCCAATGAAATGAATAGGCAGCAGGTATAAAACAAACCAAAGGAAGTTTTTCTTCACTCCGCGCACAGTCAACCTGTGGAACTCCTTGTCAGAGGAGGTTGTGAAGACCAGAACTTTAACAGGGTTCAAGAAACAGCTAGATACATTCATGGAGGTTAGGTCCATCAATGACTATTAGTAAGATGGGTGGGAATGAAAGAACAAGTTAGGAACTATTTAGAAAAGCTAAACATACACAAATCTATGGGGTCGGATTTAATGCATCCGAGGGTACTGAGGGAGATGGCAAATGTCATTGCAGAGCCTTTGGCCATTATCTTTGAAAACTTGTGGAGATCAGGAGAGGTCCCAGATAATTGGAAAAAGGCAAATGTAGTGTCCATCTTTAAGAAAGGGAAGAAGGACAATCCAGGAATTACAGACCAGTCAGCCTTACCTCAGTCCCCGGAAAAATCATGGAAGGGATCCTCAAGGAATCCATTTTGAAGCACTTGGAAGAGGGGAAAGTGATCAGGAATAGTCAACATGGATTCACCAAGGGCAAGTCGTGCCTGACCAATCTGATTAGCTTCTATGAGGAGGTAACTGGCTCGGTGGACATGGGGAAGTCAGTGGACGTGATATACCTTGACTTTAGCAAAACTTTTGATACGGTCTCCCACAATATTCTTGCCAGCAAGTTAAGGGAATGTGGATTGGATAGATGGACTGTAAGATGGATAGAAAGATGGCTAGACTGTCGGGCCCAATGGGTAGTGATCAACAGCTCGATGTCAGGATGGCAGTCGGTTTCTAGTGGAGTGCCCTAAGGATCGGTTCTTGGACCGATTTTGTTCAACATCTTTATTAATGACCTGGAGGAGGGGATGGGTTGCACCCTCAGCAAGTGCCCAGATGACACTAAGTTAGGGGGAGAGGTACATATGCTGGAGGGCAGGGATCGGGTCCAGAGTGACCTGGACAGATTAGAGGACTAGGCCAAAAGAAACCTGATGAGGTTCAACAAGGACAAGTGCAGAGTCCTGCCCTTGGGATGGAAGAATCCCAGGCATTGGTACAGGCTGGGGACCAAATGGCTAAGCAGCAGTTCTGCAGAAAAGGACCTGGGGGTTACAGTGGATGAGAAGCTGGATAGGAGTCAACAGGGCGCCCTTGTAGCCAAGAAGGCTAATGGTGTATTAGGTGCATTAGGAGGAGCATTGCCAGCAGATCCAGAGGTGTCATTATTCCCCTTGATTCGGCTCTGGAGAGGCCACATCTGGAGTATTGTGTCCAGTTCTGGCCCCCCACTACAGAAAGGATGTGGACGCATTGGAGAGGGTCCAGCGGAGGGCAACCAAAATGATGAGGGGGCTGGAGCACATGACCTATGAGGAGAGACTGAGGGATTTGGGTTTGTTCAGTCTGCAGAAGAGAAGAGTGAGGGGGGATTTGAGAGCAGCCTTCAACTTCCTGAAGGGAGATTCCCAAGGGGATGGCGAGAGGCTGTTCTCAGTGGGGGCAGATGGCAGAACAAGGAGCAATGGTCTCAAGTTGCGGTGGGGAGGTCTAGGTTGGATATTAGAAAAACTATTTCCCCAGGCGGGTGGGGAAGCGCTGGGCTGGGTTCCCTGGGGAGGGGGTGGAATCTCCATCCCTGGAGGTGTTTAAGTCTTGGCTTGACAAAGCCCTGGCTGGGTTGATTTAGTTGGGGTTGGTCCTGCCTTGGGCAGGGGGATGGACTTGATGACTCCTGAGGGCTCTTGCAGCTCTATGGTTCTATGACTGGTGTCCATAGCCTGTTTCTCTGGGAATGGGGGACAGGGGAGGGATCACTGGAGGTTTCCCTGCTCTGTTCACTCCCTCTGGGGCACCTGGCAGTGGCCACTGTGGGCAGACAGGACCCTGGGCTGGCTGGGCCTTTGGTCTGACCTCGTCTGGCTGTTCTGAGTTCTTCTCCCATTCTGCTCCACGCTGCTCTGTGGAGTCACATGGACGTAAGTAACGTGCCAAGGGGCTTCCTGTCCATATGCCTCTCTGTGCTGTGGAGCTTGCCCCTTTGCAGAAGCCGCAGGAGGAGCCCTTGGTCCCTGTTCAAAGGTCTGGTCTCTCCTGGAGCCCTTTCCACACAGGGACAAGGGGAAGTTTCTCCTTTTCTGCTGCTTCTGTTGCGTTGGGACCGGTCACTGACTCCGAGCAGGCGGGACCCACAGGGAAGCTGAGCACAAGCAAACACTGCGTGCGTAAGTCCCGTGGAAATCCAAACACACAAGGAACGCGGCTTAGTAAGGACAGATGCAAAGTGCTCCACTTAGGGAGGAACAATCCGTGTCACACACAGAATGGGAAGCGACTGTCTGGGAAGGAGTCCTGCAGAAAGGGATCTAGGGGTCTGAGTGGACCACAAGCTAAACAGGAGTCAACAGTGTGACGCTGTTGCAAAAAAAAGCAAACATGATTGTTGTGAGCAAGCCACGAGAAGTCATTCTTCCGCTCTGCTCTGCACTGATTGGGCCTCAGCTGGAGTATTGTGTCCAGTTCTGGGCGCCACATTTCAGGAAAGATGTGGAGAAATTGGAAAGGGTACAGAGAAGAGCAACAAGAATGATTCAAGGTCTAGAGAACATGAGCTATGAGGGAAGACTGAAAGAATTGGGCTTGTTTAGTTTGGAAAGGAGAAGACAGAGGGGATGTGACAGCGATTTTCAAGTATCTAAAAAGTGTCACAAGAAGGAGGGAGAAATCTTGTTCTCCTTGGCCTCTGAGGACAGGACAAGCAGCAAGGGGCTTAAACTGCAGCAAGGGAGATTTAGGTTGGACATTAGGGAAAACGTCCTGCCTGTCAGGGTGGTGAAACACTGGGATAAGTTGCCCAGGGGGGGCGCTGTGGAATCTCCATCTCTGGGAATATTTAAGAGCAGGTTGGACAAACATCTAATCAGGGATGGTCTAGACGGTGCTGGGTCCTGCCATGGGGGCGGGGGGCTGGACTCGATGGCCTCTCGAGGCCCCTTCCAGTCCTAGTGTTCTGTGGTTCTAGACACTCACAGGCCGGGGGGCTCGACCAGGGGAGCAGCGACTCTGGGAAGGACTTGGGGCCCGTGGACATGGGCTCGCAGTGCGATGCAGAAACGGGGATCTGCAGTAGGAGCAGGAAGTTATTTGACCCCTTACCTAGCACAGGTACAAGCACAGCTGAGACACCACATCCAGGCCTGGCGTCTACACCTCAAACCGGAGGGGGATAAACCGGAGGGGGTCGAAGAAGACCAAGGAGAAGGCTGGGAACCCTGCCTCAGACCGACACTCCAGGAGCTCAGTCTACTCAGCTTCAAGAGAAGGTCGAGGTGACCTCATTGCACCCCCTACGACAGCGGTTCCCCACCTTCTGGAGCATCTGGACCCCATTTCAATCTGTTAACCTTTCCGGGAGCCGCCCAGCAATACAGCTGTTTCCACAGGCTGGGAAGCTCTGCCCTAGACAGCTATGCAGGGGCCAGGAATGGGCTCTGCATGTGGGCTCTAACAGGACGCAGCGGCTGCGGAAGCTCGGCGCATTTCGAAATAGGCTGCCCACTTTGGAAAGCGAGAGTAACGACTCTCGGGAAACAGCTCCCACTGCGGGCAGCCCAGCTGGGCGGGGCTCTCAAGGGGCGGCTCTAGCTGGAACAGGAATTCCTTCGGGGACACCCAGGGCCGGGGCTGTGCAGGGGTCAGGCTGGGTGAGTGGAGAGGCCTTTCAGACCTCGTATCTAAGAACCGGTGGATTTCTCCTCCGTGCTGCCTCATGAGAGCACGCGTGTCCCTCGCACGTTCTGCCGCCGCCGTGGGGATCTGATTCCCGCACATCTCTCCTCCGGGGGCTTCCCAGGTTACCCCGGATCAGTCTGCCTTGTGGGGAGGCTCTGACACGGCTTCTTCTAGGGAGACCGCACGAGAAGCAGCCAGGCTCGTCTCCTTCCAATCGTAGAAAATATTTTCCAGATTTCTTTCCCTCTCCGGCTCCAGCCACCCGCCTGAGACGCTGTCACGGAGCTGAAATCCCCCTTGGGAACACGCCTGCCCTACGACTCATTGCTGCGCGTTCCGATCGCTCACACGCTGGCCCCACTGTGGACAATGGCTCAGAGGAGACATCTTACGTCTCCGACTCGCTTCTGGGGCTGTCTCGTGTGACTGGGCTCGGGGCGGCTGCGGTGAGATTTGGGACACCTGGGCCCTGCCCTGCTTTTTAGACAAGTAAACCCCAAGCTCAGATCGGCTCTTCCTCGGGAGATAAACCAGCCTCTTGCACAGCAGCTTCGCCTCAGCCTGGGAGGGGACAGGTAGGCAGCAGGTTTAAAACAAACCAAAGGAAGTTTTTCTTCACTCTGCGCACAGTCAACCTGTGGAACTCCTTGCCAGAGGATATTGGGAAGACCAGGACTTTAACAGGGTTCAAAAAAGAGCTAGATAGATTAATGGGGGTTAGGTCCATCAACGGCTGTTAGCCAGGATGGGTAGGAATGGTGTCCCCGGCCTCTGTTTGTCTGGAGGTGGGTGATAGGGGAGGGATCACGTAAGGATTATCTGTTGTGCTCACTCCCTCTGGGGCACCTGGCATTGGCCACTGTCGGCTGACAGGACACTGGGCTGGACGGACCTTTGGTCTGACCCTGTGTGGCCGTTCCGATGTTCTCAGGTCACCAGCTCCCGTCCAGCCCGGGGCCTGGCGGCGACTCTCCAACGGCTGTTTGGTGGCCTGTGACTTGCCGAGAGCCGCTGCAATGGCAGCTCCACAGATGCCTCCTTGTGGGCAATCTCTGCAGAAGGGCCCACGGCAGGATGAGGGCTCTGCTCAGCCCAGGGACTGGGCGTGGAGGGGAAGGCCAGGCCCTGTGGGGGAGCCGGTGGTAGAGGGGGGCCAGCCTGTCCCAGCTCAGTGGCCACCAGGGCGTGGTCTGCAGGTGGTCAGCTGGGCGTTGCTCACCAGCACGGCACTCTCGGAAGGAGTTGGGTGCGACGGATGGAAGGCCCACCGTGACCCCATGCACAGTCCAGTGCCTGGCATGGAATGGGAGCCCCACGCAGCCAGGAGTGGGCCAGGGGGCAGGCACAGGACTGGGGATCAGGGTCTGTGCCCAGCTCTGCCTGACTCACTGTGGGACCGTGGCCAAGTCACTTTTCCGCTCCGTGCCTCAGTTTCCCCATCACTGAGGCGTGCGAAGCTGAGTCCACTGGAAAGTGCTTGGGAAGGGAACGATCGATTTCACATGCCTGCAATGGGCTGTACAAGCCGGGAAGGGCGGGTAAGACGCAGGAGGCTCTGCCCGGCTGTGCCCTGCGGGAGGCCTTGAAAGCTCAGTCCGGGCAGTCTGTGCCAGGGAGCAGCAGGGGCCCAGCACTGCCCTGAAGCTGACAGCACAGAGCGGCAAGCCGCTGCAGAGACAACAGAGCATCTGCCCATGGGGGGCAGCCCCCTTCTGGAGGGACACTTTGCAGGCCATTAGGCCTTGGCCCCACACCTGGAGTGTCTGCCCCAGGGCCCTGGGTTGACCCCAGAGAAGCAGAATGGCCCATGGTCCCTCTTCCAACCCCAGACTTGAACCATGGCCTGCTCCTGCCGCCCCAGGGGTAGGGCCAGCCAGCGGCCTAGGGAGCGGTCTCCATCGCGGCCCCTTCCGCCGGGGGACTGCCAGCAGAGCTGGCTGGGGTGAGGCAGCCCAGCTGTGGCGGACGGGCCCGTGTGCCATTCCCTGGGCACCGCGTTAGGGGCAACGGTACGGGCCAGGCTGAGCCGGCCGCTGCGCGACAGGAGAGAAACCCACAAGCCTGGGCAATGACACCTACCGCTAGGCAGCCCTGCCTCCCCCAGGCCTCCTGCAGCCAGACACCCCCAGGCTCCCATATCTGCTTGTCCCTGGTCCACGCAGCCCAGCTTCCTGGGGCCAAAGGGTGTATCGACAGACCCCTCCTGGGCTCCAGCCAGGCCTCCGGGATCCCGACATCTCTGCCCCCCATGCTCCTGGGCCACAGGCCCTGCGCTATCTTCCAGGAGCTACATTCCCAGGCCTCCCACCACAGCCCCTGCCCTGGCACTGCCTCCAGGATCCACGACCTCTCCGCCTGGAGGCCTCCAAGCCAGCCGTGGCAGCATCTTGTGCCAGCTCCGGGGCACGCAGCGAGCAGAGGGGTCTCTAAAAGGTGAGCAGGAAGACTGAAGTGTACCTGCCCAGAGCAGGGGGGGCAGGGCTGTGGGTGCCCGGCAGGCTGGCACTGGGAGCCTGGCTCTAGCTACCTGCCCAGAGCAGGGGGGCAGGGCTGTGGGTGCCCGGCAGGCTGGCACTGGGAGCCTGGCTCTAGCTACCTGCCCAGAGCAGGGGGGCAGGGCTGTGGGTGCCCGGCAGGCTGGCACTGGGAGCCTGGCTCTAGCTACCTGCCCAGAGCAGGGGGGCAGAGCTGTGGGTGCCCGGCAGGCTGGCACTGGGAGCCTGGCTCTAGCTACCTGCCCAGAGCAGGGGGGGCAGGGCTGTGGGTGCCCGGCAGGCTGGCCCTGGGAGCCTGGCTCTAGCTACCTGCCCAGAGCAGAGGGGGCAGGGCTGAGGGTGCCTGGCAGGCTGGCACTGGGAGCCTGGCTCTAGCTACCTGCCCAGAGCAGGGGGGGCAGGGCTGTGGGTGCCCGGCAGGCTGGCCCTGGGAGCCTGGCTCTAGCTACCTGCCCAGAGCAGGGGGGGCAGGGCTGTGGGTGCCCGGCAGGCTGGCACTGGGAGCCTGGCTCTAGCTACCTGCCCAGAGCAGGGGGGCAGGGCTGTGGATGCCAGGCAGGCTGGCACTGGGAGCCTGGCTCTAGCTACCTGCCCAGAGCAGGGGGGGCAGGGCTGTGGGTGCCCAGCAGGCTGGCCCTGGGAGCCTGGCTCTAGCTACCTGCCCAGAGCAGGGGGGGCAGGGCTGTGGGTGCCCGGCAGGCTGGCCCTGGGAGCCTGGCTCTAGCTACCTGCCCAGAGCAGGGGGGGCAGGGCTGTGGGTGCCCGGCAGGCTGGCACTGGGAGCCTGGCTCTAGCTACCTGCCCAGAGCAGAGGGGGCAGGGCTGTGGATGCCAGGCAGGCTGGCACTGGGAGCCTGGCTCTAGCTACCTGCCCAGAGCAGGGGGGGCAGGGCTGTGGGTGCCCAGCAGGCTGGCCCTGGGAGCCTGGCTCTAGCTACCTGCCCAGAGCAGGGGGGGCAGGGCTGAGGGTGGCCGGCAGGCTGAGGGTGCCCGGCAGGCTGGCACTGTGAGCAGTTTGGAGCAGAAGCCCCTGGGGGGCATGGCCTGGCTATTACCATGTGTCTGGCAGTGCCGCGCACCAAGGGCCCTGTCCCCGGGGGCACCGGCTGCCCCACTCCGGGCCTTGTGCACAGCAATGCCAGGCGCCCAGGCAGACCGGCACAGTCGTGGACAGCAGAACTGCCTGGCAACCCAGCTCCGAACAGTGCCCCGATCTTGGATAATGGGCCCAGCCCAAGTCACTCGCCCCAGACCTGCCTGCAGACACTTCCACGAGAGCCCCTCCACGCCGGCTCTCCGGCAAGAGCCCAGCCCCCTCGCAGTAACGGCCATGACACGGCCACGGTCTGCCCTCGCTGCCCCTCCCGTCTCTAGGACATGCCGCGCCTTTACCCCCCCCCGCCCACGGGGCTACACCCCCTCCGCCCCGGGCAGGCTGTAAGGACAGTCGGACATTTGCGCATCCCAGCCGGAAGCCAACGAGAAAGAAACAGGCGCAGGGCCAGACGGTACCTTCTTTGCTCCCGTCAAGGCTGCTTTCTGGAGCTTGTTGTAACAGTACTTGGCGTAAGTGCTTATTGCCACCCCTACGAGAGAAAACAGAGAGCAGAGTCAAGCCGGGCGTCCCCGCACACGGAAAAGCAGGAGCCCCGGGAGCTCGGCGTGGGTCCGGGAGGGAGAGCGCTGGGTCCCACGTCAGCTCTGGCGGCTTCGCCCCCCGGGCAGCGCGCAGGGCTGAGGCAGGGCCCCGAGAGGCTTGGGCCCTCTCCTGTTCTGCACGGGGGGGAGGTTCATCCCTATTTGCCCCAGCGCTGGCCCAGGCTGCACCCGCAGTGAGCGCTGCCTGGCACATGCCAGGCCCCGAAAGCTGCTTGCTGGGATGATCCCGGGCTGCGGGACGCCTCTGACTCCAAAGGCCGGGGCTGAGTCTCACGAGCGAGGCTGGAAATGCCGCCCACCCTACGGCCCGCAGCCTGGGCCTGAGCTCCACACCCGAGGGGAGAGTCTCAGTGGCCCCGGGATCAGAGGCCCTGCCTCCGCTTCCCAGAACCCTGCGCCCCAGGCCCGCGCACGGCGGGGTGGAGCACGCTCGGCAGCTACGTTATCTCTGGTCACATGACAGCCGTTCCAGCCAATCGGGCGAATCGAGAGAAAGGCGGGGTCAATGCGCATCGCCCGGGCTTCTCGTGGCCTTTGCTTTGCGGTGCGGCCGGCGACGGGCCCCCCGCCCCAGATCCAGGCAGTGCGGCGCACGCCCGGGGCGCGAGGAAGCGGAAAAGCACACGTGCCCGCTAGCCCGGCGTGGGCTGTTCTGGCTCAGGCCCCTGGGGAACGGTGGCGGGGCAGAGCTAGCACCCCCGGCAGGAGCCCAGCTGTGATCCCCGCTCTGAGCTCCTCGGCTCCCCCTTTCTCGTCGCCACGGCAGCTCCGCCTGCTCCCCGCAGCCAGGCCAGGCCCAACTCTCCCCGGCAAAGCCGCCGGGCTCTGGCCGTTCCCTGCTGTCTGCGTGGTTCCGTCTCCCACCCGCCACCCTGGCCTCCAGGGCTCCCCACTGCCCCCAATCGCGGCTGCTGGGCTCATCTTCCCGGCTCCCTCCTCTCAGCCCCTCAGCCTCACCCCCAGGCCCTTCGCTGGCTCCACCACCGCAACCCGGCCGAGTCTCCAGATCCCTGCCCCACAGACCTTTGCATCCGTCTCTCCTGCCTCTCCGCTCTCATATCTCAGTGTGTCTCTCCCCACCGCCCTCTGCTCCATTGCCCGTCTGTTCGCCTCCCCCACCGGCGCCGGCGCCTTCTTCCGCACCGCCCCCTGGCACGTGGAACCTTCTCCCCGGGCCCGGCTGGAGGACCGCCCCGCGGGGCCCGCTTCCGCAGGCAGCCCTGGGGAACCCGCCAGCCGACAGCATCCGTCCAGAGCCAGCGTGAATACAAGCTCCGCAGCTGATCCCTGCATCATAGCCTGGGCAAGAGGAGCTGGAGTCACCTTGTGACCATGACCAGGGGCTGTTTTTAGAGGGTCACTTGACACAGTTGAGGGACTGTCGCACTAGTGTGGTTCCCCACCAGTGTTCCCTGTAAGCTGAGCGCGTGGGCGGCCACCCAGCAGAGATTCAGAGGCCGCCCAGCTGATTAGCAGAGGGCCCCAGCCGGCAGCACGTGTTTCTATTGGTGGTGCACAGCCACACATGCCTCGGTACACGTAACAACATTTATTCCGCACACAGATGGATAAAAACCAGAGGGAACACTGCTCACCACAAGTAGCTCCCATCTGGAAGCACCGTAACCAGCTCCCAGACATGCCAAACAACTCAGCCAGGGCTTGCCCCAGTGCGCGCTGAAGACAACGGGTAGGGTTGCCAGATGGTTTAACCAAAAATACCGACCCTCCCCACCCACCCACACACAAAAAGCCACAAACCCCACCGGGGAAAAAATTCTGTTGAGGAAAAAAAAGGGGGAGACCAAAATTGTTAAGAAAAATAAAAAGGACCCGAGAGTTGTTAAGCAAAAAAAATGTTAAAACCCCACAGCATGGCCCCATTAAGAAACGCTTTTGAGGCATTTTGGCCCTAAGAAGCTGCTGGCAGCTGCCCTCCATCTTGCCTCCCTGCGCCGGGCCGGACAGCTCCCCTGCGGACCTTGGTAAGCACCTGGGATTTTTGCCTCCTGGCTGGGGGAAAAAAAAAAATCAGAAAATACCGGGCATTTTAGTGCCGAGTACCGAACTCTCCAGTGCAATACCGGACACCTGGCAACCCTAACAATGGGCTCTGGATCAGGCCCTGGATTTCCTTAAGGCAAAGCTGTAACATCACAGACATTCAGTGCCCCTTTTCCTTAGCTCCACCTCCAAGAGCAACTCCGGGAGGCAAACAGCTCTCGCTTGACAGCCACAGCGGGGACCTGCCCCTGAGACGCGACACGTACATCACAGTGCGCCTTACCCAGCGGCAGTACAAGGAACGGGGAGCACGGTCACCGGGGGTCCCATCAGCCTACCGCTACTTCGTTCCATCCTCCTCTCCCCCCGAAGGCGCTTTCCCAACGGCCGTCACACGGGCGTCTGTTTGGTCACAGATTCCAAGGCCGGAAGGGACGTGGCGACCAGGAAGTCTGACCCTCTGTGTAACCCAGGCCAGAGACCCGCCCCCCACAGTTCTTAGAGGCGATCGATTAGAAAACCGGCCACTCTGGATTTACGTAGGTTCTTCCCATGGCCGGCACCCTGGTCCCCGGCAGAAAAGGGGGAGGGGGGAGATCCAAGAGCAGACCCTGGCCCTGAAATAGGAGTGTACCAACTCTCAGGGATTACTGGGCGCCTTGCAAGTCTGGGTGGAGTTCTGCAACGCCTGGGTCGGGTTCTTAGGCAAGGGTCCCAGCTTTCATTCATGGAAAAAAACTGCTTGTCCTCGTGACTGCACAGAAACGCCTGAAAACCTGACTCCCTACAGGCGCAACCCCCAGAAGGGCAACAAAAAGAGCCCCCAGATCACATTACCTTTTAAAAATCTCTCAGGATGTTTAAGCCAGTCTTATGATGGGGGCAGTTTTCAAATGCTTGAAGCTGCTGCTGCTCCAATAATTATTGGGGGGAGGGCGGTGTTCTCCAGAGCTTTGTTAGGCGCTCGATGGCCAGCACGAGGAGGCTGGTGGGGTGGTGGTACTGGGAGCTCTGATGGGGTAACAGGAGCCATTCCTGACAGAGAGGCATCGATGCAGAGGGAACATGGCATTAGCAGTTCAGAGCTGCGGCCAGCTGACCCCCAGGCTGACGGCCAGCGTGAGCCTAGACCCACGTACGTTCTGCGTCGGTGCGATGGCCCCGCGCCGGCCACGCTTCGCCCCAGCGAGATGGACCCTCGGCTGGGAGTTCATGATGAGGACTTGCAGCTGTGCCTGCCCAGGCACCCGCAGCCTCTGGGCCCCTCAGCACGACTGGCAAAGAGCAACACCTGATCTCCTGCTGCGCAATGCCCGTGGTCTCCCCGTGCCTGCCTCGCTCCCACAATCACCGGACTGGGTCAGACCAATGGTCTGCCTAGCCCCGCGCCCTGGCGGCCGCCTGTGCCCAATGCTTCAAGGCAATGCACAGAACTGGGCAATTCGGAGTGGTCCTTCCCGCCAACCAGCGCCAACTGCAGGCAGTCAGGGACCCTCAAAGTATGGGGCTGCATCCCTGACCATCAGCCACTGATGGGCCCATCCTCAAAGAACCATCAGCCACTGATGGGCCCGTCCTCAAAGAACCATCATCCACTGATGGGCCCGTCCTCAAAGAACCATCAGCCACTGATGGGCCCGTCCTCAAAGAACCATCAGCCACTGATGGGCCCGTCCTCAAAGAACCATCAGCCACTGATGGGCCCGTCCTCAAAGAACCATCAGCCACTGATGGGCCCGTCCTCAAAGAACCATCATCCACTGATGGGCCCGTCCTCAAAGAACCATCATCCACTGATGGGCCCGTCCTCAAAGAACCATCATCCACTGATGGGCCTGTCCTCAAAGAACCATCAGCCACTGATGGGCCTGTCCTCAAAGAACCATCATCCACTGATGGGCCTGTCCTCAAAGAACTTCTCTAATTCTTTTTTTTAACCCAGTTATACTTCTGGCCTTCACAACATCCTCTAGCGAGGAGTTCCACGGGCTGTGTGCGCACTAGGTGAAGAAATGCTTCCTCCTGTTTATATTAAACCTGCTGCCTATTGATTTCATTGGGCCACTCCTGATCCTCGTCATGGGCGGGGTTAACAGCACTTCCCTGCTCACTTTCTCCTCCTGTTCCTGATTTTATAGACCTCTGCCACACGCCCCCAGTCACAGATGAACAGTCCCCGACCCTCGCTCACCTCTGTACTCCTCCCCATTCTAGCAGTGGTAGAGCCGGGGTGTCCGAGTGCTCGCGGTATTCTCCCCGGGGGCAGTTCATGGATCCACACGGTGGTCGTATGGTATTTTCTACCTCTCTCTGCCTTTCAGTGGCGCCCAGCGTTCAGTGCGTTTTGCCACTGAGCAGCGGTGTTCAGAGAAGAACCCACAATGACTCCAAGAGCCTCTCTCTCGAGCGGTGGCAGCTAACACTGAGCCTCGTTTGGCCTGCGGGGCTGGGGCGACGTCACTCTGCCTGCACGGACACGGACTCCCATCGGCTATTCACCCAGCTGGCTGAGACGCCCGTGTAGCCGCTCGCAGGCAGCTTTGGGCTGAACTACCCTGCGTAATTCCGCATCATCTGCAAATGGGGCCGCCCCACTGTCCACCCCCCGGGCCAGATCATTTATGAGCACGCCGAAGAGGACTGGCCCAGTGCCAGCCTCTGGGGGACTGTGAAAACGGCCATTCCCCCTTCCGGGTGTTTCTTGCCTTTGACCAGTTACTGATCCATTAGCGGCTCTGCCCTCTCGGCCCATGACAGCTTCCTTTGCTCCAACCCTGCTCCTACCTCGCTCTGGCCCAGCTCTCCTCCTCTGCTTGCTTCCTCGCTCCAGCCCTGAATCCAGTTCGGATCGCTAGGCATGACTGCCATGGCTCTGACCACTAGGCATGACCCCCACGCCCTGGTGTGTGACAGTGAGAAATGGCCTGTAACGTGTCGCACCCGGAGGGATGAACGTCTCTACAACCGCCAGAGGGCAGCCACGCTATCAGGCGACAGCAGGCAGGTCGGATTCGCTCTCTTCACTGCCCAAAAGGGGGATCATTGCAAATGAACGTCCTGTCGGTCTCCGATCTGGCCTCACACATTCCCGGCACACGTCAATGCAGGAGAGTGTTCAAAATAACGCACAGACCCGAGAGCCCCTTCCTCACTCCCTGGCAGGGAACAGGTCGGGTCCTCAGGCCACGCAGTAACGGAAAGCAAGAGCCCCCGACTGCCACTCTGTGCCCTGGCGAACAGCCACCTAAACACAGGGGAAGCCTTCAGCTGGCGCTGGGGCAAAGCTGACCCCGTAAGAGGCCGAGCGGCAGCAGCCGTGGGTGAGGATGCTGAGCGGTTTCAGCCTCTCGGAGAGGTGTCACTGACGCCAAGCGAGGCTGGGACAATCCAAGTGCTAAGAGCTTCTGTAAGGACACTTGAACGCTCCTGGGCTTGTGGTGTTATTCTGAACCACGTCTGTCATGGGAGTGTCCCGGGACCAGCGCAGTCAACCCGGGTCACATACAAGTCAAAAGCCAGGGTCTGATCCAAAGCCCTTGCAGGGCGGGGGCAGACTTCGCACGCGCCCCCAGTCCCCAGTCCCCGGTTGACGCACTCAGGGCCTGGGTGGGGGAGCACAGAAAGTCTCTCACTGCCTGTCCCCGCCCTGCAGGGGGCGCACAGCGTGCCCCGGGCAGGGGGAGGAGATCGCGCACTCCCTGGTCCCCAGGTCCTGACTGGCCCGGGGGCGGGGGAGCGGCAGAGCCCCCGCGGGCTGGATTAACGGGATCCGGCTCGCAAGGCCCTTTTGCCTGCCCCTGGACTAGCGGGAGCTTCCTGTTCCGTCTAGGAAAGGTTTGGGAAGGGGGCGAACTCCTGGCCCTGAGCTTGTAAGGCCCCTAGGGAACGGGAAGCTCGCGGTTACAGCTCTGGTCCTGTAGCGCGGAGGCAGCTCCAGCCTAGGAACAGCCCAGCTGTACTGTCCCGCTGGCGACTCAGCGACCGTCGCGGCAGCAGGGCTGCTCACTGAGGTGTGCCTTGCCCAGCACACACCGGAGCGCCAAGGAGTGCGGGAACGTCCGAGTGACGCTGGGGCTGCGAGGAAGGGGAGCAAGCGGGAGGGTTGCGGACAGGACGCAACTGGCGATAACACACAGGGACCTTTCCAGACACCTCCGGCTGCTGCCATGCAGCTTTTCTAGGACTACCCCATGCTCTGCCGGGGAGGGTTAGTCTTTAAAGGCAGATTTGATACGACTGTAAACAGCGCCAGCATATATAATGGCACCGGCCCATTCACCCAATCATCATGCACAGGGAGTCACTATCAGCATCCCTGCTTTGCTAATGGGAACTAAAGCACAGAGAGATGAAGTGACTTGACCAAGATCAATTTTAAAATTCGACACTTTCCAACAAGGACTCAACAAACATTTGAACTATCTCACCCATTACCAAGATAGTTTCCCCAATTATCACCTCTAATACCATTAACTCACAAACATCCCACTCTCCCTACCTCTAATATCATCAATTCACAGACACTTACCTTCCTTCCTCCCCCCCCCTCCTGCATCCCCCTGCTGTTCTGCAATGTGATTTGTCCTTTTCATATTTGTTCATTTTTTTTAATTGTATCCTTTGGTATATATGGTTGTGACTACTTTCTTCCACTATTTGATCTGAGGAAGTGGGTCTGGCCCACGAAAGCTCATCATCTAATAAACCATCTTGTTAGTCTTTAAAAGTGCTACATTGTCCTGCAAATTTTTGTTGTAAGTTTTACAGCACTGTATTATTTTTTAACTTTTTACACCCAAAAATTTCATCACCTGCCTGGCTACGATTAAGTTGTTTAAACAAATGTGTTGCAACAGTAGAAAAAAAATGGTGTCTGAAAACTAGGTACTGGGGGTACTTACAATTTTTTGTAAAGGGGTACTTTATAAAAAAAGGTTGAGAACACTGGTTTAGATGCTATAATCGGTGGGTGCTAGTGGTCTGTTGGACTCTACAATAATCTACAGCCAGTGACAAGCCATTTATTACAACCTCACGAAGCACGTACTAAATCTAACCCTTTGCCAACTCCTCATGACCAAAGCTGGCTGATCACAAGAGGCTGGAGATGCGACAAGTGGGAAGGGACAGAGAACTGTAGCCCGCTTGTTTCAGACCCTCTTCGGTTTGACGCCAACACTCAGACGTGTGGGAAAAGAGACGACGGGACTACGTAGCAATGACCGAACCCTACAGCCAGGCGTGGGGAGAGCATCCCACTCACCAGCCCTCAGCACCTCCTCCACTAGACGCCCCACATCTACGTAAGACTCCCCCGAAAACGCCCATCCCCCTCCCAGTGATCTTTCTCCATCGCAAAGAAGAGTCCAGCGGAGAAGGGCTCCTGGCTCCACATTGTTGCTGCTCACACGCTCGATGCCGTGGCCGCCTCTGGGATCTTGGACGGCATGCTGGCGGGTTAAAGGCCCGCTACTCCACGGGCTGCATCGGCTCCCTCCAAGCCTGACGGCCTCGCCAGCAATGGGCAGTCCAGCGTGTGCTAAGCGCTCGGTCGGAGCGTCTGACCTTTACCCACCAGCACCTGGCGGCTGATGTCCCAGGAGCCCGGTGGGGCCGGAAATGGCCGTTAGCCTGGAGCCGCCAGCAGCCCCACGACCATGCTTTAAAATGCAGATTTGTGGCGGGCCGGAGCTGCGACCCTTCCTTTCTCCTCGGGTGAGTCGGTAGGAGCGCTCGCCCCCCTCCAGCAGCCCAGAGCCCAAGCCCCGAGCACTGTGCCCTCTCATTCCTTCCAGCTGTGTGCGGGATGCATTTTGTTCTGTGCACCCAGGCAAGGGCAGATGTACACCCCACAGAAACACATGCTGCCGGCTGGGGGCACTCTGCTAATTAACCAGGTGGCATCTGAATCCCTCCTGAGTGGCTGCCCAAGCGCTCAGCTTACCGGGAACGCTGCTCCCGAGGGAGGCTGCCTTTTCGGTATGCATGGCCCCAGATGTCGTAGCTCCACCCCACTGATTGCGGTGGGCTTGCGAGGAACAGCTGGTACTTCTGAGGCACCTGCATCATCAGCATCTCACAAGGGAAGGCAAATGGTGGGTCACATCGGCAGCGTGCCAGCCCTGTGCACGGGGGCAGCTCCCAGTTTCCACACCCAAAACTAACAGGTCCCTCTTCGGAGCGGGCCCTGCCCCGGGGCACAGGATGGCGGACGGGCGGCTCTTCCACACTCCCGTGGCAGTGGGCAGGAGGAAGGCTATGCAAATGCCCCCGTGGGTCTAGAACAGGTGCCCTGTCTCACTCCTTTTCCACTGGCCACGCTGCCAAAGCACAGGCGCCTGCACAGCCCTTCTCACAACGTCAGGCCTCCAGCGTGTACAGGGGTCCGGCCCGTCGCGGCGCAGGCTGCGGTAGCCACCAGGGCCAGCCACTAGAGGCAGACACGCCACGTGCCCGGCAGCAGAACGCGACACCGTTGTGGCTCACGACTTTCTCCCGGCAGCTGCGAAGAGCCAACTTCAAACAGCCTTTGGCACCGGCCCGGGCCTGTCCCGGCACCTCCCCGCTTCCACGGCGGGGCCCTACAGAAAGGAGGGAGACTGGTTTGCCTGCGGTGCTGGGCTCCAGCCCGTGGCAGTTGGGAGGGGAATGCAGGCCCCGTGTACCCAGCCCTTGGCTCTCCCCGCCATATCCCTCCCCCTCAGCCAGCATTTTCTGGGAGTCCCCAACCGGGGCAGAGAAGCGCCCCCCCATGCGGAGAATGGAGCCATGCCAGGAGATCGGCTGCAGCCTCAGCCTCTGGGGTCTGTATTTTTGCTGCCGAAGTCACGCAGAGGGAGGGCTTGCGGGGCAGAACCGACAGGCGGCCCCAGGGAGCCGGGCCCCAGCGCTGTGGTGGCGTTACGGGCCAGGGCCCAGCACAGCCGAGCTTGCTGTTTACTACTGGGGAGCAGCAGCCACTGCGCTGACCCTGACGGCCAGCGCCAAGAGTGAATTCTGGCCGCTTTAATGGCTGCTTTCCGACTCTGGGCCTCGAACACCACTGGGGGCATTCCTGGAGCGCTGCAGGGGGTGAAACCAAGTCACAAAGGACAAGCTTCAGCAGCCCCGCACGGTTAAAAGCAGCCCAGAGATCGATACTCCTGACCAGGGTGCAAGGGGCCCTGCAGGGAACCAGTACGGAGCTGTGTGTCACAGACCCTACACTGCTAGTAGCTACTGGAGAGTCTCTGCCCTGCTGCCCCTGTGATCCAACTGAGCGGGAGCTGGGAATTCCCAGGTGCCCCAGATGCGTCCCAAGACCAGGGCACAAGCAGCAGGCTCGTGCCCAAATCACAGAGGGAACGAAACGACACAATGGGGCAGGGTCGAGTCTCGGCTTGCAGACAATGCAGAATCGATCGTCCCCTCCCGCTGTGGCGCTAACCCTAAGGCCAGCGACCCCCACACTGCGCACCCATCAGCCCGCCGGGTCAGACAACACCAGAGCCAGCCCCCAGCCTGGGCCTTTCCCCCCCACGAAGGAGAAGGGGCGGAGCGCCAGCCGGACTGCTGAGGGGCCGTCTCTGGGGCGCCTGATCTCGGAGTGTTGTGGCAGCCGACACAGAGCACCGGTCATGCCAGATGGGCCCAAGTTCGGTGGCAGCCACGGGGCAGTAGAGCCCTCCTAAGGAGGAGGCCGCGGGGGCTTTGCGTGCCAGGCTGGCTTTTGGGGCGGGCAGACCGGGAAAGGCCAGCACAGAACATACCCTAAAGGGGGCATCGGGGACTGGCTTATGCCTGGGACAGCACCTGCATGCTGCATAGGCGGGAGCAGGCCCTGCGGGGGTGGGGTTTCATTTCTGCGTTCTGCAGCACCCGGCACTTGGCTTCGCAAGGAGCCCACCTAGAGGGAGCAACTGCGATTGCGCCTCTCACGTCTGAGCAAGCCGTTGTCTGGCCTGGGGATTCCTAATTGCAGAGACAATCTACCAGCACGTGGGCCCATGCCCGCCCGGCTGCACGGTGTGGTGTCCTGGCTTCGGAGGCATGCCCCAAAACGCTCCTGCTTCTTGTTTACATCACTGGGAGGGAGGGAGGGAGGGAGGGAGGGAGGGAGGGAGAAAGAAAGAAAGAAAGAAAGAAAGAAAGAAAGAAAGAAAGAAAGAAAGAAAGAAAGAAAGAAAGAAAGAAAGAAAGAAAGAAATCTGATGAGGATCAACAAGGACAAGCGTAAAGCCCTGCCCTTGGGATGAAAGAATCTCAAACATTGGTACAGGCTGGGGACCGACTGGCTAAGCAGCAGTTCTGCAGAAAAGGCCCTGGGGATTACAGTGGGTGAGAAGCTGGAGATGAGTCAACAGGGCGCCCTTGTAGCCAAGAGGGCTAATGGCAGGTTGGGCTGCATTAGGAGGAGCATTGCCAGCAGATCCAGAGAAGTGATTGTTCCCCTTGATTCTGCACCGCTGAGCCCACAGCTGGAATATTGAGTCCAGTCCTACTCCCCCACCCCCGCATGACAGAAAGGACGTGGACAAACTGGTGCAAGTCCACAGGAAGGCAACAAAAATGATGAGGGGGCTGGAGCTCATGGTTTGAGAGGAGAGGCAAAGGGAACTGGGATTTATTTAGTCTGCAGAAGAGACAAGTGAGGGGGGATTTGAGAGGGAGGCTCCACAGAGGCTGGCGAGAGGCTGTTCTCAGTGGGGGCAGGTGGCAGAACAAGGAGCAATGGGCTCAAGTTGCGGTGGGGGAGATCTAGGTTGGAGATTAGAAAAGCTCTTTCCCTAGGCGGGTGGGGAAGCGCTGGGCTGGGTTCCCTGGGGAGGGGGTGGAATCTCCATCCCTAGGGGTGTTTAAGTCCTAGCTGGACAAAGCCCTGGAATGATGGAGTCAGGGTTTGTCCCGCTTTGGGCAGGAGGTTGGACTCGATGGCTCTGAGGGCTCTGCCGCCCTGAGTTCTATGCTCACCCTACAGGGAGCTGGCTTACTGCCACCTGAGGCAAATCCCCCCTCCCCCTCTGGTTACACACGTGGCTGTCAGAGGGTGCAAGAACACAGCGCTCGGCGCAGGTGTCGAGACGCCAGTGAGAGGGCAGAGCTGTGAGCTAACATGGTCCATCCCCTGCGGGGCAGCCCAGCTCCCGGGTCCATCCCCTGCGGGGCAGCCCGGCTCCATCCCCTGCGGGGCAGCCCGGCTCCCGGGTCCATCCCCTGCGGGGCAGCCCAGCTCCCGGGTCCATCCCCTGCAGGGCAGCCCGGCTCCCAGGTCCATCCCCTGCGGCGCAGCCCAGCTCCCGGGTCCATCCCCTGCAGGGCAGCCCGGCTCCCGGGTCCATCCCCTGCGGGGCAGCCCAGCTCCATCTCCTGCAGCACAGCCTGGCTCCCGGGTCCATCCCCGTGCTAGTTTTAGCCAAGCCAGGCAGCTCGTTGGGAAAGACATGAAGGCTGGTGCCCTACGTGCTACGCCTAGGACTTCAGAGACTGGGGCTCCTGCCCCTCTGCAGGCTCCATGTGCCCGTCTCGCAGCCTCTCTCTGCCTCAGCGCCCTCTGACCCGAGGGGCGGTTCTGTTCTGTCGTGTGCAGAGCCGTCTCGCCGCGCAACAGCATCTTCCGGGGCAGGAGGTAGCTCTGCTAGGCCTCCACTGGGCCTAGGTAGCAGCCAGGAACCTTGCAAGCTGAGCACGTGGGTGGCCACCCAGAGAGAGTCAAAGGCTGCCCAGCTGATTAGAGGAGCACCCACAGCCGGCAGCATGTGTGTGTAGTGGTGGTGCACATCCGCACATGCCTCAGGGCACATAACATTCATTCCGCACATGGATGGAAAAAATTAGAGGGAACATTGATTGGCAGGTTCTCATCAGCATCGCCCATGTTGTGCCGCAGCTGCACAACCGACTCTCACGAAGGCCCCAGTGATACTGGCTGGCTGCTCAGTGACCCGCCCCGGCTCACAGCCAGTTGAGCAGGGACCGCTGGCGACAGCGCAGAGCACAGCCAGGCAGGCAGGCTGTGGGGGGAGCAGAATCCCGGTGCGGTGATTGCTCAGCACGGCCGCGGCGGAGCCCCACGCCCAGCCCGACCACACGACTGCTCCCACAGCCATTCCCAACGTGCTCAGGGCAAGGCACCGGCCAAATCCCCCCAGCGCTGGGCCCCGGGCACAGACCGTCTTCCCCGGCTCAGCTGAGCAGTGCAAAGGCAGGAACGGCTTCACCGCTCTGCCCCGGGCACAGGGGCATGCGCCAGCCTTTGGAAAACCTGCGCCCTGCCAGCCGCTTCGGGAGCGCTCGCTGGCGGAGGGAGCTCCTGGGACGTGCCTCGGCGACAGGGGAGGTTTTAAGAGGCTGGGAGAGAGAAGCAAAACGCCCGAGTTGCACCAACGTGAACAGGCCTCAACTCCCAGCCCTCAGACTGGGCAACAGCCGGATGCAGCAGGTTCTCCCCACCCCCCTGGATTCTGCCGTCCTTAATAGTCAAGTTTGTCCTTACCCCTGGGCCAGTCTCCTGGCTGCCGTTCCTTGTTGCTCGCAGCTCAGGAGGAGACACGAGAAAGGAAGAGGCCTGAGGCCCTGGTTCTGTTTTACACCGTTGGTCCATGTGCTTGGAGACCACACGTCCCGGCGGGTCTGGTGGGCTCTGCTGAGTCCCCAGGCGAGTCTGGGCAATTCCTTGGGACTTAGCGCAGGTGGCTCATCGATCAGTAACTCCCTTGCTGGCCAAGCGCTGTTGCCGGTTGCCGACTCCCTGCCCGGGTGCGGCTCCTTTCCTTGCTGTGGTCTCCTGGGAGCTGACAGCTGGCCGATTCCCCAAATGACAGCAAGTGCTAGCGACAACCCTACCACACAATCTCACAGCTTCACCCGCACTAGAGACAGCCCTATGTAGGTAGCAGTGTGGGATTCAGCAGTTCGGAACCTGTCCCCTCGCGCCTCACATGACCTGCTCTCTACGCAACTGTGTGCACGAGAAACAGGGAGTTACAGGGCGCGCCCCCAAAGTACAGACTGCCACACCCTCCATATGAAACTCCAGGGCAACTCCAGTTTCTTCCAGCTGCCACTAAGCAGCTGCAGATTTTGGGTCCCGTCCCTGCTCTGTGCCTCGGTTTCCCCCTCTGTAAAACAGGGATGCTCCTGTCTCTCATGGCTGGCGGATTCTGCCGGGTAGGTGGAAGGAGCTACAGAAGTGCTTCCTGCTACTGATTTAGAACTTGCTATTCTCGCCAACCCCTCTGGGTGCAGCTGCCCTGATCTGAGAGTCTTTCCTGCTCAGGGTTTAATATGCCAGTAGGATGAGCCATCTTGGCTGATCCAGGGCCTTCCAGAGCTACAAGCAGGAGTCTCTGCAGCCTGAGCTAGAGCTGGGGGCTGGCACAGACCTACATCCGCAGTGGACCGGACACAGTGCAGAGACATCACGCACACAGAGGCCGGGGGCTCCGTGAGCGCCTGCCCTTTCCAAAGGGAGCGCAGAGACCCTCATTCTTGCCCCCCCCCACTCCCGGGCCGGCTCGCAGCAGGCAGCGCTGCAGCATCAGCCCCCAGGACTCCGTAAGCCTGGCAAGCTCGGTGAACTGTAACAGCCCTGGGGAACGTGCGCACGACTCTCAGTGCCCTCGGCTGGGTGAGCAACACCCCCAAGGTGGCAGAGAAGGCGACGTGCTCTCTATACCACGGACAGATGGGGTCTCCTCATCCCCCAAAAGATAGACTGGCGTTGGAAAAGGGTCAGAGAAGGGCAACAAAAACGATGAGGGATTTGGAACGGGTCCCACATGAGAAGAGATTAAAGAGACTGGGACTTTTCAGCTTGGAAAAGAGGAGACTAAGGGGGGATAGGATAGAGGTCTAACACGTCATGCATGGCGTGGAGAAAGTGACTAAGGAAAAGTTATTTACTTGTTCCCATCATATAAGAACTAGGGGCCTCCAAATGAAACTAATGAGCAGCAGGTTTAAAACAAATAAAAGGAAGTTTTTCTTCACACAGCGCATAGTCAATCTGTGGAACTCCTTGCCGGAGGAGGCTGTGAAGGCTAGGACTATAACAGGGTTTAAAAGAGATCTAGATACATTCACAGAGCTTCATTAATGATTTAGATGATGGCATAGAGAGGATGCTTATTAAGTTTGCAGATGATCCCAAGCTGGGAGGGTTGGTTGCAAGTGCTTTGGAGGATAAGGTTCAAAATTCAAACTGATCTGGACAAACTGGAGCTATGGTCAGAGGAAAACAGGATGAAGTTTAATAAGGACAAATGCAAAGTGCTCCACTTAGGAAGGACCAATCTGTTTCACACACACAGAATGGGAAGCGACTGTCTAGGCAGGAGTCCTGCAGAAAGGGATCTAAGGGTCAGAGTGGACCATATGTTAAATATGAGTCAGCAGTGTGATGCTGTTGCAAAAACAGCAAACATGATTCTGGGCTGCACCAACAAGAGTGTTGTGAGCAAGACACGAGGAGTCATTCTTCTGCTCTACTCTGCACTACTCAGCTGGAGTGTTGTGTCCAGTTCTTGGCACCGCATTTCAAGGAAGCTGTGGAGAAATTGGAGAAGGTCCAAAGAAGAGCACAAAAATGATGAAAGGTCTAGAGAACATGACCTATGAGGGAAGGCTGAAGGAATTGGGCTTGTGTAGTTTGGAAAGCAACTTGCTGAGAGTCGCACAGCAACGCTGGGGCAAGGCTGAGGATGGACGCCAGGAGGCCTGACACCCAGCCGCCTGCTGTACCGCGTGTCCTGTGACCCTGGCACGAACACACAGTCAAAGCCTGTGTGTGACACAAACTGCATCAGCTTCCCCCCCATCCGCCCAGCACCGCGACTCCCACGCACTCCAGCGCCGTAATGTCAGCGCCAAGAGCGGCCTGTGCCGGAGCCGCGTGACAGTCTGACACGGAGCCTGCCGCTGCGACACCGCGAGGGGATGCGCTGACACGCCTCATTCCCGTTGTGCCTCGCCCCCAGGGGAACTCATTGCAGACGAGGCGCGGGAGGTTTCGCATTGGAGGGGAGCGGGCCGGGACTCACTCGCTACCCAGCCGCAACGCACGGCCGGTGTAAGTACAACAGCGTACGGGGGAGTACTGAGCTAGCTACAACGGGCTCTGCTGTCCTTGCCTCCCCAGCCCTGCCCAAGCCAGCTCTTGCCTGGGCTCCACCCCTTGTACTGAGCACCCTTCCCATCCGCACCCAGGCCCAGCCACTAACTGGTGGAGTCCCGCTCCTATTCACACTGCTCCCTGCACTCGGATTTCCCACCCAGATCCGGCCCAGAAGGGTTCGTCTCCCCGCTCCAGGTGTCAGCCTTCCCTCAACGCTCCAGTAACCTTCTGGATCTTCTCCCTGTCTCTGCTCCGTGCCGTGTCAATGCCCCAGGGCTCCATCTGTGTCTCCCGCTTTCACCATCTGCCTGCCTTGCCGTGGGGTTTTACGTGGTCCCATGAGCCCAGCAATAGCCTCTACCTGACTGCTAACCCTCGGCCTAGGCCTGTGGCATCTCCGCGTTTCTCCTGACGGCCACATTTTGGTTGCCCTCCGCTGGACCCTCTCCAATGCGTCCACATTCTTTTTGTAGTGGGGGGGGCCCAGAACTGGACACAATACTCCAGATGTGGCCTCACCAGAGCTGAATAAAGGGGAATAATCACATCTCTGGATCTGCTGGCAATGCTCCTCCTAATGCAACCTAATATGCCATTAGCCTTCTTGGCTACAAGGGCACACTGTTGACTCATCTCCAGCTTCTCATCCACTGTAACCCCCAGGTCCTTTTCTGCAGAACTGCTACTTAGCCACTCGGTCCCCAGCCTGTAACAATGCTTGGGATTCTTCCATCCCAAGTGCAGGACTCTACACTTGTCCTTGTTGAACTTATCAGATTTCTTGTGGCCCAATCCTCCAATTTGTCTAAGTCACTCTGGACCCTATGTCTGCCCTCAAGTGTATCTACCTCTCCCCGTAGCTTACTGTCATCTGCAAACTTGCTGAGGGTGCAATCCATCCCCTCGTCCAGGTCATTAATAAAGATATTGAACAAAACCGGCCCTTGAACCGAACCTTTGGGCACTCCACTAGAAACTGACCGCCATCCTGACATCGAGCTGTTGATCACAACCCGCTGGGCGCGGCCTTCTAGCCACCTTTCTATCCATCTTACCGTCCATGTATCCAATCCACATTCCCTTAACTTGCTGGCAAGAATACTGTGGGAGACCGTATCAAAAGCCTCCCACTGGCCCGGCCCCTTCACCACCTCCAGCCCGTCTGGCCTCCAAGCACAGCTCTGCTGATGCAACTGGCATTGACTGTTCGATTAGTCAATAGGGAGGCTCTGCCTTTGAAGTGTAGCAACCGCCCCAGGCTGTGGCTATGCTTCAAGCCAAAGCTGCCACTGGGAGCATCCACACAGCAGGGCTTACCTCGAAATAAGCTGTGCAAATTGAGCTCTGTGAATGGCGAAGCTTATTCCAAAACTGGGAGCGACTGCACAGCACTTCTTTGGAAATAGAGCCCTCTTCCTCCGGCTTCCCTTACTCCTCATCCAACGAGGGTCATAGGAGTCAGAGTAATGGGTCCCCCAGCTTGACAGTTCAACATTATTTCAAAATAACTGCCTGCTGTGTAGACGCAGACTAAGCTGTTTTGCAATAATGTTGCTGTGTAGACGTACCCCGAGAAGGGACATGAGAGCGGTTTTCAGGTTTCTAAAAGGGTGTCACAGGGAGGAGGGGGGGGAGGAATTGTTCTCCTTGGCCTCTGAGGACCGGACAAGAAGCAAGGGGCTTAAACTGCAGCAAGGGAGGTTTAGGTTGGACATTAGGAAAAACTTCCTGCCTGTCAGGGTGGTGAGACACTGGAATCAGTTGCCTAGGGAGGTTGTGGAATCTCCATCCCTGGAGATATTGAAGAGCAGGCTGGACAGACACCTGTCAGCAGGGGCATTTGACTGTTTTGCGGGGCCCCGGGCAGCATAATTCCACGGGGCGCCCCTTTGCCACGGCGCATGCGCGGGGCTTTCTGAAGCGCGGGGCCCGGGGCGGCCGCCCCGTTCGCCCTGTCCTATATCCGTCCCTGCCTGTCAGGGATGATCTGGACCGGGGCTACTCAATTTTGGAAGCCCCGGGGGACACAATGCTACTCACAGCACATGCCAAGGGCCGCAGTTGAAGTGTGGTTGCATAGACATGCAAATATATATGCAAATATATGCAAATAGCTTCTTTCACAGTGACGGGCATGAATACAAAGATTAAGGCAGGACTACACAGCACGCAGGCCCCATTTCAGTCAGTTCTGCTGATAGTAATAACATGCAACATTTACCCCATTTCCACCCATATGGCAGCACTTTGATTGAGCAACGACAGGCCAGGAATGTAACTGCTAAAACGCATCTCAACAGAAGACCGTTATATCGACAGTTTTTTTGTTTGGGCTCCCGGCCGCGTGTCGAGCCCTGTGTAAACCCAAACAGCGCCGTGGGCCCCAAACAAAAGGGCCACGGGCCGCATGCAGCCCACGGGCCACGTGTTGAGTAGCCCTGATCTCGACGGTGCTTAGTCCTGCCTTGAGGACAGGAGACTGGACTTGACCTCTCGAGGTTCCTTCCAATTCTCGTGTTCTATGATTCTATATGAAACACAGGCCTGGCCCACCGCATCCACAACCCAGCTATTGCAGGCAACCCCGTCACACGACCCCGTCAAACACTAAGATAAGAGCGCGTGACAGCGTCAGGCTAGCAGGCTGCAGGAAAGTAATCCTACATCTAAAGGCCCGCCCCAGTCCATGGGGAGGACCCACAGAGCCCTGGAGCCAAATAGTTATGGGGGGACAAATCAAAGGGAAAACAGGGGCGTGGGTGAAGGTAAAAGGGCTGAAGCGACACAGGCGAGTACGAGAAGCAGCCATGTCACCCTGACGGAACAGGTCTCCGTTCGCTGGGTTAGTAAAAAGGACTAACCCGGGACAACCCGGAACGTGCCAGAACCAATTCTGACAGGCTGAGCAGGACACCTGGAGCCATGGAAGAACCAGCTGGCCCTGATTAAAAAGGCTCCCCTCCCGTTAGCTGGCTGGGCGCGAGGCGCTGGGGGGGAAGCGCTGGAGGGATGAGCGCCCCCGGGGCCAGGAGGGAGGCCCTGGGAGAGGCTGTGGGGAATCGTCCGCAGGGACACGGGGGACATTACAAACAGCTGTTGTCAGTGTCCCTGGGCTGGCACCGGGAGCAGAGGGCGGGTCTGGGGTGCCCCATTCTCCAACTCACCGTGGGACAGGGTGTCACGGCGCAGCTGGGGGAGAGCTGACCCGTCCCTGAATCGCTCGGAGGGGCGGCAGAGACTCGGGGGGCTGGTCTCCTCTCCGCTCCCCACACTGGCCAATGACGAGGGTGGCCAAAGGAGGGCAAGCTGGTGCCCCCAGGGCCATGTCCAGAGCGAGGGCGGGGGAGCCTCTGCGGCGAGAGCGCGGGGCCCCCGGGGGCAGAGGAGCTCTGTCACAGAGCGTCTTGAACCAGGTTTGGTGTTTGCCCTCCCCCGCACTGAGGCTATTGAGGGGGAGGGGGACGTTTGGCCCCCTGCGCTTGGTACCCAGCATTTGCAGGGGAGCCGACCGGCCCGTAGCAGCGCTGGGACTGGCTGCGGAGAGAGCGCGCAGCTCTCACAGTCAGCGCCACGGGCCAGCAGCGTGCCCCTCCCGGCCTGTGCCCTGGCTTCACACGGGTCACTGCGGCCACGCCAGCGGGACAAAACCAACGCCGACGGACACCGGTGCGTGGGCGAGTGTGAACACGTCTCGTGGGCCGCACACAGAACGCCGGCGGGCTGCAGGCTGCCCCCCTGCCCGGCCCTCCTCAGCCTTCCCAAGAGCCCTTGTCTGCAGCTCGGCTCCCCCGTCACATCCCTGTGCTGTCACACTCTCATCCCTGGGGCCCCGTCCGCCATTTCCGTGGCCCCACGACGTTCCCTGTCCTTCTCTGAGGCCACTCTGTGGCCAGGGCCCTTCCCAGGGCCCCAAAGTCCGAGTGCAAACCCAGCTCGCCTCTGAACCAATTATTCCACCGCCCCTTTGTGCTGGGCTGATGTTCCCTGAGCTTTGCCCCCACCCCCGGCCCTCCCGAGCTCCGTTGGCTGAGGGCTGCCTCCCAGGGCTGTTCCCCTAGACACAGTTCTTCCCCGCAGGTTTCCCCTGTGCCCCCCGCCCCAGCATCTCAGAGACCTCCCTGCGTCTCCCCCCTTGTCCTGTGGCTGGGTCCCCACAGCAGCCTAACCTGCTCCAGTGGGCCCCCGTCAGCAGGCTCCTCCTGGCTCCTCTCGGGCCCTGTCACAGCCGGGCTCACTAGGGCTAATTAAGCCACCACAGCAGGGTCAGTGGGGAGGAAAGGGGGGGACACAAGGCTACTTGCAGGCAAAGTTGCGCCTGACTCCTCTTAAAGGGCCAGTCACTCTGTGACCAACCTTTAGCAAGCAAGCTATTTCGAAAGGTACAAACAAGCCAGGAGAAAGCCATCCAGGCTGCCGTTAACTGGCCGGGATTTGTCTGCAAAGAGCTCGGGTGCAGGCCGGGCTGCGTCCGTGCTAAGCAGCTCTACTGTGGCAAGAGCAAACAGAACCAAGAGGATCTGACCTTATCCAGGGCCTAGACAGCTCAGACAGAAACCTGAGCGCTGCGTGAGCGTCTGGCTGCTGAACCAGTCCGACTGTAATCAAAGCACCTGGCCTGGGGGAACGTGATCGGCCCTTTTGCCCAACTGTATCCCAGAGGAGGGATCGGTTGGGTGTGCGTCCCCTCCCCGCTCTGGGGGGAGCAAGGTGCCGAATACAGAACTGCGCACAGGAAAGCTCAAAGGGAATTTCAGCCAAGAAATATTGAACGTGAGGAGCAGAAAAGTGCGGCATGGCGCCTACCCGTTGCCAGGAGAATTTGGCCAAACGCCAACCAGGGACCCACACTTTACAACTGTTTAGCTTGTGAAATACTTGTCCAAAACCAACATTTCACTTAAAAACTGAACTGGTGTCTCTGCGCCCAGCCTCTCACGCTGCAGCCGCGGGACACGTGTCTCTGAGTACAGGGAGTTTTCAATGGCTTGTGTTCGAATTAGTTGACAATGACACACTTGAGTGTCCTTAACGGTTACATCAAGCAAAACAGCCGCTGGGAGGGAGAGAGAGAGAGAGAGAAAGAGAGAGAGCTTCTATGCTTCGACTTCTCGCTTTGCTCCAAACACCACTTGTCACACTGAACACTCACTTCACGAGGGAGTTTGCTCCTGGTGAAGCCGCTGACTCTGCTTGGTGTTGCACCACATCTGGAACACGTTCTAGTTCTACAGAACCGCCCTGGTTTGGATTGGTCCGATGACACACCAGGACGTTCCAGCAGTGCTAAGACATCACAAGACAAACCGTCCCAGGAGAAGGTCCCAGGACCGCACTGATCCTGCCAGCACTTGGGTACTTCAAACCCCAAGCAGCTCTGTTGAAGTCCAGGGGGCATCTCCATGGCTCCAGTCTTCGAAGGACAGACATGGCCTCAGATGTTTCTTGTGCTACGAACCCTTGACGAGAGGGCACTGGATGCAGATACTTGCGGATGCTCCCTAGCAGTTAAAAAGGCCCTGATTCAGCAAAGCATTAAAGCACGTGCTTCACTTTAAGCACAGATTGAAGTGTTCCATTGAAGCCAGGCTTACACCAAAGGGCTGGAAGGCAGATGAGCTGGATTCTAGTCCCTTGTCTGCCACCAATTAACTGTGTGACGTTGGATGAGTTACTTCTCCCCTCTGAGCCTCAGTTTATTTATCTGTAAATTGAACATCAGAACGGCCACACTGGGTCAGACCAAAGGTCCATCCAGCCCCGTGGCCTGTCTGCCGACAGTGACCAATGCCAGGTGCCCCAGAGGGAGTGAACAGAACAGGGAATCATCAAGTGATCCCTCTCTTGTCACCCATTTCCTGCCTTTGGCAAACAGAGGCTAGGGACCCCTTCCCTATCCATCCTGGCTAACAGCCATTGATGGACCTAACCTCCATGAATCAATCTAGCTCCTTTTTGAATCCTGTTATAAGTTTTGGCCTTCACAACATCCTCTGGCAAGGAGTTCCACAGGGTGGCTGTGCACTGAGTGAAGAAATCCTTCCTGCTGTTTGTTTTACACCTGCTGCCTATTAATTTCAGTTGGTGACCTCTAGTTCTTGTGTTACGAGGACTAAATAACACTTCCTTGTTTACTTTCTGCACACCAGTCATGGTTTCATAAGCCCTAACCCTAACCTTTTATAAACCTCTCTCATATCCCTCCTTAGTCGTCTCTTTTCCAAGCTGCAAAGTCCCCATCTTCTTAATCTCTCCTCAGGTGGAAGCTATTTCATATCCCTAATCATTTTTGTTGCCCTTTTCCAAACCTTTCCCAATGCGTTTGTTGAGATGGGGCATGCAGCATACAAGGTGTGGGCGTCCCATGGATTTAGAGAGAGGCAATGTGATATCTTCTGTATTGATAGCTATCCCTTTCTTAAGGATTCCCAACTTTGTTTGCTTTTCCAACTGATGCTGCACATGGAGTGGAGGTTTTCAGAGAACTATGCACAATGATTCCGAGATCTTCTTTGAGAAGTCACAGCTTCTTTAGGCCACATCGTTTTACACGGATCGTTGGGATTCTATTTCCCAGCATGCATTACTTTGCATTTAACAACATGGAGTGTCATCTGCCATTTTGTTGGGGGTACAAACACTTCCCTAGTGAACACAGTGGCTGCGGGTTACAAAGCTAATCTGTTATGGAGTGTGGGGTGTTGGCACACAGCAGTGAGGGGGGCCTTCCAGGTGCCCATCGGCCAGCAATACAGATGCGGACAGGTGCACAGAGAACAGCCAAAGTGCATGGAATTATTACACCCCAACTCACCCCTGCAGCATGCGAAGGGGATCAGCCAGGGCTCGTGACCAGGACTCTGGAGGCGTGGGCTCCGTTCCCGGCTCGGCTGTAAGCTCGTCCTGACTTAACTGCTCTGTGCTCGTTTTGCCATCTGTCCGACAGGGCTCTGCCATCTTACACGGGCTCTGTGAGGGCCGGTTCACGGAGGAGAAGTGCTCTAAGACGAGTTGGGTCAGGCCTCCGCTGGAGTCCTGCATCCCATTTCAGTCCCTATCACATAGAAAGGACGTAGAGAAATGGGAAAGGCTCCGGAGGAGAGTAACAAGGAGGATCCGAGGGGTGGAGCGTGGCCAGATGAGCAGAGGCTGAAGGAACTGGGTGTGTTTAGTCCAGAAAAGAGGCAATTCGGGGGTTGTGGGGAGGAGACACGAGAGCTGCCTTCAGATACTTGAAAGGCTCCATAAAAAAGAGATTCAGAGGGTAGCCGAGTTAGTCTGTACTGTACAGAATAAACAAAAACCAACAAATGGTCTGGTAGCACTTTATAGACTTACAAAACATGGAGATGGCACCATGAACTTTCGTGGGCACAGCCCACTTCTTCAGATGACTGGAGTTTTGAGTTTAGGATGTGCAGACCCAAAATAAATAAGGGAGAAGGGGGGGGGGGGAGGAAAAAAAAGGAAGGGGGCAGGAAACAAGGTGCAGATAAGGATGAAAGGATAGCAATTAGATAGGAAGGGTACTAATGCAAGAATCTACACAAAGAGTACCCTCCTATCTCATTGCTATCCTTTCATCCTTATCTGCTTTTTCTTAACTATCCAATCTTCAGGTGCTTATAGAGTACCAGTTCTGCCTACTTGTTTTTCCCTTTGATATTTTCATACTCTCTGCTCATTTTCCACCCCCTTCCTTTTTTTCCTCCCCTCCTCCATCCCCCAGCCCTTCTCCCCTATTTATTTTGGGTTTGCACATACCTAAACTCAAAACTCCGGTCATCTGAAGAAGTGGGCTGTGCCCATGAAAGCTTATGATGCCATCTACATACGTAGGGTACGTCTACACTAGCCCCCTAGTTCGAACTAAGGAGGCTAATGAGGGCGACCGAAATTGCAAATGAAGCATGGGATTTAAATATCCCGCACTTCATTAGCATGTTCCTGGGCGGTCGCCATTTTGGAAACTGACTAGCCCAGAATAACTGCCCGCGTCTACATGCGGCAGAGAAACGGGAGTTCGAAGTAAAGCCCTTAACTCGAATTAGCTGTGAAACCTCATTCCACGAGAAGTAATCTGCAATTTCATTTGCAATTTCGGTCGCCCTCACTAGCCTCCCTCGTTCGAACTAGGGGGCTAGTGTAGACGTACCCTTAGTGCGTCTATAAAGTGCTATCAGACCATTTGTTGGTTTTTAGGTTTATAAAAGAGAGAGAAAAGCTGATCTCTCTGGCTGGAGAAGAGGCAAAGGATTCGCAGTCCAGCCGAGCAGATTTCGATGAAATCGCGGGGAAAGCTTCCGAATGGGAAGAACCGTAGGACAATGGCACCGGTGCCTTGGGCGGGGAAGGGGGCAGTGCAGAAGCTCCTTCTCCAAAGGCGACTCAGTAGCCATCTGTCCAGGATGGTTTAGACACAACAAAGCTGGCCTCTTGGCCAGGGTAGACTAGACGCTGCTTGTGTCCCCTCCTAGCCCTGTCATTCTGTGACTCTAGGATCCCCGGACGGAGGCCGCAGAAGGGGGAATGGTAGAGGAGTGGAGGTTCCTGTACGCTGTATCTGGGAAGGAGCTCGTGGCAACAGCAGAGCACCCAACACGACAGGAGAGACTGGAGCAGCCTGGATAGTGCTGAGATATTTTCTGTCTGGTCTCCCCTCCTCCCCGGGACACAGCTAAACTAGCTGAGGGCGGGGATAAGAGGCACTTTGGGATAAAGCATCATCCAGCAAAATCCCGACCTGCCATCTGGTCCCCGCCAAGCACAGGCTGTCGCTGCACCCTGTGTGCACGAGTGATCTAGAAGGTGCCACACAAGATCACACCAGTGGGCCCCCTAGTCCAGGGAGGGGGAAACTTACCACCCAGGGGCTGGATCTGGCCCTTGGCTTGCCTGGATCTGCCCCCCGACGCACGGGGCTCTCCCTGTTCAGCATTGGGGAATTGGTGCTGGTGCTCTAGCCATGTGGCCCCCCCAGGGGGTCCTCCCCATGGGGCAGAAGCACTAGTGCCTGCTCCCCACTGCGGGAGGTGAGTGGGGGGAGGGCTTGAGCCTGGTGGGCTGGAGTCAGGCAATTCAAAATGATCTGGACACACTGGAGAAATGGTCGGAGGGAAACAGGATGAAGTTTAATGAGGACCAATGCAAAGTGCTCCCCTTAGGAAGGAACAATCCGTGTCACACACACAGAATGGGAAGCGGCTGTCTGGGAAGGAGTCCGGCGGAAAGGGACCTAGGGGTCAGAGTGGACCACAAGCTGAATATGACTCAACGGTGTGACATTGTTGCAAAGAAAAGCAAACACGATTCTGGGCTGCATGAACAGGTGTGTTGTGCGCAAGATACGAAGAGTCGTTCTTCTGCTCTGCTCTGCGCTGGTTAGGTCTCGGTTGGAGTCTTGTGTCCAGATCTGGGCACTGCATTTCAGGAAAGATGTGGAGAAACTGGAGAGGGTCCAGAGAAGAGCAACAAGAATGATGAAAATCTAGAGATCATGAGCTATGAAGGAAGACTGGAAGAATTGGGTTTGTTTAGTTTGGAAAAGAGACGTTTGAGAGGGGACATGAGAGCGGTTTTCAGGGATCTAAAAGGGTGTCATAAGGAGGAAGGAGAAAACTTGTTCATCTTGTCCTCTGAGGGTGTGTCTAAACTACATGGCTCCGTCAACAGAGCCATGTAGATTTGTTTGTTCGGCAAAGGGAAATGAAGCGGCGATTTAAATAATCGCGGCTTCATTTACATTTAAATGGCTGCCGCGCTGAGCCGACAAACAGCTGATCAGCTGTTTGTTGGCTCAGCGCACTAGTCTGGACGCTCCCCTGCCGACATGAAAGCCCTTTATCGACCTCCCTGGTAAACCTCATCCTACGAGGCATAACGGGGAGGTCGATAAAGGGCTTTCAGGTCGGCGCGGGAGCGTCCAGACTAGCGCGCTGAGCCGACAAACAGCTGATCAGCAGTTTGTCGGCTCAGCGCGGCAGCCATGTAAATTTAAATGAAGCCGCGATTATTTAAATCATGGCTTCATTTGCCTTTGCCGATCAGCCTAATCTACATGGCTCCATTGATGTACCCATGTAGTTTAGACACACCCTGAGGACAGGACAAGAAGCAAGGGGCTTAAACTGCAGCAAGGGAGGTTTAGGTTGGACATTAGGAAAAAGTTCCTCACTGTCAGGGTGGTGAGACACTGGGATAAATTGCCCAGGGAGGTTGTGGAATCCCCATCTCTGGAGAGATTTAAGAGCAGGTTAGATAAATGTCTATCAGGGATGGTCTAGACAGTGCTGGGTCCTGCCGTGAGGGCAGGGGACTGGACTCGATGACTCTCGAGGTCCCTTCCAGTCCTAGTATCTATGACTCTAGGAAGTCAGGGCCAGATTTGACACACAAGCTCTGCCTGGCAGCGGGAGGAAGAGGCCCCGCGCTCTGCTGCTCCCCTTCCCCTCCCCCTGGCTGGGACACAGCAAAGCGCTAACTGGACGCTTTTCCCCCACCCCCGCTCCTGCACCCGACCTCCTGCCCAGACCCCGCCCCCCACTCCGCTCCTGCACCCGCCCCCCACTCCGCTCCTGCACCCGCCCCCCACTCCGCTCCTGCACCCAATCCTCTGCCCAGACCCCGCCCCCCACTCCGCTCCTGCACCCAATCCTCTGCCCAGACCCCGCCCCCCACTCTGCTCCTGCACCCGACCTCCTGCCCAGACCCCACCCCCCACTCCGCTCCTGCACCCAACCTCCTGCCCAGACCCCGCCCCCCACTCCGCTCCTGCACCCGCCCCCCACTCCGCTCCTGCACCCAATCCTCTGCCCAGACCCCGCCCCCCACTCTGCTCCTGCACCCGACCTCCTGCCCAGACCCCACCCCCCACTCCGCTCCTGCACCCGACCTCCTGCCCAGACCCCACCCCCCACTCCGCTCCTGCACCCGCCCCCCCACTCCGCTCCTGCACCCAACCTCCTGCCCAGACCCCACCCCCCACTCCGCTCCTGCACCCAACCTCCTGCCCAGACCCCACCCCCCACTCCGCTCCTGCACCCGCCCCCCCACTCCGCTCCTGCACCCGACCTCCTGCCCAGACCCCACCCCCCACTCCGCTCCTGCACCCGACCTCCTGCCCAGACCCCGCCCCCCACTCCGCTCCTGCACCCGACCTCCTGCCCAGACCCCACCCCCCACTCCGCTCCTGCACCCGACCTCCTGCCCAGACCCCACCCCCCACTCCGCTCCTGCACCCGCCCCCCCCACTCCGCTCCTGCACCCGACGTCCTGCCCAGACCCCGCTCCCCACTCCGCTCCTGCACCCGCCCCCCCCACTCCGCTCCTGCACCCAATCCTCTGCCCAGCCCCCGCCCCCCACTCCGCTCCTGCACCCGCCCCCCACTCCGCTCCTGCACCCGACCTCCTGCCCAGACCCCGCCCCCCACTCCGCTCCTGCACCCGCCCCCCCCACTCCGCTCCTGCACCCAATCCTCTGCCCAGCCCCCGCCCCCCACTCCGCTCCTGCACCCGCCCCCCACTCCGCTCCTGCACCCGACCTCCTGCCCAGACCCCGCTCCCCACTCCGCTCCTGCACCCAACCTCCTGTCCAGACCCCGCTCCCCACTCCGCTCCTGAACCCGACCTCCTGCCCAGACCCCGCCCCCCACTCCGCTCCTGCACCCGACCTCCTGCCCAGACCCCACCCCCCACTCCGCTCCTGCACCCGCCCCCCCACTCCGCTCCTGCACCCGACCTCCTGCCCAGACCCCACCCCCCACTCCGCTCCTGCACCCGCCCCCCCACTCCGCTCCTGCACCCGACCTCCTGCCCAGACCCCACCCCCCACTCCGCTCCTGCACCCGCCCCCCCACTCCGCTCCTGCACCCGACCTCCTGCCCAGACCCCGCCCCCCACTCCGCTCCTGCACCCGACCTCCTGCCCAGACCCCGCCCCCCACTCCGCTCCTGCACCCGCCCCCCCACTCCGCTCCTGCACCCGACCTCCTGCCCAGACCCCGCCCCCCACTCCGCTCCTGCACCCGACCTCCTGCCCAGACCCCGCTCCCCACTCCGCTCCTGCACCCGCCCCCCCCGCTCCTGCACCCACCCCCCACTCCGCTCCTGCACCCGACCTCCTGCCCAGACCCCACCCCCCACTCCGCTCCTGCACCCAACCTCCTGCCCAGACCCCACCCCCCACTCCACTCCTGCACCCGCCCCCCACTCCGCTCCTGCACCCGACCTCCTGCCCAGACCCCGCCCCCCACTCCGCTCCTGCACCCGACCTCCTGCCCAGACCCCGCCCCCCACTCCGCTCCTGCACCCGACCTCCTGCCCAGACCCCGCCCCCCCACTCTGCTCCAGTACCTGACATCCTGCTCAGACCCTGCCCCCGCACTCCGCTCCAACACCCAGTGTCCTGCTCAGACCTCGCCCCCCCAGTCTGCTCCTGCACCCAATCCTCTGCCCAGACCCCGCCACCTTACTCCGCTCCTGCACCCGACCTCCTGCCCAGACCCCGCCCCCCCACTCTGCTCCTGCACCGATCTTCCACCCAGACCCCGCCCCCCCACTCTGCTCCTGCACCGACCTCCTGCCCAGACCCCCCCCACTCCTGCACCTCGCCTTCTCCCTTTTGTGTGGCCCCCGACTGATTGTTTTGTGGGTCAGTGGCCCCCAACCCAAAAAGGTTCCTCACCCCTGCCTAGTCCCATCCCCCAGTACCAACTGGTGCAGAGAGCCACATGTGCCCGTGGTCTGGTGACTGGGAGCCCGAGTGTGACAGTGAGGACACGCCTGTCGGTGGGCGCTGACACTGTCTGTATTGAGGGGACGGCACCGCACACACGGGGCAGCAGGAAGCAGGTTGATCGCCCAGAGACAGCCCCTGCCAGGGCTGTTCCAAGGCTCCTGTCCGGACTCAGGGGGATGCCCACGGAACGCTCCTGCGGGATCCAACGCGCCTTCCTCTGTGCCCAGGACAATCGCCCTGCTCCTTGGGGCTCCTCACCAGCCTCCTCCAGGCCTTCCCGGGAGCCCCGCCTCTGCCACGACCTGCACCAAATCCCTCCGGTCACGCCAGCTGGGGGCAGCGTGCCGGCGGCGTCATCCCTTTGCAAGATAAAAACCCAGAGACCAAACCCTGCGCATCTCACACCAGCATCTGCCGGAGCGGGCGCCCTGCCCACCGCCTCCTCGCGCCCGGCTGCCTTGCCCCCGGCCTCGGCCCCACGTCACCTCTGCGTCCATGTTGTGCCGCCCGTCCAGAAGGGACCCCGCCCTGAGGGAGGCCTCTGGGTGCCCCGGTACGAGAAATCTTGCTAAGAACGGGGAGGCACGTGCTGAGCAGCGCAGCTGTTAGTGGGGCACGTCACGCACCCCCAGTCACGTTCCCAGCCCCCCCTGCAAGGCTCGGGCCGGAGGGAGAACTATGGACAGTCAGCGTGCACCTAGCTCAGGGATGGGCAATCATTTTTGGCGGGGGGCGGGGCACTCCAAGACTTTGGAAAGTGGTCAAGGGCCGCACTTCTCTGTGAAGGAGGTGTGGGGTCTAGGGTGCAGAAGGGTGCACGGGCGAAGGGACTGGGGTGCAGGAGACGGTGTGAGGTCTGAGGGAGTTTGGGTGAAGGAGGGGTTGTGATCTGGGGCAGGGAATGGGGGGCAGGGTCTGGGAGGGTGCTTGGGTGCAGGAGAGGATTCTGGACTGGGGGAGGGATGTGGGTGGGAGTTGTGACCTGGTGTCTCCCGTGCCCCTAGCCTGTCTCTGGCATCACTGCCGGAGAGATGGGCCGGGCGTGAGCCCTGCCCCAGAAGGGGAAGATCCGAACTCAAGGGGGCAGGTTTTTGGGGTTGGGAGGAGGCGGCTGCTGTCCTCCCCCCTCCCCCCCAGTGCGCTGACACGGCTCTTGGTGTTCCAGCGAGACAGACAGGGGCTGCCATGAGACCGCACTGGAATGAAACGTCAGAATTAAACCGCTCGCTCCCTCGGCTTCGTCCCCTGCCGCACCGGCTCCCAGGGCATCTGACAGGGCTTCTGTCGCTCTCCCAGGCACTTACCTGCTCCATGCCCATCGCTCAGCATCGCCACCCCCTCTGCCTGCCTTGTCGGGCCCCACAGAGCGAGCAGCCCATTCCCCCTCCCCTCTGTGGGTTTGCCGAGAAAACTCCGCCAGCCCAAGAGCCGGTTCCTCTCTCGGCAAACCGGGACAGCTGAGCCCCGTTCTTTAACGGGCTCGTCAATTCCCCTCCGGTTCCCGCGACAAACTGCTCCATCCACGCAACCCACCGGCCGCCCTCCAACACGGAGCTCCCCGAATCCGCAGGCAGTTTACCCCCGACCTGCCTCTGCGTGACTCCGCTCCCAGGCGGAGGGTGAAACCCGCCGAGCCCCTGCTGGGGGCTCCCGAATGCTGCTGCTGATTCATCCCCTTCCTGTCACAGCCCCCAACGCTTCTGCAGACACCTCGGCGGCCAGCGCATGTCCCACCGCGGCCAAGCCTGCCCAAACGCCACCAATGCTACCAAGCAAAGCGCAGGCCCTGCCTGCCCCAGGGATGGACCGGACCACCCCCCGCCGTGGAGCCCGACTGGGCAGGACACCCAGCACGGAGAGCAGCCCCCTGGCCAGTCCCGCTCCCCAAGGCTCAGCAGTGGCAGGCCCCCACAAACGCGTCTCATCCCTAGTGCAGGCACAGCCCAGAGAGCGGTGAAGGGGAGGGCGGGCGCGAGGCAGAGGACAAGCAGGCCTGCGACTACGCTGGGGACAGGAAGGTGCTAGAGGACCGGGGCATGGACCCTACCATCATGCTCCTCGATATAGGGCTTGGGTTTCTTTCTCAATTTGGATTTCTTCTTACTGTTCCTTTCCAGGAGCTCTTTAATGTGCTGAGTCACTGAGAAACAAACAAAACCATGAGGACAACAGAATGGAGCACAAAAGAGAAAATGGGTTAACGTGCAGAGAGCCCTGTTTTCAAAGCCAGCAGCACGGGGGGGGCACCCCCAGGCCTTTCTCTGGGGCCCTGGGGACCGGGGAGGGCAGACGACACACCAGCAGATTGCCGTGCCAGTCGTCGGGGTCGTCCCGCGGCGTCACACTGAGCCTGCTCCCCCTCCCCTGCGAGGGCAGAGTCCGGGATCACGCAGGCACCGCAGGGCTTACAGGCGGAGTTTCCAAGGTGCGGGGCACCAGCAGCGCTTCTTGCACTGTGCTGCTGGGCGGGGATCCAGGGGCTTGGAAAGTCCGTCCCCGCGGATTGACAAGCACGGCTGCGTAGTGCCTCACTGCAAGCCCTCGAGCTGGAAAACTTCCATCTGGCTGGCGGGCTGGCCTCAGTCCCTGCAGCCTCACTGCCTGCCTCCAACAGCCATGCTGCATTTGTGGGCTGCGGAGCTAAAGAGCTGCCACATTTGGTCCATGCACAGAGCTGGCGCCCGGCGGCTCCAGGACCCATTCCCAACCCTGCTCAGTGTGATTTCGGGTGAGTCCCTTCACCTCTCCAACACCATCGGCCACTAAACGCCCAACCTGCTCCTGCGCCCAGTGCACAAATGCTGCTTCTGGCCGTCCTGCATGCAGAGAGCTTGAGATTGAGTGTCAGGTTCCTTCAGACAATGCTGGGATTGCTGCTGAACTGCGTCTCTCTCTGGGGTGGAGCGCTGTGGCCACTCGCCATAACACTGCCACACAACAGCTCTTCAAAAGTTACAGAAAAAATTAACTCCTCTTGAAACTGCAGGGAACTGAGGCCGGAAGCACGGAAGCACCCAATCTGGGATCTGTCAGGACCCCAGGGTGAGACCCGCTCGTGCAGAAAAGTTCCATGGGCTCTTCAGTGCGCGGACAGGGACAGGCCCTGGGTTTAACTCTGCATTGGACAGATCCCGTGCCAGTGGATTTGAAAACAGGGCTCCGGTTAACATAAAACGACATGGAGAAAAATAAAAGGAACCGTAATAAAACAATACAATGGGTGTTGGGCCAGGGACCGGCCTTTTCCTCCGGGGTCAGCCACAGAGCAGGGGTTGCTACTAGACACGGGCTTTCGTAGGTGGGACAGGCAGCACCACAATCCAGCAGTGAGCAAGGCAACTTACATGAAATGAGCTTCATTTGCCTAGCACAGGTCAGCCTAGCAAGAGTGAGAGAGTGTGTGTGCATGTGCGCATGTGTGTGTGCGTGTGTGTGTGTGCGTGTGTGTATTTTCGTGTACACAAAAGTTACTTATTGCAAGTGGGGAACCACACAGGCGCCCCACACATGCCTGGCCTGTGCTGTTCATAAGCAAATACAAATTGTTTCCTCTAAGCTCCTAGAAGCTTTTTAAGGTTAAGAATGCCTGAAATGTATTAACAACACAACAAGGTTCCTGATGTCCCAGCTGGGCTCTCCCTCCCCTTTGTCCTTTGCTCTCACTGCCCGACGGGCTGGCCACGCCGGGCCCCTTATACACCCGCCAGGGCCTGGCTGACCACTTTGCGGGAGGGTCGACCCCAGAACACGGGGCAGGTTCCACACGGTTCTACCAGGCCCAGAACGTTTGAGGAGGCGAGCGAAGTGACTCGCCATTCGGAGCACTCAGCACATTGTATTAAGGCGCAGCTAAGACACTGGAAATCAAATCCGGGGTGAGGCTCCCGGCTGCCCCACATGCCCCCCCTGCAGCAGGCACGACACCGGCCTCGCTGGACTCCCCGCCCTGGCCCAGGCTGTGCGTGTGCCTGAGCTTTTGCTCCTGCCTCAATCCCCCCCACAGCCTTTCGACACTCACGCTGCAACCGCTGCAGGGTGTAGCCACGGCGTGGCCTGTACCCCGCGTCCCACCGAGCAGAATGCCACGCGGCTCCGTGCACTGCCCGCCCTCGCTCTGCCCCCCGGCAGTGCGCTGGGAGCAGTGAGGCTTGGCCTGTTTCCCCTCTGGCACCGCCCGGCCTGCTGCCTGTCTGTCTGTGAGACCCTAACAAACGGCTCAACGGGACCCTGGTGCAGGGCAGAGCTCCCAGGCCTCTGGGCCCAAACTTCAGCCACAGTAACAAGGAGGGGGAGCCAGAGGACGCTTGTGGGCCAGGTTGCAGGGTTACAGGCTGGGCTCAGTGACTCATCGGTTTCAAAAGCCATTTGCTGTTTCTAGCTCCAGGAACCTTCCTGTTTAATGATGGGCTGCAGTGGCCAGGACGGTCTCTGGGGGAGAGCAGACAGCGCTCCCTCGGCGCAGAAGCAATGATTTAGGGCCAGTTACTCAGAACAGCCCCACGGATCCAAGCCAGTCTCGCTCCAGGCAGAAGAGGCCCTAGCTGATAGCACTAGTGAGCCAGAGTAACCACCCCCGGGCAAATCTGAACCTGGGCCCTCTGGAGCTGAGTATAGGAGCCTCTACCCTCTCGGCTAAAAGCCAGCTGGCTCCCAGCCCATGCTGTGAGGTCTCTTGGTCTTAACTGTTGCTGTGCCACTTGCATTGCTCAGTAACCACACTAGGGCTCTGTCTACCTACACTCATGGCTTCTTGCGCAAGAAAACATCCACACTGCTGTGTGCCAGCTGCGCTTTTGCGCAAGAGCGCCCATGGCAGTGGGGACGCTCTCTTGCGCAAGAAAGCTCCGACGGCCATTTTAACCATGGGGCTTTCTTGTGCAAGAAATCCCTGCCCAGCGTCCACACTGCCCGCTTGCGCAAGAGGGCTTACACCTGTCACAAAAGAGCATAGCGCTTGCGCAAGGAGCCCTCTCTTACCACGCCGGACTGTAAATCTCCTTGCGCAAGAGCGGGCGGGCAGTGTGGACGCTCTGCAGAGTCTTGCGCAAGAACGGCTGCACTTGAGCAAGAAGCCGTGAGTGTAGACACAGCCTAGGTGGGTGGGTTACACCAGCACCTGCATTTAACACCAGAAAAGCAACTCGGTGTCCCAGGGGGGCTGCCAATTGGAGGGAGGTCAGGGAAGAGACGCTAGACTGAACAACAGGCCCAAGGGACTGCTCCAAGCCTGGGCTATCCACTGTACAGTACCTGGTGCGACTGTAGCACCTTCCAGCAAAGCATCTCCAAACGCTCCGCAAACAACCTCCTGGCGCCCCGTGACCTAGGTCCGGCTCATCACCCCCGCTTTAGAGGCCAGGAAACACACAGAGTTTAAGGCCGGGAGGGACCGTGCAGCGATCGTTTAGTCTGGCCTCCTGCGTAGCACAGGCCAGAGAACCTCGCCCCAGGATTGCTGCATCGACCCCGTAACTCTGAGCGACAGCCCCAGACATCTGGCCTTGATTTTAAGACTTCACGGGATGGAGAATCCATCACATCCCCGAGGAAGTTGTTCCCTGATAAAAGTGTGGCCTTTAGTTCTAGCCTCTCTCTGTCTGGCTCCAGCTCCCTACGCTTTCGCTGCTACATTAAAGAGCCATTTCTACCCGGAATCTCTTCCCCATGTCGGTACTTTCAGACCAGAAGCAAGCCAAGCCCTCTCTTACCTTTCGCTCTTGGAAAAGCTAACTACAGAGGTGGAGCTTCAGAGGGGGAGCCGAGTGAGTCTGTATCTGGAAAAACTTAAAACACAACGAATAGTCCTGCAGCACCTTAAAGACTAACAACATGTAGATGGTTCCATGAGCTTTCGTGGGCACAGCCCACTTCTTCAGATGACCGGAGTATTAAAAGTCCAGATCCAAGAATAAATAAGACAAGGTGGCGGGGGGAGGGGGGAGAGAGGTAGGGGGGGAAAGAAAAAAAAAAGAGAAAAAAAGTAGTGAATTAGATTGTTCAAGTTATAAGAGGCTGATAAGAACAATTTGTACCTTTATAAGCACCCATTGGTTGGTTGGTTAAGTCATTAGGATGTGGCTCCATAGATGGAGCTTCCAGATCATAATAGGGATAGAGAATAAGACAGAGAATATCTTATTGCCTCTCTATAAAATCACGGTACGCCCACAGCGTGAATACTGCGTACAGATGTGGTTGCCTCATTGCAAAAAAGATAGATTGGCATTGGAAAAGGTTCAGAAAAGGGCAACAAAAATGAGGAGGGGTTTGGAACGGGTCCCTTATGAGGAGAGATTAAAAAGACTGGGACTTTTCAGTTTAGAAAAGAGGAGACCAAGGGGGGATAGGACAGAGGTCTATAAAATCATGACTGGAGTGGAAAAAGTGAACAAGGAAAAGTTATTTACTTATTCCCACGATATAAGAACTAGGGGTCACCAGATGAAATGAATAGGCAGCAGGTTTAAAGCAAACAAAAGGAAGTGTTTCTTTACTCAAGAGCACAGTCAACCTGTGGAACTCCTTGCCAGAGGATGCGGTGAAAGCTAGGACTTTAACAGGGTTCAAAAAAGAGCTAAATTCATGGAGGTTGGGTCCATCAATGGGTGTTAGCCAGGATGGGTAGGAACGGTGTCCCTTGCCTCTGTTTGTCTGGAGGTGGGTGACAGGAGAAGGATCACGTGAGAATTCCCTGTTGTGTTGCCTCCCTCTGGGGCACTTGGCAATGGCCACTGTCGGCAGACCGGGTACTGGGCTAGATGGTCTGACCCAGTGTGGCCATTTTTATGTTTTTATCATAAGTTTTTCTTATAGTGTAGACTCCAGAATTGGACACATTCTTGCAGTAATAGTCTCACTAATGCCATCTACACAGAGCCCTGAGTGGACACAAACTTTGTGTTGGCATCTGCATCCACAAAAATGAATCGTGGATACCCACGTTGACAGTTGCAGATGCAGATATCCATGGATATAAAGCGGGTGTCTGTAAATTTGCAAGGTTCTAGATACAAAATTTGTCCCTGCAGCCAGATCTACAAAAATGAGCCACGGATATCTGCATCCACATCCACAGAGGCAGATACCTGTGGCTATAAAGCGGATATTTGCAGTTTTGCAGAGCTCTCCATACACAGAGGCAATACCACCTCCTTATTCCTATGTAATATTCCCGTTTCTAAGTCTAAGGGTTATATTTGCCCTCTTAGCCACATCATCACACTGGGCTCTCACATTCAGCTGGTACGCTACCATTTCTCCTAAATCCTTTTCTGTATCACAGAACTCTAGGATATTGCTCCCCGCCTATAAGTAAAAATGGGAGGGTTTTATTTTTATAGGTAAGTATCAGTAAACGTCAATTTCACTGGACACACATGAAAACATATTTCCATAGATAATCATTGAAATTTACAGCGAGGCAACATAAGAAAAATACTGCTTAAGAATGTGGAGTTTGATGTAATGATACTTACTTGGTATATTTTGCTGTGATGTTGACAATTCATATTTTGAATGGTTGTAAGGGTTTAACTTTTTGCATCTCTACACTTACTGTCATTAAATAATTATTGTTTCCCATCAATTCCCATGACTGTGAATGTTTAAATAAACCAAAATGGGAAAAACGCTTACAAATAAACGAGGATACAATGAGTTGAAATTATAAACAAATACAAAGCCAGTTCTGAACAACCCGCTACGTGTGACCTACCCTTTCTGTGCCTGCACATCTGACCTTGTGTTTGCTGGTGACAGAGCTACAGGATCCCCTCTTTCTGTCCTGAACCCTGCTTTTCGCTCTGAAAAGCCAGCTCTTCGGAAGCACCGGTATAGAAGTTGCTGATCAGGACTGTACTCCATTTGCACACCAAGTCAGGCGCAAAGGGGAAAGGTCACTCACTGAAAGCTAACCAGGAAGCATGGAATAGAATAGAGGCTCTTCATGCCTGACCCAAGCTCCGATCCCTTCCTGTGTCCCGGGAGCTTGGCTAAAGGGTGGACGGGATAGCATGACTATCAGCAATTACCGTCACTTTCAGTCTGTTTGAAGCCCAGGGCCAGGCCCTGGAGAGCTTGGGCCAGTGGGATCTTTGCAGCTACAGGGTATGGGGCTGGGTGACGAAATCCTGCAAGGCACCAACCCAACGGGGTTAATGCACACGATGGCTTCTCTCGCCTGAGGCTAATTGCTTGGCTTGCCATAGCTGGGCGAAAAGGCGCCGGTGACAGAAGGGGGCTCTGGGACAGAGCTCGGGAAGGAGCAGAACCACTCAGAGCGGGGGAGGGCGGGGGCCAATCCGTGGGAAGCAGCTGAGCGCGACAGGGCTTTCTTACGGCCAGGTTAGCAGGCCCGTGGGAAAACACAAGCGGGGATTGCGAAGAGCAGCCCGTCTAGGACATGAGCCGGGGAAGGGCCGTCAGCAGGGGAGGGTCAGAGGAAGCAAGGGGCACGTACCTTGGACAGTCCTTAGGGGGACTCCTAGATTTCAAGGCCGGGGGGCCACTGCGAGCATCCAGCCTGCCTTTCTGTGTGACGCAGGCCGGAGACCTGCCGCCAGGGCATCCCTAGAACGGCTCTTTTAGAGAAACAGCTGGTCTGGACTGGACAATGGCTGGTGATGGAGACTCCACCGGCCAACGGCTCCACAGCCAGTTCCCCTCGCTGGTAAAGACGTACGGTGTCTGGTCGGAACGTGGCCCCCTGGACCTTCCTCTGCCACACTGAAGAGGCCGCTAGCTGATGCGTGTTGCCCGGGGAGCTCATATGCAGCTGCTTATCCATCAGTCCCCCAGCCGTTTTCAGTCACTGCTCCCCAGAGCAGAGCCCCCGTGCCCTGAGGGCGGCTCCTTGCTCCCCCGTGGATGCACCCAGCCGTATGAAACCCCTACTAAGCCATCCATATTGCCAGCACAGTGAGCCCACCTCTTCGCAGTCCCACCCCCAGCTGTGTGGCAGCTGCAAACTGTATGGATGGCGACTTTGTTTTCTTTCGCTGATGAACACGGTAAATAGAGAACGTGCAGGAACCGGGCCCTGCGGGACCCCACTAGACACGCACCCGCTTGAGCTAACAGCCGGCAGCTCTGGACCCCTTTAACGTGCCCCACGTTCATTTTGTAGGTTTCGATTTTTGATTCAGAACATCGTGCAGTGCCAAGCCACCGGCCTTCCAGACGCCTGAGCCCAGCCCCCTCACAGACAAATCACTCGCTGCCCGCTAGCCTGCCTTCCCGCCTGCCGGTCACACGCCCCGCCGCGGGCCTGCCATGCCACAGCGCAGCAGGACAGGCGGTCTCCACCGACGCTCCCATTCACCTTGGGCCTTTGATGGGAAGCACCCGAGTCGGGAGGCGAGAGGGGCCCAGCCACGACAATCAACACCCACCCACCGAGGGGGTCCCTGGCCTCGAGCTGCGGAGGGAGCCTCCGGAAAAGGCCGAGAGACAGCGAACCAGCCGCGACAGCGTTCAGAGGAGACCGCAGGGTGGGGGGGGGGGGGACGAGAGTGAAACGGGGGAGCGGGAGGAACCCAAAGACAACAGCCTGGCCCCAGGTGGCGAATCCACAGCTCATCCTGGAACCCCCCAGAGGCGGCAGGTCCCAGCAGAACGCAGCCCTGGCTACTGGGACCGATAGTCCTGGGGCGCCAGGGGGCCCACAGCAGGACCTGGGGAGAAGATGCCCTGTGACTCAGCAAGTGGAAGCCAGCAGGGTCAATGGGCGCAGCGCTGATCGGCGTGGGACAGTAACAAATCTGCAACTTCCCCGAGAGTCGAGGTCTCGGCTGCTCTGGGGGGCGGGGGGAAGGGGCCAGAGTCTCTCTCTGCTCGCCCGGCCCGTGCTCGGAGGCCCAGGGCACGTGTCACCCGCGCAGACGCCCAGGCTGTGAAACGCCGCCACAAGCAGCGGCCACAAGGCCAGAGAACGTGATCTCAGCCCACTCGCCAGGGGCTCCCCGGGAAGGGACAGACTCCACCGAGAACAAGAAGCCCTCTGTGTCCAGCCCGGCGCCCCACTGCCGGCTGCCCACGTGTGGACTCCAGGACAGGCAGCCGTGGAGCTGGCAAAGCCGGGCCGGGGCTTGGCTGCGTGTGGAGAGAGGCTGCAACGCCGCAGGGACGGCCTCTGCCCCCGGTGAGCTGCTCTGCCCTCGCACACGCCACACGCCGGGGACTCACCCCTAAGGGAACGTGAGAGGGCTGGGCTATTCCCCTCTGGGTGCCCGAGAGCCGGCTACCCCTCCTGCCAGGACAGCCCCTTGCCCGGCCCCCTGGCAGGATCTCCCCAGCCCAAGCAGGTCCCTACCAGGGATGTCAAATCCCAGTCAATTGGTTAACGGGCGAAACATGAACCTGGCCAACCGATGGGACGGGGGAGTGGCCCTCCCGCCACGGGCTGCTTCAGCTCCACTGGGGCTGCCGGCTCCCATCTCCCACGGGGGCCCGGCAGCGCTGGAGCAGGGGCCGCAGATGGGGACTGTTCCCCGCTACCGGTTCCCCATCACCCCGGCCGGCTCCCCTCTGAGACCCCCCCGCTCCGCTCCTGCCCTCCTCACGGCGGCACCGGAGCGCCCGCCCCCTCCCACGCTCAGGTGCCACCCAGTCCAGCCCTGGAAAGCAGGGCAGGGCTGCTCCTTCCACGGCCTTGAGCGCCAAGGTTTACCTGTCCCAGGCGACAGGTGGGGCACCCCCCGCGCTTCCGGGGGGGCCAGGAGCCCAGAACCACTGAGCTCATTGGCAGGAAGTTCCCCCAAAACTTCCCCCCTTTTCCCTTTGCAGCCTCCCTGGCTCACTCATGGCTCCTCCCATGCCTGACCCCCACGACAAGCACCACCCCGATGCTCGTGCCTCGCTGGTACTTGGCCCATTCTGGGCCCTCCTGCCCCACACCGGCAGCTCCTGCCCTCCCACCCGGCGGTTCTGTCGCTCTTCTCTGGACTTTCGCAGCATCTTCCCACCCGCGCCGTGCCCAGCGGACACCAGCCTCTGGCCAGGCCCTGCCGCCAGCGTCAGCGGGGCCAGCTCCCTGCTCCGGGACTGGAGATCTTTGCAGACGGGCCGCTCCCAGGCAAAGGCTTGGAGGGAGATAGCGGTGGGGGCCAGGTTAGCGCTGCCGCCACTTGAAGCCTTTACTGGGGTCCAAGGGCCTGGGTACGTCTCTAGCTCTGCCGCAGGGCTGCTGGGCATCACTGGAGCAGGTGGCAGCCCCCCCAGGCCTTGCAACCCAGTGCCTGCCCTGGCAGCTGTGGGGATCCTGGGTCCCCCTCGGCCCACCGCAGGGGCAGGCAGCACTTGGGGGCTGGCCTCCTCGGGCCCAAAGAAAGGCCAAGTCCAGCCGCACTCGCCTGGCTGGACCCCTGATCTAGGGCTCCTGCCTGGCCCTGGGAGCGCAAAGCGTCGTTCCGGACTCCAGACCCCAGCAGCCCAGCCGTTACTCAGCACCCCGGGGAGCTGACAAAGCCTCAGGACACAGGCCCCACCCAGCACTGCTGCTCCCCATCACAAAGCAGAGCCAGCCCCGGCTCCGGCGCTGTGCCCGGCCGGGAGCATCCCAGCGGGGGCAGAGCCGTTGAGGCCAGGCAAGGCCCAGGACATGCTGGTAGGAAGAGGCAGCACGTTCCAGAACTTGCCTCCTCTAAGCAGGGCCTCTTCCTGCACGGCCGGTCACTGGAGCCTGGGGGCTCCCGGTCTTTGGGCATCTTCCCTGGGCGCCCCAAGGGCCCTGGAGCAAAGCGCTCCTGGCTCCCATCTGCCACTTGCCAGGAGGGGGTGCCCCCGGCACCTGCCTCAGCTGAGCCAGCGCCCGGCCAAGGAGCGAAGCCCTGAGTCCCGGCGAAGCTCCAAAACGCGCCGGCCTGTCGGGGAGCGGCCCTGAGGGCCTCGTGGCTCTGCTCCCTGCACCGGCTCCCGGCCAAATGCAGCCCAGGGCAAGGGATCCGGATGTCTCCATGGAAACGCCCCACGACTTGGGAGACCATGTCCCCTCCGCAGCCATAAGGGCCAAGCGGGGGGCGGGCTCAGGGAGTCAGGCCAGGAGCCACTCGGGTCTGTGGGTCCGGCCTCCTGCGGAGCACGGGCCACTGAGCCTCTCCCAGGGAGTCCAGCGCCAGCCCCAGGTCTTAGGCCTGAGCCAGAGACACCCAGGGGTGGCTGAGAGACTCCAAGCAACGGAGCCGGTCACTGCCCTCGGCAGGGTGCTGCAATGGGCCGATCCGGTCCCCGGGCCCCAGAGACAAACAGATTTCGGAGGGCGGGAGCTTGCGTCAGGTGCACTGGGGAGAGGGAGCCGGGACGACTGGCTAGGGGGCGCAGCACAGTCTCCACGGCCTTCTAGGGGCCCGCGGCGCAGAGCGCCACCCGGAGGGAGTCGCCAGCCTTTCTGAGCAGCCTGGAGCTGCGGCAGGACGGGAGCCTGCCCTGGGTCCCCGCTGGGCTGCTGGCTGGAAGCCGCCCAAGGTAAGCGCCTCCTGGCCAGAGCCTGCCTCTGCCACCCGTCTCCTCCTGCTCCCCAGCTGTCTCCCCCGGCAGCACCTAAACCCATGAAACAGTCTTGGGCAATGACTGCGTGGGCCAGGGCGGCAGCGAACTGGCCGGGGCAGCAGAGCCGGATGGGCCGTGCCGGGAGCTAACCTCTCGCCCGCCCCGTGGCCGGAGTGCGGCACGTGCCGGGTGCCACTCCCAGGTTTTGCACAGGCCCAGAGGGCACAAACCCAGGGCTGGCCCCAGGCTGCGGGGCGGTTTCATTGCTGGGTACACAGCCCGACTCGGGCTGCGCCCCTGGGAGCCCCGCTGCGCCAGGCCCTAGGCATCCCACAGCCCACGGCCCGGCCAGCTGCCACGGGCTGGCTGCGGCACCTTGCGGCAGGGTGGGTAGGAGCAGCCCAGCCCTGTCTCCCCTCCAGCCACAGACGCGCAGGCCCCTCAGGCTCCCCGCCACTGGCACATGGCAGGCCGCACCCCACACGCCCGTCGCAGAGCCCTCGCCCCCGGCTGAGGCCCTCAAATGACCGTCTGACGTGCCAGGTCACAGAGGAGCCTCCGTCTGCATGAGATTAAAGCGGCAAGTGAGCCAGCCCCGGGCTGCAGAGAGAGGGGAAGAATCCCCAGGTCTGGGCTAACCTGATCCAGAGGAAATCCCTCCCCCGCCCCAAATCCAGTGGTCAGGCAGAGCCTGCGCACGTGGGCCAGACCCCCAGGCAGCCAGCTGGGAACGAATCCTCGGTAGCAACCCAGAGCCCTCCCAGCCAGTGTCCCGTCGCCAGCCGGGGGCAATTTCTGCTACTGGTAGACGCCAATGGGCCCTGTGCCGTTGTAGGCAGCCCTGTCGCACCATCCCCCACGGAGCCTTAGCAAGCTCAGCCCTGAAGCTAGGGAGGTCTCTGAACGTGCCCGGGGGCCTTTTCCCACCCACACTCCCCTGGCGCGGCCCGAGACCCGGCTCTGCACTGACAGTGCTGAGCCAGCGGGGGCAGCCCTGCCCGAGGAGCGGGCCGTGCCCACGGACGCGCACGATCCCATCTCCATGGTGTGTTCGTCTCTCAGGTGCTCCCAGACAACTGATCGGTTTTTAAGTTTCTCCTGTTACAGGCTAACTCGGCTCCCCCTCTGAGGCTCCGAAATGTCCCCCTGGGGGCTGGCTACTTCCATTTCTCCTTCGAACAAACGCGCCCGGGGCTGCGTGGGCCCAGCGCAAGGACCCAAGAGCTGCATGGGACACGTGTGGGCGTGTGGCACGTGGCCATGTGTGAAGGAGCCCAGCTGAGGCCTGGCGAGCGCGCTAGCGGCCACTGAGGCCTAACGTGAATGAAGCTCATTTCATGCTGGATTTCAGTGTCCCAGGGACGAAAGGCCAGGGTGGAGCCTACGGGCGCTTTCCCTGAGCTCTCGGGCGGCAGGTGCTCTCCTAGCGCGGCGCTCGGCTCCCGGGGAGGACACGACGCACAGTACAAACGGGAAAAGCGTGGCGCGTCCTTCCGGGACAACGCCGAGCTCTTACCTTTGGTGTCATTCACCGGGTCCATGTGCCTGTAAATATACCCTTCCAGGTAGGAATGGAACTTGGGCGTGGGCGGGAAGAAGGCCAGGCAAATGGCCATGAGCTCCCAGCCCCGGGCCAGGCTCTCGTAGCGGAAGTTCTCGGTGGTCTGCCGGCACAGCTGGATGTACAGCTCGTCCCGCAGGCCCTGCATGCTCCAGCCTTTGGTGGCGATCTCCAGAGCCACGTTGAGCTGATCCGCCTTGGCCCGCCGGTCCCCCATGTACATCTGAATGAGTTTAAATATTTCGCAGGCCTCCTTCTTGACGTTGCGGTCGCTGGTCATGATCATGGGCTTCTTGATGGACTCGCTGCTCCAGGCCAGCATGTTGGCGATGGAGACCTTCCTCCGGAAGAGCCCTTGGGTGTGCTTGTTGAAGTGCTTGGAGGCCCAGTTCTCAATGTCCGTCTCCGAGGAGGGCTTCCGCAGGGTGAAGGTAGGGAAGACGCAGCTGGCGCTAGGCAGCATGTTTCTGTTCTGTCTGCTGCTCTCAAACTGGGCACAGGCCCCGAGATCCTCCGACTGAGAAACAACAGGGAGACAAGGTATGGTTACTACTGGCACCAGCCCCCGAGGCACCCCCCCCCCCGAGACCCTCCCGCCTCGCAGAATCCACAGGGCACCCACCCAGACATGGACTCTCCTGGGGGGGCTCCCAAGCCTGCAAAGTCAGGAAGCGAACAGAGTCCTGTACAGGGCACACAGCACCTCGTCAGTCACGTCTCCAGGGAACGTCGGTTACGGCTGGGAGAGGCTGTATCGGATGCCTCTCATCAGCCGATGTCACACGACTCCGTACATCCCCCCTGTCGCCGGCCGTTTGTGCTCGCTCCTGCTCCCAGCTCCGCCGGAGGAAGGCCAGAGCCTGTGGCGGGGGGGACGGTCCAGGCTGGAACACCCCAGGAGAGCTCTGCCGTGTGGAAAGCAGCCTGCCCTGGGGCTCCCCATGTAACCGGGAAATACACGCGGGCCCATTGCGCCCCACGGGGAGGCTCTCCGCAGCTGGCATCTCAGCGCCCAGCTGGAAAGGGACGACACTCACCTGGAACCAGGGCGGGCTGAGCGCAGTACGCACCAAAAGCCGGAGGCTGGAGCTTTCGAATCTCCATGCGCCCTGTGAGGAGTGGGAGGGGCCGCCCAGCTCTGAACCTGGGCTTTGCATCCACACTGAACACACACAGGGGTGAATGAGATTCCCCCCGTGGGAGCTGGGGGCTGACTATTGGGCAGGCTGTGCCCTGGGCAGATGTGCGTCCCATTGCGGAGGGCTACGGCGCACAGGCAGGCGGGTCCTCGCCAGCAGGCGGTGGCCTGGGAAGATTTAGCTCTTTACAGCCTCCATGCAGACGGGCAGGCCGGTTTTGGACACCCCTCGGCACAGGATCTGGTCCCGTCCTGCCCTGCGACTGACTCCCCACAGGACCGAGAGCGCCAGGTGCCTGGATGCCGCTGTGTGGCTTTTCTCTGGCTAGGCCCCAGAGGGGAGCTGGCCCCTGCACTCCAGACCCCGTTGGTTAAAGGGCTGGGAGGAAACCCCACGGGAGAGGAAGCAAATGACAGCAGCAGCTCAGCCCCGCCCATGTGGGGACAGGGCACTGGCTGGCCCTGGGCCAGTCGGCAGACGTGGCTCGGTGGTAGGAAGAGGGCCACGGGCTTGGGACCTGGGCACACTGCACTGCTACAGCTGCCACAGGGAGCAGCCTCAGCCATGGGCTTAAAGCCAGCTCCCCACCAGCACTGCCCCGGGGAGAGCCGCCTTTCCAGTGGCTCCCTGCGGGTACGGGCGCCCGCGAAGCCTCCTGCCCCGCGCCGCTGCTTCTGGATCCAAGGCAGCCGAGGGAGCCGGTGCTCATGGGGAGCAGGTTTAAAAGCTGGTCCCTGCCGCCCTGCCTGGGACCCTTTACTGGTTAGCCAGTTAAATACGACGGCGAGCCAGTTCACTGGTTAACGGGGGTTTTACCTCCCTAGAAGCTCGAGGCTTTTGTGCAAAGAGCTGATGTCCAGGCTTCGTCCCACGTACAATAACTGCCCTCTGGGCACACCCTGGGGACGTCAGTGCACGGTTGTTTACATGATTAACCCATAAGCCTGGGCTTACAGGTTAACCCTAACAATGACATGCACATGCTGCATGCACCCCCGCTGCCTCTGTATCAGAGGCAGCAACAGTGGGGGGAGGAGGGAGCTGGTGGATCCCGTGAAGCCAACTCCCCACCACCTCGGTGCTGCTGCCTCTGATAGAGAGGCAGCAGCATGAAGGGTGAGTGGGGCAGATGGGAGCTGGTACACATGGGGAGCCAGCTCCCCGGAGCCACCTCCCCCTCCCCTGCTGCTTCTGCAAAGGCAGCTGCGCGGGGTGGGGGGCAGGCCGGATCCCTGTGCAGCCTCTGTCCACGGAGAGCTCAGGCCCCCTGTGCAGCAGCACGGGATCGCAGGGGGCTCCCCGAGAGTGGGGCCAGGAGAACACTGGCTGCCAACCCTGCCCCGGGGCCCACTGGGCACCATGCAACCAATAAGATGTGTGGTTACACGATTATTCAGTTAAACGACGTCTAACTTCCCTAGCAAACCCTACTAGTCAGTACTGCCATGCACTACACAGCGGCACCTTCCGTCTCAGGGCCTCAAAGCCCTTAAGAGCATCACAACGGCCAGGTCAGACCAAAGGTCCATCTGGCCCAGGGTCCTGTCTGCCCACAGTGGCCAAGCCAGGGGCCCCAGAGGGAGTGAACAGACCACGGTGATCCCTCCCCTGTCGCTCATTCCCAGCCTCTGGTGAACGGGGCGACCGGTTGAAATCTACTCGCCACAGGCCAGGAGAGTCAGTGATTTGTGGAGCCCTGCTCGTAGCCATTGACTGACCTAATCTCCATGACTCTATCCAGCTCTTTTTTGAACCCTGTTAAAGTCCTGCTCTTCACCTCGTCCTCTTGGCACTTGACAAACATTAACTAACTAACCACTGTGACACCCTGTGAGGAAGTGTCATTCCCATTTCACAGCTGGAGAAACTGAGGGAGGGAGAAGGGAAAATAATTTGCCCATCGTCACGACAAAACGCAGACCTGTTCCTTTACCACGAGTTCATTCTCCCGCCCCCAATACCGACCCCCCCACTGCGTGCAGTACAGCAGCGCCCAGCTCAGCCACGCAAGCCACTGCCTCAGTCTGTCTCTGCCTGGCACGGGTGCCCCAACGTGACCCCCACCGTAGACACTCTCAGCGCGTTCTTTTGCTTTAGCCTGCACCTCTACGCATGCAAGCTACGCCAGACCAAAAGGCAGCACGTTTCTATCCCAGCAAGGTTTCCTGTACAGGGGTGTACACTGGTACAAGCGCATGGTTTAAACGCCCCCCCTTACCTTCTGTCCCCATCGCCTCCCTGGACGTAAGCCCTCAGGGGCAAAGTGTGCTGACGCTGCGTTAGAAGAGGCTGTCTAACCCCACCAACCACGACAGGGTGAGAACAGAGAGACTGGAGAACACACGCCGCAGAGACAGCTCGGGCCCCGAGCGGCACAGGATACAGCACACGACACAAGCGCGAAGGCCGCTACGAACGTCAGTCTCCAGTCAGTGATCTCGATCCACACCGCTAACCGTTCCAGCGTGTGCTGGCCCAGGGCACTTTTCCTGGCAAAGGGCTTTACTATTAGTTGCCTGCGATGCTTCCCCCCGCAATGAAATGCAGCCGGCTCCGGGGGAAATGACTTGCTGTTTAAGTACGTCATTGTTACCCCATAGGGTAGACGGGGAAGCAGTGCTCCCTGCAAGCTGACCCAAGAGAGAGTCAAATGGTGCCCAGCTGATTAGCGGAGTGCCCACAGCCGGCAGCATGTGTTTCTATTGGTGGTGCACATCCACATGTGTCTCAGTGCACAGAACAAAATGTATTCTGCACATGGGTGGAAAAAATTTGAGAGAACGTTGCCAAGAAGTGAAGAAAGCGTCCTGTCGTCACTAGAAATGGAAGGGAGACCGAAGTTGACCAAGAAGCTGGGGCTGACACTTTATTTACCTGAGCATCGGCAGGTACGGCCACTTGCAGCTCCCATCGACTGCAGATCGCCGTTCCTGGCCAATGAAAATGGCTGTGGAGCTTCAATAACCAGAAGTGAACAGACCACTGGTCTTTACATGGCATCTGAGACGCACTCTGCAGCAGTGTGAAAAGCTCACTAGCCCCCCACAGCTCGAAATCAACGTGCTCCGACACACGTCTGCGCTGCCGGCAATGCTCATGGAGGCCACTGGTCAGAGAACTTCCCGAGCCAACATCTCGCCCAAGGGACAGAGTAACCAGCTTTATAGAAAGGGTCACCAACCCGCTCTGCTCTCACTGAACAGCTCCCAGGCAAAGCGCCCTGCCCATGTGCCCGCCGCGACCGCTTCTGCAGAGATGTGTTTGCGCACAGGACCCACAGTCAGAGGGACGGGGGTTTCAGGGTTAGGGCCACAGAGCAGGAAGGATCGGGTTTTAAAACTGAGCACGTGGTCTAACCAGCAGGAGTCTGCTATTACCGTGCAGCCTTCGGAAAGGAGGAAAGTCGCATGGTTGAGGCATAGGCCATAGGAGCCAAGAGTCTTGTGTTCTGTTTCCACCATTGCCACGGGTTTCCAGTGTGCCTACGGGCAAACCATTCCATGCCTCAGTTTACCCACTGGGAAAGGCATTGATAATATCGCTGTGCACTCACAGAATGGCTAGGCAGACGGGGAAAACCCTTGGATTCAGCAAGGGTTTTCCCACCAAACTATTGTGTAGAGGCCTGAGTTAGGAAAGCATTGCTCGTTCAGGTGATCACGTAAGCCCAAGGGTGAGCAATAAGTGGCCGTCACACATGTCCCCCCTCAATCTTCTCTTTTCTAAACTAAACAAACCCAATTCTTTCAGCCTTCCCTCATAGGTCGTGTTCTCTTGACCTTTAACCATTCTTGTTGCTCTTCTCTGGGCCCTCTGCAATCTCTCCACATCTTTCCTGAAATGCGGTGCCCAGAACTGGACACAATACTCCACCTGAGGCCTAACCAGCGCAGAGCAGAGCGGAAGAATGACTCCTCGTGTCTTGCTCACAACACACCTGTTAATGTGTGACAGCTATAAAACCCCACTACCCACACAGACAGATTGGACAATGTCGACTTTTCCAAAGGTTCAAAGGGAGGTTTCGTCAGTAGTAAAGCTGTTTTCAAATTCCAAGCTAGTACAGGGTGGCTTATTGTAGGGTTAGGGTTATTAAGGCCTCTTAGGAACCTTTGAACCACATCATAAGTAAAAACTGGTTGATTCTCCACAGGTCCGTGGTATTTTGATATGGCGGAGAAGTGAGCCTTCACTGGCGATAGTGAAAGACCTGTTCTCCGAAGACACGATATATATTAATTAATATAATTAATAGGTGCTGCAGCCTGTATGGCTCTCTCATGCATGATATCCCACAATACATGTTTCTTTTATTTATGGCTATAATCGAAGACTCTTTCCTGGAATTTTTCAGTAACATTTTGTACCTCTAATGAGCAAAGACTTTTCTAACGGTCCCAGAGTCTTATTCCCCATGCTCTTAAATGAAGAGCCTACAGATCTGGGTGTCAGAATTTCTCCTGTCACTCTGTCAACAGGCCCAATACTACAGAGATACAATTCACTGTCTGAGCAGGTGAAATAAGACTGGTACCGTTGTTGTCTAACCCATGCTGCTATCAGTGGCGGCCCGTCAATACAGGCGAACTAGGCGGTTGCCTGGGGCTCCAAGATAAACAGCCGTTGAGGGCTTTGGAGACGGGGGCGCCGATCGCGTGCCGATTGTGCATTTCGCCTAGGGCGCCAATTGCCAGCAGCTCGTCTAGGGCCGCTCCTGGCTGCTATCATTAAAATGAAACAAGACAAGGACAACAAAAATGATGAGGGGTTTGGAATAGGTCCCAGATGAAGAGAGATTGAAAAGACGTGGACTTTTCAGCTTAGAAAAGAGGAGACTAAAGAGGAATACTACAGAGGTCTTTAAAATCATGACTGGTGTGGAAAAAGCGAATAAGGAAAAGTTATTATTCCCACAATAGAAGAACTACGGGTCATCAAATTAAATTACTAGGCAGAAGGTTTAAAACAAACAAAAGGAAGTTTTTCTTCACACAGTGCACAGTCAACCTGTGGAACTCCTTGCCAGAGGATGTTGTGCAGACCAGGACTTTAACAGGGTTCAAAGAAGAGCTAGATAGAATCATGGGGGTTAGGTCCATCAATGGCTATTAGCCAGAATGGGTAGGAATGGTGTCCCTTGCCTCTGTTTGTCTGGAAATGGATGGCAGGAGAGGGATCAGGTTATGATGACCTGTTGTGTTCCCTCCCTCTGGGGCATCTGGCATTGGATGCTGTTGGCAGACAGGACACTGGGCGAGCTGGACCTTTGGTCTGACCCAGTCTGGCTGTTCTTATGTAAGACAAACCCAGGCTAACCCTATCACTCTTTGAAGGAGGGGAAATGTTCGCCTTTACCCCCATTGTATTAGAAACACTTCTGCTAGTGGGTGCCTGTCGTCTTCTACTCTTGAGCAGTTTCTGACACTTCCTGTTCCTGCTGGATGCAAACCGATCTATTGCAGGACCCCCCACGACCTGGAGGGGTGTGTCTCTAGTTGGCCTTTCAAAAGTCCCCTTGTGGATCTGAGAGGCTATCTTGCTCAGGAGAGCTGCAAGTGTATCCTGCTGCCCTGGTCCATGAACTGCTACTGGGTAACATCTTGTTCTGCACACCAATCCCAACGTTTGTTTAGAAAGAGGGGCCATCACAATCCAGGGGCTCTCCAACTGGGGGTCAGGACCCCTCAGGCTCAGGAGTCCCAAGCTTGCATTACACAGGGCGCTGGGACGCCACTTTGCTTCCAGCATTTATAATGGCGTTGAATATATTAAAACGTGTTTTTAATTTATGGGGGGTCTGAGCACCGCTGCTCTAGCCTGACTTGCTGTATCACACGGGCCAGGCGCTCCGGACACATGCGCTGGAAACGCTACCAAAAGAGCCGAGCACCTTCAAAAACTCGGACTTTTTACTCTTCAGCCCCAGCAGTGGCGAGCCAATGACCTCCAGCTAACTGAACCTAATACTAAACGCTTCCGTGTCTAATAAGCTCACATTCTAACAATACATCGATTCATCAGCTAAAGTTACAGATCCGGGAGCACCCCAGAGCAGTTCCCCATCCACGCAGCTGGTTGCAGTTGCAAGGCACGGAAGGGGCTGAGGCACCACGCCCCCTTTTATAAACCTGCTCAGGAATATTTAATACTCTCACTGAAGGGAGAGGCACGTGAACATTCTGACTATTGCTGGCTGAGCCAGGACGAATCAACTGGAGCATTCCACTGGTGGGAAGATGCAAACAAACAAACAAAGAACAGTGAAATTCACACAGCTATATGCCCCACTCTTATCCTGCAGCAGCGAGTTCCACAGTTAACTACATGCAGCACATAACAAGTATTTTCTTTTGTATTGTTTAATTGGCTGCTTTTTAGAGTTCCTCTTTTTCCTTGTGGAATGGGATGGGGAGAACAAAGAGCACCTAATAGAAATATGAACAGTTGATAGACTATACTCTGTTTGTAGGCCCCTTCTTTCCAACATATATCATCCTAAATTCTTGATGTGCGTGCCTTTCCATTGCTTTGCTCCAGACTACTTCTGCAGTGTTTGTGGTTTGTCTGGTACCAGGCAGAATGGTGATCATGTTTTCTTCTCACTTCAAATATACATTTTAATATTGGTTTGAGGGTTTTATTCCTTTCCAAACTATTAACACTGTTATCGGATATTTAAATTTCCTCCATCCCACCAGTTGATCCAGAGAGACTAACCTGGTTTTTATGACAAGTCTTGTCTATCGGTTCCGTGTGTCTCCTCCCTCTTTGAGTGCAAGCTCTGAGACAGGGGCTGTATTTTGTACTGTGCCTGGGATGATAGGGCCCTGTTCTCCAGGGGCTACTGCAGGAAAACCAAACGCCAGATGACGCCCAACAGCAGCAACGGGAAATGTCAGGATTTCAATCTCGGAGGGCGTTCTCCACTCAAGGTGGATATAACCCTTGGCTAGCCCTTGCCCTTCCCGGGGCAGGGTGCAGCCTGTCACACACAGCTCTACAGTCACTTGCTTCCAATCGTCTCAAAGGTGCACAGGCAGAATGGCCAGGGGTTGAGGAGCACAGACTAGGGGTCCCAGTGAGGTTTATCAGATGGGTTTCAAAAAAATATTGGACACACGATCTCAGAATGGGATTGGGGGGGGGGGGGGTGACCGGCTGGGAGGGAAGCAGGGCTGGCTGAGAGGGGGTTGGGGGGAGCGAGGCTGGCTGGGGCGGGGGAAACCAGACAGTGGTTCCACAGAGGATGGCGAGAGGCTGTTCTCAGTAGTGACAAATGGCAGAACAAGGAGCAATGGGCTCAAGTTGTGGTGGGAGAGGTCCAGGTTGGATATTAGGTAAAACTATTTCCCTAGGAGCTGGTGAAGCGCTGGGCTGGGTTCCCTAGGGAAGTAGTGGAGTCTCCATCCCTAGAGGTGTTTAAGTCTCAGCTTGACAAAGTGGCTGGGTTGATTTAGTTGGGATTTGTCCTGCCTAGAGCAGGGGGCTGGACGTGATGACCTTCTGAGGTCTCTTCCAGCTCTATGGTTCTATGATTCTATGGAGCAGGGCTGGCCGGGGGGGAGTGGGGCTGGCCGGGACGGAAAAGGGGGAACCGGCTGGAGGGGAACGGGGCTGGCCGGGGAGGGGGGAAGGAAGGAACTGGCTGGCAGGGAGCGGAGTTGGCCCAGGTGCACATAGATCCCGGGGTGCTGCCTGTCCCACGCACGGTCCCGGCGGGGCACATGGGCGAGTCTGGCCCCGGGGATTCATCCCGCCCCCCTCCTCTCTCCTGCATAGCTGTGTACTGCCTGGCCGGTAGACACACTGACGCAGCGTGAGCATGTCTAGCAGCCAAGCAATACGCAACTACGTACTGATACTCATGAGAATAATCAAACTTACTTGATTAGAAAGTACCCGACATTTCTATGTCCAGTATTTTCTCAATTTGTTTCCCGGACAGAACCCTCAAATACCGGACAGTCCGGCTCAAAACCGGACACCTGGGAACCCTAGTCCCAGCCCACATCCCCGGGCCACAGAGCTCCCGTCTGCCTGGGCTTCTAGGCCCCTCACGGCAGGGTTTAAGAGACGGAGCCAGGAGAACACGGCTACGTGAGCCTGCTAGGGAGGAGGGACACCCAGGCAGCAGCTGCCTTAGGGACGTGGAGGGGATTGACAGGACCCTGGATTTCCAGACTGGCTCAGACCCACGGTCTGTTGTGCCCTGCATCCATCTCTAACTGTGGTCGGCACCAGATTCTTCAGAGGACGGTGCAAGACGCCTAGAGCAGGCCTCGGCGGGATAACCTGTCCCTTGTGAAGAGCTTATTTTAAGCCCTCCCAGTTCCAGATACGTGTCAGGTTTTCAGCCAGAGATTTTATTTCTCTGCCAAAACTCTGTTGCGTCAACTCTCATTACGCCGCGGCTGGGCTCTTGAAGGTGCTGGGCAGGTGGATGAGGCCGGAGAGGTCAGAGAGTGCAATTGCTTTTGTCTGACCTCTGAGGCCTCATCCTCCCAGGACCCCTGCACAGCCCCTGCAAGGGACAAGCCTGGGATTTAGCCAGACCCGTGCTGGACACTGAAACTCACACACTGACTAGAGACACTGGATTCAGAGCTCTCTAGCCCACTTCAACCCAGTGCCCAGCGCCCGTTTCCGCCCTGTCTCCTTGTGACTGGAGGGGTGTCCATGGGCCATTTCATGTCGAATAACGAGGAGTCCTGTGGCACCTGAGACACGAACAGATTTATTGGAGCATAAGCTTTCGTGGGCAAAGGCCTACCAGACGAAGTGGGTCTTTGCCCACAAAAGCTTCTGCTCCAATAAATCTGTTCGTCTAGAAGGTGCCACAGGACTCCTCGTTGTTCTTGCAGATTCAGACTAACACGGCTGCCCCTCTGATATTCATCTCCAATGGTTCCTTGCAGGCTGCGCTCAACACTCTCTTCCGGCTGGCTTGTGAAGAGTGTGAAAACGTGTCTCTCTCCGCCACAGCAGTTGGTCCACTCAGCAATATTACTTCTCCCATCTTGTCTCTCTCAAATACGCTGTCAGCAGGTTCCCCTTTACTCACTGGTCCTGTCCTCGCACGCCCGTCCCTAAATCTGGCGAGCGCTGGGGTTGGCTGAGGAGAGAATTTAGATCAGACCAAGGGGGGGTGGAAGCCTCCCCGCGGGTTACTATCTATCCCCTAGGAAACTGACCATGTCCTGGCCACTTAATGTTTCAGTCAGATCTGCTGTCAATGCATCACTTCCAGGTGCACACGTACTCCTTGTGTCAGAGGAACTGGCTGCTACAAACCGGCCAGGGCTACTCATGACTGGGCCTGGTCCTACCATTCCCTGTAGCACGGTGGCCTGCGTCCTATGGCTGCCTCTCGGTGACTCCCCATGGAGGATCCTTGCAATTCCAGTGCGGGGGGCTAGGGCGCCGGGCCTGGGCTGGGCCAGGCAGAGCTGGTTAGATTAAACAGACCTGGCCCAGCCCTGAGCTGTCTAACTCACAAGGCAGCGCGCTGCCGTTTCGCCAGCTACCGCACACCCGATGCCCGGCTGGGGCGCGTTGCCACGGGGACGCCGAGCCCTGGACGGAGGCGGCTATTCACGTGCTCAATAAGAATCCAATTAGCACGATGGCAGAGGCTCCAGATGGAGCCGAGGGACAGGCTGTCAGAGATACTGGCGCTGGAGGGTTTGGAGGCAATTTTGGCAGCGTCCCCCCCATCCTCTCTCCAGCCTGAATCCTGCATCCCGCCCCCATCTGTGCACAAGTTCCTGAATGTGACGCTGGCGATGTGATTACACACACGCCGCACCAGCCGGCTCAACTGCCCCACTCAGACCCAGGACTAATCCATCTCCTCTTCTTTGAGGGTCGGGGGGTTTGTCTGTTTCTCCAAGGACCCCTGCTGAGCGGTGAGAGCTAGGAGCACCACGTCCGGTAGGCAAGGTCAGGGCTGGGCTGGGCCAGGACAATGGGATGGGCCTGGAATGGGACTGCTGCTCATCAAACCAGACAGAAAAGAGAGAGAATCACCAAGCAGGTGAGAGGCTGGTTGGGGGCGCACCCCCATCCAGGACTACCCCAGCCCTGAGCTTCCCACCCCCAGGATCCCTTTAGGGAAGGTTAAAGCTCCTCCCACCCCAATCCATACAGGGATATTGCTGGCTGTTCCCGTGTCTGGGAGTGAGGGGAAAGTGCACTTTGCTGCATCCCTCACTCTGGCTAGGGAGCGCAGGGGGCAGATGAATTTGGACCTGCCCCGGGTGGGACATGCACCCCTGCCCTGGCTGTGTCTGCTGAAACTGAAGCAGCCATTGAGCGGCGCTTCTCACATGGCCCCAAGCTGCTGCGGCGAGAGGTCTGGGAGTGTCCTCTCCCCCGCATCCTGAACCCCTCAGCCCCAGCCCACCCCAGAGCCACGATTTAAGGAAGATGAACATGCACAGGCGTCGTTTTCCAAAAAGCAAACATGATTTGCGCTAAGGACCCAGGCAATGCCGGGTACATCTGCTAGTGTGTTGAGATTTCTGTCCCCCTCGGCTGTACTGTACCGAAAGAAAGAGTTTGTAAACACGCCTCAAGTTACCCTTATTGCTTAACTAAATCAAGTGGACAGCGAGTTCCTCAGCCGACCACCGATGTTCTCATCACTTGGCAACTTTCATCTCCTCACGCCCATGGAGAGCAGCGGATTGGGTGGGCCTCTGTGTCCTGCGTGTGCTTTATCCATGCCACCGAGCGCAGAGCAACCACAGCACGAGGCTGCCTGGGACGTTAAGCGGAGAAAGATCAAGGCAGAGCCGTTCTGAAAACAGCACAAGCACCAGCTCCTTTGGGCTGGAGACTTCTCTGCTTGGGTTTCCACTGATAACGGAGATCACAGAATCACATAGGGTATGTCTAGACTACACGGCTCCGTCGACGGAGCCATGTAAACTAGTTTACCCGGCATAGGCAAAGAAGCAGGGATTTAAATAATCCCCACTTCATTCAAATAAACATGGCCGCCACGCTGTGCCGACGATCAGCAGTCTAGACGCAGATCTGTCGGCTGGGGAAGCCTTTGCCAACCGATTTCTTATGCCTTGTGAAACGAGGTTTACAGGATCTGTCGGCAAAGGCTTCCCCAGCCGACAGATCCGCATCTAGACTGCCACGCTGTGCCGGATCAGCTGATCGTCCGCACAGCGCGCCGGCCATGTTTATTTTAATGAAGCAGGAATTATTTAAATCCCCGCTTCTTTGCCTATGCCGGGTAAACTAGTTTACATGGCTCCGTCGACGGAGCCGTGTAGTCTAGTCATACCCATAGGGTCCTTAGGAAGTCCTCCAGTCTGACCAGAATTCTTCCTGCTCTGCCTGGCCCCAGCTGGTACAGTGAGCAGAGCGCAGAACACAAGGCTGCTTCCAGACACAGGCCACATAGCACAGAGACACTGGGAAAGTGGTCTAGAGCCAACAGGCTAGGCAAGCCAGTGGCTAGGCAGGGCTTAGGATGGGGAAAGGAGAAAGATTTTACAACTCCATGGGCCACAAAATAATCACAGGCAAATGGAGCTGTTGCAATGTGCTCACTGCAACAACTGTATGTGACAACAGTGAATTGTGTTGCTGCAGTACCATGGCCCAAAAATCCGTGTCAGACCACGACTTCTGTGGCCTTCTGTGACTCGACTCACTGGGGCCAGCTCTCTGGATCTTCCAGGTACGCTGCCCTTGTACAGCGCTGCCCTGTAAGAATGTGTGTGTGCTGCAGGAGAGCCGGTCACCAGGATGTTCAATGTTTGAAAGCCGTGGTTAAGTTCAATCACAAACTATAAAGAAAACAAGCAGAAAGAATGTCAAGGTAGACCCCCCTTCGCAGGAGACACTCAAGGGCGGTTAAGAGAAAATGCACAAGCAATTATACTGGCAGACATTTGTTGAAAAGGCTCAGAGGGGCAGCCGTGTTCGTCTGTGACTTAAAAAAAACTTTAAAAACCGAGTGGTCCTGTAGCACCAAGAGGCTAGCAGAGTATAGACAGTATCGTGCACTCTCATGGGCACAACCCACTTCAGATGAGTGGAGCAAGCGGCACCAGCTGAGTTACACAGAACGGATTTGTTTGTCTCTCTGTTGACGAGTAGGGTGAACAGCCCTGGAACGGATAAGAGCCCTGCCTAGAGAAAGGATGCCTAGTCCCTCCCCAGGGAGGTGGTCGCTGAGGAGTATTTAGGCAAGGAGGAGACAATAGGGTGATGCACAAAGGTATCGGTGGCTTGCTGTTCTCAAATCTTTTCCCCTCCATGCCGTGTTCCCACTGGTAAGATTAACCACTTCTCTGGTGCTAGGAGACTGTGGGATCACTATAGTCACCACGGGTCACATGCTCCAGAAGGGAAGAATGGCAGGTGCCGACGACAGTGGGACCTGTGGGTAACATGAACCACACTCGGTGCGGTGGCCATGCATCTGGTCTGCTGGTGGGAGAATTGCACCCCAGAGAGGAAAAGGCACGAGGGCTGACACCCAAGAGGGCTCTGGGAGACGGGCCAGAGGTGCACCGAGCCCTTTAACCAGAACACTTCTGACCCAGAATATTCATCTCAGCTCGTTCTTTGCTTCCCGATTCCCTAGCGGAATGTAGGGTTCCCGCTGGAGAGCTGCATCTCAGGGGAAAGCTACCGATCGTTTTGTTGTCTGTCTTTGAGAGGCGGCAAGGGATTGGTGGGGTGAGCAGTAGAGCTGGCACGATCAGAAACGAAAGCGAGAGCCACGCATGGATGGGGCAAGGGGAGTGTCTCGTTAAGGACACGGTACCATATTTCATGCATGATCCTAGCACTTTGGTCGGGGGGGAGAGAGGGGGCAGGCAAAGAAATAAGGAGACAGAAGGGGCAGGGTGACCTCCTCTCAGGCCACCTGAGAGTGGTCTAGTTATAAAGAGAGGAAACAGCTCCGCAAGAAGCCCATCCACACACGTTAAGCTGCAAAAGCTTTGGCCAGCTGATGCCACCGGAATCCTGGCTCCATGACGCTCGACAGCAAGAGCACCCGAAGAGGCAGAGTCAGCGTCTTTCCATCGCCTTCCTCATATGAACCTGCCCCTTACTCATTGGTGGTGGCCCCTTCCAAGGCACTCCCTCCACCTGACCTCTTAACGGGATGTCTCCTGGGGGCTGGCCGTCTGGGAAATTACCTGGGGGGCCAGATGATTTGAATGGCAAACATGCAGGATGCAGGCTGAAGAAAGGCAGGTTATCTGAGCAGGTGGGTGCCTGTGGATGAAGACATGCTATGATCTAAGTCTCTCTGTGCTAACAAATCTGAGAACTGCTGAAAGATCCAGTCACTCAAGAGGTCCCACGTAAGTCGTGACCTAAGCAGTAGGCAGCCACTTTTTCCACCTTATAAGGTGCCTCTAGCACATCAATACGCATCTTCACGTGGGGGCAACTGCATGGGCCTACGTACATCCGTGGCTGTGACCCCAGGCTGGGCACTCCCCATGGGTAAGGAAGCAGTTTGGAAATGAGGCTTCACCTCCAAAACCACGGCTGCACGTTTCTCTCCAAACTCTGGACAGATTCACTTTCGTCGCTGGCATTTATCATCGGCTCAGCCGGTGGGGAGTGGAGGCCTTTGGATCAATTGCTTTGAGGCATATCTCATTTTGCTGCAGACACACAGTAGCTTCAGGGAATGAAGGTTATATCGGTCCTGGTCTTACCCATCAATCCTGGACCAGCAGCAGTGCTATTTACATGGCCCCTGTGAAAGCGAATGAGGACTGTCAAATGAAGAACCAGTGACAGTTTGTAATGGTCCATGATCTCAAACCACATGGGCACAAACAAACAAGTCCCATACCTGGAGATACAAGCCCAGGTAGCTGAAGGATAAACCCTTTGGAAAATGGAGCAAGATGGGAGTCACAGAAATGAAAAGTCCTTTATCTCATGCCTTGGTGGAACAGACACTGAGGGATCAGTCTAGCGACTCTGAGGACAGTACAATATTCTGTGTCCTAGTGCTGGACATGCGACCAGAAAATCATTTCACCCTGTCTGTATCCCCCATGGAAATTCTACATTGTACTTTCTTGGCACACTTGTCTGAAGGTGTCCTTATGCTGACAACTGTCACTCTTCAGTAGCTGGGGCTATTTTAATTCTTTGGCTAGCCATGGGGGCACCTTGGGCACTAGCTCTACATTAACACTTATGGGTTCTTGGGCTGGAAGGTGGCCTGCAGACAGAGAGATGAGCGTGTGCTCTTTCCTGCATCTACAAGATGCTGAAAGAGGGCTGGAAGAGAGCTTATAAAATCTAGTCCTTCCGGTTGCATTGGAGGTCTCCCCCAGCTCTGAATTGAAGGGGCAGGAGGTCGAATCTTTTAACAAAAAATATTTACTTTGAATGCCATGTTTAACTCGGACAAAAACCCAAGCAAGTTTGAACGAGCTGGACTATACTGTGACTGTCCCACAAAGGAATTATCTGGAAGCTGGCCTAAGCGCCTACGTGAGCCTTAGTTCCCTGGAACCTGCAATGGCTCAGGCTTCCCTCGGGTGGCACTGCCAACATCCTCTTGGTTCTCTAGCTCTAGCAATCCAGGGACTCTGCCAGGAAAGACAAGGGAGAGAAGATGCTCCGTGCTCACCTTTCCCCCTCAGAGCACTGGGAGCTGGCTGACCCCTGCCCAGCTGACCGGCAGATCTAAACGAAAGCGGAACTCTTTGGAGAGCCTGGTCCCCTCCGTTGTTAGGGGTTTCCAAGGCACCGGTTGGGCTGAGTTCTTTCAGGAAGCTGGCGCCACGTTTCTACGCTAAAAAACAAGCAGAAACCACAGCTCCTGAAAACACCGTTCGGGACCCTCATTATGGATCAAGAAGCAATAAAAGGAGCACGCGCCCAGAATTCTTCCTTGCAGCAGTGACCCGCAAAGAGATGCTGTCCAGGGCTCCAAGCCATGACTGATCATTTCTTTTCGGTCTCCTTGCAAGACCCAGGCCTTTATTCAGACCCAGCCTCTCTTCTCTCACAAGAGAACGCTTTAATGGGCTTCTTTTTTCACAGACAGATCGCTGGCACCCGCCCAGCCCTCTCAGCAGCCGACAACAAGCCTGTGTGCGGGCACAAAGTGGAACCCAGCTGGGCTGCTTCCAGCTCCAAAGAGCAGTGTCGACCGTGGTGGGCCAACGAACGGGTTTTCCGAACTGCAGAAATGCTCCGGCAGGAATCTTTGAACCGTTCTGAAACCAGCCTGGAAATACACACCGGCTAAAATGAAGCCCACGTTTCCAGCAGGGGTTGTTTTTCAGATTTTCTCCACAGATCAGATCATGTTGACGGATTCTTTTAAACGTATCCCCCGATCCGACGGCCCCCTCTCGGCTGGGCGTTGTACAGACCATAGCCAGAGAACCCCCAGGCTGGCCACCGCGAACAGGGGCTGCTGGACTCAGTGCGAGCTGGGATCAAGCAGTCCTGGCTTGCGCTGGTCCGGGACGCTGCGCCTCTGCGCCCGGTGGCTCTTACTACATTTAACATGCAGGGCTGCAGCGTGGGTGGCTCCCGGAGCCAGCACGAGCTGGGACTGCTCAGTCCTGGGCCAGCCGGCTCCCGGAGCTACCCCCGTTGTGGCTCTGCAGAGCGGTCCCATATCGACTAATTGCGTAGTTGATACAATTGTATTGACTGCACGACTAGCCAGATAACCGCAATTTGACACCCTTAATAAGTGCATTAGTCCCACCGACCAAAGAATCCGGGTCTCCGGTTTGAAACGCTTTATAGTTTCCCTTTACTCATCGCTAGCGCAGCCTTTCACAGACTGGTCTAGCGCAGCGGTTTTCAAACGTTCTGGCCTGGGGACCACCTGGCTCCATGCAAACCTTTCCGCGGACCACCCGTCGCTAACAGAAACTCGCTGTTAATGACGTAATTACACCCAAGCCATTTTCCTAGTGCTGCAGCGGGGGAGCCGGGTTTAATTGAAATGATTACACAGATGAAGCATTTTAACTTTCTCATGTTAGTTTCTCAAACTTCATTTTCAATAAGGTAAAATATTAGTTTATGTCGAACACAAAAGGTTTCAATGTTTTCTTTGTTTATGGCAGGGGTGGGAACTTTCCAACTGACCCACAGAAAAATCAGAGAGGGACCTCACAGGTGAGAAGCAAAAACCCTCCTCCCAAAACCCGCAACCCTCACTGATGTGGTCCCCAACCGAGACACCTCGCTCCTCTGGTGCGCCAGCCCCCATGGGGTGAAGGGAAGGGAAGGGACAGGAAGGATTGAGGTTCAGGGCTTCCCATAGGCCAGATTTGCTTTTCCGAGGTTCTGGAGTTAGTGGATTTTATGGATCCCCTTAGGCTCTGCGGTGGGAAGAAAAGTGAGGAGTTCAGTGTGTGGGACAGAGTGGCCAGTGAGTGCAATGGGGATGGGGGGCAGGATCGGGGAGGGAGGTGGGGGTGCAGAGAGGGTGCAGAGTCTGGCCAGGAGGGAGGGTGCAGAAGCAGGCTTGGGTAAGGTGTCTGGCCAGCGGCAGGGAGTGGCTGGGGCTAACGCTGGGCAGCAGAGTGGCTGAGGGGGTTATGGGAGATGGGGGGCAGGGCGCCCCTGGGAATAGAGCTGAGGTCAAGGTGGCTGGGGGGGCTCATGGAAATGGCAGGGCAGGGGTCAGGGAGGCTGGGCGTGGCGCAAGGTGGGGGTGGGCGGGTAGGTGACCCTGGGGTGTCCAGTCCTGCAGGGGAGGGGGTCCCACAGGGGTCCCCTCCATGGCAGCGGCTCGGCCCCTCCCCCCAGACTGAGTCCCCATCGGCACAAAGCCCCAAAGGGCCCCAAGCCCCCACCTGCCTCCTGTGTGTGCAGGGTCCTTAGTCTCAGCATCACCTCCTCTCACCACGGCTGGGCACGGTGCAGCCCAACATGCCACCAGGGAAGGGGGCGGCGCCAGTCGCTTGCGCACCCAGCCGAGGCCCGCGCAGCCCAACCTGCCGCCTGCCCAGTGGGACCAACCGAGGGTGGCGCTGCTCTTCCCGTGGCAGCAGCGCTCCTCCGCGTGTGGCTCCGTGGCCAAGGGGGGTGGAGTTTGCTTTCTTCACCTCCCCGCCTGCTGGCCGGAGCTGGTGCTGCAGCCTCTCGGCTTTACGCCAAGCACAAGGCAGCAGCAGCAACGCAGGCCCCCCGCTGCATGGGGAAGGAAGAGGGTGAGCACCCACCACGGACCAGTGAGGCGGCCATGGCCCACTGGTGGTCCGTGGACTGCTCTTGGAAAACCACCGGCCTGGAGTGTCTCAGGAGCAGTTTCTTCCTGCTAGACCCTCCGCCCAGTGAGGTCAGTGGCCACTTTTCCAAGGGTCTCAGTGGGAGCAGATCAGCCCCGTGGCCAGTTAAGAGCCCGAGGCTTTGCCTTCCTGGCGATGGAGAAGATCTCTGCGCTGGGGGGCTTCTCTGCCCCGAGAGAACAGGAAGGAGTCGGCTCTGGAAATTCCAAGGAAGCTGGGAAGGCCAATGCCACAGCGGCCTGCTAGCAGCTGCTAAGAGGCAGCCAAGGCATCTTATTCCCACTTAACCCATCGTCCCCACGCCTGCTGGAGCAGCTGGAGCTGACAGCTGCTCATGCCCTCCTGTTAGCCCAGTGACAGCAGGGCTGGGAATGGTGCAGGAAAGGAGAAATGGCGAATCCAGCCAGAGGCCTTTGCTGGCAGGACATAATGCAGAGCTGAGCACCAGGCAGAACCACCGACCGTCTCGGTCAGTAATTCCCATGGCAGCCGCTACTGATGCATGGGATTGTCGGGGGGTCCCCGCTAGAGTCCGAGCGGGCTACAGACACTATACGCCAGCCCCGGGACAGGCTACTCTGAGGCACAGCCCTGCACGGGATCCAGAGGACCTCCTGGGTCCGACACTAGGTCATGACTTAGCCAGAGTCGTGCGCCTTTCCCAGAGACCCGTGCAGCGCTGCGCCCACGTGCACTGGCCGGCCCCGCAAAGGCTGTGATTCAGGCGGGAACCCTGAGGACCCCATGGGGCTATAACGCCACGGTGAGGGCTGCACCGTGAGCGGGGGGCAGCGTACCTCACAGAGCAGGTGCCGTGCCAGGAAGCAATGTCACCGCGGGGACGGGCCCCTGAGATCAGGCCGCCGAACCCTGCCCTGCCCTGCCGGGCGTATTACCTGAGATGGATGCAGGTAGGGCTCTGGAGAAGCCAGGTTGGTCTGCACGGACACACTCTTCTCCAGCAGGATCTGGGGGAAGCCCAGCTTCTCAAAGGTATTCCTCTTCCAGTGCTTGCCGTCCTGCTGAGCCAGGGCCTCATCCTCACTGAAGGCCCGCACCACGGGGCCAGGCATGGGTAAAGGCAGGGCGCCATCGCTCTCGTAGCCCGAGCCATCCTTCTGGGAATCCCAGCTGCTCCGCTGCTTCATGTGGTAGTGGGCCTGCTGCGCCTCCCACGCCAGCCGGGCCTGGGCCAGGAAGGGTTCTTGGAAGCCCCGCATGGCCTCAGCCTCCACGGATCTGCTTTCTGTGCGGTTCATCTGGGGCCGGTTCGTGCCGGCCGGGGGCCTCTCCTCCGCCATCAGCTGCTCGCCGAGCGCCTCCCGGTCCCCCGAGCCGTCCGTCGAGGAGGCAGTGGGGTCATGGGACAGGGAGGGCTTCCTGCTTTTCCTCTTCCGAGTGCTAGGCGAGTACCCTGTAGAAGACATGGTGTCCTGCTGGCTGGACCAAGACATGGAGTCTTCCCCCTGGGAGGCCTGGCTCCCCGACTGGCTGTGCCGGAAGTCAGCCCCTTCCATGCTGCTGTAGTCCCCAGACTTGATCTCCAGGCGCTGATCCCTCGCCAGGCAGGGGCTGTGCTGCAGGGAGTAGGAGCCCCCGATGGGGTTGGGGGAGTATTTGTGTCGCAGGCCTGTTTTCAGCTTGGGGCTGGAACCGGACTGCTCCACGTAAACCAACTGCCTGACGTACTCCTTGCCGGCGGGGCTGTACTCCAGGCTCATGAACCTCTCGGGGCATTTCTGTTTGGTCAGCACCAGCTGCTGGTAGGGAGAGTTGGGGCCCTGCTTGGGCGACTGCAGGAAGGGGTGGGGTTTCCGGATGGGCGATTTCTGGGGGGAGCCCGCCTTGTAGTTCCCGCTGGCTTCGTACTGCATGTCCACGGGGGGCTCGTCATAGATGGGGGCCTGGTACTCCATGGGGGGCTCCTCGTACAAGGGGGGCTCGTAGGCATAGCGTGGAGAGGACGGCTGGGACTCGTTCGAGTGCTTCCGGTGCTGAGCCTGGAGCGGGGAGCAGAAGGAGTCCCCCCGGCCGAGCAGCGGGGAGCAGCTGCCCATGTGGTCGGCCCTTTTCAAGAAGGGAGACTGCTTCCTCTCGGGGAAGAAGACGGAGTTGTCCGAGTCAGAGGCAAAGGTCTGCAGGTTGGGGGACTGCTGGCCGCCCGACGGCCGCCGGGAGCGGGTCCCTTGCTGGTTGTCGGTGGAGTAGCCGTTGCCCTGGTGCACGAGGAAGCTGGGTTCCCGGTCCGTCACCTTGATCAGCATGCGCTCCTTGGTGCCGGTGTTCCAGCGCAGGGACGACGTCCTGTGCGAGGCAGAGAACACATAAGCCATTGTCAGAAAGGGAAGGGCGGGGAGGGAGGAGGGTCAGGAAAAGGCTAAAAACCATTTGCCTGGGAATTTGCACACAGGGGGTTAAGAAAGTGAAAAAGCAGGTAACTGGGTAACCAGGACTATTTCCGCAGTCACACGCATCTGCAGAGCGGGGCGGCCGCCAGCTCCCCGGCAGATGATGTGCACTGGGAGACAGCTTTTAAGCCAGTTCCGGCTCCCGCCTGCCCACCCTGCTCCAAAGGAGCCAGCTGCGGCTCCAAGCTGCTACCTCTGTATTAGAGGCAGTCGCATGGGGCAGCAGCCGGCTCCCCAAGAGCTGGTGCATGACGGCTCCTGCCTGCTGCCCCTCTCCCAGAGAGCCAGTGCATACTGGCTCTCGGCTCCCGCCTTGTTCCCAGAGAGCCGGCAGCCACTCCCGCGCTGCGGACTCTGATAGAACCAGCAGCAAGGGTGGCAGCTGGGTCCCCGGGAGCAGGGCGGGAGCCTGCGTGCCCAGGCTTCTCGGTTAATCCGATTACATCCCTACTGTGAGTTAGGGCTCCAAAAGTTCCCAATTTCTGCCTCTCAGGGACACATACGCTGGTATAAGGAGGTGGCGGCTTCCCTCCCCACATACACACTCAAGAGAACATCCAAATGTAGGTCCTCCCAAATACAAACCTCAACCCACGCTTCCTAAGTTACGTTAGTTCTAGAATTTCCCCCCACAGGACTTTTCTGTGTCTCTGTCCCCAGCTCTTTCTGCATTAGACTCAACCCTTTTATTCACCTCAGCCGGAGATGTGAGAAGCCACATGCTCTGAGCTGGAGGAGCTCTGAAGTTTTGCGCCACGTTCTAAGCGCCCGACTCCCCATCACAATTGTTTCTCACACATTCCATCTGCACAGAAACAAAGGTGTTCCCAGAAGGCAGATGGCTGTAGCCCATCACCGTGGCAAGAGCAATGGGCCCAGCCCAGGAGCCAGACATTAAAGTCAGTCCCTGGAGCTGTTACTACATTTCAAAGGCAGAGGCCCCCTTATCAATTAGTCCAATAGTCGATGCCAATTAATCTACATTTAACATCCCTCGTCCCCAGACATCTCAAAACAGGCACCCAGCCTTGCGCACACTTTGGACCTTCAGCCTCTCTGGCTGCAATCCACAAAGCAACTCAGGCACCTAAACCCCAGAGTTAGGAGCTTACGTCCCTCCGCATGGCACCACCACGACCCACAAAACTCCCACGTAGCTGCCGCCTAATCCCGTAAGCCCCTAACTTCCTTGCACCCCAACGTGCCCCTGTAAAACGCTCACGGTGCCTATGGTTTAGATCCTGGGGCATGTGCATGGCCGCCTCCCTTGACATACCTGGACACTTACCTCCTGCCTAAGCCCAAAGCAATTCAGGACCAGGCAAAACGCAGACCTTCAGGCGCCAGAGTCCCATGCAGGAGATAGTCCGGCAGCCTCTGAGCGGCCGAGCCTAGCAGCTCCCATCCAGCATCCAGCCGCTGTCAGAGCACTTGCCTGGGATGCGGGAGACCCAGGTTCAATCCCCCCCTCAGTGGCGCGGCAAAGGGAGCCCCACCTCAGCCCATCACACAACTCAGCACAACAGCATGTTCCTGCGGTAGGAGACCCCTCGTCAATTTCCTGCCGCACCTCAGGCTGGGGGGGGACTGAGCCTGGATTGCCCACCAGCCAGGCACGTCTTTTAGGCTAAAAGCTTATAAGGAGCATCAGCACCAGCTGAAACAAGGCGGGGACGAATTCGAACCGGCAAGCAGCGCCGTAGGGCAGCCCTGGGCAGGTTCTGATTAGTGGATCTGGCAGGGACAGGCACCTATTTACCGGGGGGACAGGGCTTAGCACCCCCTTCCATCTCCTATGGCAGTGGTGGGCAACCGCGGCCCATCAGGCGTCTACGTGCGGCCCACGGGACAACGTGTTTGCTGCTGTCCACGGGCGAAGTTGCCAAATTCTGCAGGTTTCCATCCACGTGGCTTCCTTCCTACCAATGTGGCTGAAGTGACACGCACAGAAACAAGGGCCTGGGCAGGGAGGTGCGTGCTGACTGCACCCGGCATTGACTGACTCCCTCGGCGTCCAATCCCAGCGCTGCCACAGCTCAATCAGCACAGCCCCCCTCCCGGGGGACCCTCTGGGGTAGGACAATCTTGGAGCCCCCTGAGATGACAGATGGGCACTCATGTGGCCCACTTACTAGCCTAGGTTGGCCATCGCTGTCCTCAGGCCTGGCAGCTCCCGGGCTAGTGGGCAGGATTTGGGGTAGGGATGTAATAGTGCTTCGATTAACCGATTATCCGATAAGCAAACACTTACAGGTTAATGCTACAGATTACGCGCACTCCCCCCCACTCCGCCCGCCCGCTGCCCCCAGACAGGGCCTGCTGCCCCTGGACCAGAGGCAGCAGCACTGGGCGACAGGCAGCCGGTCCGCGAGGGGAGCTCGTTTTTAAACTGGCTCCCCTCATGGACCAGCTCCTGCCTGGCCCCCCGTGTGGAGTGGCAGGGGGACTCCTCGGGAGAGGGGCCAGAGCGCACTGGCTGCCAGCCCTACCCCGGGGACTACAGAATAGTCGACTAACCAATAAGACGTCACGAGGTTACTCGACTATTCAATTAACTGAGATTTAACATCCCTAATTTAGGGATCGCATTCTAAGGCACCTACCTCCCCCCCTTTGTTGTATAGGCCCCGAAGCACGTGGGTGTGTGTACATGTGTGCGCACACGCGTATACACGCACACACGTTGGCGGGAGAGCTTTTCGAAACATCCCAAAGAACATTCTCCCCGTAGTTTGTTCTCAGAAGCAGCTGAATTGTTTTGACTGAAATTCACAAAACCAAACCCAACAACCCAGCCCGAGGCAGACACACAGCATGGAAACAGCCCAAACAATTCAAGCGCGGCAAAGTTAGAAGCGACTGAAGATAAGGTCTGATTCTGGGAGGTGCCGAGTAACCTAATGGGCAGTCCAGCCAGACCCGCCTAGAACGACTCCCCGCCCCAGTGAACGGTACCTGCACGCGTGCCTTCACGCTCATTCCCGTGGGCACCAACCAGCAAAGTGCTCCGACTCCGTCAAACACAGCCCAGCGCCCTCCCTGCTCCCCTGGGCAGCCCCGCGCTGCTCCATCTTCTCGGGAGCGTGACAGGCCAAAGGGTTTCCGCAGCATTGCCCTGAATGGCACCGGGCCAGCCTCCGGCCCATGCCCAGCCACAGGAACTAAAAATGGAAAGGAGAAACTCCGCTCCGTTCCCTAAGGAAAGCCTTTAGCCCTGGCCCCCAGCAGAGAGCGCGCGAGATCCTCCTCTTGGGAGTCCTCAGGCCGAAGAGAGCTGGGTGCTAGCGGCTGGCAGGAGCCAGGGGAGGGAAAGCTCGTGCAGTCCTTCCTCCCGCCCCACGTTAAACGCTAAGGCAGCTCAGAGCGGTCGCTACAAAGCGTCTCTTAATTGCTTTACGCCCCCGGCCCATAGGGCACCGCTCCATAATGAAAAGGCACAGACACAAACATGATGCAGGACCAGCCGCCTTGTTTATCAGGCTGGCGGCTTGAGGTTGATGGGCCCCAATGCACAACTCAAAACACAAAGGGGCCTATTTATGCACATTGTTAAAGCTCTTCTTCCCCTGGAGAAATATGGCCTCTGTCCCGGGCCCTGCATGGGGCTTCGGCATTGCCATTGCAGCCACGCTGTCCCATTTGGTTGCGAGGACACAAGACCAGGAGGCGGTGAGAGTTTATTGCTTCCTTCCCATCACACCCAGCTGCTCCTCTTCACGGAGTTGCACCTTCCCAAGAGTGCACATCAATAAAAACTGTCTATTTACCCGCCCGGGAATCTGGCACGCTCACGGGACTGGCGTCTCATTTACTTAGAATGGGAAATGGGGAAGCCAGCCGTCACAGGCGGTCATTTTCACTTCTTTGGAATCCCACACTTGAGAGAAACACTTCCAACCGTGGAGCGTCTCCCCGGGCCGGCAGAGATCGGTCCCACAGCAACACACGACGCAGGTCGTTCTCGTAGCGTCATTTCCCAGACGCGGTCTCGTGGCACAACTGTGCGCAATGAACGCAGCAGCCAGTTGTGTAAGTGACAGACAGCCTGAGTGAAGGAACTGGGGCGGAAGGAAGCCAGTCTGGTCCCTGTTTGCGGCGAGAGGTGACCCAGCCGAGGACAGACTAGCCAACAGAAGGTCTAGAACAGCGCAGCTCCCAGACGCAATGGGAATACAAGTGCAGCGCTTTCGTCTTCACCGGGTGGCGCCAGTCCTGGGGCTGTGTGTAGGTTTGTGCCATGTTTAAAACACGGCCCTCTGTACGTACAAGTGCATAGGCCAGCTCAGGCACCCAGACCGCTTTGAAATTGACTCCAGATTTACACAGAGGTAAAGGAGAGCAGACCCAGGTTCGATCGGAGCAGCCGGTTCAGGAGTTCATCGTTTAGCTCTGTGGCTGCTAAAGGTCGTTTTCCTGCTGCGCTGCCTCCCCTGCGCCGTTCCCAGTTTACAGTCCTGTTACTGAAAGGTTTCCAGCAGGTCACGTCAAGAGAGCAGGGGCCTGGACTAGAAGAGCTCTCCAGGTCCCTTCCAGACCCACATGTCTCGGGTTCTCTGGAACACTTGATTTCAACAAGGGAGCGGAGCAGGGTTCCCTCTAAGCTACGCGGCAGCATGGCTTGCCAGGGAGCAATCAGCCCCACCCAGTCACTCAGCTACCTGCTGGCTCTGACCAGGCGGGGCCGATTAACCCCCTGGGAGCTGCCCCATCGCTTAGAGGGAGCCCTGGAGCTAACGGACGGCTCAGCATGCACTGCACGGGAAGGGAACATGCCGCCTTGCTTTCCAGCGCCCCCTCCAGCACGGCCCCGTTGTTGACCGAGCTGCAAACCTGACACATCCCGGCGCTGCACAAGATTAACAGCACATGCCGCCCTGACGCACACACACCGAATCCGACGGAAGCGAGAGAGACACGGGCCGGCCCTGTGTAGCCAGACAGGAACCCCCCTGTAACATCCATTTTTTGCTTGCCTGGAGCATGCAGGGCACACAGAGCAGAAGGCCCAGGCTGTGTGACCGTGAATGGCTGTAAACAGAGATACGCCAATTGCTGACCAAGAGGCTGCCGAGGAGTGCCCTTGACTGAAACCCATATTGATACGAACACACAGCCGTCCGCGGGGGGAGGAATCTCTCACCCAGTAAAAAAATGCCTAGTACTCACAATTTAGTTCTCTCTCTTGCAAGTGTAAATTAACTTGAAACTTGCTTGTAAGAACTGGCGCCACAAAACGGACTAGTACAATTTGGCATCTTAAGATAAGAAAGAGGATACGGGCCCCCAGGGGTATAAAGATGGGTCCAGCAGCACATTTACTCTGAGCGTCAATCTACCATCTATCTGCTGGTCGGGTTTGGTGTTTGATCTCCCGAGGTTCTACGGGGACGCCCACCTCGTATTTGTCTTTCCTAGGAATCGAGAGACCGGCGCTGGCCTGACACGCTGGAGTCGAGAGGCACAGAAAGGGGTAAAAATTGTACCTGGATGTGGTCCTTTGTCTTAAGTGTACACTTAGACTTAGAGCTCTTTAAAGATTAAGCTGTCCTTGGTACCATTATTTCTATTTTCTATCTTTATTTTCTTTGTAACTATTTTTAAAATCTGTATTTACTAACAGTTAAGAAAGAGAGCAATAGCCATTGTAACCATATGCTTTTATAAGTCTTTTTAATAAACCTGTAACTGTTTAAGTTTTTAACCTGACTCCTTCAGTTGCTGTAACAGAACCAAGCACAATTTAAAAGAACTTCAGCCGGTCATAAGGGACAGGTATAGGAAGAGCTTAGGCGTTTGGATCTGTGTCACTCCCAGGTGACAGGTCCGTTGGGGCACCTCTCAGTCTTTCCAAGGCTGCCCGCTGCGAAGGGATTTTTGCATCCTAGCAGCTAAAATCTGAGGTATAATAAGCTCTTCCTATAAAGGGGTGTCTGTTGGCCTGCTGGCTACCCTCTGCGACGGGACCCCGGTCCTAGCAGTAAAGACACGGACGTTAAACCTTTTCTCGGAAACACACACACACACACACACACACACACACACACACACACACACACACACCCCTGAGCGTCGGCTGATACCATGCCTCGCCATTCTGCCCGTGCGGCAGCGGATCCAATCTGGCGCTCTTGCTGCTGGAAGGCGACGGCCACAGGGCGCTTTGGAAAGACAAACGCTGACAAGGGATGGAGGAAGGAAGCACCTCGCGGGCGCTCTGAGGGCAGGGCTCCAAGGCGCGGGGGGGAACAGACGTTAGTTCGAACTAACTTTCATAGGCGCTACACTAGCGCTCCGCTAGTTCGAACTTAATTCGAACTAGCGGAGCGCTTAGTTCGAACTAGGTAAACCTCACTTTACGAGGACTAAGCCTAGTTCGAACTTGCTAGTTCGAATTAAGGGCTGTGTAGCCGCTTATTTTGAACTAGTGGGAGGCTAGCCCTCCCCAGCTTTCCCTGGTGGCCACTCTGGCCAACACCAGGGAAACTCTACTGCCCCCCTCCCGGTCCTGGACCCCTGTGCCAGGTGCAAGCATGCCAGTACCCAGCCAGCAGACCCTGCACCTGGCACGGCTCGAGCCAGCCACCTGCTGCCACCCAGCCCTCCCTCTCTTCCCGGGACCAGGCTGGCGGCTCCCGGGCGCCTGCCTGGTCTAGTGCAGACATCGTGGACCTCGTCCACGACCTCCGCACTAGGCACAGGGAAGTGGCCATCTAGGGCAGGAGAGCTGCCAGCCTGGCCACCCAGGAGCAGGTTTGCATGAAAATCAGGGTGGTCCAGTGAGACCCCTGACCCTGAGCCCTGAGCTTACAATGGCCGTACTGGGTCAGACCAAAGGTCCATCTAGCCCAGTAGCCTGTATGCCGACAGCGGCCAACACTAGGGACCCTGGAGAGGATGGGCCGAAGACAGTGACCAAGCCATTTGTCTCGTGCCATCCATCTCCAGCCTTCCACAAACAGAGGCCAGGGACACCACTCCTACCCCCTGGCTAATACCACTCCATGGACCCAACCTCCATGACTTTATCTCACTTCTCTGTAAACTCTGTTCTAGTTCTAGCCTTCACAGCCTCCTGCAGCAAGGAGTTCCACAGGTTGACTATTTGCTTTGTGAAGAAGAACTTTCTGTTATTCGTTTGAAGCCTGCTACCCATTCATTTCATCTGGTGTCCTCTAGTCCTTCTATTATGGGAACTAATGAAGAACTTTTCTGTATGCACCCTCTCCACACCACTCATGCTTTTATAGACCTCTATCATATCCCCCCCTCCGTCTCCTCTTTTCGAAGCTGAAAAGTCCCAGTCTCTTTATCCTCTCTTCATATGGGACCTGTTTCAAACCCCTCATCATTGTAGTTGCCCTCCCCTCTCCCAGCCTCTCTCTTCCCCTCTCCCAGCTCCTTTTCCCAGTCTCACCCAGTTTTGTTCAATAAAGAGAGATTCTATTTTTGACCACACGTGTCCTTTATTTTGTACATCAGGAAGGGGGGCTAGGGAGGAGTAAGTGGAAGGTGGTGAGGGAGGAATGGGGTACGAGCCCCCAATGGGGAGGACTGGGGTGGCTCTGCGGGCTCCTCGGGGTGGAAACTCTCCTGCAGCCCCCCGATTGACCCCTCTCCCCAGATGGGCCTGCGGCAAGTGTATTCGGGCTGATGGCCGAGTGCTGTGATGTGCCGAGTGTGGGCACTCAGGGCACTCCAACCCAGGACTGGTTTGCAAGCAGGAAACCCCCTGAGAACTGTCTGTCCAGGGTGGGGGTCGGGACCCTTTAAGCACAGCCCTCGGCTAGCCTGAGACAGCAGCTCCACGCTCTAAGTCCTCATCTGATGCCCTGCCGGCACTGCTTCCGGCCATCCTTAACCCCGCTTCAGGGTCCACTCTGTGTGGACGCGCTAGTTCGAATTAGCAAAACGCTAATTCGAACTAGTTTTTAAGTCTAGCTGTGCTAGTTTGAATTAGCTTAGTTCGAATTAACTAATTCGAACTAAGTTAGTTTGAATTAGCGCTGTAGTGTAACCATACCCGGGGAGTGGAGGAGGCTTCGCGCACTGCCCCGCCCCCAGGCCTAAGTGACCTAGGGGCAGGGGAGCGAGGGAAGTCTCCTCCCACACCAGAGGTATGGGCACCTTGGGGGACATGGGGTGGGGTCAAAGGCACTCCCTCACCCCCAGACCAATCATTGTCTGGGGGTGGGGAACCCAGAAATATCTTGGCCACGCCCCTTCTGCTCAATACCCCGCCCCTTCTGCTCAATACCCCGCCCCTTCCACTCCATGCCCCGCCCCTTCCACTCCATGCCCAGGGCCACTTCAAAAATTTCCAAAGTGGCCCCCAGCAAAAAATTATTGCCCACCCCGGAGTAGGTGGCGGCGGGGGACATTCAGGGGCTGGACGCTGTCCTGGCGCGAGGGGGGAGGGAAGCAGGCTCTGGGATAACCAGCACCCTGCCCCTGCTCTGCCCATGTCCCACCCCCACCCCACCTCTTCCCTCCCTCTTGTGAGCGGGGCTGCTCTGCGGTGAACGAGTAGGAGTCCAACCCCCACTACGGGACCCGTCCCCCAGGCCGCCTTGGGCTCTGTGGATGAGGCTGGAGCAAATCTCAGTATGGGGGACTGTCCCATTCATAGGACTGTTGGGGCAGCTGCGGCGGGGCCCCCAAAGCAGGGGCCCGAGTGCCTGCCCTGAACCACCCTATGGAAGGGACGTCTCTTCTCCGGGAATTTTGTTCTGTCGTCTGTACTCTCGGGACAGCCCACGATCTATTCGCATGGGACTGACTCAGGGGGTGAGGGGTGTGTGGGGGGGTGAATGCTCTGGTAGAGGGTGCAGGTCAGAAATGAGGCCCTCGGGGTGCGAGTGAGGGCTCCAGGTTGAAGCAGGGGTTTGGGATGCGGGAGGGGGCGAAGGCTCCAGGGGGGGTGGGCTCTGAGGTAGGGCCAGGGGGTTGTGGTGCAGGAAGGGGCTCCAGGCTTGGGGTGGAGCTGAGGCATTTAGCGAATGGGAGGGGGCTCTGGGACGAGGCAGAGGGCTGGGTGTGGGGCGAGGTACAGGCTGGGGTTCGGGTTCAGAGTGTGGGGAGGGGCTCTGGGCTGGGGGCGGCGAGGGCTCTGGCAGGGGCGCAGGCTCTGATGTGGGGCTGAGATGAGGGATTGGGGCTGCAGGAGGGGGCTCTGGGCTGAGGGAGGGGCTTGGTGTGTGCGGGCTCTGGGGTGGGCCTGGGGAGGTGGGATTTGGGTGCAGGAGGGCACTCCAGACTGGGACCGAGGGGTTCGGAGGGTGGGGAGGCATCGGGGCTGGGACAGGGGCAGGATATCAGGGCTCGGGACCAATGATCCCTCTAATCTTCTCCAGCTATGAGTGGAATAAAGTTTGTTACATGCACGAGGCCGGTGCAACTGTGCACCACCAGCTGAAATAAAACCTGGCTGCGGGTGCTCGGCTAGCCAGCTGGGCAGCATCTGACTCTCTCAGGAGTGGCTGTGCACACGCCCCGCTTACAGGGACCCCTGCTCAGGAGGGGTCAGGGGTGCAGGCTCTGGGTGGCACCTACCTCAAGCAGCTCGCAGAAGCCCCCCCGCCGCTGGCTACTATGCAAAGCACGGCCAGGCAGCTCTGCACGCTGCCCCATCCGCAGGCACTGCCCCCTCAGCTCCTATTGGCTGTGGTCCTGGCCAATGGGAGCCCTGGGGCGGCGCTTGGGGCAGGGACAGCCTGCAGAGCCCCCCATCCGTAAGAACTCGATGCTGTTCAGTGGGGGGGGGGGGGCTCTGGGCTGGGGGCTTGCTGGGAGCCGCACGGTGCAGCACCACCAGCCAGCCCACGGCCCAAGCCGCCGAGACCCCTTTTGGGCTGGAAGCCCTGTGCACTGAGCATGGCCAAAGCAGGGGGGTTAATGCAGCCAGTGACCCCGCAGACTGCAGGTCCCAGCGTGCCACGCGCTCTCGGGAGCCAAACCGCACAGACACGCGGTGTGCCAGGCCTGTCGCCCCCAGGGCCTGCCTCTCTCATGAGCAACTGCCGCTGCCTGTCCGGGCAGCGCTGCCTCCGGCCCAGGGGCTAGCACCGTCCCTTGGGCCAGGCCGCTGGCGAATGGCAGTGAAGCGGTTCCACAGGCTCGGCTGGCTCGCAGGCCCCAAACAACGCAGAGGAGACTGTGGTGAGCTCAGCCATCAGAGGCTGCACCAGTTACTTGTGCTACGACGGCACAGAGTGCGAAGGGCCCGCCGGGCGTGTGGCCACACGGGAAGGGCTACACAGACCCGTGGCAGGGAGAGGCACCTCTCCCCCCATCCCACCCAGGTGCTGCTGCTGCCAGGAGAAGGGGCTGGGGGAGTCCTTGCTCCCTGCCATAGGCCCAGGCAGCCTGTATCCCAAACCCCTCTGTGAGGGAGTGAGAGGAGGGCCTGGCAGTGCAGGGGTTAAACAAGGCCTTTTTGCCCAACTAGCCCCGCCCCGTTTTACCTGCAGCCAATGCCAGGCCTGGAGGGAGGATAAAAGAGAGGAGCCTGGCGCAGTCCGGGGCTGACCAGTGAGGAGACAGGAGCTGAGCCAGAGCCGTCTACTGGCTCAGCCTCCAACCCCTCCCTTTGTTCCAAAGCGGGAGACCCGACAAGGAACCGTCTCTGAGGAGGGAGAAATTGGACTCTCGGGGCCACGCCCCAAACGTAAGAACCAGACTTAGAAAAGAGACTGGAAAGCCTAGGTCTGGGGCCTATGCCCCCTTTGCCACCAGCTAACTCTGGGACTGAGCCACTAGGCCACCCTGGAGACCTGGCCCCACACTCATCCTCAGCCCCACCCCGGAGCCCATGCCCTCGCCCACCCCCACAATCCAGCACTGTGCCCCACCCTGCATCCCCAGCCAGACTCCAACCCTCTGCCCCAGTCCTGAGCCCCCTTCCACACTGCGAACCCCTCTGCCCCACCCTCGCCACACATGGGGCTGACCCCAGGGTGATGCAGCAAGAGGGAAGGACCATGGGAACATGGAATTGCTACGCAGAATGAGGAGCCGCGGGGTCAGGCTAGAGCAACACGCCGTCTCCAATGGCAGCCAGGCCTCAGAGGAAGGGGCAAGGAAAGTCCCTCCGTGCTGCTTGGCTGTGCTTCCGCCGCCTAGCTCCTGTGCTCATCGATTTACATCTCATAACCCAGAAAACAATTCCCTCAATACTGTCCCGTTCCGTGCTATCCCGGATGCAGGGGTTGTACCCACGGCGCAGTCAGTTTGGCTAACTGCATCCAGTGGAACATGAGAAACTCCCCGGGTACCAGATCATCTGCACAGCAGAGCCCCAGTCTGCTAAGAGAAGCCCCTCTCGTCCACCAGGCCCAGCGAGGAGGGAGACGTTCTTCTGGACGGTGTGCCCAGAGGAAAAGGTGCACGCAGCGAAGTGGTCGCTGGGCTGGTCCTCGGGCATTCGGGAGACCCGGTGGGGGAGGTTCTACCTGTGATTGGACCAACTTGGGTTGGTGGCCGAGGAAGCAAGGGAGAGGAGGCGTTTGTGGGGCAGGCTGGGGAGGAAGGGCTTTGCACGGCCGTGCCCCGAGGAGGGAGGACTGGGAATTGCTGCAGCCTTTTACCGGAACACAAGGCTAAGACAGGGTCTTTTTCCAGCACAAAACCAAAACACTGGAACCATTTTATTTTTCATGATGCTTCTTCAGTGGGAGCTTGCGCCTGTGCCCGGGGGTGGGGGAGGGGCCTACACGGCTTTGGGCTTGTTTAGTCAGCAAGAGAGACGAGTGAGGGGGGATTTGATGCAGCCTGCAACTTCCTGAAGGGGGTTCCACAGAGGCTGGCGAGAGGCTGTTCTCAGAGGGGGCAGGTGGCAGAACAAGGAGCAATGGGCTCAAGTTGCAGTGGGGAGGTCTCGGTTGGATACTAGGACAAACTATTTCCCTAGGAGGTGGGGAAGCGCTGGGCTGGGTTCCCTAGGGAGGAGGTGGAGTCTCCATCCCTGGAGATAGTGACAGAGATGCAGCCATGTTAGTCTGGTGTAGCTGAAACAAAAGACAGAACCTAGAGGTGTGTAAGTCCCGGCTTGACAGAGCCCTGGCTGGGCTGATGGAGTTGGGGTTGGTCCTGCTTTGGGCAAGGGCTGGACTTGATGCCTCCTGAGGGCTCTGCCCTCCCTGGGATTCTGTGAGTCTATGATCTCAGGAAAGCCAGCGGAGGATGGTGAAAAGAGGGAAGGGGGAGGGCTTGAAGGTGCAATATAAAACTCCCTTGTCCCGCTGGGGAAACCCAAATTCCAAGTCCCTAGGAGCCCGAATTCCCACCACTGGGATGACGTCCAAGTGATGCCGGACAAGGTTTGTGCCGCAGCGAGAGCTGGTCCCTCCAGCTGCACCAGGAAGGAAGGTTTGACCTTCAGGAGGCCACCCCTGCCCTCTGCTCCCCTGCTGATGCACGTTAAGTTCACCGAGTAACGTGTGCCCAGCATAGCAAAGGATCCAGCAAAACGACTTGCAGCTGGAGTCCCCTGATTTACATTCCAGTGGCACGTCCTCACGTTCTCCATTGCAACGCTAATTGGAATGCGCAGTGAAATGAACATCGGGTTTTCTTTATTAATAATTCATCGCGAGAAATAATCAGAAGCTCCGCTCTGCAATATTAACTCATTAGGACTGTGCTGCCAGGCGCCGCAGCACCCTCGGCCTGACGGCATGATCCCTGCTGAGCGGCACTGCCGGGCGCCCTTGGAGCCCCAGGAACGGGACGCGAGCGGGCGGAACGGTGACCCTCAAACAGCACACGAGCAAGGCAGGAGTTTCCCTCCGCGCCGGTGGCAGGATGGCGCTGTTCCTGCTCCCAAACCATCAGTCAATGAGCACCACGATGATCCCAGCAGGACTGGGTGGTGCTAAGGGCTGGTCCAGCAGAGATCCCATCAAATAACCTTCCCCTGCTCACAGAACAGCAAGAGAACCGATTTCTCAGCGGTGGCCCTGGCTCCTGGAGCAGAAGCCCAGAACTGCTCTCCCTGGCGGCACCACAGCGAGATGTATCCATCTAGAGGGTTTAGCCATGTGGCTCGGCTCCTTAGCTCAGGTTTGTTTTTCTTCACTGAGATCACTGCTCTGGGGTGGGGCGGGGGATGAGGGTCGCAGTCTTCAGGCTGCCCCAGAGAGAGCTGAAGCAGTGTGGGGCCCGGTGAGAAGCACCTCTCCATGGCTGCTGCAGCTCCAGCGGGCACAGCCGGGGGAGGGTGTATGACCCCCGGCTGGGGCAGGTCCAGGTTCGTCTGCCCCAGCGCTCCCCAGCCAGAGTGAGGACTGCAGCAAACTGGGCACTTGCCCCTCACTTCCGGATGAAAAACAGCCACCAATGGTCCTCTGCGAATCGGGGGCAGGGGAGCCCTCCCTCCCCAGACTTCCTAAAGGGCACTTGGGGGGGTAGGAGGCTCCAGGCTGGGGCAGTCCTGGCTGGGGAGGGTGTACGCCCCCAGGAAGCCCCTTTCTCCTGCTTGGTGATTCTGTCTCTTTTCTGTATGATTTCATGCATCCCCGTACGTCAGCCCCGCCCCTCACACAACCAAACTCGGACCTTGCTCGTTATGCTAAGAGGAACCTGCGTGCCGAATGCGAATCCTAGTGCTTGCTTTTAGGAGGCATTCTTGAACAGACAGACAGACTCAGACAGACAAAATCTCAACTCTATGGCGGACAAACACCGCAGGGAACTGGGCGGCTGTGGCTTTGCTAGCACCGTCTATACAGAGAGATGACGGCCTGTCTGACCTGCCAAACTAATGAAATAAAACCAAACAAAGTCCAGTTAATTCTGACTTGGGCAAGAGCCCGCCAGCGTCCCCGCTGAGTGCAGGAACCGTCCAACAGCAGGAAGCAGCAGGTTCTTCTTGTGGCTCCCTGCCCGCTCGGACCTGGGCAAACCCAAACCTGCGCCTCTCCTCCAGACGATGCAGGCTCCGGGTTGCAGCTGTGCTGAGCATCTGCAGCGCCTGCTCACTTCAGCAGGCACCTCTGGACGTCAGGCTCCGTGTTCCCGGTCGCTCCCGGCCAGGTTTAACCATCGTCTCTTCACAGAGACCAACTGGGCCTGTCAACCGCCCTCCAAAGGGCCTTGATAAAACCGGGCCTCGGGCCGTCACTTGTGTCGGGATGCTCTTGTCTGTCTCACTCGGATGCCTGGAGGTCCAACCAAGACTGCCCCCGTGTGCGAGGTGCTGTACAAACACAAAGCAAGAGAGTCCTGACTTGAAACAGACCAGGCAGCCAGGCTGGGGGGGGGGGGGGGGGGGGGGGCAGACGCACAGAGAGGGGCAGTGACTCGCCGAAGGTTAGTAGCAGAGCCAGGAAGAGCTCCCAATCCAGTATCTTATCCACCGGGCCACACAGCCTCCGTATCAGGCCCCATCGAAGCCTAATGGTGCTTGAGACAAGTAGGAACCCCTTGGATAGTTATTCTCCGGCCCCTGTCCCTCCCCCCCCCCCCCCCACAGCAAAGACACCATGGGCCAGGCAGTGCGGCCCTTCCTCCCTGTGGCCTGCCCTGTCACCCGACTTCCAGGGGTTGAGAAGAGCGTTGAGGCCGCATGGCCCGGTCACCCCTTGGCCTCTAAGGAACACAAGCAGAGTTTGGGGGACGGGTGCTGGCAACGCCCATCCCGTCGGGAACTCCTCCAAGAATGACAAGTCACTGCACACAAACCATCAAGGACTCCTGGTCGCCATCGACGTGTCAGGTGCTGTTACAGTACCAGTGAGCGGGGGAGAAGGTTTCAAATGTCATTCCACACCCTGATCACCAACGCACTCCCCATGACGCGAATGCTCCCGGCAACGAGCCGCTACCGCTCAGATCAGCTCCTACTGGTGAAGGAGGGGATGGGCTGCACGCTCAGCGAGTTTGCGGGTGACACTAAGCTAGGGGGAGAGGTAGATACGCTGGAGGGCAGGGATCGGGTCCAGAGTGACCTGGACAGATTAGGACTGGGCCAAAAGGAATCTGAGGAGATTCAACAAGGACAGGGCGAAGCGGACAGGGGACTGCAGACAGGGGAGTTGAAGAGGGAGAGCAAAGCGACCCCACCGCCGAAGAGGCTACCCGGTGAGAGTACAAGCTGTGGTGTGAATGTGTGCCTGTGCCTGACTGTTTGAATTTTACAGTTTGAAGTGTGAATTGAGAGTCTGATTCCAGGTGAGTGCTAGCAGTTTCAGTTTCTGTGGCAGTTGGGACTGAGAGCCTGCCATTGTTCCCTTGATTGCCTCTGATTAGCCTCAGGCTCAGCCTTCCCCTGTGTGACTCAGAAGGGGGCAGGCCTGACCTAGGCAAGCAGGCTTTAAAAAGCCAGAGCAGTGCGACCAGGGGAGCGAAGCGGACAGGGGACTGCAGACAGGGGAGTTGAAGAGGGAGTGACTGATGGTGATGAAGACCCGAAGCGCTTGTGCCAGTACTTCTCCTGTCTCCTCCACCTGTGCCTGTATCCAGACAGAGAACCTGAGCATGGATGCCTCTACCCAGGTCCTGGTGTGGTCTTGCAGTATTTGTGGCTTGCAATTCCCACTGAGTGATCTCCAGGCTGGGGGAGACAACCGTTGTGAAAGGTGCCTGCTGGTGGAATCTCTCAGGCAGCAGGTGGGAGAGCTACAGGAGGAGGTGGCCAGGCTGAGGAGCATTCGAAGCCATGAGGAATTCCTGGACAGTATTCCTGTGGAGTCCACGGAGGTCACTGTCCTAGGATGTGGGACTGTTGACCAGCCACTTATGGAGGAGGCAGTGGTACAGGGTGAGCACTGGCAGCTGGTTACTTCCGGCAGCAGGCAGTGTTCCACCCCTGCTCCTAACCCTCCCACTGTGTTGTTACATAACCCTTACACTTTACTTTCAGCAGGAGACAAGGAGTCACCCCCCACAGTGGAGGAGACCAGGCCTTGCACCATCAAGGTTGAGCAGTCTCCTGCCACCACTGCGAGGAGGAAACGTAGGGTAGTGGTGGTTGGAGACTCTCTTCTGAGGGGAACGGAGGCACCCATCTGTCGCCCTGACAGCTCATCTCGAGAGGTATGCTGTCTGCCAGGGGCCCGTATCCGAGATGTTACGGAGGCATTGTCGAGGATTATCCGGCCCTCTGACTACTACCCCATGCTACTCATCCACGTGGGCACAAATGATACTGCCAGGTGTGACACTGAGCGGATCAAGTGCGACTACAGGGCTTTGGGAGTACGGGTGAAGGAGTTTGGAGCGCAGGTGGTATTTTCTTCTATCCTTCCTGTCAAAGGTAGGGGCCCGGGCAGAGAGAGGTGCATCCTGGAGGTGAATGCCTGGCTGCGACGATGGTGTCACCAGGAGGGATTCGGCTTCCTTGATCACGGGGTGCTCTTCCAGGAAGGACTGCTTGGTGGAGATGGAGTTCACCTTTCCAGGAGCGGGAAGGCCTTGTTTGGACACAGACTGGCTAACCTTGTGAGGAGGGCTTTAAACTAGGTTTGTCGGGGGCAGGTGAGCAAAGCCCACAGGTAAGTGCTGAATGTGCGGGACTGGGAGATGGGTTGGAAATGGGGGGGACTACGGCCTATAATGGCAAGGAGAAAGGAGGGTCAGGGCACAACAGGGAGGCAAGATCAAATCAGTATCTTAGATGCCTATATACAAATGCGAGAAGTATGGGTAATAAGCAGGAAGAACTGGAATTGCTAACCAATAAATACAACTATGATATCATTGGTATTACAGAAACCTGGTGGGATGGGACGCAGGATTGGAATATTGGTATGGAAGGGTACGGCTTGCTCAGGAAGGACAGACAGGGAAAAAAGGGAGGAGGGGTTGCCTTGTATATTAAAAATGTACACACTTGGACTGAAGTGGAGATGAACGTAGGAGATAGCTGTGTAGAGAGTCTCTGGGTTAAGCTAAAAGGGGTAAAAAACGAGGGTGATATCATGCTAGGAGTCTACTACAGGCCACCTAGCCAGGTGGAAGAGGTGGATGAGGCCTTTTTTAAACAATTAACAAAACTATCCAAAGCCCAAGATTTGGTGGTGATGGGGGACTTCAACTATCCAGACATATGTTGGGAAACTAACACAGCAAGGCACAGGCTATCCAATAAGTTTCTGGACTGCATTGGAGACAACTTTCTGTTTCAGAAGGTCGAAAAAGCTACCAGAGGAGAAGCTGTTCTGGATTTGGTTTTAACAAATAGGGAGGAACTAGTTGAGAACTTGAAAGTGGAAGACAGCATAGGGGACAGTGATCACGAAATAATAGAGTTCATGATCTTAAGGAAAGGTAAAAGGGAGACCAGCACAATTGAGGTTATGGATTTCAGGAAGGCAGATTTTGATAAGCTCAGAGAACTTGTAGGTAAGGTCCCATGGGAAGCAAGACTGAAGGGAAAAACAACTGAGGAGAGTTGGAAGTATTTCAAAGGGACGTTGTTAAGGGCCCAAAAGCAAACAATTCCGCTGTGTAGGAAAGATAGAAAATATGGCAAAAGACCAGCTTGGCTTAACAAGGAGATCTTGCATGATCTCAAAATAAAAAAGGAGTCCTATAAAAAATGGAAACTAGGACAACTAACAAAGGAGGAATATAGGCAAGCAACACGGGAATGCAGGGGCAAGATTAGAAAGGCAAAGGCACAAAATGAGATCAAACTAGCTACAGGCATAAAGGGAAACAAGAAGACCTTTTATAAATACATTAAAAGCAAGAGGAAGACCAAGGACAGGGTAGGCCCACTGCTTAGTGAGGAGGGAGAAGCAGTAACAGGAAACTTGGAAATGGCAGATATGCTCAATGACTTCTTTGTTTCGGTCTTCACCGAGAAGTCTGGAGGTGTGCCTAATGTAGTGAATACAAGCAGAAAGAGGGTAAGTTTAGAAGATATGATACACAAAGAACAAATTAAAAATCACTTAGGAAAGTTAGATGTCAGCAAGTCACCAGGTCCTGATGAAATGCATTCCAGGATACTCAAGGAGCTGATAGAGGAGGTATCTGAGCCTTTAGCTATGATCTTTGAAAAATCATGGCAGACAGGGGAGATTCCAGAAGACTGGAAAAGGGCAAATATTGTGCCCATCTATAAAAAGGGGAATAAGAACAACCCAGGAAACTACAGACCGGTCAGTTTAACGTCTGTCCCAGGGAAGATAATGGAGCAGGTAATTAAGGAAATCATATGCAAACACTTGGAAGATAATAAAGTGATAGGGAATAGCCAGCATGGGTTTGTGAAGAACAAGTCATGCCAAACTAATCTGATAGCTTTCTTTGATAAGATAACGAGCCTTGTGGATAAGGGAGAAGCGGTGGATGTCATATACCTAGACATTAGTAAGGCATTTGATACGGTCTCGCATGATATTCTTATTGATAAACTAGGCAAATATAACTTAGATAGGGCCACGATAAGGTGGGTGCATAATTGGCTGGATAACCGTAGTCAGAGAGTTGTTGTTAACGGTTCTAAATCCTGCTGGAAAGGGATAACAAGTGGAGTTCCTCAAGGGTCTGTTTTGGGACCCGTACTGTTCAATATCTTCATCAATGATGTAGATATTGGGATAGAGAGTACGCTTATTAAGTTTGCAGATGATACCAAACTGGGTGGGGTTGCAACTTCTTTGGAGGATAGGGACATAATTCAAAATGACCTTAGCAAGTTAGAGAAATGGTCAGAGGTAAACAGGATGAGGTTTAATAAAGAGAAATGCAAAGTGCTCCACTTAGGAAGGAACAATCAGTTCCATACATACAAGATGGGAAGCGACTGTCTAGGAAGGAGCATGGCGGAAAGGGATCTAGGGGTCATAGTGGACCACAAGTTGAATATGAGCCAACAGTGTGATGCTGTTGCAAAAAAAGCAAATATGATTCTAGGTTGTATCAACAGGTGTGTTGTAAGCAAAACTCGTGAAGTCATTCTGCCGCTCTACTCTGCACTAGTTAGGCCTCAGCTGGAGTACTGTGTCCAGTTCTGGGCGCCACATTTCAAGAAAGATGTGGAGAAATTGGAAAGGGTACAGAGAAGAGCGACAAGAATGATGAAAGGTTTAGAGAACATGACCTATGAAGCCAGGCTTCATGAACTGGGCTTGTTTAGTTTGGAAAAAAGAAGATTAAGGGGGGACATGATAGCGGTTTTCAAATATCTAAAAGGGTGTCACAAGGAGGAAGGCGAAAATTTGTTCCTCTTGGTTTCTGAGGACAGGACAAGGAGTAATGGGCTTAAAGTGCAGCAGGGGAGGTTTAGATTGGACATTAGGAAAAAATTCCTAACTGTCAGGGTGGTCAAATATTGGAATAAATTGCCAAGGGAGGTGGTGGAATCTCCCTCTCTGGAGATATTTAAGGACAGGTTAGATAGACATCTGTCAGGGATGGTGTAGACGGAGCTTGATCCTGCCTTGAGGGCGGGGGGCTGGACTCGATGACCTCTCGAGGTCCCTTCCAGTCCTATTATTCTATGATTCTAAGGACAAGCGTAAAGCCCTGCCCTTGGGATGGAAGAATCCCAAGCATTGGTACAGGCTGGGGACCGACTGGCTAAGCAGCAGTTTGGCAAAAAAGGACCTGGGGATTCCAGGGGATGAGAAGCTGGATAGGAGTCAACAGTGTGTCCTTGTAGCCAAGAAGGCGAATGGCATATTAGGTGCATTAGGAGGAGCATTGCCAGCAGATCCAGAGAAGTGATTATTCCCCTTTATTCGGCTCTGGTGAGGCCACATCTGGAGTATTGTGTCCAGTTCTGGGCCCCCCCACTACAGAAAGGATGTGGACGCACTGGAGAGGGTCCAGCGGAGGGGGACTAAAATGAGGAGGGGGCTGGAGCACATGACTTATTACGAGTGGCTGAGGGATTTGGGCTTGTTTAGTGTGCAGAAGAGAAGAGTGAGGGGGGATTTGAGAACAGCCTGCAACTTCCTGAAGGGGGTTCCACAGAGGCTGGCGAGAGGCTGTTCTCAGTGGGGGCAGGTGGCAGAACAAGGAGCAATGGGCTCAAGTTGCGGTGGGGGAGGTCTAGGTTGGATATTAGAAAAACTCTTTCCCTAGGCAGGTGGGGAAGCCCTGGGCTGGGTTCCCTAGGGCGGGGGTGGAATCCCCATCCCTAGAGGTGTTTCATTCCCAGCTTGGCCAAGCCCTGGCTGGACTGATGGAGTCGGGGTTGTCCTGCTTTGGGCAGGGGGCTGGACTCGATGCCTCCTGAGGTCTCTGCCAGCCCTGGGATTCTCTGACTCCTCGGGTCTCTCTCAAAGCCGCAGGCGGGCTGCCCCCTAGCTTGGGAGCCACGGTGCCGCCCCGGATTCCGAAGTGCCAGGGCTGCACAGAAGAAGCCAGGCCGATTCCACGTGCACTTGCAGCCGCAGGCTGGATGCGAAGCGTCACATTTCAGTTTCACCCATTCAAAGCCATTGCCGGCTTGCTCCAGGCGCAGCGCTTCCACGACACGCCAGGCAGGCTGCGGCACCGACAGAGTCAGAGCTGGCAACAGCCAACATGCGCCGATGTGCAGAGCCTCTTCCCTGGCACATGACTCTTCCAGCGCTCTTAGGCGCAGCCAGGCTTGGCTTGCCATCCGGCCTCGAAACGAGAACGGGGGAAGCCGTTTATTCAGAGCCTCTTGTCCCCTTTACTTTCACTAATACTGTGAAGCCTGCCCGGGTCATGACACCACGCCCAGACAACGTACGCCCCCTGCTGCCAGGGCAACCCGGCCGTGTGCTGGCCCATTCCAGCTGACTCGGGCCTGTGGAGCTGAGGCTAGGGGCTGGTTAACTGCCGTGCCAACGATCTGCGCCTGAGCTCTGGGATACTCCCGACACAAAGGATCCCAGAGCCCGAATGCCTGCACTGCAGTGAACCGCCCTGCGAACTCAAGCCAGCTGGCACAGGCCAGCCCCACGATTTCCCTTGCCGGGCAGACTCAGAATCGTGGGGTGAGGAGGGACCGTTTCTAAACCACCCAGGCCATAGGACAAGCCCCAAGTGGGAAGAGGAACGAGGGGTCCTTGACCCATCGGTACTTCACTCTCGAGGTTTTCAGGGAAACCCTGGGTGACGCGGTGGGGCTTGTGTTCCCTGTTTGCTTTGTTACGTTGTCTGTGATTCTGCTGCCTGTGGTAACCCTGTGCGTGTGCCTCAGTTTCCCTGGGACTGCACCAGTGCCCGGCTGGGGATGGGAGTGTTGGGTGTGACTCCCCTGAGGGAGGCTGCTCCAGGCTGCCCAAGCCAGCAGGAACACAATGGCTCAGGCTGGCTTGTCACCTGAGCCTAGGGAGGAGATGCAATCAGGGGAAGGGACAAAGGAGGGGGCGGGGCTGGGGCCTGTTGCTGAGTGTGTGGGTGAGTCTAAGGGTGCAGGGAGGGGCCCGGGGCGCGCTCCCCAAGTGGGTTTGTAGGGGCTCCTGGTTCCTGTGTTAACGAGTCTGTGCTGCTGTGTCCCTGAGAACCAACAAATGGTCTGCTGTACTTGCTGGCTGAGTCACCTCTGACTACGGATGGGGGTGCAGGGCCCGGGGACTCCCCACCCCCCAGGATCACACCTCGCCAACGGCAGATCCATTCCTGGAGCTTCTCATGAAACACGTGGTTCTGCAAAGCGGCTCCATTACTGGCATGAGCATCACGTCTCACGTGGGCCGGGCTAGAGACCGATATCATCTTAGTCATTCTTCACGGAGTCCTTATGCTGGCATGGATGCTGCCGGAGATAAAGGCTGGAAGTACATCGGGAGGCCGCACATGCTGACTTCCTAGCTCACTTCTCTCTAAACCTGCCCGTTACCTTTTCCCACCATTTCTCCTTTATGCTCTTCAGAAAAATCTATGGAGCGTGTCCAATTATGGGGTTTGCAGAAATACGCCCGCAAAGAGAGAGACAAATATCTCCCCATATGCATCTCCCTCCTGTGCACTGCTCATTGTTGTGCAGATTGAGACTTAGGCTTTGCTTCGAGCCTTCCAAAGAATTGCTAGAGGCAGGGAGTCCTCATTTGCCAAGCCAGCCTGGGTCTGTTCACAATCCTTCATCTGCAGCAGCATCTGAAGAGGCAGAAACAACAGCACACTGGGGTACCTACAAAGCACCGCTGGTACCACGTTACGCAGTCATTTTTAACGTAAGTAATCAGAGGCTGGCTGCCAGAGCTCTTTTAATAAGAATGGAGGCGGCTTTGGGGAGAAGAAAGCGCTCGGTTTTCGGTGTTGTACAGAAGCAGATGATACAACACACTGGAATTCTCTAGACCAACAGAAATCAGGGTCCCACCTGCAGGAGTAAAACTCAGCTCACTCGTGGCATTCCGCCGGGGACAGAACAGTCACTGGGGGGTGAGTTTCGAGAGGATTTCAGGTACCGAAATCCTGTTTCGACACAGTCTGAAACTCAGATCCAGACAACCCTAAACACCTGCCCCAGGGTTGAGACTCCAAACCTCCACCCATTTCACAGCTGGGCCCGGCCGAAGATGACAAGTTTCTCCACTGATCTGTTCACACCCCCAATTCTTGAGGCAGGGGCACTGAACCCACATCGGAGCTTTGCAGCTCCAGACTCAGCTGTAATTGTGAATGCCGCTCATGTCAGTTCACAGGCGTGTCTCCCACCCCTTCCTTTTTAATCCCTCTCCTTTTCCGCTTGATGTCCTGATAACCTGGCTGACGAATGGCCTCTCTCCTGCAGCACGGAGCTAACTATGCTCTCCTGTGACTTAACCAATGACCCTACTGCAGAGAACACTCCTTTCTTTTCACCATGGTTACTAACGGCCGTAACTGCATGCTGGGGGAGCTGGCCTGCCTGTAATATGCTTCAGCAAAGCTGCTGGCTCCGGGCCACCTGTATGGATACTGTCCTAAGCTAGCGAGCCAGGTAGGAGTCCCGCTCACCAAGCCCAGCGTGCACTGGCAGAAGCTGTGAAACGACCCACCGCCTGTGCAAACACGGCACCTGCAGTGCATCGCACACGCCGCACACAGGGCCGCAGACGCTACCCGCCGAGCCCCTCGCCAGCCTGGTGATGCCAAGGGCACATTGCGAAGGAGGGCAGCTGCACTTTGCAATGGAAGTGACGTGAGCACAGAGTCAGGGAGAGCCAGGACTGGAACACCCCAGTGGCTGCTTCCCAGCCCCATGCTCAGACGGTGCCTCCGTCTTCACTTCCCCACCTAGCCTGCCCAAACATGGGCGCGTGGATAACTTCCACACGCAGCTCGTTGGCCTTAATGTCTCAACCCCAGCTAGCCCAGAGCGCAAACAGAGCAGGAGGTGGGCACGCACGCCGGGCCATTCAGCCCCTCGGTTCTGACCTGCTGTGTTCCCGGAGCGGATTTAGGGCCTGCTTCTCAGGCCAGTGCAGTCACACTTTGGTGACGACACCAGTGCTGCTGCTTGGTTCAGAGGCAGACTGAAGACCAGCCTGGATGCATCTCATTTCTGTCCCCCACTCAGCCAGATCAGAGCTCCCTCCTCAGCATGTGCTGACAATCTGGCCTTCCCCCCAGATGCGCTGCTCACTGAGCCGGAACGCCGCACGGACTTCCATTCAGCACAGGGACGCGCTTCAGCTGTCCCTAGCCAAACTGCCAGCCTGGCGACAGAACCGCGCAGGAGAACCCCGGGCAGGAGAAATAAGGGCACCGTAGGTCAGGGTAGAATGCACCGATCCCCCCATGTCGCCTTGTGACAGCTCTAACGTATAGAAAGGATGTTTCCTTCTCCTAAGGATCTAATTACAAGAACAAGGATTAAAAGGTGATTCATAAAATGGCTTATCACTGTCTGCAAGCAGCTGTCCACTGGGGAAAACAAGCTGTATTTCCCACCCAGAACATAAATCACCACGCACAGCCATTCATAATGAGGTTGTCCTTGATAAAAACCTTCTTACAATTAATGAAAACTCTCCTGTAACAAGCCCTGCTTCCGAAAGCGGCCTGTGGGCATGAGATTTCAAATGGATGCGGAATCCTTCAGTACAGAGACAACTCAACGGAGGAAAACCTGCTTCGTTGTGCAAGCCGGATCTGAGTGGAGTTTGGACAAATGCTAGGGGCCGAAATCATGTAGGGGACTAGCAAGCGCGTGTTCCAACTAATCTCTCCATATTCAGTTGCTCACTGCTTAAACCCCTTACATCCAGACTGCATCCGTGTCCCTTCTGACTGTTTCCATTCGTGTGCAGAGGAAATTTTATGTGCACTGAGGCACATGCAGATGCGCACCACCAGTAGCAACACATGCTGCCAGCTATGGGTGCTCTGCTAATCAGCTGGGGCATTTCTCTCTCTCCTGGGTAGCCTCCCAAGCGCACCCCTGCTGTACTGATGGGAAATCTGAGGACAGAGGTTGGAGCCCTGAGTCTTCAGCTCCTGGAATGGGGCAAGGCCCTCAGGCCAAAAGGGCCATAGAGAAGTCCTCCAGGGGGCTAGAGTGGCTGTGGAGGAACCGGCTAATCAGGAGCCAGGGAGGACTATAAGAGAAGCTGCAGGATCAGAGACAGCGCAGTTGCAGCCCAGACCCAGAAGGGGGAAGTTCCAGGGGGCTGGCTGGCAGAACCAGGGACCGCTCAGAGTGGGGAGCTGTTCAGGTCACTGTCCCCAGGAGGGGAAGCTTTGGAGGCACCACTGGAACCAGACAGACTGGACTCAGCAGGGTACCGGGATGGCCCTGTTAGAGGTGTACCCCGAAGGACCTGTGGTTATATGAAAGAGCGGGACTCGGCCGGAGGGCTGAGTAGCCAAAGAGGCAGTGCTGGCAATGCACTCGGCCAGACGCGGGGGGTCACGTGAGGTGAGCGCCACCCCACTACCAGCCCTGTATTAATCCCTGCACAAGGGGTCTGCAAACTGTTGGTGGGCAAAGCACTGACTGGTGGCCCACCGAGGGCTGGCAGGGCACGAGACGGGCTCTTCCCCTGTCTCTGTGTCTCTAGCTGCCTCGATGCTCTCCACTGCTAAGAGAATCCCAGAGGCCTGCAAGAGCAGCTGGAAATGAGGGGCCAGCACCAGCCCAGCTGATTTCATTGGGGGCCCTGCTAAGTGTCCTGACCCCAGAGCCAGCTTCACACAAAGGCTCCCCCCAAGAGCGAAGAATCTACCTCTCCGAGGAGGGGCCAGGGTGGGGCGGGCAGAGGGGGAATCCCTAGGGATGGGGGAAGGCAAAGAGGGTGAAAAAGTCAGAAGGAGGCAACAATCCATTCCAAGCAATGATCCCAGGATGTGGCAGGTGCGTCACAGCTGCTCCGATTTGGGGCGGGGGAGAAATCGCAGAGCAACAACTGCAAGGCAGGCGAAGAACTCACAGGGCTGGGGCAGGAGAGGAGAGGAGCGGAGGAGAAATCCTGGTGGGAGCAGCAGGAGCGGGTTGATTTGTCCTCTGCACCGCGTACAGGGCTGCCTGCGGCTGCACCTTCCGACTGAGGTCGCAGGCTCACCCGCCTCTGCAAATGATTCCAGCAGAGTCTAAACCGCACCCCGCCGCTGAGCTGGGGTTGGACCATCGATTTCAACAACCCTCTGCCGAATTCAGTGTCGCCCAGCAGGCACTGGCTCTCTAGCGCCACAGTTAAAAACATCAGCAGCCGCCGGCCAGCTCAGCCTAGAAAGCCCGGGGTGGGGGGGGATCTGCAGCATTCCTGCTCAGACTTGGAGATGCAGGCTGCACCTCCCGCGCCTGGCCAGGGCACGCACCCCCAGCAGAGCAATGCGGTCTGAGAGTGCCAGCTGGTGTCAGTGGCGACGTCTAGCTCATGCGCAGGGCTGACCCTAGCAATGCAGATGCCCTCCGCAGCCCAGCACCTGCACCCCCCTGTGGGCAGGGGCCGTGGGGGCAGAAGCTGTGGGGTGCAGACGATCACCGGCCACCTCAGTGGAGCAGGAAGGAGGGAAGGGGCGGGAGAAGGAGCAGCATGAGCCTGCAGGCTGGAGGACTCCGGAGGAGCAGAGGGCAGCTGCGGCACCAGCTGGAGAGAAGTGGTGGTTTCGAAAGCGCCGCGTCTCCACTGCACCTCCTGAGTCCTCCAGTCCACAGGCTCACGCCTCTCGCTGCCTCCTGGTGAGTGGCGGCTGGATCCAGCCCATGGGGAGACCGCTGGAGAATGGGGGGGGCCACCCCATGTTCTCTGTAAGCTGTGCGCTTGTGCAGCTGCTCCAGGAGAGATTCAAATGGCGCCCCGCTGAGTAGCATGTTCCGGGGGTCTCCCTATGTACTGTACAACCCCCATGTACGCAGTCAAAGAATTCTCCAGCCAGAGATCTCAAAGCACCTTCCAGCAAGGGCCAGCGGCACACGTCCCTTTTACAGCTGAGGAAGGGGAAGCATCGAGGCCGCGGCACCTGTCCCACGTGGCAGCCAGGGCCCATGGAGTCAGTGACCAAGAGGGTGATGGAACCTAGGCGTCCTGTCCCCCATCCAACAGCAGTCCTGACCGTCCCAAGTCTAACAGGAGTCACAGCTGCCTTGGTGGGGGCTTGATGCTTCGTGCCAGCGATCGCGACCTTTCTGGATGGGGCATTCCCGGGCAGCACACGACTGGCTGGCCATCTCTTTCAGTCGGTCACTGACTGCCAGAAATATCCACACCACCCGGCACCCAGACTGAATTTACAATGCCCGGCACACAAACACGCTGCAGGGAAACCAGTGGGAACATCGCCTAGGGCAGTGGTCACCAACCAGTCGATCAGGATCAACTGGTAGATCTCGGAGCCTCTGACAGGTAATCCTCAGCGGTCTGGCTGGGAGACTGTCAAGTGCTGGCACTTCGGCTGCTCCTCTCAGCACTCCTGCCCTCTGTCTTGGAGCTGCACCCCGACTCGTGGGAGTCTCCTTATTACTGTGCAGGGTAAGGGAAGAAGAGGAAGGGAAGGTACTGATCATAGAATCATAGGACTGGAAGGGACCTCAAGAGGTCATCGAGTCCAGCCCCCCGCCCTCAAGGCAGGATCAAGCTCCGTCTACACCATCCCTGACAGATGTCTATCTAACCTGTCCTTAAATATCTCCAGAGAGGGAGATTCCACCACCTCCCTTGGCAATTTATTCCAATATTTGACCACCCTGACAGTTAGGAATTTTTTCCTAATGTCCAATCTAAACCTCCCCTGCTGCACTTTAAGCCCATTACTCCTTGTCCTGTCCTCAGAAACCAAGAGGAACAAATTTTCTCCTTCCTCCTTGTGACACCCTTTTAGATATTTGAAAACCGCTATCATGTCCCCCCTTAATCTTCTTTTTTCCAAACTAAACAAGCCCATAAATATATATATGGTGATATACCATCTCATAGAGTTGGAGGGGACCTTGAGAGGTCATTGAGTCTAGTTTCCTACCCTCACAGCAGGACCAAGTACCATCTCTGACAGATTTGCCCCAGATCCCTAAATGGCCTCCTCAAGGATTGAACTCACAACCCTGCATTTAGCAGGCTAATGCTCAAACCACTGAGCTATCCCTCCTCCTCCACTAAGCTATCCCTCCTCCTGATCTCAGGGTGCCCCTCCCCCCACCGTGTACCCCATCTTCACAGACCTGGATGGAGGGAGTTTGCTGACTGCTTTTGGGAGCGGTGCAGGGGTAGGGCTGAAGTGAGCCTGCCTTAGCCCCCTGCACCACAACCCAGAAGCCACCTGTGGTAAGTGGTGCCCAGCTGGAGCCCGCATTCCGAACCCTGGCCCCAATCCTGAACCCTTCTTGCACTCCAAATTCCTGCCCCCAGCCTGATAAAAGTGAGTGAGGATGGGGGAGGGAGGCTGCAGTGAACAGGGGCCGGGGCCTCAGAGGAGGGGCAGGAAGGAGGGTGGGGCAAGTATTTGTATATACCATCTTAGTGTATTTGGGTTTGAGGTAGATCCTAGATTGCAATAAAATTCAAAAAGTAATCTCATGCTTAAAAAGGCTGGAGACCCCTGGTCTAAGGGTATCAATAGGTAAGCAGGCCTATCAGCAACACTCTCCTAGACATCCTAACGGATGCGACCTCACGCCACTATCAGATTAGGGTTACCTGGGTAAGCAGTATCTGAATGAGATGGGACTCTGTTGGGGAGGAACCATGCTCCATTCTACATCTTGGCCCACGACACAACAATCATCCATCGACAGTCGGAAGCCTCACGAGCTCATTCAGTCGATACTTGCACCTTCTGCTCACCGTCATGTGAGACATGGAACTAGGGAAAAGCTAAGGCAAGCAACGTTCCACCTGCATCCATATGGAGCATGGCATGCTGGGAGCTATAGTCTCTGCAGGCTGCCTTCCCTGGGGGGTGATTGGTGGCAAGAGTCTGACAATATTTTCAGAAAGTCAAACATGTTAATATCTGGCGCTGATCCCTCCCCTCCTTGTTTAGAATGGGGCTTCCATAAGTAAACAAACACTGTGAAACAACATGGAAACCCATTTGCTATTGATCTGCAAACATGGCAGGTGGCTAACGTAGCTGGAGGCTCAGATGGCAGGCACCTTACTGGGGTTTTCCCCAAAACTTTAGTGAAGGGTTGACTGGATAAATCAGACCAAAGACAGAAATGGATGGTTAGTTTGGGCAAAGATCACCTGCAACACCAGGTCCTTGATTTTCTTGTTGATTTTCTCCCCTAGGTCCAAACCATCTCAGCGTATCTGGCACACAAACGTTTTGATTGAATTAATCTTGGCAGTAAATGATTTTGATCAATGCCGATCCCTTAGATTTCTAATTTGTAATTCCCTGGCCAGCTTTCCCAGGAGGGGAAAGGGACTGTACCATCTACAGGAAAGAGGCTGACTTTTTTCAGTCGTGTACTTATATTATATAATTTTACATTGATCTTGCCCATTGATAGCAGCAACTCTCAATTAAAGAAACATCGTCACGTCACTTAGACTCAAAATGTGCCCCCCGGTACCGTTAATGGGAAATGGCAATGGAAGAGAAAACAGTTTCTAGTCACCTGATGCTACGTAAACGTGGTTGCCGCACTGCTAAGTGTTCCTTTAAGAGATCCCATGGTGCATATTAAGGTTCTCGTGTAAAATAATAAAGCCAGAATCAGCTGTATCTCAGCGTGGTGACATGCATCGAAGGACTAATGCTCTTTTCTGGGAGAAAACCGGGTTTTTTTTTATTACATGGAAGTACTTAACCAGGCAGAAAACGTGCCCAGCAAAGTGCGAATTCCAGGCTATTGCAAGGGACTGAGCCCTGATTCTGGACAATGACAGTCTGAGACAGCGGCCATTGGAGTTGTCGTGGAATTTGAATGAGACAAAAATGGAGGAGGAGGATGGTGTTTGGTTAACACAACTGGCTCCCTCTGCCCCGCACAAACAGCGCAAGCATCTGTAAGTCCCCACTGGGCTCCCAGGCTTCCCCACTGACTATGCTGCTGGAGTGCGCTGGGCTGGAAACCTGTCGGAAGGTGGCTGGACGCACTGTACCCCAGCTCTCCTTGCTCCTTGGGGATCAAAGGCCACCGATGCGAACTGGAACGGCCCCTAATTACCTGACACCAAGAAGGGTTAAGGTCTACGTCCTCGCAAGGGTAGCAGTGTCTGAACCTCCTTCTCCCATTGACCAGGACACAGAACCAGTGTGTGATACTGCCGGGGCCCAACCCCGAATCCCACAAACCTGTCTGTGTTGGCTGCACTAGGGAGTGGCACTTTCTTCATAAGTTCTCAGCCGCTGAAGGCTTTCTGGGGCAGCACCAGCACCTTACATTCGGCCCCATGCCAAGAGGCAGCCAGTGGAGGCCGTGCAGTATTCTACCGTGGTCCAAGCAACCAGGCCATTGCTAGAAGTAACAGGTGGGGACACTTCGAGAGGTGACCACATGCTATGGAAGGTTACATTTCACTGAGTACTTGCATCTTAAATCACCTCTGTCTATTGGAACAAAAAGAATCGAGCTTCTCCCTCCTGGCCGGTATCCTGCATGTTTGTGGAGGAAACTGGCCCAGCAAAACATCTCCTTGTGCACACAGAGTATTCAGCACCAGCTCTCTGGGTCTCAGACCCATCCCCCCTCCCCCCCACAAAAAAGGCGTTGGCTCCTATTTTCTCTATTCTCAGATAGATCTCCCCACAGTACACAGCTTGCAACCTTCACCCATCACCCGGCAACCTCCCGCAAAACCGGTGGGGTTTGTGTTGTGTGTGGAGAACCACTGAGCAGAGACACCTGTGCACACAGGAGCAGCGGGCAGCCGGTGATTTTCTCTGTGGTTTTCCGGGCAATGCATAATGCTGCTCAAATGGATGCTAAATAGCTCCCTGTACATCAGACGACATTAAACCTTCCACCTGCTTCATGTGGGTGCCAGGTAAAGCAGACTGCACCAGAGCCAGGCATTTTAAATGAAGCCAGGTGCATGCAGCCTTCATTCCTGGATCCGTGGCCTGTATTAATATTTCATGCAGCAGCATACATCTGGCAATGCTGGGTCTGAAAATAAATCCCTGTGAACTAGACTGCAGACCTGCACATCAAATGAGCCGGCAAAGGTGCAGCTTTAAATCAGAATATTAAACAACATCAACTAATAAACCTGAAAGCTCCATCATACTGCCCCAGATTAGTGCTAAACACGAGGATGTATTGCTCCAGACAAAATTTAATTTTCTACCCATAAAAGCAATCCTATGAAAGGCCTTTTTGTAACTGATTCACTGCAGCCACCGTTCTCAAGGGCAGGCTAGTTGCTTTATTAAAGAAAAAGTGATTCTGCCACTCAGGAGAATTTGCCTCTTCTCCACTGAGGAGCAAATCCTTGTCCCATGGAAGCAGGAGTTTTGTTGTTCAGTTGTACAGGAGCAGAACTGGGCAGCAATGGAGCAAAGAGCAAGGGGAGCTCTTAGCTAGAGTCTGTAAAGCGCGTACCATGGACACTGGGATGTCAGAGCGACCTGAGGTAACAAACTTGTGGTGCCCACTGTTATCGTGCACACAACCTGCCACATGCCCGCACAGGCCACACAACCTGGCCTCAGCCCAAGAGTCACTTTTTGGGGTAGAGTCCCGACCTTCCCATTCCAGGGGGATGGTTTGTGACCAGGCGGCAAAGGCAATTCTCCACTAGCCATTTGCAGTAGAGATTTATAATAATCGAGCGTGGATTCTGCCCTCCCCCGAATAGCGGAGAGACACGTGAGCTAGTTAATTAATTAGCTCCTTAGGCCAAAGCGAGTCAGATTGACAGCGCGTTAGATTACCCAGTGCTACGCCCTGGCAAAAAGGAAGTTACCACAAATGGTTTCAAACAGCGCAGAGATCTACAGCTGTGCTCCTACCTACCCGGACACCAGGAAAACTGCTCTCTCTCTCTCTCACACACACACACACACCCCCACACACACCCCCTCTGATGGCTAAGAACAGGCCTGGCAGTCAGAATACATACATGCTACCCCTCTGCCACTGACATGCTCTGTGACCTTGGAAGCAATGCAGCCTTGATCCGCCTCCATTTCCTCCTCTGAAGTGGAGCTGGTACCTACCCCCCTCCTGGGGTGCTAAGGTCACTTCCACCACATGGAGAGCTCTCGGAGACGCAAAGTATCATTGTTACCTCAGACTCTGCAAGAAGGTTATTATTTTTCTTAACTTCAGCACATCAGTCCTGGCTCCATTAGTTCAGGCTGCATGTAGGTCTCTGTTATAAGTCCTGTTTTCAAACTGCCTCTAACTTTTGCCTGGATAAATCAATTCGCTTGTAAATTTGCATAATTTGAATGGATTAAAAAGTTCTATATATTTAAAGGCACCAAAATGCGCAGTCACTTTAAAAGACACCAGAGCCCCACCGGTATCTTTTTAAAGGCTTTGGAAAGTTAAAGGTTAGTGCGTTATGCGCTAGGTAATCAAAAATGTCAAGTGTTTTGAAGATATCCCATGACATGAAATTCAAGTCCATGTTTTCTCAGCACATCAAGCACGAGAGAACTCTATATTTCATAGATATAGACATCTTCCCACAAAGAACAGGCTTTTCTATCTTTTCTAAAGAAAGAGTTGAATACAGAATCATTATGAATTGTATTCCCAAAGCAGAAAGCCGAGCGGGATAAATCTGTCAGGCATTTGAATATATTGATTTTGATTTCTGCAGCAATAAAAGGAGAACTTCTCCTTAGTGTGGCAGGAAATGCAAATGCCATTCTGGAACACAGCAAGAGAAGTGTCATATCGTAATACACGAGAGGTAATTGTTCCTCTACTCAGCACTAATGAAGTCTCACCTGGAAGACTGTGCCCAGTTTTGGGCACCATACTAAGAAAGATGTGAACAAACTGGAGAGAAGCCAGAGGAGAGAAACAAAACTGTGAGGATTAGAAAACAGGCTGTACAAGGCAAGGTTGAAAGAACTGGCCATGTGTAGTGCCAACATGGGACAGAACAATCTTCAAATATGTAAGAAGTTACACTGAGGACAATGGATCAATCATTTGCCGTGTCTAGTGAGGGCAGGACCAGACGTAATCTGCTTAATCTGCAGCAAGGGAGATTTAGATTACATATTAGGGAGACCTTTCTAATGTCAAGGATAGCTAGATACTGGAATGCATTGCTAAGAGAGGTTGTGGAATTCCCATCACCAAAGGCTAAGAATAGATTGGACAAATACTTGCTAAGGATGGTCTAGGCTGGGTATATTTAATCTTGCCTTGCTATGTATGCAGAGGAGGTAACACTGTGTACTCTAGGGATGTAAAAGGTTAACCAGTCACGTGATAAACATTAGCCTTCCTGGCAGGCTTTCCTGGTAACCAGTTAACCAGAATGCCAGACCTGGCCAGAGCAAGCCCTCCACCCGTGGCACAGTGGGGCTGGCCGGAGCAAGTCCCCTCCCCACGGTACAGCTGGGCTGGCTGGTCGGAGCAGGCCTCCCCATGTGTGGGACCCCAGCCCTTCACAGTTAACCAGTTAAATATACAGTTTAACCAGTTAACTTTTTCAATCAGTATTTACATCCCCGGTGTACTCCTGTATACACCTCTTGCTCACTACCGTAATAATCTTTGTACAAAACATGCCTTGTAGAGCATCGTTCGCTGATCACAATGGTCCTGCTGAAATGTGCGGCAACGCTGTATGTAAAGGTACGAGAGTCACTGGACAGTGCTCCCGAGACACATTGCATATCTGCAGAATGACCAGGCCAGTACCTCAGAGATGAAGAACAAGCTGAGGCCTCAGCCATTTGTAAGCAAGGTCAAGTGGGCCGTCACCTGTTAAGTGGCCACTCTTTGGCAGTAAAGAGGGTACGGACAGAAAATGGACATATTAGCAAAGAAACAGCCTGCGGTTCCTGCCACCACGGCCACCGTCTCCTGCGCCTCTGCCGGAGGTGCTTTGCGGAGAAGAGAAAGGACTAGAAGAAGGGCAGATGCTCCAAACGATCTCTCCCGTTCTCTGTCCATAGCATTTCGTGACACTCGAAGACTAAAGGAAGCAACACTGGAGCAGGGGAGGGATCCTGACTGGAGGGGAATTGCTGAGACACATGGTGAGAGAGCCTTTGCTTTGCACTTACTCTAGTGAGTTATGGTGAGGGATGAGATGCAGTTTACTTTTATTTCTCCTGTGGCTTATTCTGACTTTTATGCCTCGTTTCCTATATTCATTTAACATTTCTCTTTGAAGTTAACAGACTTATTTTATCCAAACCTGAATGTCTGATGTGTTTAGGAAAATACAATTTGGGACGCTAGGACTTGTGTGTATCGTTTTCTATTCATAGCGGAAGGGACTTGCTATGAGCTAGTATTGTCTAGGGGAGAGCTGGGCAGATCAAGACACATTTCTGGGGAAGGTCTGGGACTGGGAATTTGTTGGTGTCACTCTGCAGTGTCATTCAAGTCTGGCCAGCTGCAGCACGCTCACTGCAGGTAATTTACATGCTAGAGGCTGTGAAAGCACACTTGGAGTGGCGTATAAAGCAGCGCAAAAGGCACCCCCCACGTTGGAGAGCTGAGATCACACAGCTATTCATTAGCCCAGATCGTAAGATGGGCATGACACGGAGGCACAGCACAGCTTGGCCAGAATGACTTCTTGAGATCTCTTCCAGCCTTAGTTACGGGCACTCTGACCCAGCAGCAAAACCCAAAGAATTACGGGGCATTGTTTATAGTTTCCACAGGAGCACCTTGTAACACAGGGAGCTGGGCATGTGGCACTGGAATGATTAACCCCCTCTCCACAAAATGACCTATGTTAGGTTTTCATTGGAACCGGTTTATAACAAACCACGGCTATTATTTTCAAGTAAGGAGTCCTCTGTGATGCCGCCATGGAAAATAGATTTTTGTCACTCACCTTCGTAACAATAGTGACATGTCACTGAATTTCTCAAAGACTTTTTAAGCAGTCACGGATCAGAAGGAAAATCTACCTTGAAAATATTTCCAGTATTGAGGGATAGCAAGGTGTTTGTCATAAATGTCACATTCCTAATCTCAATATGGCAGACAAAAGCAATGGAGCTCGCGATCAGGAACACGAGCATTGCTTATGGGCAAAGGGCAGCAGAAATACTTGGCAGCACAAAACATTTCTGCTCTTCGTTTCTTTACAGCATCTCAAAACCGGCACCTTTCTCCACTCCTTCCGTCCGGTATCTGGGCCATCTCCTGCCTCCACTGCTACTCGGGCCTACCCCCCTCCAGGCCATACGAAACCATGCTGTTGCCACCCCGAATCTCACCTCTGCTAACCCCTCTGCTCCCTTCCCCATGCTGTCAGCATCAAGTCCACTCCCCATGCACGCCTCCAAGGCCCTGACCCGCTCTGCTCCTTCCTACAGCTCAACTCTCACATCCCCCGTGCCCCCCAGCACAGACCGTCCTCCTGAGAGGGCCCACCCCTTTCTTCTTTGGACTCCCTCCTCCACTTCCTCATACAGCCGGGACCTCAGGTCACCTGCCTTTCTGCAAAGCCCATCAGGTCACCCTGTAAATAACGGGAATTAAAGAAGCCACCTGCTCCATTTGGAAATCAGACCGTCGCTTGGCTCTAGGGTTGCCAGGTGTCCAGTTTTGAACCGGACAGTCCAGTATTTGAGCTTTCTGTTCGGAAACAAATTGAGAAACTAGAACTGTGAAACTAGAGCTGTCCGGTATTTTCTAACTAAGATGGAATGCAGATTGTGTGGAATGTCAAGTGTGTCCGGTATTTTTGTTGCAACCCTACCTGGCTCCCCAGAAAACACCCTGCTTTACCCCACATGTTCACTGGTTCACTCACCTGCTGCTCACATGAGGGGACTTTGTGGTGATCTCAAACCACAAAGGCAGCAAACTGAGCAAGAGTTCTGCTGACAGCTGGTGAACGTCCCCCTGACTGAGCCTCCCAAGCACTCATCTGGCTGGCAGTCCACAGAGACAGTGCTGCCAGCTGGTCAGGACACCTGGGATCTAACCCCAAATCACTTTCCACACTTTCCACTTTTGCAGTCTGGCCTGTTAACCAGCCCAGCACCAGCTGCAGTGGAACACAGGATAAGGGAGCGTTTGGGCAGGACGGGAAGATGTCCCAGCCCTCGGTGGAGGATGCTGCAGCCCTATCTTTGAGGCTCATGTTAGCAGAATATGCTGCAAGGAGCCATCCCGCAATGGGCCTGGAAGGAGGAGCTGGAAGAGCTAACTGGTCTAACTAGCCTTTTGCTCTGAGGCTATGTCTACACTATAAGGGTAGCATGAGTCACAATGTCATTAGCATATTTTCAGCCGGTGCTTTTTGCACAAGGATTTTTTGCCAAAAAGAAGCAGTGTAGCCACTTCCGTTTTGCGCAAAAAACCGCTTTTGCGCAAGATCCTTATGCCTCTCCAGGTTTTCTGCGCTAAACGGAAGCAGCTACACGGCTTCTTTTTGAGCAAAAACCCCTTGCGCAAAAAGCATCGGCAGAAAATATGCTAATGACATTGCGACTCATGCTAATGAGTCCCTCATTAGCATATTCTCTGCCGCAAAAACTTGTAGTGTAGACAGACTCTGATTGTGTCTTACTAAGTACTTAAGGCAGCGGTTAGCGCCATGAGTTTACTCACTCTGAGCTAGACAACAGTAGCAAAGAGCTCCCAGCCTGGCCTAGGCCCGGGAGACTGTAGTGAAAAGGTTACTGTCTCCACCTAAGTGAGCAGACCCTGCATTACTCTTGCCTCTGCAGTGGAATGAGGGCTCTGTTTTAAGGCCATCTTCTTCTGCTTGCGGGACGTTCCCAAGAGAGTCACAGCGCTGTTCCCCGACAGGACACACTGCGCCCATATCTGCTAGCGACACCGCACAGGGAGCCCGCGAGAGCACAGGATTCTGGGTTGTGATGACAGGGTTCAGCCGTGGAGGTTTATCGCTTTCCATACAGCCACGGCCAAAGCGCCACTACAAAAAGGGGCGCTAGTAAGCCCCCGCTGGGTTGAATCATGGCCAGTAAGATACCAGAGGAGAGGCAGCTGTTGATTAAGACAGAAGATGGATTCAAGTCCGTGAGCAGGTGAGCTGGCGCATTGTGAACAAGACAGATTAGCTCTGGCGCGTTTGAAAAGGACTCCAGGCCCTACCAGTCAATCAAAGGAGCACAAGGGAAGCATTACATCAGAGCAATGAATCGGCTTCAGGGAGGGGGCTAGCAGCTTCGCAGATCTGATTAACTCTTTCTTGACACATCTGCCCCACGGATGCACAAGGAATTCATCCCCCTGGACGGCCCACAGGCTCAAGAAGAGAAGAAACGCTCTCTTGGCCCTTGGGATCATCTACGGCTCCGGGGTCAAGGGACCACACCCCGCTGCTTTATGTTCAACCCCGAGAGAATAAGAGGAGTTAAAAACAAGGCTAATTATTGCAGTTGGCCATCTTGAGGCGATTAGGACGCGAGGGCTCTCCTACAATCGCCATCGAGACACAGAGAAAGACAGACATCACCTCCTTAATGACACCCACTAATCATCATCTGCTGTGCTGGACACACCCCCTCCCCCAGCAAATTGTCAGAAGGCTGCACTGAGGACAGCACATTCCAGGTAGCTCCCTTTACTCGGGGCTGGGGAACCTTTTGTGGGCCGGGGGCCGCTGCCCCACAGAAGGATCAGTCGGGGGCCGCACACAAATGAGAAGCAAAACAAACCCCCAAACCCTGCCATGGCCCCGACTGAGAAGGAGAAAGACCCTCCCCACATTCCCCTCCCACACCAGAGCCAGGGGGCCCAAGCTAGTGGATTTTGGGTGCTCCAGTCCCAGGGAGGGACAGTGGGGGAGGAGCTGAAGTCCCAGCGGGTTCCCCAGTGCTGGGAGGGGCTGGATCCAGGCAAGCTGGGAGCCACATCCGGCCCCTGGGCCTTAGGTTCCCCACCCTGCTTTACATTCGTTCCAAGGAGCCTGCTGCAGAGCCTGGGGCAGCCTGAGCCCTTCCAAGGATGTCAGCCTGCCAACGGGCGGCTCAGGCACATGGCTCTCACAGCACACAGCTTGAAGTGCAGGGCCAGGGGCCTGAGCACACAGTGCCCGGGTGCCGATCCAGGGGTGCACGGGGGCATTTCACAGCACACCCTGCCAAAAGGCAGGCGCAGAGCGGCACTTTCAAATTCGCAACACACGGCCCTCTGCCCGCCACGAGGCCCCTCCTCCCAGAAAAGCCCAGCAGCGGGGCTCCGGCAGCCCCAGGGAAAGCTAAAAAGCCTCCGCGATGGATAGGGCCCTGCCAACCTCACGGTCCATTTTGGTCAATGCGTTGTCATAGGATTTTAAACGTCGTAAATACCCTGATTTCAGCTACTCCACGCCTTTCAAAGGGGCAGCAGCGGAGCCCGGGGTCAACGGGGGGCGCCCCAGCCACTCTGAAGTACCCTTCCCCCCTTTGCTGGCTCTCTCTCAAAAGGGGGGAGGGGGAATCGACTAGGCGACAGACTATCCGCTAAGTAAATGCTTATCGAAGAGTCGACTAGTCTTTAACATCCCTGGTTCGCACAGCTGGGCCCTCAGTCAGCAGCTGCCACTCTCCAGTCACCCAGCTCGGGAGGCAGCGCAGAAGTGAGGGTGGCAATAGTGTGACCCCCCCCCCTGCAAGTTCCTTATGGGTCAGGCCCCCAGTTAGAAACACGCTGGTCTCCCCCATGGAATCTGCCTGGGTAAAAGCACACCGAAGACCAGATTTCATAGTCCTTAACACATTTAATGGCCAGGAATTTGGTAAGGCCCTAGCGATGTACTTTCACTAGCCTCCCTCGTCTCTCAACTCTGCGCTGGCCCGCCCCACATGCCCTCCCTCTCACAACTCTGGAAACCATGACCAGGGTTCCTCCCTCTCCACAGATTCTCTTCAAACACCTCTTCCCCAAGACCTGGAACCCCCGTCCTTCCCTCGTCTGCCGTGGGGCACGTGCCCGGACGCACACCCGGGGGTGAGCACACAACGGGTAAGGAAATGACAAAGGAGGAAGGAGAGTGAATAAAAATATTAAGACAACCACCAAGATACATCAACCATGGCAGCAGGAGAACAGCCTCATTGGCGCAACGTGTCCTTCTGTCCCCCGTCCCAAGCCTGCCGTGTGTCCGCACACGTCCTACCTCTTCATCCGCCCTGCAGCTCTTTGGGGCAAGAACCTGGTCTCATCTCTGTGCGGTGCCAAAGACGTTTACAGCGCTAAGGCAGAGCCGCCTCATGCTCCCCCAGTCTCTATATTCAATGGCTTTAGCCCCCGCACTGCTCCTGTGCTTTGGTTTGGCTCGGCTCCATTCACGTGTTTCAAGCCGTGCCCTGCAGTAACGGCTCAAGAACGTTTTATGAATGGAGGCTGCCTGGGATTTGCCAGCGGCTGAATATAAGAAGGTGGATTCTGAGGCTGACTGATTATGGGGGCAGCTTGGATGAAAGCGAGGCAGCAAACGGGTGGCTCTCCGGCACGCTGGCGAGCTAAGCTGCAGCGCCGGAGGGAATTCTGCAAGCCAGGCACAGCAGCAACACGGGCCCCTCGAGCTGGGGCAGGATTTAGCCTGTCACCCTTTCTCTAGCCCACACTGCTCCAGGTCGCTCAGTGGCTGCGAGCGCTGGAAGGACAAAGGGGGGTTCGGAGAGATCCTCTGATCTCCCCCAAACACTCAAACCCCCTTTCTCTGGCCAAGACACCGCTGCCCATGGATCCCCACCTGAGGGCCGGGCAGAAGGGTTGTAAGAGTGTGGCATGGAGCACCCTCTCCTTGCCAGGGATCAAACTCACTGCCTCCGAGCGGGCACGGTGGGGCCAGGCTGTGCCCAAGCGCAATGGCCATTTTGTGTCATGATTCCGTGGGTTCGGCTCTCCCTCCTTTCTTCCCAGCTGCGCTCTAGACCACGGCTCTCTCCCTGGGCTTGTAGAGCCCATGTACTTCCTCAGCATCTCTCCCGAGATGGGCAGCTACAGTTTGGGGGAGCCCAAGCAGAGACATCTGAACTCCAGGAGAGGGGCTTGATTTTCAGAAAGCTGCCCTTGAAAGTCAGGCCCCTTGACAGGCACCCAAAAGTCACGAGGCACGGCTGAAAGTCTTAGCCACAACTTTCACCCTCGGGCACAGAAGCCAAGGCCTGCACAGCTGGGCTTTCGCGGAGGGCTGGCCATGCACTCCAAAGCAGCTCCCGCTATTACGACAGGCACATTTCCCTCTCGGCTGCTCACGAAGGCCCACAAGAAAAGGACATCTCTGCTTGGTTCCTCCCCCAAACAATCCAGTTTTAGCTAATTAAACAGACAGGGGTCTTGCAGCTGATAATTAGCTCCCCATCTGGCACAGCCGGGGGTGTGAGGGGGGAGGGAAGGGTGATCTGGGGGTTACCGCCAATAAAGCTGAGCGGGGGAAGAGACACAAGCCTCTCTCCAGCAAACCATGTGCTTAGGCAACCGCCCATGTGCGCTAGCCACGGTGAAATGTCATCTTGTACATACTTAGTTGCTGGACAAGGCCCCACGTGAGAGGGAGAGAAAGCCCGGGCAGCTGTTGCAAGATGCGCTGCCGGCCGGCGTGCAGACGGCAGACAAGGCCCTGCTAGCAGCGAGGCTGCACAGACCTTCTGACTTGGGGGGAGGGGGCACTCGCCCACTTGCACATGCAGTTGCTGTCACTGAGAGATCCTACATTTTCTCTCCTAATTTACTGCAGTTTGTATCCAGCGTGATAATCCAGCTGGCAGAGGGTCAGGTTTGATCAGCATCAAATCTCTGGCCTGTTTACAGAAATAGCTGCTCACAAAGCAAATCACCCAGCCTCAGTTACCTCTCCAGCCTGGCTTGGCTTTGCTCAGTCCCTCGCCTGGATGCCCACTGAGGGAGTAGCCCACTGCGACCTGCGAGCTAAAGGAGTGGCCACACGATCGAATGGGCTAAGCACAGGCTTGCGAGCCAAACGCTGAATTAGAACGTGAGCAAATCACTTCCCCTATTAGTTTCTTCACCTGTAAAATGGGCACACAAGGTACTCAGCAAGGCTGGCCACCCCCTCACCCCCCAGACTGCACACACAGCAGGTCGCTGGGGCTATGCAAGAACATTAAGACCATTCAATGCTATAGGGTTATGATTGAAAAAAGCCATTGCCAATTGTGTTGGGAAGTCTGAGCTCTCACTTTTTCATCCCACGGGCCAAATGGGGATTGCCCGTGACCAGGCCAGAGAGTGCATGGGCTCTTGTGAGCGAGCAGAGCACACGTTTAAAGGAGAGGTTTTAGAGCTGGCTGAAAGTTACAAACTCAGCCTCTGCAAGCTTCTGACCCGGCTCTCAGCACCGCATCAGCCCAGCCAACAGCCATCAACTAGCACAAGCAAGACCCTCTAGCGTCTAACTCTTGGGCACGTCAGGATGGATGAGTCACGAGCCAGGCACCGTGCTGGTCTCAGGATGGCTTCATGCAGGGGGCGCCAGCCCATCTGAAACAGGCCAACTGATGGCAGAGCACCTGAGGCTGCTTAGCACTGTGACCAGCATTGTCTGTTTCCATGGTCAGTACCACAGGTAAGGGAAGGTGCAGCTTTCCCAAAACTACCCACACGTCAGACCACCTAAGGCTGGGCCATCGCCGGGGAAGGCAAGGGCCACGGCAAGGCAGCTCGGCTTCCCTGGCCCCTGGGGAGGGATGGGGCCGCGGCAAGGCAGCCCGGCTCCCCCAGCCTCCGAGCCGAAGTCACAGCAAGCAGCCCTGGCTTTCCACATGGCCAGGAAGAATCAGGCTGGAGTGTGCAGGGCCCTGGGCGGAAGGCTGGGGTGGTAGCTGGGGCTTGCCGTCCCCAGCTGGGCTTTCACCCGCCAGCCATGTCTGTTTCCTTGGGCGTCTCCCGTGGTCTCAGGTCTTCTACGTAGCTTGTTTGCAGGGTGCAGCCATGTCGGCCCCAGGACATTAGAGAGGCAAGTGGGTGAGAAACAGCTTTTGTGGCCCCTACTGCTGTTGGGGAGAGAGACGAGCTTTGCCGCTCACACAGGCCTGGAGAAGGGCGCCATGTGTGCTTCAAAGCGCGTCTCTCCCCAGCAGAAGCTGGCCAATAAGAGATTACCACACCCACCTGGTCGCTCTGCCCCAGTCCGAGGCTGGGGCTGGCTTTGTCTGCCTATTCTGAGTCCGTACAGGGCCTGGCACAGGGTGCTGGTACGTGGCTGAGGTTCCCAGGGACTGCCACACTACAAATCACAGAGAAGACGATATCGTTGTCATCCGTGCTTTTAGCAAAGCACCGTGTAGCTAGGGTGCTACTGGCCTCGCTTGAAATCTGAAGCTTTCCAAAGCTGGGAAAGGTGGCGGGAATCCCAACCCCAGCTCTGTACACGTTACAGAATAAATGTGGCGGAAATATCACGGCGACCCTTCCACACGGTCCCGGAGACTCAAATGCCCAAACCTGGGAAGGCTGGAAAGGCATGTGCTCCGTTACTCAGGGGTGTTCCTCCAGTGGGGCGGGCAGCGTTTTAAGGCTCTGAAATTAACTGGCGCACCGAGGGAGCGTTCAGAGTCAACAGGGTTCTAACTGCGAGTCAGAAATACAAACCGACGTGACTGCAAGCGGTGCATGAACCTCTCCTTCATTTCTGGAGCTACAGCTGTCCCATTAGGCGCTCACACACTGTGAGTGTGAATCAAGGAACCCAGAACAGGCCGGTCCTCGAAGCTCATAGCCAAGCCGGAAATCTGACACCCACTAACCAACAGAGTTCGCAGCCTTCGGAGCTGCATTCCTGGGAGCATGGTGCCCTGGAGAACTGCTTCCCTGACCCTCAGACGGCCCATCAGCGCTCAACCCCACCTTTCTGGGAAGTGCCGTGTGGGACTGGAATCAGGCCTGCTGCTTGTGCCATCTGGTCCATGCAGCCGTGGGCAGAGGCCTTGGCTCTGGGAGGAGATAGAAAGACTCCATCTGAGGAAACACAATACTCGCTTCTGGGCCAGTCTGGCCTGTGCCCTACCCAAGGAAGAGAAAACCCTCCCGCTCCCAATTTGGAGAGGCAGCTCTAGAGAACAGACGGACTGACCCGTCCTTGGGAGGGGAAGTGCTGCATAAGCCATTGCTCAGAACACCTTGAACGTTCGCTGAGTGCACGCCCCACATGCAATCACCGCTTAGAGCAAGGCAGCTTGTAGTGGAAGTCCATGGCTTAGCTGAGTGCAGGTAGTCTTCCACAGTCTCTGCCCAACCAGGACGTCATCGATGCTACAGCTGTAGCAAACTAGCCAGACCTCCCTCAGGTCTGTGCGAAGGAATTTCGGGGGGGGAGGGGGGGAATGTGCTTTTTTGGTAACCACAAGAGTGTGAATGTGCCCCCCCCCCTCCAGCTCCCCAAGCAAGGGGCGAAATCAGCCCCAGCCTTCCCCTGGCTGGCCAGAGCATGCTTACATAGGGGACCATACGGGGTGCTTTCGCACCCTTCGCACTCCCCTCCCCGGTGTACAGGCCTGGCCTAACTCCATTTCCTAATTCAATGCTTTATGTCTGGAAGATAAAAATGCAAGGGTCCTGAAAACTGTGGTTGAACGACGAGGAATCCTGTGGCACCTCAGAAACTAACCAAAATGTATAGACTCATGAGCTTTCGTGGGCAAAACCCACTTCCTTAGATGAACTGAAGTGGAAATAACGGAACCCAGGAGAGCTCTGTGTGTTCTGCTCAGAAGTGCTGGCCACTGACTCTTGCCACGGGGTGGGTGCATCTGGAGCTATGATTGACATTACGCCTGGTTATAGTCCCTCCCCCCGGGGAAGTCTCCAACTTCTCCGCCTTTGGAGAGCAAGGAGGCCTGGTGGCAGAAGATCTGTGCCCGGTGAAACAGGCAACCCAAACACACACACACCCCTCCAGCCCCAGACAAAACCCTTTTAGTACCTACCAAAAGCTGAGAAAGCCAAAAACCAAAACCCCTCTGGCCCCAATTTGGACACCCCCTGCCAAGGCCACTCTTCTACAGGAACCTGGCAAGCCGCAGGCTCAATGAGAAGGCCACCGTGGCAACTGACAAAGCTCCAGGCTGCCAAGATCTGCTCAGATTCCGGAGATGGGTTCTCATTTTCCTTTTGCCCTGAGCATCCTGCTGGCTTCACAGAGCCTTGTGAGCAGCAAGCAGACAAGAGGAAGGATGGGGATTTCTCCCGTTTCTAGTACTCTCTAGTTTTTCCAGGAATGAGCGAGCAAAGCAAATACTGATCATCTGTTATCCAAAATCCCAATGTAAGCAGTTGAGCACATTTCAAACGACAAGATTACAGCACAGAAGACATTTCAACAGATCGGCAGCCTTCTGTCTGAAGTGCAATTTTTATAATCTCCGCAATGCACACCGAACAATCGCTCCCATAAATGACTGTTTGCTACAGTCTTATCCAGCCCGTGCTCAGCAGAGAAGATGGCTAAAGAAATCAAACCCACGGGAGGGGCCGTAGGGTCTGAAGGTTTAAGAACAAGGAAACGCCTGCATTCGGTTCCCAGACCAATCACCAAACTGCCTCCAGCCCAGAGGTCCACATGCCCTGCTCTAAGCATTACGTTTACAAGGCTAGTGCCTAGGGCCCAACCCAGACCAAGCCCCGCTGTGGAGGCCCTGTACAAACACTGCAGTAACAGTTCCTTTTCCAAAGAGCTTCCAGTCTAAACAACCAGGAGATGTTATCACCCTGGCATTAGGGAGCCAAAGTTTACAACATCAGATCAAAAGGCACAAAGAGATAAGGTGAGCAAAACCTCCTGCCACAGGAAGTTGCTTTCCCCCGCCCCCCCCCGCACAGTGACTCACAAAGAGCCCCCCCAGCTCCCCACACAATGTGACAGTGTTTACAGTTCAGCCAGCCAAAGGTAGATACATTGCAGCTACCTGTAGTGGAGCAGTTGACCTTCCGCATTGTAATCCCGATAGATTTCGTATTCTTTCTCAAACACTCCGGGAGGTGAAGAACTGCAACACAGGAACGGGGAAGAAGGAAGTTACAAGGACAGCAAGTCACATCAACGTTTTAGTTTGCGGGTGTCGGGGATGTACCCTCACCCACATTCATAGACGCTGGTCTCCAATCCCCACCGCCCAGGGACCACCCTCCCAATTCTTTCCTCTCTAGGGCTCTGTCCTGCCATTCAGCCACTCACGAACTGTGGCAGATTTCTGCTCCCAGGAATTGCTCTCGGCTGACTTTCCCTCCAAACCCCGACTCCACTACATGGAGGAGAGAGAGAGAGAGAGGGAGAGAGAGAGTGTCTGCGCATCCAGGTAGGACTCTGGCTGATGGGAACTCCTCCTGTGGTACGAGTGAGCACTGCCACATTTGCCAGGCTGCTTTCTCTTCTCTAACTTAAGCACAAGGCCAGGGTTTGCTTGTGCCAGGACAATGGACTGTGCCTGGAATCCAACTGCTTCTCATCAAATGGAAAGGGAGGGGTAGTTCCACTCCACAATGGCCACAGGGGCAGCCAGCATGCGGGGCAGTTATACCACAGAATGACCACAGGGGGCAGCAAGTGCCCCAGCCCCACGGAGCAGCCACCAGCAAGGCAGTGCAGCTCCCACCACCCCAGAGAGCAACTAATGGCCAGGCTGCACAGCCCCCACTGTCCCTGCCCCAGGGAGCAGCTGCCAGCCACTCCCATGCACTGTCCGGAGCCCCTGCCCTGACCCCTGCACCCTCCCCCGAGCCCTCCACACCTCCCGACCCCTGCCCTGACCCCTGCACCCTCCCCCGAACCCTCCACACCTCCCGACCCCTGCCCTGACCCCTGCACCCTCCCCCGAGCCCTCCACACCTCCCGACCCCTGCCCTGACCCCTGCACCCTCCCCCGAACCCTCCACACCTCCCGACCCCTGCCCTGACCCCTGCACCCTCCCCCGAGCCCTCCACACCTCCCGACCCCTGCCCTGACCCCTGCACCCTCCCCCGAGCCCTCCACACCTCCCGACCCCTGCCCTGACCCCTGCACCCTCCCCCGAGCCCTCCACACCTCCCGACCCCTGCCCTGACCCCTGCACCCTCCCCCGTGCCCTCCACACCTCCCGACCCCTGCCCTGACCCCTGCACCCTCCCCCGAGCCCTCCACACCTCCCGACCCCTGCCCTGACCCCTGCACCCTCCCCCGAGCCCTCCACACCTCCCGACCCCTGCCCTGACCCCTGCACCCTCCACACCTCCCAACCCCTGCCCTGACCCCTGCACTCTCCACACCTCCCGACCCCTGCCCTGACCCCTGCACCCTCCACACCTCCCAACCCCTGCCCTGACCCCTGCACTCTCCACACCTCCCGACCCCTGCCCTGACCCCTGCACCCTCCACACCTCCCGACCCCTGCCCTGACTCCTGCACCCTCCCCCGAGCCCTCCATACATCCCAACCTTCTGCCCTGATTCCTGCACTGCCCACTCCCTGCCCTGAGCCCCTCCTCACCCCCAACCCTGACTTCTGGACTCCTCACACTCCCAGCCACCTGCCCTGAGCCCCCCACATCCGCAAGTCCCTGCCCTAACTCCCGCACCCCTCACGTATCCAGCCCCTTGCTCTGAAGGACGTGAGCAGCGCTGGGTAAATCTTCTCGTAGATCCCTTCCCCCCATACACTAACTGAGGGGTGGGCAATACACCTCTCACGGGACACATTCGGCCCGCCAAGCCACTGGCCCCGGCCCACGGACGCCCCTCTCGGGACCCTTGAAACACGGGGCTGCTCCCTTTGACTCTACTCCAGAGGGAGGGGGAAGCGTCAAGTGATCTCCCCGCCCCCACCCAATCCTCTGCTCCTATTGGCCAGAAACAGCCAGCCAATGGGAGCTGAGAGATTGGCCTGAGAGATGAGGGTGGCGCAAGCCTCTCCCCGCTCCCAGAGTGGGGAGCCACGTGAAGGGAGCAGGCGCATTTCAATGCTCTGGGGCTACAGCAGGCAGGGAGCCCAGCTGCCCTGAGGGTGCTGCAGGCCAGGAGATGCTTCGGTAAGTGCCACCCAGCCAGAGCCTGCCTCTGGCACCCCAGCCCCTCCCACACCCCCAGGTCACCTTCCAAACCCTCTGCACCCCACCTGCCCCAGGTCACAACTCCCTCCCAGACCCTGCACCCCCTCCTCCACCCCTCCTCCAGACCAGAATCCTCTTCTGCACCCCCACTCCCTCCCAGACCCTACCCCTCCATCCCCTGACCTAGGTCACAGCCCCCTCCTTCACCTAAACTCCTTCCCAGACCTCACACCGTCTCCTGAGCTCCACTCCTTATCCTGTGCAACCTTCTGCACCCAACCTCCATCCGAGACCCCACACCTCCTCCACGGAAACGTGCGGCCCTTGATGTGCAAGGAGGAAAGAACCCAGCTAGATTCTTAGATGCAGGAGGGAGTTCACAGGAGCTGGCAGTTAGAAAACACGATCACGCCACACTGGGTAGACTGGATCTGGACTCATTGAGAGAACAACCCTGGCGCCTCGTAATGCCAGTTGAAGTGTTGCTTTGCAGACTCTCTCCCACACACAATGTTAGGAAAATGTTACACAAGGTCAAATGTCAGTCGTCCCTGGACAATCTTAAGTCTTCTACTTGATTGTCTTTTGACTGAACACAAAGCAGAGATGCCTTGTCTCTTTACACTTTGCTCCATGCAGGCCCTTGATTTCAACCACTAGCTGTCTTCATCTAATGGAAGCATTGCCATTTTTATACACACGTGCACATGTGACTCAGCATGAACGAGCTACACCTCCAGCTTTGCTTAACATGCATCTTTAATGCCACAGAGAAGTAGGGGGGACTCTCTTCCCTTTAACAACCCTCTATAATGGGCTACATAAATCATCAGGCTTATTTATAGAATGCCTAGCAATTCCTCCACACCGAACAAAAGGTTGGACATTTATTTTGTTACATCTTTATACAACAAAGCACGAAGCTAGAGAAACTATTTCTTCCTGATCAATTCTCTAAAAGACATGCCGTGAAAACACACACACACTTACTTGGATGCTGGTTTCATAAAGGAGAAAAAAAAAGCTCTCTCCTTAATAGGCTAGAACTCAAATTTTATTCAGGGAAGTGGCAATAAAATTAAGCTCCTGTCAAAGCTAATTTTAATGAGGCTTCTGAGCCTTAAAATTATGACTTGCCGAAGCGCTGTGTTGAATCAGTTAGTCCCTTTTCTCTCCCTGCCTCACTCTCTCGGTATCCAGCATATTCGGCAGTCCTTGCAGACATCTGTTCCCATGTTCAGTCCTGAATCCAAATCCAAACACTACGGTTACTCCTCCAGATGAGTTGCAATCTCCTTTCACACAATCTACTGAGTCTTGGCTCAAGCAGCTTCAGAAGGCCAGGACATAACTCAGGACTGGCCTGCATGACAAGGACAGGTCAATATAATCTGCAATTTGACTAACGTTAAGCGAAACTCAAATTGATGTAGCTTAGATCTATTTTCTGCAGGGTCCGTACTGTGAGGGGACAACAGAAAAAAACTCTCCTGTTGACACTTCTTACTCTTCTCATTCTGCTGGAGCACCAGAGACAACAGGAGAGTGATCAGTGGTTGATTTAGTAGGGGTTTACTAGACTTGCTAAATCGACCACCGGTGGATCAATTGCTGCAGGGTGAATCCAGCCCATAATGGAGACAAACCCTTCGAAAACAGTCTAGCTCTGGGCTATAGTCTGAGTCAATTTAAGTCAATCGGACACTTTCTACTGGCTTCAGTGGCCACTGGAATAGGCTCTCATGGAAGAAGGTCTTCAAGCACGTTTTAAAAGCTTGGATTAGAAGCAACAGGCTGAGCAAGTGGACTGGGATGAAGTTCCTCTGTTATACCAAACATTTGTAACTGCTGGCACTCAAGCACCCTTCTGCAACAACGTGCCTGAGGGGGAGGGAATTTACTTTGTTCTCCCCTACCTGAATCACAGGTGGGATCGTTACCAAGGAAGGAGTTGAGCCTAATAACCCATGTCTTGCAGACTCAGCTGGGAATATGATGTCTTAAAGACACGAGGAGTCATTCTTCCGCTCTACTCTGTGCTGATTAGGCCTCAGCTTGAGTTTTCTGTCCAGTTCTGGGCACCACATTTCAAGAAAGGTGCAGAGAAATTGGATAGGGTCCAGAGAAGAGCAACAAGAATGATTAAAGGTCTAGAGAACATGAGCTATGAGGGAAGGCTGAAAGAATTGGGCTTGTTTAGTTTGGAAAGGAGAAGACTGAAAGGGAACATGAGAGCAGTTTTCAAGTATCTAAAAAGGCGTCACAAGAAGGAAGGAGAAAACTTGTTCTCCTTGGTCTCTGAGGATAGGACAAGAAGCAATGGGCTTAAACTGCAGCAAGGGAGGTTTAGGTTAGACGCTAGGAAAAACTTCCTACCTGTCAGGGTGGTGAAACACTGGAATAAATTGCCTACAGGGGTTGTGGAATTTCCCTCTCTGGAGATTTTAAGAGAAGGGTGGACAGACATCTGTCAGGGATCTAGATGGTGCTTGGTCCTGCTGTGAGGACAGGGGACTAGACTTGATGACCTCATGGAGGTCCCTGACAGTTCTAGGCTGTGTCTACATTGGCAAGATTTTGCACAAAAGCAGGTGCTTTTGCGCAAAATCTTCCCACCTGTCTACACTGGCCGTGAGTATTTGCACAAGAACACTGACGTTGTAATGTACAAAATCAGTGCTTCTTGCGCAAATACTCTGACGCTCCTGCTCAGGGATAAGCCCTCTTGCACAAGTATTCTTGCGCAAGAGGCCAGTGTAGACAAGTAACATCAATTTCTTGTGCAAGAAAGTCCGATGGCTAAAATGGCCATAGGAGCTTTCTTGCACAAGAGATCATCTACACTGGCATGGATGCTTTTGCGCAAAAGCAAATCTTTTGCGCAAAGGCACATGCCAGTGTAGATGCTCTCTTGTGCAAATACTTTTAATAGAAAAACTTTTCCTTTAGAAGTATTTGCGCAAAATCCTGCCAGTGTAGACGCAGCCCTAGTGTTCTAGGATTCTACCATAAAAGCAGAATTACTGTACTGGAGCCTCTGTCTTGAGCAGCCGGAAGAACCTTCCCATGTTCTGATTAAAAACCTCCCCAGAGCTTCTGGGAGGCTTTGAGTCCATGAGATTCAGATGATGCAAGTCAGCAGCGACTGCAACACCCGGCTCAGCTATATTTGATTTCTTCTATTTCATGTCACCCTTGCTATGGCTCTTTTTTTTTTTTTTTGGAGGGGGGGGGGGATTATACATTTGAAGAACTGACACGAAAGCCACCTCTTTCACCAAGATTGCACAACGTAGCCCTCAACCTTTGGGTGCCTGCAAAATTTGAGCACACTCAAGAGTTGCTGGGATTCCTGTCCAAAGTACTGATTTTGGGATTTCAGTGTAAGCAGCAGATGAAGCAGCGTTTAATATGTTCCGCCCTAAAATATGCACATGTTCACTTGGCAGATGTTAGTGCCTTGGAGGGCTTCAAAGAAAGTGGCGCGAGATGCCAGCTCAAGAGCAATTAGAAGAGAATGACTCAATGCTCAGGCTTGCATACGCGCGAGCTCTCAGTGACCCCAAGCCGTACACCGTGTGTGCTGCTGCACGGCCACAAGATGACATGCCTGGAAGCAAGCTCTTGGAGTAGCTAACAATCCCTATTCCCATCCTAAGCCCTGCAACAAGATCTTGGTGGAGAGAGCACGTCAGGAGAAATAAGATGTTTTCCCCTGGTCCTTGCTCCCTGCTACTGCCCACGGTGTGCCCAGAACTGCTCTTCATTCAGCCGCTGGTGAATCGCAGTTGGATTGTAAGCAACCCCTCCTAGTGACACACCGGACTAGACATGAGATTGATGGCGACTGTCTTGTCCCTCACTTGCAAGTTACAAGTTTCAAGACCATGAGAAATATGGTAGCATGTCACGCCTGACAGACATTCGGTATCGATTTATTTCATAGCAGATCAAAATTCACCACTCCATCACTGCTGCTAAGAATGCACTACTCATCATCGTTAGGGTGGGTTTTGAAGGTTCTGACTCCGCAAAACAAAATCCCTTGATGAGGCACAACATTGAGTAATTGACAAGACTGAGGAGAGGGGAAAAGCCACTGTATTGGACAGGAATCTGGAAAAATAAGCCATCACTCAAGTTAGAAGGTCTGTTTTATAGCATCAGCAGGAAGCTATTAGCAAACTTTCAAAGGAAACTAGGCTGCCCTTTTGTGACAGGCCTACATGAGTCAGATCATCGGCAAGTCGTTGTGTGTTTCTTTTCAAGGGAGAAGATGGGATACTAGATAACTCCTGCATCTAGCAAGATGCACTGGCTGGAAGCTGAAGCAAATTGAAAACATGGACACTTTTCACAGCAAGGGTAGTTAACCTCTACAGCACATAACCTTGGACTATGGCAGATTCTCTATATCTTGCGGGTTTTAAAGTAGGGGTAGGGAACCGTTTTTAGGTTGGAGGCCACTGGCCTTCAAAAAATCAGTTGGAGCCACACACAAGTGAGCAAAAAACCAAACACAAAACCCCTCACTGACCGGGCCCCCAAATGAAGAGAAAATAAAACCCTCACTGAGAAGCATGGGGGGGTAGGGGGTTGGAGCGGGTGGATGGGACTCCAGGGCAGAGGCAAGGGGTTACAGCGCAGGGACCCGGCAGCGCTTACCATGGCTAACGGAAGCGGCTTCCAGGTCTCTGCAGCCCCTATGTGCAGGGATGCCCAGAGGCTCCGCACACTGGCTTCGGGCCCACAGGCACCGCCCCTGCAGCTCCTGTTTGTTGCAGTTGCCAGCCAATAGGAGCTGCAGAACCAGGAACTGCAACGAATGGGAGCTACAGGGGTGGCATGAGGTTAGGGCAGCCAGCCCTGGGCCAAGGGCCCCAGAGGCACTGGGAGGAAGGGGAGTTGACCAGTGGGCCTGCAGTCTCCCTGGAGTTCCCTGGTGGACCCAGTTTGAGAAAGGCTGTGTAGGGCCATCCTGTCCTGTCCACTTCACATCAGGATGCTCTTCCAAACCTCCCTGCAATGTGGGGATTCTCTACCCAGCCCTGAGAGTTTCAATTCTCTGGAAGATGCGTCGCTGGGGACAAGGACACTGACGCAAGGAAAGGAAGAGGAGGAGGCAGCAGTGTGGATAAGGTCCCTCGTTACACTCCCCGGCTCACGCTCTAATGGGCTAACCAAGGGCTCCCAGCAATTCTTAGCATAAAGGGAGAAGCAAATGTCTCAGGGAAGCCCCCACATCTCCGACTTCTCTACTCTCCCCCGCCTCACGGTAAATTGCCTCGTCCCTTCACCCTTTTAATCTAGATTCCAAAACGTTACGGTGGGGCCCTCGATCCACAGCAGCCTGCTGCCCAGATGCAATACACACGTTGCTTTCGCTCCAAGGGACCCGGACTCCACCGACACGCCACCAGCTAACGGCACTTTCTCTCCAGAGTTAGAACAACTCACTCAGAAGAGCTGGTTCCCCGGGGCATCCTTCCCGGCAGGCATCAACGCACCCGACGGAGTTAAAAACTCCAGCTTCCAATTGTCAAAACACCACGTGGCCGGGAGGCCAGGAAACCCCTCCACACAACACTCAGGGGGAAGGGGCTGGTGACCTTTGGGCCTCTCTGCTGGGACCATATGGTCCCTTTTGGAACATTTGGCAAAACCAAACAGAGCCGTGTTCCTGCCTTTGCGGCCCCTTCACAGGAGGGGGCTGCTGTACAAAATGCAGATCTCCTCTGTGTCGCCGCCAGCCTGTGTCCCCCTCCAGCGCAGGTCTGTCATTTTCTGGCTCCCCAGCACCACTGGAGGTGCTTGGCAAGGCAGAATGCATGGGACTGTGGCTCCAATTAGCTAATACACATGCTGGCCCCCGGCCCACAGGCAGGAGACTGGGCAGGTGGGCTGGGATGCTCAGCCTGGTTGACTTGCCTTGGGTCCCCAGGGCTCAGCTTGTACTAACACTTCCACAAGTGCTACAGAGAGAAGGACACCCGCCCTGAGAGCAGGGAACAGGCTCCAGACAAAGGCTCCCCCCCCCCCGCTGCAGGGTCGAAGGGCGGCCGAACTGCAGCGCAGGACACATGCGGCCAGCTCTGTGTCGCATTTCAGCCTTCGAAGCAGCTCAGATGCTTCCTAGCCCACCCAGGGGAAGAGCCATTGGACGCCTTCTGTCACCCGCCCACATGCCGACTTCTCCTAAATCCGGCGTTCCTCCCACAGCCAGGCAAAATTCTGCCTGCTGCTGACAGTCACCGGGGACAGTCTGATCAGGGCATGCGAGGGAGACGTCTGTGCCTGGGCTACTCACTCTGTGTGGCAGATTCGCCAAGTTCCTGCCATATTCTTGACGGAAGGTCCTGAGCTAAGTGAGACTCTGTGGAGTCCAGAGCGCTGAATGGACGACGTATGTGTTATGTGAGCTGGGACAGGGGCGGCGGGTGAATACACCTGCGGGGAGGCCAGCCCTGCCCCTTCTGCCTGAAGCTCTGCCCCCCAGCCCTTGCTCCTCGCTCCCCTGGCCAGAGGACTCCTGGCCAACCCCTGGTCACGCCAGCCGGCCCAACCCTCTGCCAGCCTTGCCCAGCTGAGTGGGCCAGCCTGAGCCCCCCTGCTGGCCTGAGACCTTCTTGGCTGCACCCCAGCTGGCCTCAGACTCACTGGGCTGTGCTGGCTGGGCCAGACTCCCGCCAGCTGGGCCAAGCACCAGCTAGAGCTGCCCCTGGCCACACCAGCGCCTGGCCGCTGACCAAGCTCCAAGCTGGGGCTGCAGGGGAGCAGAGCGTGGGCACAGCCACACCCTCGGTTCAGGGAGGTTTGGCAAACCTGCAGCAGAGGGGAATGCAGATGAGCAGACTGAGCCTTGCCCAGTGGATTAACACATGGGTCTGGGGGAGCCCCAGGGGAATGCAAGACCCTGGGTAGAAACGGGGAGGGGGTGTCACCAGCTCTGGAACTGTGGCTCCACCCCGTTCCGCCTCTTCCCACTGAGGCCCTGCCCCCTGGCCAGGTGGGAAGCTGGAGCTGCCCAGCAGTGTCCCCGAGCAGGGTGGCAGCAAAGCTCCCCAGGTGAGCATCAGCCCCGCCCGGAGCCCTGCACCTCTGACTGGGCAGGGCTGATTAATCACCTGGGAAGCTGGGCTGCCTCCCTGCTCAGGGGGACACTGCTGCCCAGGGAGCCTGAGCTGCTGTAGGAGCCCCAGAAACTCCACCTGCCCTGGCCAGAGGCCTGAAAACAGCTCCCAGCGTGTGTCCCCAACCCTCAGGGCATGTTGCATAGGGCAGGTGAGGGCCAGGACTCCCCACAGTGGCCTAAGCTCCCCGGGTGGCTCTTACCACAGCCTGGCTCCCGCGCCACACCTCACTGGGGACAGGCCCAGAGAAAGAGAGGGAACCGGGCGCTAAAGCCCACCTCAGGGGCGGGGTCCTTTGGCAAGGGGGGGGGGCGCCAAGGCCCACCTCAGGGGCAGGGTCCTTTGGCAAGGGGGGGCGCCAAGGCCCACCTCAGGGGCGGGGTCCTTTAGCAGGGGGGGCGCCAAGGCCCACCTCAGGGGCGGGGTCCTTTGGCAAGGGGGGGCGCTAAGGCCCACCTCAGGGGCGGGGTCCTTTGGCAAGGGGGGGGCGCTAAGGCTCACCTCAGGGGCAGGGTCTTTTTGGCAAAGGAAGGGGTGCTAAGGCCCACCTCAGGGGCGGGGTCCTTTGGCAAGGGGGGGGCGCTAAGGCTCACCTCAGGGGCAGGGTCTTTTTGGCAAAGGAAGGGGTGCTAAGGCCCACCTCAGGGGCAGGGTCCTTTGGCAAGGGGGGGGCGCTAAGGCCCACCTCAGGGGCAGGGTCCTTTGGCAAGGGGGGGGGCGCTAAGGCCCACCTCAGGGGCAGGGTCCTTTGGCAAGGGGGGGGCGCTAAGGCTCACCTCAGGGGCAGGGCCCTTTGGCAAGGGGGGGGCGCTAAGGCTCACCTCAGGGGCAGGGTCTTTTTGGCAAAGGAAGGGGCACTAAGCCCACCTCAGGCCTCCCACTGGGAAGAGACCAGCACCGTTAGCAGGGGCTGTGTTTTGCAATGGGGGAACTGATCACTTTATGCCTAATTGCTGACAGTGAAGTAGCCTCATGGCAGAACAGAAATAGGGCCTGGTCCTTACAACCCTGCCCTAAAACTACTGGTATCAATGCCCCCAGTAACTACAGTATATTGACCATGACTGCTCCCTTGTTCCTCCTCTCGTGTTTCTGTGCCTCTGCCAGGCCTGGACCGCCCTCTGGGCAAATACACAGGTGACTTTCCTTAAATCCGAGCCCTCCATAAAGCTCAGAGCTTCCTCCAGGCTCACCAAAGAGGAGAAAAACGCTGTTACTTTTCTATTGTCAAACAAAAGAACTGCTCTCCTCTGCCTCACCGGGGCCTGCTACCTCTGGACTGGTTTGTCTGCTTAGGATTAAGCACGTTGGGCACAGACAGCATCTTCCTTTAAAAAAAAAGAAAAAAGTCAAACTGCCCAAGCCCACTCAATAAGGGTGTATCTAGACTACAGGGTTTTGTCGACAAAACTATACCTACGTCCACACTGCCTTTGAGTTATGTCGACATAACGTCGACAAAACTCAGCAGTTTTGTCAACGTATGTAAACCTCATTCTACGAGGAATAACGCCTTTTGTCGACAGAGTTCTGTCAATAGAAGGCATTATTGAATCTACACTGTCCTTTGCATCCACACTCTCATGTACTGGATGTAGTTTAGACGCTTTTTGTCAACAGAAGCTTTGTCAACAGTATCTGTCGACAAAACTTCTGTCAACAAAACCCTGTTGTCTAGACGTACCCTAAGTGAACGCATATTTCTCCTTTCACTGTATAGAAGCTCAGTCTGCTTGGCTTGTCAGAGACAGCTGAGCTGTCTTAATCGTGGTCTATAAGTACTTATGGGGCAGGGAAGCTTTCTGAGAGTAGAGGGCTCGGGGTCCTTAGCAAAGGCATAAGATCTAGGGGAAGGTAGCAGGAGCTAGATAAACTCAGGCTAACAATAAGGAGCACATTTTTAAGACTGAGAATTAACTATTGGAACAACTGACCAAGAGATGTGGTGGATTCTCCATCATCTAAAATCTTTAGAAAGAAACCAGTCTTGATTTGAGGAGTGTGCTCCTAGCCCAGGGGTAGGCAAGATACGATTGGCGGATGGGATCCGACCCACCAAGCCATCTGATCTGCCCGTGGCCTGCCCAGCTGCGCTCTGCTCCCAGGCTAATCGGGGCTTGGGGGCAGGGGAGCGTGTGAAGTCTCCTCCCCTCGCCAACAGCATGTGGCACCTAGAGGGAACCACTAGCTCTTCAAAACAGCTGGCGGATCCCTGTAGGTGCTGCAGGCCCCTGGCAGGGCAGTCTGGCGGGATGAGGGACTTTGCACGCTCCCCCACCCCCAGGCTAATCAGTGTTTGGGGGCAGAGGTGTGCACCAAGTCTCCTCCCCCGCCAAGGGTACGCTGTTTAAAATGGCTGGCAGTTCCCTCTGGGCGCTGCACACCCCTGGCATGGCGGGGGCAGGAACCAAGAGATTCCGCATGGTTCCCCGTGAGCACATGAAGTCTCCTCTCCCCCATACATGGTGCCTAGAGGGAACCACCCCTTCTGCCTAGGCTCTGCCCCATCCTCCTGATGCCCCACCCCTTCTGGGGGCAGAGCCAGCCTGGAACCACTACTAAAATTGGTGAAGTGCCCCCTCCCACAAAAATTATTGCCCAGACCTGTCCTAGCCCACTCACAAGACAAGAGGCTTAATGGAGAAACCACTAAGGCTACGTCTAGACTACACGGCTCCGTCGACGAAGCCACGTAAAGTAGTTTACTCGGCATAGTCAAAGAAGCGGGGATTTAAATAATCCCCGTTTCATTAAAATAAACATAGCCACTGCGCTGTGCCGACAATCAGCTGATCTGGCACAGCGCGGCAGTCTAGACGTGGCGCAGTCGACAAACTAAGCCTTTGTCGACCGCTCTGGTAAATCTCATTTCACGAGGCTTCCTTTGTCGACCGCACCGCGTCTAGACTGCCGCACTGTGCCGGATCAGCTGATCGTCGGCACAGTGCAGCGGCCATTTTTATTTTAATGAAGCGGGGATTATTTAAATCCCCGCTTCTTTGACTATGCCGAGTAAACTATTTTACATGGCTCTGTCGATGGAGCCATTAGACTAAACGTAGCCTAAGTGAAATTCTATGACCAGTGTGATACAGGAACTCCGACTAAATGATCGTAGTGCTCTCAAGTCACAGATTTCAGGGGAGTTCAAACCTGTCTCTTTCTTTTTCAACAAGTTAAACTCCTGTATGCTACCTGCTCTGGGGACAGGGCCAACTTAGAAGGGTGATCTGACACTGCACCTGTTAGAGAGATCACTTACAATGACTAACTCTCCACCGAGGGAGCAATCTTCCGTACTCTGTGCATCTGGCAGCACTTAGTGTCTGATCCCGGCTGCTGCCTCCGCTGCATCTTCCGGTCCCTAGTTTCTGGGGAGTCTCCTACGCAGCAGGTGAGCCTCATTTTTGAACAATACAAAAATGGGATTGAAAAGCAGCCAGCGCTGGTGGACGACTTGGACTTGAAACTACTTGAAACGTACTAGGTGAAATTGACTCGATCTCATGTTGACTGCGGCCCTTTTAACACACTGGTCTGCGCATGTCACACTGATATGATGGAAGGTCAGGAGCGGCCGGAGGCTGGTTGCAGCAGCTGGCGCCCCAGGCAGAAGGCGCAATCGGTGCCCCCATCTGCACGGCCGTCAATGGCTGTGACAATCACGTCATCATTGGGCGCTCAGGCCGGCAGCGCCTTAGGCAACTGCCTGTTTGGCCTAGCCTCACGGTTTTGGCCTAGCCTGTGGAAGGTTTTAGTGTGGCATTAACAGATGGCTCAAGAGCACTGGTCCAGGTACTTTCCGCAATCCGAGCCATGTTCTACTAGACTAGTCTCTCAAAAATACATATTTTTTTCATTTCAAATGATTAAAATAATGTATTTGTAGCACATGATGTAACTTCCAGCATGGAGAGTGCTTCTTACGGGGGAGAGAAATGACATGAGCTTGGATACTAGTGATCCATGCCAGATAAATGCCCAAGACAAAAGTGTGGAAGGAAAGCTACTGATGCATATTCCACATCATACCCGAACAGTGACTGAAGTTCTTTGGCCTCCCTTTCTTACATAAGAACAACCAGACTGGGTCAGACCAAAGGTCCATCCAGCCCAGTGTCCGGTCTGCCGACAGTGGCCAATGCCAGGTGCCCCAGAGGGAGTGAACAGAACAGGGAATCCTCACTTGACCCATCCCCGTCACCCACCTCCAGAAAAACAGAGGCCAGAGAAACCATTCCTACCCATCCTGGCTAATAGCCATTGATGGACCTAACCTCCATGAATCTATCTAGCTCTTTTTTGAACCCTGTTAAAGTCCTGGTCTTCACAACCTCCTCCTCTCTCTAACTTTCTGTGCCTTACCATTCTTGCTTTGCTAGTGGACTGACTATAGACCTGGGACCCAGGCACTTGAGGTCTGTTCCTAGCAATGCTGCGACTGCTTATGTGAGCTTAGCCAAGTCACCAACTTTCCTCGTGGCTTTTCCTAATAGGGAAGCAGGGATGAGACCAGCCGCCCTTAACATTTGCCCTGTGCTTTGAAGATGTTAAATGCTATATGCGCATCTGTTCCTGACTCATCTCCTCCTTCCCATCTCCCATTATTTCGGCAGTGCTTCGTGACCTGCCGGACCCTTTCATCTCAGCCAGTACAAGTGAGATGTAAAGGGAGAGTTGAAAGTGTCGAGCGGGTCACCAAGTGCTCCCAAAATGACAGACAGAGGATGGACACCAAGGCAATTTAAAACTTCCGTTCGCTCCCCTGGTCCCCTTGTTCCTCAGAGCAGGTCAGGCCGCTTTCAGATGACTCTTCTGCAAATAGCTGAGTCAGACACAGCTTCTTGTAAATTGTGTATCAGCTCTGTGACATAAAACCCCCGCTCCGTCGTCTGGCAGCAGTTTCAAGGGACCACACCACAGCTTCGGAATAACTCTCAGACTCTCTTTCATTCGAAGAGAACCCCAGGGCCAGAGAGCAGGGGAAAGCCTCAGCTGACCTGGCCAGCCCAGTGTACCCCAACTCACTGTTGGCATAATCTGTATCTTAAAGGGGTCACGTAAAGTGTCACATGTGAACTGACAACATGCTGATCATTCGTACTGTGGTGTGGTGCAAGCAATATGTCCAATTATAACTATGTGCTGGACAGAAGTTCTGAAATGGAGTTTGGCGGGCAGGGCTTGGTCACCCCGTCCCAGTCAAAGGAATGAGGTTCTGCCTGCTGGACTGTATTGCCACTGGAAGTTGAGCAAGGAGAGACAATGAAATCACTTAGAAAGCAGACAAAGCCACTGGTAGAGAGGCCAGTGCGGAGGATGGCTGCCTAACACTCTTGACAGGTGATGGAACCTGCAGCTCCAGGAAACTTAAGCAAGCTCCAGACGAATACCCAGAAACCATCTACTTCAAGACAGACCCAAGAAAACCAACAATAGAACACCACTTGTCATCACCTATAGCCCCCAACTTAAACCTGTCCAACACATTATCAAGAAACTACAACCTAAACTGAAACAGGATACTACACTCCGAGAGGCTCTGGGAGACAGACCCATAGTCTCCTAGGGTATGTCTACACTATCCCGCTAGTTCGAACTAGCGGGGTAATATAGGCATACCGCAATTGCAAATGAAGCCCGGGAAATGAAGCCCGTGGAATGAGGAGTAACGGTAGTTCGAACTAGGAAGCCTAGTTCGAACTACCTAGTTCATGCCGCGTGTAGCCGCACAGCACGGGGTTCGAACGAGCGGGGATTTAAAAATGGCGGCGCCCCGCTTATGCAAATGAAGCCTGGGAAATTCAAATCCCGGGCTTCATTTGCAATTGCGGTATGCCTACATTACCCTCCTATTTCGAAATAGGAGGGTAGTGTAGACATACCCCTATAGACAACCACCTAACCTCAGGATAATTCTTACCAACAACCACAGGACATACCACACTAATACCAACCCTGGAACTTTCCCTTGCAACAAACCCTGGTGCCAGCTTTGTCCACATATTTACTCTGCTGACACCATCATTGGACCTAACCATTTCAGTTATAAGATCAAGAACACATATTCCTGCTCATTCAGAAATATAATTTATGCCATCATGTGCCAACAGTGTCCATCTGCTATGTATATTGGACAAACTTCTCAGACACTTCGCCAAAGAATCAACGCACACAAAACAGACTTCAGACAGTTTCACAAGGAAAAAACCGTTTCTTGCCATTTCAACCAGACTGGGCATTGTCTCGATGACCTGACTACCTGCATCCTGCTTCAAAGAGACTTTACCACAAGACTTCAAAGAGAAGTCTCTGAACTGTCATTCATGCTTAAATTTGACACTTTACGAATGGGCCTTACCAAAGATGCTATTTATCTTACCCATTACAAAGATAGCTTCCCCAATTATCACCTCTAATATCATTATCTCATAGACATTAACCTCCCCCTCTCATCCCCCCCCCCCCCCCCCCGTTCTAAAATCTGATTTGTCTATTTTTTTGATTGTATCCCTTTGGTATATATGGTCATGCCAATTTTCTTCCACAATTTGATCTGAGGAAGTGGGACTGGCCCACGAAAGCTCATCACCTAATAAACCATCTTGTTAGTCTTTAAAGTGCTGCTTAATCCTGTCTTTTGTTTCATTTAACACTGGGAGACCTAAGGGAGGGCATTTTAGTATCCATTACTGGGCAGATCCAAGAGGCCAGAGCTCTTGTACACCTGAGAGAAATGGAATCTTGCAAACACGGGGCAGAAAGTCTCTGGTAATCTGAATACAGGGGAGAGCAAGATGCTAGTTTATTAGGTTTGAGTCCTAGAAGTGTGATTTGGCTTTTGTTTGTAACAATTCTCTCAAGTCCTTCTACTTGGTCTCGCTTACATTTCTGCTCTTTGCTAATAAATGTCATCTTGTTTTATTGTACAACCATCTCCACGCAGCAGTTCAAACTGAAGGTAACATAGTTGGGATTGGTTCTGCCTTGGGCAGGGGGCTGGACTTGATGACTCCTGAGGTCTCTTCCAGCCCTAGGATTCTATGATCTTCAGCCAAACCAACCGGCGGATGCTGTGCGTACTGTCTGTTCAAAGGAGCAGTAGCCTCCATCACGGTTATGTGAGATACAACAAGAGGCTGAGCGCTGCCCAGGAGACAGTGCTGTGGAGACTGTTGGCATCCACTGGGAAGCAGTACCTTGACTGGTGAAAGCCAGAGTGAGTTATTCTGTTGGAAGCCGTTGGCTGGCTTCATTGCCTCTCAGCCACATAGCACAGAAGAACATGGGGTTACAGGCCAGGCAGCGACAGTACTCAGCTAGGTGAACCTCCAAAGCAAATCACCCTCTGGAGTCTCTCTGAGAGACACTAACTGGAGCCATCAAGAGCTCCCTCATGCTGAAGCAGTGGTAGCATCTGAGACAGGATGGAAACAGCTTTTCTAAAGTGCAATTGAAGCTCAGCGCTCTGAATACAATCATTTTTCAGGCCGTGTGTTTTTCCCTTGCCTCTCTCCCCCAGAGGAGAAAGCAGATGACTGACTGCATGGCGCTCGTAGGTGGAGAGGAGTTACTGTCTGCTGAAGCTGTCTCTCCTGCTAATCTGGCCCTCTTCTGTCCCACGAGCAAGCTCCCAAATGACCCTCTCTTCTGGCATGAAGCTCAGTACTGACTTAAACGTGGACAAGAGGCTTTCTGCAGTTGTGGTCATAGTGCCCTGTGGAGCAGGGGATTTTGGTGCGTTCTGCTCCTGGAAACGTCACTTTTGTCCACTCTCTCTTTAATATGTTCCTGCCCAGTGACCTCCTCCTTTGATTGGCACCGATTACCCCACCCTCTCTTCCTCTGCTATCGATTGGTACCCTGGGCCCCTTGACTCCAGTCATCTGAAGAAGTGAGCTGCGCCCATGAAAGCTCATGATTCCATCTACATGGTTTGTTAGTCTCTAAGATGCTGCAGGACTATTTGCCGTTTTCTACGTTTTTTCAGTTACAGACTAACATGGCTCCCCCTCTGAAACTTTCAAATCTTATCTGAGGTGCCTCGTTTGAAACACAGATCCAGGTAGGAAAGGGGAACCCCAGCATGCTGGAAATTTCAGAATTGACTACAGTTCTGGTGTTGTTTTGGAAAAGTCAAGAAAAGGTAAAACATGCCTATTCCATGGGCAGTGGCACTTCCAGGGGGAGGGGGAAGGGAGGTTCTGCCATTATCTGAACTTGCCAGGTTCTGTCGAACAGGAGATTAAATGCCAGTTACTAGAAGTGGAACGAAAACTACATTCACCTGATAATTCTTAAACATCTCATCGAATCCAAACTAATTTTTCTCTTTGTTCCCCCATTTTTTCGTTTCATGTAATACTATCGCTTTGGGGGATTTTCTGTTTCCAAACCACTAGAAACAAGAAGAGAGTTGTAATCCCCAAAAGGAAGATACGCCAGAGACACTAATGAAGTGCACTAGATTACTCCAGAGGTGGACAGCCATGTAAGGTACCTCTACTCTACAGATGCTGCTGCAGCGTAGGCATTATGGTGAAGGAAAGAGAAATTCTTCTGTCAGCCTACAATGTCTACATTGGTTGGCTTAACTACTTCTGTCAGGGATAGGAATTTTTCTCATGTCTGGAGTGGCATACCTAGGTTGATCCCAGTTTTAGGTGTAAATTGCACCTAAACCCCTTGGAAAGATGGATCTATTTCCTTCTCGTTGGTATTCCATTTCAATGGTCCTCTGGCTTCAACAGTCTTCCTTATGGGTTGCTGGGGGCCAGTCAGATGTGAAATCGGGATACAATGAGCACAGCTGTTGGATAATTCGACAGGTCTTTCTATTCACCGCCTCTCAGAGGGGAATAAAATCCAAACACTCTTTATACATTCAAAATGCAAGTATTAAAAATATCCAATGAATTGCGAGCACATGTTGAAATCTGGCATGGATGTTGTTTTGGGGTGTTTAAACACATGCCAGTGGGAAGATTGATACAAGTGAAACTGGTGCAGTGGGAGCAAAGGAAAGTGAGACCTCTGGTTTTTAGAGGGAGAGACTGCACTCTGGCAAGTCAAAGGGTTTTCTAACCATGGAAATGGCTGGGTAGGAAGGGGGTGTGGACCCAAGGTTAAGCTTAAGAGACTGACTTGAGGAGTGTGTATCCATCTGTGTGGGGTTGCTGTAAATATGGGTTTTGAGGAGATTTTATTGACTCCCTGGGTTTTTAGCAGCTTATAGTCAGGTGCCACTGTAACTGATCAAGGCTGCCTTGCTGTTGATATCCAAGGCTACATCTATACTGCGGATTTTTTGCAGAAGAGGAAATGTAAATGGAGCGCTCATTTGCATCTCTCATGCTCTCATTTGCATATCTTCTTCCGATCCTTTTTGCAGAAGAGGTTTTTGCGATAAAAAGCCCTGTGTAGATGGGGCCATTTGTTGGGGAAAAACCCCTTTTGCACCAGATACCCACACAGAGCTTTTTATGGCAAAAACGTCTTCCACAAAAAAGATCGGAAGAAGATATGCAAATGAGAGCACGAGATATGCAAATGAGCGCTCCATTTGCATTTCCTCTTCTGCAAAAAACCCGCAGTGTAGACGTAGCCTCACTGAGAGGAATAATGAGCTCTCCTATGGCTGAGGCCTGCACGATCAGTCTCTTCGACGGGCCAGGGCAAAGACTGGGCTTCCCACAAAGCACAAGAGTGGAAAGAAGAGACTATGTGCGAGTGCGGAGTTAGTCGTGGGAGAGCCCAGTTTCAGCATAAGACACGAACGAGCCAAGGCACGAGGCTACGTAAGAGAGAATGTCAGGACAATCTGGGGAGAATGTCCACGTTTTGAAATACTACCTGAACCAAGAGCACTGATAAAATGGCATCGAAAGAGCTGCCAGTGAGCAACCAGAGTCCTTGAGACGCTGAAATGCTGCAGCCGTCTCATGTTGCTGCACGTTGCTCTCCTTGTGCATGCTGGGATACTGCTTAGTCATGTGTAATGTACATCCCAGCAGCTCTAGAAGCATGACTCAAAGCTAGGCTCCATCCCTCACTGAAACCAAACCGAGAAGCACAGATTAGGGCTGGCAGAGGCATCAAGTCCAGCCCCCTGCCCAAAGCAGGACCAATCCCAACTAAATCATCCCAGCCAGGGCTTTGTCAAGCCAGGACTTCAAAACCTCTAAGGATGGAGATTCCACCCCCTCCCCAGGGAACCCAGCCCAGCGCTTCCCCACCCGCCTAGGGAAATCGTTTTTCCTAATATCCCACCTAGACCTCCCCCACCGCAACTTGAGACCATTGCTCCTTGTTCTGCCATCTGCCCCCACTGAGAACAGCCTCTCTCCATCCTCTTTGGAACCCCCCTTCAGGAAATTGAAGGCTGCTCTCAAATCCCCCCTCACTCTTCTCTGCAAACTAAACAAGCCCAAATCCTTCAGCCTCTCCTCCTAGGTCATGTGCTCCAGCCCCCTAATCATTTTGGTTGCCCTCCGCTGGACCCTCTCCAATGCACCCACATCCTTTCTGTGGTGGGGGGCCCAGAACTGGATGCAAATATACTCCAGATGTGGCCTCACCTGTGCCGAACTGAGGGGAACAATCACTTCCCTCAAACTGCCAGCAATGCTCCTCCTAATGCAGTCGCACATCACAGCTATGGCAAAAGCCTTTCCTCCCATCCTTCAACTCCAGCACTGAGTGAGGAAAGCAGGTCCCTGTCGGATGGCCCCTGACCTCGCAGCACACCATGTGTCACCGCAGCGAAACAGGCGTGTCTTTTACTCCTCCTGCAAGTGCTGATGAATTCTGCGCTTGCATTCCTAGCACATCCCCCACGCTAATTGCTTCATTGTGTCTCACAAAAGATCCATTTTGCAATTCTTTTGACATAGTGCAGATCCTTGACTCCAGCTCATTTACCTACCTGGAAGACTTCAGTTTAACTGATTTCTTCCGGCACAGTATGTGTACGTATGTTTGCTTTCTCGCCCTTATTGCAATTGCCTGAGGCATTTTTGAAATAGCAGCTAAGCCTGGCCTGGCCTCTCCTTTTCCGTGTCTGTGCTGTGCAGGGACACTGCAGGAATATGGTGTTTCAAACCTGGCTGAGGTCATTTCTTGTTCAATCATTTCCATCCTCTCACCACCTTCTAGCACAGGGTGGGAAGCCGCCAGCCTGCAGGCCACATGCGGCCCCCTGTTTAATTTCATCTGTCCTGCAGCAGGCCTCTGTGCCATGGGCCGGAAGCCCTGAGCCTTAGCTCCCCCAATGGGCTAGAGCTGCGAGCCCTGGCTTGTGGAGATCAGGGAAGCTGCACGTGCTGTCCGCGAGGGCCGGCGCTGCCCCCTCAGCTCCCATTGGCCAGGAACCCTAGCCAATGGGAGCTGCGGGGGTGGGAGCCGCAGGGGAGGGAAACAGGTGGAGTCACCCCTCCCCCAGGGGCCATAGGTGGATGCTTCTGGGAGTGGCGCAGGGCCAGGCCAGCAGGGAGACTGCCTCAGCCTTGCTGCCCCACCAGTGGAAGCTGCCCCAGGTATTACTGTGGCCATTGGACTGCACTACCCTGTGACCAAAGGGCTATGCTATTACTGTGGCCATTGGACCGTGCTGCCCTGTGACCAAAGGGCTAGGCTATTACTCTGGCCATTGGATCACACTACCCTGTGACCAAAAGGCTAGGCTATTACTCTGGCCATTGGATCACACTACCCTGTGACCAAAAGGCTATGCTATTACTCTGGCCATTGGACCACACTACCCTGTGACCAAAGGGCTATGCTATTACTGTGGCCATTGGGCCGTGCTGCCCTAAAACCCAGGGCTACATCCCCCCACTCCCACACCCTAACTCCCTCCCAGAGCCCCCCCGAACCCTCAGCCTCTCATCCCTTGCCCCAACTCAGAGCCCAACCCTCCCACACCCCAATCCTGAGCCTACTCCAGCACCTTTACTCCCACCCAGACCTCCAGTGCCCTGAGCCCACTCCTGTCCGCCAACCCCCTTGGCCCAAGCCCACAGTGCCATCTTACACCCTAAGCCTGCGAGGAAAAAGGCTCCCCAGTTCCAGCCCTCCCCAGTGTCCTCAAGACCAAAGGGCAGGATAAGCAGCACTAGATGAACTGTGAAAAGTCCACCCCAACCTCGGAGGGGTTTAGCAATAGATTTTCCATATGAGATTAATAAAATGTGAAGTTTTAAAAACCCCTTTAACTGCTCAAGGACATATCTGCTGGTGGTGTTTGTCAGGTCACAACAAAGTTTGATTCAGTTACGTAATCTCAGCCTTAGAACAGAAAACCAGCTGTCAACCTTTCTTAGGGAAAGTGCAAGGCAGTGCTGTCCAGTGGCTAGAGCTAGGGATTAGCCATTGGAACACCTGGTTCTATTTCTGGCTCTGCCACGGACATACTGCTAGGCCTGGTCTCCAGTAAAACGTGAGGTTGACCCCGTGATGGCATTTGGGGATGTGACAGAGCCACGCCCCTGGGCATGTGCGGCAGGTCTCAGATGGGGAGGCAGCATCTCCCCAAACAGCCCGGCCCGGCCCACCAGCACTCTGCTCCCACAAGCACCCTGAGCGGAGTTCCAGCTCGTTCATGGCCCAGCACCAGCAGCGCAGGCTTGGGCCAGACGGCCGGCTGCCAGGGTATGGGGAGGTAAGGCTGTGCCCTGCCTGCTGCTCCAGTAGGGAATGCTGCAGCAGTGCCAGCAGCTGGGTGCTGCAGGACTGGGGGTCAGGGCACTCGCTCCGAGGCGGGAAGATACAGAGGCACAGCCCACCTCTGGTTCTGGGGGTAATGCGGCTCCATCAACCATTCCAGAGCTGGGACCCTGCGACCCTACTGTATGCTCCGGGACTGGGACCCTGCGACCCTACTGTACACTCCGGGGCTGGGGCCCTGCAACCATACTGTACGCTCCGGGACTGGGGCCCTGCGACCATACTGTACGCTCCGGGGCTGGGGCCCTGTGACCCTACTGTACGCTCCGGGGCTGGGGCCCTGCGACCCTACTGTACGCTCCGGGGCTGGGGCCCTGCGACCCTACTGTACACTCTGGGGCTGGGGCCCTGCAACCATACTGTACGCTCCGGGGCTGGGGCCCTGTGACCCTACTGTACGCTCCGGGGCTGGGGCCCTGCGACCCTACTGTACACTCCGGGGCTGGGGCCCTGCGACCATACTGTACGCTCCGGGACTGGGGCTTGGGGACTGCAATCGCACTGCACACTCCAGAGTGGGGCCGTGGCCCTGCGACCCCACTGTACATGCCAGGGCTAGGGCCCTGCGCCCCCACTGCATGCTCCGGGGCTGGAGCCCTGCGACCCCACTGCACGCTCCTGGCTTGGCATGGAGCACTGTGGTCTCAGTGCCTGCTCTGCACTGAGTTGGGAGGCAGGGGAAGGGAGCGCGAGCTTAGGGCAGCCGACCAGCCATGGGGGGCACCCTGGGCTCTAGCAGGAAACAGAAGGGGAAGGGCTGGGATGGGGCCTCCAGCAGAAGGAGAGGGGAGGGGCTGGAATAGGGGCTCTCCGTCCCTAACCTGCAGTTCACCTACTGCCCGTGCCCCTGAATGGCGTTGTTCAGATGCTCCATCACACACCCATGTCCCCCCACCCCAGTGCAGACGGCACTAGGCGGGTGCACGTCCATGACAGCGCCGGAAGAATGTCGAGTGCTACTGGCGGTCGCTGTCAAACGCAAGGCTGGTCAATATTCGAAAGGCAGCATGGGTTTGAATAACACATTGCCCGGAGTCAGACAAAGCAGCGTTATCGCCCACGCTGGATGTGCTATGGCCAAGACACTCGCCTAAGCTGCTCTTGTTTAACTGGCTGAGGCGTTGCCACGTGCCAAACCGCTGTAAGCAGGAGTCTGGCCCCGCGTGTGCCTGCATTAAGTGGACTTTGCTGCTTCAGAGCTGGTGGGCCAGCACAGCGCTAGAGAAAGCAGCCACCGGAGTGTCACTGCAAAGTGACCTAGCCACACTCAAACGGCCACGTGTGGCTAGTGGCGAGTGTGTTGGACACCAGTAGTCTAGATCCATTTTAAGGTTAGGGAAATCAAGGCAATTTCTTTGCATGGACTTAAAGGCCGAGTGACCATGACATTTCTCCAGGAGCTCTCACCAAAGGAAGCTGAAAATACCTCTGGGTTTGCGGCTGGTCAGCAACTCTTGCTGCTGGCAAGAGACCCGGTTTGCTACGCCAGCAATGCAGGAGCTTGGCGGCCAGGGGGATGCTCACAGCCGGTTCTTCAGGCACTTTCACTGGGCTCTGCTGTACGTGATGGAGCAGTTAGCTGGCGGACGAGACACCGCTGTTGGACCCAATTACCAGCACCAGGTAGGTGGAGAGTGGGGCTGGTTTGTGATTGCTTGCACTACGTGGGCACCGCTGAGGTCTCAGCCTTAAAGGCTCCTGTCCAGTCTTCATGCCAGCTTGCCTTTCCTGCCACGCTATCGCAAACCCTCCGCCCTCGCCCCCAGCCCACTCCCCGCTTTCCCGCTCCTTCGGTTCCAGTGCTCCTCCCAGGCCCGGCCGCGCACAGCTGCTGTCACATGACACCCACGTGGCGCTGCCCGTGGCACTTGCTGTGCACCTGGTGGGATGTGAACCGCCCAATCTCATGCTGGCAGTGCTGCGTGGCGAGTGTCTGATGCCTCCTGCTGTAACACCTTCGTCCTATGAACCCAACGGGACAGGTAGCTCACCAACCCCCATGGAAACACACCTGTCAAGTGGTTCTGGAACTGGGCTCCCAGTCGGAGAGTGGCCTTTCGCGGGAGCAAAGGCCATTCGCTACTTGGAGAATCGGTGTGAATGCGCAGCAGAGAAACGCAAGTAGGCAGCAGCCCGGAGAGCGAGCTGGGCACGCTCTGGGTGGGGGGTACGATAGTGGTACCTAGAATCCTTGGCAATCCATCCCCCTCCGAGGCACAGGCATGGCCCATTAACACCACATGTGGCACTCGCCCACACAGCCGGGTTCACAGAACGGGCAGGTGAGGTGACGTGCTATTTCTGGAAGCACTGAGTTTGTGCCTGCTGTGCTTTTAATAACTCACTTTGTGGGGAAGGCTGGCTTTGGAATTCATAATTACCAAACTGATGCACACTTCAAGTACTTTACCCAGGTGATGTTGCAGGCTTCCTGGGTGATCAGGCAGCAACGTTCCTAACTACATACATCTGCCCGGAGCCTGCAGGGGCTAGAATTCAATGTGAAAAAACTCAATTGAACCAGCACACGTGGGCTTTAAAAATAACGTGAGTTTCCATGGGAAAGCTAAATCTGCATTTGTACATGCGCTAACACTGCCAGCTTGTTTACAGGGGGGTGCTCATGAAAGTTGAGACGAATTCACTAAACATGTGAAGTGTAAATGAATTAACCCTTCCCTGGATTTATGCGAAACCTAAATCCTGCTTTAAACCAGAATAAGAGCATCTATACAGACTTTTCAAGCTGGTTTAATTAAACCAGAGGCAATCACATCTGTTAAACTAGTGCAGCTCATCTAGACAAGGCCAAGCCCCCCATCAATATCAATATAAGGGCGCAGGTATTTTTTAGCTATTCTGTTCCTTAATGACCAGAGTGGGGCATGAAGCCCTCGGGAGAAAAGGAAGTTCCCGCCTGCCACCCCGCACTGCTGCCTCTGATCCAGATGCAGCAGCATGGGGTGATAGCAGCCTCTGTCCACGGGACAGGTCTGGGCCAAGCTCCCGGTGAACAGAGGCTGCTCTGCCATCCCGCAGAGCAGCCTCTGTCCGTGGAGAGCCCGGGCCCACTGCAGACAGAGGCTGTTCTGTGGCAGTAGCCCTTGTGCACGGGGGGCACAAAGTCCAGGTGGACGGGGCTACACCAGCATCCCATCTGCCCTTCCCCCCACTGTTACCTTGCTGTGGGAGGCAGTAGGAGGAGAGGCAGCTCTGCGAAGCTGGCACCTGCAGAGAGCTGGCTCAAAAGCCAGCTCCCCAGGTGTATCAGCTCCCATCTACTCCCCTCCCAAGCGCATCTGCCTTTGATGGACAGCAGTACGGGAGGAGGGGGGAGAGGCGGCTCTTTGTGAGCTGTTACACATGGAGAACCAGCTTGAAAGCCACTTCTCACACATACCAGCTCACACATGCCCCCCCACCCTCTGTGCTGCTGACTATCAGAGGCAGCAGAGTGGGGCAGGGGGCAGAACAGGCAGATCCACAGGTTCTCTGGGACTTGTGGGGAGCGGACTTAAGTTGGCTCCCCATGGGCATCGGCTCCCACCTCTCCCTTCTTGCTGTCTCTGATACAGTGTATGTAGTCGTTAGGGTTAACGGATAAGCCCAGGCTAACCAGTTAATCGTTTACATGACTAGACACTAACATCCCTCATTCAGCTTCTGTAACATTCCTCCTGTAGCTAAAAAAAAAAAAAAAAAAAAAAATCTTATCCCTTTTACACCACCCTCGCTGAAGTGGCCCAGACATCCAGATCCAGAATCACAGAAAGCATGCGGTCTGGATCCTGTGCGGAGGCAGGATCAGATGCACCTCGATCATCCTGGACAGGCATTTATCCAGCCTGTGCTTAAAAACTTTCCAAGATGGGGATCCTAAAACCTGCCTTGAAAGCCCCATCTGGTGCTTAACTACCCTCACAGTGAAGTCTTTTCCCCCTCATATTTAATTAATTTCCCTTGCTGAGGATTAAATCTGTTACTTCTCAACCTCCTTTCAGTGGCATGGAGAATGGTTGATCACCATCCTCTGTGTAACAACCCTTAACATATCTGAAAACAGTTATCACAGCCGCCCTCAGGAATCGGGTCTCAGGACTGACCATGCCCAGGTTTTGTAACCTTTCCTCACAGGTCAGATTTTTTCTAAACTTTTTATCATTTTGTGTTGCTCTCCTCTGGACTTTGATGCATCCACCTCTTTCCTAAAGCATGGTGCCCCAGCCTGAACCAAGGGGTCTCACCAGTCCCAGACAGAATGAGACAGAGGCTTACAGATGACACTGCTGTTAACTGACATTCACTTGTTTGGCAAGTGCATCCCATTGTTGGCTCTTACTGAATTAGTGTCCCTGTATAATCCCGAGTCCCTTTCAGCATTGCCACCACCTAGTCAGTTGTTATGTTTTTTGTATTTGAGCATTTGAGGCTTCCTTCCCATGCACAGCACCTAGCGCTGTACAGAATTTCATCTTGTTGATTTCAGAGCGACTCTCCTGTTTGTCAAGGTAATTCGGAGTTTTAATCCTGTCCTCCAAAAGGCTTGCAATCCCTCCCTGCTTGGTGTCATCTGCAAATTGTATAAACATACTCTCCCTTCTGTTATCCAAGTCATCAATTAAAGTATTAATAGTACTGAACCCAGAATGCATCCTCCCCTCCAGTTTGACAGCAAACCACTGAGAACTACTTTGAGGATAGCCTTTCAATCAGTTGTGCACTCAGCTAAAGTAATTTCATCTAGAATACAGTGCTCTGGTTTGCCTCAGACTGTGTCAAGCCCTACTGAAATCAAAGGATCGCTGTAGCTTCCCCCCAGCTACTCAACCAATAGCCCTGTTAAAGACAGAACTTGGTTGGTTTGGCATGAGCTGTTCTTGACAAATTCATGTTGGCCATTATTTATCAACCTATTATCCTCCAGGTGCTTGCAAATTGTTCAATGATTTGTTCCAGTATCTTTCCAGGTAGCAAAGCTCTGCTGGCTGGTATACAATTCCTTGGATCCTCTTTGCTCCCTTTTTAAAGATAGGTACTTCTTCCCCTCTTCCAGCAATCGTAGGGAGTTGGTAGGTAAGAGCCCATGGGAAGCAAGTCTAAGAGGAAAAATAATTGAAAACAGTTGGCAGTTTTTCAAAGGAACTGTATTAAAGGTGGAAGAGAAAACTATTCCACTGCACAGGAAAGACAGGAAGTATGGCAAGAAATTACTCTGACTTAACCAGGAGATCTGGAATGAACTAAATATAAAAAAAGGAGTCCTACAAAGTGAAAGCCAGGTCAAATTACACAGGATGAATACAAACAGCACAAGTACACAGGGGCAAATTGGAAGAGCCAAGGCACAAAGTGAGATCAAAGTAGCTAGAGACATAAAAGGTAACAAGAAAAAACAACAAATGTATTAGAAGCAAGAGGAGGACCAAGGACCAGGTGACCCCTTACTCAATGAAGAAGGAAAAACAGTAACAGAAAATGTGGAAATGGCAGAGGGGCTTCCTGACTCCTTTGTTTCGGGTTTCACCAAGAAGATTGGTGGCCACTGAACACCTAATATAGTGGAATGCTAGAGAAAGGGAAGTAAGTTCAGAAGTTAAAATAGCAAAAGATGTTAAAAATGACTTAGAAAAAAGTGAGATGTCTTCAAGTCACCAGGGCCTGATGAAATGCATCTCAGAATACTCAAGGAGCTGATTGAGGCGGTATCTGAGCTGTTAGCTATCATCTTTGAAAAGTCATGGAAGACGGGAGAGATTCCAGAAGACTGAAAAAGGGTAAATCTAGTGCCCAGCTATAAAAAGGGAAATAAGAACAACCCAGGAAACTACAGAGCAGTCAGTTTAAATTCTGTGCCAGAAAAGATAACGGAACAAATAACTAAGGAATCCATTTGCAAATATCTAGAAGATAAGAAGGCGATAGGTAACAGCCAGCATGGGTTTGTCAAGAACAAGTGTCCAACCAACTTGATAGCTTTCTTTCCTAGGATAACAAGTTTGTGGACGGAGGGGGAAGTGGTAGATGTGGTTTATATTGATTTTTAGTTAAGCATTTCATACAGTCTTGCATTAATAAACTAGGGAAACACAACCTAAATAAGGCTACTATAAGGTGGGTGCATAACTGGCTGAATAACCACTCAGAGTAGTTATCAATGGCTCACAATCCTGCTGGAAGGACATAAGGAGAGGGGTTGCACCAGGATCGGTTCTGAGACCAGTTCTGTTCAGTAGCTTCATCAATGATTTAGATAAGGGCATAAAGAGTACACTTACAAAGTCTGTGGATAATGCCAAGCTGGGAGGGGTTGCAAATGCGTTAGAGACCAGGATTGTAACTGCAATATAGAACATTACTGGTGTTTATTTAGATATCCCATTTCTTACACAAGGCACTACAACTCTTTTACAAAGCCATCAGCATTTGAACATTCCTTAACTGAGTGGTCCACTGATTGTATTACAGGTTAAACCTTTCTAATCTGACACCCTCGGGACCTGACCGGTGCCAAACCAGAGAATTTGCCAAACCACGAGAGATCAATTTTGTCTAGCAGCATCACCAGCACTTCCACTGCTTGCTGGGCCCTTAGAAGGCATTTAAGGGTAAATTAGAGCTAAATAACAGCACAAAACAGAGCCAGGAGCGGGGGCTGTAAACAAACGTTATGGGACCGTGGGAAACTTGGCCACACCCATGGTAAGTGGACATCCGGCTCACTCAAATCATGCCGGACCATGGGTGTTGCTAGACCAGAGAGTGCCCAACTAGAGAGGTTCAACCTGTATTGACGCATTTGCTCTGTTATTATTTGTATTATTGTGTCACCTAGGAACCGCAGTGCTGGGCCAGGCCCCCATGTGGAAAGCACCATGCAATTGCAGAACTAGAGACAGCCCCTGGCTCAAAGGTCTTACAATCTAAGGATAAGACAAGACAAGAGACAACAGATGGATACAGATGGATGCAGGGAGCAGTAAACAGTCATCCAATACTGGCAAGCATGAGAGGCAGCCATCTTGGCACACCAGCAGTTAACCGACTGATTTCTCAATCCTCTTGCTTTTTGCTCTCCTCACTTGGTGTGTTATGTAAATCACAGAGGATCAAATGTTTGGACCTGGCCCCGGCCACAGCCCTGACCTTTTGAGATGTTCTGTGAGTTCTTTTGGGTGCTACCTCATGTGAGATTCCACCAGTCCTGGGCCTAAGACCAATTTGAGCTAAACTGTCTAAATATTCATTAGAACAGATGTAATGATTTCTGCGTTATGTCACTATTGTAGCATGGAACAGAGTTCACTCAAACAGCAGTCTGTCATTAAACACACCTTATGATGTAATGTTGTAGGAATGTGCTTGTACCCCTGAGTACAGAAAGTTTGGAAAACATCTTTTTGCTGTTCTGCAAAATGAATCCAAGGGGAATACATACGTTTAGACTAATGAGAACTTCCTGTTAAAAGCATCTGTATCAAGAATTCAGGTTGTTAATTAGACTCAGGTGTCTCATTGGTAGCTTTAACATTTCAATCCCTGAGACAGAAACCATTCTCCAGCTGAGGTAAGATTCCACACTGTGCTGTCTTCTGGTTGCTGAACTGTGCATACCTTATGCTCTCTCATTCGCATCTTGTCTATCTGACACTAGACATGGGGTTTCATTCTTGTTTTCACTGGTGCAAGTGACGGAAGGAACACTGCAGTAGATGGGCTCTCTGGGCCACACCACCCTGTGCTACAGACCAGCTCTGAGAAAGGGAAAATTCCTCACAGCTGGTTTCTAGCTCTCCTGCTAGTGCTAGGGCAATGCTGAAAACCTTCCCTGATGTCCCAACACAGAAACGGCCACAGACAATGTTGGGGGTATATGCCCCCAAGCAGCTGGGAAAAGCTACCATTCCAGATAGTCAATAGGTGGACTATGCCCAAATCTGGACCACTAGATGCTTTTGAACAAACCCAACATCTTTTAATATAGGCTATGTCTACCCTACACTTCTTTTTCGGAAAAAAGTACTCTCTGCAGTTGAGTACCTTTTTCCAATTTTTTTTTGGAAGAAGCTTTTCCAAAATTTGTCCCGTCTACACTGGGCCAAATTTTGGAAAAACCTCCTCTTTCAGAAGATATTTCGCATGATATATTTCGCATGATATTCTTATTGATAAACTAGGCAAATATAACTTAGATAGGGCCACGATAAGGTGGGTGCATAATTGGCTGGATAACCGTAGTCAGAGAGTTGTTGTTAACGGTGCTAAATCCTGCTGGAAAGGGATAACAAGTGGAGTTCCGCAAGGGTCTGTTTTGGGACCCGTACTGTTCAATATCTTCATCAATGATGTAGATATTGGGATAGAGAGTACGCTTATTAAGTTTGCAGATGATACCAAACTGGGTGGGGTTGCAACTTCTTTGGAGGATAGGGACATAATTCAAAATGACCTTAGCAAGTTAGAGAAATGGTCAGAGGTAAACAGGATGAGGTTTAATAAAAAGAAATGCAAAGTGCTCCACTTAGGAAGGAACAATCAGTTCCATACATACAAGATGGGAAGCGACTGTCTAGGAAGGAGCATGGCGGAAAGGGATCTAGGGGTCATAGTGGACCACAAGTTGAATATGAGCCAACAGTGTGATGCTGTTGCAAAAAAAGCAAACATGATTCTAGGTTGTATCAACAGGTGTGTTGTAAGCAAAACTCGTGAAGTCATTCTGCCGCTCTACTCTGCACTAGTTAGGCCTCAGCTGGAGTACTGTGTCCAGTTCTGGGCGCCACATTTCAAGAAAGATGTGGAGAAATTGGAAAGGGTACAGAGAAAAGCGACAAAAATGATGAAAGGTTTAGAGAACATGACCTATGAAGCCAGGCTTCATGAACTGGGCTTGTTTAGTTTGGAAAAAAGAAGATTAAGGGGGGACATGATAGCGGTTTTCAAATATCTAAAAGGGTGTCACAAGGAGGAAGGCGAAAATTTGTTCCTCTTGGTTTCTGAGGACAGGACAAGGAGTAATGGGCTTAAAGTGCAGCAGGGGAGGTTTAGATTGGACATTAGGAAAAAATTCCTAACTGTCAGGGTGGTCAAATATTGGAATAAATTGCCAAGGGAGGTGGTGGAATCTCCCTCTCTGGAGATATTTAAGAACAGGTTAGATAGACATCTGTCAGGGATGGTGTAGGTGGAGCTTGGTCCTGCCTTGAGGGCGGGGGGCTGGACTCGATGACCTCTCGAGGTCCCTTCCAGTCCTATTATTCTATGATTCTATGATAAGAGCCCTTCTTCCTTGTGAAAAAAATCTCAGAAGAGCAGACGTGTTCCCTGGATGTAGCCTTATTCATTACCGTTGTTGGGTTTTTATAATTTTCTCTGGAGTCTGGATCTTAACTATACTTTGACCAAGAAATCTGGACCTCAACAAAAGAGTCATTGACCGCTCCTGTACTATTCTACTGAAATGTTCATACACGTTGGATTTTAAGAAGCTCTCCATCACATACCTTGAGATGGTTAGTACATGTGGAAACAACCAAGTTTTCGACAATCAATCAGTGCAGTATTGATGACATCTAGCTAAGCACTTTGACAGTGCAAAGCTAATCCTCGGGTTCCCCAAGTGATGAGCTGGCTGCGGTGCCTGTTTGACAGAGGAGATGGATGGGCAAAGCAGCCTGCCCTCACACAGCAAGCTAGCGGCACACTGGGACTAGTTTAAGAGTCTGGCTCCCCGGCTCTTTCTTGTTCCTCAGACCATGTTGCTTTTCTTTGCATTGTCAGCCGTTTTAGACAGTCCTGTGGCTAAGCAAGTGTCACAGCAGTTTTATACTGGACAGGGAGGTAGCTGTGGGCAGCTAAATGGATCTCTGGTCTACAAGTCAGAAGACTGGGAGTCTGTTCCCAACTCTACTGCTGGCTTATGGTATGTTTTCAATTTCAAAAGCACACTTAACTTTGGGGGTCCACCTGACACATCCAGGGCCTGACTCTGACAGGCTCCGCACCCACAACTCCAACAGAAGCCAACGGGAGCTGCAGATGCTCAGCACCTCAAATTCAGAGCTTGGGGGGGAAGCTGGGCACCCCAAAAACAAGGCATCTGAAAGCAGTGGGCATGTTTGAAAATGTAGGTCAGACCTCTGTCTGCCACACCCTCTGGTAAAGGGCGATAATATTGCCTGCCTGCCCACCCTTTGCGAAGCACCTGGAAAGCCACTGTGCACATGTTCTGGAGAGGGAGGGGATTAACTTGGCTCTGCCCCAGCCTTCTGGTCAAATAGGTAGTTCTGCCTTTAACAGCACTATTCCCTGTGGCACAGTCTGGGGTGTGGCTAAACTGCACCTGTAGCTCGAAATCAGCGACGCCATCCGAGCTACGCAAACTGCATTACTTATTTCGAGTTAATTTTGAAATAGCTTCTTTCGTAATTTCACAATAAACCGCTATTCTGTAACATCCCTTAATCCTCATGGAACGAGGTTTACAGAGACGTTGGAATAGTGAGCCCATTTGATTTTGAAATAATGGCCTTGTTTCAAAGACGGGAAATAGCTATTTCAGCCTTGTCCTGTGCAGTGGGGGTGCTGGGTCGCATGGCTGGGAACCTCACCAAAATAAGCAGTGTGCATCTCACAAGGCCTTTCGCTTATCAGGAAGTTGCAGTGCAGTGAACAGTCTGACTCCGTCCAGCACCATCCTACAATAACTTATTTAGCTAAAAGACAAGTCTGGGGTCTGAGAAAACAGAACTGATCTTTTCCCTAACACCAGGGCTCTTGTACCAGTTGAAATAGTGGAGTGGGGGACACAGATTAAAAACTACAAACGCCACTCTCATGAATTCCGTTATGATTAGAGCCCTGCTTGGATACAAAATTGGTATCCACATCTGCAAAAATGATCTGCAGAGATCCGCATCCATATCCATGGAAGTGGATAGCCATGGATCTAAAGTAGACTGCCATCAAGTGCCAAACTGGAAGATGTTGGCCAACCTGGACAGTATGATAAAGGATTAATGGACACAAATCAGATATTCAAAATGGTAACTCAGAAAACTGGTGGGGGAACATTTTAACCTGCCCAGGCTTTCATTACTGGATTTCAAAGCAGCCATTCTTTTGCAGAGTAATTTCAGGAACCAATCAGAGAGTGCGCCTGTGGAACTGACCTTCATCGGCAAATTTGACATGTTTGCCCAGGGACTGAACAAAGACATTAACTGGATAGGCCGTTCTATTCAACACCCAAATGGCATCAAAAGCTAAGTATCAGACACTTACAGCCCACGACACTAATTGGCAAGGCTTTTTCCTTTCTCCTCCCCCTTCCTCTCTTTCCACTTCACATTTTGGGGGTTTCTGCGCCTCTTGCTCCACTCATCTGAAGAAGTGGCTTGCGCTCACGAAAGCTCAAGATACCAGCTATATGTTGTGTTCATCTCCGAGGTGCTGCAGGACCACTCGTTTTTTTAAGGGTTTATTTTAAAATCAAGTGGACATTTGTCGAGTCCTCTCAATAGCGCCTGATGCAAAGCACTGCCCACGTAGACTGTAGTGGATGCATTAGCTTTGTGCTTTGCCTTCGATCAGATGGCTTAAAGATGGAGGTGTTCAGTTGCCAAAGAAGCCAGTTTCCTGCTCACCCACTCCCCCTTCTACAGCAGTAAAACCACCAGCCATATGTTCCCACTTGCAGACATTAAAGGGCTATTTAGCCTTTGTAAAGACATCACTCACATAACAATGATGCACAGGCGGGTGGGAAAAAACCTGTTTGCATCCTGTGACAGAGGCTGCTGTGATGTTTTTCTTCTATTTGAGGATCCCACGGTTGCCCAAGGCAAATCTATACTTGTCCACATATCACGGTTTGAGCACCAAATCCTCTTGCAGCAGAGAAAGGTCTTACTGCAGTGTAAAGGAGGGTGAATGTAACTTTACTAATAGGATTGTTTGCTTATCTGCAAAGGTCTCCTCCACACAAACAGGCTCTGTGAACTCAAGTTATCCTCTCTGGCCTAACCATTTCTCCAGGACATGCAGCAGAAGATCAGCGTGAAGCCAAAGGAAAGCAGGGCATGGCCATGATCCTGGTTCTTCTGCCACGCCAGTGTAAACTAGAGCAACATCCCTGAAGTCAGTGGAGTCACACTGCTGTCAAATCCGAGGGAGAGGAGATCTTTCCCTGGAGATGTCCTTGACGTACCGGGATGCTGAAAGATGCCTTCTCAGGCCATACCTAGATGTACAGGGCTGCAGCTGCAGCACGTGGGGTGAAGACATGGTGCAGACCAGCAAGAGCTCTCCCATAAGCATAAAAAACCCACCTACTGCGAGCGGCAGAAGCTACGTCAGGGGGAGCAACTCTCCCGCCAACACAGCACTGTGCACATGAGCACTTGGGCCAGCATAATTTATGTTACTCAGGGTGGGTGGTTTATTCATACCCCGAGCACATAAATTATGCTGGCATAATTTGCAGTGCAGACACAGCTACAGTCTCTTCTTCTATATATAGTCTTTTTATCCAGTAAGGGAGCCTGATATACTATGATAGCGGTGGGCAAGATACCTCTCATGGGCCGGACCCAGCCCGCCAAGCCACCGCATCCAGCCCACGGATGCCCCTCCCGGGACCCTCAGATGTGCACCAGCCGCTGTTTTAAACACAGGGCTGCTCTGTGCGACTCTCTACTCTGGAGGGAGGTGGAGACGGAGGGTGATCTCATCCCCCAGCCCGATCCTCAGCTTCTATTGGTCAGAAACAATTGGCCAATAGGAGCTGAAGGACTGGTCTGGGAGATGGGGGCAAGCAAGCCTCTCCCCCACCCCCACCTCCCAGAGTAGGGAGCCACGTGAAGGGAGCAGGCTGCTCTGGGGCTACAGCAGGCAGGGAGCCCAGCTGCCCTGAGGGTGCTGCAGGCCAGGAGATGCTTCAGTAAGCGCCTCCCAGGCAGAGCGTGCCTCTGGCACCCCAGTCCCTCCCACAGCCCAACTCCCACCCCCAGGTCACCTTCCAAACCCTCTGCACCCCACCTGCCCCAGGTCACAACTCCCTCCCAGACCCTGCACCCCCTTTTATACCTCTCCCCCAGACCAGAATCCTCTCCTGCACCCCCACTCCCTCCCCAACCCAGGTCACAACCTCCTCCTTCACCCAAACTCCCTCTCAGACCTCACACTATTTTCTGCACCCCAGTCCCTTACTCCATGCACCCCAACCTCCATCCTAGACCCCACACCTCCTTCACAGAAAAGTGTGGCCCTTGACCACTTTCCAAAATCTTGAAGTGGCCCCCCAAAAATTATTGCCCGTCCCTGTACCATGAGGATACTTGGCAGGGTATTCTCTGCACCACTTCTAGATGGATGGGTGGCTCTCACTTTGACAGTTTTGGGGAGGAAACTAGTAAAATTCCTCTGTGGAAGTCACAGTTCTTCTCCTCTGTTTCCAGTGTTCTTCCACACTGAGAGAATCATTTACACACTGGTACTTGCTTGGTGACTTCCTGAAATCCAGTGGGGATTTATAATCTGTTTGAAATGGAACCGGGAGAGGCTCCAGGTCTTTAGCTCAGCAATAGCTATGTGTCTCTGTAGGCACATGCAGCAAGGAAGTGCAAGACCCAGCTTTCTATCCAGCGCACAGATGGAATCTGGGCACCCACTTGTTTAGTCAAAGAAATTGGTACATGGTAAAAGTGCAAATTTCCCAAGATAGGCAAATAGGATTGCAGTCACAGATTTGCAAGCACTTAGTGGAGCATGCGGAAAACTGACAGTTTGCTCAAAGTGAGATTTGCATAGGCATGGGGCCAGGCAGGTGTGCAGCTGATCACCTGTGCTCACAGATACCAGGCTTGCACGTGCACATTGGTCGTTTAGGTGACCTATGAAACTTTCACATTCAGTTGTGCAGGTCTAACTGAACATCTGGGTATAAAATCTCTCTTGGAAAGCATGCACGGTTTCCATAAGAATACACTTGGTCTCTTTATGCCTAGGCTAACAGGCAGTGCGTTCAAATGTTGCCAGTGTTTCAGCCAACTAGGTGTCATGTAGTATATTCCTAAACTGAGTGGATGGGCGTGTTCTCAGCAAGTGTAGAGAAGCAGAATGAGCCTGGGGGGGAAGGCATTGGACGGGGACTCAGGGCACTTCTACACAGCATGGCTATAGCAGGAATAAGCTACACAACTACAGCTACATCAATTGCGTAGCTTAAGTTGAAATAGCTTATTTCAGCTTTTGGCGCGGTCTACACATCAGGAAGTCCAAGGAAGAGCACCCTTCCTTCAACTTCCCTTACTCCTCATAACGTGAGGATTACAGGAGTCTGAGTAAGAAGTCCTCCAGTCGACATAACTGCTTGTAGTGTAGAGGCGGACTAAGTTATTTAGGAATCAGGTCAGTTATTCCAAAATAACCCTGCTGTGTAGACGTACCCTCAGAAACCCGCTTTAGTTGGTGTCTTGACTCTGGGTAAATCTCTAGTCCCAGCTACACTAGAAAAGGCTTGTATCTATAGCAGGGCAACTCATCACATGGCCCGCAGGTGGGATCCTTTGAACATGGCATCCACTGGGAACAAGCTGCACAATGGTGAGACGTCTCTCAGACAGGGCGAGCACTGAAAGATGCAAGCGGACTGGTTGGCTGGAACAGATGGGTACAGGGTGTCGGCATTTCTAGTCCCTAGGGAGGAGGTGCCGGGAGTGCTGGGGCATTGTGGGAAATGCTTTGTATTCATGCCAGTAAGTGTGAAAGAAGCTATTTGCATATATTTTTGCATGTATATGCAGCCCTTGGCATGTGATATGTGAGTATCTTTGTGGCCCCCGAGGCTTCAAAAGTTGAACAGCCCTGACTATAGTGTTAGCGGCATGACTGTAGTGACAAACCCTCAGAGTAGATACAGCTTATACATGCAAACAAGCTTATCCCAGCTCCGCGAAGGAAATAAGCTATACCACACATCATATGCTGGTAGAGCTGTCTCTATGCTAGGCTGTTTGCTAGGATAGGGGTGTCACAGCATCATTGCTCAGCAGAGCAATTTTCTAGACCCGCACACATTTCTAGTGTAGATCTGGCCTTAGTCTGCCTGTTCCTCAGTTTCCTAGCTGTAAAATGGGGATTAACCCTTTCCTCCCTCAGAGGGCTCAATCCATTATTGTGGACCACAGAAGAGCCTAGACAGACACCCAGAGATAAGAGCTGGAATTGGGGAGTCTCTGGGGTCTGTCTAATGGATTTCCTGGAAGGTTGCTCCTGCATCTACTATTTTTGCTGAATTGCTCCTGACTACCATTACGGTGCAGATATAAACATTTGGATCCACTCCTAAAATAATCCAGTTGTATTGACCCACAGTCCCACCCTTCACTTTTCCAAGTCTCTCATTGTTTGAGCCCTCTGCGGATACAAACATCTGGATCAAGATTCGATCTGTGATCCATAAAGATGGCAAACAATACAATGGCAGCTGCACATCTCTGTGGCTGTAAAGCAGATATTCCTGGGTTTGCAGGACTCTTATCAGAACTCCTTTTGTTTAAAAATAAAGAACATTGTCCCAGACAATGGGGATGCCCCATCTCATCTACCTCCAGCACAACGGGCTTTCTAAGCAGTTGTCTTACCAGGTATTTTAATGGCATGTCACCCTTGTAGCTGAGCATCTGTACAGGAGGGAAGAGAAGGGGGCAGTTCCCCTTTCAAAGAAGCTCCATGTGAAAGAAAGGAGTGAAATGGCCTTTCATCATTCCCTAGATCCAAGGGCTATTTCTCTGGATGTTACTTTTCTTTACAGAGCTTCTTTCCCTCCAGCTAAGCACTGTTAGTTTTAGTGACTGAGAATAAGTCTGGCAAATGGCTTCCATCAATCTCATTCCTGGCAGGGAGGGGGAATTTTCTGTGACGAGAGGAGTCAGTAGGCTTGGGGCATCAGCATGGATGTGCACTTGAACAGAAACGCTGTTCAAACTCGGCTTAAAGAAACCCTGTTGCTGAGGCACGTAAGGGGTGGTCTGTCAAACCCCTGAGAGGGGGTGGAGTTGAGCGAGGCCAAACGCCCGTCTCCTGCCATGCTCTCTCTCCAGTGACATTTCCATCCTGACACAATGTGAGTCCGCCTTGCCTCCACTGCCACCCCCAAGGGCCGATCAGTCCAGCCAAAGAGCAACGGAAGTTACAGCTGCCAGGTTATAAATCTGTTTCTTGTAGCAGTCCAAAAGTCCTAACTTCTCTGGGCTAAGACCCAAGTGCCCTCTGCAAAGGTCGCCCCCTCCTCCCCCATATTTTGATTTTTTGGAAGTCTCTGAAGAAAAGCCATTTTGACAGTTCGAAGCGCCTCCGACACAGAGGGCTGACAAGCAGGAGGCCTTTATTCCCACAGCCCCACTGTGCGGAGCGCGCACAGGCAATTTGGTGTCAACAGAAGAAAGCGCAGCACCGTTTGCAAGGCTAGCTGACTGTGCGGTTATTGCAGAGGTGCTGGCAAGCCAGCCTCCAGCCTGCTCCTAAAGTCGGTTTTATTTGAGCTCTACTCACACAGCCTGTAGTGTCTGTAAAACAGAATATAAGTGTCAGCCCTGGGCTCTGTCTGAAGCAGAGGGGGAGGGTGTTTACAACAGGAGGTGCCCAAAATGGCAGACCTAAAAGGGCCAGTTGTACTGCGAATTGTTTAGGATGAAATTCCTCTCCTCCCTCTGTACAGCAGGCGTGTCTCCTTGCCACACTGGGCTGCGATCCGGTCACATCCCTCAGGCTACGCGGGCTCTCCCCCTGGCCCAGTCCGTTACCAGATTTTGCTGACCTGGGACACTGCTATGAATAGTGCTCAGAAGACGTGCCAAATGCAGACAGCACAGACCAGGCCCAAATCAAATCTCCTCTAGCTCCTTTAATACCCATATTCAAACATGGAAGCGTTCGGTATTGTAGATACGGCCACCGACGGGAGACGGACACATTACTACAGTGGAGGAAGTTCTGCTAGTGGTTCAGAAAGTGGTACTGTGGCTCATTGTTAACCCACTTCCTCCCTGGAGCGCTGGGGCTACATCTTTGGGGAAGATGGTAAAACTGAGTGTCACATTTGGGACAAGAGCGCTCTGAGCAGGTGGTGAGATCCAGAGCTGAGTAAGGCCAGGTCAGACACCAGCAGGTGAGAGGGAAAACCAGATACTGAGAGGCAGGCAGGGCCAGGTTCCAGGGAGATCGGGAAGAAGGGACAAACTTAAGAGCAGCACCACAAATCAGTAATCAGAGTCAGAGCAGGTCAGGACAGCAGAAAGCCAAACGCGGGGAGCAGCAGCAGGCAGAACAAGCACAAACCAGAGCAAGGGAGAGCCTGATGCACAGACCACTTTGGGTTTATACAGAAAGAGAACCCCAGCGTTCTGCCAATCAGAGTTCTGGACTGGAGCCCTTTGTCTGGGGCTCAGTTTCTATCCTAGCGACAGGTGGGCAGATTGGAACCTACTAGCTTCTAAGAGGCCTGTGGGCCTGCCCACGGAGACAACTGAGGAGTTGATGGTTCTTCTCCCAGGAGTTAAAGAAATCTCCCCCTGCAATGCTTCCAGCTCTGATCATTCTATTCTGCCTTCCCCCAGTCCCTTTTCTGAGGTCCTAAAGCTGTGGTGTTGCTCCTCAGAGGTGCTGAATCCCAGGGCTGGGTGTATACAAAGTACCTGTGTGTTACTGTTTAATTTAATCATTTTGGTGCAGAAAGCACTCCCCTCAGACAGGCAGTATAGTCATACCATGGACGCCTACTGTGCTCCAGCATAAACGCTGGTAACAATGGAGCTGCTCGACTAGCCAAAGCCTGCCTTCAGAAGACTGACCAAACACTTATGGAATGATCATGCTGCTAGACTGCACCTTTGGATGGAGTCTATCAGGCAGTTGCCCGTTCTGTTGTATGGCTGGGAGTCATGGACCATCCATTACTGCCACATTTTAAACTCAGTTCCATATGCCCTGCCTCAGGAAGACTGTCCATGTGAATCAGTGGGACAAAATTCCTAACACAGAGGTCCTTACGTTGCATGGTGTTGTGGGCATGGAAGCAATGCTTAGGGACAAGCAGTTTCGCTGGATTGGTCATGTTATGAGTATGGATGATACACGGCTACTGAAGATGGGCTTCTGCAGGCAGCTTGTTCATGGAAAGCGCTCTATTGCTGGTCACTAGGAGTGTTATAAAAGGTATCTTTAAAGGCCAACATGAAGTCATTCAGCATATCTCCCAGTGACCTGGAAATCACAGCTCAGGACAGATTGTTCTAGTGAAACAATACGGTTTTTCTGTAGCCATATTGGAAAGCCACTTCCAACAATCCGGTCATCTGAAGAAGTGGGCTGTGCCCACGAAAGCTGAGGATACCATCTACATCTCTTGGAAAAGTTACTCCTGAGCCCTAGAAACAGGGGAGAGAGGGTGCCTATGTTGAGAGGGTTATGCCAGAGCCCTAGGAATGGGTAAGAGTGGATTTTTCACTGTGAGTAGGTCTGCACTGCAACCCTATTTTGAAATAGTCAGTTATACAGAAGTCAGTTATTTCGAAAGTGTGTCAAAATACTGTCAAGCTGGAGGACTCCTGTAGCCCTCATTGTAGGAGGAGTAGGGGATGTCAGTGGAAGAGTGCTCTGTTTCACAGTAAGTGCTGTGTAGTCCCTATTTCGAATTCAGATACGCAATTGATGTAGCTCAATTTGCATTGCTTATTTCAAGTTAATGTTCATGTGTGCTGAACTGGACTGCGTGCACCCTGAAATGGTTCTCTAGCATCTCTTGCCTTACTCCTTCCAGGTCCTTTTTAGGCCATGCCAGCGGCCCGAGCAGTGGGACAGGGCAGTCGGACGAGCTGAGGGCAAGTGTGTTACAATGAGGGCACATGAAAAGCGCTGGGATTCTGAAGCCCCTAGCAAGGCTCCTCACCTCTCTAGCTCGGACCACAGGCAAGGTAGATGGGCATATGCTGAATTATTTTCGGTCTGACCTGTGAACTGCAGGTGCTGGGATGAGGCACAGAGTGCATCTCTTTTGGGCAACAGGCCCACAACTCCCAGACCATGGCCAGTCACGTCCAGATTCCCGGGAAAGGCCCCCCGTGAAGTACAGCACATCTGTCCCTGGAGCACTTCCACTTAGTAATGCTGCTCTGCCGTTAATAAAATGAGTCTCATGTCTAATCAGCGTTACGTGGCATGGGGAAGCACACATGATGCCTGAAAAACAGCAATGCTGGATCTATTACAAGGGCAACTACCATGCTGCCCTCGGAACCCTCGTAACTCAGCATTTTCTGATCCAACTTGAGTGCAAAGTCTCCCACTTTACGGTCGGGATTCTTCCCATGCGGTTGCCTTGGCCTGGGAGCCAACTGAATGGACAGGCCACAGGATGACTCAAACCATGAGCAGGCCCAGGATGACTCAAGCTATGAGCTTGAAAGTAATGATTTCTGCACGGCACGTTAGCTTAGTATAGTATTAAAGTAAACAAAGAAGGAAGAACATTGAAGTGTTTGTTAACGGACTTTTGGAAACACTCAACTAAGATCAATTGTTGTCAGGTGGCTTGGAACAGGCTGCAGTTGCTTAAGAACAGGAGTATCCCCTTATGTCCTGCTGTTTAATAAAAATTAATGGGTGAGCTCATATGTTCCGTCTGGCAACACCACCATAATGACAGTCTCAGTCCAGGGCAACTGCACCTTGTACTCCCCTTCATGGTCAAGGGCACCAGCTCTAGTCTTGTAATTCGCAGCCCTTCTCTCAGGCCTCGCAGAGACCTGTTTTTCCCTCCCTCCTGCCTGAGTTTTCTTCCAGACTGCACCATTTCTTGCCTACACAGTGACCTTTCCAGCAAGCTAGACTGCCTGAACAGGTTAGCATCTGCACTTTGCCTTTTCCTCCAGAAGCTATGAACAACATAATGGCCCGCAGCTGTGAGTTTCCACACAGCTCTTTATAAGCAAGCACATTTATTCTTAAGGTGAAGGCATGGTAGAAAAATCTATTACAAGCAGAAAAGAAAGAAATGTATGCTAAAAGGCTAATTAGAGGTCACCCCAACACCAGCTGTGGGCTCCACTCCAGCCTCAAGTGGTCAGTACTTCAAAACACACAACTGGCTTTTCCCCATGGCTACATGTTCATAATTGTCTCATGCTTGGTCACCTTACAGAACTGAGTCACTGGAAGCAGTGTTCCCTCTAAGATGTTCCCTCCGCTCACGGATGGAAGTTTTGTCTTGTGCACTAATACTGACGTCAGGTGCTGTCATGAACAGGAGTGCTGACCAGCACCTGGTGACTAAGGGGTTAACTCAGGTACCTAGCAAAGGTGTTGGCTGGGGGGGGTTGGACAATTAGCCAATAACAATGCAGGTAGGAATTTCAAGCTGGAAAAGAGGGGTTTCTCTCTCTCTCTCTCGTTTAAGATCAGAGCAGTTTCTCCCAGGTATGAGGAAGATGAGACACGCTTCTCTCTCCAAGAACAGACTTCCTGAAATGTGTAAGTAGGGAAAAGTTTAGATAGTCCATCAGGGTTTATTGTTTTCTCTGTCTGGGGGTTTGGAAATTGTTTTTGAGTTGGCTAATTGTTTTTCTCTTTTGTAACTAAGGATGACAGCCCAGGGACTTTCCCTGAGTATATCACAAATTGTGGTTATTTACTATCTAGCCCATTTACTATGCTTGCAACGGTCGTTTTGTTTTGATAATAAAAGACTTTTCTTTTTATTCTAATGAACCGGTATTGATTGACTGTTGTGTCCTTCGGACTCAGTGCCTAGCTACAAGGGCAGAGTCCATTGTTGTCTGGATTCCCTCTGCTTTTCCCAACTCCAAGCAAAACAGAGGTTGGGGCAGGGGGGAGAGCTTTACCTTAGGGAGGGGATTCCCCAAGTGATCTCTTCCCTGGACAAGAGTTTATTTGTATATTTTCTTGGGCTCTCTTGGGCGGTGGCAGAGAAGAACCAGTCTTGTCTCTTTTTTTGTTTTGGGGGGGAGGGGTTGTATCTCAGAGACTGAGTGAATAAGTTGGTCTCTAGGAAGCACAGACAGGTTTTGCAGAGTTTATTTGATTAGCCGGCCCCCCATCTCTGCACGCAGAGGGTCAGGCTGGGGGATTGAGCCGTGATAGGTGCGCTTGTTCAGACGTGAGTCACTGTGGCACCCACCCGTTACTGACCAAGTTTATATGTAAAATTTGAATGGTTATGGAAGAAAAAAATACTAAAACTAGGAAAATTAACAAGGTACATGACCCTGTGCGCTCTCACTCTGAAAACCACCCAGTCTCACTCCCACCCAGCCTTGCTCCCACCGATCCTGCTTCCATGAGCTCCCCAACCTCTACACCCCCATCCCATGTACCTTTTACCACTAACCCTGCACAGTGCCCCCTTCATCCCAACCCTGCACTTTCCTCCCAGCTGTGCCCCCAACCCCCTAATGCGTATTTTCTGGCTTCTAAGTGCTTAATGGAACTGGAGCAGGTAAAGTTTCCAAAATTTGAATTTCAAAAAAAAAAGGGGGGGGGGAATTAAAGATACATGAAATCTTAGCTTTTTAGACTAAATGTATAGATAATTTTAATAGTCTCAAACTAGTTTTTGGAAGACTGACGACTGGTAAGGTGAGCATCAAGGTGTTAGTCAAAAATACATAGGCCAAGTAAAAATGTGAGCACCTGAAACAAATCTTTACTTTCACCAAAAATAAGATAGAGTTAACTTTTGAAGTAGAGAGTAGCAGCTTTTTTAGACCTCTACAGTACATTTCCCTTTCAGAAAGCTCGAGGAAAATATTTAACACAGATCAACAGGGAGGGATTTCAGATCCATTTGAGACAAGCATTCAGAAAGCATGTCATGATACTTTTATTCCTTTTGTATTTCCTGCCTACAAGTCCCAAGCTCCAACCAAGAGATGAAACGGCCACAAAATTAATTTACCTTTCTGCAACTCACCACCAGATAGCCATACGCATGCTGTACCCATTTCCACATGCACTGAATGACACTGCTCCTGACCGCTTATTGGACCACTGGCCGGGAAACTTAAGTCCATTGCTTGACTATTTGCAGTGAACCATTGGTTAGGGTTTTTCTGCAATGCCTCCCTCACAGGAGTCTTGGGCAATGCAGTGTGGTCTAGGCTCGAAGGAAAGTCACTCTACAGGTGTCTGATATGTGAGGGAGCCTAGCTGTGCCTTGCAGCTAAACTCTCCAAATGGGGCAGCCGCCCGTGGCGTTCCACCCGCCAAGGCTGCCCCAGCAGGGACAGCCTCACCACGCCCCAGCTCCAGCTGCAGCAAAGGGGGGCAGCCGCCACACAGTCTGGCCAGAACCCAGGAGGCCATCGCCGCCGCTGCCGCCACCACCACTCACCTTCCGTTGCAGCAGCAAAGTGAGTGGTAGTGAGCGTTGCTGTACGACCCTCCAAATGATGTGGACAGGCCTAAAATCTTTTGTGTGTGGCTGCACAGGTGCACAGCTTCAAGAGAAGCCTGACTGGAAGCCACCATTCTTCAATAGAGGCCAGGTCTACACAAAACGGGAAGGTTGAATCAAGATAAGCAACTCCAGCGATGTTAACTACATAGCTGAAGTCAACATACCTTAAGTATCAGAGGGGTAGCCATGTTAGTCTGAATCTGCAAAAGTGACAAGGAGTCCTGTGGCACCTTATAGACTAACTGAAGTGTAGGAGCATAAGCTTTCGTGGGCAAAGACCCACTTCGTCAGATGCATGTAGTGGAAATTTCCAGAGGCAGGTATAAATATGCAGGCCAGGATCAGGCTGGAGGTGATGATGTGGATCCAATCAAGGAGGATGAGGCCCACTTCTAGCAGCTGATCTGGAGGTGTGAATTCCAAGGGAACAGAAGCTGCTTTTGTAGTTAGCAAGCCATTCACAGTCTTTGTTTAATCCAGAGTTGATTGTGTCAAACTTAAAGATGAACTGTAGCTCAGCAGTTTCTCTTTGAAGTCTGGTCCTGAAGTTTTTTTGCTGCAGGATGGCTACTTTTAGATCTGCAATTGTGTGTCCAGGAAGATTGAAATGTTCCCCTACAGGTTTTTGTATGTTGCCGTTCCTAATATCAGATTTGTGTCCATTGATTCTTTTATGTAGGGACTGTCCCGTTTGGCCGATGTATATAGCAGTGGGGCATTGTTGGCAATGAGTAAAGACATGGCCTAGTTGAGTTTGTGTAAACACTTAAATTTGTCTCCCCCTCCCAATGTAAGCACTCCATTACACCAACATACTAACATCATTTCTTAAAGCAGTGTTGAGCCCTGGTTGATGTATTGAAGTCAATGCACTGCACACGTAGGCACTGCACTACCTTTGTTGACCCTAACTGTCCTCCAGCAGGTGTCCTGCAATGCCTGACACTAACTACTCTGGCCCCAGTAGTGAAATGCACTGCCCAGGGGTCATGGAGATCTGGAGACCCCTTCCCAGTTAGAGCCCTGGGCATTTTTTAAATTCACTTTCTTGCTCGTCCAGCTTGGCAAGCACACCTAACAGCTCTCCACTGCGGTGTCCAGCTGCCCATGCTGGCTATGTGCTCCAGACGCACACCAGGAGATATTAGATCCCCTGGGTGTGCGTGGAGACGAGGCTGTGCAACCACAGCTAAGGAAACCATACTACGGCCACATCTGGAATCCTGCGTACAGATGTGGGCACCTCATCTCCAAAAAGAGATCTCGGAATTGGAAAAGGTTCAGAAAAGGGCAACAAAATTGATGAGGGGTTTGGAACAGGTCCCAGATGGAGAGATTGAAAAGACTGGGACTTTTCAGTTTAGAAAAGAGGAGACTAAGGGGGGACAGGACAGAGGTCTAATAAAATCATGACTGGCATGGAAAAAGTGAATAAGGAAAAGTTATTGACTTGTTCCCGTAATATTAGAAGTAGGGGTTCCCAAATGAAATGAATAAGCAGCAGGTTTAAAACAAACCAAAGGAAGTTTTTCTTCACGCAGGGCACAGTCAACCTGTGGAACTCCTTGCCAAAGGAGATTGTGAAGAATAGGACTTTAACAGGGTTCAAAAATGAACTAGATAAATTCATGGCGGTTAGATCCATCAATACTTATTAGCCAGGATGGGTAGGAATGGTGTCCCAAGCCTCTCTGTCTGGAAATGGGTGATAGCAGAGGGATCACGTGAGGATTAGCTATTGTGTTGCCTCCCTCTGGGGCACCTGGCATTGGCCACTGTGGGCAGACAGGGTACTGGGCTAGATGGACCTTTGGTCTGACCCAGTACAGCCGTTCTTATGTTCTTATTATGTTCTTATGGGGTCTAGGTGGGATATTAGGAAAAACTGTTTCCCTAGGAAGGTGGAGAAGCACTGGGCTGGGTTCCCTAGGAGGGGGTGGAATCTCCTTCCCTAGAGGTGTTTAAGTCCTAGCTGGACAAAGCCCTGGTTGGGCTGATGGAGTTGGGGTTGGTCCTGCTTTGGGCAGGGGGCTGGACTTGATGCCTCCTGAGGTCTCCTCCAGACCAGGGATTTTATGAGTCTATAAGGGAACGACAAGGAGAATGAGGGAAGACGCAGCTCTGGGGCCCAGCTATGCCATGAACCGGGATCTGTTTGAGACTTCGCCACAGTCCACTCAGAGCATGGGCAAGTCCAGTGCAGGGAAAGTACCTCGGGGAAGTATGCCAAGGTATTTTCCACCACAGTGATGAACCCCCAGCGGAGCAAGGCACAGCTATCGACTTTGCCTTGGTTTATTCTTTGAGAAGCAGCAGCAGCACAAAGAGGCAGAGTTCTCAGCTTTTCATTCCCCTACAGCTAGGCAAGGGGGCCAGGCAGAGCCCTTGGTTTATGTACATAGAGATCTCCTGTGAACCCTGCTCAGAGCGCTCAATGAAACTCTCGTGGAGGTACTCTGCAATCCTCTCCCGTGAGCTTCTAGGGGTGGCAGCCTTATTTCTTCCTCCGCAGTAGGAGACCTTCCCATGTCAGGCAGCAATAACTTCAGCAGACACCACTGCAGTAAACAGGCTAGCTGCCTCCAGGCCCTGGAAGCTTTGGGATGCCAGCAAGTAGCTGATTCCGTCTGTGAGCCTTTGTTACACTCAAGAGCAAGAGCAACAAAAATCGCCACTCCCTGGGGAAAGCAGAGCAAGTATTCAGTGCCAGCAGCCTATACTCATCGGTTCATGCAACTGAACAATTCCCCCCTCGTTTTCCTCACTGCTGACAGGCCATACTCCCCCTGGTTGGAGCTGGGTGTGGTGCTGAAGGAGAAGTGTCAATTGACATGTCTCATGTAAAGCTTATGGGGAAGTTCAGAATCTTAATTTACACTTTACTTTGAAACTCTACTGGCAATTGTACTCCTGCGTTTTTTCCCTATGTCCTTGAGGGGTTCCCCTCCACACCCACAGCACACGAGCCTGAGGCGCAGAGGAGAAAGAAGAGGACTTAGGATGATGTATTGAGTAAGGCCTCCACAAGCCAGTGCTGCATTAGACCATGGCCAGGGAGCCTGGAGGATGAACATGGTGGATTGCACCGAGAAAGGGCTGGGAGATGCCCTCAGATATAACAGGGCTCCTGGCAGCAAGCAGACACTGCGGACTTTGGGACCTGCAGGCTCAGTAATCCCAAGCTTGCGTCCCTTTGCAATTCATGGCGAATTCCAGGATAGCACTTCCCTGCTTTCCACCTCAACCCTCCATGTGGCATCATGGGCCACACTCCTACCCCCACCTCTCCTCTCCAGGGGACTTCGTGACTGTTCTTAGCTTCACATATGGACATTTCAGAGCCACTCCTGATGTACGTGTAGCTAAAATGGACAGGACTGTTCTTCCCCTTTCTTTGATAAATGTATAGACCAAAGCCTGAAGTCTTCATGTATCTGTTTTTCGTCACATTTTTTATTTTGTTTTCATGACTCAGTAAAACTCTCTTGTTTGGGAAACAATTCCTGTTTCTTAGTTCCCAATATATGCTGCAGAAGGGCTGGCAATACTGAAAGGTTGGGTATTGAATGTACCCACTTTATTATGCGCAATGCCCGAGATCGGTGAGAAACAGCGTGATCAGCATAAGTGTACTGAATGCTCCACACAGTTAATAGGTCAGAGATGAGCACCACGCATCACAGAGGATAGCCTGATGTGAAGTCTCCCATATATTGCTCGGAGGCCGACAGGTCCTTATCCCAAGATCAGGCCCACTAGAATTATTATTTCAAATATTTTCAAGTTGGGCATCCCAGTGTGCACAGGTGCAGCACTCACACGACAGGAACTAGTTATATTTACAGATACACGCACTGACTCATCAAGGTCGAGAGAAACAGTACAGAACACAGGCAGTGCACTGGAACATCCGTACTTACACTAGACCTTTGCACAACAACCTGTGTGTTAGCTCTTATCTTCCTCGTTACCGTCACCTTCCTCATCTCCACCAGCAGCCACCATCCTGGCCCCTCCCAACGTCTACCTCGCTACCTTCACTGCCCTGGGATGTGACTTATACTGTGTTATGCTGACGCTACCTAATACAATGCATATTTAACAGGGGGTTACCCTTAATCCTTATTTGAGTTTCCTCCCCTTGCCGATGCTTTGGTGTCCTTTTCCTATAGGTTGGTAGATCTCTGATTTCAACCCTTTATCATACACGTCTCTTTGTTGAAACGGCCCGTTTACAGTCGAATGTTCCATCCAGAGCCTTCCAGAAGCTGTTCCGTGCTCAGTTGATGTCAGATGCCTAAGACTCCCCCCTTACATCCTACTTCCAGTTCCTTAGAACTTATGAGTTACTTAAGTTTATCTAGGCCAACGTTTACAGGTCTCATGCCTCATGTTAACTGCGAAAGCCAATGTCTTAGCGGAGTCAAACCTGTAGGTCCCTTGCATTACTGCTGAAAAGAATCAAGCGAGCTATATATTGCAGAGCTGTGGATAACACAAAGATAAGCTGGTCCACAGGGCTACAACAGTTCCTAACAGGCCCCCAAACTACAAGATGAGATAGAGCACAATACATCACAACCTATTACTGTGGCACACAGCTAAGTGCTGTTTCAAAGACTCCCTGAGCCATATAGTTCTGCATCAAGCTCTGTTGATAGCCTTTACATTAGGCTGTTCAAACTCAGCAAACAGCCGCCCTGCTGACGCCCCCCACTCTAGCAGTAGCTTTGCCTCCTTTGCTTCACAGATATTATGCAGGACACAGCAGGTTTCTATACCCACTGGGATTTTTCTCACTGAGATCCAATAATGCGAGTCAATGCCAGCTCCCCATCAGTCTACAAAAAGCACTCATTGGCATTCTGCACATGTTGAGCTGGCAGTTGAATCTCTGAGGCTGACAAGGTGGGTGATGTATATTTTCGTGCATCAGAGGAACATGCTGTAGGCTGGGTCTCAGGATCGCCACTGCCATTTCAACACTGCAAATGCTAATCTGCTGGTCAGGAAAGAAAGCTCCTGCACGTAGCCTTCTGAGTTGTCCTGTTTTCTTAAAGGTGCAAGCATTGTGCATCTTCTCTGACCAGCCAACTCTGCTGCCAGCGAAGCATCCCCGGCCATCCCTCAGCATTTGCGCAACCAAAGAAAACTGGCCCTTTCTGTTGTTGTGCTCTGTGGCAAGGTGGTTATCTGGATATCGATTGCTCTGCTGCAGTCCATCTCCTCTGTCCTGCATGGTGCTGAGGGCCAGCCCAGTGTAGCAGGATTTATGGCATTGCACACTTGCATGACAACGGCCCCCAGAGTGGAGTTTCCAAATCCCAAATGATTGGAACTGGTCAGTGGGAAATCTGTCACCACAAGTTTATGCAAGACAAGTGCCACTTGATTCTCCACTACCCATGCAGCTCTCAAGCTGGTGTCCCTGTACGGGAGGGCACAAATCCAGAAACGGGCCCATGCGTAACAAGCTCTGCAGCAGCTCGTTCTCATCCCAAGCTTGCCTTACCATGCAATCCCACCACTCTGTGCTCATTTCTCAAGCCCGGAAGCAGCGCTCCGCCCTTCCCAGCCATTCCAGGAACCCCACCACCAACCCTCAAGTGGTTTTGGCTGGGGACGAGATGGCTCGGAGCATGGGGCGAAGCTGGCCTCCAGGAAATCACCACATTTGCTTGCAGCTCTGCAAATACTGGAGGATTGTGCACCATGTGCTCAGAGCCATCCCAGCCATAGGATGATTCGGGGTGGCCACCACAGGCCCTGTGCTTTTGGGGGCCACACGGCAGCCACCCGAACCGATGGACAGAAGGGACCCAAGGGATTACCTTGGGCTGGGGGCCTGGCATGGCAGCAGCAGGGGTCACCCCCTTGCACTCCCCACGGCAGCAAAACCCCGGCAGCTTGCTCCACTCTGCTCCGCCATTCTCCCCTGGCCAGCTGTGCTCGGCTTCGCACTGCCGCAGAGAAGCAGGCGCAGAGGACCGGCAAGGCAGCGTGGCAGAGGGGTGCAGGCTGCCGGGCCACTTTGACTCCTGCCACCTGGCTGCTGCTGCGCCAGGCCCTCCCTAGGCCCCTGGGCTGTGTTGCTCCAGGATGGAGGCCAGGCTTGGGAAGGGGCAGGGCCCCCATCCCTTAGCAATGCAGCCCCAGGCCCTACGTCCCCCTCGGCCTTCTAACACCCGTGACAGTAGTGCAGGCTGTTGAGGCGAATGCTTGCGTCAGAGATGGCAGACAAAGACAAATCCTGCATGGGTTAGCGGGATTCTCAAAACAGGCATGAATATGAGATAGGAATGGCATTATGGGATGGAGGAAGATGCACCATGGGAACTTCACCCCACTGTCCAAGTCACCTCTGTGCAACTTGTTTCTGCTCTCCCGTGCATGCCAAAGCTTCCCAAAAGACACTGCTCCGGATACCTGCCCGTGGTGCACTACAGTGTGCACAAGCAGTCATGGGGAGTACGTGCACGGCCAACACAAGGAACCACCTGTGCCAGCTCACAAGTTCCGTGGTGGTTTCATGCCAGTGTAACTTGCATTAGCAAAAGTTTGGAATGAAGACATGCTCTTAGATTCAGATCCAGAACCGCCATGGACACCAGTCAGACATCACAAATGGTAACACACAGAAACCTGTGGGGGAAGATTTTAACCTGTCTGGACACTCAGTCATGATTTAAAAGTAGGGATGTTAAATTTCATTTAATCAACTAATCGACTAGTTGATGGATTTACCATTGACTAGTCGATTCGTTCATAAGCCGGGGGGCTGCAGCGACCTCGGGAGCTAACCCTGCTGCAGCTCTGCCTTTGAAATGTATTAAGAACCTGCTGGCTCTTAATACATTTAAAAGACTCAAGCACAGTGGGGGGGCGGACAACACTCTGCATGAGCTGTGAAATGATTCCTGGCTTGCGCCAGGGCCCCCTGCTGCACTTCTGATTTTTAAATGAATTAAGAGCCTGCAGAGGTGCAGTGTCTTGGACTGGGCATGAGCCGGGAATGAGCTGAGTCCAGGCTCACACCCAGTCCCTGCTACCCCCCTGCCTCCTGAGGAGATGGTGACGGGGGGAACCGGCTTTTAAGCAGCTCCCCTCAGCACTAGCTCCTGCTCCCCACGTTGCTGACTCTGATAAAGGCAGCCGGGGGGAGGGGGAGCACGACTAGTCGAGGGACTAGTCAACCAGTCACTTACATCCCTATTTAAAAGTAGCCATTTCAAAAGTAGGAATTTCACAAGCTAACGAGAGAGAGAATGGAATTGTTCTTCATATGCAAATGTGACTGTTTTCCTGGGCTTGAAAAAAAGACGAACTGGCTGTCACGTTCGAAAGCCAATCTGCATTTAACAGCTCACTAAGCTAAGTATGGGACACTTCCAGCCCACGCAATTAGCCCCAGCACTAATTGGCAGGTACCTTGTTTTTTCTTTCCTCCTTTTTCTGTTATAAATTCTGGGTCCCTATTATTTCCACTCCAGCCCTTCTGCGGAAGTAGGTTTTGCCCACAAAAGCTAGTCTCTAAGGTGCCACAGGACTACTCGTTTATTCAAGTTATGGACTAACACGGCGACCGCTCAGACATGAAGAATTCAGCCTTTCCCTTATAAGCTTAGGCCTTGAATCTTAGTCTCCTGTAATGGGTCATCAGCAGGCAACAGCCCACTCTTCAGGGGATCGGTTCAAAGAGCTGCGTTTTTGCACAACTGGAGGTGGGGAATCCTTATTCGCCTCCTGCTAAACATCAAACAGGTTTGGTCCTCAAGTCCATCTTCTGGCTCACTGCTCAAGAGAGTCCCAGATCTTGTACGAGTCATCTCCCTTGAGCGGCTCCATACAATCCCAGCCCAGGCGCAGGAGGTATCACAGGCCGGAAAGGCTAAGTCTCTCCTAATCGAGGCTGTGGCCCCATCCCCTGAAGCCGGCTGGGGTTCATCTCCAGGCCCTGCCTGGACCTTGGGGCTTAGCTGATGGCCTGGGGCAGGCCAGCAGAGACTCCTACAGCTGCAGGGAGAAGGGACGCTCCAGCCATGGCAGGTTGGGAGGGGGGAGGGAGGAAGGGAGAGAGGAATCAGGGGAAGGAGTGGGGCTAGCCAGCCAGTCTCCCCTGTCTCCGTCTCAGTTTCCTTAGCTACTAAGTGGGGATAATGCTACTTTGCATCTACTCGGAGGCTGTGGGGGCTAAAGGACAGCACAGTGCATGCTCCAGAAGGCAGCTCTATTATTGATGAGCCAGTGCTTTGGCCTGGCATTTCTGCTTGCTAGCTATAAAGCAGATTTCTGGACTTTCACACTCGGGGACATCTTCCAAGTAACAGGCCTTGGGCGTAAACTATCGGCACTTTAAACAGGAGCCTCGTTAGCTGCAGCCCTGCGCCACGGTGTCTGTCTAAAAAGCCGGGGGAGGGGAAGAAATTAGCAGATCTTCCAGTGCGGTGTTGTACAGATCGGCTAGTCTACACATGCTGCTCTGTTTTTATGGCATCTGTTCAGCTCAGTCCGTTAGACTCAGCTAAGAGCTAGAACGTGCCTAGTTCAGCCCTGGCTCCAACACTGACTCGGCAACGTCTGGGACATATTGCACCCCTCTGCCTCAGCTGAAAGGCAGAATCCATAGCTCCCTCCCTCTGAGCACCTGCAATGTCTGCATACCAGTCTGTGCCTCCAGCCCCATGCGAGCGCTCAGCGCTGGCCTACGAGCGAAGCACGCCCCTCACGGTGTAAGGGCCAGTCTGGTCCCAGCCAGAAGGTAGCAGTAAAGATACCGTTACAATTTTATGGGCGAAAAGTGGGAAAACGAGGCCCCTCAAGTGACGAAGGTTCTGAAACCACAATAAAAGGCAGAACGCACGGGGCTCTGAGCAAGCAGAGGAGGCCAGCGGCACAGACGTCTGGCCTGGCTCTGCCCTTCCTAGCTGCTATCACGGAAATCAAAAAATCCATTTTTAATTTGCACGGCTCTTGTTCTTGAGCTTATCTTCTCCAGCGCACCAGAGAGACGCGATCGCTTCCAGAGAGACCTCTGCCACTGGCGGCTTGCCCGCAAAAGAGCCTGGCCGCAGTGACCCCTCCTACAGCCAGCACAGGACTGGTCCCCAAAGGCCTTTTCCTAGGGCTCCACCCTGCAGAACCGCTTCACTCGTTTCCAAAATAGCCACCCGGGCCTCTGCTTCGGACATGACTGCGAAGTAGCCTGCCACGATCCCCCCCAGGCTCCCGCCGCGCCCCACCACGATGCCCCCGGGGGCTCTCAGCATTCACGGGTCAGGAAGCACGAGCCTTCCAAAGCAACAGGCATCACCCTCCGCACCCCTCCGCCCACAGGAGCCACCGTTCCAAGCAGAGCGCCTCTGGCGACAGGAGGCGATACCGTGTCCGACCGGCACAGCCAACTCGGACACCACTCCAGCATGAGCAGAGGCGCCATCTGGAAACTCCTCTTGCTTTCAAGGAATGTTTGCACAGCCCCTGAAGTGGTGCCAAGTATATTAACGGTTTCACTGCTGCTCCCCTGCCCAGAGCCGTGTTTACCTGGCCTCACTTTCCACCCTGTAGAGCAACACAGTAGGTACAATCAGCAGCGTTTTGCTGAGGAACGTGGCGCCTCGGGCAGCAGCAAAGCCATCAGTTAGCATTACAGCGTGAACGTGCCTGTGCCAGCCAGAAGCGGCCGTGCCGGGAGATGCAGATGGAAGACGTGCGGCAGGAAGAGCTGTCAGAGGAATGCCCCTGCTCTGAGCGCACCCCACAGCTTTAGGGCTTTTCAGAGGGGTAGTGGGAGTCGGCCTGTCCCCGGAAGTGCCAACACGAGGCCCACTGGCCCCTGGGCGTCAAGTAGCCGACTCCACCTACTGCAGCATGGACCTCTCTGGCCCGGCACGCTGGGGACCGGACCAGGGGAAGTCCCTTCCCTAATGCCCTGCTATCTCTAGGCTGGAGCTCCAGACTGGCCCTGCTGCTGTCCCAGCCCCCCAGGGCTCTCTAGCGCCCGCTGGGCCAGAGCTCCCTGGCTGCCCCTGGGGCTGGAGCTCCCCGGCCGCTGGGGCCAGAAGGGGGCTGGTTCTCCACAGCAGGTGCCAGAGCTTCCTGGCCACAGCTGGGCTGCAGTGCCCTGAGCACTGGGACTGCAGCTCCCTGCTGCGCTGTCCACCCCACCGCAAGAGATTCCCAGTTGAGCTGCTGGCCGCCCACCCCCTACCGTGCTCCTGCCCCCCACCAGACCTCCCTGTCCCTGGGCTCGGTGCATTAAGAGGCAGAACACTCAGCTCTGGAAATCACTTCCCCTATTAGCCTGAGAAAAACCAAAAGTAAGGATCGGGCCCACTGCAGCACTGGGACTGTCTGCAAGGCAATTCTCACCCAGAGCTCGCTGTCCGCGACCGGCCGCACGCACGCTGTCTCCGGCCCTCGGGATGGGATCTCGATATCCCAGGAGGCAGCATCCGTCCTCCCGCCGCCAGCTGTGCTGCCATTTACGCTCCCGCCCTCCCCACTCCCAATCCCGTGGTGGGCCCGAGCCTTACTTTTCTTTTCCTTTTCTCCCCACTCCCCCCTCCCACCAAGCTCCATGCCCGGCCAAGGGCACAGTGCTGGGGCAGGAGCTGCTTTTGGCCATGAGAGCCGCCTTGCCGTACCCTCCGTGGATGGGCAGGGGATGGAGGGGGCAGGAGCTGAGGAAGCAGCACGGGCCAAGAGACATGCTGGCTGCCACTTCCCGCTGCTCTCCTTGTGGGGGGTCCATACAATTTTAACATGCTCGAAAAGGCGGGGAGCCACCCCGCTAGGCCACGCCATGGCACTTACATAGGCTGGAAGAGAGAGAAACCCTAGTTACAAGCACACATTTCTCAGCCAACTATTTGCAAACGGCAAGAGTGCGGTTTGTTCGCATTTCAGTAAGATGCCCTTCCCCCCCATACAACGCAAGCAGCCACGTGAACTGCAAACGAGCAACAGCGCACAACAGGTGCAAAGACGAAGGTGCAATGCTGCTGCCTGAATAGACGGCGCAGCGAGCCCTTGTGCCCACGTACCCGGACACTCGTCTGTAGTTTTATTCACTTTGAAAATCCCCCACTACAGAGAAACTCCCCCCACCTGAGTCAGCACAACAGACGAACACGGCTCGCCCTGCTGGCAATGAGGGACAGAAAAGGGATAAAAGCCACATGCCTGGAAAACGGGCTTGGTGGCGATTACGATGCTCCATTTTGAGAGACACGGGGCATTTCCAACGTCAGAAAATTGCTTGTCCTGAGTGGTTTTAGGGGACTTCACTACAGTTACATCTGCGGGTTGGCACAGTGGCACCCCTGTGGTCAGAGGCAGTAACACCCTTTCCTCCAACACGTAACTGCTTTCTGAATGAATGGCATTGCCCTAACGCCTGGCCCAGCAATACTTAGCTAGAAATGCTACCCGGTGGTACAGTAGCCCCCGAAGTGTGGGGCGCACTCCCCTCGGGGGGGCAGGGGTGGACCAGAGGAGCTGTGGGGAGGGCCATGGCAGGCACAAGCCAGCCCCCACAGGGGGACGGGAGGGGAGCATATTCCCCAAACCCACTCCCCGGCCCGGGAGGGAGGGGGAAGGATGGGCCCATTCCATTACGGGAAGGGAAGGGCGGAGGGGAAAGGCAAGAGAGCCCCACTGCTCTAAGTCAGGATGCAGGACCCGGGCTCTAGTCCCGGTTCATGAGGGAAGGGCCGGGCGGGCAGCCATGTTACAGTCTCTGTCACTCGCCGCACAAGTTCATCCCAGCTCTCCCCTGGCTGAGGGCGTTTGGCCGCCCGTCCGTCTCCATCACGCGCCGCGTAGAGACGGCTCCGCTTTACCTTTCTGCCTCTTCTTTCACTACAGCGAACTGGGCTGACTGCCGGTTTGCCCGCGTCTGGTCTTGCGCCTTCTCGCTGCCCTCCAGTTCCTGCTCCAGGGAGGAGCTGGTGCTGCCCTCCCTGCTGACGTTGCTGCTGCGCCCAGGGCTGTTCTCCGTGGAGGCCCTCGGGGACTCGGTGTTCTGCTTCAGGGTCTGGAGCTTGGCCAGTGGGATGATATCACAGTTCTGCGGCCGATGCCACACGGTCCGCTGGGTGGTGGCATTGTAGTAGTAGAACCGGGAGGTGTTCGGGTCAAAGAGCTCCCACCACTGGTTCTCGTTGGTGCGCTTGATGCGGACCCCAGGGGGCGGGTCCCACACACACTCCCCTGTGATGAGGTTGGCGTACATGCGCTCCCGCGTGCGAGGCTCTATGATTTCCACCCATTCCAGCCTGAGGGAGAACAAAGAGGGACAATTAAGAAGCTGCAGCAATTGCCCAGGACCAGCTTGGAAGGCAGGATGGAGAGCAAAGGCTGCTTGGGAGGGATTATAATATATGGAGATACACCCATCTCACAGAACCGGAAGGGACCTTGAGAGGTCATTGAGTCCAGTCCCCTGCCCTCACAGCAGGACCAACTACCAACCCTGACAGATTTTTGCCCCAAATCCCTAAATGGCCCCTTCAAGGACTGAACTCACATCCTTGGGTTTCGCAGGCCAATGCTCAAACCGCTGAGCTATCCCTTCCCTGGCTCCGGCTGTCCTTACAAAAGGCCCTGGATTCCAGTGGGTCTCCCTGAAACGCATCCCGTCCAACAGGCCTCGGTCCGAGCCCACAGGGGAGCAAGCGAATCCGATGGCCACCCCACAGCACTAACCAGATGTGCACAGAGCGCCTTTCCTTCCCACGTCCTGCCCACCTCCCTGGCACACGCACGAGTCCAGTGTCCATGCAGGCTCCAACTCCTCAACCAGGGGCAATGCCTGGCGTGCTGCGGGCACCCAAATAATAAAGCAGCACAGAGGAATAAAAAGGTGCTGCTAAGAGGGCACCAACGTCCAGCACTGGCCATCTGTCACATGGAACTGGAGTCACTTTGCACAAACAGAACCACCGCAGCCAGCGCCGGGAGGGCCCCGCATCTATCTCCAGGGGACGCCCAGAAGCCCTCCTTTTTGCAGGAGTGCTGCTGCAGACTTCCAGGCACTTCTGAGCATAACGGGTGCTGGGGAGAATGAGCTTTGTACTGTGAAAACAGAGCTAAGCACTGCACAGAGGATGATCCGATGCAGCTGAGAGCTGTGGCAAGCTTCTCTCCAGGCACCGTTGCCACTGGACTTCAATGTTCACCTCCAGCCCCTTTTCCATTGCTCAGCCCCCCCAAAGCCAGCGGCTGCCCTCACTCCCCCCTTAGCACATACCTACTATTCCAGTCTCGGGCTCCCACCGAGCTCTGCCAGCACACGTCTTACTGCTGACTCCCCCCATGTCAATTCTGAGTCTCTGGGAGACTTGTGCTCAGGAATTCGCTCCCCACCCACCCTCTAAACCCGAGCGCAGCCCCCACCTATTGCTGCTGGCCTCTGCTTCCTTAACTGCAGGAAAAGCGCGTTACAAGGATTTAGAGCTATGCCCTGCATACGCCTTGGGGCGGTTTGCAGACTCACAGATGACGTACAGTTGTCTCTTAACTGAACTGAAGCAGAATAGAAGCCCAAGGAAGGTGCTTTGCGTGTCTTGCCCTTTCTTCAAATACTTTCTAGCCAGCAAGTCTGCGGCTGTGAAAAGCGTTATTTGTTCATGCCGCTTCTTCACAGCGGACTTAACTCAGCCCCAGAAATCTGGAGGGCAAATTAAGCCCTGGATGGGGAGGGAGGTAGGAAACCAGGGTGACAGACAGGGCGAGCCCAAGGCCAGATCCCTGGGGCCAGAGCCAGAAGCCCTGTAGCTGGGGGATGAAACCCACAAGCACATGGCCAAAGCCTGCTGTCCACCATCCAGGGCTGAATCCAAACCCCTGCTCCCCACACACACTGGCCACCTGCCGCCCCTCGGGCAGTGTACCTCAACCCTAGGGGTACGCGAGAGACGTCTGGGGGTACCTCAACAAGTGAAACTTGGCAAAGCCCGTCCAGGATTTTGCCCCGCAAAGGGAATCGGGGCGGGGGCGGCAGCACATGCCTGTCAAATTGAACATTCAGAGCCACGCGTCAGGATGTTAACAGCCGTTTTGTGCATGCTCCCCAACGCTGGAGGGAAAAGCACATGGCTGTGGATGCAGCGGCTCTGGAGAGAGCCAGAGCAAATCCATGTTGGGCGGTGGGTTTGGGGAGAGAGAAAAGAACAAAAACGAACCCCCCCCCCCCCCCGACACACACACACACACACTTCCACGGCCGCCTCTCCTAGTTGGTTTCCTTCTCTGGCAGCCTCCCCAGGGTGCTCCAGCAGGGAGGGTGGCAGAACCTGGACATGCACATCGCCCCTACCCCCACTAGCAGCTCAGCACAAGGCATCCCATCCCATGCCATCATCCCACCCCACGGCGCTGCAGAGAGGAGCTAAAAGGCAGTGGAGCGGCACAATAAGCTTTGCTCCAAAGGACCCCCCTGGCATCAGTGGCGTAGCGAGGGGGGGGAGCAGTTGCCCCCGGGCGCCACGCTAGGGGGGCGCTGGGCTGGGAGTGCAAAGCCCCACACAGCAAGCCCAGCTCTGGTGGGCCACTTGCTCCCTGCAGACAAGCTGCCAAGGCAGGGCCGGGCAGTGGGAGCGGGCACTTCAAAGGCAGGGTTCCCTGCTGGCAGCCCCAGAGGAGTACCACTGCTTTGCCAAGCCCTTCCTCCCGATCACTGCCCAGGAGGTTCTGGATTCAAGGAACGCTCCTGGTGGCTGCATTGGAGAAACAGGCCTGCCCAGCGATTCCAGCCCACGCAGTTGCTCCCTACTGTGTTTCCTCTCTCCATGGCTGGCACTGGCTACAACTGGACTTGAGCTCGGGAGCACTAACAGACCCAGACGCAAGAGGAAACAGGCACCTGCTGTGCAAGTCCCACCTTGGGTCCCTCTGCAGCAGCCCCTGGTGTCAAGAAGTGGCTGCAGAAAACAAACTGACCATGGGAGGAACTGTCCACGTGGAGGGGGTCAGCTTCCCTCTGCTGTGGCCCTTCTGGGCATGTCCACAGTGCAGCCCACAGAGACAGACACTCCTGCTAGCAGGGCTCAAGCTGGCAGCACGGATGCCGCGACTGGCGCAAGCCGCTGCAGCGCAGACGTACCCACCACGTGTCAATACTACTCCCTGCTGGGCAGACAGATCCAAACACAGTAGGAAAGAAAAACTGAACAGAAAATGGCCTAGTTATGCCCCCACATCATCCCCCTGAGCCCCAAACAGTTGGGCCCCCAAGCTTCAGACTTGCTCCATTTTTTGGTTTTTCGGTAGCCTGCTGAGCTACTCGACAAGGAACATTCTCCCTGTCCACCGCAGGAGCTTGGTAGATGGTATAAGGAAAGTGTTGTCGTTTTCTTGCAGCGAGGAGCATCGCTCCCTGGCCCAGTCAGCAATACTCAGAGCCACAGACCCTCCTTCGGGTCAAGCTGGCCAGGGGAGCCTTTCTACCAAAGCCCTGAGTGTCTAGATACTGGTCGGACTCTCAAGATCACTTCTGCAGACACATGGGAGCAAATTCAGACCCTCTGCAATTTCGACCCCCATCTTGAATTTGCTACCAAACTAGCCCAGGAGCGCATGGACAATGCCCGTGGATGGCCATGCCAGGAGCACAAGAGGGAAAGGGCATGTATCAAAATGCCAGGCAATTCCCAGCAGCCCATGACCCCTCTGCAGAGGAGCTGAAGGCATGTCACCCCCCCACATTTGGAGCAGGGATTAGGCCCCGATATCACACTCTTCTCAGCCTAGAAGAGGAGGCCTAGATTTGCCCATTCAAGAAAAGAGACCGCCAGTAAAAACAGCTCCAGTGAACTCAGGACAGGACCGGAATCCCTGTTCCCTGGTGGGGAACGCCAGAGCCCACCAAAGCCCCCAGGCCCACAGCCACATGGGAGCACTTCGCTTCCTCTTGGCATTCTGCAGGCTCATCATACTGGGAGAGAGCTTTGATCCACAAGGCTTTCCCCCCGTGTGTGTGTTGTCATTCCTCCTGCCTCTGGAGAAAGGGTTACGACTTCACGGCTCTCCTACCTTCTTCTCAGCCATTTCATTCACCAAAGCTATTCATCAACTTGCACAACTCAATATATTAGGCCTTCACGAAACACTGGATCAATTGCCAGGGTACACTCACCTTGGCTGCTTGCTTTAATACAACTGACTAAGCGGGAGGCGAGGGGACAGCAGTCCGTCCGAATAATGCAGGCCTGAGCACAGCAAGCACGGCACACTTCTGTCCACACACCTAGAGTCAGACAGACCCTGAGGGCCATGAGTTCTGCAGAGCTGCGCAGAGCCTCTCCCTTTCCACAGTGGTGACCCAGCCTCCTACAAAGCATGGGCTGCCTCGGGTTCTGAGTCTCTGAAGAGTTGAGAGTAAGTGGGAGGGGGGGGAAGGTGAACCTCTCCTCCCACATTCTCTCATGTCTCTCCTCTTAGCCATGGCAGGCTGAGCGGAGCGCCTTTTATGCCTAACCCAAGGGCTTCCATGACCAGCAGCACACGAGAGTCAGCCTCGCTGGGACTCCCACTTTGGCTCTAATTCCTGCAGCACCATCCGAGAGGGACTGGCCAGCATTAGCCAGTCAGCCTGGGCAGGGCCAGGATCTCAGCAGCGTACGCATTCAGAGCGGGTGCTGAGGCACAGTCGCTTCACCAGACTCAGGGTGAGGATCCAGAAGCTCCTGCCTTCCAGACCTATGCTTTAGCCCTCGCCATCCCTCCATGGGTGCAGCTATCACGGCGCTCACCACCTTGGACTCTTTGGTGCCACAGAGTAGCCTGCAGCTCCTTTTCCCTCTCTGCCCAGGCCACCGCGACGTTACAGTGCTCGCAGTGGACTCAGCTGGTGAATTCAGACAGGCTAGTGAGTGCTGAGTTGACACATCTCACAAAGCAGAGGACTTTGTGATCGCTGCAGGGTGAGATCTGACAGTGAAGCAGTGAAGACAGCAGTATCATGAGGCAGCCGACTCCCCATAATGTTGCAGGTGCTCTGCCAATTGCCATGTGACAATGAAGGGGTGGTAATGCACACCCAAGTGCGTTTAACTGGCCTGCAGAAGCAATGGGCTGACAGCACTGTGGCATTTTCCAAAGTGACAGTTCTGACGCGGAGAATAAAAGACCTACATGTTCCCATGTGGGCGGCCGGGAGGGGGGGGCTTCTCCCTCCTCCTTTGCCCCTCCCCCCCACCACACACAAGGCATTTGTGATCATTTCTGAGACAGATTTTCCTGCTGCTGCCTACACTGTTCTGACCTCTGGATTAATTCATTACCATGTACTCTGCACGGGGCTCCCTTTCAAGGTCACACACAAGAGACAGCTGGTGTGAAGTGTGGCTATGCACTTGCTTGAGAGCATGAGATGAATGGAGCATGCAAATCCCAGTTCTCAACTGCACTTCAGTTCCATCTGCTCCCAGGTGCAATGCAAAGATGTTGACATTGATCTAGGAGACCCTGTGTGCTCATCTATTGCCACAACAGATGACCTTAGCAAGGGTGCCCAAGTTATGTATGCCAGTGCAAGAGCTGCTAACACCTGGGGAGGCAGAACGTTCACAGGAGAAGGCCTCTGACTCTGGAAATAACTCTCTGCTGGTCTGCACATCACAGTGGAAGCCCCATCTATCCTCTTGGGCTTCTGTCTGGAAAGATGACAACGAGCAAAGTCACACCCTACAGAACCACCAAAATCAGCACATCCTCTTGTCAACCTGGAAGGGCTCTACTAAGCCCTAGAGAAGAGCATGCACAGCAGAAAAATCAAGCCTGCGTCCTGTATACCATGTTCCCCTGCCGGACATCTTACAAAACAGATGAACCATCACCTATGCCTTTGGTCATGGTCCTCACAACTACGGAAAGTCAACAGCCTCCGCAAACTCCCAGGAGTTTACTTCTCCTTTCCAGAGGGCAACCAAACATCCCGTGTAACACCATGCAACAGTCAGCCAACGTGAAGCCATTCTGTGATGTTAACAACGGCCTAGTAGCCAATCCACTTTATGCACCTCACACTTCTCAGTGAGCGCATTAAAAAGCCAGCAGAACTATGGCCAATCCCACCTCTCCTCAGGCAATTGCCTTGATTTCTCCTCTCAAACTACAAGACAGAAATAGCCAATCTTGCATTTTAAAATGGTCAGTGATTTAGAATCCATTACAACCCCTGGTAAATTGTTCCCATGGTAATTATGCTCACTGTTAAAAATTATGCCTTTAGACTAATTGCAATGCTTGGTGAAAACACATCAGAATCCATTCTGTTCCAAAACTCAATTTAAAGACTTTTTAATGGGTTTAATACTTTCTTCAAAAAGACTGCATCCAAGCTACGGATAGACAAAGGAACAAGCTTCAGTCAGATGACATTTGAAATGCACACACCCTCTCACCTCCCTCTAAGAAGAATACAGGATTCAAAATACAAGAGGCTGACAGAATACGAAAGCCCACTATGCCCCGTTGCTGTAGAAACTTTGCAGTGGGCGTATTCTAGAGACTTGCGAAGGTACCCTGCCATTCAGGCCCGTAGTTCCACCTCTGAAGTTATTTCAATCAAATATCCTGCCAGTTTTAATTATCCTGGAACAGCTTACTGTGTGTTGAGTGCAGATGAAATGACATGTCTGCCTGGAAACAAGTTATTGTGTTACACAACCCTCAGAGAGCCAGGAGACACCACCGTTCATGGTTACTTATGGCAATAAATGGAGCCTTATTCGACACATGCTAGTGAAATAGAGGTGATGATGGATCAAAATTAATTGTCTAAGAAAAACGAATACTGCCCCTTTCAGAGATGAGAGGTGGTAGCACTGAGTGTTTAGTTTTTGTTCCCAATGAAAACCTCAAACTCTGCCTTCCAGCCAATCCACAACTGCCACCTGAACAACTCCATAAAGCAGATCTAGCAAGTCAGCATTGCTACGCTATTGCTACCTCATCGTTCAAGGGCTATGGAGGATGTCCCTAGTCTGTTTGCCAGATGCTGGGAGTAGGCGGCAGGAGATGGATTGCTTGATGGTTACCTGCTCTATTCAGACCCTCTGGGGCACCTGGCATTGGCTGCTGTCAGAAGACAGGTTACAAGGCTAGATGGATGATTGGCCATTCTTATGTTCTATCTAGTCAGATGGCTAGCAATAATGCAAGCTTCACCCATCTTCTGAGGAACAGCCTCTAACAGTATCAGTAATATTACAATCTGTTATCTGAAAAACTTACCTTATAAATAAATAGAGATTGCCTATCTCCTAGAACTGGAAGGGACCTTGAAAGGTCATTGAGTCCAGTCCCCTGCCTTCACAGCAGGACCAAGTACCATCACTGACAAATTTTTGCCCCAAATCCCTAAATGGCCTCCACAAGTATTGAACTCACAACCCTGGGTTTCGCAGGCCAATGCTCAAACCACTGAGCTATCCCTCCCACAGATTGCTCAAGCAGATTGCTCAGTGTGGTATGTGACAGAGCACACTTTAGCTTGCATACAAAACAGTTTGCATACCGCAAGTTAGTATCTTTTTAAAGGGGGAGTGTGCAGGTGCTCTACCAGCATGGCTGCTGGCAGAGCAGGGGTGGTGGGCTGTGTTAATTGGTGTTTTGATCTGGTGTGCAGGGAATCCGATCCCATAAGACAGAGTGCAGAAGAGTCCATGGACAACCTGACAGCACCAGCTTGTGGGCTGTGTGGATAACAGAAGAGACTTCTCAACCAAAAGAGACCCACATTCCTGCAGGAAGAGTGGGGGATAAGCAGAGAACAGAATGGAGTCTCTATTGGGGGGAAGGGCTGGGACCCAAAAATTTTGACTCCATCTTTCCTTTCCCCCAAGAAATATCTGAATGAGTAGCACAGTAGCACTGCTTCTGCAACCTGATGACATCATTGGTGAAATGGAGTTTGCAAAAGCACTGCCAAGTATTAGACTGCATTTTTAATGTGTAATTATTTAAATGGGACATTGAAGTGCTACGGTAATCCAAGGTACTAACAGCCTAATGTGTTAAACAGTATTTTGATACAACGTATTCCTGGAGAGTGGACATCAGCAAACCTTACCGAAACGAGAAATACTGGGATTTAACTTGAATTAACAATCTCAAGACCACTCTTGAATAGCTCTTTTTAAAGTGACAGCAATAAAATACTTTTTTTTTGTTTAACTCCATAGGGTTTAAGATACCCTAAACAGTTTATAAATTGGCAGAGAAATTATCCATGATAGACTAAACAATTCAATCATTAAACAAGATTCCTTCACACACCTATGACATTAAAACATGACTTTACTCGATTTGGGGTATTATATACTTTGGTCTTCTCTTATCTAGAGAAGTGTTCCACACTGGGGTAGAACCCACAGCCAAAAAGGCATCTTCTCTATTGACAGCTCTCCAGAAAGATTATAACTGAAATAAACATTGTTTACTGCTTGTGTTCCATTCTGTTTATTTTTCTCTTTTCATTTCTTTAATTGGTCAGTTAATTATGACAATTTTGCTTGTTGTAACTAGGATGTTCCCTAAGATACGACAAGACTCCCACCCCCAACAAAACCAACGTGCTTGAAATGGCACGAAAAGAGAACTAAGATTTGACCCACCAAGTTTTGTTTCTCTAATGCTTTTTTGGGATATTACTGGATTCTCTATGCTTCTTTCTATCCCACACTTGGAAATTACAGGTTGCACCATTATACAGGTTGCACCATTAAATACTTAAATACTTCAGCCAAATCAAACTTCTAGTCATGGAGCACTGCATGCTGGAACCAGTGGTCAGCATGGGACACAGCTTTATATATTCCATAAAAACAAAAGAGCAGCTGTAAGCCATTTTTAGTCATCTTTGATTTAGGAAATGTATACCATCCTAAAGATTACAAGATCTGCCATCATTTTACAATATTGCCAAGCAAGACTGCTTCCACTATATTTTCACTTTTCAGAATTTAAAGATCTGTGTTGATTTGAATCTTTGCTAAACATTCAGGATCCAAGCACAAAAATGTGGTTTACTGTACACATTTCAGAGCTCAGACGTTATTCTACTGCAATGTTTTAAATAAAACATTTGTTTTAGCTACAAGACAAATTGTAGTTCCTAGTCACGTCAGACCCTAGGAAGCTCAAACTATGAATACTTGAGTAGAACTGGCACAGAATTGCTGAACGTCAGCAATAAAACACTATCCTCTACCCACCGTGAACTGCTACCAGAATAATATCAAAAGAACTCCCAAGATAAAGGCAAAAATACCTGTTTAGAGACCTAAGTCTCCAGTAACAATCTCAATGGCTGTTAACACCTTTACACAGAACAATTTCATTAAATTATACAAAACTTAAGCAAGAGGGTACAGGAGAGAAAGTAGCAAAAGCAGCAAGTAATGAGAAAACCAAGAGCTCTGATAGAAGTTACCAAAATAATACTAGCGTTCAGTGCCAGCAGCAGTTACTATTTCAATTCTAATGTAAGCAGCGACAGATTTGTGCAACAAGTAACAGCTTATCAAATAAAGCTCAGGCATCAAGAGAAGCACATTAATGCAATAGATGTTTAAAACCCTATAGGAACTAGGAATGAGTAACTCTCTCACCTGCCCACTATACCAAAAAAGCTGCCCTTGGAACATGGCAGCCATTTGCAGTGAGAACAACCATCTCATTCTATTCCAATTCGTGACTTCCCATGGCCCTTTTCCCACCCCTTCCAAAACCCTCATCTCCACCCAGAAGCCAAATGCCAGCTGATGCGGTACTGGTGTAACAAGTTCACTCGTGGGGTCACACCATTCAGTTGGAATTCATCTTCCTGGAAGAGGCCATGTCTTTCTAAACCTTCTGAGAAGCACCCAGCACAATTTTGGTCTTATAAAATAATCAGTCACTATGGCTGTGTCTAGACTACATGGCTCCATCGATGGAGCCATGTAGATTACGGTTGTAGGCAAAGGGAAATGAAGCGGCGATTTAAATAATTGCCGCTTCATTTAAATTTAAATGGCTGCCGCGCAGAGCCGACAAAGAGCTGATCAGCTGTTTGTCGGCTCAGCGCGCTAGTCTGGACGCTCCGCGGTTGACATCAAAGCCCTTTGTCGACCACCCTGTTATTCCTCAGGGGATGAGGTTTACCGGGGCGGTCGACAAACGGCTTTGATGTCGACCGCGGAGCGTCCAGACTAGCGCACTGAGCCAACACACAGCTGATCAGCTCTTTGTCGGCTCAGTGCGGCAGCCATTTAAATTTAAAGGAAGTGGCGATTAAGTCGCCGCTTCATTTCCCTTTGCCCAATAAACAAATCTACATGGTTCCGTCGACGGAGCCCTGTAGTCTAGACATACCCTAAGTGCTCAAGAGGGAACAGACATAACTCTAGCTTAGTTCTTCAAACAGGCAAACTAGCAACCCTTGCTCTTTGTTTTAACACTGCTCGACAGGCTGTAAGGGTTTGAACAGGGAACCAGTGATGCTTACCGAGTAACTGGTTAACCAGTGCCCCTCTCCATTCCTCCCCCCTCCCCCACAGCCTGCCACAGGCAGAGGGCTGCCCCAGTGGAGCTGGGAGCCACCACCAGCAGCCCCAGAACTGGGGCTAGTAGCTTCCTGCCACCGCCTCTGTTACACAACTCCCTTTGACCAGGAATGCATCCAACAGGAAAGGCAAAGATGACACCTGCAGGTGTAGGTAGTGGAGAGCCATCTCACCCTCTGTATAAGAGCCAGACACTCTGGGCACTTAACATTGGAATGGTCATACTGCGTCAGACCAAAGGTCCATCCAACCCAGCATCCTTGTCCTCTGACAGCGGCCACTGCCAGGCACCCCAGAGGAAATGAACAGAACAGGCAATCATCAAGAGATCCATCCCATTGCCCATTCCCAGCCCTGGCAAACAGAGGCTAGGGACACCAGCCCTGGCTAATAGCCATCGATGGACCTGTCCTCCAGAAATGTACTAAGTTCTTTATTCAACCGTGTAAAAATCCTGTCCTTCACAACATCCTCTTGCAAAGCGTTCCACAGGCGGACGTGTGAGGTGTGAAATAATACTTTCCTTTCATTGGTTCTAAATCTGCTGCCTATTCATTACATGTGGAGACCGCTCCTACTTGTGTTATGGAAACAAGTCAATAACTTTTCCTTACTTACTTTCTCCACACCAGTCATCATTTTATACAGCTCTGTCCTATCCTTCCTTAGTCGCCTCCCCTTTCCAGGCTGAAAAGTCACAATCTTATTCATTTCTCCCCAGCGGGCTTTCATTCCATACCCCTACATTTTTGCTGCCTTTTTCTGAACCTTTTCTGGTTCCCAATAGATCTTTTTTGAGGCGGCGACCACATCTGCATACCCCGTCCCACACACCTAACTCCATCCCAGAGCCTGCACCCTTTCCAACATTCCAACCTCATGCCCCAGCTCAGAGCCATCGCCTACACCCCTCACTCTCCCAAATACCAACCCTCTGCCCCAGGCCGGTAAAAGTGAGTGGGGGTGGGAGAGGAACAAGTGATGGAGGGAGGGGAGATGGAATGGGCAGGGAGAGGGACCCTGGAGAAGGGGCGAGGCAGGGGCAGGCCAAGGTGCTTGGCTTTGTGCAATTAGAAAGTTGGCGACCCTAGAAGCCAGCTCCACGTGCTAGAAGAGTTTGATCCCCAAGCGGGAAGCAGACGGGAGAAAGCTGTCCAGAACCCCACTATCTGATTGCATCAGAGCAGACAAGGATCTGATACGGCTCCCGAGTTGCGAACACTGGTAACAAATAGCAGATGGACACTCCCAGAACTCCAAATATTCCAGTTGCTATTCTCCAGCCTCCCGCAACCCCATCAGGCTTAGAGGCTTTTTCTCTCAGCTTGTTTGCATCCATACCCCTGTTTTATGCAGAGTCATTCAACTATTTCCCTTGCTGGATAAAAGCAAGAGATGTAGAACTGAGCATCAGTAGCAACCAGAAGGGTTTCCCCCAGGTCCTCATTAACACTTGACGGGGGGGAGAGGGAAGAGCATTCCAGTGTACACCATGCAGGAAAGTTCTTGGGGCAGAAGAACACTTACCCAACCCTGCGAGGGATGTGAATGGTTAACCGGTAAGCATCACCCATTAAGGTAAACCAATGGGCGCTGGAGCAGCTCCCCACCCTCTGCAGGTAGGGGACTGCTCCAGCCCCACAGGACCCACCACGGACACTCAGGGATCTCTTATCTGGAGACTCTCTCATCCACTGCTGCAGGCCTGGATAGTACAGAGGGCAGCTGATAACTAATAGCAGCATGGACGCACTTGATCCTTATCCATTTTCAGGAGCAGCTCAACCAACTAGTGCCCCCCGAGCCATCCAGTGAAACCACCTTCTGTAGCTCTCAGTGCATTATGTCTCACTGTTGTGGATGACCCATTGAAAAGCAAAGGCCCTCTGGACCATATGCACGATCTTGCACAAAAAACAGTGCAGATACTTAATACAACAGAAGAAGTGATTTCCTGTCTGGTTTCAGCGCTTCACCTCGGTATCAGCAACTCCCACTGCTCATGAGGGGAAGAGAAATGCTCGGCACGGTCACTTGGATCGAAGGAGTGATTGCACGGGTTAAACCACATGCAACGGGCTCCATGCTTTCGGGGTATGTGGCACGGTGCACTTTACACTAGTGATTCAAAAGGAGTTTAGAAAACAAAAGTGACTCCAATCACCTACTACTCTAAGAAAATTCAGACCTTCCTCAGGCTTATCTTTAGGGGCTAATGAGTCCTCAGCCTCACACTGAATTAGCCTGCATTCAAACCACCACAGAGGTGCGAGGGCTGGAGAGTCAAGGCTTCACTCCTGCAGGTTGTTGATCTGAGCATCAGTCAGTCAGTCTCACTGAAATTGGGCTCACCCCACTACCAGAGGGATACCTGACCCCTAGGGGTGGAGTGACGACACTGGCCACATCCTTTCCCTATGTGCTGTTGCCTATGAAACCGACTCGCTTTCACTGAACCACCCCAACAAGCCATTAGCTGAGGGAACTTTGAAATCATCCTAAAGCCAGCAAAGTACAGGCCTGACAGCAGACAAGGGTATGGCAGGCTCATGAGCTGTGGTCATAGCTATATCCAGCTGAATGCTGTTTATTTTGTGAGCTATCTATAATAAAGGGTCTTATTCTTCAGGTGTGATTTCACCATTTTTCAGTCAAATTTAGCCTTGATCAGGAACAGCCTAATGTGTGCGCGCGCGCACACGCGCACACACGCCACACCCACACCTTGAGTATATTTCATTAGCATCCAGACATGGATACCCTGAATCAGCATCCATTAGCAGATGCAAACTATTATCTGGGACACCCTCTTTTAACGCTGGACTCTGTTTTAAGAATGAACTCCATTAAAATATGGGGCTGTTCAGTGAAAATCTGAACTCTTATTACCCTGTTCAGAATGGCTCACTTTCTATGTGTGACCTAAACAAAGTAGATATTTATACAGCGCTGCATGCCTTCCTCTGGGAGTACTGTCTATTCATAAATAGGCCATTTGCATCAACAGCAGTCTTGAAGAGTAGCCAGCAAGGATTTTGGAATGGCAGCACCAACTGGTCTCAATCTCTCTATGGAAACTCTTGTGGGGTTTTGCTGTGTTTTAATGCTAACAGTTTCACTACATTCTGTCAAGCCGGAGAATAATAAAGCCAAGCCAGCAGGGATCATACAGCTACCATCTGACTGACTGCCATCTCCTTCACTCCACACTGAAAAGTTTTGTCCCTCGGTTTTATAAAGTGACATTGAAAAAGCTGCTTCCCATTGGAACATGATGTCCATTTCATTGCTATTGATAGTGCAGTATAAACAGACCACCCTTTACCAAGCAAAACAACTTTTATTAACTTCTACCGACAGCTTCATAATACCCTTCATGTGATAACACAAATCCCGTTGATTCAGACTGGGATCATTACATAATGCCTAATCTCCACAGAACAGCATAAGCCCCCTAACCTTTCCTTGACATTGTAAAGAGAAACTCAAATCCCCTTCTCCACAAAGGGCAGGGCATTAATACATACCGCACGCAGAGCCATCCACAATGTCAGCCTTCTGCTTGTTGCTTTTAATTCGACAAGGATAAGCAAAGACTCAGACCAATACAGCTGAGACTTGCTTTGATGCACAATTTGCTTCCTATGATGGGTTTAAAAAATTTCATCTCCTGCTTTGTCAGCACTTTTACAGAAGCTTTTCCCTTGCTGAAATGACTGCAGCGGCCAGCAATGTCAGAAGGGATTGCGTTTTTTCATTCCCTCTGCTAGGTGGTAATTATTTGGGGATGGCTGGCAGTCACATGCTGGATTTAATCCTGATAGGACGTTATGGGACCCAAGTTAAAGAGCTAGGTCTGAACTTTGAGGTCTTAAGTCAGGAGGCTCTAAGTTCTAGTCTCAGTTCTAACGGGTCTCCTTCCGTGATCTTGGGGAAATCACTTAAAATCTGAGGCAGAGTTTGACATTCAACTGGGGTAACGCTTAGTTCACCAGACTGGTATGTGGCTGTTACATAATGCCTGGGAAGAGCTTTAACTAGGGATGATAAATTTCCTTTAATCAACTGATCAACTAGTCGATGGATTTTCCATCAATTAGTCAATAAGCGGGGGAGCCGCAGCGGGGTCAGCTCTGGCCCCAGGAGCTAACCCCACTGCGGCTCTGCCTTTTGAATGTATTAAGAGCCTGACGACTTTTAATACATTTAAAAGGCTGAAGTGCAGAGGGGGGGATCATGCATGAGTCGGGACAGCTGATTCCCAGCTCGTGCCAGGCCCACCCACGCTGCACTTTAGCCTTTTAAAGAGCCTGTTGGGTCTTAATACATTTAAAAGGCTGGTGCGCAGCGTAGGGACCTAGCACGAGCCGAGAATCAGCTGTCCCAGCTTCCGCCGGGTCCCCTCCGCTGAGCTTCTGATTTCTAAACGTATTAAGAGCTGGCAGGCTCAACACTTTACAAAGCAGAGGTGCAGCATCTGGGACAGCGTGTGAGCCAGGAATCAGCTGATTCCCAGCTCGTACCCAGTCCCCGCTATCTCCCCCCAGAAACAGTGCTAGGGGGAACCGGCTTTTAACCCCCCCCTCACACACACACACACACACACACACACACACACACACACACACACCCCCACTGGCTCCTGCTCCCCCCATCTTGCTGCCTCTGACGGAGGCAGCAAGGGGAAGCGGAAGCAAGTCGACTAGTCCCTTGACTACTATCTGATACGCTTTTGCTCATCAGATAGTTGACTAGTCGCTTACATCCCCAGCTTTGACACAGCAAGTATTGTTGTTATGCAGTACAGTATCTGCTATGATCAACTCACGGCCAGATAAAGTATGAGCATGGGTGCTACATAATGAAGAGCCTCAGGTTTTGTATTAAAACTAAAAGAGCCTGAGACAAGAGTTTACATCCAGTCCTAACCTCTTCCTTAGGGGAGGGGCAAGCTGAGGTGCTGATTGGAGACCCCGCCATCTCGAACAGCTGACAATGGAGGTCTTAATGCCACAGCTGTCAAAGTGCAGACTGAAACTTGATATTTTCTGCGCAGATAGTTGTGGGCGCAGATACACAGGTTTACTTGCAAAAAGCACAGAAGCTGGGTTGTTGACACCATTATGCAATCGGTTAGGAAACCCGAGCTGTAGCATCCCGCAAATGAACTAGCATGCGCATGCCACTGCTGCTGGAAGGAGCTGTAACTGATCAGCCGTGTCAGATGCCAGGCGTTAACACAGATTCCTCTTGAGTACAAGGGGCAGGGATCAGTACTTTGGAAGACTGAGAATTTGAATTCTAATCCCACTGCTGCTTCAAAATTAGAAAAAAGTGCAACAGTGACCACTAACGTGGCTCAAGATGGGATACAAAACAATGGTTTATTTCAGTGGTGAGCAACTTGTCTGCTGCCCACCCGCATGCTCCTCTCACGCATGGGGCACCAGTATCCCACACTTTCTAAGTCTCATCGCTTTTGGAGCACCACGAACTCCCTGATTCATGCTCCATCCCCCCACTCCTTCCCTTCCCTCCCAGACCTGGGCCACCATAAATCAACAGTTCGTGGCTGGTCAAGCTCTGGGAGGGAGAGGGCGGACTGGGGATGGAGCACAAGTCAGGCGATTCGTGGTGCTCCAAAAGTACTGGGAGGGAGACAGGAGTAGGAAGTGCAGGGCTCTGGTGCCCCAGTGTGCAGAGCACATGGGGGATGGGGGCAGACAGAGCTGCAGGTGGCATCCGAGTGGGCTACACGTGGCTGCGGCTCACTGAGATGGAGGGCCACTCATGAGGCCCACTCACGATCTGTGGCTGCCCACTGCTGGTGTACGTTAATAAAGTTATGCAGGTGTTTTTTACATGAACTTGTGGCCTTGGCACGTTGTATGCCGCTTTTTAAAGAAAATGGATTGATCTGGAGAATGATGTTGGCAGCAGCATGGACAGTGATAATTTTCATATTGCCTCCACTGTCTGCCAAGCAGTAAACTCCTATTTGTGTAATTACTGTTCTGATCTTTCCCTGATGAAGACCCTATTCCTTTGTGTGAAAATTAATCGGAACATTCCCAATGGTTTGTAGGCTTTGGAAGGTTAACAACATCTGCGGCACAGGGACTGAGCAAATGTTGGACACGGAGGGCTGAATGTGCTAGAGCAGTCACTCTCAACCACCAAGTACTGGGCTGCAGCACACTGCCAGGTCACACCCATGGGGCTGGGGTAGGGGTATACCCTGAGCACATGGCTGCCAGAGCTGAAGTCGGCTGTTTGCGGCGGCTCTGGGGGCCAGGGCTCGAATACATTGGCAGACCAGTAACATTTTATGTGCGTATTTTCATATTCATTATTTGCATAATGAATATGCAAATAAAAGGTTACCAGCCCACCCAAAGTTTGTGAATGGGTTTGCCGGTCCACAGTATAAAAAAGGCTGGGAACCATTATACTAGAATCCTAAATGAAATCTGTCACAAGGACATGATGGGATCTCCAGCAGCTCCCACAGTTTATCCATACGTAGTCTCATGTTCTAACTGCAGCACTGTCGTGATGATCCAGCACTGAAGTTGTACTACCATGACAGTCCCCATCCCAGCAGTATCTGCACATTCTCTTGCTACAAGGATTTGCACGATTACTGAGCGTCTCCCAAGATTTGCACTGATGCAATCTCGCAGCAGAGTGACGTCGCTCCTAAGTCATTTTATCTTCTTCTGAATTTTAGCTTTCTCCTGCCCCTTTTTAGAACTTGACTAATAGACTAAGAAACAGTCTGTTTAACCTTCCCCACTCCTCGTAGCGTGAGTCTTCCATAGTTATTCATTGTGTTGTGCTACCAGTTAACTACAGCTTGAATCTCTGTGGTCCAGGACTCTCTGGTCTAGCAACATCGGACCACGAATGTTGCTTGACCAGAGATGCCCAGCCACAGAGGTTGCCAGCCTGGAGGGTGGCCTAGGGGTAGGAAGCCCAGCTAGCAGCTTGCAGCTGGAGCAGGACCAGGCAGAAGCCTCTGTTGACCAGGGAAGCGGAAGCCTCCACAGGCTGAAAACACAAAGCCGCAGGCAGCTGGGGGGAGGGAGCCCCAACGGCCAGAGCCATTCAGCAGCTGGGAGTGAAGCCCTATCACTGGCTGGGAACAGCACATTAGCCAGGCCAGTGGCCAGTAGAGGAGCCTGGGAGAGCCCCATGCCTGACCTCCCCTGGTCCAGCAAACTCCCTCCTCCAGGACTACTCAGGTCCCAAAGGTGCTGGACCAGGTAGGTCCAACCTGTAATCCTAAAACTAACAGATTCTTATTTAGAGGAGCTTACACCACTGCTTCATCACACTCCTCTGATTGAATCTGTAGATTCCCGCACAGGAATTATCATCGAGATATAAAAATCCCCTTTTGGGTTCAAGGTACTTCCCAAAAAGCACAATTTGTCCAGTTAGCTCCGATGCAACCAGTGCCAGAAACAGCAACAGAAGAAATGTTTCTGAGAACAAATGTAACCCACACATCCCTGCCACAGGCACGAAGGACAAGGAGGAGGAGGTAAAGCACATTCAGTAAGATAGGGACGGACACAGAACAAAGCTGCCTAAATAACTTCTCAAAGTCATACCACAACCTACACTCTTCAGAAATTAAACAAAATCTTTCACTCCCTCTATCTGGCAAAGCTAGTTCAGTGTCCGCCAGCCAGCATGGAAATGAACCGCAGAAAACTGATATACAAGCGTATTCCACCATCTAACTTTCCTGGCAAGAACGAACCTCAGCTTTAAGTATTAATGGGAGCAAACAGGTGCCACATAGATCTCCTATCTTCCAAACACCACATCGGGTCAGTCATACAAATAGTTTCTAGGGCTTGATAAACGGACATGAGGAGCTGTGGGCTGTGACTATGCAGATTTGTCTATGGGGAGGGGAAACTCTTGTGCAGTGGCAATCATGATCTTTGAACAACAACGTTGCCATCCGAACTGGAATCTCCTATACTAAAGGCATGCTCCAAATGAAGACCCACATCATAAGTATCACGTTACTAGTATGACAACAGCTATGCAAATGAGGATGTTCTGTAACGATAGGAGTGGTTCTGTGCTATGGGGCATCAGATGAACTACAGACAAACAGACTGAACCAAATGCTCAAGCAGTTAGTTGGGTCTTCTGCCGTGATTTGATGCTTCCTGTACATCAACCACTACAGAGCTTTTACATTTACCTTTGGGTCACAGATAACTTTTTAAAAGCATGAACGTACCTTAGAGATTGTCCTGGGTAGCTCTCCTCCAGCTTGCAAATCACACAGACCACCTCTCTTCCTGCTCAGTCACACAAAATCCCAGTGGCAACTACGAGAACTTGTGTGCAACAAAAAATGAACATTACTTCCCCCCGTGCATATTTAGCTCTCTTGGTGGAATTTGGCAGCTGAAAAGAAGCAAGGAAGGCAGCACCATGGGGACTGGCTGGCTCTCTACAAACATCAGCAAGCATTCCATGGACAAGTGTTGGAGAAATGCTGCTTTCCACATTGCACCTGGCTCGCACGCTGACTTTGGGAAAGTTACGCACTGGTGGGGAAACACACTGCAGAACTCTGCAGGCGTTGCACGCTGTTCTTGTGATCTCACTGTTCGGATGAATACAAAGTCGACCACTTTCTGCATTTTCAGTTTTCTACAAATATGAACAGAGAGAGATTTGCAACCCAGAGAATTTTGTTTTAACCTAAACAGCTCACTAGCTCTGATTCTTGACCGATGCATCTATACTTACTCCACCTGAGACAGGGTGGGTGCCCTAAATAGTTCAACTGAAGTGTTTCAGGGAGAGAAGTTCTTCCACCCCACGTCTTGCCTAGTTAGCCAGGCACTTGTTCAGCATGTCTAACAGCCAAACCCTGCAAGTGCCAATGGTATATTCCTTCATAGGCCTATACACCTTCTGGGTCTCATCTTGTACCCCTTCAACATTAGGGATTATAACAGCATTGCCAAATCGTACCTACCCGTTCAGACCTTCAGAAAACAGAATAACCTCAAAAATAGCTTATTTCCCCAAATGCTGACTGAGTTTCACTCTAGGGTTTTATTGCAAGCACCAAAGCAAAAGCCTGAAGTATGCTATTTTCTAACATTGCCCCAACTGGTAAGACCTTGTATCAGCCACCGGCAAAGGCCCCTTTGTAAAGGACAAAAGCATCTCTAAATCTGATTGAAGAACCAACCGAAGACAAGGGCAAACAACCTGAAGATCCTCGCCTGTCATGGGCTAATTCTGGGGGGAAAAACCCTTATGAAATAGTGTAAGGAATACTTTCTGTATAGGTTTTGCCACTACAGAAAGGTTTCTTGCCACTGCCTTGCCTGACTCATGCACACAGGTCATCCACAGACTGGCATCATCAAGCAAAGGGAACCACCGTGTTATTCTGCTGTACCCAAACACTCTATGACCTGCCAAAAAGCATCATTTTATACTGACCAGTCAGCATCAAAAGTCAGAGCACACAAGGCAAGCACCCTGCAGCTCCAAGACAGGCAGGACACGCACCACAGAAAACACGAGCCTACTACCAGAACATGTCTGGTGCCCCTAAGGGTTATAAATACTAAATCTGGTCCGGTGGCACCCTCGAGTCCCTCATCTCAACTCCAACACCTTCATTTCCCCGGGAGATGGTGATGCTGCCCTATCGTTATTTCTATGCTTGCAGACTCTCCTAACGCAGCCTTCAATCTTTTACCATATAGAGGTAACTAACGTGTCCACTATTCAAGTGTCCCATTTTCTCTAGCATTGGGGCACATACATTTCCAGGGAAACAAACAAGCTCCTAAGTGTCTCCTTAAAATCCTCACCTCTCTCAACAGGCATTTAGCTGTGCAACCAAGCACACAAAATACACGACCCTGCCTTAGCACAGAGCATGGACTGGGTATTTTTTAGTTCTAACTTACCTGTTGTTCTTGCTGAGCCATAGAATCTACATGGAGTCAGCAAGTTAAATAAAAGGTTTGAGGAAGACGCTCATTGTACCACTCAAAGCCCAGATCTAACAGACATTCTTTGCTTCGCTCTAACAAATGAGAATCCCAAGGCAATATTTCTACTAATACAGGTGACCCCCGACTTATGACCCCCTGCATTTATGACCGCCCTGTTCCAGCCCAGCCTCTCAAGCCCACCTGTACAGCAAGCCACAGGATCAGCCAGTCGCCTGCTGCCCCAGCCAGCTCTGGGTGCTTCCACCCCGCACAGCCCCAGGCCAGCTATGGGAGCAGTTCATGCCATGCTGCTTCCACCCAGCACAGCTGGGGATTACAACTCTCAGGAGGCAAAGCGAGCCAGGAATGGAACCACTATTTATATCACTGCACCATAACACTTCTGTTTGAAAAATCCTAAATGTTATCTCACCAATTGCAACCGTTGAGAAAGCCAGAATAAGCATGTTAAGGACTAGTCGACAAGCAAATGCATATTGGACAGTCGAGTCAACTGGTCAATTCCCCCACCCCTTGCTGCCTCTCAGATAGAGGCAGCAAAGGGGGGTGGGAGGAGAGGAAGAGAAGGTACTTCAAACGGGGCAACGCTTCACAGCTGATCCCAGGATCTATGTGGCTCTACCCCTTTGAAACGCCACTTTGGTGTTTCAAAGCGGCAGCGCTGCACGGAGCTGACCTCGGACTCAATGCTGTGCTGCCCCTTTGAAATGCCATGGCAGCGTTTCAAAGGGGCAGCGCTACACAGAGCCCAGGATCAGCTGTGCAGTGCTTCCCCTTTGAAACACCGCCACCGCATTTCAAAGCGGCAGCGCCACATGGAGCCTGGAGTCAGCTGGGGACTCCCTAGCTGACCCCAGGCTCCCTGAGGCATTTCCAAGGAACCCAGAGTCAGCTGAGGACTTCCCAGCTGATCCCGGGCTCCAGCACGGCATTTCAAAGCAGCAGCGCAGCATAGAGCCTAGAGTCAGCAGGGGATTCTGAGTCCCCCACTGACTCCGGGCTTCATGCGGTTACTTCCGTTCTGAAATACACACGAGCCCCCAGGGGCCAAACTGACCCCAGGTTTCCCAAAATTGCTCTCAGTATTTTTACAGTGCAACACATTAAGGACACAAAGTAGCTTAGAACAAACACTAAATCCAGCTAACATTCTCCTGAGGTAGCATTGCCCATTTCCTGAAGCCTCTAGAAATGGTATCGACACGTATGTCTTATAAAAACTACCTTTCACTGAGGAATTTCATGTAGTTTGGGTTCATCATAAAGCTCCCTTGAAAACTTTAAGAGTGGGATACCAATTTAGGGGAAAAGGACTTCACCACAGAGTCTAAACATACATTTCTACCTCTAACCACATTTCCAGCCAAACCAGATCCTTTTATAATTAGCGACACTCTTGGTACACTGAATTTTCATAATTGTTGAATTAAAACATTGTGAAAAATCATACTCTGTTGGCTTAATTGGACCATCTCAGACTCGAGTGACTGAGCTACCATGCAGTAACCTTTCAGCAGGTCTATCCCACCTTTGAGAGATGTTGCAAGGTTTGACTCCTTCGCATATGGATCAGAATGCCAAGACTCTTTGGGGGCAGCTCGAGTGAAGTGATCAACCATACAAACCGTGCCATGCCATTGGAGTTCTCAGCCAATACGGTCTTGTTTGCAAGACCATTTCTCTACCAATTCCCTCACTGCTGCTCTAGCACCCCCAGTGGAAGCACTAGTGTGGGCTAGTAATAGAGATGTAGCCGTGTTAGTCTGTTTTCATATGGTGGGTGGATTTCCATTCCAGTCTTTAAAGTGCTGCATGTTCCTGTCCTTTGTTTTAGTGTGGGCTAGGCACAGGCATTCTACCATCATGTCATTTACTGGTTCAACTCAGCAACGTACAGCTTCAGTTAAACCAGTTCAGTGCTTCCTGGCATGCCAGATAAATGGGAAGGACCAAGCCCCATACCAACTCCCATATGATGGGCCAGCATTTGACGGAACAGAATTCCACATCAGCCGATATGAGCTGTTAAAGAAAATTCTTCCAGTTTTAGAAATGCAGGGCCAGACCCCCACTGATGTAAACTGGCGGAGTTCCACTGAGTTCAAGGGAGCTATGATTTACCCCAGCTAAGGGTCTGGCTTCCCACACCATTCAGCCCTGTTCTGCATGCACACAGACATCTTAACTTCTCTAGCAAAAGATTTATTCAGATTGATCTTTATCTGCCATTACCTTTATTGTTTGTGACACATAGCTATGACCAGACATATAAATTAGCCTTTCCTGTGTATTTTACTCCTGGTGAGATTTGACATTGACACTTCAGGAAGAAATTGCAGGTTGCACAGTACAAGAAAATTCCCTTAGGGTGACTACACAGGTTCTCAGACCCATGGGAGAACGAGATTTAGGGGAGAAATATCACTCAAACACAGAAGCAGGAGGAAGCTTATATTATTATATTCTAAGCTTTGAGAAGGAGTGTTAAAAGGGAGCCAGTTTCTTCCAGGAGGAGAACTGAACTACTGCAAGGGTAGCCAGGCCAGCTTGCTCCTTGGCAGCTGGCCATGTATTGGGGGGAAGAGAGACAGGAAGAATGCAAGAAGGAGCAGACATGGATTCTGACATGCAAGAACACAGCTGCCAACTTTTGACCCTTGTAACAAAGTCATGTAGCCCACTCTGCGAGGCTCTGTGCAGTCTCTGTATGAATGAAATCAAGTACATTCTTTCTTCCCTTCTCCTGTTTCTCTCTCCAGTAGAGCGCACCTTGTATAAACATAACTAATCTGGATTCAGGTAAGTACTGAGGTTAAGAGTTGGCTGTGACACCCAGGAAGGAAGGCAGGCAAAATCTTTAGAGGACAAGAAAACAGGGAAGTAGAAAGCAGGACTGACTGGTAACTAATAATCATAGGAGGAGGAGTGGGAAAGGCTGTGATTCTTACCCACAGAGATCCCAGAGAAGGGGGCAATGGTCCATATGCTGGCACATTCTCAGACCATAGTGATGAAGGGATAACTACAGCGTATTATCTATACAGCTCTCTGAGCACTGCCTGGTGACTTACAGTCACAAGGGAGGGCCCCGCCACAGAATATAACCTTTAAGTTTTGAGATAAATATCCGGCATTTGGAGTAGAGAGGGGTGTGGGCTGATTCCACCAACACAGTAACAAGCCTAGGTCCCCATGTCATATGGGACAGGATGGCTCAACTTTTTTTCAGTGATTTGTCACCTCAAGTTGATATAGAAGGACAAACAATGCAGGCCCTTTTTAGAAATGCTGTTACCATTCTGCAGATTTCATGGGCTCTTCAAAGTGAAGAAAACCAGAGTGGGCCATTATAAATTAAAAAATTATTAAAACAGCAACCTTACAAGCTTCCGATATGTGTCACTTTTAGCGATATTTAGGTGGGTGTTTGCTCCTTCACCAAGTGCCTGTGACAAGCAGCTTTCAGTTGTGAACTCTTTGGGAAACAGGAAACCAAGAAAGAGGTAACAGTGAAAATATTTACCAGGGATGCTAGTGACTGCTCAAGAAAAGGGAAGAGTCTGTCTGGTGAAGCTCCCTTGCATACAGTCATTAAAATCAATGCACAAAGAGTGGCAAGTAATATACTTCATTAGTCCATAGAGTAATGAAGAGATTTGGGGGAAGCATAAGGGAACAGCCATTACATGGTATAAGGAGAAAAATGCTTACTCTGGACGTACTGGCAGAGGAGTAAGCATGTGCCAATCACAGCTGCGATTCAATAGTTCTTTGTTACTTAGATTAAGCACTTGCCTATGTGGTCACACAGAGCGAGCACAGACTAATTTCGCATGGGCACCGAGAGGCCACTATTTGCATACAATATGAAAATTCTCCTGCTCTTAGCAGCTCCTATGCAGTCTAAGCAGAACCAGGGCTGGAAATCCCAGCTGCTCAAAACAGGTGGATTTGCACTGCCTTTTGGAGACAAATTTGCCACATGTTATCCTCCTGACATCATTTGATTTATCATCACTGTTGCTCTTGGAATAACAGGTGAGAACCTACTTCCTCCTACGTGCCAGCAACCTAGGAAGATGGTCTGCTGTGATGTTGGTGCACCCGAAGAGGGAGGAGTGTATGCCAGAAGGTGGAAGACGAACCCAGTGCAATTCATCTCCACCAGCTAGTGGGGACACTGACCAAGCAATCTCTCGTTTTTTGGTGTCTGAAAACTTGAACTGTTAAACTAAGTTGCATTGATAGTTTTCATGCATTTAGAGTTTTCATGTCCCTGCTGTTGGACTGGGGGGAGAGGGGGGTCCCCTGTCACCTAGGCCTTGGCACATATTAAAAATACACAGCTTAACCCCCCCCCCCTTTTATCAGATAACCCCACATTACAAATCATTAGCCTGGCTAGTGACATGATAGGATTTACTGTATTAACCTTCTATTATAAAAACATCAAGTGATGGAAGCTTTTTGAGGAAGCAAAAATAAGCATAAAAATATTCAATCACAATAAGCGCATGAGAGGAACAGAAGGTGCCATTTAGCAAAAGCAGAGCACTTCCCCTTTTCCTCGGTGTTATACAAGTATATTTATAGCTGCAGCCTGAGTCTCTGTGAAAACAAGCCACATGTGGAGAAGGGAGCTGGGGCCCATGCCTTCTCTTTGCTGCCAGGACAGGTGACAGGATAGGAGAAAAGCAATTCACGCCTCAAACACAAACACGTGTATGCAAAGCTAGAGGTGAGCTGATGGGAAGTACCCGCTCTCCACATGCAAACCAGGTCATACGCTGTAACTGCTATAAATCACTTCCGCAGCACACCTCTCACCCAGACAGAGCCCCTTCGTTTAGCACAGGAAGAAATTGGTCATTTAGTTTGTCAGTATGATAGTCACAGGAAAAACATTCTACAGCGCTGTCTAAGGGAAACAGGAGGGCTTACATGCTTTGGTAAGAGCCTTGGTCATCAAACCATTACTGCACACTAACTTCAGCAGCTCCCCACTCTCCTGAGACCAAATGCGCCCCGGCAGCTCACTGCCTTTCTAAGTGCCCTGTAAGTCCTGAACACGGTAAGTCTCTCCTGCCTTTATACACTTCCTACAGGGACTTGGACAAGCTGCCAAATTGGCTCAATTTCTCTTCCATATAATAAACAACACTGTAAAATCTGTGAGCTCTTCAGTTCTTCCCTCAATATCCCTATGAGGTGGGGAATATCTTCATTTTACACATGGGGGAAAAAGATTAAGTGACTTGCCTGAGGCACATGCAGTCTCTTGCCATGGCCAGGAACTGAACCCAAGTCCCCAGATCCCAACTCCAGTACCTTACAAAACACTATTTTCCCTCCATCCTTGAACAACAAGGGCTGTTCAAACACAGATGGTCCCTTTGTGACCTGAAGCACTTACCTAAGCCTAAGAACAAGATACAACACACGTGGGTGTAATAAAACAGTTGGTGAAACCAGGGAAGAGAGAACAAGGGCAACAATGATGATCAGTGAACCATGTGTTCCTGTGTACAGTGAGAGTTTTGAAAATTAATAAAATAGCTAGCAACAGCCCTACTCTGTTCTGGAATGAACACACACTTGTTACAAGACAGTCTTGTAAAATAATTCTCAGATGCACCTTTCCATTTTCCAGGTTATGCCGTAACAAAATGCCTATGCAGGGAGGTAACTGCAGGTATTTAGGCAGCTTTTAGAACAGGCGAGGGATGTTAGATAGTTGGTAATAGAACAGTTGATTAACCACATGAATTCTTAGCAGTTAGTCAACTATTCGATAGTCCCTGGGATTGGGGCTGGCAGCCAGTGTGCACCAGTGCCACTCCCAGGGAGCCCCCTGCACTGCTGCCTCTGTATTAGAGGCAGCAGCACGGGATGCCAGGCAGGAGCTGGTCTGTGAGGGGATGCGGAGCAGCCCTGTCCATGGCAAGAGGCTGCTTCGTGGCAGCCTCTCCTGCCCCCCACCCTCCACTGCTGCCTCTGATAGAGGCAGCAGCATGGGGAGGGAACAGGCAGCAACTGATGCAGAGGCAGCAACAAGGGACGGATGCGAGTAGTCAAGAAGATTAATAGTCCACTCATTCACATCCCTAGAATGTACAAGTGTGTATTTTTTACACACACACACACACACACACACACACACACACCAGCATGCCACAGAGTAACCTTTCAAGACATATTTTCAACAGTAACAAAATACAGAACAGAAGGGGGATGTGGGGGGGGGGGGAAGGAGGTGAATGCCAGTGAGTTAATAGTATTAGAGGTGATAATTGGGGAAGCTATCTTTGTAATGGGTAAGATAGCTGGGGTCTTTGTTAAGTCCCGTCCGGAGTGTGTCGAATTTTAGCATGAATGCCAGTTCAGAGGATTCCCTTTCAAGTGCAGATTTGAATGTCTTCTGAAGTAGGATGCAGGTTAGCAGGTCATTCAGACAGTGTCCTTTTTGGTTGAAATGACAAGCAACTGTTTTTTCTTTGTGATCCTGTCTAATGTCTGTTTTGTGGGCATTGATTCTTTGGTGAAATGTCTGAGACGTTTGTCCAATGTACATAGCAGATGGACACTTTCGGCACATGATAGCATAGATTATATTTCTGGAGGCGCAGGAATATTTGTTCTTGATCTTATAACTCACTTGGTTAGGCCCAATAATGGTGTCAGCAGAGTGAATATGTGGACAAAGCTGGCAGCGGGGTTTGTTGCAAGGGAAAGTACCAGGGTTGGTCCCCACCTCTAATACCATTAACTCACTGGCATTCACCTCCTTCCCCCCCCCCCCATCCCCCTTCTGTTCTGTAATGTGATTTGTCCTTTTCATGTGTGTTCATTTTTTTTTTAAATTGTATCCATTGGTATATATGGTTGTGACTATTTTCTTCCATTATTTGATCTGAGGAAGTGGGTCTGGCCCACGAAAGCTCATCATCTAATAAACCATCTTGTTAGTCTTTAAAGTGCTACATAGTCCTGTATTTTGTTTCAGCTACACCAGACTAACACGGCTACATTTCTACCACTATTTTCAACAGTGTTATTCCTAATCTATTTTTGATGGTGATAAATCTTTGAATATGTTTAAAGCTTTTGTGGTTAAGTTGCACTGAAGAAAGTGTCAGAATGCAAGGCAAAAAGTCAAATTTCCAATAATTTCCTTGGGATGCTCCTACGAAAACTTCCAAGTTCAACTTAAGTTTCACAACAAAGTCACTGATGCAAAAAACCTAGATACCCATAATTCTTGCAATAGGGGTTCAAGATCAGACACTAAGGACAAGCTCAGCCATACCAAGGCAGCCCTAAAAAAGCCTCTTAGAACATTTCCAATGCTGAAGAGAAAATTCTGAAGAAATGCAAACCTGGGGAAGCTGACTTGGATATATTAATTTATAAGGGGAGTCTGGGAAACAGAACATAATAGCCCTGATGCTAGAAAGTGCTAGTTAACACAAATCACACTGACTTCATATGAAATGAATGTGGATTGGATAAATGGATAGGAAGATGGATAGAAAGGTGGCTAGAAGGGGTAGTGGGTAGTGATCAACGGCTCGATGTCAGGATGGCAGTCAGTTTCTAGTGGAGTGCCCCAAGGTTCGGTTCTAGGACCGGTTTTGTTCAATATCTTTATTAATGACCTGGATGAGGGGATGGATTGCACCCTCAGCAAGTTTGCGGATGACACTAAGCTGGGGGGAGAGGTAGATACGCTTGAGGGCAGAGATAGGGTCCAGAGTGACTTAGACAAATTGGACGATCGGGCCACAAGAAATCTGATGAGGTTCAACAGGGACAAGTGCAAAGTTCTTCACCTGGGACGGAAGAATCCCAAGCATTGGTACAAGCTGGGGACCAACCACTTAAGTAGTAGTTCTGCAGAAAAGGACCTGGGGGTTACAGTGGTTGAGAAGCTGGATATGAGTCAACAGTGTGCCCTTGCAGCCAAGAAGGCGAATGGCATATTAGGTTGCATTAAGAGGAACATTGCCAGCAGATCCAGAGATGTCATTATTCCCCTTTATTCGGCTCTGGTGAGGCAACATCTGGAGTATTGTGTCCAGTTCTGGGCCCCCCACTACAAAAAGAATGTGGATGCATTGGAGAGGGTCCAGCGGAGGGCAACCAAAATGATGAGGGGGCTGGAGCATATGACTTATGAGGAGAGGCTGAGGGAGTTGGGTCTGTTTAGTCTACAGAAGCGAAGAGTGAGGGGGGATTTGATAGCAGCCTTCAACTTCCTGAAGGGAGGTTCCAAAGAGGCTGGAGAGAGGCTGTTCTCAGTAGTGACAGATGGCAGAACAAGGAGCAATGGTCTCAAGTTGTGGCGGGAGAGGTCCAGGTTGGATATTAAGAAAAACTATTTCACTAGGAGGGTAGTGAAGCACTGGAATGGGTTCCCTAGGGAAGTAGTGGAGTCTCCATCCCTAGAGATGTTTAAGTCTCGGCTTGACAAAGCCCTGGTCGGGTTGATTTAGTTGGGATTTGTCCTGCCTAGAGCAGGGGGCTGGACTTGATGACCTTCTGAGGTCTCTTCCAGCTCTATGGTTCTATGATTCTATGAAATGCTCCTACACCAAACCAAGTATCAAAACAGCTCATTTCCCGGCAAAAAGCACACACGTATGTTTTATTTACCAGGAATGAACAGATTTGGCAAGTGTGAAAACATTAGCCAAGTTTCTAAGTGTTCACTCATGTGCCAGAGGCTCGGTGCCAGGATCTCTGCATTAGCCATTACCTAGCAAGTGATGGCTAGTCTGGCTTCCTTACATGGGGACTATCCAGTAACAAATGTCCACCCAGGCCAAGAGAGAAAGACAACAGACATGAATCTAGTTATTCATATTTGACATGTATATTGTGGGAACCACCCATCAGGATCAGAGCCCTGCTGTGCTAGGCAAAGGAAACACAGGAAGAGTGAGCCCCTGGCCTGCATGACTTACAATCATACTCCTTACTATAGATCAGGGTTACTCAACATGCGTCCTGCCACTCATTTGTTCACGGCTCACGGTGCGATTTGGGTTCACGTGGGGCTCAACATGTGGCCCATGGATGGGATCCTTTGAACGTGTCCTCCACTGGGAACACGCTCCACAACGTGAGTCAATAGAATGGTCTTCTGTTGATGTGTGTTTTAGTAGTTAAATTCTTGGACTGTCATTGCTCATTAAAAATCCTGTACTATGGGTAGAAATTGGGTAAATATTGTATTTTATTAATATCGGAAGAACTGACTTAAATAGGGTCTGAGTGTTGTGTAGTCTTGCCTTAATTTTTGAATTCAAGCCCGTCAGTGTAAAAGAAGCTATTTGCATATATATTTACATGTATATGCAACCGCACTTAAGTTGCGGCCCTTGGCATGTGCTATGAGTATCCCTGTGACTTCCCAGGGCTTCCAAAGTTGAGTAGCCCTGCTATAGATAAAGCCCCAACCTGGCTCTGGCAGCTAGTGAGTGAGCTTCTAGCCTGGTCTAAACTACACTGTTGGGTTGACATAATCTGCCTTACCTACCAGGTCCCCTTCCACCAACGTAACTCGCCTGCTACATCAATTTCTTTACTCCACCTCCACGAGAAGTGTAGTGCTTAATCTCATGGTGTTAGGTTGACAGAGGGAAAAGACGCTGTGTTGCTTAAGACAGTATAATTGGCCTCCAGGAGGTGTCCCACAATGCTCTGCTGCAACTGGTATGGTAAATGTTTTCAACTTCACTGCCCAGCAGCCAATCCATAAGAAACAGCCCCTCCCCTGTTAAAGGGCCAGGAACTTTGGAGTGTCCATTTCCTGGTTTTTTCTTCTTTTTTGGCATAGAGATCTCACGTGCACAGCTGATCATGGCAGGTCTATGCTCCAAACACACTCCAGCCTGGAATATACAGAAGAGGATGGATCTTCTTGGGCTAGGGGGTGAAGAGGTAGCGTAGGCAGGGCTCTGATCTAGCCACAGAGGCAAACACATGAGAGAAGAGCTACCCCAGGGACGTGCAGCAGTGCCACAGGAGAAAACAAAAATCAAGGTGGTGTGGCAGGTACACCAGAAGGCAAAGGCAGGCGAAGAGCCACTGCAGGGCAGCACTGCCGACATGCTGCTTCAACAAGGAGCTGCATGTGACTCTCAGCAGTGATCGCACTTTAACCCATAAGAGCAGGTGAGAAGGTGGGGGTCCCAGGCCAGCGCCGGCAACCCCGAGGATGCAGCCTTGGAATAGAAAAATGGAGACAAATGGGAGACAGGCAAATGGGGATCCATTCTCTTGGACAGCCAGGAGCGGTCTGTAACCCCGGAGCAGTCCAGCCAGACACAGCACAGCATCGTGACGGAGCAGGAGGCTGAGAAGGAACTGCTGGTGAGTGAGCAATAGCAAGTAATACATTTGCAGTCATGTGCTCTTGTATTTTCTTGTTAACTAAACATTTGCAAGGTGGGGTAAAGTGATTGCCTGCTTCCCAGTGGTCACATCAGCTAAGCAGAGAGTGGCCCAAGAAAAAGCCTGCTGATGTACATAGAGATGGCCCAGGACTCCTCCATCGAGATCTCCAGGAAACTTTCATGAAGGAACTCTGATCTGCTGCAGGTTTCTGGGGACGGGTGCCTTACTTCTTCCACCAGGGTAGGACACTTTCCCATATACTGTTCTGTTCATTCTCTCTGGGGCTCCTGGCATTGGCCACTGCGGCAAGACAGAGCACTGGGCTAAATGGATGTCAAATCCTATTTAAATTAGTTAGCCAGTTAAAGGTAACGTTTAACCGGTTAACTGTTTAAATAGCAGTGGGTGGCATGGGCTGCTCCAGCTGGACCACAGCACCCCCATCCGCTGTGCACTGCTCCAGCCGGGCTGGGCCTGCCGCAAGTAGGAGCTGCTCTGGCCAAACTGGAGCACACCCACCCGTGGCAGGCCGGACCCGCCACAGGCAGAAGCTGCTCCAGCCCTCACCGGTTAAACGGAACCAGCTGTTAAAGGTGTGAGGCTTCCCAGTTAACCATTCACATCCCTGCTTTGGTCTGACCCAGTGTAGCCATCCTTATGTAATTCTGCCAGCATCACCACAGTACACAGCATAAGGACCCAGTCTGTAGCATCTGCTCCCGTGCCACCTGTGTTTCACAATAGTAGCCATTTTAATAATCGTGGAACCACAACAATTTTTAGCAGTAACACAGTTGCTACACTATTCCTCTGGGAAGGGCTGGCAGCCAGGCCACTCCCAGGGAGTCCCCAGTGACCACACGCTGCAGCATCCGCATCAGAGGCAGTCCATGAGGGGAGAGCGTTTAAAAATCGACTCCCCGTGCAGACCTGCCCCCTGTCCACGTCTCGTCCTGCTGCAGGTCGCCTGTCCAAGGCTGCTGACTGCCCCGTGCCCTTACCCCAGAGCCATGCTCACCATGGCTAGGACAGCAAACTGGCCCAATGAATACTGTTAAATGAAAATGCTCCGCAAACTTCTGAGGCATACGGGCAGTGATTTTTATATAACAAATGCACTGGACACTGGATCCGTCCTAACAGTGGTTGCTATGAACTTCCCCTGGCTTACACCTGGAAGCGTGGCCTTTGGCACTTCCTCCACCGATGGAGAGGTTCTCCCAGATAAGACAAGACAAGACCAGACCAAAGAACAGGTGATGACACGTCTACCGAGATTATGAATGAAGGTCTCTGCAACAGCAGACACCAAGCAGCCATGGAGTCTCTCTCTGAAAGCCTGGCCAGGGACATAGCAAGCATGTGAGCAGCACAGCTGAGCGAGCACAGCCCACAGCAGATGCTGGAGCATCTAGTTGCCCTTTAGGAGAAGCACCTTGAGTCTCTCCCTCTGCGGCACCTCTACAACAACATTCCAATATCACCTCATCTCCCTTCTCCCTCTTCCGAACATCCCAAGAGGCGAGGGATGGAAGATGCAATATCCATTCCACCCAATCCTGGGGGAAGGTCTGAAGAATGAAAGCCGCACATATGAAAATGTGTGAGGGGCAAGATTACTGTGCTTTTAAAGACAGGATGAATGTGTCTTTCCCCTCTCAGTTTTATTCCTCCTGTGTCCCGAGTTAAATTCTATTTCTGATCCTTAAGTTTCAGGATGTTTGCTTAATAAAAGTACAGGTCTTGAGAATGAACTCAACTGAATTGAAAATGGAAGGAGGAGGGGAAGATAGGACTGAGGAGAGACAGGGGAGAGACAGGAAAATTGAAACAAAGGGCCAAAACTGGTGGAAACAAAACCCAGTGGACACAACAGGGTTTACAACTTGGGAAGACCCAATACAGAGAAGCGGCGCACACTAGAGCAGGTCATTACCAAAATGAGCATCCAAAGCCTCCCTGAGATGCAGTGCTTCACACAGACATCTTACAGCCCTGGTGTCTGGCTGCTCAAAATCAGTAGACAACTCATCCGCCTTCATGCCTCACCCCTGTGGAAACTTCTCCCCCTTTACCTCAGATATTATGCAGCACAAATCAGATAGCTGTAACTGCTCTCATTGGTTTGCTTTCTAACCTAGCAAGTAAACTGCACCAGTAACATTTAAATGGAAAACGGTGCCTTCAACCACCAGTCTGAACTTGCTGAGCCTATTATTATTATTATTATTATTATTATTATCGGATAGCTTTCTTTGATAGAACAACAAGTCTTGTGGAGAAAGGAAGAGGCGGTGGACGTGGTATACCTAGACTTTAGTAAAGCATTCCATACGGTCTCTTATTACCTTCTTATCAATAAATGAGAGAAATGCAACCTAGATGGGGCTACTGTAAGATGGGTGCATAACTGGCTGGATAACCATTCCTCAGAGAGTTGTTATTAATGGTTCACGGTCATGCTGGAAGGGCATAGCAAGTGGGGTTCCACAGGGGGTCTGTTTTGGGACCGGTTCTGTTCAATATCTTCATCAATGATTTAGATGATGACATAGAAAGTACGATCATTAAGTTTGCAGACGATACAGAGCTGGGAGGGGTTGCAAGTGATTTGTAGGATAGACTCAATTCAAAACACTCTGGACAAACTAGAGAAATGGTCTGAGGTAAATAGGATGAAGTTTAATAAGGACAGATGCAACGTGCTCCCCCTTAGGAAGGAACAATCCATTTCACACATACAGAATGGAAAGTGACTGCCTAGGAAGGATCTAGGGGTCATAGTGGACCACAAGCTAATTATGAGTCAGTGGGACACTGTTGGGGGGGGGGGGCGGGGAGAAGCAAACATGATTCTGGGATCCATTAACAGGTGTGTTGTGAACAAGACACGAGAAGTATCAGAGGGGTAGCCATGTTAGTCTGAATCTGCAAAACCGGCGAGGAGTCCTGTGGCACCTTATAGACTAACTGAAGTGTTGGAGCATAAGCTTTCGTGAGCAAAGACCCACTTCGTCAGATGCATGTAGTGGACACGAGAAGTCATTCTTCCACTCTACTCTGCACTAGTTAGGCCTCAGTTGGAGTATTGTGTCCAGTTCTGGGCCTCACATTTCAGGAAAGATGTGGAGAAACTGGAGACGATCCAGAGAAGAGTAACAAAAATTATTAAAGATCTAGAAAACCTGTGAGGGAAGACTAAAATAATTGGGCTTGTTTAGTTTAGAAAAGAGAAGACTGAGAGGGGACATGATAGCAGTTTTCAAATATCTAAAAGGATGTTACAGGAAGGAAGGAGAAAAATTGTTCTCCTTGGCCTCTGAGGACAGGACAAGAAGCAATGGGCTTAAACTGCAGCAAGAGAGGTCTAGGTTGGACATTAGAACAAAGTTCCTACCTGTCAGGGTGGCTAAACACTGGAATCAATTGTCTAGGGAGGTTGTGGAATCTCCATCATTAGAGATATTTAAGAGCAGGTTAGATAGACATCAGTTAGTGATGGTCTAGATCAGGGATGGGGAACCTTTTTTGATCAGGGGCCACCGACCCACAGAAGTTGTGGTGGGAGAGTCTCAAGTTGTGGTGGGAGACGTCCAGGTTGGATATTAGGAAACACTTTCCCTAGGAGAGTGGTGAAGCACTAGAATGGGTTACCTAGGGAAGTAGTGGAGCCTCCATCCCTAGAGGTGTTTAAGTCTCGGCTTGACAAAGCCCTGGCTGGGTTGATTTAGTTGGGATTGGCCCTGCCTTGGGCGGAGGCCACACACAAGTGAGAAGCCAAAGAAGCCCCGAGAATGAAAAAGACACTCCTCACATTCCCCTTGCACACCAGAGCCTAGATGGGCCCAGGCTAGTAGATTTTGTGTGTTCCAGCCCTGCGGGTGGGTAGTGGGGGGGGGGCGGCGCCAGCATAGGCCCCCCAAAGCACAGGGGATCCCTGAGCCTCGGGGGCTGGATCCAGGCAAGCCAGAGGCCACATCCTGCCCCCGGGCCTGAGGTTCCCCACCCGTGAGCTAGATGGTGCTTGGTCCTACCGTGAGGGCAGGGGACTGGACTTCATGAGCTCTTAAGGTCCCTTCCAATTCTAGTGTTCTGTGATTCTATTATTGAACCAATGGCTGCTATCCAGGTGCCACTTTATGAGACATGGAAGTAAGATGTAGGTTGGGTCTCCTGGGATCACTATTGGTATTTCAGCATCACCTATGGTTGGGTTGTATTCCAGAAGGAAAGTCCCTGCTTGCACCTTAAAGAACACCTGTGTCTGTTCAGCGAGGTGCACGAATTACATGCCTCCTCTGACCATCCCCCACCAGTGATGTGGGTAAAACGACCCTGGGGATCCACCAGGGCTTGCAACAGCACCAGGCAATGCCCCTTTCTGTTTGTGTGTTCTTTGGCAAGACGGCCTGGTGCCACGCGCCTACCTATCATCCCTCCACAGATAGGGAGCCCTACTGTAGCAACACCACCCAGTATCTCCTGCACGTTACCCAGAGTCATAACCCTTCTTAGCCAACAGCGATTAATAGGCCTGTCTGCTTGGATGCCAACTGTCCCCACAGTGAATTTACCCACTTCAAATTGATTCCCCACTCAAGGGCAGTGGCGTAGCGAGGGGGGGCAGTTTCCCCTGGTTGCCATGCTGGGGGGGGGCACCAATTTAGTTGACAAATTATCACGTGGTTAACTTTTTATGATTATTTCCTATTTTGTCTCTATTCCAACAGTCAACTGTGAAAAGATTTCAGCGAAACCTTCAAAAAGTGAATAGGACAATAGTTGTGTTATACTGCAAGCGTTTTAGCATGGATGGTGGCAGGAATATGCTCTACCCAATCACCTCAGTTCACGTGCATTCCGACCTATCCCAGCGGGGGGGGGGGGAAATGTTTGGGGGGGGGCCTCAAATTTTGCTTTTGCCCCCAGGTGCACAACACCCTCATGACGTCACTGTTCACAGGTAGCAGTCTGGCACTGCAAGCTTCCGCCAACTATCGCCGCTCACCTCGCCACCCTCAGAGCAAGAGGAGTGTCCTAAACTCTGCATGGTTCCTAGAAAGTGACTTGTATGTACAAAGCCTTGCAGCCACTGCTCATCATCCCATAGCTGCCTAACAGTACAATTCCACCACTCAGAGGCCATCTCTCAGGGCTAGAAAAAACCTCCCCATGTTCAGCTGCTGCACAATTGCCAGAAACAACCGGGAATTCTTTCCTTCTATGGCTTCCTGAGGGGCACCACAGTGTTCCACAGAGCAGCTTTGGAAAGACAGCAGGAAAAGTTGTGTGGTGTTGGCAATGCTCACAAGCACAGCGTACAGCCGAGCAAGGTCCATGCTGCTTGGGATACGGCCCACACGTGGCTATGCCAACCTTTTTTCAAAAGGCGCAAAAAAAAAGATGGGTTCCAGCTACAATCAGGAGAAAACCTTGAAGCCATGTCCCCAGACCTCTTGTGAAAATGTTTTAGTCACAGAAGGACAGTGCACACCCTCACCTTACTGTGAGTTGCATTATGGGATAGCTACCCACAGTGCACCGCTCTCTGCAACAATGCTGCTAGACATGCTTCAGTGACACAAGGAACAGGGTCTCAACATGCACTACTGACTCAAAACTGTGGCAGCTGAATGTCCACTTAACTGAAGACTACTTAAGGCTGGCATGTAACATGCCTTCTGGTTCTTCCTCCCATCACCAGATGGTACTGGGGGGCATGTACCCAATTTGGCTCCCAAAGAAGCTTTGAGAAGTTGAGGCTCTGGAGTCATCTCCAGGGATCAGATTTAGTGTTGGAGGAACCCAATCTGTCTCTCCTCCTCTCCCATCACAATTGTTTTGACAACAGGCACTCCTGGTACAGGAGCCAGCTCCTTTGTTAAAGGGCCAGTCCTTCCCCACCATCTATAAAATGGCGACAAGGAAACCTTCCTTCCTCTCTGAAATGCTTTGTGACCTATATAAGCCTCATAGCAGTCAGACATTTAGGCTGTGTCTACATTGGCATGATTTTGCGCAAAAGCACCTGCTTTTGCACAAAAACATGCTGCCTGTCTACATTGGCGGGGAGTTCCTGCGCAAGAACACTGACGCTCTAATGTGTGAAATCAGTGCTTCTTGCGCAAGAACTATGATGTTCCCACTCAGGAAGAAGCCCTCTTGCACAACTGTTCTTGCGCAAGAGGCCAGTGTAGACAGGCAACATGAATTTTTTGTGCAAGGAAGCCCGATGGCTAAAATGGCCATCGGAGCTTTCTTGCGCAAGAGAGTCTACACTGGCACGGATGCTTTTGCTCAAAAGCACATGCCGGTGTAGACGCTCTCTTGCACAAATACTTTAACACAAACACTCTTGCGTTAAAAGTATTTGTGCAAAATCTTGCCAATGTAGACGTAGCCTTATAGTTTAGTCACCTTAATCCTCACCCTAATAAATTCACACAAGTAAGAGGTCTTGAGGCTTACTATGCTGTATGTAGCCAAGGGTTCTTCCACGAAAGAGCATTTTTCAAGCAGAGTAGTCTGCTTGCCAGGGAGAGCACAGCTGGGACTTCTATTTAAAGCAGACACCTTTTGGAGGTTTGGATTTGTCCTCTGCTGGCTGCCTCATTTTAACCCAGAAGTAGCTTGGGTTAAGAGGGCAGGAAAACCATTTCCATTCTGAAAAGTCTGACAGCTAGAAGGATCAGAGTGTTTATTTGTGCTCAGTGAAGTTTTGATTTTCCATGATTAGAGAAAGTCTACAATTAAACCTAGTTCTCTTACTTTGGAAGGTAATTACAGTAAGTAGATGAACACCTGTAGCAGCCCCACACTGGTTTTTAAAATAGTATATTGTTGTGTTAAGTCTCTAGAAGAGCTGGAGCTATACACAGAACAAAAGGCCCTTAAAACTTTCATTTGCTAACCGGTTGCTAAAGCAAAGGCAGAAGCCTAGAAGCCTACTCTTTGAACCCCCCAGACCTTTTATCAAGCTCTGCAGTAATTCAAAGTAACAACCTTCACAGTATTGTGAGTAGGGTTACCAGGTAGTCTCAAAATAAATACCGAACACACTTGATCGGGAGTGGGGATGACAGAGAGGGGGGGGGGGGGGGGACACGACGCAGAGCTGGCAGGGGGAGGTGGGGGAGCAGCGGGGCTGGCCGGGGAAGATCGGGGGAGGGGCGGCAGGCAAAAAGCAGAGCGGGGGGGGGGGGGAGGGGGAAATCAGGGGCAGCGGGGCTGGCCGGGTGAGACTGGAGGAGGGGCAGCAGGCAGGAAGCAGAACTGGCCGGGGAGAGGGGGGTATTGGGGGCAGTGGGGCTGGCCAGGGGAGATCAGGGGAGGGGCGGCCAGCAGGAAGCAGAGCGGGCCGAGGAGGAGGGGTCAGACAGAGCGGGGCGGGCCGGAGGAGGAGCGTGGGACTGACCCAGACACATGCAGATCCCAGGGCGCTGCCCGTCCCCAGAGAAGCGAGTCCGGCTGCAGCTCCACCACGCACTTGACCAGTGCTCAAGAGCAGGGACAGGGCTTCCTCTCCTCCTCAGACGCAACCAGAGGCTCCCAGCGGAAAACTAGAAGATACCGAACTTTGCACATGTCCAGTATTTTCTAATTTTTTTTTTTTTTTTTTTTTTTTTTTTAAACCAGAGGCCCCAAAAACCAGACTGTCTGGTAGAACACCGGACACCTTGCAGCCCTAATTGTGAGTGGCAGAAGCTCTACCTGAAGCTGTGGAACAAGCAGCTGGGGACCAGAAGTTGTGGCAGTGTACCCCTTTCCTCAGCAGCAGCCAATACACCTGGGACAGCTCTGGTAGGAACAGAGCTTTTCTTGGTTCTCTTTCTAGAGATTAGGAGTTGGTTGAGATCTATTTGCAATACCACCACTTCAGGATGAAAATCAGAACTGCTCAAGTGCGCATCATCTGCCCTACAATGCAAAAAGCTCTGAAGAGTCTTCACCCTGAGCTGAAAGTCCTAGATTCTTCTCCATCTCCAGCAGTGAAGTACTAGGTAGCCACATTATACGGCCCAGATAATCACAACTTCTAAGGTAGGCATGGATTTGTTACCAGGAGATCAGATACCCTGCAACAGCACCTTGGTTATGTTACCATTTAAGCTGTTAATGATATTGATGTTTAATTACTTTAATCCATTTAACACCACATTTACTAAAATTAGCTAGATTAATAGCTCCGATAGTATTACTTCGGTTAAATAGCACAAATGAGAGTGTAATTCAGCACATTTTACTGTAGCTATATATTCTTCTGAATAGGATACATAACTGACCGCGCACACTGAGAATTCAGTAGAGGAAGAGAAGTCTAATGTGACAGACTATCTACAAATATCTATAGCACAGCCAGAGGAGCGAAACTCCTGAAAACAAAAAGCCCCAAACACTCTATTCATCACAAGCAGGGCTTCTACCTTGTCAGTCACTTGGACACTTTCCTTTTGCATTTACAAAATTTTATTTACTGGCTGCAGGAGTGAAATAGGCACAAATGATATGCTGTGCAGTGATCAATACAACAGCGCTTATATTTGTTTATATAGCACGTTCTGGCCAGGCCATGGTAACAGATGGGAATGTCTGAGCTTAGTTTCTGGCAGGACCAAATCAGTCTGGAAAATACCAACATACTTCAAAATTGCATTTCCATTACCTGGCAGCAGTTCCTAGAGTGCATAGCTTGGACATTAGCCTGCTAGCTCACAGAGAAGCTCCATTTGGATATATTCCCAGATCTTCACATAATGGCATAATACAGGGCCTATATCACTGAGGTAGCTGTGTGTGTGTTTAGTTAAAGCGTGGAGTTGCCATAGGTTAGTGGTTTGTACCCAGGACTCGTACCCTGGAGACATGAACACCTATTCTCCAGCTTTAGCTTTGTCCCCATACTGCTCCTCTTCACACAATTGTTGAGCTCATTTAGTAGCTTCATTCAGAGAAATGTAATGACTTATCTAAGGAACATGGAGACTTGCAGAAAAACTAGGAACAGAACATAGATTCCCCCCCCCCCCCCCCCCGTTGCAAGAACTAGCCAGATGACCTGCCTGTCCCCCTCAAACAGAAACAGGAGAGAAAGAGCACATGATTTTCCAGGAACGCACAGTGAAAAGTGATCTGCCATGTAGGAGTCCTTGACTTGATTGCCTGGGAGACATAGAAAAGTAGTTAAGGAACACAGACTCCAAAAGAGAGAACCACTTAAGCTTTGGGGGGGGGGGGAACTGGGGCTATAATAGAGGACCTGTATCATTGAGTAAAGAAACTACTACAGCACTACAACAACTGTGATACAGGGGATGCATCCAGGAAGAGGACTACCCTGGTGTGGAAAAAGTGCTCCTGTGCCTTTGTACCCCAGAAAGGACCTGGCTATAGCAGAAAGTTAGTTTGAACTACCCGCCACTGCTCAGAAGGCTGAGCCCGTCAGCACATGGCAGAAATAAGACAGATTGTGTGCGTTATGAGGAGAAAGCAGGAGAATTCCAAGTAAGGGGAAGGAGGCTATTGATGGCAGCCAGGCATAGGAGGAGGAGAGCAATGATGGTAATTGAAGACTGTGCTTTATTATGTTTCATGTTGCTACAACAGGACCAAGAGGCCATTAAACTTCCACCATCATCCCTTCCCAAGGATCAAGGCTTTAGATGGTGAGGAGAGGGTGGAGTGATTTGTTTAGATGCAGAGGAAGAACCGTTGCATGTGCACAGACACACAATGTGACAAAACTGGAAAGATCGGAGGCTTTTACTTGACCATTTCAGCCCCCTCTGGCAGAATGAGGAGGGAAAGCACTTTCAAATTTTACTGTTAGTTAAGGTGTGGGGGAGTAAAAACAGCTCAAGATTACAAGAGGATGGCAAATCAACCCAACAGTTAAGATTAGCTATATTCAAGGACAGGAGAAAGAGGTGCTCTGGGGCGAAGTCTTACAGAAAATAAGACTTGCCTCTGAGGAGACAGATGGACAAATAGCCTGCGCTGAGCATTGCAACAGACATCTAGAAATCAAGAGCACTTACAATGTTACTGGTAATCTTCCTCGGGATATTCTCATGGCGCCAACGTTGTTTCGGCGTCAAGCTAAAGCCACCCTTTTTACTCGTGCTCTTATTAATGTTTGAGTCTGTATGTGTGTGTTCCTCCTCTCGATATGTTTTTAGCTGGTTATGTTCCTCTGAGGTCTCATTTTAAATTCTCATTTTAAATTTTTATATACATTTTTTTTTTGTTCGTTCTTGTAAGCCGCCTTGAATATTTTAAATAGAAAGGAGGGGTAAAAAATATTTAAATAAAATAAATACATAAATAAAAATAATCAAGAGTTCACTGTATTTCACAGGCACCTGTTCGGATTCAAAACTACACCCAATGCCACTTATGTGCGTGTTTTAGTTAAAGCATGGAGTTGCCAAAGCTTTGGGGTTTGCACCCAGGACTTCTACCCTGGAGACATGAACACCAATTCTGCCAGTTTTACTATGGGGTTATGCATGAGTCACTTCCCCTCTGCGCCTTAACTTCTGCACCTGGAAACCGGGAGTTTATTTACCTTTCAAGGGGCTTTTGTGGATTAATTAAATGTCCTAAAAGTGTTGAGAACCCTCAAAGGAAAGATGCTAGAAAAGGAGCAAAAGGATTGTTATTTGACCCAATAGTCTTCTCCAAGATACTTTCAACCTCTGGAAATTCTTTCATACATGGTCTCAGACTGTTCTTTCCAAAACATCCAGCTTTTGGCCAAGTGAAAGCATGAGACATTTCAGCCCAACCACTGAATTTAAAACTGAATGTTTTAAGGTGCCAGTGCATCTTCAGCTTATATATTGAGCTGCTAAATAAAGTATCCAGCTCCATCTAGTCAGCATCCCCTGGAAGCGGGGAGGTGTGAAATATTTAGGAACAACGGAGCCACGTGGCCTGTGCAAGAACACCCTGGATGTAGCCAGCCAAGGAGCAGTCCTACATAAACAAGTGGGCCGCCTATGTTCAGAGCCAAGCCACGGTGGCTTGGATGCAGCTAACTGAATTAAAGGTTTCAGAGAGTAGCCAAGTTAGTCTGCAAAAGGAAAAACTTAACAACAATAGACTAGTAGCACCGTAAAGACTATCTCCAGTTATCTGAAGAAGTGGGTTGTGCCTACAAAAACTCATACCACCATCTACATGTTTTGTTAGTCTTTAAGGCACCACTAGACTATTGTTGAATTAAAAGGTGAAGATTGAAAGGAAAGTCTTTACCATGCCATGTTGCCAGGAAGGACAAATACCTGATGCCATGAGTTAGAGCATTTTCCCTGCTTTTTAAAAGGCCTCACCACAGGTGCATCAGCCTGCTCCACAAACACATGTGTGTGTCCACATAAAGCAGCTTTCCCATGGGTATTTAAAAGCATGGATGAGACAAGTACCCAAGCAGCTGCTGCCAGCATTTTAATTACCACACTGTCTAAACACACCCAGAGTCCATCTACACACCATTGTTTTTAAACAGTGGCAGACACCAGCACCTTGTGATTGGCTTAACCAATGGTGGAGCTGCATCATGGGGAGCAAAGCAATGCTGAGGAATTTTCACCAAGTTCTCACTGTCACCACAGATGGATTAAGATTCCCCAGAGCTCTGGGCCAAAGCACCAGGGGAGCCCCTCACCCCTTCCGCCTGCGGTCCGACCCCCGTTCCACCCCTTCCACCTGAGGCTCTGTCCACAGTCCCATACCTTTGTCTCTTCACTAAAACCTGCTCCTGTTCCACATGGGGTTCCCTCATTCCCCCCACACCACAAGCCATTTCTCTAGGGATGTTAAATATCAATTAACTAGCTAATCGAATAGTCAATGGGATTTCCATCAACTATTTGATTAATCAATCAGGACCAGCCCTTGTTCTGCCCCAGCAGTGGCTCTTGTACATTTCAAAGTTAGAATGCTGTGTGGAGCCAGGAGCCAGTAGGGAGTCTCCCACTGGCCCCAGGCAGGCCTTCCTCTTTGAAACACACAAGAGCCCCCACTGCTGCACCCCTGCCCCGTCCCATGGAGCTGGTATGAACTGGCTTTTAAGCCAGCTTCCTCCAGCACCCCCTCCCCTCTTTTCCCATCCAGCACTTCTGCCAGAAAGCAGGGTCAGGAGTGGGGGCTTCTCCCAGTGAAGGGATCAGGACACTGGGGGCTTCCTCTGATGGGAAAGGGGGATACCAGTGGGCATCCTCCATCCTGCAGCTTCTGCCTGGGACAGGGTGGGGGGCGTTGGGAGACATTCCCCCGTCCCACGGCTTCTGCCAGGGATAGGGGGTGTGCTGGGGGCTTCCCCCTACTCCAGAACCCTCCAGTTTGCTAGGGCCTCCACGCAGAGCCAGTGGCTCATCCACCACTGCTGCCCAAATCAACACCTCTGTTCTTCAGTTTCTCTAGCCGGAAGTGGGGCAATATCTGTAGAACTGAGTCAAAATTCATTTAGGGTAGAGGCCTGTGAAATGATTTGAAATCCTGCAGTCAGGGCAGTACAGAAATGCCGAGTGTTTTACCTTTCCCATTGCTCAGAGGCTTTCCTGGCACACTTACATTTGAGTCTCCCAACCCCAGAGCTGCTCATAATGCACTTTACAGACAGGTTATGAGAGAGGGCAGGTGCCTGCCCCAAACAGCTGATGCGCAAAGAAGGCTAGGGGACAGGGCAAACAGGAGACCTAGGTTCCAATCCCAGCTTTGCTGCCTGGCCTTGAGCAAGTCAGCTCATCTCTGTCTTCCTTCTACCCTTTATCTGTCACATCTAAACAGATAAGCTCTTCATGCATTTGTACATCAGAGCACAGGACTGCTTCCGCTAATGCCTCTAGCCCTGCTTCTAGAAAACCATTCATATCAATATTTTTGGATGTTTTCTCCAGTTTCAAATATTTTGATTTCAATTACATCACAGAATATAAAGTGTAAGTGCTTACTTTAGGTTTATTACAAAAGTTCACATTGTAAAAAACAAAGGCTTTTTTCAAATTTCCCAATACAAGTACTGTAGTGCAATCTCTTTATCAAGAAAGTTGAACTTAAACGTAGAATTCTGAATGCAGTGATTTTTTGTACAATCATAAAACTTTAGAGCCTAAGAGTCCACTCTGTCCTACTTCTTGTACAGTTTATTGCTCAAACACATTTGCTTACATTCGTGGGAAATAAATGCTGCCTACTTCTTGTTTACATCACCTGAGAAGTGAAACCAGGCATTCAATGGCACTGTCACAGCTGGCATCACAAGATATTTACATGCTATACATTCACATGTTCCCTTCATGCGTCAACCACCATTCCAGTAAACATGTGCCCATGCTGATGATGCGTTCTGTTCAAATAGACCAAAGAAGCACTGACTAACATGTTCATTTTCATCATCTGAGTCACAATGCCACCAGCAGAAGGTTGATTTTCCTGTTGGGTAGTTGGGTTTTTGTAGTTTCTGCAACAAAGTGCTGCACTTTGATTTATGAAAATACGCTCCAAACTTCATCCCTCAGGTTTTGCAAGGCACGTCAGGTTTAAAACAAACAATAGGAAGTATTGCCTTACAACACACTGCCAACCTGGGGAACTCTTTGCTCAGAGGATGTTGTGAAGGCTGAGACTAACAGGGTTCAAAGCGGATCTAGATAATTTAATGGAGGTTCAGTCCATCAAGGTATGAGCAGGGATGGGATCCCCTAGCCTCTCTGCCAAAAGCTTGGAATATGCAACAGGGGATCACTTGTTCCATTTCATTTCTTCTGGGGCACCAGGCATTGGTCACTGTCAGAAGACAGAATACTGGGCTAGATGGACCTTTGTCACCCAGTATGGCTGGTGTTAGGTGAGCTGAAAAATACTATTTCTTCTAACATTTTTAAAGTGTAAATATTTGTAATCAAAAAAATAAAAGTGAGCACTGTATAGTACATTGCATTCTGGGTTTAACAGAAATCTATATATTTGAAAAAATACTTAAATAATGCAATACCAATTGAAATGCATTAATAGTGTGATTAAAACTGATTAATCACTATTAGGTTTCTTAACCATGATTTATTTTTTAATTACTCATATGAGTTAACTGTGATTAATCAACAGCCCTAATAAACATCCCAGGCAAGCACTCAAGGGATGATACTATAGAATGCATTTTTAATACTCCATCCACTTCCTTGCCAAAATTAATATCTGCCCCTCCCTGCCTGACACCCCTCAAAAATTCTGTGACAAACAATTTCTCCTGAACAGCAATATTAAAGAAAAGTTATAATTGGGGGGAAAAAACTAAACTTGAGGATTCTCCTGTGCTAGCGATATCCATTCCAGATGTGAATAATTTAACTCTGGCTTTAAGACTGCTAAGATGACTATTCATTTTCACAGGTTTATTAGAGTTTCACTTTTTAAAGTTAAGACACAAGTAGTCAAACTCTGTTCTGATGCTATCATCTGGGCATTAGTCTTTATGTGTTTTTTCCCCTTACCCGCCAGCCCTAAACATACATGGCCCTTTTATACACTGAGAATTTTTCCTACCCCTTACGATTTAGGTTGGTTGAACAAGACTAAGTTAACTAAAGCTTTTCACTCTTCCTACAGTTTTTTCTTGCTTTTCTCCGAGCTCCATACTTTGACAACAAGGTGCCTTGAACTTGGTGCAATATCCCAGCTATTCTATCTTCGTTCTGCTCTGAGGCCTCTCATTGGTTGCCATACTACACTGTGAGCCTCTACTTACTCTATCACCTACCCCAGATGTGCAGTGGGCCATTACTGCTTTTTTCATCCCATTGAATTTGAGAGTATCTTCAATACAATCTCATTTTGTCACCCTCTGCCTATATTTCTAATCCCCTCTAAATCATTTTGTATCATTTCTTTAAGTCCACAATTCCTCCTGATCTGCATGTTTCCTTAGTCTGCCTGTTCACCTCCCCTTCACCTTCTTCTTTTACAGTTGCTATTGGCTTAACCTACAAGTGTCAATAATTGGGCTGGATTTGTGATTAAAGCACAGGACTGGGACCCTTGAGACCTGGGCTCTCGATTGGGCTCTGCCACCGATTCACTGAACAAACTTGGAGATAGAGAAAAACTGGGGCATTAAGTGAAGGCACCTATCTATAAAATCAGGAAAACACAAGTCACAGACCTACTTGGCAAGGGCAGAGAGCCTGGATTCATTACAGTTCGCCTCAAAGCACTTGGCAATCTCATGGAAAGCACTAAAGAAGCAGAATATTTCACAAATATTAAAAAAAAAAAAACCAAAACTAGAGCCAACTAAAACCAGTTACCTGTGTTGCCTCTAACCTAACAGCCTCATTAGGTAGCCAAAAGCCTAATCAAATTCATGTACTTTTTTTTTTTTTTAAAGGCATGATGAAAATCACCAGGCCCTGCGACTGTTAGAAGGATAGTAGGATCTTCCTTTCTGAGAATGCCTTGTCAATTGTCCAAGGAAGCCACCCCAACAGTGCTGACATAATGGAGGCTGCCCAGGGGTGTGAAGGAAGGCAGACCTCATAGCTACACACCCTGGGCCACCCCGAATCATGCAAGTGAGAGGGAACTCAGTGGGTTCAACCCACAAACTAACCAAAGTTTCAGAAGGAAGAAAATGCCACACCCCCTGCACCCCACCCAAGGAAGAACAGAAGCGCAGCAGTAATGAAGGAATGTGGTTTGATGGCATGAGTACAATGCAGTTAGCAAGAAGGAAAACACAGCCTAGTGTTTATTGGGCAAACAGCATCCCCGCCATCTCATTTACTCCCTGAATACATTAGCATGCTTTAAGCTTTAGTCACATTTGTTGCCTCTCTCCCTTAACCCACACGCTGAATGCCTAAGCCCCCTATCCACACTTCAGCATGGGAAAAGGGTCTATTCCTAGGAAAGGAGGACAGTTTGTTCCTGCATGCATCTGTGTTCCAGTGCCGGGCCTCTTCTCCCAGCATGAACCCAAGCAAAAGCTGATCTGGGATCCAGCACTATTTACCAGCACCCACGTAACTACATAAAGAGACTTTGTTCCAAAGAACTGCAGAAAATACATTCTCTTTTTGATGTTAATCTCAGCTACCCTGCATGGCCAGCCGATGTTGAAGTGTTTTTAGGGGGAACTCACAGGGTCACTATTGAACCTAACTCCATTGGCTTTCAGTTGGAGCAGCACATCGAACTTCCTCATTGTGCCTCTGAAAATCTCCCTCTTAAGAACTGCATTGGTTTGTACCACCCTTGGCATAATAAGTCACATTTTCTGGTGATCCCAATGCACTACCGTAAAAGGGAGAGAGTGTCTGAACTCCATGCATCAGATCATTCCTCAAAAAGGTTAGGCTGAAAACCAAAAGATCTGGACTCTGTTCTCAGCTTGCAATGTGCTGTGATCAAACACAAGTCATTCCCTTTCTTTGCCTCAGTTTACCCATCTGAAAAGTGGGTCTCTCTTTAAAGCACAGGGAGAAGGGAAATACTGTTTGAGTGCTTTGAGACGCAGAGCTCAGAAAGTTTCATCAAAGGGCACAGAGAGTTTGAAAATCCAATCAGTTGAAATGAGTTCGGAGAATACAACAGAGTTTTAAAAAGTAACATCATCTTCAGCCTGCGAGCAGCTCCACCATTGCTAAGGAAGAGGGAAACCTGACTCAGAAAAGAGAAACAACCCACTGTAGGTTGCCATCATGAAGCAAGTGGCAGAAAAGAATCTTCAATTCTGCAAAATATGGCTTAGTGCTCCAGCTGACAGCCTGGTTAGTTTCTGCAGGCGCTACACAGATGCTGAAAAGCCCCTAAAAATGTAGCTGTACAAACCAAGCGCCGTTGTGCTCCTCAGTTACTAGAAGTTTCTGAAACTCCTCTAGAATATTTACACATGGCACCAACTGACCATTTTGCACACACAGAGGGCAGTCCTGCCTTCCAATAACTCTCAGCCCTCACCATCTCTACACTGCTTAACACAGCCAGGGTACCACTGACTACAAAGCTGAAATTCACAGGACTGAAATCCAATGAAAGATAAAAGGCTGAGTCCTACGGGATCTGATTTGGCAATGGTGAGCACTGACAAGTAAGGTTACCACAAACCCTCCCAAGCTGGCCGGGAGTTTCCTGGAATCGATCTCTTGCTGGCTACTGAAACCAATCAGAATTTAATAGGCTGCTAAAAGTACAGTTGGCGGCACAGCAGGGCTAAGGAAGGCTCCTTCCTGCCCTGGCTCCACACGGCCTCCAGAACAGCCAGAGTGTCCCTCTGGTTCCTAGGCGCAGGAAAGACCAAGGGGTCCCTGTATGCTATCCCCACCCTGACTCCACAGCTCTCATTGGCAGGGAACCACAGCCAATTGGGGGGGGGGGGGGGGAAGTGTCTGCAGGCAGGGGCAGCATGCAGAGCCAACTAGCAGCCCTGAGCCTAGGAGCCAGACATGCTGGTTGCTTCCAAGAGCGGTCCGAGAAGCACCACCTGGCTGGGTCCTGCACCCTCTTCCCCTCCCGCACCCGACTCTTTGTCACCACCAAACTCCCTCCCAGAGCCTGCACTCTCAACAGCCACGTGCACCCCTACCCTCAGCCTGGAGCCCTCCCTGCTACAAACATCCCTTCCTGCACCCTCACACACTGCCCCAGCCCACGGAAAGGGTGGAAGGGAGAGTGAGCAGGGAGAGACGGGGCAGGGCAAGGGCATTGGTGCAGTTAGGCAATTGGCAACCCTCACAAGCCATCAGCTGCCGCTACAGATGCAGCCATGGCCACTGATGTAGTGCTGTGATAGCTATTTACTAGATGAATTATTACCATCTAGCATTTCTGTAGAGCTTCATGCACTCTGGATTGGTAGTAGAGCTGGTTCACAGCAAGTAAAGCAAATTGCTCTAGGTCACAGAGTAAATCAGTAGCAGAGCCAGGAACACAAGCGTGCCTATATTCCGCCCCTTGGACCACAAGCAGCATTATCTTTTGTGCCCATGGCATGAAAAGCTCTTCTCTAACATGCATAAGAAACAAAACAACAAGAAAGATGCTCTTTGTTGCCTAATTTTATCAACACATTTTCAAGAGATTCTGCAGTCTGAAATTCAGCTGACAAGAAATCTCTAAACTGCAGACAGTTGACATAACAGTGTATATTGTGCATCATTACTTGAGTTTCTTCATTTTTTTAAACACAGTATCTTTACCCCTGAAATCCTTGCCATCCAGGCACCAAAAATAAATGTTGCTCTTTCTACATTAATGACTTTATTTTAGCTGTCCTGAGTGTATGCAGTCCATGGACAGGAAAAGGGAAGGCAGGTCTTTCCTTACTGTTTAGAACTTCCGTATTGAAGAGTATCATGTATTGTGTATTTAGTGTGCTGGTTGCTATGGTGCATTTGATTGGCATGAGCTAGATAATTCAGGGGAGACTGCAGCTTAACCACTTGTTTGCCCCACTGTACCACCTCCTTCACAATCCACCAGTTTACTCTAATCCAGGGATAGGCAGCCTCCCAGGGGCTGGATGTGGCCCCTGAAGCTCATGGCCCCCTCCAGCATTGGGCAGCCCAGCTGGCTCTCCAGCCCCCTCCCTCCCTGACCCCCTGCAAAACCTACTAGGTCAGGGGAGGACAATAATTTTTGTTGGGGGGGGGGGGGGAGGACTCCAAGTTTCTGAAAAGTGGTCAAGGGCCATACTTTTCTGTGGAGAGGGTGTGGGGTCTAGGATGGAAGTTGGGTGCAAAAGGACGCATGGCATAAGGGACCGGGGTGCAAGAGATGGTGTGAGGTCTGAGAGGGAGTCTGGGTGAAGGAGAGGGTTGTGACTTGGGTCAGGGGATGGGGTGTAGGATCAGGGAGGGAGTATGGATGCAAGAGAGGCTTCTGGCCTGGGGAAAGGGCTCTAGGAGGGAAGTGCAAAGTTTGGGAGGGAATTATGACCTGGGGCAGGTGGGGTGCAGAGGGTTTGGATGGTGACCCAGGGATGGGAGTTGGGATGCAGGAGGGGCAGGGGTGCCAGAAGCAGGCTCAGGCAGGGAGGCACTTACCTGATCCGTCTCCCGGCCAGCAGCCCTACAGCACCCCCAAAGCAGGCTGGGCTCTCTGCCTGCTGCAGCCCCAGTACACTTAAAACCACAGGTTGCTCCCTCCATGTGGCTCTCAGCTCTGCGATGGGGAAGAAGCTTGCACTGTCCCCATCCTCCAGGCCAATCTCAGCTCCGACTGGTTGTCGTTTTGGGCCAATAGGAGCTGAGGACTGGGCTGAGGGTAGGCAGATCACAGGAAGTCTCCCCCCTCCCTTTAGAGCAGAGAGGCACAGAGAGCAGCCCTGTGCTTGAAATAGTGACTGGTGCATGGCTCAGGGTCCTGGCAGGGTGTCCGTGGGCTGGATCCGGTGGGTTAGCAGGCGAGACCGGCCGGCGAGAGGTATCTTGCCCTCCCCAATCTAGGCTATGGTGTGCAAGGGGAATGTGGGGAGTGTCTGTGTCAGTGGAGGTTTTTGGGAGGGCGTCTCACTTATGCGGCCCCCAAATGATTTTTCTGTGGGTCAGTGGCCCCCGACCCCAAAAAAGATTCCCCACCTTGGCTCTAATCCCTCTGTTTATGCTTTAAAGCCATTCATTTTCCACTGAATCATTTATATGGTTGACTTGAATGCCAGGGCTATCCATCTCAGCATTAATCTGCCACCATTAGTAAGCAGCCTTGAATCCACTTTTACAGTTCAGATCCACAGAACAGGACCAGCCAAACTTCCCATGGGAGTGGTGGGCTGTCACCTTATCAGGAAAACAAAGGCTGCACTCAACTGCCATAAAATTAAATAGACTGCAGCAGATTGCCACTGCAAGGCAGCAGTGCAACCCTTGTGAACCTCAGACTCTAGTGACATCACCATGGAGCATTGCACTGTGAGATTTGTAGTAATAGGCTGTACAGCTGAGGTCTACTATGCATTATACTGAACAATACTGTACTTCAAATCAGGCTGACAGGCCACCCTTCAGCCACCGCTGTACTAAGATACACCTGGTTTTGCTCTTAAGACCCGTCAATGCCCAAAAAGTCACTTCCCGTTTGTCTCAGGATGGCAGATTTCTCTCATCCTCCAGCAAGCCTCCCCAATTTGCTGCCCAATGGACCATTCTCTCCCTCAGGCACTCTTAAAGTGATGAGCAAGAGAATCTAAAGAGGACTTTTCCCACAGGGGGGAGAAAAGGCTACCAACCATTCCAGCAACTGACAGGCTAGCTTCCCTGACAACGAAGCCTGCTAGTGAGAGCAAAACTCTTATCCGAAGAGTCTGATCATTCTAGGCCAGGGCTGGGAAAAATACAGCCAAAGGGTGAGATCCAGCCCGCCAAAGCACCGGATCCAGCCCACGGACCACCCTGCCGGGACCATCAAGCACGCAGCGGCCGTGGCTTTCCACTCTGCAGGCAGGAAGAGGCTTGTGTGATCTCCCTACCCCCAGCCCAATCCTCAGCTCTTATTGGCTGGAAACAACCCGCCAATAGGAACTGATCCCAGCCAATCTCTCAGCTCCTATTGGCTGAGCGATTGGCCCAGGGGATGGGAACAGCACAAGCCTCTTCCCCCTCCAGGAGCTGAGCGCCACGTGGAAGGAGCAGCCTGTAGTTTCAAGCCATCTGGGGCTGCAGCAGCTAGGGAGCCCAGCCTGCCCTGAGGGTGCTGTAGGGCTGCTGGCCAGGAGACACTTAGGTAAGCACCTCCCAGCCAGATTCTGCCTCTGGCACCCCTGCCCATCCTGCACTCCAACTCCCTCCCCAGGTCACCATCCAAACCCTCTGCACCTCCTTGCCCTACGTCACAATCCCCTCCCAGACCCTGTATCTCCTCCTACAATCCTCCCCCAGGTCAGAATCTTCTCCTGCACCCAAACACCCTGCCAGACCCTGCACCCCATTCCCTGCCCCAGATCACCACCCAAGCCCTCTGCAGTCTGCACCCCCTTTTCTGCTTCTCCCAGGTCACTATTCCCTCCCAGATTTTGCACCTTCTAGAGCCCCTCCCTCAGGCCAGAATCCTCTCTTGCACCCATACACCTTCCCTGACGATACACCCCGATCGCCTGACCCAGGTCACAACCCTCTCCTTCACCCAAACTCCCTCTCAGACCTCACACTATCTTCTGTACCTCACTCCCTTAACCTGTGCGCCCTTCTGCACCCAACCTCCATCCTAGACCCCACATCTCCTCTACAGAAAAGCATGGCTCTTGACTACTTTCCAAAATCTTGGTGTGCCGCCCCCCCACCAAAAATTATTGCCCACCCCTGTATCTAGGTACAACGCATGAACTCACAATAGATAACCACAAAGGTGGTTGCAATAGATAACCACAAAGGTCCATGGCAACGAACTAACATACATGATAATAAGTTAAGAGCAATGATACACTGACCAATAGGAAAACAACATTTTAGCATTAGAAACATCCCTTTTGAATATGCATAAAACATGTTAGCAGCAGCAGCATCACTTAGTATAAAAGTGGGACCCCAGTCCAAGGGGGGGGGGGGGGGAGAGAAGAGAGAGAGATGTAGTCCTTGGAAGGGCCAGAATGATGGTCCCTGGTTTCTATAGTGTGAGTGTTGCAACCGTGCACATCAGGGTTCCCAATCATAGCACAACTGAATACTGGGCCTGATGCTGGGACAAAGAATCTGTCAACCCTAAAGGTGGGTAATCAGAATTCAAACAATCTTAGATCAGGCTACAATCTATAACAGTACATTCACTTTCCACTCCATGGGAGCAACACACCTTCAAACAGATGTCTATGCTTCAAGCTGGAGTGGTGATTCCAGGCACGTTCATGCTAGTTTCATCGAGCTAGCATATTAAAAATATAGTATGGTTGCACTTGGAGAGACTAATTTCCTTGAGTTAGTGCCCATTCAGAAGCCTGAATTGACCAAGAGTGCGAGCGTTGGTCAATTTAGTGCCATTGTCCTTGTCACTATAGACAACACCTGAATGTTCTGGACAAGGTTTCCTCAAAGATGAGTGGCAGCAGGGCCCTGCAGCTGCTTAATGAGACACACCCAGGGCTCAGGGCTGCCACACAGGGAGCTGCCTGGCTGAGAACAGAGGACAGAACAGCGAGTCTCTTCTAGCTGGTAGGGACACATCCCCCAGCCACACAGCTCCATGTCCAGCAGCCCTGATCCCCTGGTCGGGACTCTTTAAGCAGCTGCAGAGCCCTGCCAGAACAACATGCCATCCGATACTGAACTCTACAACATACAGCTTCCCAGAGAGCTAAACTAGCCAGGTAACCCCATGTACATTTTTAGACATTGATAGCAGCTCAGTATCCTGTTTCACCTCCTATTTCCCCCCCTCTTTACTGTATCCCAGCATAAAAGTAACATGCAAACACTCAGCCAAGTGAACAGCCCAATATCAAGGGATGCGGTCAGGAGGTCCTTCCTACACAGAAGAACTGCACGCTGCACTGTAAACTACTTACTTACATCACCTACAAACTGGATACAACTGACAGGGGAAGCTTAGCAGAGATCCTGGTTTTAAAAGATGGACACAATTTATTACCTGCGTAAACTTCCTGCCGAGAGATACGGCAGCAATTCTTCAGTTCACTTCTCCTCTCTTCCCCTCATTTTTTAAAATGTGCCATTATAATGTCTGGAGTTCTGAAATCAGGTCTCAAGACCATGAATTGTTGTCCTAAACTGACAGTACAAAGGTAGGTGTTGATGTTGCATGCAATGCCTTTTGGAAATGCGGAATGTCAGCTTGGCCTTACTGTCAATGTTTGGCTCCACCTATGTGTGAGTAGGCTCTCATTTGAATCACATCAAAGGTAATTTGCACACATCAAAGGTAATTTGCATGCAAGACTGACAGAAGTCAGCCTGGGTGCATGCAGGAAGCTGAATTTGACCAGTTACAATGTAAACATCAAAGAAATACAGTATGTGAAAAGGTGCAGCAACAGAAGTCCCATTAAGTAAAGTTGAGCACAATGTTTAATTTATGCTATTAATCATGTCAATTACCAATAATATTTTCAGTCATGCAAATGGGCATTCTTATACTGGCTCGTTGTTGAGCACTTGTTCTGAATTGTGAGGTAGTTGGCTCTTTGGTTTGAATAGGGGGCCGACCCCTGATTTAAGCCTTTCTACTCTGCTGCCAGTGCCATCCACGCAGAGTGTCAGGCCTAGGTCATAGAGTTAGCCTGGGCTGTGCTTATATCTATTTTGTCTCTATAATAAGATGTCATCAGCTGTACACATCTGCATGGCGTTCTCACGCTTCCGGGTAGATGAAGTTATTGGGGCTTTGGTTTTATACTTCATGTCACCACTAGAAAGGTTAAATAGTTAACCAGCCCGTGCCAGGTAACTCCACCAGTGGCCAGCCCAGGCCAGAGCAGGCCCGGCATCAGAGGCCGGCAGGCTGGGCAGCAGGACCCCAAGGCAGGACCTGGAAGATTAAAACAGTTAACAGCTATCAGTTCAGTGCTTAATCGTTTTCACATCCCCAGCCACCACTCAGCAATGAAACAGACCAGCAGCCCTCACACAGTGGGAAAGAGGGAGCACAGCAAGGCCCAGGCCAGCCCCATGGGGGGCAGGGAGCAGAATTTCCAAGAGGCTATGCCCCCCCGTCATGGCTCCTTCCCCACTCTGACATGATAAATGCAGAAGTGGGGGCCAGCAAGTGTACCCCAAAGCCTTATCTACCAGGCTTTGGTATAAAACTTCCCCCAAGATCTTAAAAACCTAGATCTTGGGAATAAAACTTCCGCTGCCACCACCCAAATGTTGATAAAGAAATCAGGGGAAAGATCATTTGGGAAATCTTACCCCTAAAATAAAAATCAAGGCACACAATTAACCACTGCCAGGTTAATAAAAAGAAAAGAAAGAACTTTTATTATTACAACAATATTCCTGTTGCAAACTAATGACTAGATAGGGAGGTAACAAAATATACTCATGGGCTGTGTCCAGACTCAGGGGGTTTTTTTTTCGAAAAAAGTAGCCTTTTTTCGAAAAAACTTCACCTGCGTCCAGACTCAAGCTGCGTTTTCGAAATTAAATCGAAAGAACGCAGCTTTTCTTTCGATGGCAGTAAACCTCAATTTACGAGGAAGAACGCCTTCTTTCGAAAGTTCCTCTTTCGAAAGAAGGCGTTCTTGAATGTAAATAGGGCTTCTTCGAAAGAGAGCATCCAGACTCACTGGATGCTTTCTTTCGAAAAAGCAAGCCGCTTTTTCGAAAGTTCAACGTGCAGTCTAGACGCTCTCTTTCAAAAGAGGCTTGCAGTCTAGACATAGCCATGGAGAAACTCCATGGGCCTAGAACTTAGTTACAAAGAAAAGCCAAAACATCTTTTAAACAGTGCCAGATCTCAGATCCCATACCCAATCCATAAAACGAAACTGCCTAAACTTCACCCTACTTACAGAAAATGAAGAATGGTGTCTTGGAGAGAGAGAGAGAGATGCTTGTCCCTCTCTGTAGTTGCAGAGAACTCTCTTCCAGAGACAAAAGGGAGAAAGGAAAAAAAACCAAATTCCTTTGTCCCAGTTTGAAAAGTCCCACCTACATTCCTATTGGTCACTCCACCTGGCTAGGTCTAGTTAACCCCTTAATCCCCAGGCTGCTGGCTAACCCTCATAATCATGACACCCCCCCTTTTTAATTAGTCATATGGTTGAGTAACAGTGGGAGGTGGTGGAGAGGAGCAAACAGGGACATGCCCTCAAGGGGAAGCAGCAGCACAGGGGGCAGGGCCACTATGTGGGCAATTGTGCCCCCTCCCTCCATTCCTAGGAAGCTCCCATGACTCCTGGTGGGGAGGAAGCTCCACTCAGCCCCTAGACCAGCTCTAATCCCAGCCTCAGCTCCACTCTGCCTCTAACCCCTGCTCCTCCCACATCCCCAGTCCTGCCCCCAGACCTGCCTTCAGCCCAAGTTCCTCTGCTGAGCTAACTCTGCAGCCATGAGGAGGAGGTTGCAGGCAGACAGATTCCAGTACTGGTAAGGGGGTGGGAACATGGCAAGGAAGATACAGGTACCATTACAATAGATGGCGATGTGCCTCCTGGGGGGGGCATTCACCAAGAAACTGCAACGGTTCTTCTCAGCCCAACAACCTGGAAGCCCCAAACGTAAGAGACAAGGCAGAGGAGGTGGAATCTGTTCTCGGACCCACCTCGCCCTAATGCCCTGGGACCCCCACAGCCAACAATGCACACAAAGAAAAGAAGCAACACCCCACCTCAAGGAGGAAGAAACAAGTTTGAAAATAAGATGTCTGATAATTTCTCAGCCTTCTCCTGATGGCGGTCATCTTGCTAAGCGGCCACGTTTGCAACAAACACTGGACGTACAGAAACTCTAGGCTCTGCAAGCTAGCCTCCCAGCTGGTCTATCAATGGTTAAAAACAATGCTGTTCACTGTTTAGACACAGTACTTTAATAAAGAACAACATGTGCTGACATCTCTTATCCTCACTTCAGGGGCGTGTGGCCTATTCTACACGTAATACCGTGCATTTCTAGAGCAACCCCCATCTGGGAATCTCAGACATCAAGCAAGCAAGCCTCACCGCACCCTACGAAGGTATAAACATTAGAACCATTCTGCAGGTGGGCGCTGGAGGCACAGACACAAAATGGCAAAGGTCACATCCATGCAGAGTTCAGATAAACCAGGTCTCAAATAAAGGGCCCAGATGGGCCCTTGAGGTCAGAATCCTGCCTGAGCCCAGGACACTAGCCTCGACTCAGTCACTTTAATGTCTGTGGGCTGCAAGAGCAGCTGGGCCCTCTTTAAACTAATTGTGGTGGGTGGAGCTACACCATTTACAGACTCACTGGCCATGTCCCAAGCTATGCCGCAAAATACACCACTTGGGCTCTATTTCTGGTTTCACACATTCATAAATGATCTTAAGTGGTCTGCTAAAAATGACATAGCAAGTCAGTGGCAAAGGTACACAGAAATCAAGGATTCCCAGTCTCCTGGGCTGTGTCTAGACTGGCAAGTCTTTCCGAAAAAACAGCTGCTTTTGCGGAAAAACTTGCCAGCTGTCTACACTGGCCACTTGAATTTCCACAAGAACACTGACTTCCTACTGTCTGAAATCAGTGCTTCTTGCGGAAATACTATGCTGCTCCCGTTCAGGCAAGAGTCCTTTTGCGCAAAAGGGCCAGTGTAGACAGCTCAGATTTGTTTTGTGCAAAAACGCCATTTTCCGATCGGGGCTATTGGGGCTTTTTTGTGAAAAAGCGCATCTAGATTGGCATGGATGCTTTTCCACAAAAAGTGCTTTTGTGGAAAAGTGTCTGTGCCAATCTAGACGCTCTTTTCCACAAATGCTTTTAACGGAAAACTTTTCCGTTAAAAGCATTTGCAGAAAATCATGCCAGTCTAGACGTAGCCCTGGCATTTGCCACTAGAACAGTCTACACATGACACTCAATTTCACCAGGAATTTTGTGCATACAACAACTCACTGACATGCAGTAGACAGTGTATGGCAATGAGACTCACTGCATGAATTCAAGTATCAGAGAGGTAGCCGTGTTAGTCTATAAGGTGCCACAGGACTCCTCGCCGCTACTGCATGAATTGCAGAGAATAATTTTGCCTTAAGTGAATAATGTGATGATGCAAAAAAAAGAGGGGCTACAACTACATGTGTTGCAACCCTAGTTATTGCTTAAAGCAGCCACATCAAACATAAAAATGGTCAATTTAAAAATCAGTGGTAGCAGTATTAAGCAGAATTATATGATCTCAGTACAAAGTCAAATTTCAGAAACCCTGATGTTTAATAGTGCCCGTATCAAATACATCAGGCCAAGCAGGAATCAATCTTCATCCTGTGCTTCATTCTTATCAACACTTAAACACTGAAGAACATTTAGTTTGACATTTGCAATGGAAATCCATTCAACTGTGGCTGAAATATTCTATGCATGGCAGAGTATTTGGCATTTTCATGGGCTGCCCATAAACTTTTCAATCCATCTACTCCACTTGGATCACTTCAGACTTTTGGTGTTTGGGTTCCACTGAAATTGATCTGAGCGGTTGCATAATTTATGATTTAGAAGGAAAAATGTATGCTATATATTTATGCATTTTAAACTGTATTCCCCCAACTCACCAGGTGCAGCCCTGCACAGCTAGCTAGGTACGTTATGGGTATTTTTCACCTCCCTCTGCTATACTCCTGTAGTGGCCAATGTGTGATGCATCAGACTTGCTAGAAAAAAATGCTGTGCAATCACAAAAGCCTATCTAAGCAGAGCTTAATTGACAAATATTTTGTTTGGCACAAAAACAATTCAAGACAAAAAGAAGAGAGTCAAACCAAATTCATTTAAAATTGGACATTAGGTATGAAACACAGACTTTTCTTCATTTGCTAAAAAATAGTATGAAGAATCTGAGAGATTAAACCTACCAACAGCACTAATTGTTTGCATAATTTAACTTCATTGCTGGCAGCCACAGCCTTTGTTCGTCAGTTCCACAAGATCATACAAGGGACAAGAACTATTTTCAAACCTCATTCACACACAAATAAGATCTTGACAAATTAAACAGATTCCCTCTCACAAATTAGGTTCCTTGGGGAGCCTTGGAGCAGAACCATGAATTTGCCTTTTGTGGTGGGTTAGATCACAGGGGTGCCCCTGGATCAGTACCCTGTGTACTGGTCATGCCACTGAGCCACCTACCAACTCGGGGCACCCACCACCCTGTCCTGTTGGGCTAGAAGCTCTGGTCTCCCCCAGCCAAGGCACAGAGTTGGGGTAACAGTCCCCCAGCAGAGCAACACAGACACTGAACCAGCTCAGCTCTGGGAGGGCTCAGCTATGAGGCTTTTGACAGCACAAGGAACCGCCCCAAAAGAGGACCAATACTTCAAATAAATCAATCTTATTCTGTGTACAAGTTTTACACAGAGAAAGCTTATAAGTTCGCCGTCTTTATCAATGAAAAAAAGATGTGCAGTGGTTGCTCCCCTCCAGGTAAAAATTATTTACACTGGACTTGATAATAAACAATGTATCCAAAGTGGGAATTAAAATAATTGCAAGTAACAGATCGAAGTAACTTACTAAGCCAAAATAAACCAGTACACCCCAATTAAGCCTACTACACCAAGAGAAATTGTTTCAAAGTATATGCCCCATGCCCTTCCTCAGTTCAGTTAAAATCTTTCAACAGAGTTTCTCTCTCTCTAGCCTGGATCTACAGCTTCTTAGAGTTCTTCAGGGTTGTGTGTGTTCAGGTTTCGTCTAGGGACGTAAATAACCATTTCAATAATTAACTTGTTAAATGACTAAAATTATAACATTTCAACAGTTAACCATTGGGTAGGGTCCCACTGGCCCACTTGGGCTGAGTCAGAGCAGACGGTATCCTGCTGACCCACCAGATCCAGGGCATTGCCTAGTGGCCCATTGAGGCTGAGTTGGAGCAGCCGGGTCCAGGTGGCTGCGTGCAGGGCGTTGCCTGCCACTCCCAGGCAAAGAGGGTCCTGCCAGCCTACGACAGGCACGGCCTTGCCTGTCACCCACAAATGGCCAGCTGCAACCTGCTTCAGTTGGCCATCCAACTGGTTACCCAGTAAGCATTCTGGTAAGCTAATGCTTGCCGGGTTATCAATTAATCTTTTATATCCCTTGTTTCTTCATGTGTATCCAAAAGCCAGCTGAAGACAAAAGCCTGATTGCTTTCTATTCCTTAAAGACTGTTCCTTAAATGTAGGAACCTTTTGTTATGTGTCCGCCTACCCATGAAAAATACCAGATTCCAGACGGAGTCATAGTCACATGTCTTTCTAGGATCAACTGCAGTTCAGGCTTACAGATTGTTACCTTGAGTACCAGGCCATTAGGTTTCTGGAGTAACAGTAAAGGCTGTCCATTAACACTCAGACTTAGAAACAGATCCACACTTCATATTTCTAACTTGACGTACAAGAGTGATACATGCCCAGAAATAGAATGTACACATTCAGCAGATCATAACTTACAAAATGATGTTACTTGATGCATTTTGCCTGAAGCATCTGAGTTATGCATATTCATATGCCAATTTTCATTATTCCAATTATTTTTACAGAATTCTGTGTAACATTTCCCAAGGAAACTACCCTGGCTTGGATCCAGAGTATTCCTGGTAGGTACAATTCCTAATGGCTTCCTCCCCCACCCCTCCAAAAGGCAAGCGTGTAAATACCCCTGACTTTTTCATCCACTTGTAATTCTGGAGCCAGCGAGGAGGGACGAGTGTTATTCAAACTCTCTACAACAGCAATGGGCAACCTAAGCTAGTGAGTGGGCTGCATGAGTGGCCCTCCTACATCTCAGTGGGCTGCAAGACTGTCCTAAGAGTCTCCAAGATACAAAACCTGCCCTCACTGTGCTTGCCTACCTATTATTTGCAGGTTGTGCCAACTAAACTTGTAGCAGAGCTTTGATTGGATGCAGGGGGAGCACACGGCTCTCAGTCAGTAGTGTGCAATCAGCACACACCTCACTTCATGTGCCCTTGCTTTAAGTGTGTGTCACTTTACTAATACTAGTCAGAAAAAAAGACCTACATGGATGGAAACCAGAGGAATCCGGCAATCTTGTGTGGGCGACAGTAAACAAAACGTCTCGCAAGCCACACACTGAGCCCTGATGCGCCACATGCAGCCGTCGGGCCGTAGGTTGCCCTCCACTGCACGGTATCTTCGCTCCAAGAGAGGATACACTGTATTGTTCACTCTCTGCAGAAGTTCTTAATGAAAAGTACTCATCCAACAGTGTAAACGCCCCTCTCCTTCCTCCTCCCCCCTCCCTAGAGGTGTTTAAGTCTTGGCTTGACAAAGCCCTGGCCAGGTTGATTTAGTTGGGATTGGTCCTGCCTAGAGAAGGGGCTGGACTTGATGACCTTCTGAGGTCTCTTCCAGCTCTGTGATTCTATGTGAGGGGGGACATTCTATTAATATTTTTACTGAGTCAATGTACCTTTCAAACTAATACACAAAAAAGCATCACATCCCCATTTTATACACCACAGGGGCTGAGCTGCCTCTTGCCCGACTGACCAAATCCCTCTTCTTATGATTTTATTTCCAATTTAGCAACAAGATGTTTTAAACCAGCACTCACTAATCTGGTGCATATTAAAAGCTACCAGGGATCCAAACCCAGAGCCCCCACATTGCACGAATACACGGGTCTGCCCAAAGAGCCTTTCTACACATAAGTGTCGCCCTTCTGCCAAATCAGTAGAAGAGACTTAATCAGCAACGATTAAGATGTGCACATGGCACAGCAGCATGAACAGAACCACCAGGCTTCCGGCGTCAGGGTGGGGAGGGCAATGAAAAAGCTGCACTGGGGTTAACTCTGAACACTATTGAGCTCTGCTGGGGGCACAGCAGCATGGCAACCGTTCATGTAGTGGGTACGTGTGGCTTGTAGGGAAGAAGAGGGGAATCTGCCACTGCTAGATCCACCTATGTAACGAGAACCATCAATTCACTGGTTGGCAAGGGAATCTTGCCAATACAAGCAAGATCAACAAGCTGTAAATACACAGGATTCAATACAGCTCTCCAAGGGAGCACTAGACTGAGGATTAGGCTGTTTCCACTTGGTTCCAAGGAGAAACCTATTCATTTCCATTCATCTTCTGTTTAAAACTGTGGGTTGAACTTAGCATTTGGAGTAAGGGCTGGTCTCAACTACTACTTTTGTCAGTGTGACTTACGTTGCTCGGGTGTGTGAAAAATACACCCCACTTAGCAACACATTATACTGATAGAAATGCCGGTGTGGACAGTGCCATGCTGGTGAGAGCTTCTCCTGCCAACATGGCTGCCACGGCATGGGGAGCTGGCTTTGCTATGTCGACCAGAGAGTGCGCTCCATCTTACAGCAGCACAACTGCATCCATACAGATGTGTCACAGTAAGCTCATTAGGACAGATGAGCCCTAAGGCAGCAGCACCAATGACTAGAAGCAGGCCTCTCTCACCCAAGGACTGAGAAAGCTGCTCCATCCAGTTTCGACAGTGCACTTCAAATGCAGACCTACTGCAGCCTCTGCTATTCCCACAGGTTTGGCACTCATTGCAAAGATATATGCACATTGAAAAGTAAGTTTTACCTTCCGATTTCACAATTTTCCCCCCAGCAGACTGTAAACTCCACAAGGCACAGACTTATGCAAGATCTTCATCTTATCTAGTGCTTAAGTTATCTCCACTCTGTGTTCTGTTCTAGCTCTGCCTGTCAATGCAGGACACCCAGCTATTCCTGTCAGGGTCTGAGCAGAAGCTGCATTTGTACTGTGTTGTGCAAAATAATGCTGGGATGGAGACATGTCCAGTAGAGACAGAGTTGATTCCATCACTGTTCAGGAGCTGAGGCCTATTCCAGAACTGAAATGCCAATGCGCCCATTCACTTTCTCCATGCAAACAGGCAGGTACTGACTTTCATTGCACAGCCAACGCTTCCTCAGGGAGCGGAAAGAGCAGAAGGACAGAACACAACTGGGGACACAGCATGGGGTGGAGTGAAGCTGTGATCAGAGCTGGTCTGGAGGAAGAAAGTGAGTGAGGGCAGGGATGAGCCTGGAGTGGAGCAGGACTGGGCGCTCCCTCTTTACCTTCTATGGGGGCTGGCCCTGGCTCCAGCCCCCCCCACACGCTCCTGAATATTCCTACAATCTGCCCCCTCAGGAGGATGCAGCCCTCAGTTTGAGGATCACTGTCACAGGTGATTGCACAAGAGACCATCAGCTAGTCAAAATACATAAAAGTGTCACTTAGCACTGCACTAAACTTCAGAATTGTTTTGAAGGGATAAATCCCTTGTAGGAAAAAACCGCTGATGGGGAACTAATCTATTTTGATAAGAAGGGAACTGGAAGCACTAGTAACAACTAGTCAAAAACCTATTTCAATGAGACTTCCATACAACAGTTCCACACAAGAATGGGCAACAGTGATTTTTAAAGAGCATACACACACCAACCCAGCATCTAGATTTTCACTAGAAAGCTCACTAGAAAGCAGGATGGCCAGATGGAGGTGTTATAATTAGTCCCTCTCTACAAACATCACTAATCTTGCATAAAAAATTACGTTGTTGAACTGTGGCTTTCACTGCTATTCGATTAAGACAGCCTTCAACAAAAAATGTGCACTACTCGTTAAATACCACTACCATCATTAGGGCTTTTTATTTGATTCCTCAGAGGTATGAATAAAAACATTGGCTGGATGGCCCACTACATTCCACATCCTAATGACATAAAAAAACAAACAATGGGTATTTAAGAACTATTTGCAGCTTCTCTATCAGCTTCATGTAGTATGAAGACTCACTATTTCTTCCCCTATTTTCCTTCTCCCCCCATCCTCTATTTATTTAGGAACTGGACCTTTAATAACTCCATTCATTTGAAGAAGTGGGCTGTGCCCACGAAAGCTTGTGATTCCATCAACATCAGGCAGTCAAACAGGCCTATGGCGAGCTGCATACGGCCTGCCACTACATTTTTTTAAAAGAATAAAGTGAGGCCCACTGGCCACTCGGAGCACGTGGCTGAGTGCAGATAATAGCCCGCCAACCGGCCGCTCTGCACACAGCACCTCAGTGACTGCTCACGGCCAGCCACACCGCTCTGGACAGCATCCAGAACGTGATCACGGCGAGCGGGGTCGCTCTGTGCTGGGTGCTCCAGCACGTGATCAGCCAGCTGGGTCGCTCGGTGCTCCAGCGACTTCTCACAGCCAGCCGGGCCACTCTCTGGACGGCACCACATCAACTGCTCATGGCCAGCCAGGCTGCTCTGCGCAGACATCAAGCGCCTGCTCACAGCTGGCCGCTGTGCTCACACTGCCCCAGCGCCTGAGGAAGAAATGTGTGGTGGCAGCAGCAGCTCCAGGACACAGGCATTAGGTTGGGGGGGGCTGTGAGTGCCTGCCTCTGGGGGAGGTATTAGATTGGGGGGACCTGGCTCTAGGGGAGGAATTAGGTTGGGGATGCCTGACTTTAGGGGGGAGGGGGAAAGACCTTAGGTTGGGGGGGCTGTGAGTGCCTGGCTCTGGTGGAAGGGGAAGGCATTTGGTTAGAGAAGGGGTGTCATGGTCATGAGAGATGGGCAGCAGCCTGGGGACTAAGGGGTTAACTGTATCTAGCCAGGTAACAGTCAGCCAATAGAAATGCAGATAGGAATTTCAAACTGGGACAAAGAAATTTTTGGTTTTTCCCTCTTTTGTCCCTGGGCCATTGACTCTCCAGATACTGAGGGGGACAGACAACATGTCTCTCTCCAAGAAAAGACTCTTTACCATCTGGAAGTAGGGCAAAGTCTAGATAAATCCGTTAGGTTTTATTGTTTTATGGTTTGGGAATCTGATGTCTGCATTTAGACATGGGTTTTCCTCTCTTTTGTAACTAAGTTTTGTTCCCATGGGAAAATTCCCCACAAGTTTATTAATTGGTGGCTCTTATCTAGTCAATCCAACTATGCTTATAACAGGAGTTTTCTTCTGATGATAAAAGTTTTCTTTTTTATTAAACCTGGTATTGGGTCAGTTGTGTCCTGGAAAATCTGCCTGTGCGATCCGCGGGCCTCTGACTAGGGGACAGCAGCCACAGACTGCAGTTTGTGTTTCTCTTCTCTTTTTCAAGCTCTTTGGAGAAAAGAGGTTGGGGTGCCCTGGGGTTGATTTCAAGTGTCCACCCCTGTTTGTGGGTTCAAAAGCACTTCATGGTGGCAGCAGATTTTTATCCCCAAAATCTAGGATTTTAGGCTGGAGGGGGGAGTTTTATACCAAAGCCTGGAAAGAAGGTTTTGGGGTACTTTTGCAGGCCCCCACTTCTGCATTCATCGTGCCAGAGTGGGGAATCAGCCCTGACAGGGGGTATGGGAGTGCCTGGCTCTGGGGGAGAGGTGGGGGATATTTTCTTAACATTTTCTTTATTTATTCTCAAATAAAAATCAAAGTGTATATTAATTTTATAATCAATAAATGTGTCCGTTTTTTACCACTGCATGAATATTATGTTCATGCAAAATCTCAAACTTAAAATATCTGAAATTTTCACAGAAGCCTGTTCATGAACCAGGATCTATGCTTGTTTTTATTTCAATAAAACAAGTTATGTATCACATAAAAAATTAAAAAGTACCTTAATTTTATATTCAAATTAAAAATTGTGTTATATGGGCAAATAATTTTACACATCAAATAACTGTATTATATTTTTCAAAGACCTGAAAAGTTATAAAATATACCTAAAACAATCTATAATAATAAATAATTATGACTGACCGATAGAAGTACATTGTCTTCGGTGGCCCTGAAAGCTATCAGTTTTCGTTTGTGCGGCCCTCAGTGGGCTTCGAGTTTGACATCCCTGATCTACATGGGTTGTTAGTCTAAGTTGCTGTGAGACTTTTTTTTTTTTAAAGTCTTTCCAGTTACAGACTAACACTGCTCCCCCTCTGAAGCTAGTTAAGTATAGACCTAGAAGATCTGAATTCTATTCAATGTTATGCCAAGGTCCTTCTGTATGACCCACGGCCAGTCAGCCTCCCTGTTTTAGTTTCCACATCTGCAGAGATAGCAACTCAGCTAGGACAGGGCTGCAGCTATGAAACTAGTGATGAATGCTTTCAAATTAAGAGGACCGAAAGGGCAGAGAATTAAGAAGCTGCTGTTGCAAACACAGGTACCACCACATATTGCAGCCCTTTGAAACAGCTGTTGAGTAATTAGAGACTGGACCATTTCCAGAGTGAACATTCCAATTCTAGCGACAATTATAGCAGCACAACTTACTACATCAGTAGCTTAAGCTATCAGATGTTAGAACTGAGAGAGGTGCCTTATGAATGGATAAAACAGACACATTCTGCACTATTCCATCCCGGCTAGAGACCTGTGTACAGATGAGAAATTCAACAGCAGAAGTCTCATGGACTGAACACTACAAAAGAATATATCCATAGATGAATCTTTACATCACTCATTTCATTCTTCTCCACCTCTTGCTGGACTTAAAGGAGCATCTCTCTTGCTTTTGTGGGTAACATTTAGTGAAACAAACATAAGAAAAGCCATAATGGATTAGACCAAAGGTCCATCTAGCCCAGAATCCCTGTCATCTGACAGTGGTCGATGTCAGGTGGCACAGAGGGAATGAACGGAATAGGCAATCAACTGATCCATCCCCCGTCAGCCATTTCCAGCTTCTGGCAAACAGAGGCTAGGGACACCATTCCTCCCATCCTGGCTAATAGCCATTGATGGATCTAACCTTCATGAATTTATCTAGTTCGGTTTTGAAACTCATTAGTCTTGGCCTTCACAACAACTTCTGGCAAAGTGTTCCACAGGCTGACGATGCATTGTATAAAGAAATGCTTCCTTTTGTTTTAAACCTGCTGCCTATTAATTGTTTGGTGACCTCCACATCACGCGTTATGAGAAGGAGTAAAAACACTTCCTTGTTTATAAAATCATGACAGGTGTGGAGAAAGATGATTTGTGTCACCTCTCCCATTAGTCAACTCTTTTCCAACCTGATCCTCATAGGGAAGCTGTTTCATACCCCTCATCATTTTTGTTGCCTTTTTCCAAACCTCTTCTTCCAATTTATCTTTTTGGAGGTGGGTTGATGACATCTATATGCAGTATTCCAGATACAGGTGTACTATGGATTTATATAGAGACAATATATTTTCTATTTATCCCTCTCAATGATTCCCAATATTGTTAGCTTTTTTTTTTTCCTTTGACTGCTGCTGAACAATGAGTGGATGTTTTTCAGAGAACTATACACAATGGCGCCAAGATCTTTCTTGAGTGATAACAGCTAATTTAGACCCCACCATTTCACATGTATAGTTGGGATTATATTTTCTAAGATGCATTACTTTGCATTTATCTAGCATTGAATTTCCACTGTCATTTTGTTATAAAACTAGGTGACTGGGTAATATCCCTTTGTAATATCCCAGTCTGCTTTGGATGTACAAAACTAGTCAAGAAAGGTGTGCCATTTGCAAATTTTGCCACCTCACTCTAGCCGTTTTCACAGATCATTTGATGAACATGTTGAATAGTACTGGTCCCAGTACAGACTCCTGGGGTACACTGCTATTTTCTTCTCTCTATTCTGAAAACTACCCGTCTCTCATCTTTTAACCAGTTACCAATGCATGAGAGGATCTTCCCTTTTGTTCCTTGACAGCTTATTTTGCTTAAGAGCCTTTGGTAAGGGACCTTTAATTAAATGCTTTCTGAAAATCTAAGTACATTATGTCCACTGAATCCTTCTTGTGGACATGCTTATTGATTCCCTCAAATAATTCTAGTAGATTGGCAAGGCATGCTTTTCCTTTACAAAAGCCATGTTGGCCCTTCCCCCCCAAAATTATGTTCATCTCTATGTGTCTGACAATATTGCTGGTATCACCTCTGAAGAACTTTTTTAAAAATTGGCATCACATTTGCTATTTTCCAGTCTTTGGGTACAGAAGCAGATTTAAAAAGATAGGTTGCAGAACTACTAACTATGGTCTGTAGTGTCATATTAGAGTTCCTTCAGAACTCTTGGGTGAATGACATCTGGTCGTGGTGACTTGTTACTGTTTATCAATTTGTTCCACAATCTCCTCTAATGACACTTCCAGATGTCCATAACCCATAAGTAGATCACAGGAGTAATTTTATAACCTTGTGTTCTTTCTTCCCCACTCTATAGTTGCTATCACACCTGAATCGTGGCAAGGACTAAGTATGTTCATCTTCATAGAACATGCCTTGTACACCATTAGGCACAGTATAAAAATAATTTCCTCTGGATTTTTTTTTTTTGTGTGCTTTGCAGACACAAATTTCAAGTAATGCAGAAACAAGTTTCCATTATATGTATTGCCAACGTTTTAGATTATCAAACTGAAGTGACTTAAAATTGATTTTCTCCATTGACGCCTCTTCCTCCCCTTCCTTCACCCGGATTATAGAAGATCTAGACTAGCCAATTTTACCTTCTGCTTCTCCTGTGTCAGCAAAAATCACCACCAGGTTTGGGTTGCAAGCACTTCAAAGGAAGCTGGCCCTGAAGTTCTTTGAGTAAATTGGCAGGTGATGGCCTGGTCAAAGGTTATCAAGATGAACCCTAAATACCAGCCTTTGAGAACCCAGGACATTTTGCATTTTGCATCTTATTGCAAACATTTTTAAAAACCCGATAATTCTCTTGCCACAGTTTTATTTTATGAGGAAATCTTTTGAGATGTTAATTGGTGCTTAAATCAGGTTTGTATGTGCTGGTTTATTCACTGCACTAACGCTAGCTACACCAATCACACCCTCCTCCAAGCTGCCCACGTTTTTTTAGCACCTTTACTGCTCGAAGACTAACCTTATCGACTTGGCATTCCAAGATTCATGAATACAAGCCACTCAATATGCAGATCTCATTCCAAGCAACACATGGAATCGAGCATTGAAAATGCACAAGTGCCCTGGATCCAAGTCAAGTTGTATTATAGAAGCACTGCCGTGACGCTCAATAAACCAATATTCCAAGTTCAGAGATCTCTCTGGTCCCTCTGCACACACTCTATGCTATATTAATAATCAGGGGAGCCAACAGGAATGCCAGACCCCTGAGCAATGTGTGTGGGGGCAGCTTTGCCCTCCCAGAAGGGATGGGACCTCAGCTGGAATGATGGGGCTGCAGTAGGCAGCCGCCAGCTCCGTTGAGATGGCATGGCAAGGCAAATCCCCCACCCTGCAGAGATGGCTGGAGTGCACAGTGCGGGGCTCTGGAGCACACCCGTGGCCCAGGGCTCCATGCGGCGGTGGCAACCAGGAGCCCCCCCCCCCCTCGCCCCGCCTCCTTCCCCTGTCGTCAGCCCAGTTAATAATTCTCCTTTGTGAAACTGGACTGAATCACTGCAATGAGTAAGTTTTAATTTAGGAATTAAACCTTTTATTTAACATGGAAATGGCATCTCCGTCTGCTCCACCCAAAGGGTGTGCAAGGCAAAACACTCAGTGGAATTAACAGTAAGAGTTCTCTTACTGTAGCTTGCACACATACATTAAATCAAGTATGATTTCATCTGAAGTGCTGGCATACACATTAGGAACGCCTCAAGCCAGCAACAGCAATGTACTTGGATGTTTTCATTCCTGTTGTGTATATTTATTTGTTCATCTTTGATGAACAAGCACTGACACTATCACACTTTACTTTCATAAAATATATGAATGGCTGTTTCCAATCCCAGATATACAGGTGCTTGCTGTAACAGCTTGACAAAAAAAAAATCAGTTACCCAAGCATCTAGCATTAAACTAGGATCTTAAATCTCTTAATACAGCCAATTATCTGTCATTTCAGGCACTCTTCTGAAACAAAGAGAAGAAATTCAATGGAAGTGACATTGTCAGGTCACATTGGCCCAAAACTTTGCTTTTCTAAGCAAGCTTTTACAAGCCATAAGCCCATTAGAGGTATGTTTCCATGGTGATTTTTTTAAAATCCAATTGGAATATTTCTAATGGAAACTATTGGCCTGCAGTCTTTGCAACCAAGACCTGCAGAAAGTTCAAGTCTCTAGGAATATTAATGAATTCCATTAGTCTAGTCTCAGTCCAATATAAAATGCAACACAAACAGCAATAGCAAAAAGTTAACGTTTTTAGAATTCTTTGAGTTTGACGGAAGCTTTTTTTTTTAAAAGCTAGCAGTAAAAAAAAAATTGCCAAGGCAAATCATAATAAAATATTAACATTACATTGTATGCTACTTAAGAATCAAGTTAATATCCAAAGAATCTAGCTCTGAAAAATGCTAAACAGAAGCCAATTTCTAAGTATCTATTCCCTTTTTGGCCATTCTCTTCTATATACATTTGTAATGGAAAAGCTTTCACACCAACAGGGGTGAGGAACCTAAGGCCCAGAAACCAGCTGTAGCCCCCAGCTTGCCTGGATTCAGCCCCTGAAGCTCAGGGTTCCCCCACCAAGTATTGGGGAGCCCATGCTGGTGCTACAGCCGCCTCCCCCTCCCCCCCCCCCCACGCAGTCACTTGTGTGCAGGGCTGGAGCACACAAAATCTACTAGTCTAGACCCCCTTGGTTCTGGTGTGTGAGGGGAATGTAGGAACATCTTCTCATTTGTGTGTGGCCCCTAACTGATTTTTCTGTGGGTCAGCTGCCCCTGGCACAAAAAAGGCTCCCCAGCATTACAAGGACAGTCCTAACTTTACCACAGTTCCCTAAGAGAATTCATTTCCCCTGATATTGTGCAATACAAAGTCTTGTTAAAATGACAAGATAATTTTAACAGTTAGACCCTTTAGTGCAGCACTAAGCCTCACCTGACAGTTCTCCATTTAATTTTGTTCTTAGCTGATGAGAACAGTAGACAGAATGATCTTCCACAATTAAGCAAAAGGAATTTTTGCAGAACTTCAGACAACTAGTCTATGACAAAATGATACTTTATAAACAATTTAACTTGCACCATGCCATGTTAAGACTGGTGAATATGGATGCACAGTGAAGCATTCTGCAGCCATATTATCTGAGTAAAGGAATGCACTATCCCTGTTTTTTAAATTAAAAAGATGCTTACTCAGATTACTAAATACTACCCAGAACTTACTGGTTGTGTGTGCCCCTTGCATATTCATTAATAGGACAGCATTTGATATTATTATGGGAATCACATAAGATACATCAGCCTGACACTAACAGAAATCAAAAGAAAACAAGAAACAAAAGAGGCTGCAAGGAACAGATACATAAACACTCCAGTCCAACCCATTCATTCGCTTTGTTTTTAGCATCGAGGGCATTAATCAACATATTTATATAATGATCATCACTGTGCTATCTTAGAGAGGGGGAGAAAAGAAAGAAGAGAAAGTAATTTAAACAGCCTATAGTCATGGTGTCCAGAGGCAGACAGAGGCTGGTCCCCGGAAGTGGAGTCAGAAGCATCTGCACACGCTGCCACTTCCCTTCCTCCTACCCCGGCTGGTGCCTGGGCTACCATGCTGGGAGCCACACAAAGCAAGTGGCCCCCCACTCCCTCATGTCCAGACTCTGCACCCCCAGCCACCTCACTCACCCCCTCCACTGAGACCCCACACTCCCAGCCTGCTCCTGCACCCTTCCTTGGCCAGACACCTACCCCAAGCCTGTTCCTGCACCCTCCCTTGGTCCTGCTCTCTCCCCAGCCAGACACCCTACTCCCAGATTGCTCCTGCACCCCACCCAGACCTCACAGTCTCACCCCTTCCTACATCCTCATCCCTATCCCATTTACTAGCAACCCTGTCCTGCACACTTAACCCTTGAGTGCTGGCCTATAGTTAGAGCCTGGGCGGCCCCCCCATAAAATCCACTAACCCTGGAGCCCCAAAAGAGTTAATCTGGCCTGAGGCCTTGAACCTCAGTCCTTCCTGCCCTTCTCCTCCACCATGAGGCTGGAATACCAGGGGAGTGAGTTGTTTCAATTGGGGGCCACATCAGTGAGGGTTGGGGGGGGGGGCGGTTTGGAAGGGGGTTTTTTTTGTTTTTTTTTTTTAATTCTCACTTGTGTGGTCCCCCAGAAAATTTTCTGTTGGGGACCACACAAGTCTCCAACCCAAAAAAGGTTCCCCACCCCTGCCATAAATAAAGACAATGTTGAAACCTTGTGTTGGACAGAATATTTTACTTTATTTAAAAATGAAGCCTGGCCAACAAGCCCACAATTGGGGCCCCCATCTGGCCACAGTGTCCTATCCCCGGCCCCACTGTCTGGGCACCTCTGGCCACAGGAAGGGCTGGCAGTGGTCCCCCTCATGCTGCGGCATGAGTAAGAGGGGAGGCCATGATCCAGCTCCAGCTATTCTGGCCTGGCCCCTTATCCAGCCACTGCTGCCCGGGTGCAACAGCACAGCCCCAGCCAGAAAAGGTAATCCAGCCCTAGGATGAACGGACGGACGCACACACGCACTATTTCCCACCCCCTGTGCCATGCCCTGCCCTGCCTCCTGCACCTCCCACATACCCCAACCCCCTGCCCTGAGCCCTCATACACCCCAACCCTGACTCCTGCATCCCCACATCCACAACCTGCACCCCCCAGTAACAGCAGAAGTCACACTAAAGTCAGAGTACAAGGTTTCATTTATGCTATTAATCATTATGTCAATTAATAACATTAAGCTGTATTTTCAGTCATGCAAATAGGCATTTTCAGTGATGCAAAAAGGCATTCTTATATAGCTCTGTTGACCACTTGTTGTGAATTTTGACATAGTTTGGCTCTTTGGTTTGAAAAGGTTGCCGACTTCTGTGTTAGGTTAATGTCCAGAACAGGGATACTCCAGGCATATCTTGAAGCAAGGAATAAGTTAAGAACTTAATGAAGAGGAAGTTGAGACGCTAATTGTATTTAATGAAAACACGTAACAATTCGCAAGGATCTTGTGATTTCATTAACATACCTGATCAAGCGTTTACCACACTAATAGATCCCAGTTTTACTCATAAGTTTTGGTTTTGAGTTACTATTTCCTTTTCGGCAAACTATTCTGTAGATAGGTGTGGGCCCATCCGTACAGTACATAAACATTGTTCCAGACTATTAGAAGTTTACCACTGGCTTGTTTGTGATCTGCCCATTTTATGCTAGGTTCTTTTTCTAGAATTCAGGAAGGGAGAGTTCCTGCCCAGAGGGGCTCAGTTTTAGGAGCTGATTCACTGAGAACTGAATTTGACACACAATCATTCGGTGAAAATCGCTGAATGCAGAGGGCGTGCAAGCAAGGGTGCTGGAACAATTTTTACAGTGGAGGCCATTGAACTAAACTGTGAATCCTGTATAGAATGGAAACCGCTTCACACCAGAGGGTGCTGCAGCACTTCCTCCCCCCCCCCCCCCAAATTCAAGCTTGTTGAAAGTGGCTTGTTTCTGACATGCAAAAATAACTTGTGATACTAGTTATTGAAGGGGCTCAGAACTCTGCTCTGACCACAGCTGTCCCAGAATAGGTGGAATAATTTCAAGTGTTCCATTGGGTTCTTCTTGCTATGGCATATAAATGCAATCGCCCCGCTACAAGAAAGCCTGGATCAGCAGCATCCTTGTTTCCTACCTAAGGAAGTTAAACCAGCTCACAAAACCAAATGAGTTATTGGGGTTTATGGGGAGGCGGGATAGCCATAAACTGTAGAGACAAGGGAAGAACTAGCCACACCAATGGAAATAAAATGGTGACTCGTACCGTAAGGGAAAGTTGAAAAGAACTTTGAAGAGTGAGTTCAAGAGGGCATGAAACCATTAAGAGGTAAACGGGTGGGGTCTGTGGCCTGTGGACAGTGTGAGGCCAGTAGCGGCCCCCGGCACACCGGGACCAGGTCTCCTTGGAGTCGGGTTGCTTGGGAATGCAGCCCGAAGCGGGTGGTAAATTCCATCTATTGCTCATCCCAGACATTCACAATTCCATATGGACTAGACTTTGCATAAGACAAAAATGTGTACATGTTGAACCTCTCTCATCCAGCACACTCTGCTCTGACAACATCCGTGGTCCAGCATGATTTTAGTTAACTGGATGTCCACTTATCATGGGTGTGGCCAAGTTCCCTGTAGTCCCATGAAGTTTGACGACAGCCACCAGTCCTGGCTCTGTGTTCTGTGCTGTTGTTTGCCAACACTTCAATTGCTTACTGGGCTCTTAGAAGACATTTAGGGGGTAAATTACAGCTAATCCTGCTAGATGATATTGACCTGCCATGGTTCAGCAAATTTCTGGTTCAGCAGCAGTCAGGACCCTAGGGTGCCAGACTAGAGTTTCAACCTGTTCTTTGACACTAGACCAAAGACTTCAAGGCACCCCACTTGCCACCAGCAGTGAAATCTCACATTCTTTGTACTACATTTCTACTTGCCCATATTCCCCACCCTCAATTGCAAACACAGCAATTCTCCCCACCACTCTCCCTCGCTCACTCCTACCCGCTAGAGCCAGACAATTCACAGTCTCAACCTTCAGCCAATTTTTCTTATCCTGGTCCTGAGACTTTGACAGAGCTCTGTCGATTAGACTCCTGCAAAAACACTGCAACTGGCACTAAATAATTCCCAATATATATTTCTAGCTCCCAACAGTTGCCCTGGACTCCGATAAAATTGTGTACATTTACAATGGCCCTTTTAATGTGCAAGATGCTGAAAAACATCTGGCCTAGCACATAACACAAGAAGATCATTGAGTGTGGTATCCACCACGTGGGTTTTTTAAGGTCCAGCAAGGCTAGACTGCAAGTAATTCCAATCCAGTGATGCAACATCTTGGGGCTCAGAGGTCCCTGCTTCTATGCCCCTAGCTCTGCTGCTTTCTTCCCTCTGATCTGCAACACTCCAAAGGTTTCATTTTGTGAATTCTCTAGGAATATTTGGAGTCACTTGGCCAAATTCACATCAAACATCTGAGCTGCAAATTTTGACCTTTCTGTAATACCACGCAGAGTGCTTGAAAAGGCATTAAAGTGTTGTAGCATCCTTACTTTAAGTTTCCAATTCCATTAGATCTCTACTTACCCTTTTGGTTACAAAAACAAGGGTGAACTGTTTAGAGGACAAGGAATCTAATATTCAAAAAAATCTCTTCTGTTTTCTCCCACCATTATTATCAATCATTATAATTTCAGGTAAATGTTTAAAAAAAATCATCATTGGCTGTCCATTTGCCAGGTAGGAAGTGCCAATTAAATTTAAAAGGTTAGCTCAGTTAGTATTACACCTCGACAGACTGGGCTAGAATTAGAGCTGTTGCTTGACACCAACTATTCTGAGAAAAATTCATTCCTCTGTACAGAAATACTTGATTAAACAAAGGTCTGAACAAAAGCTGCACATTGCTCACCCATTTTATCAAACTTGTCAGGGCTGTTGCCTGCTCTGGCACTGAGTACAGAAGGTGGGGGCCCACAAAAGACCTTAAATACCTTGCCTATAGAGGCTCTGCTTCCAGAAAAAACTCCCCGGAGTCAGATGCACTGACTCTGGAAGATAGGCTGCAACCATCAAGTGATTTAAACCCTGAAAAACCAGGGAGAAACACTTGAATTTCTTCCCCAGAGGTACCCCAAGCTCTTCTGCCACACGAGAGCTTGAGAAAAAAACAAAAAGCACAGAAAACAAACTGTCTCTGGTAGCTGACCTCCCAGGCTAGGCAGACACACACAGGCCTCCTGTTACCTTCCAGGACAAGTATCAAATCATTGCCTTAAAAAGGGTGATTTTAACAATAAAACAAGAAGATACACTTGATTAAGCTACAGCCCAAAGAGATTGTTACTGTGTATTTTGTTCCTTTCCTTAGTTGCTCTGCAACACCTAGCAGCCAGGTATGCTTTAATATGGTGAGTGGGGGAGGGGAGGCACATGGAATTCATGCAGAGAAGTTTAACCAAACAACCAAAACAAAGGCAAATACCCTGATCGCGACTAAACACACATTTTTCCCTTATTTACTCATGATCCTTTCATGGGCCAGTCAATTCTATGCCCCAAATTCCTTGGAGTCATGCTCATCCTAATTATTGTATATTGCTCCCTCCAGCCTTTCATTTAGAACTCACACACAGGAAGAGCAGGTAGGTGTCTATAACAATTCACATTTCAGCACTGTACCCCATTGGTTCAGCACTGTACCCTGCCAACACCCTGAGCTACCTGAGTCTGACCCTTTAGTCCAGTGTTTCTTAAACTTTTTAAGACTGAGGAACACCAAACAATTTTTTTATGGGGGGGGGGGGGGGGAGGGGGGGAAGGGTTTGGGGAAGTTAGGAATCTTTTTCTCCCCCCCCCCCCCCTCAATAAAAGTTGCCTGCCCCTTTCAGGGTGGCCATTTTGAAGTCTGTTCTCCGTGGCACACCAGTGTGCCGTGGAACACAGTTTAAGAAACACTGGTTTAGTCACCGAGTGCTTGGCAGCACTCCTATCCATCACACCACTGGTATTGACAATAATTGAACATGCCTATGGTTAGCAGCAGCTTCCCAAACCCCCCAAACCATGGCATTTTGCCATGTAGGGCACCTTCAGTTCAAGGATCTTGAGTGCAAATAAAGAAGCTTCCCCAAACCTGACACAAATACCATCATCCCCATGTCTTTCACCAGGTGTAATGTGGCAGGGGGGTGGTTCTGGGGGCACCACTCAGAGGGTCAAATCAGGATGAAATGCTCGAAGATAGGGCCCTCCAACATAAGGCACAACAAACCAGTCACAAAGAGCACAGCAAGAAATCACTCAAGTAAGCCCCTTAGATATTCCAGCTTCTCTTGTGCCACAGCCAGTACCTCCTTACACAAATGAAAAATTATGAAAACCAATCTCACCAAACCCAAACAGATTCTCCTGATCCCAAAGGACTAGCCACATTCCCAGGTCAATTTATACTTTGGATCTTATTGGTCAGAAGGAAGGAAGGAAGGGTGTACAATTGTAAAAGGAATAATATTACGTACACCAATTACAAAGTTTTTGGTGCAGGTTTGTAGCAGAGATGAAATAATTTGCAGTCTAACAAGTCTCTGGAATACATCTGCTGTTAGGATGGGTCATTGGTCCTTTAAGGCACAATTCATAGCCAAGATGCTCCAGGAGTGATGAACTGGAATGAACAGGGACAGGTGAGCAAAGCCCACAGGTAAGTGCTGAATGTGTGGGACTGGGAGATGGGTTGGAAATGGGGGGACTACGGCCTATAATGGCAAGGAGAAAGGAGGGTCAGGGCACAATAGGGAAGCAAGATCAAATCAGTATCTTAGATGCCTATATACAAATGCGAGAAGTATGGGTAATAAGCAGGAAGAACTGGAATTGCTAACCAATAAATACAACTATGATATCATTGGTATTACAGAAACTTGGTGGGATGGGACGCATGATTGGAATGTTGGTATGGAAGGGTACGGCTTGCTCAGGAAGGACAGACAGGGAAAAAAGGGAGGAGGGGTTGCCTTGTATATTAAAAATGTACACACTTGGACTGAAGTGGAGATGAACGTACGAGATAGCTTAACCCAGAGACTCTCTACACAGCTAAAAGGGGTACAAAATGAGGGTGATGTCATGCTAGGAGTCTACTACAGGCCACCTAGCCAGGTGGAAGAGGTGGATGAGGCCTTTTTTAAACAATTAACAAAACTATCCAAAGCCCAAGATTTGGTGGTGATGGGGGACTTCAACTATCCAGACATATGTTGGGAAACTAACACAGCGGGGCACAGGCTATCCAATAAGTTTCTGGACTGCATTGGAGACAACTTTCTGTTTCAGAAGGTTGAAAAAGCTACCAAAGGAGAAGCTGTTCTGGATTTGGTTTTAACAAATAGGGAGGAACTAGTTGAGAACTTGAAACTGGAAGACAGTATAGGGGACAGTGATCATGAAATAATAGAGTAGAAGAGAAAGGTAGAAGGGAGACCAGCACAATTGAGGTAATGGATTTCAGGAAGGCAGATTTTGATAAGCTCAGAGAACTTGTAGGTAAGGTCCCATGGGAAGCAAGACTGAAGGGAAAAACAACTGAGGAGAGTTGGAAGTATTTCAAAGGGACGTTGTTAAGGGCCCAAAAGCAAACAATTCCGCTGTGTAGGAAAGATAGAAAATATGGCAAAAGACCAGCTTGGCTTAACAAGGAGACCTTGCATGATCTCAAAATAAAAAAGGAGTCCTATAAAAAATGGAAACTAGGACAACTAACAAAGGATGAATATAGGCAAGCAACACGGGAATGCAGGGGCAAGATTAGAAAGGCAAAGGCACAAAATGAGATCAAACTAGCTACAGGCATAAAGGGAAACAAGAAGACCTTTTATAAATACATTAAAAGCAAGAGGAAGACCAAGGACAGGGTAGACCCACTGGTTAGTGAGGAGGGAGAAGCAGTAACAGGAAACTTGGAAATGGCAGAGATGCTCAATGACTTCTTTGTTTCGGTCTTCACAGAGAAGTCTGGAGGTGCGCCTAACATAGTGAATACAAGCAGAGAGAGGGTAAGTTTAGAAGATAGGATACACAAAGATAGGAGCAAGTTAAAAATCAGGGTACAGAGAAGAGCGACAAGAATGATTAAAGGTCTAGAGAACATGACCTATGAAGCCAGGCTTCATGAACTGGGCTTGTTTAGTTTGGAAAAAAGAAGATTAAGGGGGGACATGATAGCGGTTTTCAAATATCTAAAAGGGTGTCACAAGGAGGAAGGAGAAAATTTGTTCCTCTTGGTTTCTGAGGACAGGACAAGGAGTAATGGGCTTAAAGTGCAGCAGGGGAGGTTTAGATTGGACATTAGGAAAAAATTCCTAACTGTCAGGATGGTCAAATATTGGAATAAATTGCCAAGGGAGGTGGTGGAATCTCCCTCTCTGGAGATATTTAAGAACAGGTTAGACAGACATCTGTCAGGGATGGTGTAGACGGAGCTTGGTCCTGCCTTGAGGGCGGGGGGCTGGACTCGATGACCTCTCGAGGTCCCTTCCAGTCCTATGATTCTATGAAGACAAAGATGAGGAACAACCAGGGCCCTTTTTATACCCTCGCCCACATAGAGGGAATTTCACTGCTCTCCTTGTGTGAAAGTAAGACCAATATGGTGTTTGTCAGACGAGCATGTCACTTGTCCATGCATGGTCCAGTAGCAGCCATTGCTTACATCCGGGGTGGGCAAAAGGGCCTCTGCAGGCCAGATCCAGCACCCCAAGCAGGTTGATCGAGCCTGTGGAGGTCCTGCAACCCCCCTCCCATAGGCCAATCAGAGTCTGGGGGCAGGTGGGAAGCATATGAAGTTTCCGCCACACTGCCAGGAGTGTGCAGCACTTAGAAGCATCACACGCTCCTGGCAGGATAGGAGGAGACTTCGCACGCTGCCCTGCCCCCAAGCCCTAATTGGCCTTGGGGCAGAAGGGGGAGCAAGTGAAGTCTCCTCCCACCGCCAGGGGCATGGGTATCTCGGGGGATAAGGGGAACTTCTGGGGGGGAGAGGGGGGGCTGCAAAGAATTCACATGCTCTCCCACGGCTAGACCAATCATGGTCTGTGGGTGGGGAAGCAGGCAAGTATCCTGGCCCTGCCCCTTCCACCTGAGGTCCTGCCCCTTCTGGAGCAGCCCGGGGCTACTTCAAAAATTTCTGAAGTGGCCCCCAGTAAAAAAAAAAATTATTGCCCAGCGCTGGCTTACATGCTGGTCTGAATGTTCACAGCAAAGTTCCTCCATGAGGACTGGCGCTACTTGAGGTGCATTGTCAGTGACACACTGCTATTCACTTGACTAAACACCCTTTCACCAATAGATTGACCAAGCCTCCTGTTGAGGTCTCCCAGAAGCAAACATTAGGGATGCAACATCCCATTTAATTAGGTAAATGGTTAAACATTATGGTTAACCAATTTAACGGGGGGGGGGGGGTCTGCTCTAGCCACACAGAGCAGCCCCTGCCCATAGAGCACCTGGGCCAGGCCAGGCACAACACAGACGGGCACTGCTTTGTCCAGACTGCAGCACCCCTGTCCATAGGATGCCTGGGCTGGACCCACTGCAGCCAAAGGGCCTGCTCTGTCTGTATTGAAACACTGCCTGTGCACAGTGGGCCCTGCAGGGCTGGAGCTGGGCAGGGGGCTGCTCCAGACTAAGGATGTTAAAATGCGGTTAACTGACTAGCCGATAGGCGCTTGTACATTTCAAAGGAACAATGCGGAACTCCGCGTACAGCCCGGGGCCAGAGGAAAATCCCACTGACCCCAGGCTGCATGTGGGTGGCGGTTCTTGTGCATTTCAAATCCATGGAGCCCGGCGTCCGACACTAGGCACACGCCACACGGGAGAATACTATTGCTGTAGCCACATATTGAGCCTTTGCCAGTTTAGGTAGAGAACAGAGGCAGCGGGGAGGGGGGGGGGGAAATCAACTAGTCTTTAACATCCCTATTCCAGACCCCACCGGTTAACCATAACTAGTAAGCATCACTTAGGAAGGGTGATGCTTACCCGTCAACCATTCACCTCCCTATTTGAAATACAAGTACATTGCCAACACTCAACTCCAAATCCAAAAAAGATATATGCATAGGAATAATATAAACAGAATCAGTGAATCATGAGCTTTCTATAGACATCTCACTTGGCCCACTTTGCACAAGATTTGGTGCAAACATGTAACAGTGGTTGCCACAATTAATTTTTGAGATGAACAGACAAAACAATGTCCCCATGGTTACTTGGGAAGTATGGTACAGAACTGGCAATGGAACCTTGTTCTCTTGGCTCAAGTCACGCGGTTTTTGATGAAAACGTTCCTTTCTGCACCATCTTCATACTTGGCACTTTCTGCTCTTCCTGGCACATTGACGGCCTCTCCCCTTTGTACTTCAGAGCCACACTGCTATGAATGAAACAAAAGACAGAAGTACGTAGCACTTTAAAGACTAACAAGATGGTTTATTAGGTGATGAGCTTTAGTGGGCCACGAAAGCGCATCACCTAATAAACCATCTTGTTAGTCTTTAAAGTGCTACGTACTTCTGTCTTTTGTTTCAGCTAGACCAGACTAACACGGCTGCATCTCTATCACTATTCTGCTGTGAATGAAGACTGGCTAGAAGGAGCCAGTCAACACCATTCATTAGGCAGACAAGAGAGATGGTTACTGTTCAACAAAACAAGACACGAGGCACATGCCACACAGGAGAATACTGTTGCTGTAGCAGTATATTGAGCCTTTGCCAGTTTAGGTAAAGAACAAAACACATTTAGTAAAGATGATGTAAAGCACAACAGCAGGAAACATGCCACTTGGCTGCTCTTATTGCGCAACTGTAGTGGTACAGAACAGCTACAGCCCTAACCAACTACACAGGCCTTTCATTCAACTAAGAAACCTAGTCCACTCATTTGGGATGCTACGGTACTGTTTAGCTTTTACATAAACTGACTGGAATTTACACTGCCATGAGGCACACAAGACTCCAAGTTTCATAACGAAACCAACAAGATACCTTTGAAGTCTTCCTATCTATCCATTTCAATGCCCGAAACTTGGCACCATTGTCATAATCAGACCCTCATGAGCAGAGGCTCTTGTGTGCTAGTCACTTTTTTTAAAAGCCCCAACTTTCCTTGAACAAGTTGGCTTTTTTCCTTCCTAGCTTAACTCCTGCTCTCTACCAAACTTTAAACATCAGCTGAGCCATACCACAAGATCATTTCAGTAGGTCACTGACTACGCATATGGGCTCTTGCCATCAGATAATATTGCAAAATGTACAGGACTGATTCTGCTACCCTTCTATCAGTAATAGTCCCACTAAAATCAATGGAGCATCTGTGCAGGTATGTCCAGATTAAGGCATTACATTGTACAAGTAAGTTTAGCAGAATCTGAAGTTGCACTGTTTACAAAAAAACTTTTGAAAGCTTTTAAGTTAAGATGTAGTTTACAGCCATTGAACAAGTGAGATGAAGAATCGCTTATCTTGAGAGAAGACAGTTTAATAACTGCAGAAATCCAACAGCTGATATCTAAATTCCACCTAGACAGTCACTTCCTCAGTATACTTAAGGGCAAAAAGGAGGAAGTTAGTGTTTTCTGTTGTAGAACAAAGTCATTCAACACCTTCCCATTCAGAAAATTCATCTTCATAGAATACTATTTGACTGCCAAGGACTGGACGTTTGCATGCTATTCATTACTGTCATTACAAGGCTGAGGCTTTTATTGGATAGTCAGCGGCATCCCATAGGAAACACCATTATACCCTCGACTAATAGCCTTAGTGTTTCTTTTGTAATTCTGGCAGTGAACAATTTGTAAGAATAAGAAATGAGACAAACATGCAACATAAAGTGAACCCATGATCTAGATATGCTGTAACCCTCTATTGTCTGGCTGCTGATACTTCACTAGGTTATAGTTCATATTCTACTGGATACTGTTACAACAAAAGCACTTAAGAGCCTTATTGTAAATTCTCCAAGACAGAAGATGGTTTTATTATAACCTGCCACATACCTAAGGCACCGTATAAGTGAGTATGTTATCGTGCAGTAGCAATGCATGGGCACGGACAGAAAATACTGGATCTGAACAAGTTCACAGATAAAGTATGTTCCTTCAACCTAGCCCATTTAGGTAGGTAATATGTGCCAATGCGGGCAGCAGTAGCTGGATTATACTAATGCGATAAAAAGCAAGAGTTGGGGTCATATTTTTAGGAGAAAGCACCTGAACCTCACAACATTTTTGGTTTAATCAGCTGAGGACACAACTAAGAAGCATTGTGTAAGTATGCAGCACATACACACAATATGATATGTGTGGGCAGCTTAAGCAGGACTGCTGTAAATCTGTGATGTCTCTATTACTCAAGGGGCAGACCCCCAAAAGAATCATGCTTGTCTTCTCAAAGTAGCAGTGGCCTCCCATCACAAGCCCGTGACAATTTGTTCATTTCAGTCTTCCCCAATCCCCATTTCCTTTTTTAAAGTTCTTTAGTTATGAGACTTCTCCCTGAATTTGCATTGTCCCATTACACCTGGTCTTCAGCTACTAGATTCTCAACACAGGGAACAATCCAAAACACTCTATGCACGGCTAGGCCACTGTATGAATAAAAGTGTCATTGTACAGGAGCCATGTAATCTCAATATCCTTCAAAACTGTTGACCCCAACTCAATAGTTTTAGACGGCAAAAATATTGATAGCTAGGCATTAGTCAACACTCAATACAACCAAAAAAATAGAGTTCAATACAGGATAGCTAGTGCTGAAGCATGTTTGGTCCAAAGTCCCTGTGCATAAAACATCTAAACTTGCCCCACATTTCATGAATTAAAGCACATTTTCTTACAGTACTGTAAAACGTAAGATGCTGCTCCAAAACATTATGGTCAAACTACAGAAAGAATTCAAACAATGATTCCAGTGGCACCTTAAAGAATAGCACTATTTATTATGGCATGAGCTTTCATGAGTTGCAACTCAGTTCACCAGATGCATGAAGTGAGTTGCAACTCATGAAAGCTTATGCCAAAATAAAACTGCTAGTCTTGAAGGTGCCACTGGACTCGTTGTTTTTGCTGAAACAGACTAACAAGCACCTCTCTGAAACCCCATCATCAGGAAAGAATGAAGTTAGCCTGGTAGAAAAATATTCTTGCCTTAATCTGCTGATGGGATGACAAACCCAATAGTCTGGGGAAGACAGTTGAAGTGCCAAAGAGTGCATTTCATTAGTGCCACAATTCCAGCTTGGCTAATCTATGACACATTGATATCTTCCCATGCAGCTTTTTAAAATTCATTGCCCACTTCCCGCATTTGAGTTAATTAAATTACCCCTCTGCTCCTGGAATAGCTAATTTAATAGAGATGCATTTTGCTTTACCTGCAGCTGGTCACACTAAGCACACAGCACAGTTCTGTAACAGATGAGACAACTCAAGAAGGGTTTTTCTTTATTAAGTTACATGCAAATACAGGATGCCACCACATTCAGAAGTGGCCCTTTACTTTGCTATGCTGTGGAAGAGATGAGTTTGTAAGAATAAATTCTTGGCTGCTGGTATGAAACATAGGAGTTCTTCACAAAAAGGCATCATAAATGCCACATCCAAGATCCTAAGGACATAGAAACAAGAATTACTAGCTGAGAAGAGCCAGGTGTTTGCACTTGGGAGAAAACCTTTCAGTGAGCGTATGGCGGTGGTGAGACCATTGTGAGCATTTCTGAATTAGTATAATAGTTAATGCTAAGGCTCAGAAATTCTTAAAATAGCTGGTAGGAAGCATAAAGACATGCTGGCATAATTTCTTCCTACCCTACCACTTGAATTATGGACATATCAAAATGGATCAAGTAATAATAGATACACACACTGCTCAGAATTTGGATTTGCCACACTTACTACCCTGGCATATTTTTGAGAAAGAAAAGACTCCCAGAACCTGGTTTGTATGTAGATATACCACATTATTTTTTAAAAAGCCATCGGAATCCTGGAGTCAGTGGTATCAAAACCTGCTGATAGAGCTAGAAGAATTAACATAGCTACTCAGTCATGAGCAGAAGCTGCTGGATGTGACTTTGTCCAATACCCAGGCCTATAATCTGGGGCCAAGGAAAGAGTCTTTGAAAACCATTACTCACGTGAGTTACCACACCACCGCCACCATCTACTGACCGGGAGCTTTGAAACAGGAGAGTATTTAGCAAGATGAGAGTCAAGAACTGGTTTCTTGAACAGAAGTGTTACAACAGCTGTCATCTTGCTTTCTTCCCCCACCCTTCTGTAGAGAAAGTGACCATCTCATGAGCACTGGCCAGCCAGAAAGGACAAGAGACAGATGACAGACTGCAGAGAGCCACACCAGCACCTCCAGCAATAGCACTGACTCACTCAAGCAGGGAAGCTTTGCCCTTTGTTCTCTAGACACTCGTTTCCAAGGTCAGTTCAACCTGTAACCAGGGATGTTAAAATGAGGTTAATTTACCAATTGAGGCATTGATAGAAATTCTATCGTTTATCAACTTGATTTGTTGATAGGGGATGGTAGCCAAACTCTGCTGCGGCTCTGCAATTTAAAAGGCAGTAGGAGCCAGGGAGCTTGCCTTCTCCCTAGGCTCCTACTGCATTTTAAACTGCAGAGCCACAGCAAGGTTTGGTCCTGCACCTGGCACAAGCCAGGACTGAGCTGGACTGCTTGCACAGCCAGAGTAGCCTTTCTCCACAATGAGCCAGAGTCCTCTGCAGATCACCCCTACCCCTGATAGAGTAAGCACTGGGAGGGCAGCACCACAGAGACGGTGCTGGGGGGGGGGGGGAGAAGAGAGACTGGCTTTTAAGCATCTGATACAGAGGCAGCAGGAGAAGGGGGGAAGAATGCAAGTAATCAACTCAACTAAACAATAAGCCTAGGCTTATCAACTAGTCGACTACCCACTTACATCCCTACCTGTAACCAATTTTTTTTTTTTTTTTTTTTGCAAACGGTCATCCAACTCCTATATAATGAAGAAAGCTTTACTCCATTTCCAAGATGAGGCGTCTATGATTCACCAAACCATGGATCCTTCAGAGCAGCTCTGCTGTGCAAGACTTAGTAGATAGTATGGTGGGAGCAGTTACATTTTACCACCCACGCACAGCCATGGCACAATCTGTGATCTGACACAAAGAACCAGCTGGGCTAGACCAGGTGTGATGGGAGAAGTACTGTCCTTTTCTAAACTTCCCAGCATTCAGTAAATAAAGAGTTAAACCCAGAACAGTGGGTATCCAAGAAGTATCAGCAGGAAGCCTAGAGAGCCAATAGGAAGAGGGTGAGATTTGAAATGAAAGTTTTGCCTGATTCAGCCTCCTTAGTGCGCAAGTTCAGAGCAGGAAGTGGGAGGGAGGTAAAGTAGCCTTGGAAGCCGGACATGGAATTTTCAACAATTTACATGTCTAGAAAGGACAGAAGCTTGGGATGTTTCCAGCCCAGAGAGCTCTGGACTAGAGAGGTTCAACCTGTAGTTTAACCAGTCAATAGTTCTGATCAATATTTACGCCCCTACATTCAACAGTTGGTGGGGGGGGCTTTTTGCTTCCCCCCCCCCCCCGCACATTTAAGTGGCAGCAATGTACCACTGAAGGCCTTGACAGTCTGTGACCTTGGGGAGGGTATGGGTTTTTTTTTTTTGTTTGTTTGTTTGTTTTTTTAAAGCAGAGCCTTTAGTGGCATGGCATTTTAAGATCCATACGGGCTCCCGCCTTCTGCACTCAAAGCGTCAGAGTGGGGAACAGTCTTGACAACAGGTTTCTACCACCTTCATGCGAGTGGTCTCTTTTCACTGGACCGGTCACAGGTCCCTTATAAAGAGTGCTAAGGAGCCACTACATCTCTTGAAGAAGGCCATTTAAATTAATACCAGAATATCAGTAGCATGCTCAGGTAGGCTGGGCAATATTCCCCCTACAGGCTGCCTGGATCTCACTGGTTCAAGCCAAACATAGCACTCCACCAAGATTGCTCTCACCCCATCAAGCTAGCTGGATCCTACTCTCTAACCTAAGACAACAATGGTCTGTCAGAGAAAACCAAACATTCTCCTAACCAATCCAAATATCAGATTGGATGTGTGCTTATGGTTGCCAAGGGAGTGATGAAATTCAGAGTCTAGCCATACACAAATGAGGGCCAACTCAACAGGCTTGATTTAGTGCTGAGATTTTAAATGCAGGTGGATTTAATTTTCTGCATTCAGTGTGCAGTAAATGAAGAGCATTTTTATCACTTTTGTTGCCTACATGTTAAGCAGTGTATGAGAATAGTGCACTAGAGTAATTTCAAACTGCAGATCTCCATCGGCTCTTCCTCCTGAAGTCTTCACTGATCCCCAAGAGCATTCGCCTGTTTGGATCAGCAGAAATACTGCACTTCTTATATTTCACTTATCATACCAGCTGAATGCAGGAATTCAGCAAGAGAGCAACTGCTTAGACTAAACGCGGTAATGAAAACAGACTAAATTATAAGCAATTACAAAAGAGCTGTTCCTCTTGGGACTAAGTTCAGCCAAGGATGGACTTGGAAATTTAAAAGCAACCCAACAACAATGAAGTAGCTGACTAATTCAAAGCCAAAACAGAATTGGGCCTGTTAGGTATTTGACTGAGACCCCCAAGGAAAACCCAAATGCTGTAGCAAGCAGCAAGTATTCAGTAGTCAGAAGTCTTCCCAATGGGGACAAAAATAAAGGTCCCAAATGACCCAGGATTGAGTCCCATGTTGGTTTTACAAGGGAGTCAGGGCATCCCTTGTGTCCTCCTGGCCAAACTGTATCTTTAGCAGTGCCAGAGGGGCAGCTATCTGCCTCTTTAGAGAGGAAGTTCTAAAGCTAAGGCCCAAGATCAGGAGTTGGGAGATAAGATTTCTCTGACACTACCTCTATGACTGTACAGCATAAGCTTCCTCTTTCCATGCTTCATTTCTCCATCTCTACAATGTGGATAATCTTATTCCCCTACTTACCAAAAACGTTGTGAAGATACTGTCAATGCTTGAAGCATCCTGATGGGAGCTATCGAGACTATCATACTATGAACTGCACATACTATTCCTACACTGCCTGACCTTAATGCATACATTGTTGCTGTTCACTTTCAAATGCTAACATATGCCATCAGGGCCAGTCCTAACCAATTGGTCGTCCCAGATGACCACCAGGGAAAATTTGTAGAGGGGAAAAAAAGGAGGGGGGGCAAAATGCAGTTGCAGCCCCTTTAATTGCCACATGTCACGAGTGGGCTTCTGTCGGGCTGTCGACGGGCCCCTTGAAAATGGCAGCCCCGGGTGACCACCTGGCTCACCCACCCCAACACAGGCTCTGCATGCTACCCTCGAAGGGTCTGCTATGCAGTGGTGGCCAAGTGAGATTATGCAATTTAACACAAAGCATTGTATAAACACCGATTCAAGCTCCTATGTAATTAATACCTACTCATTTGTACGAGTTAAAGCTGATAAACCAGTTTGGGATGCACCTGGATAAAGAGCTGTAGCAACAGAAATCCCAATGTGAGCTTTTTTTTTTTTTTTATAAAATATGCCTTTCCTCACCTTCTACTTTAAAGAGGTTTGCAAAATGAATTAAAGAGAGAGAGGTTCATACACATACACACACCCCAGAGGAACTAGCTATATTAAAAGGATGTTAGATTGTAAAGTCAAGCACCCACAAGTTACAAATTGCCAGATATTTACAGTTTACTCTAATTTGGCTTGTATCCAACTTGCAATACTGAATGAGAAAGGGGTCTATGCAAAAAAAAGTATTTAATCACATGTACAAATGTTAATGCATACTGCCACGGAGGCATAATTAAGTTTGCACTGAAAACTAAACTTCCTAAGTTTCAAGTGCTAAACTTCTGCAACCTAAAAAAACATTTTAATGTAGAGGTTTTTTTAATTTAGTTTTTCCTAGGTTGCATCTGTTGTCTCTCTCTCTCTCTGGAATGTAATAAACAAGTTCTGTTGTATACAACGGACAGGGCATTTGCCCTGCACTGGCTCTTTAAGGGCAAATCCCCAGCCCCCAGTGAGGGCTGAGAGCAAAGCCCCAGCTGAGGCAGTTCTGGCTAATGAGGGCCCAGCTGGGGGCAATATAACCAAGGGCTCCTGGAGGCAGTGGGAGAACTGACTGCTGCTCTGGACAGAGAGCAGTAGGGACCCCTGACAACCAGGGAAGTGGGAGGCTTCCTGGAGGTACAGCAGTGCTGGGGAAGGAAGGAAGGCAGGACTGGGGAAGCTCTGGCCAAGCAAGCTCCCAGGCTGCAGGGCCTGATCAGGTTATGCAAAGGCAGTAGGTCCGCATCCCTTTGCCAGTGATGAGTGGCCATTACAGACTGCAGTTTGCCCGAGGCAGGGACTAGATGAAGACTGGCAGTGGGTCACTGAGGCAAAGTGGATACAGGGGAACTGGAAGCAGGATAAACACCAACTCCCAAAAGGGGGTTCAGACACTGGAGAGGGCACTCTTCAGGACACCGAGGGTCCATGAATGACACGTCTTGACTAGAGAGGGCAGCGAGAACACAGGGAGACACCAACTAGAGGGAAGCATCCAGCCAGCAAGCTAATTCTCAGAGCAGCCAGCTGGAGGTGCTATGATGGTGAGTCTGCCCATGACCACAACTAACCCCTTATCCTCACCCCCATCTCAATTATGCATCAGCAGGGACTACGACCAGAGCCTTCAGTACAGTCACCTAAGCTCTGGGACTGTTAGCTGGTTGGGAAATGGACCACTATGCCATGCACTGTGGCCAAAGGGGTGTTTGGAGGAGATCCTGCCCTAAAGTGATTCCAAAGGGATGTGACGCCGTGGCCATTTTAGACCTGAATCATCAGTAAAAAGCAGTAGATAAGACTGGAATTTTTAATGTAAAAGTGTTTTAAATCAGGCCTCTACCCAGCAGAAAAGGATCGCAATTATTGATTTGCAGACAACCTTTCGGGTTTCCCATGCCTCATGTTTGATCAGAGGGGAAGGCTCCTGGATACATGATTGCAATGGCTAAGGACCTTTGCTAATTCTTTCTGGGCTGTGACAACATATTTCTCTCATTTGCATACACTCTCATACAAACACACCCAGCTTCTATTAAAATAAAACCCATAAAGAAAAGAATCACATTAAATATAACAATACAGCCATGTCACCCAATCAGACAGATTGCTGGCTTCATCTGTCTACACAGCCTCAGCTTCATAAATGCAGCAGTAAAGAAAATAATTATTTGAAGAAAGCTCATAAAATGGCTGCAGTTTGAAGGCCTGAATCAGAAAGGGCCCTCTGCAGTCATTCTGAAAATGATGAGAAATCGCAGTAGCAGCACAATGTGCAATGGCCAGGACCCCTGAACACTCATCAATTCCATCCAAGAGCCTCACAGTAGGTCATAGGCTAGATTTTGGGAACTTCAGACAGTTGTAGCAGGATTTTAGACAATAGGCTGGAAGGTCATCAGTACATACACTGGCTCCGAGGTGAATTGAAGTACACAGTGTTGTAGTTGTATCAATGAGAAAGGTGAGAAGAACTATCTTTTATTGGACCAACTTCTGTTGGGGGAAGGAAGGCGGAGAGAGAGAGAAAGAGACAAGGTTTCAGGCTCCTCGGAGCCCTTCTTCAGGCCTGGGAAATGCAAAAAATGAGTCCAAGGCAGGCTCCGCTACTGGACATGCTACCTCAACTTAAGAGCACCGGGAAGTAATCACTTCAAATTTCTCTGGTGAGTGGTTATTTCAAAACAGCAGCCTTGGAGCATTCACACCGTGCTATTTTGAAGAGAGTCCTTTGAAAGGAGCGTTATTCCCAAGGAAAGCAGGAGTACAGATTTTGAAATAACGGGCTTGGTAGTGCAGATGCTCCGCTTCTTGTTTCGAAATAACTCCCTAGTATAGGCCAAAGTTTAGCTATCAGGCTTCAAATAGGAGAGCTTTTGGCTGGAGGCAGCTCATGAGAACAGGCTCACCTGTGCAGGATCAGGTGAGGCCTATAAAGCCAGGTGGCAGGGCTAGAGGCTGCTGCTGGGAAAGGGCAGTCACTCCCTGGGGAGAAGTGTTTGGAGGCTGTAGTCACTCCTTAGGGAGGAGGCTTGGAACTGGTACACCCAGAGCAAGGATGGGAACCCAGGAGGTACAGGAAGGAGCAGTGAGGGATGGCAGAGGGAAGCACAGAGCTGGTGGGTATGAGATCCATGGCTTGGAACCCACAATAGTTGGTGAGCTTGGGTTCCTCTGCCAGCCAATGAAAGCATGGCATGGACCAGACACAGGTAGTGAATGGGAAGACCAGCTGGGTCACTGTGGAAGTGACTGAACTGAAGGACTCTAGCCTGGAAGGGGGAAAATACCGAGTTACCGACCCAGAAGACTGAGTCATAGGAGACGGCTGCAGTGTCTAGGACCAGGGAGTTAACACACCAGCAAGACATGGTGATTTACAAGCTATGCACAGGGGCATCAACCTAGAGAGCTAATCCCCAGAGTGGCCAGCAGCAAGAGGTGCACTGCCATGAGTGGACCTTGTGATACTCTGTCTCAGCTACTTTCACTTGCCCTTTATTATCCACTGTAATAAATCTGCTTTTGGTAGTGCCCCCTACATGGTAGGCCCTTTCCAAACATTTCCATTTCAGCTTTTAGGTGCTAAATTGCAGGACAGCACTTAGGAGAGAAAAGGGCAACTTATATACAAAGATTCACTATAATCAAGGTGCTTTTGACTCTATCCAGGCCAGCTGATGATAGGGTCTCTTATCCCATCATTATATGCCTCTTCCTATTCCACCATGACAGCTTCAGCACTACATTCATCACTTCTTCCTCTATTTTGCCAGTAATGCCAGGCTCAATTCCAATTGCTTCATTCTCCCTCCCACCCTTATCTTTGAGTTTTCCCTCACACATGAAATGTCCTACCCATCCTGGTTTGCCAAGCCACCACCCTCCACACATGAATATCCTTCCTGAAAACTCACCTATTTCATAATGCTCCCAGGGGAGCCAAGCTGCCTAAAACTGTTCCAAGCTAGTCTTCCCTCTGGCCTTCTGTCCATCTCATCTGATTCTGTCTTGCTTAGACTGTGAAGTCTGAGGGCAGGAACGGTTTATTTTGGGTATAGGATGCTACCAAGAATATGGTCAGAAATAATTCTTGACAACTATCTGAAGAGTCTAAAAATTACCTCTTTACGTTAATCTGTCCCAGATGAAGTTTGGACCCTAACCATTTATTCTTGTTTATCAAGCTGATTATGCAACATTTTAAGTGGATACATTTTTAAAAAAAAATACATGTCGGGCACATGGCTGCTACCACCTTTGCAAGTCACTAAATTGATGTGTATTTAAGTGACTATAATACAATGGATAAACTCTTAGGAATCAAGATTTCTGTATTCTGTCCCCAGTTCAGCCCAGTCACACAGGCTGAAGGACTGTCAAGTCAAACTCTCATGCCCTGCTTTCTTATCTATAGAAGTATAATATTCCTGCAACAGTCATTGCTACAAGGCTTAATTTCCTAGTATTTGGAAAGTGCTAAAGAACTAAAAGCACAACTTAAATGGCAAAGTTGGAAGCATGAGATCAGAATTTCAGAATGGGCTGGGTGGGTAAGCCTCAACACCTTCTGACTAGTAACCTTTACAGTCATTTTTTAAATGAAAAAGAATAAATGATATTTACACCATAATGAAGGGGAAAGTCAGCCTGTTGGCCTGCATTTGATCAAAATTAAGATCACACACTCTCCCCTTGTTAGGTTCTCAGTTTCCTGTGTTTTTATTCCAGTTTCAGAAAATCTGCATCCTCTACCTTGTTCCATTTCAGCCCCTTGCTACATGCATACTTACAGCCCACCCCTATTAATGAAGTAACTATTTTCCTGTCACTCTAAATAGTGAGAATCATTAAAACATGGAAGATAATGCTAGTGGAAAGTCTTTAAGAGTTAGGCAGAGGATTAATCACTTGCAACACTCAGCAAGGTGATTATTTTCAATCCAGATACAGCAAAACTATACCTGCAAATATTATATGGAAGTCGCATGATAAAATATTAGCAAGACAAAGATGCAAGTAGATCAGCGCCTACCCAGCATCAAAGACTAAAACTCTTACTAGATTAAAAAAACGAAAGCAGCAGCAAAAAAAAAAAAAAAAAAAAAACACAAAGCGTGTGATTGTAAAGGGAAAAGAATCTCAATGTGAGGAAAAAAAGAAACATGTATGCCAAGTGAGTGGCAGAAACAGTAACCCAGGGGTAGGGAAAGACTCAGAGACACTGTCAGGTGGGGCCACAGAAATTTGCCTTCAAGCACCTGGAAAATGAGATGCAAAACAAAGCAGAAAATAACCCGAAGTCACCAACCTATCAGGAAGCAAGCACAGCCATAATTTTCTTCTGAGGCAAACAGATAAGGTTGCCAGATGGTTTCAACAAAAATAACAGACACGACTGACATTACATCACAATCTACATTGTATTCTTAAGAAAATACCGGACACTTATATTTTCTCATTTATATTTTCTCAATTTGTTTCCAAAACAGAAAGCTCAAATACTAGACTGTCCAGTTCAAAACCGGACACCTGGCAACCCTACAAACAGAATGGAAGGCCCCATGTTGCTCTCTTATCCTGGGGTAGCCGGATAAGAAGAGAGAACCACTAACACAGCAAGTGAAATTGAAGAGACCGCCCCTTATTTATGTTGTCACAGGCAAGGGGCAGTTGCTTCTACAGCTTAGACTGGGGTAGCAAAAAAATAATGGATCCTTCCTCAAAGTAGTAGGACTTGTGTACAATTAAAGTAAAGTAACATAAGGTGGATAAATATTGTTTAAGTAGGATTTTATTTATATTTCTCTAAATTCAAATTAAATTTGGAATTATCATATATATGTTAAGGCCTAAACTTATTCTAGTCTAGTAAAATCATTTAAAGTAAATACAAAAATATTATCAGTGTTTGCGCTACCAAGCTGCATAGAAGAATTTACTGGCTAAGCACCTGGAATCAATTTGTTGACATTCTAAACCAGCTTTTGACAGTGGTAACCTGCTCTGCAGGTGCAGAGAATATTTTCTTCATTTCAGTTTATTAACTAGTTACTCAGTTCATCAATTAATTCATTCAACATTAAGAAAGCAACTGGGAGTTGAAACAAAGCAGGAAAGCTTGTATTCTTCTTCCAAGCTAAATAAAAATAAGATGTGAGATTTAGATTTAGATTCATTGTTTCCAAAATCTTGAAGGACATAGTGAACAGAACAAAGTCAGTTCAGTTCACTAGCTACAAATACTTCCTGTGTTAACTATTTTTTTTTAAGTATAAAAAGATGTATATCCAGAATATTTATCAACAAGAACATTTAAGATAACATTTGTTTCAATTAATGCATAAACCAATTTTATTTAATGAAGTTGAAATTTCATCTAAATACATGACAGAAAGTAAAAAAAATTACTCTAGTAAAAAGATGAACTCCGTAATTGCTTCAATGTGCACAGTATAGTGCATCATCCTGATTAGCAAGGAGCAGCATCAAATTTTGTGCCAATCAATTGTTTTAATGGTTACCAACCAATAAGAATCAACATCTGTTGAGGAAGTAACTAAAAATTACAAATGGATACCACAATTAGAGTCAAGGATTTAAAGTCAAGGGCTTAAAAATCAAAGTTTCTGACTTGCAGATCCACATCTTGATTAAAATAGGTGAGTTAAATTAAATTTAAATAATTCCACCCTGATGTATTAACTTCTCCACAATTCTAGTGTACACAAAGCAGTTTGCAATTTTAAAATGTTTGCCAGTCAAGTGAAACTCTAAGAGAACATATGGTTTCTCGACTAGGTAACAATTGCCTTGTCTGTACTAGGATTTTAACATGTGAAAGCTAACATATTAAACATCATTTTTAACCTCATAATGAAGACAAAGATAGAGAGAAGGACACAATGATTTCAAGCTGACTGCAGTGAACCCTAGTGCAGATACTTGTTTAAAATGAATTTTCCACCATGTAATGTGTTAAAACATGATTAACAGAAGTGTGGACAAAACAAGCATTAGAAGAGATGACAACACAGGGGTGGGTAGGAGAAAAAGATAAAGCAAGGTTGTTGACAGGCTAATGCATGTATTTAGAATAGCCAAAATATCATTTAGTTTTGTTTTTAATAATAGTAGTAGTAACATCATCATTACTGTCAGAAAGGTTCTCTGGCACAGAATAGGAAGAGAGAGCATCAGGTGCCAATGACTGACTGTATAGTATCTGGTGTTAGTACTCTTCTTCTCTATTGTCTACTAATGGTTCTTATCTGCCTTTTGACTATCTAGTCTTTAGGTGCTTATGACTATTTGTTTTTCCTGTTACATTCCAGCTCAGCTTTCCCCTTGATTTTTTTTGTTTTAATATCCATTACGTCTTCTTGTTCCTCCCCTCCCCCCATTTATTTTAGTTCTGGACATCCAACACTCTGGTCATCTGAAGAAGTGGGCTATGCCCACAAACTCATACCACCATCTACATGTTTTGTTAGTCTTTAAAGACTATTTGTTGTTTTTTAAGTTTATCCTATACAGACTAACTCAGCTACCCCCTGAAGCATCAGAATCAAGGTTAGTGTTGGAAAGTCAACCAAAGGTCACCTGGTGCTTAGGAACAAAGGATGGAATGGCATGAAAATTAACAAGTTGCAGATGGAAGAAATGCCAACAGTTTTTGGCTCCTCCCCCCTAGGGTGAAGTAGCACACGTTATTGAGTAGCTCTAGTTACACCACAGAGAATGCTAGCAATCTGGATATCCATTATAAAGTCTGGGTTCAACCACCTACTCAAATAAAACCTATTAGCTCCAAGCCAAAAGGTGAATTTTTCTCCCAAGTTTGAAGAAACTTTGAAAGGGCACCTGAATTAGGACATTCTAAAACCGAGGGATTGAGTTCCAAAAGGATTCCTGTTGCCACTTGGTAGGGGAAAAAGAGGAGACCAGGAGAGACATTTGACTGGTCTCACAGAGCAAAGATTTCGGAGAGACCAAACTGTAACTGATGACTCCAACTTAAAAAGAGCTTCAGCTTAATTTTTGAAGTGATGTTACAAAAATCAAGTTCAGGCCTGGTCTACACAGCTACAGTGCTCTAGGATGGGAGCTTCAGTCAATCTAACCCCACGGTAGACACTGGTAGGTTGACAGAAAAGTGCTGCTCTTGACCTAGCTACTATCAACAGAGGTAGAAGCCCCACAACAATAGAAAAACCCCTTCCATCACTTTAGGATGCATCTATGCAACAGTGCTAAAACCGGCATAGCTATGAAGCAGTAGAGGCCCCCTGCCCTTGGCGCCAGGATAGAGCTGCCTTTGCTTGGCGGGGGGGAACACAGACCCACACCAGCCCAGAATGGAGCTGCTGCAGGTGATGTGTGCTGGAGTCAGTGGGCAGAGATAGCCCTCTGCCTGCCTGTACCGAGCCCCTGCCCTACCTGAACCCTCTTTCAACACTTGCTCAGTTATGTCAGTTTTGAGGACTGTACTTGATTTGGTGAGTGTCTCTTTTCTGCATGGTTTTGAGAAGCAATCCCATTCCAGGCACCTCCCTGCTTTCCTGGCACAACCAAACCCTTATGTTGCTTTAAAGTAGAAGAGGAAGCACTGAATACTGAATATGGCAGTCCCAGCTCTTACCATTTAAGAGTTCTTGAACGAGATACTATGTAGAAACAAGTGTAACATACCCAGCTGGAACCCCACATTCCTTCACATGACCCTTTTCTATTTAGCGAAGTCACTGAACAAGCATGCTTGAACAGAGTCATCTACAACCAATCAATTCAGTTTTTTTTAAAAGTGTGCATTTCTCAGCAACTTTTTCTGGAGCTGTAGGGTGAGTTACAGGTGACATTCAGACTGCTCAGGAGCAGTGGTTCCCAAACTTTTTGGCATCACGCCCCCTTTTTGAGAAACCCTTATGCCCCCCCATAGCATCAGAACTTGTTGAGCACGCAAAAAAAAGCAGCAAAACTTAGGGGAGGGAATTGGGGGGGGGAGACGGGGGGAGCCTGGGTCGCCTCACGCCCCCCCCCCCCCCCCGAAATTTCTTCATGCCCCCCAGTTTGGGAACCCATGCTCTAGAAAATTAAAAAATAAAAACTACAATACCCAGTTCAGGCTCGTCATATTCACAGCTTGAGTTCCCAAATATTAGGATACACATTTCTAATGTGGCTAAGAAAACAAACAGTTCACTTCCAATACAGGACTTGTACAGCATGAACATTCTACCCCTTTGCTGAAAGTGAAACAATCTTATGTCTCATTTTGCTGGATGGCAGGGGGAGCACAAGCAGAAAGGGAGGTGAAGTTGACTTTTTCCAGGGCAGGGAGGATACAGTTTCAAGATCCTTAGAAGGAAGAAATTATTTAACACAAAGGCAATCATTAAATCAGCAGGCACTGCTAGGAAAAACAATAGTGCAATGAAAAAAAAAAGATAGATGCTGGCAGCCAACAATTTGAGAATAGATTAGAGATACCATACATCTGAAAGCCACTGCTGAGATTAACAGCACAAATGAACTTTCAAGCTATGCCCCAGGCTACAGGCACCTGCTGTGATTCTGAAGCCTCACGGAAACCTCTGCATGAGAGCCTTCAGATCAGATCCTGACCCCATTACACAAAATTGCATCTGAGAAACACCAAGGGGGCTGGTCACCACATGGAGGGGGCAATAGTTTGCCAGATTTGTTGCCCAATTGGAGGACTGAATTATTTATCTTGCAAACAAAGAGCATTTCCACTGCCCCACCAGTACTAGACAATGAATATCTGAGCAGATATTGTTTCGCTTTTGAATGCAGACACCAACTTAACACAGCTACATCTTCACCTACTACTGTTAGAAGTATTAGAGAAATTCCAAAATGGGACCAAAAACGATTAGATTGATTTTCTTCCAAACGAAGAGGTCATGAATTATAACCCCCTAAAACAGAGGCAGAGATCCAAGAGACTAACTTTTGCCACTTGATGGCAAAGAAAAACATTTTGTTTTCTTCCCATCCAACTTAACTTCATGCAGTTGACAACACAGAGTATGCGTATCACCTGTCTCCCTCGTACCCTGAACAGATTTCTCTGCTGGGCTGTGGTCTTACAGGCAGCAAGAGGTAAAGAGAGAACAAACACTTGCAGAGAAGAAAGTGTGACTAATTTTACAAGGGTTGCAAGGGACACTCAATGTTGTGGAACCTGAAACTAGAATACTATAAAACCTAGAAAGAAAATACAGTCTCTGAGCTTTGGGCACCCCACCCTGACACATGCACTGACCCATAGGGAAAAAACTGCAGGTGCTCAGCACCCCGCAGACACAGCTGATTGGCAGCTCTGGAACAGGTCTGGGGGAGGATGGAGAGCAACCAATAGGGACAGAGCAGGCGTGGAACCTGGGGAAACTAGAAGTTGGTGCCTATTGTCTATCATAATGGCTTTCCGGTATTTCATAAATCAGAAACAGCAATTTGGAAGAATAAAGACTAGATGTTCTTGCAGTATGGACTGCCCTGGTGACAGAGAATGCAGCATGACAGCTGTCAGGAGGGAGACATTGGTTTGATGCAGTCTCATGCTCTGGCCCATGAGGGGAGGTAAGTGTTGATGGAGCAGACCAGCCACTACAGGGAGGGAGCCATTTGTATCAGACACCTTGTACCTCAAAAGAGAACCCTGTAACCTCCGTGTCTGAATGATGAACCTGGCTGTGATATTTCATGCAAAGCAGGCCATGTAAGAGATATGAAAGATCATGATCTGCTGAAACCCATCGTTCTGTTCAGATCTCAGTCTGTAGGACATTAAGATTTTTGCTGTAGGATTGTTACCGAAACATCCTGTAAATTTGAGGCTCTACTGCTAACTGCTCCCAAGAAAGTGTTGACCTACTATTAACAAGCAGGGGAGTTGTAATGCAGGGGCTTAAAATTCAATGGCAGTTGTGCAAGCAGCACACAACAGGGACTCAAACTCAGTTGTGCAAAACCATCTTTGTACTTGCTCAACCCTGTGACTTCGCAAAGTCCACCAGAACAGGTCTGGGCATGTGTCTTCTACGCATATGTACTAAGGATATACAAGATAGGGCAGTGGTTCCCAACCTTTTCAAGCGTACAGATCTTTTTTCCAATCTATTATAATTTCACAAACCCCCTCCCCAGGGAAGAAAAAAAGAAAAGTAAGGATCGGGCCCACCACAGCAGACTTGATCCTTATTTTTAAACTTTCCACAGACCCCCTGCAGTACTGTCGCGGCTCACCAGGGATCCACAGACCACAGGTTGGGAACCACTGAACAAGGGGACCCGAATATCATGTTTTTGCCATTCTCCCCCTACTCTGGAAGCCACAAAGATGGGTCCAAGGTTTAAGGAGGAAAACGGGTATTCTGAACTAACATCCAGGTGGGTGAAAAAATGACTTTATCTAAATGCTAGGTTGTGTAATAAGGTTAAACATTTAAGACTGTGCGTTTCTCTTTTGTTTGGTAACTCTGATATTTTATGCCCAACACGAATCACGTCAAATCTTTCTGTAGTTAATAGGCCTGTTTCTAAAATAGTGTGTTTGGGCTGAAGTGCTTTGGAAATCTGACCTTGTGTTACAAAGGCCTCTCCACAGTATGGGGGGGAGGGGCAGACCCGGTTTTCCTCAGACCTCACCCAAAGCCAAGACAGACCCCCCAAGTTCTAGAATCTAGAGAAATGTGCGAGACAGGCCAGCCTTAGTCTGGTCTTGAAGCAAGATGCTACCACCACTTCAGACCAGCACATCCCAGCTTCTACAGGCAGAGGGTAAGACTGGTTCAGCAGCAGCAGCGGTTTCTTAGAGCCTATGGTGAGGGCCCAGCTTCTGGAGTTTCCTAGAAGGGCATGAGGTTAAGGTTTTTGCTTATCACCTTGAGCTTCCAAACTCCAATTCTGCCTCTGTTCTAGGAGTAGAGCTGGCCTTACCATGAGGTGAACTAAGGCAGCCGCCTCAGGTGCTAGACTATGGGGGGGGGGGGGGGCGCACCACTAGCACCCAGAGTGTAGAAAATTGTGTCTGCTGCTGGTGCAGATGTACTCCCTCTGCTCTAGATGCACAGAGATGGGGGAGTGCTGTGCTGGAGGAAGGAGGGCACATGAGACATAACAGGCAGGCAGAAGAAAAGGTGGCATGGGGGCATCATTTGAGCTCCCCGCCTCAGGTGCCAAAGTGTTCTGGGCCAGCCCTGTTTATGAGCCTCAGTTGAGTGACTCCGTCCCTTAGCCCACCACCCTGGCTGTTTCTCTGGAGGGTGGCAGGTGTTTCCTCCTCCATTTGCAGGCTTTCAGCCCCCCTGCTTACCCAGCAGAGTGAGGGATACATATACCCCCTTATATCCTGTAAGGGAAGTATGGCAATATCACACAATATGTATTTAGTGAATGAAGACGACCCTCTAAAGCAGGGGTAGGCAATTTGTGAACAGGGACCACTTCAAGAATTTTTGAAGTGGTCGTGGGCAACTCCAGAAGGGGCGGGACCTCGGGCAGAAGGGACAGAGTCTTTAAATAGGAGTAGTTGAAAAGGGCTTGAATCTCCCCTGTGGCTCCCAGGCATCACATTAGTGGGGGACAGGAGCTGTGAGCCCTTTCAATTCCTGCTCTTTAAAGGGCTCAACACTTCCAGCCTCACTGCTAGCGCATTGCTGGGAGCCAGGATGCTACAGCCCTTTCAACTGCTTCTATTTAAAGGACTTGTGTCTTCCCCAGAGCTGTTGCCTGACAGCCACAGGGAAGGCGTGAGTTCTTTAAAGAGAAGCAGCTGAAAGGACTCGCAAGTCCCTGTCTCTCAGGCAGTGGGCTAGTGTGAGGCCAGAAGCTGTGAGCCTTTTCAATTGCTTCTATTCAAAGGGCTTGTGCCTGTTGGATGGTGGCCAGGCCATGCAGCCGCCCAGCAGGCGCGAACCGTTTAAATACAAACAGCTGAATGGGCTTGCAGGTCCCCAGGCCTCTAGCATGTTGCCGGGGGCCATGACTTGGGAGCCCTTCTAACTGCTTCTATTTAAAGGGCTTGCACCTTTACTGTGACTGCCAGGCAAGGCACTGCCTGAGAAGCACGTGTAAGGCACAAGCCCTTTAAATAGAAGCAGTTAGAGCTCTGGCTCCCAGGTAACACGCTGGAGGGAGGGCCTGGAACTGCTGCGTGGGCCATATCTGTCCCACAGAGGCTTTTGCCCACCCCTGCTCTAAAGGGAGACTGTTGGAATACTGAAGCCAGATGTAGGAGTCAGCATACAGATGGCAAAGTTCAGACAGTGTAGATTGAGTATATATTTTGGGGGGAAAGGATAACAAAGCCATTTGGGTTAAATATTGAAACCATAATCCCGTAAGTATTTCAGTGCAAATATAACCAGGCATAAAAATGCAAACTTCTGGACACAAATTTAAAATTAGCATAAAGAAAAATTCTGAAGGCTGCAGTGTTCTCTGTAGGTGAGAAAGTGCTGTCCAAACATATTTGTGAAATAGTTGTGCAGTATTTAGGCAACTGTCAGGATCAGCTGAGAAGATCAAGGCACTAACATCAGCCTTCTCGGCAGCCAACATGAACAGCATAGCACCTCTGGTCAAAAAACACCAACTCTGCTGGGCTGGCCATTGTGCATATATATCAGACACTCAAAAGCAAGCACTCTTTCATAAGCATCCAGTAGCCTAGTTGGAGAAGGCTTTGCCTTCTGAAACTACCATGCATGGCCTCACCCATACTCTGCCCCCAGAACGCCTGCTGTAGGCAGAATGATGATGCCTCCAGCACCCACCCACCCTCCCAGTGCTCCTCGCTGGAGAGGCAGGAGATGTGCCACGTACCCTCTTCCCTCCCCCGCTGCTCGGGAAAGGGGGAGGCCATGCATGCTCACCCCCTCCCATCTCTTCCCCTCCCCATAGGGGGAGTGGGTGCATGTGCTTGACATGCTGCCCTGCTTCCTCCCCCTTGGGGGCAGGGCCTCAGCAGAGGGGGCAGGGCTGTAGTCCCCAGTCCCAGCTGCGCCAACTATCCATGGTTCTCTCAGGCAAGTCAGAGAAGATGGGCTCATGGAGGGCTGCAGAAGCACTTCAAAGACAAAGACAGACTGGAAGCACAGCTTAAAAAAGGAGACATAAAAATCAATAACCTGGGAGGACTTGGTGTGGCGCAGATCACAGTGGCTCCACACCACAGCTCACTTAGGATATGTCTACACTTGCACCCTATTTCGAAATAGGGATCCAAATGCAGACATTCAAAATTGCAAATGAAGCTGGGATTTAAATATCCTGCACTTCATTTGCATAATCACATTATGGCGCTATTTCGAAATAAAACACGCTGTGTAGATGCGTTATTTCAAGAGAAAACCCTTCTCTTGAGATAAGCCTCATTTTATGAGGAATAAGGGTTAACTGTTATTTTGAGAGGGTTTTCTCTCGAAATAACATCTACACAGCATGTTTTATTTCGAAATAGTGCCATAATGTGATTATGCAAATGAAGTGCAGGATATTTAAATCCCAGCTTCATTTGCAATTTCGAATGTCTTCATTTGCATCCCTATTTCGAAATAGAGTGCAAGTGTAGACAAACCTAGAGAACAGATGTGCTTGTGAGACAGAAGTGACAAAGGAGACACAAAAGGGCACAACAGTCCTGTCAACAACAGTCTCCTCCAAAATTATACTTGCTACTTTTGTGGAAAATGTGCACTGCACAAATTGGTGTCCTTAGACACTTGAACATCTACCAAAGAATGCCCTTGGCAGACTTCCTCCCATCAAATGATAACTGAGAAACTATGATACATCTTGTACAGAATATACCATCTGCAAAGTCAATAGAAAAGCTATGATTTGCTGAATATGATCATCCTATTTGTATGCATGTGTCATTTTTGTATCTAGAGTTATAAATATTAACTATGCATATGGGTTTCCAATGTGTTTGGCTCCTGGGGCGACATCCACAAGTTCACTTACAGCCAGTCTAGCAGCTTATTGCAAAGGGTCTGTCGTTGTTAATAGCCTATCAACAAAGACAATAGGCCATGAGAAAAAGCTTATCCTTACCTGATGATCTTTCCGGTGGATGCTTCAATCAAGATATGAGCAATTGTTGCTAGGATTCAAAGCGTGCAATGGGCCTATGATTAGACCATGTGATACTGAGCTCCATCTTGTTGCTTGTACTTTTCCACAATTTGTACTGGGGAATTGGAAGCACACTCATGAACAAAAGCTACCACCACATGGAGGAAACTATAAAAAGTCAAGTGACATTTTAACTGGGCCTGACTCTCCCCATCACTGAACATCTGGAAACACTTTAGGAACAAAAAAGGCTGAATGGAGACAGGGGTGTCAGGCAGAAAAGACAGAAGCTTGCCTGCGTATGGATATTTGGAGGACGGCTCAATAGAGCAAGACACTGCTCGATTCAAATCTTGGGCAGTTTAGAGATCTTAGACGTGTTTTATTTCTCGTGAGAATTTACTTAGATCTATACATTATTAATCACTTAAAATCTATCTTTCCATAGTTAATACATCAGTTTTATATTTTTAACCTAAAAAACGTGTGGTTTGCTTGGCGTCCACAGGAACTGGGGCTGGTGCATTGCCCTCTACACACCAAGAGAGGGGATGACTTGGAAAGCTTACATGGGTCAGACTTTTGACCAGGGTAAGATGGTACAGCTCTAGGGTCCTAGATTGTGGAGCTGGGGAGAAGGCAGTCCTCAATTAACTGCAGTGAGGGTGTCCCAGCCTGCGTCAAGGGTTTGTATGTGAGCAGGACTGGAAGCAGTCTACATACAGCTTGGTACGACAACACAGGGAAGCAGGCAGCCTCGCCAGTGCCCAGGGCAAGGTGGGAGGGGCAGCTCCACTCTCCCAAAAGGGGTGCGGTTCTGGCTGGAAGGAGCAGGACTAGGGAAGTCAGAGATAACAGTACAACCCAACTAGATTTGCTTCATCTAATGATCTGATATTTTAATCTCCCCACACACATTAGAAAAAAAACAGAGGTATCTGGAGGTATATATTTGACTTCCCACAGGAGACTCACCTCTTAAGAGCACTAAAAGCATTAGCCAGCCTCTGGATGCAAGTCAGGTTTCAGCATCAGAAAGCAGTTGAAATAAAGATGCAGGACTGGGGACTGAACAGTGCTTTATTCTACCTCATAGAAGGCCGAGCTCTGATGACCCAAAACACTCATGTCTTTTTTTCTTGCAGATGACTAGGTTCTTGGGGAAGTAGCAAGTAGATGTCTCTGAACAGCAGGAGAAGAGAACTGAGAAAAGTGTGATACAAAGAGGACTGTTTGAGGAGGTCTTCCCAATCTCTCTCACTTCTCTCATGTAAGGCCCTGGGCTTCAGGCTGAAACCACTTCAAGTTCTTATGGCTGAAAAATCAAAGGTTTGATAGAAGCAAGATGATTTGCTCAATAGGCCATTTCAGAGTTCCAATCCTGCTGCAGCAGGGCTTTAGTTTAAATTCTGCCTTTTCATCTCTGCACATCCATAACACTTAATTATCTTTGAAAACCCAAAACACTCTGCATTTAATGTATCTGAACTACTCCATTTTGTGAAGGAAAAACAACATGTCTAATTTTCATGAAAAGGATCACTGCAAATACAGCAAGTTCCTACAAACAAGACAATGAAGCTTGTTTGAACTCCGTGCTTTTACTGGGAATGACAACTTTTTAAATCAATAAAAATAGAGACCCACCAAAATACAACCCCTAAATTCCTTATATCATGCAACCTAATAGCTTGCTCAATGTTGAGAAGGTAGCAAGTGCAAATTTTACTTGAGTTGTACTGTAAGGCTACATCTACATTGGCAAGAGTTTTTGCGTTATTAAAGTATTTGCACAAGAGTGTCTACACTGGCATGTGCTTTGGCGCAAGAGATGTGCTTTTGCGCAAAGCATCCGTGCCAGCGTAGACGCGCTCTTGCGCAAGAAAGCGCCGATGGCCATTTTAGCCATCGGGCTTTCTTACGCAAGAAATTCATGTTGCCTGTCTACACTGGCCTCTTGCGCAAGAACAGTTGCACAAGAGGGCTTTTTCCTGAGCGGGAGCATCATAGTTCTTGCGCAAGAACTCCGCCAGTGTAGAGAAGGAGCATGTTTTTGCGCAAAAGCACCCGCTTTTGCACAAAATCATGCCAATGTAGATACAGCCTAAGATTCTTATTCATTTTGTTCCCATCAATGCAGACAATGTTGACTTGGTCTCATTGCTTTGGTAAAGCAATTAAAATATTCAATGCAATATATATATGTCTTTAAGATATATTCCACTTGGAATCATGTTTCTTCTCATTGGTCATCCCTTCCAGGTTTCTTAATCAAGGCTGGAAAAATTAGTTACTAACACTCTAGTGCTACAAGTTAATCCATGAGTGCATCGCAGATGCTGCATGGCATTCACTTTTGAAGATATTCAGTCAAATATCTAATCTGTTGCCCACTATCATTATTAGATCTCTCTGCTTTTGAAGTCATTCTGCCGCTCTACTCTGCACTAGTTAGGCCTCAGCTGGAGTACTGTGTCCAGTTCTGGGCGCCACATTTCAAGAAAGATGTGGAGAAATTGGAAAGGGTACAGAGAAGAGCGACAAGAATGATTAAAGGTCTAGAGAACATGACCTATGAAGCCAGGCTTCATGAACTGGGCTTGTTTAGTTTGGAAAAAAGAAGATTAAGGGGGGACATGATAGCGGTTTTCAAATATCTAAAAGGGTGTCACAAGGAGGAAGGCGAAAATTTGTTCCTCTTGGTTTCTGAGGACAGGACAAGGAGTAATGGGCTTAAAGTGCAGCAGGGGAGGTTTAGATTGGACATTAGGAAAAAATTCCTAACTGTCAGGGTGGTCAAATATTGGAATAAATTGCCAAGGGAGGTGGTGGAATCTCCCTCTCTGGAGATATTTAAGAACAGGTTAGATAGACATCTGTCAGGGATGGTGTAGGTGGAGCTTGGTCCTGCCTTGAGGGCGGGGGGCTGGACTCGATGACCTCTCGAGGTCCCTTCCAGTCCTATTATTCTATGATTCTATGATTCTATGCTTTACTACTCTGCAAACAAATCTCCCCTTAAAAGTTTGCCAAATATTATCTAACCATTTATCTGATATAAATACAGGTATCCTTTGTAATCTGACCTAGTTTCCACTTTTTGAATTTTAGACCATTCAAGATCTCCTGGTTAAGCCAGGATGCTCTCTTGCCATACTTCCTATCTTTTCTACAAAATGAATTGTTTGCTTTTGTGCCCTTCATAAACGTATCTTTAAAAAAAAACTGTCAACTGTCTTCAGTTGTTTTTTCTCAGACATGCTTAGAGCCATGGTGTCCAACCAGCTCTGAGGCAGTAGCCACCGAAGGGGCCACTGCGATAGCAAACTAGCCACACTCAACCAGCCAAATAGCCACATGTGGCTAGCAGCTAGCATGTTGGATACCATGACTTTAGAGGATTGGGTCATAATTCAAAATGATCTGGACAAACTGGAGAAATAGTCCGAGGTATAAGTTAGAGGTGTTTAAGTCTCGGCTTGACAAAGCCCTGGCCGGGTTGATTTAGTTGGAATTGGCCCTGCCTAGAGCAGGGGGCTGGACTTGATGACCTTCTGAGGTCTCTTCCAGTTCTATGATTCTATATGGGATGAAGTTCAATAAGGACAAATGCAGAGTACAGGTTGGACCTCCCTCGTCTGCCACCCTTAGGACGTGACCCATCCTGAACAAGGGGATTTGCCGGACCAGGGGAGGTACCTCCCAGCATGGCCCCTGCCGTCCTGCTGCCCCCAGCTAGGGCTCCAGCCTAACCATGCTGCTGCCTGCCCCGACCCCAGCGGCATCCACGGCAGAGTTCTGCAGCCAGGGATAGACCCCCCCTGGCTTCTGCTGGGACCAGAGCTACATGGCTGGTGATGGAGCTCCACAGCCAGAGCTCTGCCACTGCCGTCCCTGAGCTCTGTGGCCAGAGTTCCACAGCTGCTGCTACAGGCCCCCCCGCTACCGCCAGGCCACAGGGGCCAGAACACCCTGCTGCACCCCTCGCCTCCCGTGCCCTGCTCCCAGGCTCCGGCTGAGTCTCCGCCTGCCCTGCCCCCCATGATCCTTCCCCATGGCCCAACTCCCCTATACCTGGGCTCTGTGGTCCAGGAACATCCATGGTCCTATGCGACCACAGATGTTGCCAGACCAAAGAGTCCCGGTTTAGGAAAGTACAATCTGTACTCCACTTAGGGAGGAACAATCATACAACAACAAGAGACGACTATCTAGGAAGGAGTTCCACAGAAAAGGATCTAGGGATCATAGTGGACCACAAGCTAATGTATTATGTGTTGTGTGCAAGACATGAGAAGTAATTCTGCTCTGCTCAGGGCTAATAAGGCCTCAATTGGAGTAGTGTCCCCAGTTCTAGGGTGCCACATTTTAGGACAGTTGTGGGGAAATTGGAGAGGTCCAGAGAAGAGCAACAAAAATAATTCAAGGTCTAGAGAACATGACCTATGAGGGAACACTGAAAGAACTAAGTTTGCTTAGTTTGGAAGAGACCCCCAAGAGGGAACATAACAGCTTCCAAATACCTAAAATGTTGTTACAAGGAGGAGGGAGAAAATTATTCTTTAATGCCTAATAGGACAAGAGGCTTAGATTGAAGCATAAGAGATTGGACATTAGGAAAAGCTTCCTGTCAGGATGGTTAAGCACTCGAATAAAATTGCCTAGGGAGGGTAGAAACTCCATCACTGGAGATATTTAAAAGCAGGTGAGACAAACACCTGTCCTGGATGATCTAGATGGTGCTAGGTCCCACCATGAGTGCAGGGGACTGGATTTGATGACCTCTCCAGGTCCTTTCGAGTTCTAGCATTCTATAATTATACGGGTTCTTGCCTACCAATTCCCTGGCTTTGCTGAAGTCTGCCTTCTTGAAATCCCTTGCCTTTATTTGGCAGTTCTCCCTCTTAGCATTCCTTAAAATCATGGACTCTATTATTTCACAATCACGTTCACTCAATCTGCCTTCCACTTCGGAATTCTCAACGTGTTCCTCCCTACTTACTGAAAATCAGAGCTACTAGGGGGTAGGCTGTTCTAGATTTCTCCACCTTCTGAAATAACAAAAATGGTCTCCATGGACACCTCTACCCAGATTCTGGTGTGGCTTTTCAGAGACTGTAGCATGCATTTCCCACTCTCAGAAAACCGGGGGGAGAGAATCATCCAATGTGAAAGGTGCCTGCTGGTGGAATCTCTGATGAAGCAGGTGGGAGAGTTACAGGAAGTGGTGGCTAGGTTTGTCTGGCTACAGGCAGAGGAGACAGGAGCAACATTGGCACAGGTGATGCAGCCTTACCTAACCATGACTCTCTCAGGATCAATGTTCACTCTAATTTTACTGTCTGTGTGCAGAATACATTGTTATGTGCACCAAGGCGTGTGTGGATGTGGATCACCAGTAGAAACACATGCTACCAGCTGTGCGCACTCTGCTAATCAGCTGGACAGCATTTGAATCAATCCTGGGTAATCACCCAAGTGCACAGCTTACAAGGAACACTACTTAGGACCCCTTCTACAAACTCAGTCCTGTTTCCAGTCCATGGTCACTTAGCCTCTGGATTTTAAAGCCTTCCCTCCTAGGTCAGCCCTACCCCCTTGTTAATCACAGACGAAAAAAGTTATCTAACAGTATGGTGGCAGGCTGTGATGTGTGTGTTTAGTTTTTCAGATCTACTGAGCAGAACAACAGATAAAATAATCTATATTACTGATCCTTGGGTTTTAGACATTACTCTAAGACAGGGGAAGGCAAAATACAGCCCGTGGGCTGAAGCCGGCCCGTCAAGCAGCCAGACCCAGCCTGCAGAAGCCTCAGCCAGACTCTCTGCCTGCCCCACTCCCATACACTGCTCCGAGCAGCACTCTGAATGCTGCAAGCTTTGGGGGGGGGGGGGGGGGGCAGGGGAGAGGCTTCACACAGTCTTGCAGTTCCCAGTGACCAGTTTCCAGCCAATGGGAGCAGCCTGATTGCAGGACAGGCAGCGCACAAAGTACCCTTCCCAACTCTCAGGCCTGTCGCATTCAGTCACACATGGTCCATGCACTGGCTGTGGGGGCCATGGGAGGCAGGGACCCTGGCTGAGGAACCTGCTGGCTGGAAGCCACCCAGATAAGCACCTCCTGGCTACTGCCTGTTGCCCACTCAACCCCCCCCCCCCCCCCACCTCCCAATCCTCTGCCCCCTTACTCCTTCCCAGACTCTGCACCCCAATCCTCTGCGCTCCTTCCTGCACTCCTCCTCCAGGTCAAAACTCTCTCCTTCACCCAAACTCTCCCCCAGACCCCACACCCCTCCTGGATCCCAGTCCCTCAGACCAAACTCCCTTCTGCACCTAACACCCATCCCAGACCCTTCACCTTCTTCATTAGTGAAAGAGTGCAGCCCTTGATCACTTACCAAGTTCTTAGAGTGGGCAATTTTTGATGGGAGGCCACTCCTTCTCTAAACTATATGGAAAAAGCTACCCAATCAACATTTTAATTTGGAATTGTCACAAGATGTTGTTTAATGCTTGTTCACATTGGGACATTGATCAGCATAGCTATAATTGAATAACTACACTATAGGTATTCTGCTATAACTCCCCCCCTTCGGGCACTACTCTGCAATAAAAGTAACTATTCCAGAACAAATTACTCCGCTTCTCAAATTCTTGCCTGTATTGGTATGAAAAAGCAATGGTTAGCATCAACTGATATCCAACCAGGGAGATGCTCTTTGAATCAACTCATCTTCGCCCTTTTGATTTAACCTATTTGTATTGATATCCACGTCGCTTTGCTTTTCAGTGACTCTCACTGGACCACTCTGGCCTTATTCACCTAAGAGAGGATTGATCTTTCCATTATGCATTTTAGCTATCAACTCAGAAGTCAGGCACTTGCCTTTACCTATTGGGTCATCTGTTCTATACCTCAAAAGGCTAACACTGCCAACAAAAAATTCTCCTCTATAGTTCAGGCTGTGCCCCATATCCACACCCCAGTTCTTTGGATCATACACCCTTCTCATACCTCTCTTCCTAATACTTTCCAACCATAAGGTAAATGCTATACCTCAAAGTAGCATCCT